>NC_092875.1:413818006-416218006 GCF_028372415.1 Notamacropus eugenii | reverse complement strand
ATAACAAATGCTATGCTAAATGCTTGGAATTAAAATAGAAAAGCAAGACAGTGCCTGTTCCCAAGGTTCTTGGTGGAGAAAACTCATATAGATTTTCTGGATGGATGAAATTGGCAGGAGGTCCTTAGGGTTCCGTTTGGTAAGGTAGAGAGTAAGGCACTGGAGTCTGGAGGGTGTATTTGTAGGGCAGGTGGCAAGGTCTACAGGTTCTCCATCTTCCTGGAAGGTTTGTGTACGAGTGGCCCTGTCACACATCATTTATACGAAATAGGTACAGAATAATTTGGAGGTAGGGATCAGGAAAGTCTTTGTGTAGAAGGGAATGCTTGAGCTGAATTTTGAAGGAAGTTAGGGATTCTAAGAGGGTAGATATAAGTAAAGAGAACAGTTCACATGGGAGGACAAGACTATGCAAAGTCAGGGAGATAGGCTATGGAGTCTGGTGTGCAAATGTCATGTGAGAGTAAAACAAAACAATTTCAAGGGGGAGAGAATCTAGTCCAAACCCTCCAGATTACTAACCCCACTCCCAGGGTAGCCCCAGAGGTCATCATCATACTCTTTGAAGAAGGGGCCAACCATCCCTACCAAATGCCAATTAAAAGGCAGGTAAGCCAGACTAGATGAAGCAGAAAGACTTCCTGAGGGTGAGACAGGAGGCAGCATGCATCAGGTAAGCCAAACCGCCTTGACTATAACCTCCAAGTATTGACTAACTTCTAAAAGGGCAAGTGGTATAGACTTGCCTCCTTACCAATCACACCTCCCAAAGACCACCAAAAGAAAGGTCTTACTTACTTCAATGATGTAGGCACTGCAAAATGATTAAACCTCAGAAAAAGATATGGTTTGATCAGTGAAGTGATATTAAGGTTTATTATCATCTGCTTTGCTACTGTACCCCTAAGGACCATGAGACTTTTCCTTCCAACTTACTTGCAGATGAAACCTCCCATATGTGTTATCTCCTCAAAGAGAATGTGAACTCCTTGAGAGCAGGGATTGTTTGACTTCTTTATTTGTAATGCTTAGTACAATGCTTTGTACATAGCAAATCCTTAAGTGCTTTTTCATCAATTGATTAATACTCTCTCTTTTCTCCAGTAGCTTAAAATCGGTTCACAGTCTTCCTTTCCCATCCAATCTTTGCTCTCATACTTAGAGACTTCTTAGAAACTACGTCAGTTTCCTCAAGCACCATGATCTCCCAGTTTGTCAGTTTCCTCAACTCTCATGACCTGCTCTTTCATTTCAAAACCTCAGCCACACACAAAGACATTTATACCTTTGATCTCCCCAACACTGGTAAGGTTTGTACTTCTATTATAAAGAATTCTGAAACGTGTCCGTATGTGAATACGACCCCAATCTTTTCCTATTCACTCTTCTTTTTTTTCTTATGTGAGATTTTATTTGTTTATTAATTAATTTTATTTATTTTCAGTGTTCTACAATAACTACCACATAACTTAGATTTTTTTCTCCTTCCTCCTCCCTCCCCCCTCCCTTCCCGAGATGGCATACAATTTTGTATAGCTTCTACACATATATTCCTATTAAATACATCTTCACTATAGTCATGCTGTGTTGAAGAAGTAAAATGATATTCTTCACCCTTCTTGAACCAAACTTTGTCCCTCCACTTTCCCCTGATTTCTTAGCTTATCACTCCTCCATTTTCCTCCATTTTCCTCCATTGCCTAGCCTTGAACCTGTTGTTAAACAATTCAAATTTATAGTGTCCCCTACTGTCACATTCCTTGCCCCTTTGTCAACATTGCTCAAGAGAATCATTGTTCATGCCTCACTAAACTCTAGTCCTTAGTTGACTCCACCATCTGCTTTTACTCATGTATTGCTGAACAGTCCTGGAGGAATCCTTGATGCCATGTTGCCTGGGTTCACTATAAACTTTTGTTCTCCAATTGCAATTGGACTTTCACTGCTTTGCTTTTACTTTTACCTAAGTGACTCCCTATAATACCTCCTACAGAGGCAGTTCTAAACCTTTTTACTCCTCAGACCTCTCAAACTGTATCTTTCTCCCTCCCTCTTGTAGAAGACTTTGGCTCATATTTTAGTGATTTTTAGTAGACTCATGGGATCTTAGGATCATAGATTTAAAGCTGGAAGGGACCTCAGAAACTATGTGGTCCAGCTCTCTCATTTTCAAGATGTGTAAACTGAGGTCTAGGGAATTTTTGTATGTTGTATTTAACTATCTGTATACATGTTGTTCCACCTTGAGGGTACGATTGTTTCATTTTTGCGTTTGTATCCTCAGTACCTGGCACAGTTCCTGGTGTATTGGTAGACGCTTGATAAATGCCTGTTGATTGAGTGCTTGATTTATTGTAGCAAAGCCAAAATTTGGGTTCCAGAGTTTTTTACTCCCAATCCATTTCTCTTTCCTCTGTACCACATTGCTTCTTCTATGGTACTCTGAGCATTCCTATACATGGTAGATTATATCTTAAAAATCATGAGAGTTGCCTTTCACTACTGATGCGACATAACTTTTTAGAGAGATAGGAGCTATCTTCATACAATTCCATGAGCATCATGTAGTAGTGTTTGGTAAACACTAAGCATTATAGAAATGAAATTGAATGAACGTAGTCCCTGACCTTTAGGAATTTAGGATTACAAATAGATATCATCAACTTGGAGAAATATATGAAAGGATGTATAAACTTTGAGAAATAATAAATACACAAAGTACTTACCCATTGTACAAATATTTGTACAAGCTCAGTATAACTAATAGGGTATAATACACATGAAAATGGGTTCCAGGGAAGCCTTTCTTGTAATCTATCTCCTGGACAATTTTCTCCTATTGTGCCCCAAACAAATTGACTTTTTTTAAAACAAAAACTCTGGTCCCCTTTCACTTTTTTTTGTGGTATTCTTCTCCACAAGTACAGTACAACCTTACTACAGTGTGTTGAAATATTGGAGGGACAAATTAGATAAATTATAGTTACACTCTCTGTCCATTACTCAAGTTAGCTTGACTTAGTTTAATTAATTAAATTGGGCTTTTAAAGATGTATTTTTGCTATCACAGATCACTATCCTTAGTTTGTTATTATAATTCTAATAGCCCTAATTCTCTGGTTGTCCTTTCTTACTGATATTCAAGTCTATCTCTCAGTTCCAGGTCTAAACTGATCATTCTAAAGCAACCTAAACCCAAGTAAGAGCTTCTATTCTCCATGAAGAAATAAGGTCCCTTCTCTCTGGGTTCTCTACTTCTTACCTTTGCAAATAGGACTTACTTCTTTTCAAGAAATTCTCTGATATTCTTAATGACAATGATTTTCCAGGTTCAACTAACAGAAACCTTCCTAAATTAGTCTTTATTTTTCTAGTCTAGTCTAGAACAAATACATGTGTTATTACCTTACTTAACTTTTTTTCTGTTCTCCAACTGTCAAAACTTTTATGTCTATGCCTTGTTCTGTCTAGTTACCATTCACTTATATGCAATATAAATGTGTAGAATTCTATTTCCCTCACTAAGTTGTTCCTGTAACATATCTAACGGTTCTTGTGTATTGTAGGTAAATAATAAAAATAAATAAGTAAATAAAAACAAATATTTGCTGACTGAATGATAGGGCTGACTTCATGAACTTTCTTGTTTATGTTCCTAATTCATTCTCATCTTTAATGGAATAAAATAGGGTTTTGATGGCTCAGAGTGAGTGCAAATAGCAATTGTTTCTGCTCTGGCCAGAAACTCTGAAGGTCTTCCTCTCCCAGAACGATTCTTTTATGAAAGCGAACTAGGCCATCTTTTGCCTCAGTTCTTACCTAGTCTTTAATTACTGAATGGGCATTGACTCAGACAAACTGAGACCCGGGAAAGACTTTTGCTTAAAAAGTTCAAGGTCTAGGGAGTGGAGCAAGATGGCAGAATAGAAGGATGGACCTGCTCTAGCTCTACTCTCATAGCCTATAAAATACCTGTAAAAAAATGACTCTAAACAAATTCTAGAGCAGCAGAAGCCACAAAATGGCAGCGTGAAAGAGATTTCCAGCCCAAGACAGCCTGGAAGACTGACAGGGAAGGTCTATCGCACCCTGCTGGGAGCAGAGTGCAGCACAGCCTTGGCCATGTAGCACAGCACAGACAGGACTGGAGCAGGCTTCAGAGTACAGAACCGTAGGCAGCAGCTGTGGTTCCCAGATTTCTCTTTTTTCAAGTGCCATATATTTAAGGATGAAATATTTTTCATGTCAATTTCATAGAAAAAATAATTGAGATAGTCATCTGGGAATTTTTGGACATAGATACTTACATTGAAAATTCCTCTACCAATAATATACAAGAGATATAGCTTACTTTAAAGTTATGATAGCAACTCATGGTGACATTCAACTTAAATATGACCATGATCATTTATATTTCCTAACAGGGAGGCCTTATTTATAGTTAAAGATCTTTACTGATGCCTTGTTCAAGTTCCTAACTCAAAGTCATCACAGATTATGAAAGGACATTGACAAATGGGAGAAAACTTCAGAGAAAGCCACAAGATGCATGAAACAAGTAAAAGATTCTTAGGGATTCTATCAGATAACAGTTCTATTAAGGTGACAGCAAGATTCAGAATTGTTGCAAAAGGTTATTATGTGTCAGACCAAAATCCAAATCCCCCTGTACTGGCTAAGACACTTCTTGAATTGACTAAATGAATCAAGGTATATCTTAAATAGTAGTTTTGATTATTCAATGCAGGAATAACCAATGGTCCATTAGTCAGAGCTCTTCATTCTTCATATCACTGCCTAGTATTTCAAGGGTCTGAGGAAGACCTACTTAGCTTACAATGTAGGAAAGGTTAGGGCTTATTGCACTGCTGCACTGCAATTGCAATTGCTATAACTGTATGTCACCCAACACTCAACTGTCTTTCCTATTTTTGGGTCCCTATTTTCAATTATGAAATTTTTAAAAAAAAGTAAACTAGAGGGGAAATTGTTAACTCCTGACTGTCTAAAAGAACAAAATTTTGTGGGTCATGGGTGGAGTACTTTAGAAATGGAATTTTTCTAAAGAAGATGAGCCATTTCACTCATAGACATAGAGACTATTAAAGAATTCTTGGCCAAGATGATTTAGTAATGACAATGTGTGTGAACTGGACAATGCATGTGAACAGAACATCAGCAATAGCATTACCTATTTGCAATTCAAATAAGACCATCCCCAAGATTTAGGAGAATTTGAAAAACCCTAGATGGCAGAACTGGATTAGAATACAAAATATTGAACAGAGATGGGTTCATGCTGGTTTGAAGGAATTAAAAGGACTTGGGAGAGGATTCCTAGGAATACTGAGTGAAAAGTCTTTAAAAATTTATTTATTTTTATTTTTCAACATTTACCTCCATAAGATTTTGAGGTCCAAACTTTCTCCCCATCTCTCCCCTCCCCTCACCCTGAGAGGGTATGCATTCTGATTACCCCCGTCCCCAAGTTTGCCCTCCCCCCATCATACCATCCTTTTCTCCTCCACCTTCTTGAAGGGCAAGATAGATTTCTATACCTCATTGCTTGTATGTCCCACCTCCCAGTTACACACAAAAACAAGTTTTAAACATTTGTTTTTTAAAACTTTGAGTTTCAAATTCTCTTCCTCTCTCCCTTCCTACCCACCCCCATTGAGAAGGCAAATAATTCAACATAGGTTATACATGGGTAATTATGCAAAACCTCTCCATAATAGTAATGCTGTGAAAGCCTAACCATACTTCCTACAATCCTATCCCACCCCCTAATTATTCTATTTTCTCCTTTGTCCCTGTCCCTTTTCAAAAGTGTTTGCTTCTGACTACCCACTCCAGCAATCTGCCCTCCTTTGTATCATACCTCTCTCTTGTCCCCTTCCCCCCTACCTTACTATAGGGTAAGATACTCAATTGAGTGTGTGTGTCATTCCCTCTTTAAGCTAAATCTGATGAGAAAAAGTTTCCCTCATTCCTTCTCACCTTCTCCCTCTTCTTCATTGTGAAATCTTTTTCTTGCCTCTTTTATGTGAGATAATTTACCCCATTCTATCTTTCCCTTTATCCTTCCAATATATTCCTCTCTCACCCATTAATTTTATTTTTTAGATATATTCATATTCAACTCACCCTGTGCCATCTATCTGTCTATCTATCTATCTATCTATCTATCTATCTATCTATCTATCTATCTATCTATCTATCTATCTATCTAATCTCCTCCAACTACCCTAACACTGAGAAAGGTCTCATGCATTACGATTGTTATCTTTCCATGTAGGAATGTAAATAGTTCAACTTTAATAAGTCTCTTATGATTTCTCTTTCTTATTTACTTTTTAATGCTTCTCCTGATTCTTGCATTTGAAAGTCAAATTTTTTATTCAACTCTAGTCCCTTCACTAAGAATGCTTGAAAGTCCTCTACTTCATTGAATGTCTATTATTCCCCCTGAAGGATTATACTCAGTTTTGCTGAGTAGGTGATTATTGGTTTTAATCCTAACTTCTCTGACTTCCAGAATATCATATTCTAAGCCCTGTGATCCCTTACTGTAGAAACCACTAGATCTTGTATTATCTTGATTGCATTTCCACCACACTTGAATTGTTTCTTTCTGGTTGTTTGCAATATCCTCTCTTTGATCTGGGAACTCCAGAATTTGGCTACAACATTCCCAGGAGTTTTCCTTTTAGGAGCTCTTTCCAAAGGTGATTGGTGGATTCTTTCAATATCTGTTTTACCTCTGGTTCTAGGTATTAAGGTAGTTTTCCTTGATAATTTCTTAAAAGATGAAGTCTAGCCTTTTTTTCAATCATGGCTTTCAGGTAGTCCAATAATTTTAAAATTATCTCTCCTGGATCTATTTTCCAGGTCAGTGGTTTTTTCAATGAGATATTTCACATTGTCTTCTATTTTTTCATTCTTTTGGTTTTGTTTTTATAATTTCTTGATTTCTCATAAAGTCATTAGCTTCCATTTGCTCCATTCTAATTTTGAAGAAATTCTTTTCTTCAGTGAGCTTTTGGATCTCCTTTTCCATTTGGCCATTTCTGCTTTTTAAGGTATTCTTCTCCTCCTTGGCTTTTTGGACTTCTTTTGCCATTTGGGTTAGTCTGTTTTTTAGGTTATTTTCTTCAGTATTCTTTGGGTCTCTTTAGCAACTGCTGATTCATTTTTTATGATTTTCTTGCATCTCTCTTCTCGCTTTTTACTCTGCTTTTCTTACTTGATTTTCAAAATCTTTTATGAGCTCTTGCATGACCTGAGACCAATTCACGTTTTTCTTGGAGGCTTTTGATGTAGGACCTTTGTTGTCTTTTTCTGGTTGTATGTTTTGATCTTCTTTGTTACCAAAGTAAGATTCTATAGTCTATGTTCTTTTATAATGTTTACTCATCTTCCCAGCCAAACTCTTGACTTTCTAGCTCTTTGTCAAGGTGGGACTCTGCTTCCTGTCGGGGTGAGGATGGGGATGGGTGTGGGTATACTGTCTCAGGCTTCAGGTATTTTGTATGAGTTGCTGGATCCCCCACCATCTGTGGACTCAGAGCTCCAGAAGCAGCTGTTGTTGCTGCTGGGTGCTGCTGCAGCCACACCCCTCCCCCTCAACATGGGGCTGGGGTCAGACCCTGGCCAGACCTCTTTCACTCACTCCTCTTTCATCCAGGTCCCACAGAGTTTTCCCACTGACTTTTTGGGCATATGTGGGTTGAGAAATCTGAAAAATGCCACAGCTGCCAATGATTCAGTCCCATGAGGCCTGCTCCAGCCGATCTGTGCTGCTGCATCCATGCCAAATCAGGCTCTGCTCCCTGCCCTGTTTGATAGACCCTTCTTGTCGACTTTTCAGGTTGTTTTGGGATGGGAATTTGTTTCACTCTGTCATTTGGTGGATTCTGTAGCTCTAGACTTTGTTTAGAGTCATTTTTAATAGGTATTTGGAGGTCTTTGGGGGAGAGCTTAGGAAAGTCCCTGCTTTTACTGTATCATCCTGGCTCTACCCTGAAAAGTCTTAAAAAGAGATTTGAAGATGGCCTGCCTGGCAAAGTTTTGGGAAAGATATGAGATTATTCTAGGTTACTGATGCTAAAATTTTTAGGATTTGAGATACTCTATCATTGTTTGATTTGAAGATGTTCAACCCACCTCCAAAAATCTGGATTTTTGGAAAGCTGTCTGAAATAATTGGAGGCATGCTATGGTGTCAAAAGTCAGGGCTTGTTATTAAAAAAGTAAAAGAGGGAAAGAGTTATGTGTAAAAAATTGTACTCATAAATTTATACTTATATAAATGTAATGAAATATTATTCTGCCATAAGAAATGATAAATATGAACAATTCAGAGAAACTTGGGAAGACTTACATTTTTAAAAAATATATAATTTAATTTTTCAGTTCTTAACATTCACTTCCACAAGAATTTGAATTCAAAATTTTCTTCCCATCTCTCCCCACAACCCACCCCAGGACAGCATGTACCCCATTCACCACTTCCTCCAGTCTGTACTCCCTTTTCTTGCCCATCCTTCTTCCATCCTCCTTCCCCTCTATTTTCCTGTAGGGCAAAATAGATTTCTATACTCCATTGCGTGTATAGCTTAATTTCCAGTTACATACTAAAACAATTTTTAACATTCATTTTGAAAGCTTTGAGTTCCATATTCTCTCCCTCCCTACCAACCTTCATTGAGAAAACAAGCAATTCAATATGTGTCATACATATGTAGCAATGCAAAGCACTTCCATAATAGTCATGTCATAAAAGACTAACCACATTTCCCCCTGTCCTATCCTATCCTTCATTTATTCCATTCTCTCCCTTGACCTGTCCTCCCACAATAGCCTTTGCTTCTGATTATCCTTTTCCCCAGTTTGCTGTCCCTTCTATTATCTTCCCTCTCCTATCTCCTTCCCCCTTGCCTTCCTGCAAGGTAAAATATATTTCCATATCCAATTGCGTGTGTGTTATTCCCTCCTTAAGCCAAATCCCATGAAAGTAAGGTTCAATTATGTCCTTTCATCTCTCCCCTCTTTCCCTCCATTGTAAAAGCTCATTTCCCCCTCTTTTATGTGAGATGATTTGCTACATACTACCTCTCCCTTTCTCTTACTCCTAGTCATTCCATTCAACAGTAAATTTTATTTTTTGGGGGTTTTCTCCCTTCATATTCAGCTCACCCTGAACCTTCTATCTAGGTGTTATTTTCTTCAGTATTTTTTGGAACTCCTTTAGCAAGCTGTTGACTCGCTTTTCATGATTTTCTTGCATAGTTCTCATTTCTCTTCCCAATTTTTCCTCCACTTCTCTTACTTGATTTTCAAAATCCTTTTTGAGTTCTTCCATGGCCTGAGATCATTGCATATTTTTTTGGAGGTTTTGGATGTAGAAACTTTGACTTTGATGTCTTCCTCTGATGGTATGCTTTTGTTCTTTCTCATCCAAGAGGATGGAAGAGAATACCTGTTCACCAAGAAAGCAACCTTCCTATAGTCTTATTTTTTTCCCATTTTTGGGCATTTTCCCAGCCAGTTATTTAACTTTTGTGTCCTTTGTCAAGTGGAGGGTATTCTCTAGCACCCTGTAAGTTCTCAGTTCCCCTGAGGTGACACAATCAAGGGAGAGGAGTTTACTCCTCTCCTGGCCTTCGATTTGGTCTGTGAGCAACCACAAGCATTCTTATCTTCCTGAGATCTGCAAGTAGGATTCCCTCTCCACAGTCACCAACAGCTACACCATGCCAGCACTCTTCCTCATACCGGGACTGCCACTCAGAAATGAGACCGAGATCAGCTGCTCAAATCCCCCAAGGTCTTTAGGCCAGGGCTCCAAAAGTAGATGCTGCTGCTGCAGTGGCTACCACTGCCCTGGGGTTGGAACTGGGGTGGGACCCTGCTCCTTTCTTACCAAGTGAATGAGCTTTCTTACTGACCTTTGAAACTGTCTTTGGCATTTGTGGTTTGAGAAGTCTGGGAACTGCAGCTGCTGACCTTGTTTCCATGCCCTGAAACCTGCTCCAATCCTGTTTGTGATGTGCTGCATGGCTAAGGCTGGGCTGCATTCTGCTCTGAGCCAGGTGTGATAGATTTTTCCTGTCAGCCTTCCAGGCTGCCTTGGGCTGAAAATCTCTTTCGCTCTGTCATTTTGTGGCTTCTACTGCTCTAGAATTTGTTTAGATTCATTCTTTACAGGTATTTTATGGGCTATGGGGGGAGAGCTTCTACAGTTCCATCCTTCTACTCCACCATCTTGGCTCTACCTCTGGGAAGACTTACATTAACTAAAGAAGAGGAGGAAATGTTAGAGGCAGAATCAAGAGAACAATTTATACAATGACCACAGTAGTATAAAGGAAAGAACATTAAAAATTTAGAGAGAAGGACAGGAAGTCACTTATTTAACCTTCAATTAAACTCTTAGTAAATAATGATTACTACATAGCATTTGTATAGAAGTTTAGGTTTTGCAAGCTGCTTTCTGTATGTTGTCACATTTGATTCTCACAACAGCCCTTGGAGGTAGGTGCTAATATTATCCCCATTTTAGAGATGAGGAAAATGTGGCTGAGAGAGAATAAATGATTTACCCAGGGTCACACAACTAAAAATGTCTAAGGCAGGATTTGAAATGAGATCTTTCTAACTCCTATACTCTATTTAGTCCAACAAGTATTTATTAAGTACCTTAAGTTGATTTATTATTAGGTGCTGGAGATACAAATATAAAGAATGAACTGGACCTTTTATTGGAGTCTGACCAGTGGAACATTTGTGATTAGTTGTTTGGGACTTTGGTTCTTTCTCCAACATTGACTGGCTTTGTCAGCCTCCTCAACTCACCTTTCCTGTGCCATATTCTCTCTGACTATACAAAGCAATTCATCACAGCTGTACTGCCTACCTTGAAGGTCTGTTGGGAGGAAAACTGTTTAATGATAAAATATGATACAATGAGGAGCGATTATTGTTGTAAGGACGATTGTCATTATTAGTGCCACATCTGCCCTCATGGATGGCACCCACTAGAATGATGAATTCCTCCTCATGTGCCACTAAATACTGAAAAAATTGGATTAATTTTGAATTGTTATGCATTATGAGTTTTCCTGCAATCTTAATGAACCTAATGGATATAGAATAAGTGCTAATCCTTTCTTTATGCCTGAAGGTCATTATGATTAACATCAAAGGTTGCCCTGTATGGCAGGATGGGGATATTCTCCAGCACTGCAGAAGTTCATAAGGCTGTGAGTTCCTCTTTTAAATGGCATCAGACTGCTGTGCTTTGACATTTCTTCTCTTTCTTTAGTGATCTGTTGCCCTGTCATAGTATCTTCGGTGTTACTCAAGTTAATGTGCAGCTAAGTTTCAGGAAGTGGGCCTGAGGAAGATCCTGCTTTTTCTTTGAGATAGGTGTGGTGCATCAAAAATAAATAGCATGGGCTTTGGAATCAGAGGTCCTGGGTTTACTTCCTGTAATGTCACCTCACCTCTCTGGGCCTCAGTTTCCCCAACTGTTAAAGTGTTAAAGTGAAGGAGTTGGCTTAAATGACTTCCAACATTCCTTCCAGCTCCAAATCTATTCTATGCCCCTATTAGAGTCACAGTGTGGACCCTATTGTGAAAAGGAAAGCACTTTGTAAACCTTAAAACCATTTTAACAGGAGTTGTTATGGGCTTTGTGACAGGAATTTGTTGCTGAGGCCTTTTTAGCTTATTTGCGGTTTCACAGCTGTGTTCTGGATGGTTGAGGTTGCTGGAAGGCTGACCTATGGATAAGTGAGACACTTAACCATGCTCTCTTTCTGAGTCTAATGTAATTTTCCCCCCTCAGGCTGAGACACCTCTGGAATCATTTATAAACAGTTGTATGTGCTCAGTGCCGACAGCCAACTGCCGAGGTGGTTAGTCCTAACCAGATGAGCCACAGGGCAATGGAGATTGTGCCTAAATTTGAATATCCTAATCTGGATCCTCTTGACTGGCATTGAGAATGATAGAAGTGGATCACTGTGATTACTCCCCTTGGGTTCATGATAATATGAAACAAATGCAGCAGAACACCAACCTCTTCGATTCGACATCGGTGTGGGTACTCCCCCTGCCGATGCAAAGTGCAGCCTCTTCATGATAGCAGTTAAGTTATGAGTTGCTAGGACTTCCAAAGTCTAATAATAAATGGGTTGTTAAGATTATTTTAAAATGAAAGAAAAAATATATTCCTATACTCAAGGAGCTTATATTATATTGGTGGAAGACCACACTGAGGGGCTGAAAACCTATGTGGTATGGTGTGTAAAGTCAGGAGAAGGAAGGATGCTTAGCTTGGCACTTTCCTCAGAATGAAGAATCTAGGGGGAACTCACCAATGGAAGAAGGGAAAAGCAGGACAGAAGGCAGCTGAGATATGATGGCATAGTATGGAGGAGAATAGGGAATGGTTGGCCAGAGGCCCTTGCTCAGGGCCTGGCGTTATGGGAAAAATAGATATTGCTTTACCTGAACTTAAAACCTTTCAACTTGTTATTCCCCATATTGGGCATGTCTCCAGCCTCCATGCCTTTGCACAGACTGGTCTCTGTGCCTGGAATGCTCTCTCTCATCACCTCTTCTTTTTTGAATTCTGAGCTTCATCCACGGCTCAGCTCATGCACCACCTCCTATATAAAACCTTTCCAAATCCCCCAGTCATCAGCGCTTTTCTTTGCTCCAATTTGCTGTGTATATGTTTTGCATTTACTTCTTTGTGTGCCTTTTGTCTCCTCAATAGAATGAAATCTCTTTGAAGGTTCCTTCCTTCCTTCCTTCCTTTCTTCCTTCCTTCCTTCCTTCCTTCCTTCCTTCCTTCCTTCCTTCCTTCCTTCCTTCCTTCCTTCCTTCCTTCCTTCCTTCCTTCCTTTCTTCTCTTTCTCTCTCTTTTTCTCTCTCTCCATCTCTGTAGGCACTTAATAAATGTTTGTTAAATTGAACTGAAGTGAATTTCTCTCTTGATGGGACCTGCCAGAGGTTGCATCCTACTGGAACACTTCCATTCTGTGATAATGTATCACACTAGGGTTTTAAGGGGGTTATTGGTGCTCTTTAAATGTTAAATAATAGTGATAATTGGCATCTATAAAATGAGAATGATGATGTAAGTTTTGTGTGCGATTGTGTGTCTGTGTGTGATTGTATGCCTGTGCTGAGTTGTCCATGTAGGTTATGTGTGTCCAGTATCTATGTGGCTTACAGGGAGTCATGAACAGATATTTCTAGAGTCTGCTGCACCCACTCTTCTCTAAGGGAGACTTTTATTTTTGTTAAGAGAAAAAGCAGGAGATGGGAACTAGGAGTTTGGTCACTATGCTCTCCTCAGAAAGGGAGTACTAGGCTAAAATTATATCTTTCTGCCTCCCCAGATATTGTCAGGTTCAAGTTGTGATCTTGATTGCTATCCCTTAACAGGGAAGGAGTGCACTAAGCCATATACCCAGAGCTACATTCCTTTCCCACCAAATTCCAGTTACGCAAAGACCATAAGTAATGAATATCTAACAAATCCATTTATCTAAGCTGAAAGCAAAGAGAAATCAGAAAAGTTATGCAGATGAGAATGTATTAGACAATACTGTTAGTGTGGTGTCTCAGTTCACCCAAGGGAGAGTCCCAAATTTTTTCCAAAGGGAAATCTCCTGAAGTCTCTAGTGTGGTAAGTTGGTGTAAGGACTTGATTGAAGTGCTGGCCTCCCTACATGTCAGCCTCTTTCAGGGGTCTCTCCCTGATGAAAATGCAAAATCATTTGTCTTCTTTTTCAAAGCTGGAAGGCCTCTCAGGAACCTCTCCTCTCCCAACCTCTCACCAACTCTTCCCCTAGTGAAGGAATGGAGAATTGCATAATTAATCTCCATCAATGAGGATATTTTATGCAAATATATTTTGAGCCCTTTGTTATAATAATAAATGGTACCTACCTCATAGTACTCTTGGGGGAAATAAAAGCTTTTTGCAAATCTGAAATTGATACGTATTGTTGTTACCAGGCTCCTTAAGAGCAGGGGCAGTTTCTTTTCTTGTTTTTGTAACCCCAGTACCTAGCACAATGTCTGGTGCTTGTTGATGGATTGAGCTTAATATCTTTAGCTGGGTCTCCAAAGGGCAAGCATCAAGGTCAAGGCTGTTATCCACATTTGACACACTATTGAACTGCAGTTCTCTATCCCTGATTGATCTTCTAATAACTAGACATTTCCATTTTCTGTTTATTGAGGATTAACTTTTAAGTCATATTGGTTAAAGTCCCTTTATTTATGTCCAAATTAATCTCTATGTATAAATGAATGAGGTGCTTGTTCATGTGATGTGATAAAAGCAGGCATGAGTACTTCTCCCCTCCAACCCCTCTGGTAATCTGAAATTTCTACTATAAGATCCACCTTTGGGTTAATGCATCTACTTGTTTGTAACTTGCCTTAAAGTGAAAATATTTTATTTGGAATTTAAACTCAATACTATCCATAGATGACTAATTTATAAAACTTAGTTACCTAGGACTTTTAGGACAAAGCTGTCACTTTCCAATATTGACATTTTGGCATCTCGGGACAAAGGTCCTGCCATACAACCCCAGCTATGGTTATGGATATCTGAAAGGGTAGGTAAAGATGGACCCAAATCAAGGAGGCAGGAGGGATATGATATTATAGGCTGAGAGGATATACTACCAAGGATCCATTTTGCTGTCTTCATAGTTTTATCTTTGATCAGTTCTGTTCACTTCCTTGAGTGACTTCTTGAGATTTTTAAAAATCTCTTCTTTAATCACACAAGGCTTTAAAAACACTTATTTTTTCAATAAATGAACAAACATTTAATTTATTTCCCTTCCATCCTCCATTTTTTTGAAAAGAAAGAAAAGTGAAAGTTTTTTTACATTGGTCCAAAAATATATATCTCATTCTACATTCTATCAGCTTTCTCTCGGAAGGTGAAGTGTGTGCTTCCTCATCAATTCTGTGCAATCATTGGTCATTGCATTGATCAGAGTTCTTAAGTATTTCAAAGTTTGGCTGTGCAATGTTGTTATGATATATTTTTCGCCTTGTTTTGCTGACTTCAGTCTTCATTAGTTTATCCAAGTTTACAGCTTTCTCTGAAATTACCCCTTTGTCATTTCTTATGGTAAAATAGTATCAGTTATAGCACTGTGCCATAATTTGTTCAACTAATTGATGGTCATGCCCTTAGCTTCTAGTTCCTTGATGCTGCAAAAATAGCTGATATATATGTATATTTCTGTATCTGTATTTGTTTGTACATAACCACATATATTCATACAAGCACACATGTAGATGCGTATACAACATAGACTTATGCATACATACATATGTTTGTATGTATATACATATGGTTACAATACACATATGTTTGTGTACATGTGCATATATGCATATATGTATTTGTATGTATGTGTGTATGTATAAAATAAACATAGACATCTATACACACATAAACACATATACATACACAGTGTCATGTTCCTTTTTCTCTTTTTAAAATTTCTTTGGAGTATAGGCTTAGTGATGGTATCTCTGTGTATACACAGTTTAGTAAATTTTGGGCACAGTTATAAACTGCTTTTCAGGATAGCTGGACCACTTCTCAACTCCACCAACAATGTACTAATGTATTTGTTTTCCTACAGACCCATCAACAGATTATTTTCCCTTTTTGTTATGTTTGCCAATGGATGTAACATGAAACCTTAAAGCTGCTTTAATTTGCATTTTTCTAATTATTGGTGATTTAGAAGATTTTTTTTTGATAATATGGCTATTGATAGTCTAGAACTGCTCCTTCATATTCTTTGACCATTTATCTATTGGGAAATGGCTCTTTTTCTTATATATTTGAATCAGTTCCTTATATATCTTGGAAATGAGACCTTTATCAGGGAAATTTGTTGAAAGGTTCCCTCCACACCTCCTTTTCTACCATTTGACATTTCTATTTTAATTTTACATGTCTTAATTTTCAAATATACAGGCTTTAAAAACTCCTAATCTTGACTTTCCCTAAACTATAGAAATCATATGTTGACAATTTACTCCTCATAATTTTTATTTTTTAGGGGAATCTGTTTTTCATATGATGCTGGGTCTCAGCTTGAAAAGAGTAAGAGTAAAAGATACTGAACTTGGGTGACTCTGGGCTTCCATTATTTTCCCTGAGAACTTTGGAACCTGGAAACTCAAAATGAACACAGATGCAACAAAGTTCATGAAATGAAAATGAAAAGCCTTGTGGAAATCTGTCCTAGATCAAGTCTTCATGAAGAGTCACCACCGAGTCACTGGGTTGGGGCAGAGGTGTGTGCCAACTCTCACTGCTTTCATATACCCTGTCTTCCATTGAAACCTTTCATGTGCCATGTGGTTTTCATCAGATAAGCCCCGAAAATCCAACAGATCTTTTTCATTCTGTCTTGCCGTCTGCGTTGATAAGTACAAGCAATTTCAGAGTTGGCTAAAAGCTCTGCTGAGGGTTGTTTGTTGTTTCATGGTCAATAAATTTTAAATCTGCCAGATTATCATGGTATCTTCACATGTATCTATATCTGAAGTGCTGTTCATGCCAGTTGTCTTTTCTGCTGCCATGTGGCAGTTTCACTTTGTAGCTAGATATGACCTTCCTCATCAGACCTTGCTCACATTAGTCTTAAATTCTAAAAGTGGGTGGTCCTTAAAGTCTAAAAGTGGGTGGTCCTCTGGTTCAGGGTATTTTAATCAGTTCATAGCTCAGGAAGTCCAGCACACAAGCTTCTGGAAGAGATTAAAAAAACCAATTTATTCTTTTGATATGCTTTTGTTAGAATTTACGAATATTCATCTCAAGAGCTGAAAGATGGGTAATCTTCTGCTTTGTGTCAAAATGAATCCTCACTATCTGAACTACAAAAAGAAAGCAAAACAAAACATAACTACATCTATGTACATGAGGGATAGGGCCAGAGGCTAAAGTTGAGTTATGATTTAATTGGTTCTGGAAACTTCCAGGTGGAGTGAATCCCTCTGCCAATACAGGTCATCATCTCCTCTGTAACACTAGAGCTACACACACACACACACACACACACACACACACACACACACACACATTTGGTGTCTACACAGTTAGACAAAGAGAACAAGAAAAGGAAGTCAGGGTGAGGTAGAGAATTAGAGTACAGAAGACCTAGGTACAAGTTCCTCTTTTCACACATACTGACCATGGAACCCAGTATAAGTTACCTATGCTCTAGGTTGCTCTATAGAAATTTAAGTTGTAGAGTAAGCACATTGGTAGAGGAGGTTCCTCATCAGAATCTCCCCAGAACAGTAAATTTACAGACATAGTTGTTAGCTCTGCTCCTTTTGTTAAATCACATGTACACATACATATTTCTTTTTAAACTGTAAAACTGAGGTTGTTTGCTATATATCTTTTTCGCTATGTTGAAATGTTCGAGTTTGTTGGTTGTTAATTTCATGATAATAAGAAAAGACATTTTTTAAAAAAAAGATTTAATCTTTACAGTTGATCAAGATGGAACAATATGGGTGGATTAAGGTAACAGAGGAGCAATCCACCTACTGGGGAATATGCATGTATTTTAGCACACAGAGGAACTAGTCTACTTCTCTACCTTTTTGGTTACCTGGTCCCTTAGGTTTCCTCTTATTTTTTAGTAAGCTGGCTTTACCACTATTATCAAGCTTCTTCCTGTATATGTGTAAACACAGGGAAATAATAAAGGTACTAATTGACTTGGAGTTCCATGAGTACAGATCATAGTAATTCTAGGCTTTTCTATCCTATGGATTCTCATCTAGTTCCTTGCATAATTCCTCCATAGAGGATATACCTGTTAGCTTTCCCCCCGGATTTTTAGCATCCTCAGAAATTTTAGTATAGCAGTCAGACTGTCCCCTTTATTGTTTTTCATTCTCTTTTTGAGGTCATATCAGTCTTTGACGTCTTTTCTAGTACTTCTACTTGGGAATATATTGTAGAATGAAATGATATATCATTTTTCTTGTATGAGACCATACTGGGGAGAACATAATTTGTTGTATTATTCCTATTTGAAAACAAAAACAAACCACAATGCCCCCCTCCCCCACAATAGACTGGTTCCATTGGTACAGGTCTAGTACATCTATTTTTTTTTCACTTTTTACACAGTTCATATCACATAACACAACTCCAGCTTTTGGTCAGGTGATATTTCTTTTAAAGCATTTACAACATAGACCACAAATGGATTTTTTTTTAACATTAACCAACTGAGACACAAATAACAACTACGTATGCTAACTTCACAAGCTCTTGACCTAATTGTCTCCACACTCTTACTAAGAATTAAAGGACCCTAACTTATTGTTGTTGGTCTAAAGTCCTAAACCTAATAGCTTAATTTTACACTTGACCTCGGATGTTCCCCTACAATCTATAATTTAGTAGATCTGGTGTTAAGCTTACAAACTTTTTGACTATAGGAAATTGCCACTAAGAGTAGGGACATTGCAGGGAAACAATATCTCCCCATCTTCATGTCAGTTCCAGGCAGGAGCAGATTGTCAACTTGCATTCAGTGAGGCTTAGAGTCTGCCAGGTGTCAATGGGGAAATTGAGTTAGGAGAATCTTACCTCAGCCTAGGCTGAATAGCTGCTCTCCCACCCTTCCCATGAGATCACCTTTTTCAGTTCATACCACCATCTCAAAGGCTTATTGGTATCATAGACTGGAGTCTCAGACCACCATTGTTGCTATCCATACCTGAAGTTAGACTCAGAAGAACAGTCACTTAATAGAACATAGCATCTTAAAATAGCAAGTTCCAATAACCAGGTTTTAGATATGACTATAATTTCACATTGGCTAAGGAACATCTTTTGAGGAAAGTCTTAAGTGGCTTACATGCCTTTCTATACATGTTCTAATTCCTGCTTAAATAACAATCATAAAATCGAATTTACCATTAAAACCTTAACTTTTCCATCAATGCCAAATTTTACCCTAAGTTACCTGCCTCTAGGAGACTTAGACTAAAATTCATTTCCTCAAACTAAAGATGTCTCTGATTTAGTCTCAGTAATTAATTCAGTCAATTGTTTTAGTACTAATTGCTTTCACATCACTTTGTAACATGTCCAATTTTTCTCCCCATGTCTCCCCTCCCCCCACCCCTAATACCTTGCATTCTGATGACCCCTTCCCTCAATGAGTCCTCCCTTCTATCACACCTCATCCTTCTCTTATCCCCATCTTCTATCTTTTCTTGTAGGGCAAGATAAATTTCTATACCCCATTACCTGTGTTTCATATTTCCTGGTTATATGCAGTAATAATTCTCAACATTCATTTCTAATACTTTGAATTCCACCTTCTTTCCTTCCCTCTCTCCCTACCCATGCCCACTGAGAAGTCAAGCAATTCAGTACAGGCTATATATATATCATTTTGCAAAAGACTTCCAGAATAATCATGTTGTATAATACTAACTATATTGCCCTCCATCCTACTCTATATCCCTTTATTTTTTTATTCCTTCATTTGACCCTTCCCAAAAGTGTTTATTTCTAGTTACTCCCTTCTCTCATTTGCCCTCCCTTCTATCATTCCCCTCACCCCCCCTTGTTTCCTCCTCCCCTACTTTCCTGTAGTAGAAGATAGATTTTCATACCAAATTTAGTGAGCAAGTCATTCCCTCCTTAAGTCATATGTGGAGAGAGTAGCTTCACTTTTCCCCTCTCCCCTTCTCCCTTTTCTCCTCCATTAAACAAGATTTTTCTTTATCTCTTTTACGAGTTATAGCCTGCCCCATTCCATTTCTCTGTTTCTCCTCCCAGTATGTTCCTCCCTCACCCCTTAATTTTTATTTTATATACTTTTTTGTAGATATTATCTCTTCTGATTCAACACAGCCTGTACTCTCTCTGTGTGTGTGTGTGTGTGTGTGTGTGTGTGTGTATGTACAATCCCCCTACCTACCCAAATACGGAGAAAAGTCTCAAGAGTTATAAATATTTTTTTTCCATGTAAGAATGTAAACAGTTCAGCTTTAGAAAGTCTTTTATGATTTCTCTTCCCTGTTTACCTTTTTTAAGCTTCTCTTGATTCTTGTGTTGAAAGTCAAATTTTCTATACAGTTCTGGTCTTTTCAACATGAATGCTTGAAAGTCCTCTATATCACTGAATGACCATCTATTCCCTTGAAGTATTATACTCAGTTTTGCTGGGTAGGTGATTCTTGGTTTTAATTCCAGTTGCTTTGACTTCTGGAATATCCTGTTCCAAGCCCTTTGATCCCTTAATGTTGAAGCTGCCAGATCCTCTGTTATCCTGATTGTATTTCCACAATACTTGAATTGTTTCTTTCTAGCTGCTTGCAGTATTTCCTCCTTGACCTTGGAACTCTGAAATTTGGCTACAGTATTCCTAGGAGTTTCTGTTTTTGGATCTCTTTCAGGAGGTGATCAGTGGATTCTTTCAATAGTTATTTTGTCCTCTGGTTCTAGAATATCAGGACAGTTTTCCTTGATAATTTCATGGAAGATAATGTCTAGGCCCTTTTTTTGATCATGGCTTTCAGGTAGTCCCATAAATTTTAAATTGTCTCTCCTGGATCTATTTTCCAGGTCAGTTGTTTTTCCAATGAGATGTTTCATAGTATCTCGTACTTTTTTCAAACTTTTGGTTTTGTTTTCTAACTACTTGGTTTATCTCATAGTCATTCATTTCCCTGAACTAAATTCTCTCTTTCAGAGAACTATTTTGTTCAGTGAGCTTTTGAAACTTCTCCTCCATTTGGCTAATTCTGCTTTTTAATGCCTCCTTCTCCTCATTGGCTTTTTTGAACCTCTTTTTCCAATTCAGTTAGCCTCTTTTTAAAGGTGTTATTTTCCTCAGCATTTTTTTGGTTCTCCTTTAGTAAGTTCCTAACTCACTTTTCAAGCTCTTCTATTGCCTGAGCTCAGTTTAAGTTCCCTTTGGAGGCCCTGGAGGCAGGGATCTTAACTTCCTGTGACAGGAAGCCTTGTTCTTCCTCATCTGAAAGGATGGGAGGAGACACCTGTGCACCAAGAAAGTAATCTTTTATGGTCTTATTTTTTCCCCCTTTTTTGGTCATTTTCCCAGTCAGTTACTTCTGAATCTTTTGTCAAGAGATTCCACTCAGCTGCTCAGTTCCTCTGGGCTTTGGGTGGGGGTGGGGCTGTCACTCAGGGCTGAGGTTTAGATTAGCTGCTCCCTACCCCCAGAGGCTTTAAACTGAGCTGCCTGAACAATGAATTCAAGTTGCTTCCCAGCCACTGTAGGTGCCTATGGTCTGCTGCCCTGGCCCCTGCTTTGACCTGGGGCTATTGCTGGAGAAACCTGATTCCCCCTCATCCAGCTGGGAAAGCCCTCCCCCATTGACCTTTGGAGCCTTCTTTGTTGTTTGTAGGTTGAAGTATCTGTGATCTTCCCTGCTAGGAACTCTTCCCAGAGGTCTGTTCAGGTCCTGTTCCTCCCAGTGCCACATGGCCAGGGCTGTGCTCCACTCTGTGTCCCATGAAATAGACCTTTTCTGTCAGCCCTCCAGATTACCTTTGGCTGGAAACCTCTTTCTCTCCGTTGTTCTGTGGCTTCTACTGCTCTAGACTTTGTTGAGAGTCATTTTTACAGGTATTTTGTGGGCTGTGGGGGAAGTGCTAGAGTATATGCATCTTTCTACTCTGCCATCTTGGCTCTGGCCTCCCCCCTCCCCCCAGTCCATCTATTAATGCCAATTAACTTTCTTCTTTGTCACATACAATCCTATAGGGTTGCTTTGGACAATGAGAGATTAAGTGACTTGTTCAAGGACAGTAATACACAAGGTATACTGTAACATAGTTATTCTATTTTTTGTGTCCTCTTTTGTCCTGTTTGTTTTTTTCTGTGCATTTAAAATGTTTAATTGATGTTTTCACCCTTACCCCATTATCCTATCACTACACAATAACCTGCTATCCCTCTCTGCATACCCATACCCCCACAAGTAGATTACAGATATGCCAGTAGTAGAGAAAAACACCCTGACTCAATTACTGGTGCAATTTCCTTTCATTTTCTGAATTGATATAGCAAAATTTTCTCTCGATTGAAAGATTTTATCTTGGAAAATGTTGGTTTCTCTACTTTCTGATTTTTGCATAGGTCTCTAATTGAAGTGCTAAATGCATAAAATATAAATTAAAAATAATTTAAGTCCATAATGATCAAGAACTGGTGAGCAAGTCTTTATGATGTTAAAAAGGCAAATGGAAACAGTGCAGGCATTCATTAATACATGCGTTTCATATCTTATAAAAATGTCTGGCCTTTACGCTTACCTTACTCATGATTAAATTGCCTGGAAAGCTTTAGTTTCAGGTGAGATTTAAAAAAAAAGAAAATCTGATGAGTCTTAACTGAAAGTTGTGTTCATGGTTGGAAACAGTACGCGATTGTAAACTGCTTGAGGACAGGGATTGCTGTATTCTTGTCTTTGTATCCTCAGTGCCTGGCACACAGTAGGCATCTTATACATGCTTTTTACTTTGTATTGCATTGGCTTGAGACCAGGTATCACCAAGGAAATCCATAAAAAGAGGGAAGTCTTGCTCTTGGGCATTTTGCTCCATAAAAATATGTGTATATACATACACATATATATGAATATATAAATATATACCCATATATATATATATGCACATACATATATATACATATACACACACACATACACACACACACTTATATAGTTGAGGTTGAGCATACAAAAGACCCACACAGGGGACAATTACTAGGTAGGTTTGGCTAGTTTATTTCCATGTAAAATGCTTATAGTCAAGAGCCCTAGCAATGCAAGTACCTAAAACATTTCCAAAGGACTTATGATGCAAAATGCCATCCACATCCAGAGAAAGAACTATGGAGTCAGAATGAAGAATGAAGTAGACAATTTTCTCTTTTGTTGTGTTATCATTTCTTTTTCTCATGGTTTCTCCCATTTCTTTTAATTCTTCTATGCAACATGACTAATGTGAAAATGTGTTTAATAGGAATGTATGTTTAGAGTCCATATAAGATTGCATGCCATATTGGGGAGAGAGGGGGAGAAAATTTGGAACTTATGGAAGTGATTGTTGAAAACTGAAACCAAATAAATTAATGAATTTGGGAAAAATAATATTTTCTTTTTTTTCCAAATGACACAATGAGCTAAAAAAAAATGGTTGTAGTTAGTCAGTAAAAGAGCTCCTCTCCCTTATTTAAATAGCTACAAAAGGGCTTTCCTGCAGATTTCATTAGGGAGTCACATGGCACCTCATTCACAATTGTTAAAAATGTGTAAAAAGTCATTGCATGGAAAAAGCTTTTAGGAGCATAAGGCAGCCAGGATAGATCATGTAACAGCCTAAACATGTGACACATCCTCAGATAACTGAAGCCACAGCCAATAACTGCCTCTGGAATCTGCTGGGGAGTAGCTGCCATGGCTGGCAAATCCACTTCCCTGTTTGGTATCTACTGGAGGTGCCACTGACTGCTGAGATGGGTAATCCACAAGGTCCTCCAGAACACATGGGGAGCTAAAGGAAATGACACTTACCTGTCCCAATAAAGTCTCTCATTCATCTCATGTATGGAGATTCTGCTGAGTCTTCAGAAAATGTATTCACATAGAGAAAAACCATTCATACAATCCCTTGCTTCAGTAGTATTCTGTTTCTCAGCTTTTAACCATGAAATTAAATGTGTTTATTATTGATTAATTTGAGGAAAGGAGCTGTTTATTCTGAGAATGTGTGTTTCTTTTAGAGAGGTAAAGTTAAATTGAATCAATAATCATTTATGAAGTGATTACAATGTTCCAGGCATTGTGCTGAGTGCTAAGGATACAAACTAAGATGAAAACAACAACCCCAAACCTCTCAAAATGAAAAGCTATGAGGCAAATGGATTAATGGAGAATAGGTCAGACTTAAGGTCTAGAAGACCCAGGTTCAAATCCTGTTTTTGGCCTATACTATATATATGACCTTAATCTTAATCTAATTAAGTGATCTTAAGTAGCTTCATCTCTTAGTGCCTTGGACAACTCTCTAATAATATGAATTAATAATAAAATGAGTTGCTGATCTGCATGGTGAAGGGAGTTTCCCTACAAGAAGTTCTCTTCAAATTTATGAAATCACATGTCTAGAGCAAAAGAAATAAAACAAACATAGTTTCGATATAATTCAGGTCTTGACTTGAAATGATGATTGTTTTCCCAGGCTACCATTTCATACTTGGTAAGCTATATTCTTTGAGATCTTCCCAAAGATCTCATATCTTGCTATCTTTTTTTAATCCTAAAAACAGGATTAAAAAGTTCTTTAGCTCTAAGTAGCTAACACACAATTACTAGTCTGTAGGGTGGTAGCAAAAACTCTAAATGCAGTACCAATATATCTGGGAGAACTGTAAATAGGATAATGTAGGAGAATATACTTGGGAAACTATAAATCCCCATACAAATGTAAGGGATGATGATGATGATGATGATGATGATGAAGATGACTATTACTTTATTACTGTTTGACTTAATGGCCATGCTAGGCTTTGGTGCTGTGTGCAGTCCTTCACTTGAAAAAGTCAGCTCAACAATGTTTCCTATTGGGAAAAGCAGGGGGCCCCTGAGGTAAAATATAGGGGTGTAAGATGATATCACTTGAGGGTCAGCTGAAAAATGGGAGCCCTGTTTCCTTGTTCCATTCTCTTTGGGGCTCTCTGAAAGAGAGAATGCTTGGAATATCAAGTTCAGGTCAGAAGCTGTTGGTTCAAAGTCAAATCTTGGCCCAGGGCTTTGTTTAGGCATTCTCTCTCTCTGCTCTGCTCTTTTATATTTCCCTGTACTTCCCAGTAGAGGCCAGGTGAGGAATCAGGACAGCTTGGCTGGAGCAGCAACAAAGCAGCTGGATGATTGGGAATTATCTAACTATTTTATTCCTATTTTAGCAAGGTTCTGAAACATACAACTCATGCCTGTCGTCTTAAAGCAACAACAAATTTGATTCGCTGTTGTCTGATGATACAGGTATAGACTTTCTTGGATGGTCCTAAAATAAAATACTTTTAACAAAACTTTGGAAAAATAATAGCCTCTCTTAGACAATGAGGCCTGACCTCTTATTCAGAAGTACACAATTAATCTAACTGTAAGTCATAATGAAGATGTGATTCCTACCATAACTGAGTTCCCCAGGGCAGATCAGGGAATATTAATGATCCCATGATCAAGATAACATAACATACATCTGGTCTGACAATGTAAATATTCTATGAAGAAGTGGAAGTTTAGAGTGATGTTTTAGAAGATAGAACAAAGACTTTTGTAGGACCTGGGATGGCCTTTGACAGAAAGAATGCGACAAATCAAGGGTCTGGCATTTGTAAAACAACTCTATCAAATAGAAATCATTTGCCAGCAATAATAATAATAACCTCCCTTTATACAACCCTTTAAGGTTGACATAGAGTAAACCTCATGGATTAGGCAGTTTTTCTTTTTCAACTATAACACAGTCAGCTGTACAGACTTGGCAAAGATACTGGAGTGGTTTGCCATTTCCTTCTCCAGTTCATTTTAACAATGAGGAAACTGAGGTTAAACAGGGTTAAGTGACTTGTCCAGGGTCACAAAGCTAGTAAGTGTCTGAGACTGGATTTGAACATTTGTACAGACAGAATATTCTATTCTTTAGTGCTAAGAAGTAAACTAGTCTCAGTCCCAAAGGAACACTGGTTGCAGTGGCTGGAACACCTACTGGGAATTTAAGATCAATAAGCACCTTGCCAATTTCAGACTTCAACAGCACTGTACTGAGCACTAAAAGTCTGGAAAGCCAAGTGTTAACTGCTGGGGACAAATGAAATGTTCTCTGCTGAGGTACTAGAAACTACTGTCATTTGATTCTCCAGGCACAAGTTTAATCTGTCATACTTTGCCCTTGTCTGCTTTCTGTTTGTTTTATTTTGTTCCTGTGGTACTCTTGCTTGCTGTCAATTAGGTCTTCACGCCAGCAAAGCTCTGGGCATGCTCATTATCTTGCCCTCATATTGGGTAATACTGAGCCCTACATAAGCATATGTAACATACTTAATCCAAATATGAGTGCAGCTGTTAGGATGATGAGCTAGGCAGGGCCATTCATCTGCAGGAACAGAAAGGCAAGAACTCCTGACATAGCTTGAATGAAGGTGTCTGCTTCTCTTCCCTTCTGTAGGCAGCAAATAAAAGCAGGGACACCCGGGACCTCTGGGCTAATGTTTCTAAAGTGGTGCTTGTACTTTGTCTACAAAGCTGTTTGTCTCAGCAAGTGTTAGAGAAAGGAAATCACTATCATCTCTTGCCAACATTGTTGTGAGTGATTTGTAAACTTTCAAACATATGTGAGTTATAGCTAACTCTAAAGTAATATCACTTTATACCCCTATATTTTACTTCTGGGACCCACTACTTTTCCTAGCAGGAAATACTGTTGAACTGACTTTTACAAGTGACCTTTGAAAGTCACCTGGAAGCTTCCATTGGGATATGTCATAAGGGGAATGTCAGGAGACAGGAACAGCCTGCACTGTACAAGGAGGATTGCTTTTTCTTCAAGATCAGTTACTAACATTGGTCTGTAAACTCCTACCTGTATTAACACTAGTTTCTTTAGGAAGGGTCCTTCTTTTCCTCCATTTTGACACTGGAAATGAGCTAAGGTTGCCTAACTGATATTCCCTTAACTCATCTTTGTGGGTTAGTTTCTGTATAGGTCTCCTGTCCCAAGGGCTCACATCATTATCTTCAGTCTGACAGCTGGAGCTGTGGGTCTTTAGGGAATGAAGCAAGACTCATTGGTGGTCAATAAGTGTTAATTAATAATGAAACCCATCTGCTCAGGCAAGTTTTCCCTGACAAATGTGGGTGGCAAGATTGCCAAAGAATTCCAAATTACTTTTAATTTAATTTTTTGATTTCTCCGACCATTGGAAATATACCCAGTGGCTAGGGAATATTATATAATTTTTTAAAATCCCAAGAGAATCCATTGTAGTTATGAAACTGTCTAAAATGAAAGATGAATAGTAATATTGAAAAGGAACGATTCAAGAGAATATGTAATGAATCGTTTTGCAACTTGGATTCAAACTCTGCTTCTGAATTAGCCCACAGTAGTGGTGACTATTTTGTTGGGTGGTAGAGACTAGTGATATAAGCTAAAAATGTATTTAGCCTAAATCTAATACTAAGATTTTAATAGAAGTCAGTCTGACCTCATTTATCAGGTTTAGTACTTCATGATATTTTAATGGGCAGTTTTGAATTAAAAAATGCAATTATGCATGGCCTAAAAATGACAGAAAGATTCCAGTCCTTTTTAAGAGATACTTCAAGGACTCAGCTGATACTTGTGAAGCTTCCAGAGTTGGTAGTTTTCTCTTTATCATAATAACAACTACCAATTACTAAGTACAGTTTTAAAGATTGGGCTATATCTAAGAGACTTCATAGTTATTTTGTAGGAATTTCAAAATGTATCATCAAGGAAGACTCAAAATTATATCAAAATTTTATCAACAAGGAAACTACGAATTAGGCATGCCATGGCCTGGTGTTGAGTCAGAAATGAAAAGAGAATCTTGATAAATCTGGGGTCATAATGTCAAAGGAGCTGGAGTTGGAAAGGACCTAAAAGATTTTCAACTCCAACTCCCTCATTTTATAGATGAGTAAACAGAGGCCCAGACAACTTGACTAACTTGCATGGGGTCATAAAGTCAATAAGTTATGGAGCTTGGACTTGAATCCAGCTCTGTCTCTAAATCTGGTAGGTTTCCCTCCTCCCCCTCCCCTCTCCCAGAGTCAATGCTATCCTCTACATTTTTTCAATCCACAGAATCACTGTGCCTCTCACTTAAAAAAATCTCATTATCAAATTTGCCTAAGGATGTATAGAAACATATTGCAATATCCAATTAAGTCTGTTTATCTGACACCCAAACAACTAGAAATCACTGGATATTTTCTGTGTTCAATACACTTTATATTCATGTGGAAAAAGCAAATGACAAGTTATTATTTTGAGCTTTTTTTTGGGGGGTGGGTGGGATTAGATGTTTGATTCTAACAATGGATTGAACTTTCAATAAGGGAATTCTCCCTGCCAATGTACATAGGCTTCTACTCTGTGACTTCAGTTTTTAGAGTTCCTATGTATTGAGGGGCTAGGTAATTTGTCTAAGGTCACACTTTAGGTGTGCATCACTGGCTTGACCTCTACCTAGGTCTTTCTGATTCTGAGTAAGGCTCCCTAGTCACTGAACATACTATGGCACCTTTCTAAGAAATTAGTAAGAGTTTTTTTTTTTTTTTCCAAATAAGTAACTACTTAGGTGTTTTTTAGAGTTTTCTTCCCTGAAAGTAAAAACGTAATCTCTTGAGTGGCTGCTTTGTTATTTAAGCCTAAAATATAAAGTGGTGAAGTTAAATGTCACAGACACAAAAAGGTTATACATTATAGAAGAAGAACCAAGCTTAAGCTTTGGTTCTAACTACCTGTATGAGTATGGGCAAGTCATTTAAGCTTTCTTAGCCTCAGACTGTAAAATGGATGTAATAAGATGTGTGCTACTTATCATACAGGGTTTTTGTGAGGAAAGTTCTAGTAAATAAGCAAGTATTACGTAAATGTGAGTTTTTATTATTTTATGGCAATCCATACAGAACTGACATATTGATTGGATGACAACACAGTATTACCCAATAAGTTAAGGAGAGTTAATATGTCTCTCTCTGTTTCTGTTTGTGTCCCTCCCTTCCTCTCCTTTTCCCTTCTTCTCATCTATATATGTTACATTCTTCTCATAATATTTCTGCATTATTAATATTGAAATGATTATATTGAGTTTTATCAAAATATTAGTAAAACGTGAGACAGTACAAAGTGCTGAAATCTCAGTCCCCCTACATTTTTACTAGCCTATTTTTCCCCTCCAAATCCAAATACTTTTTCAATATCGCAGCAATGACATATTTGAAAGCAAGTGGATTAGTAGCCTTTTAATGGTAATCTTACTTGATTTATTTTTAGACTGGATTATATATATTTTTTATCATAATGTTGTATGTCCTTCTCTGTTCAAATACATATGACACATCAATTCAAGGCAAGTTCTCCCTATTCCATCTCCTTGAATTGTTGCATTTTGTTCAGAATTGTTGCATCATTTTATCTGCGCAAAAGACAACTGATTATGAAGCAAATATTTCAAAACAAGTACATGCTGTGTAGTCCTTCCTGTGTATAATCCTTTTGGTTTTTCTTAAAGTAATTCTATACTAAGCTGCGTAAAATCGTTCCAATTTTCAGGAATTTCATTAATTCTTTGTCATTATTACTGTTTGCAATGAAATATTTCCATCCTTTCAATGAAAAAGCTTTAAAGATGCTCACATGACACTTTATGAAATTCCACTTGTCATGCTCATTCACTCGCAATATTCTCCAAAATGGCATTAATTTGTAAATTTCTAGCAGAAAGTCTTGAAACACTATCAGGCTATCTTTATCAGAACAAAGTCCTTCTTGACAATTCAAAGACATACCTTATTCTGAATGGAGGGATTGTAAAGGGAAAAGACTTGTGAACAAAAGATGGAAATTACACAAACAGGAGTCAGATATCACAGGTTGGAAATACAAATAGCTAATAGAGTGTGCGGCAAAAGACTCTATGTTTGAAAGGCAGCTCAAAGACAAGATGGGATTTCATCCATTTTCAAAACATCGCTTTTGTGGTTCCCTTTAAAGAAAATGTCCAAATCCAGGTCATTTCCTTTTCATTAAATTCAGGCAGGCAAATATTCCACCATATGGCAGGTCTATAAACTCTCAGTTAAATAAGGATGGCAAGAAGTCTATACTTATACTCTAAGAAATAGATCAATTTAAAATAACTTTTTCCCTTCAAGATATCAAGAATTGTTTCCAAAATTTCCTTTATTACACTTGAGGTCTTTTTGGTACCCCAGATGTTTTGTAATCATTTTCATAATCATTTTTAAAAAGTGAGTTACTGAAATAAAAGTGGCCCCATTATCTAATCTGGGATTAAGCTATTGACAAAAAGAATGCGTAAGCCTAACTAATTTAATAAAATCACCACTGTACCACCACCAAGAGTAATAAGAATTTAACATCTTTACATTAATTTACATTAAATACATTAAGATTTGCAAAGAGCTATTCTCATTAACAACTGTTTCAAGTAACTATCATAGTTTTACAGTTGATTTATTTATTGAGATACTGAAGTATGGATGAAGAGAAGTAACATGACTTGGTAGAGACAGAGAACTGGCCTTGAAGCCAGTGAAACTTGGGTTCAAATCCTACCCCTGACACATACTGTCTGTGTGACCCCAGGCAGGTCATTTGTCCCCTCAGAGTTCTAGGCACCTCTTTAAAGACTGTATGTTGTAGATCAGGTGCTGACCTACATGGTTGGAGGGATCTTCCTCACTTGGGGATTTTCTATACCAATCAAATTACAGATTCAGTTCCTCTTCCTTATCCTATCCTATAGAGAGCAAAAATCATTCAGTTTCTTCACTATCTCTTTAGTTTGTGGGTGTATTGGGTATTCAGGAAGGATTAGCACCTCTGATATGAGGGCTTGTTCAACCCTTTTCAGGGCTACTCATCTACCTTTGGGGCCCACCTGTCATCCAACTTTCACCCTTGTCTCCAACAAGTTATAGAATGCAGTAGCCATACCCCAGTAATCGGTCTCAGTCCATGGGCTAAACCAGGTTAACGGTAACTAGTAGGGCTCAAATCTGTTGGTGAGTTAGGGGGATGTCTACGCCAAGTATGTGAAGACTTTTCCAAGCAGAATGGGCAGATGAGCTCAATTTACTCCAGTGACCATGAAAGGCAGCTGAAGCAGGTGCTATGGAATGCTTAGAGCTTGGTCATCAAAGATGCCAAAGTCATCTAGTGCATCCTGAGGCATTGTCAGTCATCTTGAATTTTGTCTTGCCAATGGACTTTGAATACTCTGGAAGAGAGAGTGAGACTGACAACTTCATGCAACCCTGCCTCACTTCCACCTAATTCACACATGAATTTATGACATCACACCATGGTGTCATTGGCCATCTTTGAAAATAAAGGATGGACAGCATATTGATCCTAGAATCATAGATTTAGAAGGCATATTAAATAGTTCAACCCAGCAAGAAAGAGCGTGGAATACAATTAGACAAATCTCATATAGTTACTCTCTCACCTAGAGAAAGATGTAATTAAAAGAACTAATCTACAAGGGCAGCTTTAAGGAAATTATATTTCTTCATCGCTATATAGCTAGTGAATAGAAGACCTGGGACTACTTTTAAAGGTAAGATAGTAATAGCTAAAATTTATATATCCCCATAACATTTGTAAAGTGCTTGAGATGTATTCTCTGATTTGATCCTCATCAACAGCTCTCTTAAATAGGTAAGATTATTGCTCCCATTTTACAGATGAGAATATTCAGCCTGAGGGAGGTTAAGTGACTTCCCCAGGGTCATACAGATGGTAAATGTGTGAGGCAGAACTCAAACTCAGGTCTTACAACTCCAAGTTCACTGCCCTAACTGTTCTGCTGCCTCACTGCTTATAGATAACAACATATATCCAGACATGTTGCTCTGTCTGGATTTGCAAAAATGGTACATGTTACACAAGATCCTTTCATTGCCTGTTTCACATTTCTGGTGAGCTTTCACCTTTTGTTCTATAAGATTATGAGACTTAAACATGGAAGTTTAATGCCTTGATTTATTTCCTCTAATTGTTAGTAATCCCACTCCAAATACTACATATTTATTTTATGTATATATTATACATATTTTACATATCTGCGAACATACATTTCTCCCAATAGAATACAAATTCCTTGAGAGAGGGGATGATCTCACTTTCATTTTTGTATGCCCCCTGCCTGGCATGTAATAAGCACTTAACAAATGCATTTTGTCTGATTAAATGAGTAGATGGTTACCTATAGCTCCAAGAGAGTTATAGGAATTTAAAAATGACAATAGTGTGAATAATACAAATATTTTTCTATCTTTTGAATTCATCAAGCAAATTCTCCATTTAACCAATCACATTTCTGGTGTGGATTCTCATTGTTGTCCAGTCATTTGAATTCCTGACCAATCCTTTATGACTCCATTTGAGATTTTCTTGGTGAGGATACTGGAGTTGTTTGCCATTCCCTTCTCCAACTCAGTTTACACATGAGGAAACTGAGGCAAAATGGGTTAAGTGACTTACTCAGGGTCACACAGCTAGTAAGTGTCCAAGGCTGGATTTGAACTCATGAAGGTGAGTCTTCCTGACTCTAGCCTTGTCACTCTGTATTGTGCTGCTTAGTTGCTCATGGATTCTCTCATAGGACTTAGCTAATAGAGTATGTGGAAAAGCATAGAAAAGGGACTAGTTGATAATTCAAAGATAGTGTATTATGAAAGTCAAGATTGTTTCTACAAGAGGTTTTTTCTGGTTCCCCCACTACTGAAAGTGCCTTTTTCCTGAGATTAGCTCTAATTTACCCTGTAAATCTCTTGTATATAAAGTTATTTGTGTTTTCTCTCCTTTATTAGGATACGAGCTACTTTAGGGTAGGGATCATGTTTTTGCCTTTTTTTTGTAACCTGAGCATCCCAGCTCAGTGCCTAACATAGCATAAGCATTAAATGCTTATGAATTGCTCTATGAATGGAAGTTGGAAATCATCTAGACAGCCTGAATATATGGTAGGGTGATAAAACTGCAGAATCTTGAATCTTCTATTTATTACTTATATGACTTTGGCTAAGTCACCTAGCTTTTCTGAATCTTAATTTTCTCACTTATGAAATGAGAATATTAGACTTGATGACTGGGGAGGTAGTGCAGTATGGTGGAGAGAACATTAGATTTAGAATCAGAAGACCTGGGTTCAACTCCCAGTTCCACCAATTTTTATGTGATTGAGAACAAGTATCTTATTCTTAGTCTCAATTTACTCAGCTATAAGTAGAGCACTGGACTTGGAGTCAGGAAGTCCCAAGTTCACATTTGGCCTCAGACACTTGCTAGCTGTGTGACCTTGAACAACCTGACTCAGTTTCCCCAACTGTAAAATAGGGATAATAATAGCACCTACTTCCCAGGGTTGTTGTGGGGATCAAATGAGATAGCACCTATAAAAAATACTTAGTGCAGTGCCTACCACATAGTAAGTGCTATATAAATGTTTATTCCCTTCCTTTCCCTCTCTTCCTTTGAAGGTCCCTTCCAATTTTAAATTTTATGATCTCACGATCCTATGATCTCTGACCCTTCCTTCAATCCTATAAGACAAAAGGTGAAAGCTCACGGGAATTGTGAGATAGGCAATGAAATGATCATATGTAACGTGTACCATTTTTGGAAAGCAAGTCAATAAAGATAACCACGCCCATTAAAACACATCAAATGAAATAGATTTGAGGAAGGTAAGATTTTTTTTTATCAGAGAATTTTAGTATTGAGCCAACAATAACTAAAATATATTCTATCACTCTTGTGCTGTATTTTTAATGAATGGAGGCAGCATGGGTAATAGAGTGTTAGAATGAGAAGACCTGAGTTTGAATCTCCACTTTTCCATTTATTACCTGAATGATTTGGGGAGAGCCATTTTACTTCAGTTTCTTTATTTGTAATATGAGGGAGTTGGCTTTGGAGGTCCCTTTCAGTTTTCTTCCCTTCTCCCCTTGCAATTTATTATTTATTTATTTTAAAAAAATTCTTTAGAAATTTTTTTTTTGAGTTCCAAATTAATTCTCTCTCTCTCCCTTCCCTCCTCCACCTAGTGAGAAAACAAGCAATATATCTGTTATATGTATGAAATGATTCAAAACATTTCCATATTAACCATGTTGCAAAAAAAGGCAAGAAAAATTATTTGAAAAAATTATATTTCAATTTGTACTCAGAATTCATCAGTTCTCTTTCCCTTTCAATTCTAATTCTATTCTAAATCTCAAAATTCTTCTTAGAAACTGGGTACCGAGTTCTATCTTAAGTTTTACATACTCACATAGATATATTTCAGTATCTTATGTTTAAGGCCCCCCTTTCTTGTTCAATCATTCAGTCACTTCCTACTCTCTATGATTCCATGGGTTTTGTCTGTGGAGTTTTCTTGGCAAAAGTATGGGTTTACCATTTCCTTCTCCACTGTGTCCTCATTTTACTGATGAGGAACTGAGGCAAACGGGGTTAAGTGATTTGTCCAGGGTCACACAGCTGTTAAGTATCTGAGGCTGGATATGAACTCAGATCTTTCTGTCTCCTGACCCTGTGCTCTATCCATTGTGTTACCTAGCTGCCCTTAGATCCTGTACTCCAATGCTTTATTTCCATTTTATTGTTCTTTATTGTTCTATTGTAGCCCCAGATAAAATAGTTCATGATACTTACCGCAAATGTTTTGCTAAATATTTTGCTTTTCTAAAATGTATTTGGTGAAGGTGATTCAATGAAGCCCAGACGAAGAGATTAAATGGGGGAGGGTCAGGCAAAACAAAAATATTTCTAGATACAGAAGTAAAACAACATGAACATGACCTACACAGGGTAAAGAGCTGAAGGGATAACTGGGAAACAGCTGTCCTGAGATTCCAAAAGAAAAGATCAGATTGACTGGTATTCATAGCACTTTCTAGGGTCCAGTAGTGGTCATATATATGTTATATATATGTAGCTATATATATATAGTTATGCATATAACTATATATGTAGTTAAATATAACTAAGGGGAGGCTTTCAAAGTGTGGGTCTAAAGACCCCTGTGAGACCCCCCCCCCCAATCCTTTCAGGGGTTCTGAAGTGTAAACTATTTTCATAATAATACTAATGCATTATTTTCCTCTTTCCTGCTTCTTTTTCCAACTATCTTTTTTGGGAGGCTGGATTTTCTTTACATATTTCAACACAAATCCTATATTACAATAGTCTGACTGTAGAAAGAGATATGAAAATCTGGCTGTCTACTATTAATAGAGTTATGAAAAATAAGTCAAACAGTATCATTCCTCCCTAATTTTTTTTGGAAAATATAATTACTTTTCATAAAATATACTATTTATGTTAAAATATAGCAGGTTTATTATTTTGATTTTAAATGAATTAATAAAAAGCTAAAATATTTATCAGTTTTAATTTTTAGTATTGTAAATATGAATAGATATAACCCACATGAACAAAATCTCTTTGGGGTCTTCAATAACTTTCAAGCTGTAAAGAGGTCCTGACACCAAAATGGCCAATTTTCTTTTAGTTGAAATTCAAATAAACCAGGAACTAAAGAAAATTCTGTTATAGGAACTAAGAGTACCTGAGGAATTACTTTATGGGAACAATTCCTATTATCATTCTTTGAAGAATTAAGTATTGTAGAACTTGCATAATGCTCATTTTAGGGGAGACAATTGATATTTAACTTTCAGGCTTTCTCATAAGGTCATGGGACATTACAGTCTCTGAAGAACTAAATTTGATTACCAGAGAGCCATGGATCAGTGCTCTGTGAGTGGGAGCACTTAACAAGTCAGCTGCTACAGAGAACTAGAGTAAAGGAGATCATTAATGCAATGTGTGAACAAAAAGGAAGAGAGCCTGGTTATGTGGTAAGAGAGAGAATTATTGGATGGACTCGCATGCCCCATTGGTCAACAGAAAGTCAGCAAGGCTCTAAAACAACTGGTGGATTCCTTGTGTCAACAGTATGAAAGGAAAAGGACAAAAATTGCAGAGGTTGACATGGATTTGATGTCAATAGCCAATAAATATTTATCAAGAGCCTCTTCATTACCAGGCACTTTGATAAATCAACATGATACAAAGAAAGGCAAAAAACAATCCCTGCTCTCAAGCAGCTCATGATCTAATGAAGAGACAACATGTAAAGGAGATACCTACAGGCAAAATAAATTGGAGATAATTAACAGAGGGAAGGCAAAAGAATTAAAGAGGAGTGGAGAAGCTTTTTTGTAGAAATGTGAGATTTTAGCTGTAACTTGAAGGAAGCTGGGAGGCAGGGATGAGGAGAAAGAATTTCATTAATAAGAGGCAGCCAATAGATGCCCAGAGGAAGGAAGGAAAGAAGGAAACAAGCATTTATTAGTGCTTACTACGTACCAGGAGCTATACTAAGCACTTTACAAATATTATCCCATTTGATTCTCCATGTGCAGTCATGGGAGATGAGTGCTATTATTATGACTATCTTACAATTGAGGAAACTGAGGCAAACAGAGATTTGAGTGACTTGTTTGGGGCCACATAGCTAGTATGTTATGAGGTTAGATTTGAACTCAGGTCTTCTAGAGCTGGAAGACAGAGTGTCTTAAGTGAGGGACATCAAGAAGTCCATTGTCACTGGATCAGAGTCAGTGGGAGTAAGACGTGATCTGAGTCTTTGGAAGAGATATGTACACCAATGAGATCATGAACTCGTTTGAAACCAGTGACCATTATTATTATAAGTGGTTAGGTTTTAGGTGGCATGATATAGACATCTATATGAATCCATGTAATCATAGGTTTAGCTTTTTTATGTCTCTTAAATCTATTTTTTTAATTTTTCATGCTACCCTGTACTCTTATTACTACAGCCTTAGAATGTGGCAAATGAATGTGATTATCTTGAGTCTCACACTTTTGGATGTTTCAAAGTGTTGGTTGGTTAATGAGTAGCATGACAACTGTGTTAGGGAGTAGAGGGCAATTAATCAAGCAATCAATTAATGATCATTTGTATGCCAGATACTATGCTGGCTGCTGGGGATATGAAGATAAAGATCACAATCTACTGGAGGAAGCATGTATGTAGATAAGCAAAGACCAAACATGTACAAAATTGGTGATTTGGATGATGGGGGGCAGTAGCATTAGATTAGAGAATATGATGACTTGACAAGCTGGAGGTAGCTAAGATCAGAAATTCACATAATTTGCCTGTAATGCCCCTCCCGCCAAAGACACTATTAGCATCATCAAGAGAGAACACTTGGGACTTTGTCTCTACCTACCCAGCTTTGTGACTACTTTTGCTGTTTAAGACTACCCTTCTTTTCATTTGAACCCAATTTCACCTGAATAAAAATTGTTTTGTTTATTTGTTTTGGAAGGGGATAATGTATAGCATAATTTGCCCTAGGCTCTAAAATCCAAGACACTATCCTTATTGCAAAAACCTATATTTGTGCTTCCTGACTCCAGGCTTTCCTCTCTCTACCTAGTCTATAAGTTGCCTAGAGATCATTCTTCCTCAGGCACTATATTCAAAATGTTACATCCCTGCACAAAACCTTCAATGCCTCCTCACTACCCAAGGTATATAGTTCATAGCTTGCCACTTACTAGCCTCTAGAGTCTGGTTTCCATCGGCATTTTCAGCTATCTGTCTAACTATTTCCTTATGTAGTTTTGCAGATTCCTGCAAAATCAGTCTACTTACCATCCACTTAAAAATATTTTGTGCTTTTCTACTTCCTTGCCTTTACTGACATCTTTTTCTTTCTTGAAATATAGTGACATATATATATATATATACATACACACATATATATTTATGTATGTGTATACACACATAAATGCATATGGTCAACTAGGTGGAAAGTGGATAGAGTGCCGGGCATGGAGTCATGAAAGGCTGAGTTAAAATTTGGTCTCAGACACTGACTCACTGTGTGATCCTGGGAAAGCCACTTAACTCTATTTGCCTCAGTTTCCTCATCTATAAAACAAACTGCAGAAAAAATGGCAAACCACTGCAGCACCTTTGCCAAGAAAACCCCAAATGAGGGTCATGGAGAGTCAGAAAAGACCGAAATGACTGAACAGCAACATATACATATGTATATACACACACGCAGTAAATGTGTATGTATACATGTATATACTGTGTACATGCATATAATGTGTATACTATGCATGTGTATGTATACATGTATATACTGTATACATGCATATAATGTGTATAAGTGTGCATATGTATAGTATGTATATATGTGTACACACATATGTTTATATGTATGTATGTATAATGTTAGATTATAGTAACCAAAGGACTTTGCAGAGTCTGCCTATTCAGTTGGTGCTTGTGACATTGTGCCTTCTGCTGCCTCTGCTCCTCTGCTGGGGCCCTCATCTTGCACCATGGACCACTTTCCCTTCATGCCAGGTTATAAGTGCTGGTGTTGCATCCCTTCCCCTATTAAGGCCTTGAGTACTGGCCCTCTATGCTAGGGCCCAAGAATTGCTAGTGTCACTGCTATTGTCTCCCTTTGCCAGACTTGATGATGATCTAGGCTAGGATGCTCATCTTGGAATTACTGCTTCTTCACTGATGGTTAAGGAAAGATGAGGATGGGGGGAGGGTAAGGGAGGAACAAGCCTTTATTAAGTTCCTACTGTGTGTCAGGCAAATATAATTTCTGTTGATTTTCAAGACAAACTTGGGAGGTAGATATGCTAATATTATTCCCTATATTACACTTGAGGAAACTGAGGCAGACAGAAGCTAAGTGACTTGCCTAGAATCACACAGCTAGTAAGTGTCTGAGGTTGGATTTCAAGTACTCATATCTTCTGACTCCAGGGCCGGTGCTACTGTGATACTTAACTACCAAATGAGATAGCTTCAGCTCATAAAGGCAGGTAAATGGCCTATAACTGCTATATGTGAGCAGTCATTGGTTCTGCTGTGGTTGGGGAGGGCAGGTAGTCCTTACTTGGGGGAGAAGAGAGAGAAAGAAAGAGAGAGAGAGAAGAGAGAGAGAGAGAGAGAGAGAGAGAGAGAGAGAGAGAGAGAGAGAGAGAGAGAGACAGAGACAGAGAGAGAGAGACAGAGAGAAACAGAGAGAGAGAGACAGAGAGAGAGACAGAGAGAGAGAGAGACAGAGAGACAGAGAGAAACAGAGAGAGAGAGACAGAGAGAGAGAGAGAGACAGAGAGAGACAGAGAGAGACAGAGATTATAAAAAGAGAGCAGAAAATATCTCTCCTTTTAAAATAATTCCCCTCCCCAATCCTTAACAAATAAAGTGGGTTGTGTTTTTCCATATCTCCATTTCTAGAAAGATCTCAAGGGTCGTAGGGAGGCTCAATTATTCCTTTCAAATGCTTTCCCCACTCTCTCACACTAAAGATTCTCAACAAAGTTCATATGACAATTAATTATTAGTAGTCTCCTAAATGCCACATAAGAGTCTCACACAGTCTGGTCAGCACAGATTTTACACAAGCTCCAATTTACATGTTTAAAGGAGGGCCCAAGCCTAATACAGCTACAGAAACCAAAATCACCCCCAAATGCAAAAGCATTGAGAATCCTCATCATCTTCAGGGCATGGTTGTTAAAGACCTAGAGCATATTCTCATTTCTCTCTAGGTACTAAATGCTTACAGACAATTGACTTCCTAATTCCATATGGTCAGTAGGGTCTCCCTGTTCCATTGATAAGACTTGAAGGATGTGGTATCACCAAAAGCTCTGCTAGTAGTAGCATATTGGTTATAGAGTTTAAAAGTGTCTTGAAGTCAATGCTACTGGAACACAAATTTTGGCTAATTCTCCCAAGATGCTCACCTAGTCCCAGGAAAAAACTATATATGCTGCCTGAAGACAAACCTAGTTAGGTATAAAGAGACTGAGCACCACTAGGTTGGCCACCTAGTGATAAATTCTTTGGTTTTGGTAGCCCCTAAAAGGAAAACAAATGAAAATGGTTCTTGGTCACCTTCTAGTTCTTCAGTGACAGAGTCAGAGTCGCAGAAATGGGTGCAGTGGCTATTAAGAATCATAGATCTGAGACCATCTAGAAAGATTAATTTAACTATTGGGACTCCATACATGAGATCTTTTCCCAAAGATTAATGAACTAATATATTACTGGAAGCACTGAATCATGTCAAAAATTTCACCCCTGACAAAAATAAAAACAGAGATTTTCAGAAAGTTTCAACAGAATGGAAGCATGACTCACAACTTCCACATCCTTGGAGAAACAAACAAAGGAGTTAATGAAATTTAATGGAATTTGTTTTATTCAAAGGCATCAACAAACATTATTTTATGGGATATTTAACTTACCTTGTAGTCCTCATGAGAAAGATAAGCAAAAAGGTCCCTCGAGATAATTGTAGGTCATGCATAAATATGTCATAGAACATTTATGAAGTTCTATGAAGAGGAAACGTTCTAGGCGAAGTCAACATATAGCTTTAAAACTCATGGGTTTTGATGCTAAGTTGGATATGGAGAGGAGAAAATGGTAGAAAATACAGTTCAGAATAAGAAGAGGAGAAAGTCAAATGTTGAGTTTGCTCAGGATTCTTATGTCTGTATATCATGAGTATTTTCTTTAAGAAGAGAGTTAGAAGATGCTGGATATGCATAGCATAGCAAAAAAATGGAAATTACTTTTGTCCTAACAGAAAAGTACTGACTGGATAGGGATGTGGGAGTCATATCAGAGTTAGTTGTGTGCAGACTATAGACTTGTTAGGGCAAAAGTAAAAATCAATACTAAGTTAGAAATAAAGGATAAAAATCAGAAGACCTTGAGTACAATTATACTAATGACAATCTGACCTTTTCAAACAAGCTATGGGTGGTAAAAAATGGTATAATGGTAAAGGAAAACATTGATAAGGAGTATGTAATTTTCCTTTGCTGTTGCTCAGTCATGTCCTTGTGACTCTTTGTGACCCTATTTGGGATTTTCTTGGAAAAGATACTAGAGTGATTTTCCTTCTCCATCTCATTTTTACAGATAATAAATTGAGGTCAATAGGATCAAATAGCTTGCCCAGGGTCATAGTTATTCAATGTCTGAGGCTGGATTCGAACTGAGAAAGATGAGTTTTCCTGACTTCAGGCCTCTGCATCATCTGACTGCCTCATTTTCCACATAGAAGAGACCTGAAGAACTCAGAAACAGTCTTAGTAACCAAAATTTTCTTTTGGAGCCCAGGCAGAGAGACATGGCCATCAAGGAAATATGTTTTAAATGTAAAGTTTTTCACAATACTTTGAGACAGAGGATGAGAGAAAATTATAAGAAGTCCATATCATAAACACTTGAGAATAGTGGAAGGAAAAACAGTTCTTCAGAAAACTTGGCAGTAGACCTAATGAAGTTGGCAACTTGGTCAACCAGTGTATAGAGTGCTGGTCTTGTAGTTGGAAAGATCTGAATTTGAATCCTGCCTTCGTTGTGTATTAGCTATGTGACCCTGGGCAAATGATGTAACTTCTCTCAGTATGTTTCCTCTTCTTTACAATTGGGATAATAAAAACACCTATCTCACAGGATTGTCCTAAGAGTCCAATGTATAATGCTTTGCAAACAATAAAGCAGATAGCTAGGTGACACATTGGATAGAGCTCCAATGGCCTGAAGTCAAGAAGACCTGAGTGCAAATCTGGCTCCAGATACTTATTAGCTGTGTGACTCTGGGTAAGTCACTTAATCCTGTTAGCCTTAGTTTCCTCATATGTAACATGAGGTGGAGAAGGAAATGGCAGACCATTCCAGTATCTTTGCCAAGAAAACCCTAAATGGGGTCACAAAGAGTTGGGTATGATTGGAATGGCTGAACAAAAAATAGTGAAGCCAGAAATAAATGCCAGCTACTACCCCTAGAATATTCAACTTTTATTCATGAAACTAGAAAGAAGACAACGTGAAAAATGGGAAGGGAAAAGTCGGAATGATCAGAAAAGAACCATAGACAATATTACATAAAACTGGTGATGGAGACGTAACTGCAATTCATATGGCCACTTATCTTTATAAAAATCTTTATAACAATGACATTTTGAGGGTATCCTTTTTGTAACCATGAGAAAGGGACAGCTTTTTATTCTAGCCTTTTTTTTAACCTAATATTCTCCTATTCATTTTCTGACTGTTCCGTCCTGTGCTGGTTTCCTTGGGGGCTGAATCTCATAGTAACTCAGCCTCCTCTGGTCAATTTGAGGTTCACCAACCTAGGCCTCTGCCCCAAGTGACTTTTGGGTAGTCGTAACTGGCCCCAGCTGGAGGCTGTGCTCATTTTCTTAGGCTTACTGTAGCTGCCCAAAACTTTCCCCTGACGCCCCACCCCGCTTCCCCAGTGTCCTGGCCCGTCCACTCCCTCTCGTCCTTAGTTCTCTAGTCAGGCATTAGAGGTCATAGAGTTGCTGGGCTGCTGCTATGGGTTTGCCCACCCTCTCTAAGTTTTCTCTTTCAAAGGGCTATGGCCAAGCTGTCTGTTTATATTGACCTCGGGCACACATCGACAGCCTGGAGCTGGGGTCCCTAAGGCACTAAAAAGGTTGTAAGCCTGTTCGATGTCCTTGAGTTTGCTAGTGAAGCCTTGCTATTACGGTGTGGGAGGTTGGGGAGAGGTGCTGAGTGAGCTCAGGGTCAGTGAGTGTCAGTTCACGTTGTTTTTAAACCTTCTTTTGGATTCTGATTTTCCTAGACCATGGAGACAGCTGGAGCTATTTTATCTTTGGCACTTAATTTCTGTTTTGGAGAGGTTTGGGAGGTCATGGGGGTCAGGGAAAACACTGGTCCTCCATCTTGTTTCTCATATGATCTGGAAGTCCAGATAGCTTTTTAAAAATGATTTTCCAGAATTGACCATATTTTTACAATTAAAAAACCAAGTGAAAGTTAGAGAGACTTGAAACTCCAACTGCGTAAAATGACATTTCTAATCAACTGAATTAAATGTTCTAAAATGTTTATAGCAGCTCCCTTTGTTATGGCAAAGAACTGGAAATTACAGGGAAGCCTGATCAGTTGGGGAATGACTGAACAAATTGTGGGACGTGACTGTGATGGAATACTATTGTGCTATAAGCAGTGATGAGCTCAGTGGTTTTAAAAAGGCATGGAAAGATTTGCATGAAATAATGAAGAGTTAAATGATCAGAATCAAGAAAACATTGTTTATAGTAATGGTATTATTGTTTTAAGAACGACTTGGAATGAATAAGTTATTTTGACTATTATAAATACCTACATTAACTCTAAAGGACATATGAAGAAAGATGCTATCTGCATCCAGAGAAAGAAGTGGTAAACAGAAGTTTGTGTAGAATAATTTTGCACACACACACCCACACACACACACACACAATCATCCTTATTTGTGTCTAATAGTAGCCATCTCTAGGGAGGGAGGGGAGAGAAAAAAAAAATTTACATGATAAGTTTATTATATATTTAAAAAGAGTATCAAGTTATACATGATAAATTTGCAGTTTCATATGCAATCACTATTATAGAAGTGCTTATTTTATTCCATAAATTAAAGATAAAATAAATAAATGAAGAAAAAATAATAAACACCATGAGGAAACAACTGGAGAAAAGAGGGAATATATTCCTGGTATGAGGAGTTGCTTGGGCAAAAGCATGGAGAGAGGAGATGAAGGGCTGTGTGTTAGGGATAGAGAGTAGGCCATTTTGACTGGATAACTGATTGTGAAAAGGAAGAGGTGTGCTCACTGAATTTGGAAAGATAGGCTGGGGTCAGGGTTCCTTAGTGCTTTAAAAGAGAGACATTTTTATTTTATCCTAGAGTCAGTAGTAAGCCATTGGAGTTGATTGAGTAGGTGAGACACATAGTCAGATTCACACTCAAGGAAAAATCTTTTGGCAGCTTTGTGTAAGAGAGAATGAAATAGGGAGAGATTAGGGCTGAGAGATCAATTAGGAGGATACTAAAATCATTAAGACAAGAAGTGATGAGGGCCTTAAGTAAAGTGGTAGCTATGTGAGTGATAAGAAGAAGTTTCATGAAAGATATGTTGTTCAAGTAAATACCGAGTGGAATAGTTTGCAGATTACTACAAGTAATGGTTTGAACTCAAGATATGGTATAAAAGTGTTGTTGTCATCATTATTTTTAACAGACTTAAGGCTTCATTGGTGTAGGGAACTTTTGGTAAGACATTTGTGATCTCACTGCCTTAGAGGGGCAGCGTGACATAGTGGAGAAGAGCTGACCTTGGCATCAGGAATCAATCAATCAGTAATTTTTTCTTAAGCACTTACTATATGCAAAGCCTTGGATTCAAGTCCTGTCTTTGACATACATTTATTGTGTGACCCTGGGCAAATCCTTTAATCTCTCAGCACACTAAGCAACTTTCTAAACATACAAGCTGCAGAGAAGATACTGATGTGCATTGGCATAAAATCTACCATTTGTATCATTTATGATTGGAATAGGGGATGGGGCCATCGTAGACTGAGAGTAAGGAGTGATGGAAGGGGAGCCCAAGCAGTTTACTAACACATAGAGAATGTTAAAAGTCTTAGAGAAAGAGTTCCAGCCCATTAAGTGGCTCCTCTTATAAAGATTCATTTCTACACATGTACATGAATCATGTAGTATAAGGAAGTATGAATAAGTTTTGATCTGTACCACTAGAGGGAAATTCATGTAATAATTGCTGATTTAGGTTGGCAAAATGCTTTATGCACTATACATTACTAGATATTCACAAAACCCTATGACTTAAGGTACTACATGAATGATTATACTCATTTTATAGGTGAGGAAATGGAGGCTCCAACTGGTATATTAATAGCTAATAGTTATGTAGTGTTTTTAGATTTTCAACATGTTTTACCTCATTTGACTTGCCTTTGGTCACTTAGCAAATACATTTCAGGGATGCACTGAAATCCAGTTCCCTCCTTCCCTCCAAGTCCACACTCTATAATACCACATTACCTTTCTCACGTCATTGAGATTACAAGTCTTTTGAAGTATGGAAAAACTGCTGGCGGGAAACAGACATCAGTGTTACACATATGCATGCAAGACTATGCTTTGGTAGTGGTGTTTGACGTGCTAATTCCTTATAAAAAATTCCTCATTTTTCCATTTTGTAGTTTTTTAAAGAACCACTTTTTAATCTTCTGATTTCCAACAAGCACAGAACCTTACATCTCCAGATTTCTGGAGAGGTCCTCCTTTCCAGACAGTTACTGCTCTAGTGACCCTGTCCCTTTATTTGTACCTGTCAGTTCACAAAACTGAGATAAAAATGTTCATCTCCAGGAAACTTCCAATATTAATAAATAGTAAACCCTTAAGAAAAGAATTATGTTCATGTTGAAATGCCCAGTAGGAAGGTTGATTCTCTTTTATAAAAATGTTGCTGATTTCTTCATGTCATGATTCTGTTCCACCTTATAGCTATGTCCTAGATATCAATGAATACATAACATTCTGTTTTGAAGTTTATTGGTTCCCTGGTCCCTAGTTCCTTAACATAGGCACTTAACATCATACCAATTACTCAGATGCCTGAGAAGGGAAGAGAGGGGATAAGTAAAAAAATGAAAAGGGTACATCAAAGATGGTTAGCAGAGGTGCTTTGGAATATTAAAGGTTGTAAGAAGATTGAAAATTATCTGGTTCCTTCCTTGCCTATATGCATTAACTGGAGGATCATAGCTCTAGAATTGAAAAGGATATTGGAGGCCATTTAATCTAACCTAATCACTTTACATATGATGAAACTGAGGTCCAGAGATGCTAAGTAATTTACACAAATTCACACATACTAGCTATTAATGCTTTACATGCTGGAGACTCTGTTTCCTCATCTGTAAAATGGATATAATCATTTAATCATTCATCTAGTACTTAAGTGATAGGTTTTTCTTTTGTAAATTTTCAATAATGTACAATGCATAAAGACAAAGGCAGAATCTGAACACATATCATTTGTTTCCAAAGCCAGTATTCTTACACTACTTAAGTTCTCTCTGTCTCTGTCTCTGTCTCTGTCTCTCTCTCATCCTGAGCTCCTAGTTCAGTGTCTGGGACATAGGCATTTAATAAATATGTTTTGGCTGAGTAATTGATACATAAGCAACCCAAAGTGGGTGGAAAATCAATCAACGTTTATTAACAGCCTACTATGTGTCAGGCACTGCGCTAAATGCTAGGGAGACAAAAAGACACAAAAGACAGTCCTTGGCCTCAGTCTGGAGAGGTGAAGAAGGGGGATTTGTTATGGGACAAAGTGCTAGTGATGCGCAAGAATCATTCAAAAATAATGTCCTGGAAACCCTCAGGAAACAGATGTTATGGAAACAGGTGTTACAGGATGCCTTTGACAGATGCAGCTGATCCTGTGACAAAATCCATGTAAAAAGAAGTCACAACATGGAAGGGCATAAATATTGCGATCCACTTTGGTTGGGGGGAAGGAGCTAGGGATGTGTTTCCTTGCTTAGGCTTGTCTCAAGTAAGTCACTCCTTATTCTCCTCCACCCCCTCCAGTCTCCTTAAATACAGAACTAATTAAATGAACTAATCTAGAAGGGCAGCTTTGAGGCTACTGTTGTCCTGCAGAATGAAAACATATTTCATTCCATCCCTTTCACTTTCCCTTGACAGTAGATAACAAACAGTGGACTTTTACTGGTTCCAATTAATTTCAAGATCTTATTCAAAACTTTCCTGATTCTCCCTTCCCCAAATAGTTGTGGGTATTTTTTCATATTCTGTGTCAAGAATCTTTTTACCCCAGGTTCTTGTTTTCTCCATTTTTCTGGGCTGATCTTTTCCTCCTTGAAGTTCACTACTTTTGGTAGGAAATCCTTTGTGGCATTTTATTTTTTGTAGGATAAGGGGAGAAGAATCTTGGAACATCATTGTAGCATCACTTTTTCATTTATTTTCAAATATTTTATTTAGCCATCTCTTAGCTTTACATAGCAGTGTTCTTTCAAGGAACACAAGGTGCCAGATAAAGATCTTAAGACCTGAAATATTCTTTCTCGCAACAAACTGGAATACTAGAAGAAGTGGTAGAAGAACAGAAAAAGAGAACAGTGGATTTTTTCTCCATACTTCCAGATTTCTGCCTTCATTCTTATTTCTGGTTTAACGTGGTCACTCTTATTTAACTCAGTGGAATTTTTGAGAGTATAACCTTTTTTCATGAATGCCTAAAGAATCAAATTGTATGATTCCATTTATGTTGGTTTGTAGTACATAGCCTGTACTTCAGATCTGTGCATTGATTACATTACGTACAATTAGAACAGTAAATTAATTACTATACTTCCGTTCTTTGAAGTTTTGCTTTGTTTTTTAAAAAGAAACTTTGGAGCAACCTATAAACCATAGATCCTAATAAAATCCCACCTTCAGGCCAGTCCATTGTATATAAAACCAGAGTCCGTAGTGCCAGGGCTTTCTATTAGTACCATCCATTTTGTTAACATTTTTCCAATTTATCTTGTGTTACTAACTCTCAGAGTACTATGCCTATTGTAAATATTTAAGCATTACTGTTGACATAAAGATAATACTGACAAATTGAGTTAACATTTCTGCTGAGGATTACCGACCATGTGTAGCCCAGGACAACTTTAACACCCACACCAAACCCTACACTCATGCCAAATTGTGTTTAGTCTACAATATAGCACTGTTCCTCAAATGAATTTTTAGCTTTGATTTACACAAAACATGAAACAACCTTTCTTGGATCAATTAATTGTTTGACTTTCCTAATACAGTTCCATTTTAACTAGATTATGTCCATATCAAAGGGATGGTAATGTGTGCAAGATGTCAATGCCTGTGGGGGCACCCACCCACCCACCCTGGGATTATTTTGATTTGTATTTTTGCCTTCTGATTTGTAATGAAAATCAGTTCTGATTCTTGCCATCCTCATATGATCACTTGGCATTTCCTACTTCTTGATGTCTTTGGCTGTACTTGAAATCATGTGTCCTTGGATTTTGATTGACTTGACTACTGTGTGCCATCTTTCTCAACAGAAAAAGGCCTAACAGTGCTTCATCAGCTTGCCAGAGGCAACATGTCAAGGGGAGGGAAGAGACTGGTGATATCTGCAATCTTTAACCACAACCAGAGAGATTGGATATTTAAAACTTTGGCAACCTCCTTTAGAGACTTTCTAGGCCTTCCAACTAATGCCACATGACTCTTTTACCCTTACATTTGCCTTAACATATCAATCTTGGCCTCCAGTTTATAGCACACTCTTCACTAGAGTATGTATTCTGTAGAAAACAGCTATAAGCAAGTTTGAGAACATTCCTCTGTCTTTCCCAATCAACAGTGCTTGGCACATTGCTCACTCTTGTCAGTCTGTGCTACTTGAAAAAATTTGCATGAATAATTTTCCTTGTCCTGATTAAACTCTGCTTTCATAGAAAGGCTTACAACTTACCAGATTGATGGAGTTCAAAACACAAGTTAATTTGAGTTATTTCCTCTTTCTCAATTCCCTGACTTATTTGAGAACGCAATAACAAAAGCCTGGGATGCATCAGGAAGGCAAAACTGTAATTTGGTTAAAGAGCTTCATTCTTAATTACCTTGCTATTAAATTTCCCACATTGCTTCAGTTCACAGCCCCAGGACTACATTTCCAACTGCGCTGACGCTCAAAAGATAAAAAGGATACATCCTTCTATTCATGCTGGTGAAATATTTACTACACCTACAGTTTTATTAATTTGAAACTATCCTGTGTGGTTTCTAGCCAAAAGAAATCCTTTTATCCTAGCTACCATTTTATCTCAATATATATTACAGGAGCTCATTGTTTTTATTTTTTCAAACAAGAGATGCCTTGTAGTTTGGGAACTCTGTCCACTCACATATTTTCTTTCAAACTTTAAATGGCATGGAACAATAATACTCTTATTGATTTAAAAAACAAAGATGTCATAAAGACCCAACCTCAGCTGTTGATCAGGTAAAAAATGTCACCAGCTGTGATATAGTGAACATGCCTGCAAGTTAGAATACTAAGACAATATAACTAAGCCAGAAGCTGCCTTTTAAGTCAATCCCTTGTTTTAGGGAACCTCTGCATAGTTCAAAGCAGTGATATCTTATCATTGGGATTTTTTCCTAACTATTTTTTTTGCTAAAAAATTCTTAGACTTAAAGATGGGGAAAATCCTATCATTTAAAAAACTCTACTTCATGTCTTCCCAGTATCATGACATTCTTGGGGAATCCTATAGGATTCTTCCTAATAGAAAAAAAAGACTTTGTTGAGGTTTGTTAGTCTTTGGGACATCAAATAGCTCTTACAAAACATTACTTGATGAATCAGAAACACATGGATTAAATTTCCCTTGAAACACAAGAGAGTTTAAAAATTATGGGGAAAGGAAAAAATACAACACCCCCCCCCCCCGCCAACGTTTTGGAAAAAGGTTTGAGACATTTTCCAACCTCAGAGTGCTGTGGGCTCCCTCATCATAACATGTTGACAGAAAATACCTTTCAGAATACCATTCATCAATTGAGTCTTTGTCACTAAAGTCATTATTCATATTCTAGAATTGAATGGTGGACCAGGCACTATATGTTTATGACAAAGTCGGAATTGACATGAATGTATTATCAGAATTGATCTCCAGCTTTTAGAAAGCAAAAGTGATTTACTCTAATGGGATGTTTTTTAGTTAAAAAAATAAAACATGCTAATGGCCTTCATGTTCTGACTTTGGATAAAAGGAGGGATAAAAGTTGGACAGATAAGTAATGAGCCCCTAGAAGTCAATGATAAGGAGGTAAACAAGACAAACATTTCTCATGGAGTTTATGTGATCATCCTTTGTTGCTGAAGAAGACCATATCATCAGAGAAATGATGATATGACTTGCACTTGACTTTGTTTTGAGTGAGGGAGGACTGTGCAGGTCACCAGCCTTACTTCTCCTCCAGAGCCATCTGAATCCAGTGACCAGATATTCATCAGGATGACTGGAGATGACCCAGGATGAGGCAATTGGGGTTAAGTGACTTGCCCAAGGTCACACAGCTAGTGAGTGTCAAGTGTCTGAGGTGAGATTTGAACTCAGGTCCTCCTGACTCCTGCACTGGTGCTCTATCCACTGCACCCTAGCTGCCATCATGGGGTTTAAAAATCACTGAAGACATGAAATATTCAACATTTATTAGAAGGAGTAACTCATTTGCCAAACATTCATTAAGTCCCTACTATGTTCCAGGCACTATCCTGGGTTATAGAAGCACAACTCAGCTTTGATGACTTGTATAAGTAGGTAAAATTTGACATTTGATTTTGTCAAAATATAAGCCACTGAGTAACTTTAGGTAGGCAGCATTATTTATTCTTAACTTGTCAGCATTAAAGTTATGGAATTTAGTAGGGATCATTCTGAAAATCATTTGGCAAAGACTGAAGAACCAGGAGGTCCTTAACATTTTAATTTTTAGAAAATTTCCCTTTCATTAATGGAATCTTCACTAAAGTCCTCTTCCAATGCTTCACTGGGTTTCAGAGGTAGACTCCAGTTCTTGAAGTTCTATCAATGGGAATTCTGCTATGCTGGAAAGGATTAAAGTACAGATATCACAACAATTGGAGTATAAATGAAGGTAAAGGGGAAATTAGGGAAGATGCAGAGTTGAAAGAGAAATGGGGCAAGGTATAATTCTAAGAGGGAAGAGTGCAAAATTAAGAGGTGAGTGAAGGTTTGATTAGTGGGACACTGTGACCAAGCTGTGATTGAAACATTCTAGGAAAAAATACTTCAAGTGGAGAAGGTGCTTTCTATTGTCCTGCTTAGACGCACCATTCTTTCTCATGGGAATCCATTTACCCATAGTTTCTTCAGGCTATAAATATCCATTCTAACAAAAGTTTTTGTAGTGATACAAATCATTTTAGAAGGACAACAAAATAAGAAAAACCTAAAGTCCTGATTTAACATGTTTATAGTTTCTTTTTCTTCCTAGATTGTCCTGAATAATTATTTCTCCCACTGATCTCACTTATCATCCCTAATAGGCACCTCTGTTCTTGGGGTTCCTAGTGGCTATATATTGGAGAAGAAAATGGCAAACCACTCCAAAATCTTTGCTAAGAAAACCCTAACAAAGAGTTGAACATCAATGGCCAATGGCCAATGGCCAAAACAACCAAACATCAGTGGCTGTATTCCTCCTTTGATAACCAAAGTGTCCTAAACCTGTATCTTCAGAGTGCCTAAATAAATTTACATTGTAACAGGAGATAATATGATGGTGAGAGAAGGAAGTCTCTGGGGCTTGAGTCATAGAGCCATAAGGTAGTCAATTCATATGTCATTTCCAGGTATGGTAATATGAATTATTACTGATCCCAGAATAAGGAAAGTTACATATAAGCAGTGATATGGTAAATGGCAAGATAACAGACATAGACAATTGGAAGGGATGTGAAACATGGTCAGATCTAGTGGTCTGGGACCAGATGGATATATTGAGTTTATTGAAGTTGCACTCCCTGGCTATCAAGTAAAACAGTTTGTCCCAGGGTGGGTGTTTCAAAGTAGAGTGGGTTAGCTCCTCCAGGGCTTAAAAATGTACACTCTGAAGTTATAAGATCAAAGGAGATTATATCTAGAGCTGGAAGGAACCTTAGAGGTGATTTAGCCTAATGACCTCATTTTATAGGAGAGGAGATTGAAGCCCAGATAAGTTAAGTTTTTTATTCAAGGTCACATAAGCAGTAATGGGCAGAGCCAGGATTTGAACTCAGGCTCTATAACTCCAAGAACAAAACTCTTGCTGAGAAATATGCACTCCAGTGCTTTACTGAGATGACACAGGAAGCTCTATTGGCCTCTGGTGACTTGAGGCTTCATCTGAAAATGAAATGTTAGACTGGAAGTTTACCTCTGAGGTTGGTGCAGTTTAATAATTTAGGCATGAAATGAAAGGGATCTGGATTAGAAGAGTAGTAATGAGAATAGAAAGGAAGTGATAGAGATGAGTTATTTCCATGGAAAAATCAACATGTCTTGCTTATTGTTTGGGTATATATATGTATATATATACATATATACATACATGTATGTATGTATGTATGTATATATGTGTGTGTGTATATGTATATATGAAGAATAAGTGAAAGTTGACTTCAAAATTTTAAGAAGTGAGAATGAGGAATAATAAGTGAGAAGAGAAGAAGATGGCAGAGTAGAGAAAATATCCAGGAGCTCTTAAGCCAGAGATTGTAAGAGGATTTAGAAATTGGTCAGAAAGAGGTTAACAGAGACCTCTGTGTTAGCAATGGACACAGGACCAGATGGTATTTGGCAAATCCATTGCCTTTACCCATTTTGGGGTCATAGTTTAAGTGTGATCAAGAGAGAGTGACAGCCCTGAGGTCTAGTATTGCTTTTGGTCACAAGAGATCAAGGACCTTGAAGAACAGTACTACTTCGGGTTCCAAGGGAGCAAGGACTCTGAAGTACCTATTGCATTCCCAAAGGTTCAGGGCCCCTTCCTCGGTTAGGACCAGTGTGTAGACCAGGAGAGCAGTGACTACCTTTCTCATCAGATCATACCACCATGGAAGCACTAAAAACTCCCAAACCTGCAGACCTAACTCTGAAAACAGCAGTGAAAAAAAAAAGTCTGAAGCATGCAATAGGGCTTTTCCTCCTGGGAGCAGAATTCAACTTTACCAAAAGTTCAAAATCAAGGAACAGGGTATAAAATGAGCAAACAACAACAAAAAAGATTCTGACTATGAAAAGCTACTATCAGGACAGGGAAGATCAAGACACAATCTAAAAACATAATGAAGTAAAGAAAGCTATAAGCAAAATCTCAAAGATAAAAAGGGAAGTCAACATGAGCTAAACAAGAATTTCTGAAAGAGTTAAAAAATAATTCCCAAAATCAAATAAAAGAGGTAGAGGAAAAACTAAGTAAAGAAATGAAAGCAAAGGAAGAAAAAAATGAAGACAAGTAACAGGTTGATAAAAGAGACATAAAAACACCAAAGAAAATAATTTCTTATAAAGCAAAAATGGGCAAAATGGAAAAAAATTTACAAAAGATCACTTAAGAAAATAGTTCCTTAAAAATTATATTTGGACATCAAGAAACAATAAACCAAAGTCAAAAGAAGGGAAAAAAGGAGAAAATGTGAAATATCTCATTGGAAAAATAACTGAGCTGAAAAATAGATCAACAAAAGAGAATTTAAGAATTATTGAACTATGCAAAAGTCATGATCAAAGAAAGAGCCTAGATATCATATTTAAATAAATTATAAAGGATACTGCCCTGATATTCTTGAACAATAGGACAAAAGAGAAATTGAAAGAACCTACTGATCACCATTTGAAAGAGATCTCAACATGAAAACTTCCCAGACTGTTATAATCAAATTTTAGAGCTCCCAGGTTAAAGAGAAAATACTGCAAGAAGCAAGAAAGAAAACATTTAAATATGTGGAGCCACCTTCAGGATGATAGAAGATTAAACAGCTACCATGTTAAAGCAGCAGATGGCTTGGAATGTATTCCAGAAGGCAAAAGAGCTGTTGTTACAACCAAGAGTAAGCTACTGAGCAAAACTAAATATAACCCTTCAAGGGAAAAATGAATATTTGATAAAATAGAGAACTTTCCAGCATTCCTGATGAAAACACCAGAACTAAATAGAAAAATTTACTTTCAAATACAAGACTCAAGAGAAGCATAAAAAGATAAACACGGAACAGAAATCATAAGGGGCTCAACAAGGTTTAAATGTTTATCTTTCTATGTAGGAAGATAATGCAACTTCTAAGAACTTTATTATTATTTGGGCAGTTAAAAGTATGCTACAGAGAAAGAGGACATGAAAGTGAATTGAATATGTTGGGATGCTGTAAAAAAGTGGATTGGTAAGAAAAAGGGATATCTTGGGAGAAGAAGGAAGGGAGAGAAACTATGAGGAATAATATGTCACAAAGAAGAGTTTTTACAATTGAGGGAAAAATAGTGTAGGAGTGGAGCTGGCAATACTGGAACCTCATTCACATCTAAATTGGTTCAAAGAGGAAATGTACACACACACACACACACACACACACACACACACACACAAAATTGGTCATAGAAAACTATTTTACACACCAGAGAAGTAGGAGGAAAAGGGAATAAGAGAAAAGGGGATGATTGAAAAAAGAGAGAGTGGATAAAAGGCACTGGTCAGAAATAAAACAGACTTTTGAGCAAGAATAGGATAAAAAGAGAGAAGAATAAACCGAAAAAAAATTGAATGGAGGAAAATGCATAATTAGCAATCATAACTGTGAATGAGAATGGGATGAACTCACTCATAAACCATAAATGGATGGTAAAATGTATTAGAAGCCAGAATCCAACAACATGATCTTAGACAAAAGCAAGAATGAAAATAGACATAATTTAAAGGGATAAGCAGGGAAACTACATCTTGCTAAAAAGCATCAAATGGTATAACATCCACATTTTTAAAAGAAAGGTTAAATGAATTACAAGAGAAAATGAGTTGAAAAACTATGTTAGTGGAGGACCTCAACTTTCCCCTCTCAGAAGTGGATAAATCTAACCAAAAAACAAGTAAGAAAAAAATAAGATGAACAGAATTTCAGAGAAGTTAGATATGATAGACTTTTGGAGAAAACTGAGTGGGAATGGAAAGGAATATACTTTTTTTCTCAGCTGTATATGTCACCTTCACAAAAATTGACAGAGTACAAAAATCTCATAACTAAATGCAAAAAACCCAGAAATATTAAATGTATCCTTTTTAGACCATAATGCAATAAAATTGAATTTAATGAAGTATTCTGGAAACATAGATTAAAAATGAATTTGAAACTAAAGCAATCCTAAAGAATGAGTGGGTAGAAGAACAAATCATAAAAATAATAAATAATTTCATTAAAAAGAATGACAACAATGAGACTACATACCAAAATTTGTGGGATGCAGCCAAAGAAGTACTTAGGGGAACATTTTTTATCTTTAAATATATACATCAATAAAAGAGAGAAAGAGCAGATCAGTGAGTTGGGCATACTGCTAAAAACAACTAGAAAAAGAACAAATGAAAAATCCCCAATTAAACACCAAATTGGAAATCCTGACAATTAAAGGAGTGGCAAATAAAATTAAAAAATCTATTGAATTAATTAATAAAACTAAGAGTTGGTTTTATGAAAAAGAACACCAGTAAAATAGATAAACCATTGATTAATTTGCTTAAAAGAAAGAAAAAACAAGAAATGACTAGTATCAGAAATGAAAGGGGTGAATGTACCACTAATGAAGTTGAAAGTAAAGCAATTATTAGGAGTTATCTTGTCCAATTATATGCCAGTAAAATTAATAATCTAAGTGAAATGGATGAATAATTACAAAAATACCAACTGCCCAGATTAACAAAAGAGGGAATAGAACACTTAGCTCTATCTTAGAAAAAGAAATTGAACAAGCCAGAAATGAGCTCCCTAAGACAAAATCTCCATGATTAGATAAATTTACAAGTGAATTCTACAATAAACCCTAATACTATACAAACCATTTGAAAAAAAATAGGCAAAGAAGGAATCCTACAAAATTACTTTTATGACACAATTGTGATTTTGATATCTAAACCAAGGGAAGCAAAAACAGAGAAAGAAAACTGTAATTTCCTTAATGAATATCAATGTAAAAATTTTAAATAAAATACTACCAAGAAGGTGACAGTACTATCACAAAGGTCATATACTATGACCAGATAGGATTTATGCCAGAAATACAGGGCTGGTTCAAAATTAGGAAAACAACATAATTGACTGTATCAGTAACAAAAATAATATGATTGTATCAATAGATGCAGATAAAACCTTTGACAAAATACAACACCCATTCCTGTTAAAAAATGACCCCATTAAAAACATAGGAATAGGAGGAGCTTTTCTTAAAATGATAACTGGTATCTACCTAAAACCCAGAATAAGCATTATCTACAACAGAGATAAACTTGAAGACTTCCCAATAACATCAGGAATGAAACAAAGGATGTTCATTATCACCAATATTATTTAATATTGTACTAGTAATGTAGACTATAACAATGAGAAGAAAAAAATTGAAGAAATAAAAACAGACAATGAGGAAACAAAACTATGCATGAATCTTTGCAAATGACATAATGTTATACTTAGAAAACTCTAGAGAAGCAACTAAAAAACTAATTGAAACAATTAACAACTTCACCAAAGTTACAGGGTGCAAAATAACTCACATAAATCATCAGCATTTTCATATACTACCAACAAAGTCCAGCAGAAAGAAATAGAAAGAGAAATTCCGTTTTATAACCACTACAGACAATGTAAAATACTTGGGAGTCTACCTGTCAAGACAAACCCAGGGATTATATAAACACAATTACAAAACACTATTCACATGAATAAAGTCAGATCTAAACAACTGGAAAAACAGTAATTGCTCATGGGTGGGTCAAGCTTACAAATGACAATTCTACCTAAGTTAGTTTACTTATTCAGTGCCATACCAATCAAACTACAAATAAATTATCTTATAGAACCTGAAAAATAATTACACAATTCATCTAGAAGAACAAAAGGTCAGGAATATCAAGGGAATCAATGAAAAAAAATATGAAGAAAGGTGGCTTAGCACTTCCAGATTTCAAACTAAATTACAAAGTGGTAACCATCAAAACAGTCTGGTACTGGCTAAGAAATAGAGTGGTGGGTTGGTGAAATGAATTAGATATACAAAACACAGTAATAAATATCAATAATAATCTAGTGTTTGACAAACTCAAATTTTGGGGGTAAGAACTCATCATTTGACAAGAATTACTAGGAAAACTAGAAAGTAGTTTGGCAGAAATTAGGCATAAACCAATATCTTACACCATATGCCAAGACAAGGTCAAAAGAGATAAATGGTTTAGACATAAAGGGTGATATGAATAAATTAGGGAAGCATAGAAAAATGTACTTTTCAGATCTATGAATAAGAAAGGGTTTGTGATCAAATAAGAGACAGAGAGGATCACAGGAAATAAAATAGATAATTTTCATTATGTTAATTAAAAAGCTTTTGCACAAACAAAATGAATGCAGCAAAAATGAGGAGGAAAATAGGAAACTTGGAAAATTTTTTTATAGCAGCTTTTTATTATAAGGCCTTATTTCTCAAATATATGGGGAACTGAGCCAAATTTATAAAAATAAGAGCCAGTTTGGCAAGTAGTCAAAAGAAATGAACAGGAAGATTTCAAAAGAAGAAATCAATAGTTGCATAAAAATACTTTAAATCACTATTGATTAGAGAAATGCAAATTAAAACAACTCTAAGATATTACTTCATGTCTATCAGATTGACTAACAAGACAGAAAAGGAAAATGACAAATGTTGGAGGGGATGTGTAAAAATTGGGACATTCATTCACCATCCGTAGAGCTGTGAACTAGTCTATCCATTCTGGAGAACAATTTTGAAATATGCCTAAAGGGTTATAAAACTGTGCACACTCTTTGACTCAGCAATGGCATTATCAGGTCTGTATCCCAAAGAGATGAAAGAAAAGGGAAAACAAGTTATTTGTACAAAAATATTTATAGAAGCTCTTTTTTGTGGTGGCAAAGAATTGGAAATTGTTGGAATGCCCATCAACTAAGGAATGGCGGAATAAGTTGTGGTATAGGAATGTAATGCAATACTATTATGCTATAAGGAATGGTGAGCAAGATGGTTTTAGGAAAACCTGGGAAGACTTATATGGACTTATGCAAAATGAAGAAAGCAGTACCAGGAGAACATTGTAGACATGAAGAGCAATATTATAAAGATTATCAACTATTTGATCAAGACAATAATGCAAGACACTTCCAAAGGGTCCATGATGGAAATGGCTCTCTACCTCCAGAGAGAGAACTGATGAATTCTGAATGCAGATTGAAGCATACTTTTTAAAACTTTCTTTATTTTTTTGTATGTGTTTTCTTTTGGAACATTACTAATACAGAAATACATTTTGCATTATGTCACATGTATAATTGATAAAAATGCTTGTCAAGGAGAGCGAAGGGGCAATAAGGAGGAAGAGAAATTGGAACTCAAAAATAGAAAAAAGAACGTTAAATTTTTTTTAACATGTAATTGGGAAATATTTAATGAAACAAAAATATATTTAAACGAATAAAAAAAGAAGTGAAAATGGTGCTGCCACTGACAAAGAGAGGTACATTATTGAGGAAAGTGCATTTGCAGAGCAAGATAATGAGGTTATCTTGATTATGCTGAGTTTTGTTGACAGTAAGACAGAGAAGTAGAATCAACCTGTACATAAATGGATATATGGGACTAAAGATAAAGTGAGAGGTCAGGACTGAAGAGAATTTTAGAAGTTATCAGTACAGAAACAATAATTGAGGACACACACACCCATATATAAGCTTTGAAGAAAAAAATACTAGAAAGTCTAGGACTGAGTCTTGGGAAATGCTAAAGCTGGCAATAATTGTTTTTCATTACTTTTAGGGTATATTATTTGAATGGGGTCAAATATGCTTTTCTTATTTCTTCAAGTAATATTTAATTCTTTCCCAAGAATGTTTCCTGTTCATCATTTCTTATGGCACAATATTATTCCATTACATTTGTATACCACAACTTGTTCAGCCATTCCCCAATTGATGGGCATCCTCTCTATTTCTAGTTCTTGACTATCACAAGGAGAGCTACTATAAATATTTTTGCACTCGTGGGACCTTTCCCATTTTTATGATTTCCTTAGAATACAGTCCTGGAAGTGATATTGCTGGGTCAAAAGGTGTGCACATTTTTGTAGTCCTTTGAGCATAGTTCCAAATTGCTCTCTAGAAGGGTTGGATCAGCTTACAGCTCCACCAACAATGAATTAGCATTCCAACTCTCCCACATCTTCTCCAGCATTTATCATCTTCCTGTTTTGTCATGTTAGCCAATCTGATAGGTGTGATGTGGTACCTCAGAGTTGTTTTGATTTACATTTTTTCTTATGACTACAGATAGCTTTAATTTCTTCCTCTGAAAACTCCCTGTTCATATGCTTTGACCATTTATCAACTGAGGAATGACTTGTATTCTTGTTTGTATCAGTTCTATATATATTTTAGAAATGAGGCCTTTATCACACAGACACTAATTGCAAAAATTCTTTCCTAGTTTTCTGCTTGTCTTCTAATCTTGGTTGCATTGGGCTTGTTTGTGCAAAAACTTTTCAATGAACAGAAAGACTTCAGAGACTCCTGGAAGGATTTATATGAACTGATGCTAAGGGAAAGGAGCAGAACCAGGAGATCATTGTACACAGTAACAACCACAGTGTGGGAGGAATTTTTCTGGTACTTAGTCCTTTGCAGCAATGTAAGGACCTAAAACATTCCTGAAGGACTCAAGGCAAAATGCCATCCACATCCAGACAAAGAACTATGGAACTGGAACACAGAATGAAGCAGAATATTTTCTCTTGGGTTATGTTTTGTTTTGTTTGGGTTTTCTCGTGGTTTCTCCCATTCATTTTAATTCTTCTATGTAACAGGACTAACATGAAAATGTGTATAATAAGAATGTATGTGCAGAACCCATATAAAATTGCATGCCATCTTGGGGAGGGAGGGGGAGAAAATCTAAGACTTATGGAAGTGATTGTAGAAAACTGAAAACAAATTAATTCAAAAAAGGATGTTTCCCATATGATGGCACTACAACCTCACAGGATTGTTAGGAGAATAAAATTAAATAAAATTTCAAAGTGCTTAACACTTGTTCCCTCCCTTCTTTAACTTTGTCTACTTGTGTCATTACTTTAATTGTCTTTTGATTATAGAAGCAGAAATTACATTTCCCACTGGTTCGTGTTTCATCTTGTAATGAGAGTCTACAGAGAAAGTAAGGAACAATAGTAGCATGTTTAGGCCATGACTACACTCAGTCCTTCGCTGCAAGACTTCTAACATTTCCTTATTATCTGATGTGGTACAGAAAACCACACTACATTCTTTCTAACAGAAATATGACCATCATACTGTTTCATCAAAACCAATGCATAGCATTTGTGTAGCTTGTCTAGAGTAGAGCAAGACTAGGTAAATTTGACATTTTAAAAAATCATTTAGAACTAAAAAGTGCGCCAATACTTGACACAGAGAGGCAGCAAGATTTGATGTTAAAAATGTAAGATGTTTGAATTCTACAGAACTGACCACTCAGGGCCTCCAGAACACAGGCACACAGAAGGAGGAAAACAAACATACTCATTTTGACAAAGCTATACCCACACTGAGAGAGTGAAAGCATGAATATGAGGCCAAATGAGAATAGCAAGGTAAGATACAGGAACTGCTGGAGGCAGTTTGCATTCATTTATAGCTATCAGCCTGAGATCATTAATCAGTAATCAATCAATCAACCAATCAATCAGTAAGCCTGCTATGTGCCAGTCACTATGCTAAGAACTGGTTCCTTGTATGCTGGTAGTAGGATAGGTCTACTTTTCTCAACTAGTTGAGGATTTTTTTTTGTAGAATATCAATTATCCCTATTGCAGAATAGAAAACCTGTGTGATTCCAATCCTACAGGACCTAGAGAATTCTACTTCTAAAATCTCTGGGAAATCTTTGACTGGTTCTTTGCTAGAACCTTTGCAGATAGTACAATGAAGAGATTTCCTTGTGTCCTTGGAAAAGTGGATAGCTCTGAAGGAAGGGTGATTGTTTTGGTCTGGTGAGAACCAACTAAGAAAGTGGTCTGAGTTGGACAATTTTCTAGAGGATAAAGGCCATTGAAAACTGACCTTATACTAAGTGTAATTGATATGGAGTAAGAGTCTGGCTTTGAGCTCCTCTTGCTCTATACTAGCAAGGGAAGATACCTGGGGAAGAAAAAGACTAAATCTTTTCATTCAGGGAATAAGATTATAAGATGTTAAGATTTTAGAGCTGGAAAAGACATTTGAAATAACTCAGTCTATACCCTTCATTTTACAATTGAGGAAACTGAATAAAAAAAGTTAGTTGACTTGCCCAAGGTCACACAGATAATAAGCATTAGAGCCAGAATCCAAACCCATATATTCTGATTCTGAAATGTAATGCTTTTTCCATTATATTATAGAGCTGCTAGGCTCTAGTTCATGTTCAGCCACTGAACAACTGTGTATATATAGTCTTGAACAAATTACTGAAGATTTCTCTGATGTTGTTTTTCCATGAGGGAAGTAGACAGGTCTCCTTTTGACTTTCTAATTCTTGTAATGTTTCAATTCCCCCTTCTCCACCCCATTTTATTTCTTTTGGAGGGTTGATATAGTATTTCTCCAAATACTTCCAGGCGCTACAAAGAACATCATCATTGTACATGAGAATGAGTTAAGTAGAAGGGAGAAAAAAATGGAGGAGAGAGAGTAGATAATATAAGCTCATAATGGGTAAGGAGAGAAGGGTGTAAAATCAACTCCAAAAATAAGCCTCTGCAGACCCTGATATAGGTACAGCCACAATGTTGGTTCAGGCCCTTATTTCTTCTCCCCAGGGCCTGTAGTACTCAATCAAAAAGCATTTATTAAGTGCCTTTTATGTGCCAGGCACTCTGCTAAGCAAGAGGGATACAAGAAAGAAAAAAGGCAGTTCCTGTCTTCAAGGAACTCATATCCTAAGGGGAGAGACAAGAAGCAAAAGCATATGTGCAAATAAACGTTATGTAGGATAAATAAGAAATAATTAACAATTTGAAGACAGTAGAATTGAGAGGTTGGAAAAGGCTTCCTGTAAAAAATGGGTTTTTAGTTGGGACTAGAAGAAAGCCAGGGAAGTTAGAAGCCAGAAATGAGGGGGGAGAGAATTCCGAATGTCTGAAATAGCCAAAAACAATGCTTGAAACTGAGAAATGGAAAGTCCTATTTATGAAATAGTACATAGGCCAGTCTCACTGGATCAAAGAATATGTAGTGGTGGTGTGAGAACGCTGGAGTTTTCAAGGTGTAAGAAGACTGGAGATGGTAGTTTTCTAGTTGAACTTCCTGCCTCAAATTTCTCCTCTCCCATTAATCCTTTGAAGGTGATTTCTCTATTGCATAAATCTGATCAATTCAGTACCCTAACCAATGAACTCCAGCGACTCTCTATACATCCAAGATCAAATATAAAGTCCTTTGTTTGGCATTTAAAGCTCTTCCTAATCTAGCCCCATTCTACCTTTATAGCCTTCCAGTGACAAAAGGATCCATTTTCACTGGGCTACTTGCAGTTTCTTGAACACAATGTTTCAATTCCTATATCCATGATTTTGCATTGATTGTGTCCCCAAGCCTTGACCACTACCCTTTCACCTCTCCTTCTTCGTTTCCCTGGTTTCCTTCAAGAATCAGCTCAAATTTCACCTTCTTCAGGAGACCTTTCCGGGACCCACCTCCAACTGTTAATACATATTAATAGATATTCTATTTACACTATATATATATATATATATATATATATATATATATATATATATATATATATATATATATACATACATATATCCTATAGTATAGTTATGTCAGGCCCAGAGTATGTAGACCACATATTGATATAAAATAACAAATGAACAGTATCTATGTTATATTCTTATTTATTTCATTAAGCATTTTCCAATTACATTTTAATCTGGTTAAATCTGCACTACGGAGTTTTGAGGTGTCCAACTAAGTGCATGTTGTCTCCCTATTGGAATGTGAGATCCACAAAGGCAGAGACTATTTGTTTTTGCCTTTTTTGGGTATCCCTAGTACTTAGCATAATGCCAAGTACATAGTAAGCCCTTAAAAATACTTGTTGACTGACTGACAGATCTGGGAAGAAAAGAGTGAAATCCTAAGGAGTTCCTGATTTTCTAATGACTATCAAAGAATCAAATGATATGAACCAGAATTCCTTTGTAACTGTGACAAACAATCATCCAGTCTTTGTTTAAATACTTTCAGTGAGGAAAAACCTACTGTTTCTTGAGGCAGCACAGTCCTCTTTTAGTCAACTCCAATCATTAGGAAGTCTGTCCTTGCCACAAGTCTAAATTTGGCCCTTTGCCACTTTGACTCATTTCTCCTATACTGTTCACTGGGACCAAGAAAACTAAGGCTATTCATTCTTCTATGTGGACATTATGTTCCCTCTGTCATCTCTACTTTAGAATAAACACCTCCAGTTTCTTCATATGGCATGACTTTTGAGTCTATACACAAAAAGTTGAATCAAAAGGTAATGGAGAATGAATGCTTAATGTATTCATTCTGGAAGGCTAATTTTTTTAAAACCATGGATGATCCCTGCGCTAAAATAGGCTTCATATTTATTAGGCTTGCTTGTAAGTTATGCTCTGTAATGATGAAAAAGTCCAACAGAAGTCATCTTATTTTTATTTATAAATTCCATTTTCTGAAAGCAATGACACTCATCTCCATGGTGCATTATTGGGATATAACTGAATCTTCAAGTGACTAGAGCTAGGCCATTTAGGCTTTGTGACTCACACAACTTTCATCCCATTCATCAATTAGCAGAGGGGCCTGTCTGCTTGCAATTTGAATGTAGAACATTGTTTTCAAGGGAAACTCACCAGTACTCCTCAATCCAAAGTAGGGACAAAGAGAAGATTTTAATCAAATAATGGAAGGCAACAGACCTAATTAGAAAGCTACCACAGTTACCACAGGAATGCATTTTCGATGCTGGGGGTAGTTCAGTGTGTGATCACAGGCACTTAGTTTATCTCTTGGTGCCTCAGTTTCTAGATATAAAGTAGCCACAAATAGTAGCTAGATCTTCCCTAATTCACATGGTTGCTGGGAAGACAATTAATTGACAGAAATTCTTATATGTATAGGTTAAATCCTTATGTAAAATTTCCATTAACTTTTTTACTCAATGAATATGTTTAAGTATACTGTCCTTTCATTTTTTTGCATACTTTCGTTACCACTAACATGCTAACTAAATGACCTCTAGACATATAGTTAAAAGACTTGAACTTCAACTTAAAAGTTTGACCTTCAGCTTTATAACTTATGAGGTGACCTTGGGCGAATTACTTGAATTTTCTGAGTCTCAGTTTTCTCATTTGTAAAATGGGACAAAATAGTATTACTAGAGCTTACCTCACAGAATCTTAGAGGTGGAAAGGACCTCAGGATCCAATTAGTCTAATTCACATCTCAATAACATACCACAAATCTATAACATACCAACAAGTGTTCCTCTAACCTTTGTGTAACAGCATTGGGTAAAAGAGTGAATCCCAACCTTTTACAATAGCGCATTTCACTTTTCGATAACTTGAACTCTTAGGAAGTTTGTCCTTGAATGAAATCTAAATTTTCCTCTTTGTGACTTACAATGATTACTCTTAGTTTTGCCTTCCAGGGTCAACCAAATCAATCAATAGGTAAGTATTTATTAGACATCTACTATATACCAGGTAATATGTTAAGCATTAGCAAAACAAAATTAAATATGAAACAATTTCTGTCCTTAAAGATCTTCCATTCAATAATGCAAGAGAGCATACATATATAAGTATATCCATTATATATACACAATGGATATTAAGTAGTTTTGGGAAGGAGTATTCCAGCAGCTTGGTGATCAGAAGACTTCAAGTAGAAGGTGGCACTTGACAAGTCTAACCTCTCACAGGGTACATGTAAGGAAAGATTTTTATGAATTTTAAAATACTCTTTCATCTTTTGTGGATTTTCTTTTTTTTGAACCATTCTGAAATTTTTTGCTTTTGTTTCACTCTCTGAGGAATCCACAGGGTTCTTTCTTTTTTCAGTGCCTGTTGGTTCACTTCTCTACATACAATAATGTTTGTTAGAATAGTTGTGAATTCTTTTTGAAGTTTTACTCCTTCTTACTTCAGGTTTCAGGATCTTCTCCATTGGATTATCTGCTTACGTGCTTTACTGAAGTCTTTTCTCTTGATATCTTTGGTGTTCAAATATTTTTTGTTAAATTCTGTTACTTTGTTTTCTGACTTTTTTTTTACTGTTAAAAGACTCCAGAGGCTGGCCTGCAAGACTATTCTCTAATGGTGGACATGGTGTGTTTCAGCTTAAGTTCTTGTCCTACACAACTTTTGGAGAGATAGAACGGGTTCAGGAGAGTTGCGGTCTCCTTTTTTTAGGCCCATTGTTGTTATGTACCTAGTTCTTGCCTTGGGTGTCCTTTCCTTTCCATGACTGAATAGTCAGTATCTGACACTTTTTGTAGAGTGGTGAGTTTTAAGGTTGAATCACTCTGTGTGTGTGTGTGTGTGTGTGTGTGTGTGTGTAAAAAGTCAACATCTTTTCTGCGTGCCCAGTTTCTCCTCTGCTCTGCTCCTTTCCTAGAAAGAACCAGCATCTGCTGCTTCTTTTGGGTTGGGGTATCAGGGGTGTTCAGGGAGAGTCAGTGAATCAGTCAAGGGACCATATCCTAGGATTGGAACCTGCAAAATCTGGGGAGCGAGTTTGTATTCCTTCTGTGTATTCCTGCAGTGCTTCTTAAACTGTGGGTTGAGACCCTAACCACCATTTAAGAAACACTGGAGGTGACGTGAGTGGAAAAAGTTTAAGAAGATCAGGGCTAGTGGAAGAGGGGTGCCAATTGGGTGCTCCATGTATTAGAAATTTCCACACTTAATTAATTTAGTGTGTCACTTTGTTACAGATTATAATCACTCTGGATCTGGTACATAACATCTTTTGGGTGCGGTTGGACTCTGAAAAGTCCCCTTCATTTACCATTGTTCTGTGTTTTCCTTAAAGTTCATGTTTTAATCAGGGCATTTGAAATGAATAAAACGAGTTAACACTAATGTACATGACCATTCTGCTTATTTCCCAGTTCGTGATCTTCCTTATTTCCTGCACATTAATCTCCTCAGAAGCAGGGAGGCCCCAAATTGCAAAAGTTCGTTTCTCTCTAGTTGCTCCCACTGGGGAACTAGCAGAGCTGTTTGCCCAGAGTTTTCACTCATTTAACCTTCAGATTAGCTTCCCATTGATGTGAGACAGAAACTTAGAAATCTTTGCTGGTCTCTCTTGAGGGCAGCATCGTGCTAGGCAGACTTTCCCTTTCAGGCATCTCCACTTCCTGGTATCTGTCCATTTGCTCATAGGCTAGTCAGAGGCATTCAGGGATGAAAAACACACAGGTCCTGCTAGCAAAGTGTCATTTTCTTCCCTTTCTGTCTCTGATATGGCCACCCTACCATATGCTGTCTCTCCAAGTGCAAAGAATATTAGGAAGCTGGGGAGATAAAACCACAACAGGAGGTACTGGCATGGGATTAAGTTAGATTAAAGAATTTGCATTTTGTCTAAGAAATGAGTCACTAAACATGATAAATACTATGCCTCAGGATTTATTTTGGTGTGTGAGGGATAAATTGGAGAAGTGAGAACCTTGGAAGCATGGAGATTAATTGGACAAACATTCTAATAGTTTAGGCAAGTAAAGATAAGACTAGAGCTAGTGTAATGAAGGTGTGGGTAAAGGGAAGACATTTTCATATAGAGTTCACAGGACTTGGAAACTGAGTTTGGGTAATAAATGACAGGTATCAAAGGAGAGGGAAAAGTCAAAGGTAGCTTTGAGGTTTCAAACCTGTGTGACTATGACTATGCTTGTCTTATTGACCAAAAGAGGGATGTTTAGAGGATATATAGGTTTGGGCAAGTTCAGTGGAAACAATATCCCAAATATCCCAAACCCCATTCCCGTTCAAGTTAGGCTAATTATCCTTAAAATGTATTGAGATCATAATCAGGATTTAATTAGCTCAGGGACTAAGGACTTGGGCAGGTGGCATCACTTTCATGTTACCTGAGTAAAAACATCCATGAAGACATTAGACTAGCTCTGGGGTTTGGCACCTTCATCACAATGGATAATTCAGAAGCACAGAAAGAAGCTTCATTCAGTTAAATCAATGTGCTCTCATTGATGCATATCCATGTTGAGTATGCTTCTGCTTCAATGGTAAAGTAAATCTCATTTTATCAACTGTTTAGTAACTTGTGAATATCTCCATTTCATTTCACTGTTGAACCTAAACTTCCAGAGAATTGACTAGAGTCAGATTGGGACAATTGGTATAGTTGGGGATTAAAATGGAATGATCAAGGTAAAGAGGGGATAGATGATACAGAGGAAGGTGGGTCTAAATTGTCCTCCATGATTCTTGTAGTGATGCCTCCAAAGCAGCAGCTTACCATGAGGTACTCTTCATCCTACCTGACATGAGAGTGCCTCATCATGGGAAGAAGTCAGCCTGAATGAAGAGGGGAAATTTTCACCTCCTTGTAGGGTGGTAGTGAGGGCCAATCAGAGGTGGTAGTGAGGGCCAATCAGAGGTGGTATCCATACTCCTGCCTCTGCATGATAGGGAACAGTGGCAACACTGACTCTTGCAATGCTCCACCTGACCATAAGGGGCAGAATAAGGCCAAGAATGGGGGAGAAATGCTCATTCCACAAAAGGGCAACAGAGCAAGGCTCACCAGTGTCATATCCCAGGATATGGAGGTCAGTGGCATCATCCAGTAGTGGTGGTAGCTTTCACTTGGCATGGAAATAATAAGGGTAGTCTGGGGAGCAGTGGAAACACCCATGTTGGTGGGAATACCCCTGATTCAACACCCAGAATCATCATTATCATCTCTGTAATCCTGACATTCCTGTGTTACTCCTGCTCATGGTTACCTGTTTATATGAAGAGACTCTTTTTGAATTGCAAAAACTTGACATCACTCACAACATAATAATTTTGATTCAGGACTTAATTCTTTTTAAATATGGTGGGGAGTGGGTAGAAGGGAAGGAAACAAACTAATTGGGAAAAAAACTCTGTAGCAAATTTCTCTGATAAAGGTTTCATTTATGACATATATAGGAAACTGATTCAAATTTATAATAATAAGTCATTCTGCAATTGATAAATGGCCAAAGGATATGAATATAAGTGATTTCTAGATGAAGAAATCCAGGTTATCAGTAGCTATATGGGAAAATGTTCCAAATCACTAATAATGAGGTCCAACTTGAGGTGATAGGTCAGATAACTCTTAGGTAACTCTAAGATCCCACTTTATAACTCTCAAATTGAAAAAGGTCACAAAAAAGGGAAATGACAAATACCAGAGGGTTGATGGGGAAAAGGTATGTTAAAACACTTGTGATTAAGCTGTGAATTTGTCCATCTAAAACATCAATTTGGAACTATGATTCCAAATGTACTAAAATGTGCATACCTTTTACCTAGCAATACCGCTACATTGTCCACACTCCAAGAGATCAAAGAATAGTGAAAAAGGATCAATAGATACAAAAATTTTTACAGCACCTCCTTGTGATGTCAAAGATTTAGGAATTAAAGGTATGTCTACAAATAGATGAGTAAATTATGCTATATGAATATGGTGATATACTATCACCTTGTGCTATAACAAATGATGAAGAGGGCAGTTTTAGAGAAACCTGGACTTCTATGATCTGATACACAGCACAGTGGGCAGAACCAGAGAACAATTTATATAATAACAAGAAGTATAAGTAGGCACCCAAACATGATTCTAGCAGACTCATGATGAGGCATGTTTCCCATCTCCTGATGGAGAGGAGATGGATTCAGGGTGTAGATTGACACATATATTGGGTTTATGGCCAAGTGAGAGAATTATTCTATTTGACTATGTATGTTTGTTACAAAGTGGCCAAGTGGTTCAATGAATGGAGTGCTTTTGACCCTGGGTAACTCACTTAACCTCTGTTTGGTTCAGTCTCTTTAATTGTAAAATAGGAGGAATTATAATACCTACCTCTTAGGATTGTAGTGAGAATCAAATGATAGAGGATTTGTAATGTGTTTAGCATGGTGCTTAGCATGTATGCTATATAAATACTTATCTCATTATTTCCCTCTTCTTCCTTTTTTGTTTTTCTTTCTTTTTCAATGGAAGAAGGGAGGAAGGATGAGAATATAGATTATCATTCATTAAAAATAAATATTTTTAAAAAGACTATATGAGTCAAAAGAGGAAACAAAATTGAATGCATTAGTGAATCGAGAGCCAACAATGGGGGAGAAATTGAAGAGAGGGAATGATCAGTGGAGGGCGTGGGAGGAGATGAAATAGGAAGGAATGAACTGAAGAGAATAGGTAGAGGGATTGGTTGAAAACAGAAATGCCAGTTAAGGTGAAAAAAGATGGTTAAAATTAAAATGGGTTTTCAGGAAGCTCATAATGAATGATCTGGCTTTTTACAGTAAACTTAAACATCTTCTAAGAGAAAGGCAGTGTGGAGGAAGATGTTGGGAGCTAGGAGGAGAAGAGGGAGTTTGAAATGGATGCTAAGGGAAGTGGGATAGAGATCCAATTAAGAAAAAAACAAAAAAAATTGCTTTATAACAGTAGGGATGAGGTTGAGATTGGATAACTTGAATTTGTTGTGAACTCTTTTGACCCACTGATGCAACTTTCTCCAACAGCGCTTAGCAGCTTGAGAGCACAAATAAAGAAGGCACATGTGTAGGGTGAGACAAGGCTGGATCAAGAGAGTCAAGGGTGGAGGTCAATGTGAAATTGAACTGGTTACCTACAACAGGGGTTAGAAAAATATGGTCCTCAAGCCAGAGTGTGCGGATCTCTAAATTATAGTGTCAAGATCGTCAAGGGAGGAAAATGAAGTCAAAGCAGGGATGATAAGGAGAAAGAGGAATGTAGAGACTAGAAGCTGAGATGGGGATGGAAAATAAGGGGAGAGAGAGAGAGAGAGAGAGAGAGAGAGAGAGAGAGAGAGAGAGAGAGAGAGAGAGAGAACATTATGATCAAGGAGGGAGATTTTCCGAGTTCCAGATCATGGGGTTGACACAATTATAAATGGTGGTAAAAGTTCATTTATATATTTGACCCAGCTGAGGAGCTTAATAAACTTGGAGGCAGAGAGTTTGGGAGTACACCAATGTATATCTTCAAGTACCCAAATGAGGGTGCACTGGTTAGGTTAGAGAGGAAGACTTGTCCAAAAACTATCCTTTTTGAGAAAGGAGGGATAGTGATCCTGAAGGCTGGTAGACTGTAGGTAGATTTACTCAAGGAGGAGTGTATCTGTTCACACAGATGTTGCTGATGTTTGGACTTCTTAAAGAGCCTAGAAGAAAGGAAACGATGACTATGAGCAGATTTCTTCCTCTTGTGCTGTTTATGTTCTTTCTTTCTTTTTTTTAAATTAAATTTATTTATTTAACTTTTAACATTCATTTTCACAAAATTTTGGGTTACAAATTTTCTCCCCTTTTTTCCCCTCCCCCTCCCAAACACCAAGCATTCTAATTGCCCCTATGACCAATCTGCTCTCTCTTCTATCATCCCTCTCTGCCCTTGTCTCCATCTTCTCTTTTGTCCTGTAGGGCCAGATAGCTTTCTATACCCCTTTACCTGTATTTCTTATTTCCTAGTGGCAAGAACATTACTCGACAGTTGATCCTAACACTTTGAGTTCCAACTTCTTTACCTCCCTCCCTCTCCACCCCTTCCCTTTGGAAGGCAAGCAATTCAATATAGGCCAAATCTGTGTAGTTTTGCAAATGATTTCCATAATAGTTGTGTTGTATAGGACTAACTATATTTCCCTCCATCCTATCCTGTCCCCCATTACTTCTATTCTCTTTTGATCCTATCCCTCCCCATGAGTGTCGACCTCAAATTGCACTCTCCTCCCCATGCCCTCCCTTCTATCATCCCCTCCACCCTGCTTATCCCCTTATCCCCCACTTTCCTGTATTGTAAGATAGGTTTTCCTACCAAAATGAGTAGGCATTTTATTCTTTCCTTTAGTGGAATGTGATGAGAGTAGACTTCATGTTTTTCTCTCACCTCCCCTCTTTATCCCTCCACTAATGAGTCTTTTGCTTGCCTCTTTTATGGGAGATAATTTGCCCCATTCAATTTCTCCCTTTCTCCTCCCAATATATTTCTCTCTCACTGCTTATTTCATTTTTTTTTTAAGATATGATCCCATCCTCTTCAATTCACTCTGTGCACTCTGTCTCTATGTGTGTGTGTGTGTGTGTGTGTGTGCATGTGTGTGTGTGTAATCCCACCCAGTACCCAGATACTGAAATGTTTCAAGAGTTACAAATATTGTCTTTCCATGTAGGAATGTAAACAGTTCAACTTTAGTAAGTCCCTTATGACTTCTCTTTGCTGTTCACCTTTTCATGGTTCTCTTCATTCTTGTGTTTGAAAGTCAAATTTTCTTTTCAGCTCTGGTCTTTTCATCAAGAATGCTTGAAAATCCTCTATTTCATTGAAAGACCAATTTTTCCCCTGAAGTATTATACTCAGTTTTGCTGGGTAGGTGATTCTTGGTTTTAGTCCTGGTTCTTTTGACTTCTGGAGTATCCTATTCCATGCCCTTCGATCCCTTAATGTAGAGGCTGCTAGATCTTGTGTTATCCTGATTGTATTTCCACAATACTTGAATTGTTTCTTTCTAGCTGCTTGCAATATTTTCTCCTTGACTGGGAACTCTGGAATTTGGCCACAATGTTCCTAGGAGTTTCTCTTTTTGGATCTCTTTCAGGCAGTGTTCTGTGGATTCCTTGAATATTTATTTTGCCCTCTGGTTCTAGAATCTCAGGGCAGTTTTCCTTGATAATTTCATGAAAGATGATGTCTAGGCTCTTCTTTTGATCATGGCTTTCAGGTAGTCCCATAATTTTTAAATTGTCTCTCCTGGATCTATTTTCCAGGTCAGTTGTTTTTCCAATGAGATATTTCACATTATCTTCCATTTTTCCATTCTTCTTGCTTTGTTCTGTGATTTCTTGCTTTCTCATAAAGTCCTTAGCCTCCGTCTGTTCCATTCTAATTTTGAAAGAACTATTTTCTTCAGTGAGCTTTTGAATCTCCTTTTCCATTTGGCTAATTCTACTTTTGAAAGCATTCTTCTCCTCATTGGCTTTTTGAACCTCTTTTGCCAATTGAGTTAGGCTAGTTTTCAAGGTGTTATTTTCTTCAACATTTTTTTGGGTCTCCTTTAGCAGGGAGCTGATCTGCTGTTCATGCTTTGACTTCATGTCTCTCATTTCTCTTCCCAGCTTTTCCTCCACCTCTCTAACTTGATTTTCAAAATTCTTTTTGAGCTCTTCCATGGCCTGAGCCCATTGGGTGGGCTGGGACACAGAAGCCTTGATTTCTGTGTCTTTGCCTGATGGTAAGCATTGTTCTTCCTCATCAGAAAGGAAGGGAGGAAATGCCTGTTCACCAAGAAAGTAACCTTCTATAGTCTTATTTCTTTTCCCTTTTCTGGGCATTTTCCCAGCCAGTGACTTGACCTCTGAATATTCTCCTCACACCCACCTCGCCTCCTGATCCTCCCAGCCAGCGTTTGGGGTCTGAGATTCAATTGCTGCTTCCAGCCTCAGGGCTTTGGGCGGGGGCAGGGCTGCTATTCAGTGTGAGATTAAGTTCAGGTGCTGAGGTTGGGGCAGGGCCGCCTCTCAGGCTCAGTTCCCTCAGGGAGTTTATGCACAGACCTTCAACAATGGATCCAGGCTCCTGCCTGCTTGGGGAGCCCCGGTCTGCCGCCGCCCTTCAGCTTCTGCCTCCCGAGGGGGCCCGAGCCATGGGGGCACCCCACTCCCCCCTCGACCCGCCAAAGAGACTCTCTCACTGACCCCCGTCACCTGTGGGTGGAGGGACCTGTGCGGCCGCTGGAGATCCTGTCCCTGAAGCCTGCTCGGATCTGTTCCTCTCGGTGCCACGGCCATGGTCACGGCAGGTCTGGGCTGGGCTCCGCGCAGGAAACATTTTTTAAAATGAGAGATATACACAAAGATAAAATAGAGTAGAATTTAGTATGTAAAAAAACAGGAACAGCAATCATGGACTCAGTCAAAGTTACAGTTAAAATATATTTAATCAAAAATGAAAAACAGAAAAACTACACTATATGTCAGAAATATCATTCAATACTGTTTTAGACCATTTAGAATACCTAGATAGTATAAAATGCCTAGGTGCATACCCGCAAAAATAGAAACAAACTCAGATCTTAATAATTGAACTAATATTTATTGTTCATGAATAGGTGAAGCCAATATAATTTTTAAATGATAGTTTTGTCTAGCTTATCTATTAATTCTATATCATCCCAATTAAATTACTTTAAAAAATTATTTTACTGTTAGAAAAAATAATAATAAAGTTCATCTGGAAGAACAAAATGTCAGGAACTTCAAAGTAACCAGGGAGGAAAGGATATTACGGAAGTAGCTTCAGCAGTATCAGAACTTTAAACTATTTTACAAGGTGAGAACATTGTTGAAGTGTAAAAAAGATAATTTCGATTATTCTACAGTAACATTTTCTTGTGTAAATAAGACCTGTGGCCAAGAACAGGAGGAATGCAAAAAACTGGAGGCAGGGGGGACTTTCATAGACAATCTCTCAGATAGGATGTGATTGAGTTGGAATATTGCTTTGATAAAGGAAATGATGAGCTGATTGATTTAGAAAAACACAATTATATCTCCAGGTACTCATTACCTCTTACATAGACAACTACATTCCTGTTTCCATTATCTCCCTATCCAGTTCATCTGCTACATAGTTGCCAAAATAAGTTTCCTAAATATAATCCAGCTCTCTCAATACTATACCTTCTCCATTCAGACATCATCTTCACCTCCCCACTAGAACCTTAAACGCTATAGATGGAACAGCCTCCAAGCTCTAACTGTGAAACTTTCACCTTTTCTTGCTGAGGTCTAGGCCTCCACTTCACTACCCAGATATCTCTCCACTGTGCTGCTCATGTCCCACCTTTCAGTGCCCTTCATGTGTAGTCTTCCCCCAATAGAATACAAAATTCTGGAGGATAGGGACTTAGCACAGCTCCTGGCACACAGCAAACCCTTAATAAACCTTGCTTTCCAGTCCTCCTTCTCTCCTGCTCCACCTATCTGATCTTATCATTCTCAATCAAAAATTTCAGTATTTCCCTATTATTCTCTATTTTTTATTCTCTCATAATACTGGTTCCTTTCCTATTGTCTTTAAATATCCCTAAATTGGCCCTATGCTTATAAAACTTTGAGCAGATCATTCCATTCCCTCCAGATATTATTGATATCTTCTCTCTCAGCCAAATTCTTATAAAAGCTCTCTACTCATTACTACTTCCTCACTCTCTTTCTATTTCTTTGTCTGTATCTCTCTTCTTCATTCATGTCTTATCTCTGTCTGTCTGTCTGTCTGTCTGTCTGTCTGTCTCTCTCTCTCTCTCTCACACACACACACACACACACACACACACACACACACACACACACCAGTCTTTAGGAATGAGGGAGGGTTGATGGGTGGATTAAGTACATGAGGTGGGATTATGCTCACATTTTAGTTCACTTTCTGTATTAGTCCTATTGATTGAACCTGAGGCAGCTAGGTAGTGCAGTGGACAGAGCACCAGTACAGGAGTCAAAATTGATTTCAAATCTCACCTCAGACACTTGACACTCACTAGCTATGTGAACTTGGGCAAGTCACTTAACCCCAATTGCCTCATCCTGGGTCATCTCCAGTTACCCTGATGAATATCTGGTCACTGGATTCAGATGGCTCTGGAGGAGAAGTGAGGCTGGTGACCTGCACAGCCCTCCCTCACTCAAAACAAAGTCAAGTGCAAGTCATGTCATTATTTCTCTGATGGCATGGTCTTCTTTGGCAACAAAGGACAAACACACACACACTAATTAGACCCAGTAAACTGAAGTCCAAAACTAGAAGTGCCTAAGTTCTCTGCTATGCTAGAGTCCCATGGGGGTGTCATTACTTGGCAGCCTATAGAATCTAGCCTGGATTCCTAGATTCCTAGATTCCCATGACTCATTTTGAGTTCCTGGGCAATATTGAGATTCTACTCCTCACACCTAGAATGGAAAAAAAAATAAACATAAGTCCAAAAATCTGAAAACATTTCTTGGAGTTACATGGCAAATGTGACAATGAATGAGGAGGGAGCTCTCAGGCCCTCTTGCCATTTGTCATGAATGGAAGAGTTCTTTAGCCTCAGACATGAAGATAGCAAATGCCCCCAATAGGTACTGAGGCAGGTCATTTTAAAGGCACTGAGAATTCCAGCTTCACAATTAATTGAAAAACACTGTTTCCAATCGTATGCTAGGTCCGTAAATTCCTCTAGTCTCTTGGAAGCAAGTACCTAATATCTTTCTCATACGCAACACCATGTTAGATGGTCTAGGCATGTGCTGAGTCTATTACACTCACTTACACAGTAGAATATAGCACTCTACAGTTTACAAAGCACTTTCCTCTCAACAACCCTTTGTGATAGGTCATAGTGGTATCTTTAGCCCCACGGAACAACCACAAACAGGTAAAAATTACCTCTCCATAGTCACAGTCAACAGGGAACAAAGACAATATTCAACAACATGTGTTCAGACTCCAAGAATAATATTCTTTCTTCTTCCAGCCTGTTGCCTCCACAGAATATATTTTTAACAATCTCTTAATATATCATACCATATAATTAGATATCATATTGTAAAACAGACTCAAAAGTTTACAATGAAATCCTTATATACTATTTGTATTCTCAATGTTTCTTGTGTAGAACCAGTACATTATTTGATTTCAAGTGTAGTAGAATGGAAAGAAGTCTAGGTCTGGTGCTGGAAAACTTGGATTCAAAGCCCTCCTTCAACAACTCCTTATGTGACCCTGGGCAAGTCACTAATCTTCTTTGGGCTTTAGTCTCCTCATCAGTAAAGTGGTGGAGTTGGATTAAATGACCTGTGAGCCCAAAATCCTTATGAAATCTAGGCTATAAAAAAGAGAGCATTGTTGACATAAAACAAAGGAAATCCAAGAGGAGAGGGCTATTTTTTTAACTTTACTGCATGGATACCAAACTCCAGTCAGCCTAAGCATCACACTGCCATAATATCATCGGACCATGGCAATTCTCCATGATTTGACAGAAGCCAACAACTGGAATACCTTCCAGCAAATGGTGACTGATCTTAGAATCATAAATGATGATACTTCTGAGTACCTAAACCACCCTCTCAACATTTTCCAAACCATTATCCATTAAGAATTTTTCATACTGCTAAGCTTGCCAAATCACTTTTAAATTGTTGGAACACATGTTTTGCATATGACAAAATTAGCATGTATAAAGCAGGAAGGCAACATGATGAAGTGGAAGGGGTCACCTCAAAAGAAGACCCATCAGATCTGGATTCTAGTCTCAGCTACTTGTTAGCTGTGTAACCTTGAGCAATCAGGCCATAACTATTCCTTTTTTAAAAAATGGCTATTCTCAGAACTAGATGCTCAGTTGATTAATTGATTGGTTAGTTGAATGAAAGCAACATTTTTTCTATATTATAAACTTTCAGTAAGTTTATGAGGTAATAAGTATGGGTGTATGTATACACACACATATTATATATGTACATATTATTGGCTTTCTTTTACAGATGAGAAATTTTAAGTTCAGGGAGGTTCAATAACTTGTAGAAATTTAAACTTGACACATATATACAAAATATATCTGAGATAAATTCTTCTTGACACAACAATATAATTACTATGTTTGTATACCAAAGAGATAAAAGGAAAAAGGAAAGGGATTTCCACTTATAAAAATATTTAAAAGCTCTTTTTGTGGTGGCAAAGATTTGGAAATTATCAGGATGCCTATCAATTGGAGAATGGCTGAACAAATTGTGGTATATGATTGTAATGGAATATTATTGTGCTATAAGAAATGATGGCCCTTTCCTCAATCTCACCATTTGCTGGAAGGTATTCCAGTTGTTGGCTTCTGTCAAATCATGGAGAATTGCCATGGTCCGATGATATTATGGCAGTGTGATGCTTAGGCTGACTGGAGTTTGGTATCCATGCAGTAAAGTTAAAAAAATAGCCCTCTCCTCTTGGATTTCCTTTGTTTTATGTCAACAATGCTCTCTTTTTTATAGCCTAGATTTCATAAGGATTTTGGGCTCACAGGTCATTTAATCCAACTCCACCACTTTACTGATGAGGAGACTAAAGCCCAAAGAAGATTAGTGACTTGCCCAGGGTCACATAAGGAGTTGTTGAAGGAGGGCTTTGAATCCAAGTTTTCCAGCACCAGACCTAGACTTCTTTCCATTCTACTACACTTGAAATCAAATAATGTACTGGTTCTACACAAGAAACATTGAGAATACAAATAGTATATAAGGATTTCATTGTAAACTTTTGAGTCTGTTTTACAATATGATATCTAATTATATGGTATGATATATTAAGAGATTGTTAAAAATATATTCTGTGGAGGCAACAGGCTGGAAGAAGAAAGAATATTATTCTTGGAGTCTGAACACATGTTGTTGAATATTGTCTTTGTTCCCTGTTGACTGTGACTATGGAGAGGTAATTTTTACCTGTTTGTGGTTGTTCCGTGGGGCTAAAGATACCACTATGACCTATCACAAAGGGTTGTTGAGAGGAAAGTGCTTTGTAAACTGTAGAGTGCTATATTCTACTGTGTAAGTGAGTGTAATAGACTCAGCACATGCCTAGACCATCTAACATGGTGTTGCGTATGAGAAAGATATTAGGTACTTGCTTCCAAGAGACTAGAGGAATTTACGGACCTAGCATACGACAGAAAACTAGAGAATTGGAAGAGAGCTCAGATCCATCAAGACCAAACCACACTCCCAAAAGACTCCCCACCACCACACCCCTCCTGGCTTCTCAAAGCCCTCTGAGGCAGTACATTTCACTTATGAACATCTCTAATGATCTGGAAGAGGCAGCAAGGCAACTCCATAGTGCACATAGTACTGATCCTGAAGTCAGGAAGATTCATCTTCTTGAGTTCAAATGTGACCTCCAATGCTTTCTAACTGTGTGACCCTGGGCAAGTCACTTAATCCTGTTTGCCTCAGTTTCCTTAACTATAAAATGATCTGGAGAAGGAAATAGCAAACCACTCCAGTACCTATGCCGAGAAAACCCCCAAATGAGGTCACAGAGAGTTGGACACCCCATTCCAGATGAAGGCAGAGTCTAATGGGACTGTTGCCTCCTTGTTTCTGTGTGTGTTTGCCAAAGAAGACCATGGCATCAGAGAAATGAATGATAATGACTTGCACTTGACTTTGTTTTGAGTGAGGGAGGGCTGTGCAGGTCACCAGCCTCACTTCTCCTCCAGAGCCATCTGAATCCAGTGACCAGATATTCATCAGGGTAACTGGAGATGACCCAGGATGAGGCAATTGGGGTTAAGTGACTTGCCCAAGTTCACATAGCTAGTGAGTGTCAAGTGTCTGAGGTGAGATTTGAAATCAATTTTGACTCCTGTACTGGTGCTCTGTCCACTGCACTACCTAGCTGCCTCAGGTTCAATCAATAGGACTAATACAGAAAGTGAACTAAAATGTGAGCATAATCCCACCTCATGTACTTAATCCACCCATCAACCCTCCCTCATTCCTAAAGACTGGTGTGTGTGTGTGTGTGTGTGTGTGTGTGTGTGTGTGTGTGTGTGAGAGAGAGAGAGAGAGACAGACAGACAGACAGACAGACAGACAGACAGAGATAAGACATGAATGAAGAAGAGAGATACAGACAAAGAAATAGAAAGAGAGTGAGGAAGTAGTAATGAGTAGAGAGCTTTTATAAGAATTTGGCTGAGAGAGAAGATATCAATAATATCTGGAGGGAATGGAATGATCTGCTCAAAGTTTTATAAGCATAGGGCCAATTTAGGGATATTTAAAGACAATAGGAAAGGAACCAGTATTATGAGAGAATAAAAAATAGAGAATAATAGGGAAATACTGAAATTTTTGATTGAGAATGATAAGATCAGATAGGTGGAGCAGGAGAGAAGGAGGACTGGAAAGCAAGGTTTATTAAGGGTTTGCTGTGTGCCAGGAGCTGTGCTAAGTCCCTATCCTCCAGAATTTTGTATTCTATTGGGGGAAGACTACACATGAAGGGCACTGAAAGGTGGGACATGAGCAGCACAGTGGAGAGATATCTGGGTAGTGAAGTGGAGGCCTAGACCTCAGCAAGAAAAGGTGAAAGTTTCACAGTTAGAGCTTGGAGGCTGTTCCATCTATAGCGTTTAAGGTTCTAGTGGGGAGGTGAAGATGATGTCTGAATGGAGAAGGTATAGTATTGAGAGAGCTGGATTATATTTAGGAAACTTATTTTGGCAACTATGTAGCAGATGAACTGGATAGGGAGATAATGGAAACAGGAATGTAGTTGTCTATGTAAGAGGTAATGAGTACCTGGAGATATAATTGTGTTTTTCTAAATCAATCAGCTCATCATTTCCTTTATCAAAGCAATATTCCAACTCAATCACATCCTATCTGAGAGATTGTCTATGAAAGTCCCCCCTGCCTCCAGTTTTTTGCATTCCTCCTGTTCTTGGCCACAGGTCTTATTTACACAAGAAAATGTTACTGTAGAATAATCGAAATTATCTTTTTTACACTTCAACAATGTTCTCACCTTGTAAAATAGTTTAAAGTTCTGATACTGCTGAAGCTACTTCCGTAACATCCTTTCCTCCCTGGTTACTTTGAAGTTCCTGACATTTTGTTCTTCCAGATGAACTTTATTATTATTTTTTCTAACAGTAAAATAATTTTTTAAAGTAATTTAATTGGGATGATATAGAATTAATAGATAAGCTAGACAAAACTATCATTTAAAAATTATATTGGCTTCACCTATTCATGAACAATAAATATTAGTTCAATTATTAAGATCTGAGTTTGTTTCTATTTTTGCGGGTATGCACCTAGGCATTTTATACTATCTAGGTATTCTAAATGGTCTAAAACAGTATTGAATGATATTTCTGACATATAGTGTAGTTTTTCTGTTTTTCATTTTTGATTAAATATATTTTAACTGTAACTTTGACTGAGTCCATGATTGCTGTTCCTGTTTTTTTACATACTAAATTCTACTCTATTTTATCTTTGTGTATATCTCTCATTTTAAAAAATGTTTCCTGCGCGGAGCCCAGCCCAGACCTGCCGTGACCATGGCCGTGGCACCGAGAGGAACAGATCCGAGCAGGCTTCAGGGACAGGATCTCCAGCGGCCGCACAGGTCCCTCCACCCACAGGTGACGGGGGTCAGTGAGAGAGTCTCTTTGGCGGGTCGAGGGGGGAGTGGGGTGCCCCCATGGCTCGGGCCCCCTCGGGAGGCAGAAGCTGAAGGGCGGCGGCAGACCGGGGCTCCCCAAGCAGGCAGGAGCCTGGATCCATTGTTGAAGGTCTGTGCATAAACTCCCTGAGGGAACTGAGCCTGAGAGGCGGCCCTGCCCCAACCTCAGCACCTGAACTTAATCTCACACTGAATAGCAGCCCTGCCCCCGCCCAAAGCCCTGAGGCTGGAAGCAGCAATTGAATCTCAGACCCCAAACGCTGGCTGGGAGGATCAGGAGGCGAGGTGGGTGTGAGGAGAATATTCAGAGGTCAAGTCACTGGCTGGGAAAATGCCCAGAAAAGGGAAAAGAAATAAGACTATAGAAGGTTACTTTCTTGGTGAACAGGCATTTCCTCCCTTCCTTTCTGATGAGGAAGAACAATGCTTACCATCAGGCAAAGACACAGAAATCAAGGCTTCTGTGTCCCAGCCCACCCAATGGGCTCAGGCCATGGAAGAGCTCAAAAAGAATTTTGAAAATCAAGTTAGAGAGGTGGAGGAAAAGCTGGGAAGAGAAATGAGAGACATGAAGTCAAAGCATGAACAGCAGATCAGCTCCCTGCTAAAGGAGACCCAAAAAAATGTTGAAGAAAATAACACCTTGAAAACTAGCCTAACTCAATTGGCAAAAGAGGTTCAAAAAGCCAATGAGGAGAAGAATGCTTTCAAAAGTAGAATTAGCCAAATGGAAAAGGAGATTCAAAAGCTCACTGAAGAAAATAGTTCTTTCAAAATTAGAATGGAACAGACGGAGGCTAAGGACTTTATGAGAAAGCAAGAAATCACAGAACAAAGCAAGAAGAATGGAAAAATGGAAGATAATGTGAAATATCTCATTGGAAAAACAACTGACCTGGAAAATAGATCCAGGAGAGACAATTTAAAAATTATGGGACTACCTGAAAGCCATGATCAAAAGAAGAGCCTAGACATCATCTTTCATGAAATTATCAAGGAAAACTGCCCTGAGATTCTAGAACCAGAGGGCAAAATAAATATTCAAGGAATCCACAGAACACTGCCTGAAAGAGATCCAAAAAGAGAAACTCCTAGGAACATTGTGGCCAAATTCCAGAGTTCCCAGTCAAGGAGAAAATATTGCAAGCAGCTAGAAAGAAACAATTCAAGTATTGTGGAAATACAATCAGGATAACACAAGATCTAGCAGCCTCTACATTAAGGGATCGAAGGGCATGGAATAGGATACTCCAGAAGTCAAAAGAACCAGGACTAAAACCAAGAATCACCTACCCAGCAAAACTGAGTATAATACTTCAGGGGAAAAATTGGTCTTTCAATGAAATAGAGGATTTTCAAGCATTCTTGATGAAAAGACCAGAGCTGAAAAGAAAATTTGACTTTCAAACACAAGAATGAAGAGAACCATGAAAAGGTGAACAGCAAAGAGAAGTCATAAGGGACTTACTAAAGTTGAACTGTTTACATTCCTACATGGAAAGACAATATTTGTAACTCTTGAAACATTTCAGTATCTGGGTACTGGGTGGGATTACACACACACACATGCACACACACACACACACACACACACATAGAGACAGAGTGCACAGAGTGAATTGAAGAGGATGGGATCATATCTTAAAAAAAAAATGAAATAAGCAGTGAGAGAGAAATATATTGGGAGGAGAAAGGGAGAAATTGAATGGGGCAAATTATCTCCCATAAAAGAGGCAAGCAAAAGACTCATTAGTGGAGGGATAAAGAGGGGAGGTGAGAGAAAAACATGAAGTCTACTCTCATCACATTCCACTAAAGGAAAGAATAAAATGCCTACTCATTTTGGTAGGAAAACCTATCTTACAATACAGGAAAGTGGGGGATAAGGGGATAAGCAGGGTGGAGGGGATGATAGAAGGGAGGGCATGGGGAGGAGAGTGCAATTTGAGGTCGACACTCATGGGGAGGGATAGGATCAAAAGAGAATAGAAGTAATGGGGGACAGGATAGGATGGAGGGAAATATAGTTAGTCCTATACAACACAACTATTATGGAAATCATTTGCAAAACTACACAGATTTGGCCTATATTGAATTGCTTGCCTTCCAAAGGGAAGGGGTGGAGAGGGAGGGAGGTAAAGAAGTTGGAACTCAAAGTGTTAGGATCAACTGTCGAGTAATGTTCTTGCCACTAGGAAATAAGAAATACAGGTAAAGGGGTATAGAAAGCTATCTGGCCCTACAGGACAAAAGAGAAGATGGAGACAAGGGCAGAGAGGGATGATAGAAGAGAGAGCAGATTGGTCATAGGGGCAATTAGAATGCTTGGTGTTTGGGAGGGGGAGGGGAAAAAAGGGGAGAAAATTTGTAACCCAAAATTTTGTGAAAATGAATGTTAAAAGTTAAATAAATAAATTTAATTTAAAAATGTTTCCTGAAAGCAGCTTATTTTTGAATTCAAAATTTTAATCTGCTATCCATTTCTGTTTCATGGGTAAATTTGTCCCATTCATATTCCAAGCTACAATTACTTGCTGTGTATTTTCCTCCTTCCTATTTTTCCTCACTATACTTCTCACCTTATTTACCTATCCCTCTTCACTTCTCTGTTTTACTTCTAGCCACTACCTTGCCATCTTATTTCTTAATCTACCCACTTATCTAACAGTCTCTCCCTTATCCTTTTCCCTCATTCCCTCCCCTTGTCCATTTATTTCTTTCTGAATTTAAATGTCTATACTCTTCTGTATATGTTTTTTCCTCTTTAACCCATTACCAATGAGAGTAAGTTTCCAATACTACCCACTCTCCCCCTAGTAGCTTCTTCTGTATCAATTTTTCCTTTAATGCATCATTTGCAGGAGATAATTACTCCTTTTTATCTCTCCCTAAATAGTTTTTTAAAATCACTCCATCATACTCAGTACAACCCATGCCTTTTTTTCAAACTACTCAAACAAGGATGACAATCATAAGAGTGCTGCTAATATTTTCACATATATGAAGTAAATCATCTGGCCTTATTGAGTCCCTTATAATTGCTCTTTAACATTTCTTATTTTTTATGTTCTTATATTTCTCCTTGATGTTATGTGTTGAATTTTTTCATAAGTTCTGAGGTTTTTATCACAAAAACCCGAAAGTCTTTGAATTAGTTAAATATCCTTTTTTTTTCCATTCAGGGTTACACTTAGCTTTTGTTGGGTAAATTATCCTTGGTACCCCAGCTCTTATCTTAAAGAATATGGTATTCTAAGACCTATCGTCCTTCAGTGGAGTAGCTACTAGGTCTTGTGTAATCCTTATTGCAGCTCCATGATATTTTAACTGTGTTTTTTTTCTTGGTGCTCCCAATATTTTCTCCTTAACCTGGGACTTTTGAAACTTGGCTATCATACTCCTGTAAAATTTTCTCCTGGAATCTCTTCCAGGTAGTGATCAGTGGATGTGTTCTATTTCTGCTGTGCTTTCTTGTTCTAGAACTTTAGGGCAATATTCCTTGCAAATTTCTTGTAATATTCTACTAAAGTTCTTTTTTATTGTAATTTTCAGGTAGTTTGACTATTCTAATATTATTTCTCCTTAGTTTATTCTCTAGATTGGTTGTTTTTCTGATGAGATGTTTGCCTTTCTCTTCTATTTTTTTCATTCTTTTGATTTTGTTTTACAATTTCTTGGTATCTTAGAACCCCATTAGCTTCTCATTGCCCAGTTCTAATTTTCAAGGAATTGTTTTCTTCCTTAAGTTTTTGATTCTATACTTCCAGTTGGCTGACTTTCTTTTCATAATTTTCTTGGTTTTCTTGGATTATTCTTACTTTTTTCCTAATTTTTTCTCAGTCTTTCTTATTTGATTTTTAAACTCCTTTTAAAATTCTTCCAAGGACTCTTTTTGTGCTTGGAACCCTTTTACATTTCTCATTGAAAAAGGTGTGATTTTAAAAAACTCCATTATCTTCCTCTGAATATGAACCAAGATCTTCTCTAGTCCCCTAGTAACTATCTATGGTTGGGTTCTTTCTCCTTTGCTTGGTCATTTTTATTTATTTATTTTTTGTTTCATTTTTAGCAGCTATTAGCTTAATCAAGTTGTACTCCTGAGGTATGGGGAATGATGTCCCCAGCTTCAGGTCCTTCTTACTGTTATTTTATGAGGTCTGTCTTGGGGCCTAACTTTGGGGTCTCCTTTTTACTCCTAAGTCACAGCTAGGACACTCATCCACACTATCCTGCCAATTACCGTGCTCCTTGCCATCCTTTCTGTGGCTATAAACTATAGCTGTCCTCTCTGCCCTGACACTGAAATCAGGGACTCTGCTCTCCTTCAAGTGCCCATAGCTAACAGGGTCCCTGCCCCTTGATACTACAACTCACCAAGTGTGTACTAGCTCCTTCTCCCTACAACCACAGCCTAGTACATGTATGGTCAACATAACTGGGCTTGGAGTCCCTTAACAATGGAAGGTCCTTCAATCCTCTCTTACTCAAGGGACAGACCCCTACACTCTCTGCAAAATGAAAGCTTCTAAGACTGGGGCTTTCTCTTAAACCAGTGGCCCCCAGGGTTTGTTGTTTGTTGATTTTGCAGAGTTTGCCTGGAGGTGTTTGCACTTCACTCAGGCCAAACCTTCAACCCTGGAGGTCAGGTCTTTTGTTTGGTCTTATCAGATTGTTATAGGACAACTGCTTTATCCCAAGTTTATTTCTGTTGCTCTGAGGTTTTATTTTTTTTTTTGTATATAGAAAATTTGGAGAGCTGGAAGTCTTCTGACTTACTCTACCACTTTTCTAGAATCCTCTCTACTCCATATTTTTCAAACTGCTGGAAACACATTGTGCTGGGTTATGTGAGAGTTAAAGTATGTATATAGTTACCTAGAAACCTATTTCATTCTAGGAAGGTAAATGAGAAACATACACAAACAAATCAGTATAATATTGGACAGACTGTGAGAAATCCTGTTAAGACGAACACAAATTACTATAGGTTTTCAGAAGAAAAAATGATCTTTTATGCTAAGGTGATCTGAGAAGGCTTCATAGAGGAGGTGGTATTTCACAGAATCATAGAAATTGGAAGGGACCTCAGGAACCATCAGATTCAACCTTTATTTAAAATATGAATGCCATGTCCCTTTGTTTTTCAGTTGTTCAGTCATTTCTGATTCTTTATGATCCCATGGACTGTAGGCCATTTTATCCTTCACTACCTCTTGAAGTCTGTCCAAGTTTATGTTCATTGTTTGCATGGTACTATCTATACATCTCATCCTTTGCCTTTCCCTTTTGCTTTCAGTCTTCAAGGAACCCAATAAGTGGCCATTCATTCTCTACTGAAAGATGTCAAGTGAGAAATAACCCACTACTTCTTAAATCAGCCCATTCTGCTGTTGGACAGCTCCAAACTAATTTATGAAGTTTTTCCTTATATTAAGCCTAAGGCTACATCCCTGTGACATCAACCCATTGACACCAATTATTCCCTTAGGAACCAAATAGAACAATTTTAATTCCCCTTCCATATGGTAATCCTTTAGATAAATGAAGATAAAGATCATAGTTGCTTCAAGACTCTTATTTTCTGGGCTACATAGTTTCTTCAACTAGTACCTTTAAAACATTATTTCTTGTCCCTTTTATTATCTTATTCACTTTCCTCTGGAAGCCTTCCAGTTTGTTAATCCTTCCTAAGTGTAATACACAGAACTGGGCACTATATTACAGATATGATCCAGCAGGTCAAGGTATAGTACATTCCCTACTTCTGGACATATTTCTTCTATTAATGAAGATTAAGATTGCATTAATTTTTTTTTGCCTCCATGTCATAATACTATATTAAAGGGAGCTTGTAATCTACTGGAATCTCTGTCTTTTCCAAATAGGCAGCCATCTGGCCATATTCCCTCTATCTTATATCTGGGCTTTTGATATTTTGAAACCAAGTGATGGGTGTTATATTCATACCTATAGAACTTCACTTACATTCACTGAATCCTGCTCTTATTAGGCATGGAAGTTACCTTGGTTTCCCAAGGGCCAATCCAGTGAAACACACGGTTTGATAGGTTTTAGCTGTCAATACTTCAGGTTTGAGCCTGTTGACAGTATGCAGGTCTCTAAGTGAGGATCAGTTTACCTTCACGTTGTTAGCCATCAGGTGATATTTTTTTCCCACTCATTGCAAATATGCAAGCTAACATATTAATTAAAATATGTAGATTTCAATCTACATTAGAGGAGGGAATCTTATACAAAAAATCATTATGGATCCTCTTACGTAAGGTTGTTATCCTTTGTTTTTGAAGAGGATCAAAATAACATCATCATGATAAAGTGAAGTTTCAGTGTGTCTGACTGTGACTGATCAGACCAATACAAGCTCAGAATGCTCTACCACAGGTTGGGCACAGATAGTCTGTATGAATATTTGGGGTGGATACTCCAGATTTGCGCATCCTACATTTACTTTGTGCTATCTCAATTCTGCTTTCCCCGTAGAGCACAGCACCTTTTCTGATGTGGATATGCCATGCTGAGTGATCCTGTGCCAGTACCTCCCATGTCCCACAATCAAATCTAAAGTTCTTGAGAGAGACCTTGAGAGTGTCCTTGTATTGCTTCTTCTGGCCACCATGTGATCTCCTGACCCATGTGAGTTCTCCATAAAATAGTCTTTTTGGCAAGCATATATTTTGCATTTGAACAATGTGGCCAGCCCATAAGAGTTGTGCTCTTGAAGCATAGTTTGAATGCTGGCAGTTCAGGTCAAGCAAGGACTTCAGTGTCTTTATCCTGCCAGGTACCTTATCCTGCCAGGTGATCTTCAGAATCTTTTGAAGACAGTTCAAATGGAAGCAATTCCATTTTCTGGAATGGTGCTGGTAGACTGTCTATGTTTCATAGGCATATGAGGTCAGCACAATGGCTCTGTAGACCTTCAGTTTGGTAGTCAGTCTAATACCTCTTCTCTCTCAAACATTTCTCCAGAGACTCTTAAACACTGAGCTAGCTCTGACAATGCATGCATCAACCTCATTGTCAATGTGTACATCCCTGGAAAGTACACTGCCAAGGTAAGTGAACTTGTCCACAGCATTCAAAACTTCTCCATTTGCTGTAATCAATGGTTCCACGTATGGATGGTGTGGTGGTGGCTGATGAAGCACCTGTATTTTCCTGGTGTTAATTATTAGGGCAAAATTAGAGCAAGCAGCAGAGAATTGATCCATACTTTGTTGCATCTCAGCTTCAGAGACTGTGTTGAGTGTACAATTATCTGCAAACAGAAAATCATGCACCAACACTCCCTCCACTTTGGTCTTGGCTTGTAGCCTTTTCAAATTGAAGAACTTACCATCAGTATGGTAGTTAACCTTGATGAGTGTTCATCTTTATTAAAAGCATTTGACAACATGACTGACAACATCATGCTAAAAAGCAAAGGAGCAAGCACACAGTCCTGTTTCACTGCATTGGTGACTGGGAAGGCACAAGAGCATTGTCCACTATCCAAAACCCAGGCAAACATACCGTCATGAAATTGACATATGATACTGATGAACTTCTCAGGGCAGCCAAATTTTGACATAATTTTCCATAAGCCCTCACAACTAACAGTTTCAAAGGCCTTGATCATATCTACAAACCTTGTGCACAGACCTCTGTTCTGCTCCTGGCATTTCTCCTGGAGTTGTCAGGCAGCAAACACCATATTAACTGTTCCTTGGCCCTTTCTGAAGCCACACTGGCTCTCAGGTATATGACCATCTTCCGGATGAAGGATCAGCCTATTAAGGAGGACTCTAGCAAGAATTTTCCAGCAATGACTAAGAGAGAGACCTCCTTGTGATTGTCACAGGACAATCTATTGCCTTTACCTTTATAGCGATGGACAATGGAGGCATCCTTGAACTCCTGGGGGATAACTTTCTCTTGCCATGTAACCTGGAAAATTTCAAGTATTGAGGTAAGAACATATTTTATGAGTTTCAATTCACTCTTCTGGCTTATTGAAATTACTTGGCATCTCAGTTCTGTAACATAATGTTAGCTATGTTATTTGTTTTGTGTCACTCACTAAGTTGATAAGCATTGAATCTATTTCTAATTCAAGTCACTGATAAAAACAAACAAACAAACATTGAACAAAACATGGCCGGAACACCACTCTCTGATAGTCTACTAGAGATACTTAGCAAGTGGATATCTATTCATTAACCCACATTTTGGGGAGTGGTCCCTCTTATTAAACCAGTTCTGAGTCTTCCTCTTGAAGTTTGCCTTGAATTTTGGAGAGTTTTGACAAGTGTAGATTGGAAGGGGGTGTGGGTGTTCTGGTGGACACAAATGCATGGACAAAATTATAGAGATTGGAAAGGGAATGATATGGAAGAATATGTTCAAGGAACAAAGAAGTATTCAATTTGAGTGAAGAAAAGGTTCACATTTAGAAGATGAAGTAGGAAATGAAGATTTGATTTAGATTGTGGAGGGTCTTGAACAACATGCTGAAAAAATCATATTTTACTCTGTTGGAAATGGGATATTTTTGAAGGCTTCTACGTAGAGGAAAATATAGTTAAAATGGTACTTCAAAAAGGCGATTCAGAATATTCTATGTACAGTGATTTGATTGGAGTGTGAGAGGGAATAGAGGCAGGGAAGCCACTTTGGAGGTTATTTTAAAAGTTCAGGTGTTAGGTAATGATAACCTGAACAAAGATAGTAGCAACGAGAATGGAAGGAATGGATGGATGTGGCGAACATTAAAAAATAATCAGCAATATGTGGTGACTAACTGGTTGAAGGAACAGGGAGAGGAAGGAACCAAAGATGACTTTGAGGTTTTTAACATGAGTGGAAGAATAATTATGCTCTCAATAGAGATGGGGAATTTACATGGAAGAACTCTGAATGGAGAGGGAAGAAGACAGTGCACTCTGGTGATGAATCATTATCTGTGTGTGTTTGGTCATAGATGTAGGGTTATGGGATCCTTTCCATACAAAGTACATGTGAAGGCTAAACTTACTGTCTTTAGTGTGTGCTATGGCTTGTGATTATTTCTTCTAGATCCATTGCTGGCCTAAAGTTTTATTGAGAGGAAAGCAATCCCATTCCTCACAGGTACACAACAGGGTGGTCTACCTGCTCTATTACTTTCCAGCTGTCAATGTCTAGGAGACTTAAAGTAGGGGTACATCTGCTAGGCGAGAATGTTCTAAGGTACTTTAGAGAAACAGTAAGAAAGATATACATCCCTTGAGATTATGTTTCTGGTGTATGTGGCACATCTATGTGCTATTTTAAATTATTACAATAATTTGCCTTCATTCACTTAATCCTGGTTAGTGAGACAAGGTCTACCCTTATCACTGTCTTAGCTCATTGAGAACCTACCTGCTGCAATAATTTACTCTTAATTAGGTAGATGGAGTTTCCTTTTTCAATTGTTTATTGTGCTTCTAAAATTATCCTTTTGTGATGAAAATCTCTATGCTTGGTCTTAGTGTAAATGCAATTTTTAAGAAAAGTTAGATTTCTGGGGACCAAGCAACTTAATCTGTATTTGCCTCATAGGGGAGTCAGAAATGGCAGGAACTTAAAAATTGTAACTTTCCATGTGGTTTGTGCTCACTGAAAAAGAATCTCTTGGCTAATTTGGGGGAAAGAATGTTTAAATAAGGAAGTTAGAAGTGAATCAAAAATAGCATTTGAGCATGAGAAGTCTGAAATGCCCACTTCCTTTAATTATGTAATGTCTTCTGTTGACTATAAAGTATTGTAAACATGTATTATCATTGTCAGTTACATTGTGCAGTCTTAGGCGGATGGTTTAGGAGATTATCCATATTTGGCTCCAATTTCTGCAGCTGTGGAAATACTCAGTAACAATGAGTGGGGAAATGAAAACTTTCTTTTTCTCCTTCCTTCCTTCCTTCCTTCCTTCCTTCCTTCCTTCCTTCCTTCCTTCCTTCCTTCCTTCCTTCCTTCCTTCCTCTCTTTGTCTCTCTCTTCCTTACTCCTTCTCTTCCTTTTCCCTTCTCCTCCCTCTCATTTATTCAATGATTCTGCAAGCTATTAACTTGATGGTTTCACTATATTGGTTTTTCTTTTCTTTCCCAGTGAGTAGTGGGATTTGCTTCCACTAAAATTCTGCCTGGATTCTTGACTATGGAATGGAGGTAACGCTGTGCTTTTGAAAGATGTGCCAGAGCACACCTTTGGCAGGTTCTACTGGGCTTTCCTGGTCTTGGAACAGATTATATATCAATTATCCTAGGATCAACCCAGTTAAGTTTGGAGAGGCTCATTATTTTGTTGGTTATGGAACAATTTTTTTTAGACCCCAGCAACTCATAACAACAGACAATTAAGTTGTAGAAGGGTTGTGATTTGTGTGGGTGGAGGGAAGACCCCATACAGATGACATCAAAGATTCTTGAAGTATTTAAGTAAACATTGTACAGGGTTGCTATTTTGAAGAACTGCCTGAACTGGGTGATGCAGCTTATACTTTTCTTACCATATGTCCAAGCTAGAAATCAAAGTGGATTTTGGTTAAAAGAACTCAAATTTCTAATAGTCAGGTCTTTGCCTATTAAGACACTCTACTTACTGGTGTGTGGTATCCTGACTGCTGCCTTCTCTCCTAGGAATCTTGTGCTTCCTTGAAACATTTACTCTGAAGTGCTTTGTTCCTTATAGGTGTGCACTGCCTTGGTCATCTGTCATCACTGCAGATAAGTTATTAAACTACTTGGCTAATAACTGTGCCAAATCTCCTCTAATCTATGAGACATTCCCTCACACTTCAAAACAGCTTGGGTTATTATTTCTGAGTTCTCACAGACCGTAGAAGATGTCGCATAAGATGAATATTGATTTTTCAAAGTCATTATTTACCTACTAATACATTATCATATTCCATGACTACTTTATGTGAATATGTAATGCTATGCCTTCTGAAAAATAAAGTTGACTGAATATTAATTTTTGAAAGATATTACTTATCTATAGAGAGTATATTATTATAGTCCATGATAACTTTTTGTGAATAAGTAATGCCTTATTTTCTGAAAATTAAGTTGGCTGAATATTTTTCATGTGTCTGAAATAAAGAGTATTGGATATTTGCTAGAATTCACCATCATTATTGACTAGTATCAATGCTTTTAATTTTAAGTACAGTACTTGACATAGAGTAAGTGCTTAATAAATGGTTTTTCATTAATTGTACATGTTCCATTTCAGTTGTTCTGTAATGACTCATACTCTTCGAGGTCAAGGACCGTGTCTCATGCTTTTTCTGTATTTACCTCTGTGTGATGGTCCCTTTCATTGCTCTGGTTACATGATTACAGTGACAATAATGGCTATGATAAGGGAAAAGCAAGAAAATTATCAGAGACTATTATACATAGCTCTATGCGAATGTATTTGAGAACCTAAAATAAATGGATGATTAATAAATGAATAATAAAATAAATGGATGATTATTTACAAAAGTAAAAAAACAATCCAATTAATAAAACCAGAAGAAGAAACCAGAGAACAGAGTTCTCCACAAAAAAACACTGAACAAACAAATTCACAAGCAAATACTACCAAACTTTAAAACAACAAATATGTTTTTTGCTATGTAGACTATGCATCCAATTTCTGAGACAAATATGCATTCTTCTTTAATGTAAATTAAGACAAAGGTGAGAAAAAATTATAGATAAGCATAATTACAAATCATCATGCAAAATGCTAAGTAAAATAAAATTAGAATATAGCAGTGCATTAAAATATCCATCTTACACTAAGCAAGCTTTAGATACAGATTGCAAGATAGGTTTAATAAAAGGAAAATGATAGGTATAATACATTTAATTAACAAGAGACAATAAGGATCACAAGGCTGTATAATTAGACCTAGAGCAAAGGGGAACTAGTGCTACCATTGTATCAAAACTCAGTATGAGTAATAAGAAGGATTATATAATAATAAAAAAATGCAGAGCAACAAATCAATAAAACAGAATAAATGATCCAATAAAAGAATCTAATGTACGTGAAAATTAATGTTTGATGTACCCCCATTTAGGAAAAGCATTGGGAAATCGAATCATTCTCAACCTATTCCTGTTTCCTATTTCTTTCCAAATTTCTTAACTAAGTTAATCACATCAGTTTAATTCCCTTCCATTGAATGATAGATTCGAAAGATGTACTGTCACTTGATAAAACTATCAGAGCATAGCGTCTTGATAATTACTTCAATTGGAATGACTTATTAATGTATTCAATTAACACCCTCCTTTGCCATAGTAAAAGAAATTAAAAATCCCCCTTCAATTGGAACAGAATAATTTTATATAGTTTATGGTTGTTTCTTGTTCCTCACATCTTTCTGTTCAGTTCTCTTCTTTTTGCTTTAAACAGATGCAATACGTATGTCCACTCAACATTTGAGCAACTGGATAATTTTGTTTCCAATTTTATTGAGTTTTTCTATAGAAAAAGATTAGAGTTCTTTTTTTAGATGAAAGCATTTTTTTAGAACAGCCATAATTTACAATGAAAGCTCTTTATCATGCTCATTAAAGTTCTATATTCAGGGCTGCATAGAATCTCAAAATGAAACATCTCCAGCCAATATTAACTAGACCATGCCAGTTTTACTTAGATTGTCATCTGATGTATGCTCTGCTTAAATCTGTGGCACCAATCTGCAGTGATGTCCTGTGCTTTTGCTGTGCTCTTTGATCTTTATGTGGTACATACCTTCACCATCAGCTGTGGCCTTCTGGACTTTGCAAGTGAGTCACTACCATACCCCAGCGCATGTTTTATTTATCTGTTCATGAAGATCTATAGATGTTGGCTTGATCGCCCTCTTCAGTATTATATTCCAGTGACCAGTTGTTCCTCTGTGTACTTTTATTTTGTTTTGATGAAGGTTAGTTTTAGATGTGACTCCTTTATCCTACTGGCTTCCAGATAGCTATCATCTATGTTCTAATTTTGCTATCTTTAATATTTATTACCTTGCAATTCAAAGTACTTTTAGTTGTTTTTAAACAGAAAGACATTGTCTTTTATTCTAATTTTCCAGTCCTTCATTATCTGACTGGTTTTCTGATATAAACCTATATTTATATACTGCTTACTCTGCTTTTGCCCTCTCATATAACTTGTTATGAGTGGGTAGACCTCTCATTGAACTTTCCTTGTCTCTTACTGGATTGAATTTTAAGGCTCTGCTGAATCTTAGAGATCATCAAGTCTAACTCACTCATTTTTGTAGATGAGGGAGCTGAGACCCAGACCCAGTGTTGAAGTGTTTTTTTTCTCTCTAAAAATGAGTTAGTAAGAGAGATTAAGCTGATATCCCCAGCTCTCTTGATTGTCATTCCTAGTGTTGTATATATATATATATGTATATATATGTATATATATACATATATATATCCATTGTCTCCTAGTACCTTATTTCAATTGTTGAATGAAACAATACTACTGACAACACTTTGATTATATGATATATGGAGGTTCTCCATGTGAAAATGGCTAGCTATCTTTTATTATATAACAATGAATTTCTAGTAGCGTAGTGTGTAGTCAGAACCAAATTATTTTTTTGTCTAGAATATTTTGGCTAAAACTGGAGAAGAACTAACAATCTAACATTTTTCTCCAATTAAACTATATATCTTTTGGATTTATATGCAACTTCAATTGCATAAATAAATATGCTATCACTTGACTTCATGGTTCCTACTTTAAACTAATTTCACTTTGACTGGCTGTCTTTTGAATATATTTGAAAAAACAGCATTAACTTTAAAAGTATATTCTTCTAATAAATATTCAGAGAATGTCAGGCAATCAATAAATCATCAATGAGCATTAAATTCCAACTAGGATCTGTAATGAGTACTGGAAAAACAATTTTCAAATTCCATTTTCACTTTGACTTTCACTTTAAAATTGCGTGTAAGATTGGATAAATGGATAGATAGTGTCCTTATGACACCTGTAGATGAAACAAAGCTAGGAAGGCTGATATAGTGAAAGGCAAAGACAGGATCCAAAAAGATTTTGATAGGTTAAATAATTGAGCTGATTCTAATATGATGCTACTTGAAAAGGTTAAATACAAAAACTGACACTTAAGTTCAAGAAATTTATTTTTTGTATAAGAGGATGAGATGCTTAGATAGCAGTTCATCTGAAGAAAATCTTGGGGTCTTATTAGACTATAATCTCAATGTGAAGTAATAGTGTCATATGGTAATCCCCAAAGCTGATGCTATAACCCTTCATTAAAATAGGTATTTTTGTTAGGAATACGGAGATGATAAGCCATCTGGAGTATTGTATTTAGTTGTCTGGCCCATCTTGAAAGTGAAAATTGGTAAGTTGGAATATATCCAGAAAAGGTAACTGGTACCCTGAATCCATATACTATGAAATTCGATTGAAGGAATATGTAGCATGGAGAAAAGAAGATTTAGGGAGGACATAATGGTTGTGAGGACTTGGCTAGAAGTGGAACTAATGATTTTGGGGAGTGGTGGTGCTGCCACCTTCAAGGCTCCCATGCCTATCTGCTTGTTGGTGGCAGTTGATCTACAGTTGTATTTGGCTATTGTAATGGCAAGTAAAATAGGATCTTTTGCTATTTTTGTTTTACTAAACGTGCCTCTGATTGAATAACGTGATTAAGGAGGATCTTTCCCATCCATTGATGGGCCTGCCCATTGAGGGAAGTTTGATTAGGGGAGTTGTTTTGTAGGAGGGTCTCAAGTACCTTTTTTTTTCCTATTGAGGCGCTGGGTCAGAAAGTTATGCCTTCAGGCTCTAAAAAGTATATAAATACTCTGAGAACCAGGTTTTACTTTGGGGCTTACTGACTGGAAGTGTTTCTTTGTCCAGAGAGACTCTGGGAAGTCGCTAAGGACCACCTCCCCTGGCTAAAACCCAGAAGTTGATGCTTCTCTCTCTGGTTACTGTGTATGTATGTCAGACAATTTGGAAGCATGTCTGTTGACTTTTGATTTCTCTGTATTTTCTCTGAAATTTTGATTTTGATTTTTCTGATACCTGTGCTTGATTAAAGTGATTGTTAACCACTTGAAAGCTGCTTTCCTTTTATGAATGCAGATTTAAGAACCTGTGGTAGCAGGTTCCCCTGTGTATGTTGGGGTGCTTACTGATACAACTATATGTGCTATAGTCATACTTTTTGAAAACTCAAAAATGAAAGTTCTTGTCATCAAAGTCTGCAGCACTGTGAAATGGTTCAACATCAGAAATGGATATGATTGTGTCAGTGGCAATGATGTTAAAGAACAAGCATTACCATCTATTTTGCTGTTGCAGCCTAAGGATCATGGCGCCTTTCCATCTGACTTGTAGTTTGAAATCTTCCATATGTGTTGTCTCCCTGATTAGAATGTGAGCTCCTCAAGAACAGGGATCATCTTACTTTTCTTACTTTTGTATCCCCAGCACTTAGCACAGTGCTTTTTCACATAGTAGGCACTTAGAATGCTTCATTCATTGATTCAAATATTTGAAAATAATGTCATGTTCAAGTGGGATCAGACTTGTTCTGTTTAACTATAGAAGGCAGAATTAGGAACCAAGGTGGGGTCTGTGGAAGTTACAAAGAGGCAAATTTATGTTATACATCAGGAAAATTCTCCCATAGCAATTAGAGCTATCCCAAAGTAGAATGGGCCATTAGTATATTCCCTTACACTGGAGATCTTCAAGCAAAGCCTGGAAGGCTATTTGATGAGTAAGGATTTTCTTCACTTTGGGTTGGACTTGATTACCAAGTTGGAACTTTCTGACATATTTTGTATGTGTCAGCTTCTGGGTAGATCCTACAGTTGTCATGGTAGTTGATGAGGACAGTAGTGTTGGCAGTTAGGTGGCTCAGTGGATAGATTGCCAGCCCTGGAGTCAAGAGGACTTGAGTTCAAATTCAGCTTTAGACACTAGTTGCATAACCCTGGCCAAGTCATTTTACCCTGTTTGACTCATATTTTCTCATCTCTAAAATAAAGTGGAGAAGGAAGTAGCAAATCACTCTAATATCTCAAAACCTCAAATGGTGTCATGGAGGGTCAGATGTGACTGAAATGATTCAGCAAGAAAGTGTAGGTTATAGTTCTCCTGATAAATGTAATTCAGGCAAAGTTGGATGTTTGGACTTGCTTGCATATTGCTGGATGGAGAACCTAAGATTAATAAATGGAAATTGGATTTTTCCTGGTTTTGCTTGATACTCTGTTGCTTATGGAGTACCAGACACAACACTCTCACTGAAACATTTTCCCTGCCCTTCCAACTTCAATTAGAATAGCGGGTAACTGGTAAGGTTGGTAGGATAAGCAGGGGGTAGGGAAGCATGAGAAGAACATACTTAAGCATGCAAGGATGCCTTTAAAACTCATATTGAAATGAACATTTTCTGCTAAAATAATAATGGGCTTCAAAATATCTAGGTATCATACATATAACTATTTTTCTATCTGTTACTTCTTTATTTGTGACATGGCTTATATGCTAAAAGAGAAGCAATGGTGACGACTCTTTGGAGTGGACCACATCAAAAAGTATATAATTCCCATCAAGGTCCCTAATCTACAGTTAACTAACATGTACTTCTCTTTTCATGCATTGATATTATTTCCTAGCACTCTGTAAAAGCTACTGGCTTTCAGAAATGAGTAGATCATTCTGGACTGAAAGAAGAAGAAACACAGTAGAAGCAGTGACTCAAAACTAAATAAACAAATGGAAGAACACAGTCATTGGAACACACAGGGTGTGTGAGGTAATGGGGAACACATTTCCTGAACAACATAGTCAAAAACATAGACCTGGGAGTCTGTAATCTGAACCATAGTTACCTGATTTAAATTGTTTTTGTTGGAATTTCTGTATTCCAAGTTTTTGTATACCTTTGCTTTGATGGATTCATGATTTCATCAGTGTGGCTACTTTCTCCAGCAACACACATTGTAACCCTTCTTTCTTAATCTCTTAATGGTTGCCATGGCAAAAAAGAAAATTCATTTCAGAATGACTGGTGGCCTAGTTCTGGTATGATCCTATCCTCTCTTAGCCTGGTCTTTGGATAACAGAGTGTGAGACTGGTCCCCTGCAAAACCTTTTCTAAGGTAGTAGATAGGATGCTCTAGAGCTTTTGTTTCATTGGTACAACCTAAATAGAAACATGTTTTGCCTCAGTGATGGAATGAGGCATCACAGTAGGAATTTGGTTCAAGTTAATGAAACTAGGCATACTTATATTAAGACACATAGATTGTGAAATATTATCACTTGCAATGTCACCATCAAATTATAAAGTGTATGTAATAAGATGTGCATTGATGGAGGAAGTAGAATATTCCAGAAATGGAGGACAGCCAGAGAAAATTCCCAGAGCTGAGGGATTTTGTATTTTATACTGGAAATGATAGGGAACCACTGGAGTTTATAGATATTTTCCATTGTGTTTTCCATTGCAAGTTTCTTTTTAAAGCTGACTTTATTCCCAGAAGCAATTTTGACCATGTTTGTCTTCTAGTCATTTTTCGCTCATACCTACTTCTGATAAATAATAAACGTTTTGCTTATTAGCAGTACACATTAATGGCTCATTAATTCTATGAATATTTTAGTGCTTAATTCTTTGGTGGCTCATCATCCATATCATACACTGCAACTGCAGGTATTTCCCAAAGTCCATCCTAGCCTTCCCTTCCCTTCCTTCCTTTTCATTCTTCTTTTATACCTAACCACTTTGTATTTATTCACTATATATTTACTCCATGTATATTTATCTATGTGTATGTCTTCCTCATTAGAATGTAATCTTGCAAGTAGGGATGGGTCATTCTTTGTATTTGTATCCCCAGTACCTAACATGTTGCCTGAAACATAGTAGATACTTAATAAATGGTTGCTGATTGATTGATAATATATGCAAGAAGCTATGTGAGATAACAAAATATATAGTCCCTATTCTCAAAGAATTTAGTGGAAAGAGAACTGGATTAGTGAATTTTGAGTCAGAGAACTTGGGTTTAAATCCTACCTCTGTCACTTGTTACTTGTGCAGTTTTGGGCAAGTCACAGCTTCTTTAGGTTTTGCTTTCCTCATCTGTAAATTAAGGTGATTGGACCAGATAAAATATAGTTCCGATCATAAAGCTCCACTACTCAATAAATTCCAGTGTCTCCTTTCTGCCTCCACCATCAAATGTAAAGTGTTGTGTTTGGCATTCAAAGCCCTTTATAACCTGTTTCCCTCCTGCTTTGTAAGTTTTTACACCTTACTCTCTGACATGTACTCTTCAATCCAGTGACACTGGCCTCCTGGCTGTTCTAAGAACATAAAAATGCTCAGTGTATTTTCCCTGTCTGTTCCTCATGCCTGCAATACTCTCCCTCTTCATCTCCACCAACTGGCTTCCTTTATGCCCTAACTAATATATCATCTTTTACTGAAAGCGTTCTCTGATTCCTCTTAATTCTAGTGCCTCCCCTATTAATTATTTCATATTTATCCTGTATATAGCTTGCTTTGTATATATTTGTTGGCACATTGTCTCCGTTGTTGGATAGTAAGCTCTTTGAAGGCAGGGACAGTCTTTTGCTCCCTCTTCCCCTAACACTTAAAATAGTGTATGGAACATAGTAGACCCTTAGATGTTTACTGATTAATTGAGATGACCTCTGAGGTCCCATCTGACTCTAGTCCTATGATTTTATGAACTATGATGTTATAATCTAGTAGACAACGTTCTTTTTGGATTCTTTGATAGATCGGTGTACTCATCACAGTGAATAAATAGTCTTCCTTTATCTCTTTCTCCCCTCTTGGATTGCAACGTCTTCTCCCCCCCATCCCTTTAAGCTTCTCTTTATTTATTTCTTTCATTAGATTATGATCTTTTTGGAGGCAAAAACTGTTTTCTTTTTGTTTCTATTCAAATTCCCAGCACTTAATACAGTACCTGGCACCTTGAAAGTGCAAATTGCAATTCATTAATGTCTTTCCATTTCTTGTATACCTCTTCTGTTTCATTGATCAATTTTTCAGTTTTTTGTCAATGCTACGTAGTTTTAATGATTGCTGCTTGGAAATTTAGTTTGAGATCTGACAGTACTAGGGCCTCGTTATTCCTGTTTTTTCATTATTTAAACCTCTTGTTCCTCGAGATAAAATATGCTAATATTTTGTCAAGTTCCATAAAGTAACTGTTTAGTAACTATTACATTAAACATGTAAATCAATTTAGGTAATATTGCCATTTTATTATGTTAATACAGTTAAACTATAAGCAATTAATATTCCTCTACTTATTTTCATTTATTTTTGTAGAGAGCATTTTGCAGTTGCAACCATATAATTCCCATGTATGTGTTGGTAAATACTTTTCTAGATATGCTGTGGATTTGAACAGAATTTCTTTGTTTTATCTTTTCCTGCTTGGTTTCACTTGTAATATGCAGGAAGTTTGAAAATTTTCATGGATTTATTTTTTATTGTTATACTTTATCAGTTATTAATACTTAAGTTTCATCTAACTTCTAGGATTCTCTTCGTAGACAACCATAAACTGGAAAAGGTGGCAACTTTATTTCTTCTTCGCTTATACTTATTTCCTCCATTTTTCTTGTCTTTTGATATAATTAGCATTTATTGTATCACATAATAATAATGATAGGCATAACTTGCTTTATCTCTGATCCTGTTAGAAAGTTCTTTAATGTTTCTCCATGAGAGATAATGCTACTTCTTTGTTTTTAATGCTATTTATCATATTAAGGAAAGATCCATTTCCCCATGCTTTTTAATATTTTAACATTAAAAGTATATTACAGTTTGTCAAAAGTTTTTCTGCATCTATTGACAAAATCGTGAGATTTTTTGTTTTTATTTTTAACATGGTTTTGCAGTTTTGCCAATATTGAACTAACCCTATATTCTTGTTATTAATCTGACCTGAACATAGTATATAATCTAACCTTGTCATAGAATATAATCGTCTATCCTTATTCCTATATACACTTAGATTCTCTCCAGAAAAAAGAAAGAAAAAGAAACAGTGCCCCAGAAATTCTGTCAGTTTTGTTTTCAGTCTCGTACAATGTAGTGGGGTGGCTTCTTCTATGACTATTTCTTGAGCAGTAGTGGGAGCCATGCAGTTTGGTAGCATCAATGAAAATCATCCTTAAGGATGGAATGAAGAGATATCCTTATGCTACTTCCTGAGTGTAGGACATCTTCATCACCATCTTATAGTTTAATTGAACTCATGATGCCTCTCTTCATTGATACCTGGGCCACCTTGAACTTCACTTAAAAACTGTGGTGTTCTAAGACCTACCACTGCAAAACAACTCTGAGAGAGTATTCATTTTCAAAAGATGTGTTTTTACATCATGGATCACCTTAATATGGTTACAAAGTACTGTGCAATTTCCTAAATACAATCTAAACCGGTCTCTCCTTGCCCACTTGTTTTGGGTCTCTTCCTATTCCAAATATATGATCTGATGCACTCACCCAGTAGACTGGCTCTTCACCTTCATAGATTACTCTGGATAATAGGCATTTTGGGTTCATTGATTTTTTCACAAATGACTTGGTAAATGGATCACTTTTGAATAATCATGGCTTTCTCGTTGTGAGGATCAAATGAGAAAGTAATTGTAAAGTGCTAGGCATAGTAATGGGCATATGGTATACATATATATAAATATATAATTTAAAGTTCATAAATAAAGAGTATATAAATGCTAGCTATCATTGTCATCATTATTATAATCATCATCATCAGCAGAAGCAGCAGCAACAGCATCTCATTGAGGAAGTACTTGAGGTTTTTTAATTTTATTTTTAACATTTTATTTTATTTTTAATCTGTGGAATAAAAATGGAAAAATGGAAAAAATATGCTATATTTCTGTAATGTAGTATAATAAAAAAGATGATTTCACATGAAACTGTGAATCTATTGTGTAGCATCTTTTTCATGTGTCCTTTATAGTTAATTTGGGTATTTATAATAGTTAAAATTACTTATTTGCTCAAAGTTGTTCTTAAAACAATACTATTTTTACTGTATACAATTTTTACTTTGTTCTGCTCATTTCACTCTTCATTTTTTTTGCAAATCTTTTCATGTTTTTCTAAGATCATTGAGCTTGTCATTTCTTATAGTACAATAGTATTCCATCACAGTCATATATCACAACTTGGTTAGTCATTCCCTAATTGAAGGGTATCTTTAATTTCTAGCTCTTTACCACCACAAAGAAAGTTGCTACATATTTTAGAACATGTTTTTTTCCCCCTTTTCCCCTAATCATCTTTGGAAATAGACTTATTGGTAGAATTGCATTTGTAGTGACCCTTCAGTTTTGTAGAGCTTTAGCAAAATATCACATTTATTTGAAAATCAAATTTTCTATTCAGCTCTGGTCTTCTCATCAGGAATGACTGAAATTCTTCTGTCTCACTGAATGTCCATTCACTCCCTGGAAGATTAATCTCAGTTTTTCTGATTCTTGGTTGTAATCCTAGCCCCTTTGCCTTCTGGAATATTCTATTTCAAGCCCATCAATACATTAATGTAGAAGCTATTATATTTTATGTTATCCTGACTGTGGCTCTACCACACTTGAACTGTTTCTTTCTGGTTGCTTAAAGTATTTTCTTCTTAACCTGGGAACTCTGGAATTTAGCTATAATATTCTTGGGAGTTTTCATTTTGAGAAGTGCTTGAGGAGGTAATTGGTGGATTCTTTCAATTTCTATTTTACCCCCTGGTTCTAGAATATCAGGGCAGTTTTCCCTGATAATTTCTTGAAAGATGATGTCTAGTGTCATTTTTTGATCATGGCTTTCAGGTAGTCCAATAATTTTTAAATTCTCTCTCCTGGATCTCTTTTTCAAATCAGTTGTTTATACAATGAGATATTTCACCTTGTCTTCTATTTTTCCATTCTTTTGGTTTTGATTGTTTTTTGATTTCTCATAAATTCATTAGCTTCCATTTGCTACATTCTAATTTTTAAGGAATTATTTTCTTCAGTGAGATTTTGTAGTTCCTTTTCCATTTGGCCAATTCTGCTTTTCATGGCATTCTTCTCCTCATGGGATTTCTGGACCCTTTTCTCCACTTGGCCTAGACTAATTTGTAAGGTGCTATTTTCTTCAGTTTTTTTTTTTGTATGTCTCTTTTACCAAGCTGTTGACTTGTTTTTCATGCTTTTCTTGCATCACTCTCGTTTCTTTTCCCAATTTTTCCTCTACCTCTCTTACTTGATCTTCAAAATCATTGTTGAACTCTTCCATGACCTGAGACCAATTCATATTTCTTTGGGGAGGCTTTCAATGTAGGAACTTTGACTTTGTTGTCTTCTTCTGTGTGTTTTGATCTTCCTTATCACCATAGTAACTTTCTACAGTCAGAGTTTTTTTCCTCATTGTTTGTTCATTTTCCCAGCCTATTTTTTGGACTTTTAACTCTTTGTTAAAGTAGGGTTCTCCTTCCAGGGTGCACTGTCCCAAGCTTCAGGAGCATACAGCTGTTCCCAGAGATACATCTAGGGACCTATAAGTTTTTAGTTCTTCCAGTGTGGTATGATCTAAAGAGATGTGTGTTTACCACTCTCCTGGTCCATGCTCTGGTCTGTAAGAGACCACAAACACTCTTTTCTGCCCTGGAATTGTGAGGAGGGTCCCCTCTCTACTGATGATGCAAACTCTGCTATGTTAGTGCTCCTGTTGGTCCTGGCACTGCCACTGAAGACTACAACTTGGGTGCAAGTATGGGCAAAGAAACAAAGTTCTGCCTCAGTGCTAGCAAAAAGACTCAATAATCTCCTTCTGACCAGTTATTCAACACCGTTACTCTCTGTGGACTGAGAGCTCTGCAGACAGCAGCAGCAGCTGCTGTTGTTACTGAGTCACTCCCAAAGTCTAGTCCTGGTTTGCTGAGACTGGGGCTCTGCTGGTGTGACCTGTGCTGGACTGCTCTCCACACTCACCTAGGTGTGACAGAACTTTCCTGTCAACCTTCCAAATTTTCTTGGGTTGGACATTTGTTTCATTCCATCTTTTTGTAGGTTCTGCTGCTCTCAAATTTGTTTAGAATAATTTTAAAGGTATTTGGAGGGATTTGGGGGACAGCTAATGTGAGCCCCCTGCCTTAATTCTTGACTCAATCTCCCAGATCAGCCATTCTCTATGCAATACACACTCCCTCTTCCATCTCAGTGGTATCCAATTCCTCGTTTGGAATCTGGTATTCTGTTATCTTAAGCTATAGTCAAGCAAACCAGATTGTGTTCTTAAACACTACCAGTAGCCAACTATGCATCTCTTGTCTTGTATACCATAGGTTTTTGGTGACTCAGTATTCTTAAAATCTTCTGGGCACATGCCAGTGAATATTTTGGGAACTAAACACTGACAAAATAAGTACATATTTTTTTTTTTCTCAAGACAAAGAGACTCTTCATGGGATTATGAAGCATTTAAATTACAGAGGAAATTCTTGGTAAATTGAGAATTAACAGAACTATGGATTATGAGGGGGGAATTCCTAGCTTAATATAAATATATGACTATCACAATGAACTACTAACAATTAAAGTATAATTTTACACAATATCTTAAAAAATTCTTAAAAGGAAGATTGAAATGGATTTTTTGTCCATTCCTTTCCTAGTTCTAGTAGTGTCTACTATGCAAGTGGAGAAGGGTTGAAGAGTCAGGTGGTATTCCTTTGCTCATCAAGAGGAAAGGGAGGGAGAGGGGGAAAAAGAGAAAGAGAGAGAGAGAGAAAGAGAGAGAGAGAGAGAGAGAGAGAGAGAGAGAGAGAGAGAGAGAGAGAGAGAGAGAGAGAGAGAGGCAGAGGCAGAGGCAGAGGCAGAGACAGACAGACAGGCAGAGACAGAAATAGACAAGCACAAAAATAGAGACAGAAGCAGAAAGAAACAGAGGAGAGGAGAGAGAATAATAGAAGAGATGAGGGGAGGGAAGGAGAGGAGAATAATGATGAGGAGATGATGGGGAAAATACATGAAGGAAAGGGAAGGAAAAAGACAGAGGGGAAAAAAAGCAAAATTCTTCTACTTTAATCATAAGAGAAGAGGGGAAAGTGAAGACAAAGATCTCTGAAGACCTGAGTCTTGAAGCTCCATATACTTTCCCTAAAATTGTCACCTAACTCCTCTTCACCTTCCTTCTTGCTACCATCCAGACCTGCCCAGTTTTGCCCTTTTGAGGACTGGAAGCAATGTTTTATTCCCTACATTTGAAGTTCTGTCATATATAAAGGTCAGTGGGCAGCTTTCCCAACCCCCTTTCCAAGAAAACTTTGAATCAAGAAGAGTCCAGTTCTATTCATAATAAAAAATGTTTCCTCCATCAATTCCTGACCCATTGAGAACTACTCTTTCCTTAGAACTAATGTTCTTGCTGTAGACATGTGAGGGAAGGGTATTTTCTTCTGCCCCTCTACCACCTCCCAAGCAACGGCATGGTAGCAGTATTAGTTGTTAACTTAAGATATTGCTAAGGATAAATGAACACATAGACTTCTAATATTCCTTTAAACTATTCTAGAATCCAAGTCTTTATTTGGAAGTTTTGCCCAAGAACTTCAGTCCCTAGTACTTCTTTCTAAATTTCTTTCAGAGATATCATTCATCTCTCCTTTCTAGAAAGAAGAGAAGTAGCATCTAGAAAAAGATAAAAGTTTATTAATAGAGAATTTGAACCCCTCGGTATCCTGCATTATAAAAATGCAGGTTTGTCATATTTAATAAAGGAAATGGTCACAAGAACAACCAAAGAGTAACTCTTTTCTTTTGGGAACATGAAGTTATTAATAGTTGAAAGTAAATTTAAATTATCTTTTTTGAAATAGTCTCTTCCCAAACATTTGGTATTATTCAATATTTGTCATTAAAGTTTCACAATTTGGCGTTTATTCACTTTACAAACAATAGGAAAACAAGAACTATTCCTTTTGTACTTATCTCTATCTTTCCTCGGGTCTTTCCTATTTATTTCTACATAGAGGTTTTTTAAATAGGAAACTTACCAACAACATATTCATTGATCTGCTGCCACTTTTATTGTTACACTTGTTAATGCTTTTATGTAAATGGTAGTTGTAACAGTGCACTCAAGTTCATCTATTACAGTAAATTTTCTCACGTCTGGAAGATGTCTGAGTGTGTTGTTGCATTTTATCTACAACACTGAACTGGGTTATGTCCTTTGGAACGTTAACGAGGGTCCAACAGATGTTAAAAACGCAGTAGTAATTCAGAATGCTAAAACATTTCCCAAACGTTGAATTTATTTTTAGAAAACCTCAAAAATCTTCTATGAAGTAGTATTCACTAATTTGAGTGAAGCTACACAAAACTGGAAGCTGGTTATAATGGAATAAAGTAATTTCTTGCTAAAATAAAATGCATCACATGACATACCATTTCTCCTGTTCTTGGAATCAGTAGCTACTTTTGGTGACTGCTCCCTCAATTAGGGAGGCAGGTGAGTTAAACTGTGGGAACAGGAGGGCAGTTGCTTTTACTAGCCTTATAAGGAATCAGTCTTAATAAGACCTAAGCAACGATATGATTAATTAATCAATAAACATTTATTAAGGGTCTACTAGTGCCAGGGACTGTTTTAAGCAACAGGGATACAAAAAGCTGCAAAAGATAGTTCTTTCCCTCAAGGAATTTATAATCTAGTGGAGGAGTTTACAATCTAACGGTTGTAAAAGTTAGCCTAGACTTCTGTCCTAACATTCCCTAGACTAGATGGGGTAGCTAGGTGGTGCAGTGGATAGAGCAGGAGTAAGGAGGACCTGAGTTCAAAATCTCACTTCAGACACTTGACACGCACTGGCTGTGAGACCTTGGGCAAGTCACTTAACCCCAATTGCCTTATCCTGGGTCATCTCCAGTCATCCTGATGAATATCTGGTCACTGGATTCAGATGGCTCTGGAGGAGAGGTGAGGCTGGTGACCTGTACAGCCCTCCCTCACTCAAAACAAAGTCAAGTACAAGTCATGTCACCCATCATTTCTCTGATGGCAGGGTCTTCTTTGGCAACAAAGGACAAACACACACACATCCTAAACTAGATTTTATATTGTGAGTGTAGAGCTTAGTGGGTTGATCAGAGAAAGATCAAGAGAATATAGTGTTAAGACAGTCATCAAGAAAGTAAGATGATTAGTATGGAACAAGAAGAATTGGGAAGTCTAGTTACCTGCACAGTTTTCCCTGTTTCTCTGGATTTGTATTCCCTCATGTTGCATATGTCTCTTGGAAGAGATTCATGCTCTGTTACTTATGATACACTCCTTTCAGGAGTGGATAGGTTTTGATTTCCTAGACTGGAGTTCCCCTCCAGGCTTTCTTCAGCTGTGAATTATTATTTACCTTCTGCAATTCTCCTCTACTCTCAGAAGGCATCTCTAGACATTGTATCCTGTTGTTCCAGCTCTTCTCCGTAGGTGTCATTGACATCCTCCCTACTGTTGCTGTTTCAAAAGCCCCTCATAACAGGTGTTATCTATTGCCTCATGGTTGATGCCACTGAAAAATTCTGCTTCTCCACTTGCTTTCCTATGATAGATAGCACTCATCAAGGCATTCACTTAGATTAGCTCATTGTCCTCTCAGTTCAGTTTTTCTTTACCATATAGCATTCATTCCTCATCTGCTTTCTCAGCTGTGCTTGTGGCTATGGAAAGTTTAGTTGTGTTGTAGCAGATGACACTAATCCCCTCTTTATGAGGACCTGCTCAGTCCAGACCTGGAATCAGACTCAGATGGTACTTTGGGCTCAGTATTTATTTTATTCTTAGTTTTTCATTTTTTTTTGGCAAGTGGTCTCTGTACTGAACAAACTTCACAGTATAGATTTACAACAGTAGGTAGGCAGATATAAGAAGACTTTTGACTTGGACCTCCAAATGGGTTTCTGTCTCAGATTCTCATATAGATTTATAATGTGGTTGGACCACTGGCTGCATTTTTTTTCCTGTCAGCAAGTGTGCAGCATACCTCTTGTTCATATTAGAACTTTAGCCTAAACTTGAGGTTGTGGAAAACTCTGCAAATTTCTTCCTCTTCCTTCCATCCTCCTTTTTTCCTTTTGGGAAGATGTTGAAATGGGTTATTTCAATTACCTTGGGGGTATTTTCCAAACTGATCCAAAAAGTAGAGTTACCTGTGTTGGCAAAAGGATGGATTTCTGAGTTCTTGTTATAATTATATAGGTGATTTATTTTATTATTTATAATTTATATACGTAATTGTGGAGACAATGTAATGTAGTGGGAAGAACTTTGGAATTCCCTACTGGGAATTGGGAAAGTTGGATTCTAGTTCAATCCATAGGGGTACCTAGTTGTATGATGTTAGGCACTTCACTTAACTAAGGCTCAGGCAGATTTCTTCAACCTTAAAATTAAGGGAGTTGGATTAGATCAGCAGTTATTAACTTGGGGTTCATGGAACACCTAGGGTTACGTGTAAAGATTTCAGGGGATCTTGGATGGGAAATAAAAATGATACTTATTTTCACTAACCTCTAACTGAAATTTAAAATTTCATTCAGTTAAGAATTTTTTAAAAGCCTCATTATTCAGGAAAGGGGTCCCTCGGCTTTACCAGACTGCTAAAGAGGACCATGACACAAAAACGTTAAGAGCCCCTGTACTCAGTCTTGAAGGCCTCTTGTAACTGACATTTTGTGATTTTTTTCAGGGACCAAATCTCATTATCTTACCTCAGAGTTTATCTATTACAATGCTTTGCACATTCAAGGTAATCAACAAACATATTTTGAATTGAATCTGGTAGAAGTTATAAGGGTTGAAGAGTAAACAGATTACTCTCTTGAATATAATTCCCTTATGAACATTTGTGTTATTGAGATATACACATATGAACGAAGATTGTTAACCTCTGTTGCTAGATTCTCTATTGAGTGTTAGTGGTTGTCCTGGTTGGATCTGTGCCTTGATGTGAAGGCTGTATGCCCTTATACACCGTCTACAGCAGATGGTGCTGCTGCAGCTGGTCCCTGAACTCTTCACCAAGTGCTTGCACTCTGTTGATGGCCCCCCAAAAGTGGTCACTTTGCTGGCTGGATCTTGAACTCTTCTGATAGCCTGAGAGAACCTGATAATATGTCCCTCACATACTCCAGAAATATATACATATATGTGTGCATATATGTGACATGAAATATAGCATAAATATAATAATGATAATATGTCCAGCATATTCTTTAGAAATTCCTTAGATGCTAAAAGTTTTATGAGTTTGTACACAGTAGGTAAGTGCTTTTATGTCTGGGAAAGAGTACAAATGAACACATTTCAAAATATTTTATAGTATAGAATATTGACCCTATTTATATAGTTGTTGATATCTAAAAGGGCTTATTTGATTTGCGAGGGGGTGACAGTCCTCTGCCACTGACTTTTATGTCACCAACAGATCCTTAGATAACAATAACGATTAATTGTTGTTACTGTCAGTGGTTATTTTTAAGGTAGACAATTAGAAATGAAAATGATGGTATTATTATTTCTACTTACTATCCCCAAATCAACAGAACATAGTTTGTACCATTTATCTCAATTTAGCTAGCTTCAGATTTGATATCTTCACCTGAACTGGTTGGAGAGGATGCTTATCCATAGGAGCAGGATCAGCTTTGCATTAAGACTTACAAAAACATAAGCAGGATTAAATACAAGACTTATTGAGAGAAGCCTCTTTCTTCCTCAATCTTATAGTTTTCCTTCTATCTATATATCCTTGAGCTTATGGTTTAATTTTTAAGGACATGTATATCTTTGACCACTATCATACTTAAGATTTATAGACATTTAAATAGTTGATTCATGTTGCCCTCCTGGGATTATTGTGGTATGATGGTGCCATTACCAACTAAGTTATGGTTTTCTTCTTTGCAATTTTGTTAACTCAGTTTTATCAGTTCATCAATGAGTAATCTGATTTAAAGCACACAAATTCCTAAAAGACTGACATAAGACAAAATGCCATTTTCTTAATTTTGCATAGGATTTATGCATGATAGGATAAATTACAGTAGCTCTTTGCACATGAAATTATTCCTTTTGGAGCGGGCATTTTACTCAGGAAAGACAAATAGAAAGCAGAATATTTCTTGCTAAGCTGTAAATAAGAAAAAGACTATTAATAACAAGCCAACGTAGCTGTGAGTCTTGTTACCTATAAAGATTTTCTTGAACTAGGGTTTAAATACTTTGAATGAGAATTAAGAAAAAGGAAGTGGGAACATTTGAATTTAATTCGGCATTAGGCATGCTCACTTTGCCAACAGTCTCAGACATAAAAGCAACGCTGAAGCAATAACATATTTAATTAGAAGAGAATAAATATTAATGCAATGGAACAATATCAGCACACACTCCCAAATGAGGTGGAATCCTTTCCTTTTCTCCCAGAATAGCTTGGAAATGAATTTTCCTCAAGAGTTATATATATGGGAAGACTGACTTGAATTTCTCTCAGTTGGCAGCTCTGTTTCTGAGAAGTCCCAGGGATGAAACCTTCAGTGAAAGGCCAATTCAGACTCTAGCATCATTTGTTCCCTTGATTGTCTTCCAGTGTGAGCCTGATCTTTAATCTGCCTCTCTCCATGTCATGCCTAATTAAACCATCTCTGATACAGGTATGAGATTTGTGTCCTGCTTTGCATAGCCAAGAATCCTGGTAGAGGCATCTTTCAAACTTAATTGTTGTTAGTAGAAAGAAGTCTTCCCATAACATTTTCAACAAGGAAAGAGAATGGGAAAATTACTCTTTTTTAACTGCTAGATGCAGTGAACTCCTCTCACTCCTGAGCAAATGGAATGAGTGGAGGTCAGGAGGGAGCAGCATATAGATTAGTCCCATAGGACAATTATACCATTATAGCTAGATATGCTATTCATCTTCATTCTAGGTCATTAAAACTGGACTATCTCCATTCTTGGATGGCATCTGGGGCATACCATTTCATCCTCTCTGCCTCTTTTTCTAACCTCAATGCAGTTTACAACCTTCCTGTTTAGATCTATTGTCATTAATATATTCCACTTTCCAAGATAATCTATAATCTTGCATTTATTGCATTTTCTATTGATGTTTAATGAGACTTAAAGACACCCAAGTCTCATTAGTAGCACATATGCAAATCAATTTTTTGGTGTGGGTTATTTCTGTAACTAGATAATTTCATGTGTGCTAATCTGCTTTGCACTGACTGTATTGCCAAGGAAATATTCACAGCACCTACAGCAGCTATGAATATGCTGGTGTAGTTCTGAATCACAAAGTATAATAGACTCTCCATATAGAAGGCAGAAGAAAAACATTTATTCAGATACCAGGAAGCCAAATCCCAACACCATAAAACCAAATCCATCATAATAACAAAGAAACCCATCACAGTAACCAAGAAGTCTACGTACAAACAGGCTCCCTCAAGCAAAATGTCCTTCTCTCACTCACAGCCAGCTCCCTGCTTCCTCTGTCCTTCCCAGCTCTGACTAGTCTGATCAAGTTCCTCCCAGCTTTGCTCCTGCTCCACCCCTTCCTATTCCACACATTCCACACATATAACTTAAGCTTCCATGTGATTTAAGCAGGTCACAAAGGCTTATTAATGAATGGGAAAGATCTTCAAAATAAAAAAACAAACATTAACAATACATTGACTCATTAGCTTCAGTTTTAGGGAGTGATTTTTTACCTTATCTTTGAATTCTGGGGATTAAAATCCATGAATAGGTTGTTCTTTCCATTTAAGAATAGCTTCTCTTTTCTTCATATTATTGTGTCCCTTTCATTTTTTAAATTATGTATCAAAACCCACCATTCCCCCCCAAAACAGATCATGATTTGTTCCATTTGCTTCAAGTCAATTCACTATCCTTCCTAGGCTGACTTATTTGTATTTATCAGTATAGGGTGAAGTATGTATTAGGAGTATTTGCAAATAATCTTGAGGACAGGGAATGAGTGTTAATACTTTACACTTATACTTATACCCTGCTCTCATGCCTGTCACAGTATTAGCATATACCAGGCACTCAATAAATAACAATAGTTGACATTTTTCATGTGTATCCACTTCCATGAGTCATTTATGATTTAATTTATTTTATTTGTGTAACTGATTAGAAAACAAGTATGTCAGAGTAAATAAAGAGCAGATCTCCAAGTTAGGAGGATCTGGGTTTATGTCCTGCCTCTGACCCATAAAAGCTGTGTGACCCTGGGCAACTCAATTAACCTCTTAGTTGTCTAGGTGGCTCTAAGACTATAAATTGCAAAGAAGATACTAACCTGTATTACTTGTAGGAATTTCTTCAGCTGGGAAGGTATTTTCCTTATACCAATGAACTCACAGATCCAATCCCTATCCCTAATTGAAGCCCATTCATTAAAAGAGATGATTACACATCTGGGGCCTTCTGCTTCTATACTAGTTTTATGGCAGATAGAAGTGATTTGTTTAACAGTAGCAGAAGTACTCTGCCAATCAGGGAGATGTTGAGGGTTCTTAACTGAATTTATTCTAATTCTCTGAATCTTTACCTCAAATGGTTTTCTAGTGTATACAGAGACCTATTCACTTTCAAGTTCTTGAATCTGGTTGTTTTGTGAGGGTATAATACCATGCATGGCCACTTTGGGTGAGGAGATGTGTTTGTGTTTGTGTCTGTGTGTTCAAAGAAGCTAATGGTTGATTTTATCTGATTGATAAAAAAAAAAGTGACTAGGACTAAGGAAGAAAATTTAGGTCAACGTTTTGTTTTCTTGGAATAAAGTCTAATGATTGTGAGTAGTGGCAAAGTCTAGGCAAGTACACGGGAACCAGATTTCAATATGACCTCCAATTTCCACTTTCCCAGGAGGCAGTGTGGTATAGTTCAAAGGGCTCTGATTTTGGAATGAAAGGATCTTGGTTTGAATTTGATATCTATGTGATTTTGAAAAAAAAAATCACTTCACTTTGGTTAAAAAATCACTTGGCCAGTTTCCTCATCTGTAAAATGAGGGGTTTTAACTATGTCTCTAAGGTACCTTTCACCTGTGCATTTGTGATCCTATAATATGTTCTAAACAACAAAACCATCCTGAATACTGTTCTCTATACACAAAAATCCCATCTTTTACTTCTCTATAGCTTTCACAGAGTATCTCCACCCTTACAATGTTCTCTCATCTCCCCTCTGCCTCTTGGAACTACTAGATCTCTTCAAGGCTTAGTTCAAATGATATCTTCTTTGGGAGACCTCCAGATTCTAGTGCCTTCTGATGACAGCGGCTTTCTTATGCAGTGTTAGAGATTTGTCCTAAAGTCCTAAAGTCCACTGAGTTCCCTCATTTTACAAAGAAGGAAACTGAGGCATATAGAAGAAAAGTAATTTTCTTGGGGTCACATAGCTAGAAAGCACATAATGTGGGATTTGAATCCAGGATTTTTGACTTCAAGTATAGTACCCTATCTACTATTCCAAACTACTTTTCCATTTTTACATTTGTTTCTCTGATGGTTAGCATTTTGGAACTGATTAATAAATGCTTGTTGCTTTTAAGAATTGTAGAAGTAAAGGCATGGAAATGGAAATGCAGAAAGAACATCTGAAAAACAGTAAGTTCAGTTTTGCTGAAGTGTAGTATATACAAAGCAACAGTCTGAGATTAGACTTTCAAGGGAGGTTGCATTTGGGGGAGGGTATAAAATGTCAAAAGCTTGCACTTGATCTGGAAGCAGAGCTAATCTTTGTAGTTTTATAAGCAATGGAATTCATGATCAAAGCAGTGATTAGGATGAATTGAACAGGGAAAAGACTAACTGCATAAATCTCCTGTAGTTGAGTATGTGAGACCTAGGAGATAGTAGAAAGGATAGAATGGAGGAATCAGATGCAAGAGACATTGGAGACATATAACTATGGAGCTAGGAAGCTAGGAAGATTTGGTTGATGAAGGAGAAGCTAAAAAAAAATCACTTAATGTTTTTGACATGGATTCCTGTGTAAATAATGGTTTTAGTAGCAAAAAGAGTTGAGGTGAAGCAGTTGGTTTGGGTGAGGATGAATGCTGAATTTACATATATCTGTGTATATATATCTGTACACATATATATATCAGACATGGTGAAGTATAGTAGAAAGAATGGTGGTGTGAAAGAACTAGAACTTTGATAGTTCAGAGTCTGTTACCAATTATGCTAATACCTGTGTAACTTTGGGAAAATCATTCAACTTCTTTGGGATAAGTTTCCTCATGTATTTATATATAAAATCACATATATACATACATATAAATATAATATATATATCTCAAAGGATTTGTTCTAAATCATCTCTCAATTTTTATGAATGAGGTTTTAACAGCCTATCAGATTTGATGTGATCCCAGGTATCCCAGTGTCATGAAAGGGTTCAGGAGCTTGTTTAATATTATCAGAAAAATGCAATAGAATGTGAATTGGTCATTTGGGGAGAGAAGGGAATATCATGATTGACAGTGGGAGGATCATTTTTGGATCATTGAAGTCACATAGAAAGCTGTCTGAAGCAATTATGGGACCACAAACAGTCACAAAGTAGTGACACAAGGAAAGCTGAGTGAAGCAAAGTATGTATAATGAGTTCTAAAGGTAGACTTTAAAGTAAGAGGTGAAAGATTCTTTCTTAGAGATATAGAGATGATATAGAGATGATTAAGCCAAATAAGACTGATAACAAATGCAATTAAACAATAGAAAGAAAGCACTTAAAAAGTGCATAGGCTTTTGACTAATTTTTTGCATCTTATTTTTATGTTTGACGATGGCTTAAAGTATGGGTTCTTGACCTTTTTTATGTCATAGACCAAAATACATAAGATTATAAAGGAAACCAATTATATTGAAATATAGCTATATAGGTATTTTTTTTTAAAGCAAGTTTATGGACTATAAGTTAAGAACCCCTGCCTTAAAGATTGGTCTATTTCATCATGATGTTGTGGAAAAAAGAAAATAGTATGTATAAATTGGCTTAGCAATCAGTATTTACGAAAGGAGTTTTATCAAAGGTTTTAGCAGGCTAACAAGAAAAATAAATGTTATTTAGTGATAACCAATGCAATTGCAATCATACCCAAGAATGATACTTCAACTTTTTGTGATATGTGGTACAGTAATATAATTTTATATACAGTGACTTGGATATCACAGATAATGGCCAATTATGAAGCACTATTAATTAAAAGTTAAAAAAGAAATTTTACTATGACATGGAGTAAAGACTTTGAGATTGAATGAAAAATTAGTCTTGTGCAATAGAAAAAAACTCTTTTGTAGAAAAATAAATAGTTTAGGAATTTTTGTTAAGGACTAGTAGATTTTTGTGTGTTTGTTTTAGTTAATGCCTATCTGCTTAATCATTGTGTATTTGATTTTTTTTCCTCTTGATGTGATTTTGTCTACTGGAAAAAGTACATTTTTCATGTTAAGCAGGCAATGACTTCAAAAAATAAAGGGTGCAGTTGCATGGGAGTAAAAAAAAAAAGATGACCAAGTTTATACATGAAGAGACAAAACAACATAGGAAAATATCAGCATGTATTGCATAGTCAGTCACTTAAAATGTGTCAGCTAGTGTGAGGTCATCTTAAACAGGCAATAGCACAAGTGAAACAGATAATGGAAGAAAGGGAGGTCATACTACTGAGCCCAACACATTTATTGACACTTGTTTCCTGGAAGAAATCACTGAGTGGCAAGACCTTAAAGTGAATGAAAAACTGTCCAAATTACAATCAAATGAAAAAATTTTTTGGAGTGGAATATTTTCAGTCCCCTAAATTTAACCATCTGGAATTATTTTTTAAGCACCATAGTATTAAATCTTTTGAAACAGAGAATTTGCTTTTTAATGGGAAATCTGTATTTGATTGTAAAGATAGAACACTGTGTCCTTGGCTTAGTTATTCATGAGCTGTATCCTAAGCATATAGTAAAGACATAAATTCCAGTAAGTTTATTTCAGGCATGAAGGACTGGAGGCAAATATACATATAAATAGGGACATATGAAAACATGATCTCTATTTTTATTTTAATGAACTCTATGTAAATGACATCATTACACTCTTATTTTGCAACTAAGATTCTGTAAAGGTAGAATGTCATGAAAAAGAAAGCAGTTTCAAAATAAGTGATTGATGTAATTAAAATTAATGGTAACTTAATCTCAGTTATGAGATGTAAATAATTTTACAGCAAGTTTTTAGAATGAAAATATTCCTCGGTATGGTTAATGACTTTCGCCTTTTTTCATTAAGAGTGTGTATGAGAAAATATACTCTACTCTGAAGACAACTTGAATTTCTACTATCTAGAGAAAACTAAGTGTGGTAGTAAGAAGTCTTGCTCATTTAATTGAAAAGATTATTAATAATGAAGAAAATGTAGGTATATCTTTGAATCAGACTTATGAGAGAGAAATTAATTTTTATTAGGTTACAAAGAAATTTATTTTAGGACATGTGATAGAATGCATTTAATGCTTTAAATAATACACTTATAATAAAACCTGCTCCAGAACATAGAAGATACACTCAATAAAAAACATTCTAATGAAATTATTTATGTTATCATTTTTCTTCATGTATTCCATAGTATCCTAGAATTATGCCTTTCATACATAAGACACTTAGTACATATTTACTGATTAATTGAAAAATTCAGTATTATAGCCAATTAAAGCATATTACATAGAAAAACTCCTCAATTTACTTATACCATGCCTTTAAAAAAGTTTTTAAAAGTTTATTTAAAAGAATGACTAGAAGTTTAGTAGTTGAAGATATAATGAAGGGAAAGTAAGAAAAGACAGCTTATTGCTTGAATTTATAAATATTCTCTCTATGGTTCTTACATGGATTTCATAAAAGAAGTAAATGAGAGAAAAATGATAACATTTCAATGATTGCAATATATTTTCCCATCAAAAAGTTGGATTGTAGTCTCAATAGATATCTTTGAAAAAAAGGGCGTCATAGTTATCAAGTTCATTATTTATGTTACCAATTACCACAAAATTTTTTCAGTGTGTGTGTGTATGTGTGTGTGTGTGTGTGTGTGTGTGTGTGTGTGTGTGTGTGTGTTGGGGGGGGAGAGAGAGAGAGAGAGAGAGAGAGAGAGAGAGAGAGAGAGAGAGAGAGAGAGAGGAAAGTAGAAGTAGGAAAAAACCCACCAATCATCATCTAAAAGAGATCCTATGAGGAAAACCTACATGGATATCATAGCCAAATTCTGAAACCCCAAGCTAAAAGAGAAAATATTAAGAGCAACAAGCAAAAAAAACAATTCCAGTATTGAAGAGCTATAAGTAGAATCACACAAGATGTAGAAGTGGCTACACTAAAAGAACACAAGTCTTGGAACATTATATATTGAAGAGCAAAAGAACTGGGGTTGCAGCCAAAAATATCATCCCCAGCAAAGTTAAGCATAATCCTGAATGAAAAAAATGAACACTCAATGAATTGTCAGAGTTTTAGAATTTTATTGCAAAAAGACCTGAATTCAATAGAAAATTTTACATACAAGATCCAAGAGAAATATATGGTAAACATCAAAGACTAATTACAAGGGACTCAGTAAAGACAAAGTGTTTACTTTTAAACAAGGAAATGTAAAACATATGTCTAAGATTGTTATTACTAATTGGGTAGTTTGAAAGAAAGGTTGGGGTAAAGTTGAGTATGATGTGATTCTGAAAAGTAATACCATCTAGGAAAAGCTAAAAAGAATAATTTTCTAATACAAATGAGGTGCAAGAGGAAGTCCTGACACAGAGGAATTTGATGAAGGAGGAGAACTGGTAGTTCTAGAACTCTCATCAGGAATGGTTAAAGAGAAGATAATACATATAGATCTAGAAGGAATAAAAATCTAGGGGATAAGGAGGGGCAAGGATAAGCCAGGGAATTTTACAAGAAACCCTACTCAGATCAGGAATAGAATTCATTAGGGAAAAAACAGGGATAATAATCACAATTTAAGAAAGGTAAAATAGATTTAATCAAAAGAAAAAATAGAGAAACTCTACTATATATCTGTCATATTTACCAAAATTGTTTTAATTATTTAAAGTGCCTAGACAGTATAAGGTTGGAGGATACTTTCTGAAATAATATAAATTACATAGACATAAACATAAAGGCATGAAATTACATAGAGGTGTCAAAATTATAGAATCTCAGAGTTGGAAGGACTTAAAAGGCCATCCTATCCAAATCATAACTGACTAAAGTCAAACTCAAATAGAAAGGGAGGCCCCTAAACTGTACATAAAGATCTCTATTGGTTGCATATTAACTGTTTTAAAAATATTATATTATCTATGTTTTGTTTTATTTTTATTTACTTTGTTACATATTTGCCAACTACATTTTAATCTAGTTCAGGCTGTACTTGGGAGTGGTGTGAATCCCTGTTCTAGAATATCCCCAACAAGTGTTATTCTAGCTTTTACTTAGAGACTTCTAATGAGGGAAACCCATTACATCTTGGATACCTTCATTCAATTCTGTTCTGCTTAGGAAGCTTTTCCTTATGTTGATCCAAAATACGTAATTTTGCTACTTCTACCCTTTGTTCTCAGTTATATATATATATTTAATAAATAACACTAGTCTAAATCTCCCACATAGTTATTCCTCAAATATTTGAAGATGGCAATCCTGTCCTCCCTACTTCCCAAGCCTTCTCATGCAAAACATACTCAATTTCTTTCACTGTTCCTCTTGCGACTTGGAGTAGAGTGTTTTCACCATTCTCTTCTAAAATGCGATACTCCATATTTAGCATGGCTTGAGTAAAACGCAGTGGGACTATCACGTCAAAGACAATGGAGGTACTTCTATTAATGCTTCCTAAGATCACACCAGCTTTTTGGACTATGTTGCATTGTAGATTTATACAAAGATTTTAGTACACTAAACCTTTGCAGTCCTTTTCACACAAACTATTTTCTAGCTATAGCTCTCCCATCCTGCATTTGTGTAGCTGACTTTTTGAACCCAAGTGCAATGCTTTATATTTATTGCTGTTCAATTTTATGTTATAAAATTCAACTCATTGTTCCATTCCCTGCAGGTCTACTTGGATTTTGATGCAAAAGTGTTAGCTATCCCTTTCATCTTTATATCACTGTAAATCTAGCATTCACTCCAAAAAAGAAAAAGGTTGGTCTGGCTTGACTTGTCTTGACATGATATCTCAGTTATCTTCATTTCCCTTTCAAGATGTTTATCAAGGGGTGGAGCCAAGATGGCGGAGCAGAAAGACGCATATACACATAGCTCCGAAGCCACAACCCATAGAACATCGGTAAAAAGGAACTCACGGCGAATTCTGGAGTAGTAGAGGCCACAGCACAGTGGAGCAAAGGAGATTTGTGTTCCAGAGGGACCTGCAAACCTCTCGCAAAAGGTCCTCCGTGCTGCGGACGCGGAGCCCAGCCCAGCCCTGCCCTGGCCCCTGCACCAAGAGGAGAAGATCCCAGCGGACTTCAGGGACGGGAACTCCAGCGGCCGCGCGGGTCCCTCCACCCTCAGGTGACGGGGGTCGGTGAGAAGGTCTCTTTGGTGGGTCGAGAGGGGAGTGGGGTGCCCCCATAACTCAGGCCCCCTCGGGAGGCAGCAGCGGAGGCGGGAGCAGACCAGGACTCCCCAAGCAGGCAGGAGCCCAGATCCATTGTTGAAGGTCTCTGCATAAACCCCCTGAGGGAACTGAGCCTGTGGTGAGGCGGCCCTGCCCCAACCTGAGCACCCGAACTTAATCTCACACTGAATAGCAGCCCTGCCCCTGCCCAAAGCCCTGAGGCTGGGGAGCAGCATTTGAGCCTCAGACCTCAAGCGCTGGCTGGGAGGATCAGGAGGCGAGGTGGGTGTGAGGAGAATGTTCAGAGGTCAAGTCACTGGCTGGGAAAATGCCCAGAAAAGGGAAAAGAAATAAGACTATAGAAGGTTACTTTCCTGGTGAACAGGCATCTCCTCCCTTCCCTTCTGATGAGGAAGAACAATGCTTACCATCAGACAAAGACATAGAAGTCAAGGCCTCTGTATCCCAAACATCCAGACTAAATATTCTGTGGACTCAGGCCATGGAAGAGCTCAAAAAGGATTTTGAAAATCAACTTAGAGAGGTGGAGGAAAAGCTGGGAAGAGAAATGAGAGATATGCAGTCAAAGCATGAACAGCAGGTCAGCATCCTGCTAAAGGAGACCCAAAAAAATGCGGAAGAAAATAGCACCTTGAAAAACAGGCTAACTCAATTGGCAAAAGAGGTTCAAAAAGCCAATGAGGAGAAGAATGCTTTCAAAAGCAGAATTAGCCAAATGGAAAAGGAGATTCAAAAGCTCACTGAAGAAAATAGTTCTTTCAAAATTAGAATGGAACAGATGGAGGCTAAGGACTTTATGAGAAACCAAAACATCACAAAACAAAACCAAAAGAATGAAAAAATGGAAGATAATGTGAAATATCTCATTGGAAAAACAACTGACCTGGAAAATAGATCCAGGAGAGACAATTTAAAAATTATGGGACTACCTGAAAGCCATCATCAAAAAAAGAGCCTAGACATCATCTTTCATGGAATTATCAAGGAAAACTGCCCTGAGATTCTAGAACCAGAGGGCAAAATAAATATTCAAGGAATCCACAGAACACCGCCTGAAAGAGATCCAAAAAGAGAAACTCCTAGGAATGTTGTGGCCAAATTCCAGAGTTCCCAGGTCAAGGAGAAAATATTGCAAGCAGCTAGAAAGAAACAATTCAAGTATTATGGAAATACAATCAGGATAACACAAGATCTTGCAACTTCTACATTAAGGGATCGAAGGGCATGGAATAGGATACTCCAGAAGTCAAAGGAACTAGGACTAAAACCAAGAATCACCTACCCAGCAAAACTGAGTATACTACTTCAGGGGAAAAAAATGGTCTTTCAATGAAATTGAGGACTTTCAAGCATTCTTGATGAAAAGACCAGAGCTGAAAAGAAAATTTGACTTTCAAACACAAGAATGAAGAGAAGCATGAAAAGGTGAACAGCAAAGAGAAGTCACAAAGGACTTACTAAAGTTGAACTGTTTACATTCCTACATGGAAAGACAATATTTGTAACTCTTGAAACTTTTCAGTATCTGGGTACTGGGTGGGATTACACATGCACACATGCACACACACACACACACACACACACACACACACATAGAGACAGAGTGCACAGAGTGAATTGAAGAGGATGGGATCATATCTTAAAAAAATGAAATTAAGTGGTGAGAGAGAAATATATTGGGAGGAGAAAGGGAGAAATGGAATGGGGCAAATTATCTCTCATAAAAGAGGCAAGCAAAAGACTTATTAGTGGAGGGATAAAGAGGGGAGGTGAGAGAAAAACATGAAGTTTACTCTCATCACATCCCACTAAAGGAAGGAATAAAATGCACACTCATTTTGGTATGAAAACCTATCTTACAATACAGGAAAGTGGGGGATAAGGGGATAAGCAGGGTGGGGGGGGGGGGATGATGGAAGGGAGGGCATGGGGAGGAGGGAGCAATTTGAAGTCAACACTCTTGCAGAGGGACAGGATCCAAAGAGAGAATAGAAGCAATGGGGGCAGGATAGGATGGAGGGAAATATAGTCAGTCTTATACAACACAACTATTATGGAAGTCATTTGCAAAACTACACAGATTTGGCCTATATTGAATTGCTTGCCTTCCAAAGGGAAGGGGTGGGGAGGGAGGGAGGTAAAGCAGTTGGAACTCAAAGTGTTAGGATCAACTGTCGAGTAATGTTCTTGCCACTAGGAAATAAGATATACAGGTAATGGGGTATAGAAAGTTATCTGGCCCTACAGGACAAAAGGGAAGATGGAGACAAGGGCAGAGAGGGATGATAGAAGAGAGAGCAGATTGGTCATAGGGGCAATTAGAATGTTTGGTGTTTGGGGGGGGAGGGGACAAAAGGGGAGAAAATTTGTAACCCCAAATTTTGTTAAAATGAATGTCAAATAAATAAATTAAAAAAAAAAGATGTTTATCAACTCTCTCTAGAGTTCTAGGATTTTGCTGTAAAGAAACAAAGAAAACTAGCCCACAGTTTGCAGGCCACATTCTCTTCTCACTCTCTCTCTCTCTGTCTCTTTCTTTTGCAAGTTGGGACATTTAACAGATTTCTCTTTCTCCAAGATTTTTTTTCCTCAGAGATCATGACAATGGCTCTGTAATAAATTGCCAGTTCTTTCTGTATCCATGTTGTCTGGATGTAGTGAACTGAAATCACTGAAGGCAGTCAGATCCTCTCTTGGTATATTACTACTTATCTTGCTTGAATTTCAACTCACAATTAACTATTTTTGTTCAATTCGTTCTAGTCCAAAGATCAATCACCTTCAGAAAGTAAGCATAAGCAATATGAGTTGAATAGTTTGAGCCTTCTTATCTATTATTCTTATCCCACTCAATCTAAGGAGTGTTCCTATCCTTTATTTGATACTCTTCTTTTCCCAATATAACTAAAAATAAGATATTTTCTTGAGGTAGTTAGACAAATAACATTACTTATCTTCATAGGGAAAATAAAACACTTAAGGACATCAATGTCCTTTCTCCATTCTGTCTATGTAAATACTATTGGTCTTTTATTGCTTGACATAAATCTTACCCACCTCCATGAAAACTTTCCTGACCACTGTAGCCCACATAAGATCACAGACAGAGAATATTAGAGCTGAATCAGATTTTAGAGATTATCTAGTCCCAAACCCTTCATTGTAAGGATGAGGAAACAACACCTAAGAAGATAATTATCTAAGGTTATATAGCTAGTAAATAGTGAATAAAACACAGGTTTTCTTATTCCAAATTAATTGTTCTTTCTACAACACTGCCCTTGCACATATCTTTGGAATCTGTCCTTCCTTTGAACAGTGCTACAACGCTTATCACCTTTATTGGTGTTTGCTACCTACCAAATGGTACCTTAAATTATCATTTATCCTTTGATGCACCAATTTCTAGGCTCACTAATGAGATTGTAAATTGCTTGAGAGTAGAAGGATGTCTTACACTGTGTGTGTGTGTGTGTGTGTATGTGTGTGTGTATGTGTGTCCTTTAAAATGCTTAGGATAGGTGGAGCCAAGATGGTAGAGTAGAAGGATGGACCTGCTGTAGCTCTCCCCCCATAGCCCATAAAATACTTGTAAAAATGACTCTAAACAAATTCTAGATTAGCAGAAGTCACAAAATGACAGAGTGAAACAGATTTCCAGCCTAAGGCAACCTAGAAGACTGACAGGAAAGGTCTATTGCACCAGGTTCAGAGCTGAGCACAATCTGACATGCAGCACAGAGAGGAGTGGAGCAGGCTTTAGGATGCTGAATCATGGGTAGCTGCTGCAGTTTCCAAATTTCTCAAGCCACAAACTCCAAAGAGAGCTTCAAAGGTCAGAAAGAAAGCTCTTTCACTTGGGTGAGAAGATAATTGAGAGTTTCATGAAAGATAATGTCTAGTCTCTTTTTTTGATCATGGTTTTCAGGTAGTTCCATAATTTTTAAGTTGTGTCTTCTGGATCTGTTTTCCAGATCAGTTGTTTTTCCAATGAGATATTTCACATTGTCTTCAATTTTTTCATTCTTATGGTTTTGTTTTGTGATTCTTGGATTCTCACAAAGTCATTAGCTTCCATCTGCTCCATTCTAATTTTTAAAGAACTCTTTTCCTCAGTGAGCTTATGAACTTCCTTTTCCATTTAGCTAATTCTGCTTTTTAAAACATTCTTCTCCTCATTGGCTTTTTGGGCCTCTTTTGCCATTTGAGTTAGACTACTTTTAAAGATGTTAGATTCTTCAACATTTTTTTTTGGTTCTGTGTTAGCAAGCTGTTGACTCGCTTTTCATGATTTTCTTGCATTGATCTCATTTCTCTTCTCAATTTTTCCTCCACCTCTCTTACTTGATTTTCAAAATCCTTTTTGAACTCTTCCATGGTCTGAGATCATTGCATATTTATTTTGGAGACTTTGGATGCAGAAACTTTGACTTTGATGTCTTCCTCTGATGGTATGCTTTGTTCTTCCTTATCCAAAAGGATAGAAGAAAATACCTATTCACCAAAAAAACAACCTTCTATAGTCTTATTTTTCCCCCTTTTTGGGCATTTTCCCACTCAGTTACTTGACTTTTGATTCTTTTGTCAAGAGGAGGGTATACTCTGGGGACCTGTAATTTCTCAGTTCCTCCAAGATGGCACAATCTTGGGAGAGGAGTTATCCCTCTCCTTGCTTGTGCTCTAGTCTGGGAGCAGCCACAGGCTCTTCTGCCCATGATCTGTGAGTAGAATTGTCTCTCTAGAGCCTCCACCAGCTTCACTGGCCAGTACTCCTCCTCACCCCAGGACTGCCACTCAGAGCTGAGAACCAGATCAGCTGCTCAATTTCTGCAGAGTCTTTAGGCTGAGGGCTCCACAAATGGATGCTTCTGTTGCTGCTGCTGCCTGTGCCTGGTGCTAGGGGAGGACCCTGCTCCCTTCTCCCAAGGTGAAAGAGCTTTCTCACTGACCTATGAAGCTGCCTTTGTCATTCATGGATTGAGGAATCTGGGAACCATAGCTTCTGCTGGTGGCATCCTGAAGCCTGCTCTGGTCTTGTCCATGCCATGCTGTGGGGAAAAGGCTGGGCTGCACTCCAAAGGGTTGTGCTCCATTTGGATCCTGGATCTATAGACCTTTCCTGTCATCCTTCCAGTCTGCCTTGGGCTGGAAATCCCTTTCATTCTTTCATTTTGTGGCTTCTGCTGCTCTAGAATTTGTTTAGAGTCATTTTTTACATGTATTTTATGAGCTGTCAGGGGAGAGTTTCTACAGGTTCATCCTTCTTCTCCACCATCTTGGCTCCACCCCCTCTAGACATCATCTTTCAAGAAATTATTAAGCAAAATGCCCTGATATTCTAGAAACAGAGGCTAGAATAGAAATGGAAAGACTTCACTGATCACCTCCTGAAAGAGATCTCAAAATGAAAACTCCTATCAATATTGTAACCAAATTCCAGAGTTCCCAGGTCAAGGAGAAAATATTACAAGTATCCAGAAAGAAACAATTCAAGTATGGTGGAAATACAATCAATGTAACACAAGATCTAGCTGCTTCTATATTAAGGGATCGAAGGGCTGGAATATGATATTCCAGAGGTCAAAGGAGATAGGATTAAAACCAGGAATCACCTTCCCAGAAAAACTGAGTACAATACTTCAGGGGAAAATGGAATTTCAACGAAATAGAGGACTTCCAAGCATTCTTGTTGAAAAGATCAGAGCTGAATAGATAATTTGACTTTCAAATACAAGACTGAAGATAAATATGAAAAATTAAACAGGAAAGAGAAGCCTTAAGAAATTCATTAAAGTTGATCTGTTTATATTCCTACATGGAAAGATGCTATTTGTAACTCATGAGACTTTTTTCAGTATTAGGGTAGTTAGAGGAAATCTATCTATCTATCTATATCTCTATTTATCTATTTATCTATCTGTCTATCTATCTAATCTATCTATCTATCTATCTATCTACCTATCTATCTATATGTAGATGTGTATGGGTATGTAAGTGTAGATTATATATGTATATGTAAGTATGTATGTATGTATGTATGTATGTATATATGTATGTATATATAGACAGAGGGCACAGGCTAAGCTGAATATGAAGGGAGAATACCTAAAAAATAAAATTTACTGTTAAGTGTAATGTACTATGAGTAAAAGAAAGGGAGAGGTAGAATGTAGCAAATCATCTCACATAAAAGAGGCAAGAAAGAGGTTTTACAATGTAGGGGAAGGAGGGGAGATGAAAGGAAACAAGTGAGCCTTACTGTCATGGGATTTGGCTTACAGGGGAATAACACACACTCAATTGGATATGGAAATCTATTTTACCCTGCAGGAAGGTAGAATGGAAGGGGATAGGAGAGAGAAGATAATAGAAGGGACAACAAATTGGGGAAAGGGATAATCAGAAGCAAATATTGTGGGAGGACCAGTCAAGGGAGAGAATGGAATAAATGGATGGCAGGATAGGACAGAAAGAGATGTGTTTAGTCTTTTGCGACATAACTGTTATGGAAGTGTTTTGCATGATTACACGTGCTTGATCCATATTGAAAAGCTTGTTTTCTCAATGAGGGTTGGTGGGGAGGGAGGAAGGAAGAGAATATGGAACTCAAAGCTTTAATAATGAATGTTAAAAATTGTTTTAGCATGCACCTGGAAAATAAGATGTACAGGCAATGGGGTATAGAAATCTATTTTGCTCTACAGGAAAATAGAGGGGAGGGGGATGAAAGAAGGGGTGGAGTATTAGAAGGGAGGACAGACTGGAGGAAGTTATGGATGGGGTGCCTGCTGTCCTGGGGTGGGGAGTGGGGAGACATGGGGAGAAAATTTTGAATTCAAAATCTTATGAAAGTGAATGTTGAGAACTGAACAATAAATAAATTGTATATTTTAAAAGATATCTAGGACAGATTGATGTATATAAAATAGGTGCTGTTCAATTGATTTTGTTAATTTAAATGAAATGGTTGAAGAAAATATAGATTGCCATCTTAAGGTATAAAATGAAATAATATTAATGGTATACTGAAGTATGTATTTGCCCAAGAAAGACTTATTTTATCATTCTCTCTGCTTGCTATGGATGTTGCCTAACTAGATCTGAGAAACATTAGTCTCATAAATTCAAACATTCTTAATATAACTTTAGAAGTTCCTTTGTATGGAAACCAGATTGGGAATTCAGTATTTTAATGTTTTTATTCAGTATGGCACATATTGAAACACTCTCTAGAAAAGACATATAATTCAAAATTAGAAAGGGGAAAGCCAAAGGAAAAACAAAAAATACAGCATGTACTCTAAATGTTTAAAATTTAAAATCGATGCTTCAAATAATATTTATCAGAGCATTTTCTTGTAGAGGAAAATGATTTTTCATTGTGTTCTGTTTTTCAATTGTTTCTACATGTGCCTTACATGCAATATAGCCTCTATCCATTTGCCTGCATTGAAAATGATCTCTCCATGGGCACCAGTAATTTCTTAATTGGCAAACCCAAAGATCTAGTTTCAGTCCTTACAGTGTTTGATCTTTCTTCAACATATAATACTGCTAACTAGGCCTTCATGAATGGTCTGTTTTCCCTTGGTATATGCGACATTCCTCTCTTTTACTGTCTGATAACTTCTTCATAGATTCATTTTTCCTCCTGCCATCTAAGTGCAACTGTCCCTTGAGTATCTTGATTCTCTTTTGCTCTCTTTCTATACCTATTCCATTGGTAATCTCATCTACTTCACTCATATCAATGATCATTTCTAAATAGATAACTTGCAAATGTGTTCATTCATCCCCTGTCTCATTTGAGCTTCAGCCCTATTCTTCCAATTACCTGCTTAAAACCCCTTTATAGCATCATTCATTCTCTCTTTTTTTTCCTTTTTGGCAGAGGTTGCCCTTTTCATTATCAAGACTAACCTTTTGACCTGTTTCTCAATCTTATCTCCTGTAACAGCCTGTTCCATAATTCTACCCTTCTCTTTCTTTCTTTATCTTCTCGCTTTTTCTTTGTACTTTTTTCACTCTTTTCTTTATCTTTAATTGCTTACCTTTGGTGTCTACAAACGTGTAGGTATGCTTCAACCTTCAAGAACTTTCATTTATCCTTCCATCTCCCTGTGCTATTATCTCCCCACTCCCTTCTCTAGTCACTGTAAAATTCCTAGAAAGAATAATCTATACTAACTGCTGCAAGTCAGCATCCTGTGTTGTCAAGGCTCACTTTGGATTGTTAAATGGGAATCTCTATTGATAAAGAGACTCACATGTCCAGTGCTGCAGAACTATCATTGTCCTCAAACGATGCCATCGTGCTTCCCTTGCCTGGTTCTTATAGTTCATTTTTGAGCTCTTCAGGGTATCACATTTATTTCTCCTGGACATTCCCTCTCTGCTCTCTGTTGTGTTGCCTTTGCTGGTGGTCACTGAGGGTCAGTGTTTGGCTAGTTGCTCTCTACTGTCATCTGCTGGGCTTCAAGTCTTTAGAGCTATTTGTGGCTCTCTCATTTACTAATGTCCACTTCCTAGAAAGCCTTTCTCTAAAAAGAGTAGAACCTGATGTTCTTTGATTACATAGCCATAGCTATAGGTCCACCATATTCAGGCACAGATGTATGAACATCCAGAATAATGCTCTACCCATTCTAAGATTGTTTATTCTTTTACTGTCTTTATTGTATGCTCATTTGAGGTTCTTTATTCCAGACAACTATATGACATAGGGTTAGAAAATTCTTTGTAACTTCCATGATACTCATTATTATGAACCTTTGATCCTGACATCCATTTCAGGGACTCTTCCACAGGAAGAAATACAAAATCCACAGGATTTGCAACCAGGAGACTAGAGAACTTAGGTCAGTCTTGTTGCCAAAATCTTCTTTGATTGATATGCAAATGAAACTAAGTGATACATGAATAAAAGGCCAGGTGAAGCATCTGGGCCACACTTGTTCATTTATTATGAATATCTGCAGGCCACAACACTCGGGATTTTTGTATTATGTTCTGACTGGAGCAAAACTTCAGTGTCTTCAAACATATCCATATGACATTTCCTCAAATAGTTTCTAAGTTCCTTGAAGGCAGCAATTGTACCAATTTCCATCTTTGTATACCTAGCACTTAATATAATATACACATATTAAATTGAATTTTGCAGCTAGAATTGCAATGTCACAAAATTTGAGAGGTGGTAAAGGACCTAAGAGATCAAAGAACATCAGAATAAAATTTAGGAGTAAATTCACAGTACTTGAGAATTAATTCTGATAAGATACAATTGTGATTATTTTTTTCAAGTACTAGTATGAAATCTTTGGTAAAGTCAGGAAGGGAACAAAATAGATGTTTGTTGATTTGTTTTTATTTTTGTCATGATAATAACTTTTTGGTATAATTTTCAATAAGTGCAGGAATGTTAATGACATTACTGCAGCAGAGGTCATAGAAATGAAGGTATATAAAATGTATTACATAATATAAGTATATTGTGATAAGATTAGCTGAAGCCTTTCTGGAGATGCTGAGATTCAGATACACTGGTCAATGATATAATGAGATTCAAATAGGCTGGTCTATGAAATACTGAAAGTAACAGGGGCAAATGGGCTGACAATGGAATAGCAATGTGCCTAGCTGGATATGAACAAAACCCTGATTACTCATCTCCCTGCCCACAGGGAACATTTCCTCTATAAAAATCCTTAGCTTCTCCTGGCTCATGGGCATCTCCCTTAGGGGGCTGCCTCATATAAAGGGCTATGGCAATCTGAGTGGATTCTTTCCAGATGACACCAGGACACACACAAACATAAACACACACCTTGTATGCCAATAGTTTGATGATCTTGCACTTCAGCACATTTAGTATAAAAAGCTAGTATCATAGCAGAAGGGATTGGGTAGGATGCCAGTTGGGTGCTTCTTGGGTGTTCAGATGATCCATTTGGTTTATTATCCATTAGCTCATATGCTAGACACTGTCTTGTAGAACCAAAGGTTGAGAACCATTCAAGAGTTTTCATAAATTCTTTCTTCATTTACCCTAAGAGAACCAAGCCTGTGAGCTTTGTCAGTTATTCTTAAAACTGTCATGTAGTATAAATTTAGGTTTACAAATGGACTTGTACTCTTACCCCCAGCTCTCTTCACATTAAAATCAGTGTTAGTTGGCTTGGAAAAAATCTCAGGCTTTACCAGGAATTCAGGTGTAAGAAGGGAATTGTAAGAAGGGAATTCAATTCTTCAGTTGTACATTTTTAGTATTTATTATTTGATGAAGTGAGAAAGCAGTGTGCCACATCGTTAGAGGGATAGATTTATGATCAGGAAATCTGGGTTCAAATATCATTTCAGTTAAGTAATTTGCTTTTCAGAGTCTCACTTCCTTCATCTGTAAAATGAAGATATTTTCAATGTTTATGTCACAGGGGTATTGTGAGGAGATGGATTTAAAGTGACTCATCAATGTGAGTTATAACTAATTCATCTTGCATATTTCTTGAAATCCAGGAGATACTGATTGTTATCAGCCCCTCCTCCTTCTTGACATCCCTGTCTCTCTCATTCCAATCCCCAAACCTTTATAACAATTGAGAAAACTGTATCAGGGAGTCTAAAGGAAGTTCATTGGTAGAGAGATACTTAGGACCAAAGATTATAAGAGAAATTGGGGTACAGGGATATTAAGAGGTACCATATAATATAGTACTTTGTAGTATAATACATATATATAGTGTAGTATATAAATATAGTATAATATAAATGTGTACATATATAATATGATATATATGGTATAGCATATAAATATTGTACTTCAAAGTGTAGAAGCGTTTTAATAAATTTTCTTATTTGAGGAAATAAGATCAGAAGAGAGACATGAAAACTAAAGACAAGAAAGTTAAAAAAACTGAGATGTAGCATAATGACATAACGTGGCAAAAACAATGAGAAGTAAAAAGTATGGAAAGAGAAATAGAAGTGTGTCTTAAACATGAGGGATCTGAGATAAAGTATGAAGAAAAACAGATGTAAAAAAAAAGAATAAAACCCCTAAACTGAACAATGCGAGACCAAATATGATAAAATGGTGGGGAGCACATGTGAGCCAGAAATACAACTAAGGTTAAAACAATGTTTACTTTATTTTAGCCTTCATGACAGCTAGAGACCTTACTGTTTCTTCCAAAAGTTTTGATTTCTGTTCAGTTCCACATGGCCTTAGCCTGTGACCACCTTTCACCCTAATCACTATTGCTCTCATACATTCATCATTCTGAAAGCTCTCTGGTACAAAAATGAGTTGGTTGTCGCAGGGGATTTTTGAGTGAATAATCGAATATTTTTAGATAGCAGAGGAAATAGAGAACTCAGCATATTTAAAAAATCATTTCTGTATAAATAACATGTATTCCAGTTTCCCTACTAAGACATTTGTATTAATGGTTAGGGAGAAAGACTGTATTAAAGCTACATCAATTGGTTTGAAGTAGATTAAAGCAATGAGATTTATCTGCATGGACCTTGAAAGCCTACTAGGTTGAATAAATAATTAACAAATGAGTTAACATTGATGTGCGTATTTCAGGAAGTATACTCTAATTATATATAACATATATAATAAAACAATGTAATTTATAATAAAATAGCTATAATTTATACAACTGATTTACAAAACCATTTTACTCAAAGCTGTGAGATAGTCTTGTGATGAATAAGATCTGGTTCACAACATTTTATGGGTTTGTAGAATGTTTTTGGTTTCATAGAATCAGAATTTTAGGGTTGAAAAAGCAAATTGAATGTCTTCTTGCCTAAATGGAATATCTTCTAAATGTCCTATTTACCTTTTTGCCTGAAGAATTCTAGTGATGGATTCCACAGGTACAAAAATATTTATAGCTGCTCGCTTTGTGGTGGCCAAAAACTAGAAATCAAGGGGATGTTCATCAATTGGGGAATGACTGAACAAGTTGCGGTATATGAATGTAATGGAATAAGAAATGATATAAGAAATGATGAACAGGAAGACTTCAGAGAGGCCTGGTAAGACTTACATGAACTGATGCTGAGTAGGAGGAGCAGAACCAGGAGAACTTTGTATGCAGCAACAGCCATGGTGTGCGAGAAATATTTCTAGTAGACTTAGTCTTTTATAACACTGCAAAGATCTAAAAAATTCTCAATGGATTTTTTAAAAAAAATTTATTTATTTAACTTTTAACATTTATTTTCACAAAATTTTGGGTTCCAAATTTTCTCCCCATTTGTCCCCTCCCCCACCCCAAAACACTGAGCATTCTAATTGTCCCTATCACCAATCTGCCCTCTCTTCTATCATCCCTCCCTTCCCTTGTTCCCATCTTCTCTTTTGTCCTGTAGGGCCAGATAAATTTCTATACCCCATTACCTGTATTTCTTATTTCCTAGTAGCAAGAACAGTACTCGACAGTTGTTCCTAAAACTCTGAGTTCCAACTTCTCTTCATCCCTCCCTCCCCACCCATTCCCTTTGGGAAGGCAAGCAACTCAATATAGGCCATATCTGTGTAATTTTGCAAATGACTTCCATAATAGTCATGTTGTGTAAGACTATATTTCCCTCCATCCTATCCTGCCCCCATTGCTTCTATTCTCTCTTTGGATCCTGTCCCTCTGCAAGAGTGTTGACTTCAAATTGCTCCCTCCTCCCATTGCCCTCCCTTCCATCATCCCCCTCACCCTGCTTATCCCCTTCTCCTCCACTTCCCTGTATTGTAAGATAGGTTTTCATGTCAAAATGATCATGCATTTTATTCCTTCCTTTAGTGGAATGTGATGAGAGTAAACTTCATGTTTTTCTCTCACCTCCCCTCTTTTTCCCTCCACTAAAAAGTCTTTTGCTTGCCTCTTTTATGAGAGATAATTTTCCCCATTCCATTTCTCCCTTTCTACTCCCAATATATTTCTCTCTCACCACTTAATTTCATTTTTTTTAAGATATGATCCCATCCTATTCAATTTACTCTGTGCACTCTGTCTTTATGTGTGTGTGTGTGTGTGTGTGTGCATGTGTGCGTGTGTAATCCCACCCAGTACCCAGATACTGAAAAGTTTCAAGAGTTACAAATATTGTCTTTCCATGTAGGAATGTAAACAATTCAACTTTAGTAAGTCCCTTATGACTTCTCTTTGCTGTTTACCTTTTCATGGTTCTCTTCATTCTTGTGTTTGAAAGTCAAATTTTCTTTTCAGCTCTGGTCTTTTCATCAAGAATGTTTGAAAGTCCTTGATTTCATTGAAAGACCATTTTTTTTCCCCCTGAAGTACTATACTCAGTTTTGCTGGGTAGGTGATTCTTGGTTTTAGTCCTAGTTCCTTTGACTTCTGGAATATCCTATTCCATGCCCTTTGATCCCTTAATGTAGAAGCTGCTAGATCTTGTGTTATCCTGGTTGTATTTCCACAATACTTGAATTGTTTCTTTCTAGCTGCTTGCAATATTTTCTCCTTGACCAGGGAACTCTGGAATTTAGCCACATGTTCCTAGGAGTTTCTCTTTTTGGATCTCTTTCAGGCAGTGTTCTGTGGATTCCTTGAATACTTATTTTCCCCTCTGGTTCTAGAATATTAGGGCAGTTTTCCTTGATAATTTCATAAAAAATGATGTCTAGGCTCTTTTTCTGATCATGGCTTTCAGGTAGTCCCATAATTTTTAAATGATCTCTCCTGGATCTATTTTCCAGGTCAGTTGTTTTTCCAATGAGATATTTCACATTATCTTCCATTTTTTCATTCTTTTGGTTTTGTTTTGTGATGTTTTGGTTTCTCATAAAGTCATTAGCCTCCATCTGTTCCATTCTAATTTTGAAAGAACTATTTTCTTCAGTGAGCTTTCGGACCTCCTTTTCCATTTGGCTAATTCTGCTTTTGAAATCATTCTTCTCCTCATTGGCTTTTTGACCCTCTTTTGTCAATTGAGTTAGCCTATTTTTCAAGCTGTTATTTTCTTCAGCATTTTTTGGGGTCTCCTTTAGCAAGGTGTTGACCTGCTTTTCATGCTTTTCTTGCATCTCTCTCATTTCTCTTCCCAGTTTTTCCTCCACCTCTCTAAGTTGATTTTCAAAATCCTTTTTGAGCTCTTCCATGGCCTGAGCCCATTGAATATTTATTTTGGATGTTTGGGATACAGAAGCCTTGACTTCTGTGTCTTTCCCTGATGATAAGCATTGTTCTTCCCCATCCAAAAGGAAGGGAGGAGATATCTGTTCACCAAGAAAGTAACCTTCTATAGTCTTATTTTTTTTTCCCTTTTCTGGGCATTTTCCCAGTCAGTTACTTGACTTCAGAGTTTCTTCTCCACACCCACCTTGCCTCCAATTCTGCCCAGCTAGTGCTTGAGGGCTGAGATTCAAATGCTGCTTCCCAGCCTCAGGGCTTTGGGTGGAGGCGGGGATGCTATTCAGTGTGAAATTAAGTTCAGGTGCTCAGGTAGGGACAGGGCTGCCACACAGGGCTTAGTTCCCTCAGGGAGTTTATGCAGAGACCTTCAATAATGGATCTGAGTTTCTGCCTGCTTTGGGAGCCCCTCTCTGCTGCTGTCTCTGCTGCTGCCTCCTGAGGGGGCCTGAGTTATGGAGACACCCTGCTCCCCTCTCAGCCAGCCAAAAAGACCCTCTCACTGACCTTTGGAGCCTGTGGGTGAAGAGACCTGTGCTGCTGCTGGAGATTCTGTCTTTGAAGCCTGCTTGCTCCTCTCAGTGCTGCACAGCCAAGGCAGGGCTGGGCTCTGCTCCAGTTCCGGTGTGTGACAGATCTTTTGTGTTGGTTTTTCAGGTCTCTTTGGAACAGAAATCTCCTCCACTCTGTTGTTCTATGGCTTCTGCTGCTCCAGAATTTGTTGGGAGTTCTTGTTTACAGGTATTTTATGGGCTGTGGATTAGGAGCTAGCATATGTGTATCTTTCTACTCTGCCATCTTGGCTCCTCCCCCTAGTTACCAAAAAGGGAAGCACCAACATCTGAGTTTTCAAAGCTGGGAGGCTTCTTAGTGGCTACCTAGAGTCTCCTCTGGCACACAAACCTTCTTCCAAAAATAAGCCTTCCCAATGGACTTTTGAGGCAAAATGCCTTCTACATCCAGAAAAAGAATTATGGAACTGGATTGCAGAATGAAGCAGATCACTTTCTTTTGTGATATGTTTTGTTTTCTTTTATGGTTTCTCCCACTCATTTCAGTTCTTCTATTCAACATGACTATGGTGAAATTGTATTTAATAGGAATATGTGTGTAGAACCTATATAAGATTGCAGGCCCCTTCTCGAAGAGAGAATGGGGAGAGAGAGTGTAAGAATGAGGAGGAAGGGGAAAAAAATCTAACATATATGGAAGTGATTATACAACACTGAAAACAAATAAAATGATTACTAAAAAAAATAAAAGATATAGTGCTCTCATATAAAAAAAGAATTCCAGTAATGGTGAAGCCACTACTTCCTAAGTAGAAGCACAACTTGTAATTTTTTCACCTGAGACAAAAAACAGTTGGGGAAGGGAGTGGTGTAGAATACTAGCTGGGGGTATGGGTGGAATCTGACAGAGTATACAGGCAAGAATTTGGCCATAGAAATGGCCTCATTGTTCTCTGTCCTTTATTTAATCCAAGGGAAAATGGTGCAGAGGATAGACATCTATGCCTGGAGTCAGGAAGTTCATGAGCTCCAAATGGGCCTACCATATTTACTGGCTGTGTGACCCTAGGCAAGTCAGTTAACTTCCGTGTGCCTCAGTTCTTCATCCATAAAATAATGATAATAATAGCATCTGCATCTCAGGGTTGTTGTGAGGATAAAAGATAATATTTATAAGTTTTTATATAGATATTTATGTACATATGTATATACATATATATTTAATTATTGTTGTTATAATGCTGTTTACTTTTTATATATCATTATTATTGCTGTTGTCATGTTGTCCACTTTTTTCTTCAACTCTATAAGGTTAATGGCATATAAGATCTTCCCTGCCTGTTAAAAGGCCTCACAAGGAGTCCTGTTGCAGAGCCAATTAGGCTCTGGGCTGCAGGGATTCCCACACCTTCCCAATTAAGTGATTTCCAAGCTTCTTGGCTTGCAGCCAATCAATTGCTGAGTCTTTAATTGGAACATTATATATTGTTTTTCTTGAAGGGAAAGTTGTGGGCAGAGAGAGAAGAAGACAGAGAGAGAAAGCTGAGGAAAGAAGAGAGAGGCTAAGGGGAGAATTTGCCTAGGGGAACTTGCTCATGGGGAGGTTTGAAGGAGAGAAACGTTGGACCTCCCTGGATTGGTGATGAGTACCTTACCAAATCATGCCTTCTGGTATTCCAATAGGGATGCTTCAAATGAATATTTTGATTTTGTCTTGGAGGAGGAGAATTTGTTATCTTTTGTGAACCAACCATGGAGATACATATGTATATTCATAGCTGCTGCTAATGAGTAACACATTAGTGTTACAAACCCTCTTGGAGGCTCAGATGTAGATTTGTTTCCTGTTCATTCAGTGTCATCCCTAGGGACAAAGCTTTGGTGCCCTGACCTAGTTATGAATCTATTCCTAAAGCACTTGGTTTCACTTTGTATAGCTCTAATTCTTAGTAAGTTCCCCCTTACATTCAGCTTCTGTGCAAGTTTGTAGGGTAATAGGGCAATAGAATTAAACCCACAGGAGTTTTTAGAAGCCTTTGAGTCCAATTCCCTCATTTTACAGATGGGAAAACTAAGAGAGAAATCATAATTCTCACAGGGTCACACAGCAATGTAACAGATGAGGGGAAATTTAAATCTGGTAATTCAAATTCAATGTTGCTTCCATTATACCTCTCTTCTACTCTTCGTTCTTCCCTCTGGGGTCCAGCAGAACAAGGCTAACCCCAATTCCATGTGACCTCTGAATACTTGGACATAACTATATGTCCTCTTTAATTCTTGTAGAAGATGGGATTTTAGCTCAGATGTGAAGCAAGTCATGAAAACCTGGAGGGGGTGAGGAGGGAGAGAATTCCATAGATTAGAGAACCAGTGAAAATGCACAGTCTTGAGACAGAATAGCAAGGAAGTCAGTATGCCTAGATTGCAGATTACAGGGAGAGTAATTCCCAGAGTACAATAAGTGCTTAATATTTGCTTTGTGACTAACTGGCTGACTGATTACTAATATTAATGCAGAATGAAACAAGGACTCTATGAGCTTTGAAGTGGTGTTAACCACTATATTATGACTTACCCTGCATAGAATATAAGTAGGATAGGCATTCCATACAATTGGTGAGGTCATGCAGGCCACCTGTGCTACCTGTAATATATTCTCTTTATATTTTCACCTGTTGAAATGCTTCTCTTCCTTCAAAGCACTGCTCAGATATCATCACTTAAATGAAATATTACAAAGTCCTTCCAACTGAAATTTTATTATAACATTTTAGGTCTCTCTTTTGCACTTACCACATTCTACTCAATTTCACATTTATTATCTATATCTATATCTATATCTATATCTATATCTATATCTATATCTATCTATCTATCTATCTAATCTAATCTATCTATCTATCTATCTATCTACCTATCTATCTATCTATCTATCATCTTTCTATCTATCTATCTTATCCCTTGAGAGTTCTTGAGAACAGAGACTGTGTTGTTTTTGTGTTCCCATGTCTCCTAACACTTCCCAACAAGGTCTGAATCAGCCCAAAATGTAATTGGGAAAATTTAACAAAATATATTTGAAGATGAAACAGATATATAAAAACATGTTATATTTAAAAATTAAGTCAATATGCAGCCTGCCTGTGTTATCCTTATGTATATGTTAGTGTTGGAAGGTCATTATTTGCTTTATGGTACCACCTGTTCTATAGTCTTACACTGATGTTTCATTGTGGTGTGGAGGTGACTCTGGGTTCTTGAAGGCTATGAGAGTATAGTAATCTCTGGTGGGCTTTTATCATGATGGAAAGCCTGTAGGAGGTAACCAGATTTGAGAGGCTGAGTAACTGTTCATGTTGTGAGCAACAGACTGATCCTACCTTCCAAGCACTAAGGATGAAAAGAATTATCAACAGTAGTCTGGCTACCTCATCATTAGTTCTTTGACCATGGAAACCTGTATAACAAGGAAAATAAAAAATGCCCCTCAATCCTAGGTAGTCCCTCTCAGGTTTTGCCCCTGACCATGACAGAAGAGATAAAAGGAAAGCAACAGGTAGTGAGAATTACAGGGTTTTAGACTGCCTAGAATGACTTAGGCTTTCATATTTTTTTTAATGTTCCAGTTGTTTCTGACTCGTCATGCTCCCATTTGGGGTTTTCTTGACAAAGATATTGGAGTAGTTTGCCATTTCCATCTTCAAATTATTTTATAGATGAAGAACTGAGGCCAACGGGGTTAAGTGACTTGCCCACAGTCATACAGCTAATAAGTACCTGAGGCCAGATGTGAACTCAGGGGCTCCAGACCCAGCACTCTATCCACTGTATCACCTAGATGCCCTCTGGCTTTCTCAGTCTGTGTATATAAACATTTTTTGAATTTATGGTCAAAATGTCAGAATTATTTCTAATGACTTTTATGAACAACCATCAAGTCCATAACTCAAATAATTATCCAGTCTAGAGTAAGAAAGCACTCATCTATAGATATTATTTCAGTAGCATGTTTATTATCACCACTATCACCAGTTCAGTGTCAGCATCAAAGACCTGTGATCTACATTTCTTTCATGCATGTATATTTACATATATACATATATAAGTGAACACATACACATATGTAAGTATTATATATATGTAGATATAGAGAAAGTTTATTTTCCAAGCATTCTGTGAAAACATTATTATATTTTTACTTTCTCTATGAAGGAAGAGGGGTTTCAATGCAAACCTGAAAATAAAATAGAAATTTTAAAACATTTTTATGTGTCCATATATCTCTAGCTGTACATGTGTGTAGTTGACTCTCAACTAAGAAATCCTTGCTTTCACATTTTCATCTATTCTCTTACAACAGCACAAGAGACTTTTAAAAGCTATATTGAGGAAAAGAAAAAGATTGAGTAAGGGTTAAACCTGCTGCCTGGGGTGGATTGCATGGTGATAATTGCTTAGCTCTTATTTTGCTTCTGTTTTTCAGCAAAGACGAAGAATCTTGGGACTGGCAAGGACAGAACAAAAATAGCTCATAGGAAGTTGATACCAAGGAAGAGACATAGCAAAAAAGCACTTAGCTGCCCTTGATGACCTCAAGTCACACAAGCCAGATGAATAGAGACTTAGGTACCAAAATACTAGTTGATGTGATTGCTAAGCCACTGTCTGTGATATTTAAAAGATCACATACAAGGGCAAAGATATTTCAGGATCAGAGAAGGCTAAATGTCTTGATTTTTTTAATGGAAGAAAATTGCCCGGGCCAACCAAGATGGTAAAATAAAGGTAATGCAATTGAACTCTCACCCATAACTACTTCACAGAGTTCTAGATGATAAACCAGAAGTAGCAGTGGGGAAATCCAATGGAAAACATGACTCATTTTTCATTTCTCACAGGTCAGCAAGGAGAGACAAATAAAGAAGTCTATAGATAGTGGAGATGGAGTATCTGCCTGGAGAGACACTAGGGTGTCCATTAAGACCTTTCTTCTCATCTCACATCATTCAGATGCCTCTCCCTACTATCTCCTCCTTCACCCATGTCTCACATGAAGAGGTTGCATTTTTTTAGTCAAGGCTAACCCCTTTATCTGTACAAATAATCCTGTTCTATTCTGTCTTCTCCAGTACATTGCCTTCTCTATCATCTCTTCAATCTTTTCCTTTCAGCCAATGGTGTCATGAGAGCACTAGCGGGAACACACACCTTGGCCCTTGCAGCTAAGCACCACTCCATTCCACTCATTGTTTGTGCACCCATGTTCATGCACCCATCACAGGTAACAGCTGTACTGTTACTCTGGCCCTAGTGGTTGGGCCAATTCATGATAGAGAGTGACTGATGCGTGCCCACAAGAAAGTCATTTTTCTTATGTCATTTCTTTTTATATCTTTTTTCCTATAGTTTCCCAGTGAAGAAGATTCATTGCTCTTGTTTCAAGAGAACTCAAAAGGTATTGCATCCAAATAGCAGCCCTGGTGAAACAAGGTTGGCAAACGAAGGCCAACTTACTGAAGTTGGAGCTGGATACACCTTTTTCTGGAGTGGGTGTAGTGAAGTGGAACACTGTGAAGCTGGCATGGGTTTTGCAATTAAAACTAATCTAATCAGCAAGCTGGTATGCCTACCAAAAGGAGTGAATGACAGGCTCATGATAATGAGATTGCCACTTTTAGGAAAACACCATGTCACCATCATCAGTGCCTATGCTTCCACCATGACAAACCCTGATGAAGTCAAAGAAAAATTTTATGAAGACCTAGAAACCCTTATTGTTAATGTGCCAAAAGAGGACAAGTTTATATTTCTGGGTGACTTTAATGCTAGAATAGGATCAGACTACCAGACTTGGCAGGGAGTCCTAGGGAGGAATGGAGTTAGAAACAGCAACAGCAATGGTCATTTACTGATGAAGACTTGTGTGTCACATGACCTTCTCATCACCAACACTGTCTTCCGTTTACCTAAATGTAATAAAACTTCATGGATGCACGCTTGTAGCAAACACTGGCATCTAATAGATTATGTGATTGTTAGAAGAAGAGACAGACAAGATGTGAGAATGACAAAGGCAATGTGTGGTACAGAGTGCTGGACTGATTATAGACTTATCCTTTCTAAGCTAAATATTTGCATTCATCAAAAGTGCCACCCCCAAGGCAAAATGATTACCAGAAAAATTAATGTCAACAAATTAAAGCTCTTCTATTAGCGTGAACAGTTTGCTGCTGACTTGGAGAGAAAGCTGAGCCAACACATAGCTGGCAACAGTGGGACAGAAAAGGAGTGGACAACTCAAAGAGATTTGATGTACAGCACTGCATTTGCTCATCTAGGTCAGAACACTTGCATACACCAAGACTGGTTTGATGAAAATGATGGGGAAATTCAGAAGCTGTTAAATGAAAAACAAGAATTCCACAGGATTTACCAGCAGGATAGTTCATCTATCTCTAAGAAGGCAGCATTTAATTTCATCAAAAGCAAAGTACAAGCAAAGCTTAGAGAGATGTAGGATTCCTGGCTCAGTAAGAAGGCAGATAAAATTCAGTTTTATGGTGATGGTAACAATCCAAAGCGCTTTTATGATTCCCTGAAAGCTATTTTTGGACCAAAAACCTATGGTACATTACAACTACTCACTGCTGATGGAGCCACATTGATTAGTGGTAGGGACATGATCCTAGAGAGATGGGCTGAACACTTGCATAGTGTTCTCAACAGACCATCATCAATCAACGATGAGGCCATTGACCGTTTACCTCAGGTTGAAGTCCATCCCTGTTTAGCTGAACTTCCAACTGAAGAAGAAGTTTTGAGGGCCATTAGGCTTCCTTCATGTGGCAAAGCACCTGGTGCTGATTCTTTTCCAGCTGACATTGACAAGATAGGGGTACCACTGCTCATACAAAAGCTGACTGAAATTTTCCGTGTTATATGGCAAGAGGAGATTATCCCCCAGGAGTTCAAGGATGCCTCCACTGTCCATCTCTATAAGGGTAAACGGAATAGATTGTCCTGTGATAATCACAGGGGGATCGCTTTCTTAGTTATTGCTGGCAAAATTCTTGCTAGAGTCCTCCTTAATAGGCTGATCCTTCACCTGGAAGGTGGGCATGTACCTGACAGCCAGTATGGCTTCACAAAGGGCCGAGGTACATTTGATATGGTGTTTGCTGCCTGACAACTCCAGGAGAAATGCCAGGAGCAGAACAGAGGTCTGTACACAACGTTTGTAGATCTGACCAAGGCCTTTGACACTGTGAGTCATGAGGGCTTATGGAAAATTATATCAAAATTTGGTTGCCCAGAGAAGTTCATCAATATTGTATGTCAGTTCCACGATGGCATGTTTGTCCGAGTTCTGGATAATGGACAAAGCTCTCATGTCTTCTCAGTCACCAATAGAGTGAAACAGGTCTGTGTGCTTGCTCCCATGCTTTTTAGCATGATGTTTTCAGCCATGTTGACAAATATTTTCAATGAGGATGAACACAGCATCAAGGTCAACTACTGTACTGATGGTGAGTTCTTCAATTTGAAAAGGTTACAAGCCAAGACCAAAGTAGAGGGAGTGTTGATGCATGATTTTCTGTTTGCAGATAATTGTACACTCAATGTAGCCTCTGAAGCTGAGATGTAACAAAGTATGGCTCAATTCTCTGCTGCCTGTGCTAATTTTGGCCTAATAATTAACACCAAGAAAACGCAGGTGCTCCATCAGCCACCACCACACCATCCATATGTGGAACCATCGATTACAACAAATGGAGAAGTTTTGAATGCTGTGGATAAGTTCACTTACTTTGACAGTGTACTTTCCAGGGATGTACACATTGACAATGAGGTTGATGCACACATTGCCAGAGCTAGCTCAGTGTTTGGGAGTCTCTGAAGGAAAGTTTGGGAGAGAAGAGGTAATAGACTGACTACAAAATTGAAGGTTTGCAGAGCCATTGTACTGACTTAATTGTTATATGCTTGTGAAACTTGGATAGTCTACTAGTGCCATGCCAGAAAAGTGAATCATTTCCATTTGAACTGTCTTAGAAAGATTCTGAGGATCACCTGGCAGAATAAAGTACCAGACACTGAAGTCCTTGCTTGAGCTGAACTGCCTAGCATTCAAACTATGCTTCAGAGAGCACAATTCTGATGGGTTGACCATGTTGTTTTAATGCAAACTATATGCTTGCCAAAAAAACTATTTTATGGAGAATTTGTATGGGGCAGGTAATGACATGGTGGTCAGAAGAAGTAATACAAGGACACTCTCAAGGTCTCTCTCAAGAACTTTGGAGTTGACTGTGCAACATGGGAGATACTGACACAGGACCACTCGGCATGATGTGCCCACATAAGAAAAGGTGCTGTGCTCTTTGAGCAAAGCAGAAGTTAGACAGCACAAAGTAAATGCCAGATGCACAAATTTGGGATATCCACCCCAAATATTCGTACAGAGTATCTGTGTCCAACCTGTGGTGGAGCATTTTGAGCTCATATTGGTCTGATCAGCCACAGTCTGACACACTGAAATTTCACTTTACAATGGTGATGTCATTTTGATCCTCTTTGAAGACAGAGGACAACAACCAATCACTTAAAATATGCTCATGTCTCCTCAGTTCTCAGAAAACTTTCACTTCATTCATCAATCCTCACTAAATGTCATTCCCTATCTCTCCTCCCTTTTGTGACTTAATTCTTTGGGAAGGCTGTCTACGATAGATACCTTTATATTCTTTCTCCCCATTGTCTTTTTAATTCTCTGTAGTTTGGCTTCTGATCTCATCATCCAACCAAAACTGTTGCCTTCAAAGTTACAAGTAATCTCTTAATAGCCCAATATAATGTCTTTTTCTTAATCTTCAGCCTTCTTAGCCTCTCAATACATCAGCCTTTGACACTAGCCACCATCCTGTTCTTGATATTCTCTTCTCTGTAGGTTTTATTGACACTATTTTCTCTTGGTTTTCTTTCTACTTGTTCAACTTCCCCTTCTCAGTCCCCTTGTTTGGATGTTTATACATGTCACTCTCAATAATGGTGAATGCCCATCTAGGCTTTGTCCTTGGTCTTCTTTTTTTCCCTCTCTACCATTTCACATGTTAATGCAATAGGAAGATCTTCCAAATCCATTAATAGGACTATGTGACCACATGTGTTCAATCATGGATGTCTTATTTCTTTAAACTCTGGCCCAGCTGTGATACATCTTGAGTCACACAGAGTCCATTGAGAGGAGAAACTTGCCTAAGGAGGAGCTTTCTTATGGGGAGGCTTGCTTTCCTACTTTTTGGTACTAAGGTAATTAGGCACTGAGTCATTAAGGTTGTGATGCCTTCTGGCTCTGAAAGTATATATATACATATACATATACATACATACATATATATATATATATATATATATATATATATATATATATATATATATATATATATATATATATATTCTGAGATTGGTATTTTGCTTTAGGGGTTTGCTTATGAGAAGGACCTTTAGATTCTCTGGATGAGACCCTGAGTAGCTGTTTGTTAAGAGTCCCTGACTCTTCAGGGATTTGTGTTCTTCTTGTCTGGTGGTGCATGTAGGTTGTTGTATAACTTTGTTCAGACAATAAGAGCCCTGTCTACTGAATCTTTGTGCTAGTTTCTCTGCTTGCATTTCTGTTTGTATTTTTCCCACATTCAGGGTTTTGATCTTTCCCCTGAACAACTGAATGACTTATATGTGTTTAATGAAAGAAGGATTGTTAACCCCTTTGAAGCTATGTTTCCTTTATAAAGCAGATCTAAGAACTTCTGCTAACAGGCCATCCTGGGTGTGCTAGGGTGATTGCTAATATATTTGGCATAGTTGGCAGGATCTGCATAGACTAAAGGAAAGTATGGGGTTTGGTGGGACTGGGATAGTTTCTGGTCCAGTCATTGTGCTGCTTTTTGAAGCTGCAGTGGCTGTGGTTCTATGGAGCCCCAGGAACAGCAGCAACCTGAGAGAAACCAAATGAGCAGCAGTAGTGGGAGTGGACCCTAGTGAGGTGAGATATGGAGCAGAAGAGAAAAGCTGCCTGTGTGTGAATGCAGGCAAGAGCTGGAAATGGTTAGCCCCTGCAGGAGGTAGGCACAAAAGCCCTGTCAATGACATCATCTCAGACCATTGGCTCTGAGGTGTGCCACACCTCCTTGGGATGGTTTGGGACCCAGAGCGTGGAGTTGTGTATGGTGGATGAGAGGGGAAGTGCTGTAACTCCTTGGACCCACGCCATTGAATTTGTCTCCCAGCTGCCCCCAGGGACTTGCAAGCGGGGCTGGAGTACTGTTAGGACTTGGACTTGGACTCTTTGGCTCATTAGAACCTGTGTGCACCTGAGAGTGCTGAGGAGAGCCTGTAGTGATGGCATGGGGAGAAGGACACACTCCTAGGAGGACTTTATTTGGGCATTTGGTTTTGAATTGACTGTGACCTAGGGAGGAGTGTGCTGAGTTCTCTGATGTTATATACTTTTGTGTTTGTTGAAAGCCATATGGCCACCCTAGTAAGCAGTTACTATATTATGTATTTTGCAAATGTGAAGATCAGTAAGTATTTATTTTGTGATTATTCCTTTTGTATTGTTATGGGAATTATGATCTGATATAGATTTCTTAAGAGATGTTAATGCTTCTAATTGCTCCAGGATCCATGGTCATAACAATCTCTTGTTCAACTGTGTAGATTGTAAGGGCTAAGTATTAGATTATAAAGGCCAGGATCCTGGAGGAGTGGAATGTAAGCACAAACAAGGGGGGATTTTTTTTTTTGAGGAGTTAACAATTTCCTTTAATCAAGCACATATATTATTCACTTAGTTCAGGAAATCAACAGATAGCACTTCCAAACTGTCTGACATAAGCAATACATATATCACAAATCAATAGACAGGTCCAACTGTCTGACCATAGTTGCCAGAGAGGGAAGTACTAATATCTGTGTTTTCAAAGCAGGGAGGCTTCCTAGTGGCTTCCCAGAGTCTCATCTAGCACACAAAACTTCTTCCAAAAACTAAGCACCCCAAGGTAAGATTTTTGTGGTTTTCTTTTTGGGGTTCAGTTTCTCAGACTCAGGCTAAATTTTGAGCATCTGAGAGATTGATCTCCTTTGAACTCTGATAACTCACAGCTGTACTGAGTCATGTAGGTTTTGTGCCTTCTGTCTATGAACCCACTGGGGGGCTGCATCTTTGTTTTATATTCTGAGAGGTTGGCATTTTGCTTTGGGGGTTCATTTTTGATTCCCTGGACAGGACTCTGAGTATTCATTAGTTATCCCCTCACTAATTAGAGGTTTGTGCTCATCTGGTCCGGTGGTGCATGTAGGTGATAGTATTACTTTGTTCAGATACTAGGAGGCCTGTCTAATGATCTTTGTGCTAACTTCTCTGTTTCTGTTCTTTCTGTTTGTATTTTCCCCACATTCAGGGTGTTGACCTTTCCCCTGTACAACTGAATGACTTATATATGTTTAATGAAAGAAGGATTGTTAACCCCTTTGAAGCTATCTTTCCTTTAATAGCAGATCAAAGAACCTGTGCTAGCAGGCCATCCTGGGTGCTAGTGTGGTTGCTAATACACATGGTTATTTCATCAGTCCCTATGGATTCAATTATCAACTCTATGCTGATGATTCTCATATCTGCTTATCCAGTCCTTACATCCTTCTTTACCTCCAAATTTGCACCTCAATCTGACTGTTAGATACCTTGAACTAGATGTTCTGTAGACATCTGAAATTCCACAAGTCCAGAATTGAATTCATTTCTCCCCCTACCAAAACTTCCCTTCTTCCTAACTTCCTTATTATTATTGAAGGCATCACCATGTTTTGAGCTCACAAAATAGGTATCTTCCTTGAATCCTCACTCTCTTTTCCCCAAAACCATTCTGTTCCGAATTTCTGTGGATTTTACTTTTGTAACATCTCTCATGTTCACCTCATTTTCTTTTCTGACACTAGCATCGCCCAAGTGCAGACCCTCATCAGTTCATGCCTGAAGTATTGTTGCATGTGCTGGTTGGATTCTCTGCCTAAAATCTCTCCTCACTCCAATCCATCCTCTCTTCAATAGTCAAATTGATCTTCTTAGAGTACAGGTCTGACAATGTCACCTTCCTAGCCAATAAAATCCAGTGGTTTTCTATGATGTCCAGGATCAAATATAAAGTCCTCAATTTGGATTTTAAAATCCTTCATAACCTTGCCTCTTTCCTACCTTTAGGGTTCTTAGAAAGTAGGATTAGTCTGTATTTGGCACCAGGGAGGGGTATGACCTCTCCAATATGGTTACCTCCTTAATGCTTTCCATCATGATAAAACCCACCAGAGATTACTATACTGGCATGGCCTTCAAGAACCCAGAGTCACCTCCATACCACAATGAGACATCAGTGTAAGACTATAGAACAGGTGGCACCATAGAGTAAATAAAGACCTTTGAACACTAATGCATGCATTGGGATACTGGCACACTGCATACTGACTTAGTTTTAAAATCTAACTTTTTGTATTTTATTGCATTTATTGTATTTTGTTAAATTTTTCCAATATTTTAATCTGATTCAGGCCTCACTGGGAAGTGTTGGAAGGCATTTGGGGCAACACATATCTTGTTAAGGGGTAGCAATATGGAGATACATACAAAAACAACACAGTCTTTGCTCTGAAAAGCTCTGAAGGGATAAGATATATACAAAATAAATGTGAGACTGAGTAGAATGTGGTAAGAGCAGAAAAGTGATCCAAAATGTTATACCACAATTTTAATTGGAGGAGGGGGAGGACCTCATCAAATTTCATTTAAGGGATGATGTCTGAATTGTGCTTTGAAGGAAGAGAAGCATTTCAACAAGTGTAAATATAAAGGGGGTATATTGTAGGCAGCACAGGTAGCCTGCATGACCTCATCCATTATATGGAATGCCTATTCAGCTTATACTATATGCAGGGTATTTTATAACATAGAGGTTAACACCCTTTCCGAGCTTTTAGACTCTTTGTTTTATTCTTCATTGATGATAGTAATCAGTCATAGTAAGTAAAAAAACAATTATTAAGCACTTATTTTGTACTAGGAATTGTACTAAGTGCTTTGGATACAAGGAAAGACAAAAATAATCACTTCCCTCAAGTAACTCAACATGCAAGTAATTATATACCTTCAAGATATATGCAGTATAAATGGGAAGTAATCTCAGAATGAAAACACTAGTATAGGCAGGGGTAGAAGTAGGTGGAACCAGTAAAGGCTTTCTTTAGGAACTGGGATTTGAGGTAAGTCTTAAGGAAGCCAGGGAAGCTAAAAGGTAGAGAGGAGAAGCTAGAGAATTCCAGGCATGGGAACAGCCAGTGAAAAGGTTGGAGAACAATCAGGAGAGAACAGTATCATGAAAACTAAGAGGAGAGAAGATCCAGGAGCACAGGGTCTTCAGAGTTGTAAAGAGTACATGGACTGAATTTTTTTTCAGTCAGTGTGTGTATGTTTGTCCTTCGTTACCAAAGAAAACCATGCGTGTTACTTTGTTGTTTCATTTGTACCTTTGTTCTGTTGGGGCAGCTAAGTGATGCAGTGGATAGAACATCAGTACAGGAGTCAGGAGGACCTGAGTTCAAATCTCACCTCAGACACTTGACACCCAATAGCTGTGTGACCTTGGGCAAGTCATTTAATCCCAATTGCCTCATCCTGGGTCATCTCCAGTCATCCTGATGCATATTGGGTCACTGGATTCAGATGGCTTTGGAGGAGAAGTGAGGCTGGTGACCTGCACAGCCCTCCCTCACTCAAAACAAAGTCAAGCGCAAGTCATGTCACCATTTCTCTGATGGCATGGTCTTCTTTGATAACGAAGGATTGAACACACATATGAACTGAAAAAAAGTTATTAAATTTGATAATTAAGAGATTGTTGGTAAATCTGAAGAGTTTCAGTTGAAAGATGAAATCAGAAACTAGACTGAAGAAGGGTGAGAAGTGAAAGGAGAGAACATGAAAGCATCTAGTGTGGATGTTTTTTTCAAGGAATAAATTTTAGAAAAAGAGATATTAGACAATAGTAGTAAGGAGAATGGGAAAACTTTTTTTTTTTACATGAGATTAGAAGCCATATTGAGGAAGGTTGAGAAGTGAAAGGAAAGCATATGGAAGCATCTAGTGTAGATGGTTTTTCCAAGGTGTTAATTTTAGAAAAAAAGAATATTAGATGATACACAGTGAGACTAGTTTTTTTAAGGATGGGAGACATAGGTTGTAAGCATCAGGAAAGGTGGGGGGAGGAGAGAGAGAGAGAGAGAGAGAGAGAGAGAGAGAGAGAGAGAGAGAGAGAGAGAGTTAATTTAAGTTGAAGAGTACTTAACCTAAGTTTTTACACTTAATCAGCACTGTTTTGTGATTTTCTCAAGCTCTATTTAGCAACACATGAATAAGAATCTAAAGTTGGGGGCAAGATGGCACAGAGTCAAAGGATTTGAGGTTAGAGAATAGTTGTATGTGAACCAGTTGAGTTGGTTTACCAAGGAATTGAGGTAGTGAATGAAAGAGTGTAGCTAGGGCAGTGATTGATAGTTGGGGAAAGAACTGAGGATGAAGCTATGGATAAAGAAAAGTGTCAGGGATCATAAGGCATAGAGAAATATGGAATGGTAAGAGATTACGATTGGATAAAAGTATTTTTGAGTTCATGAACATGAGTGAGTGAAATATATATATAATGGCAACATCAAGGATATGGATATCTCCGTGTGTAACTGAAGTGCAATTGAGGAGTAGGTCACGAGAACTGAGTAGATTTAGAAAACCATATGTTTGGGTAGTTGAGAGAACATCAGTATGAATGTTCACGTCCCCAAGTGTGAGGGCAGGAGTTAGAGTTGAGAGAAAGACCAAGACAAAAAAAGGCCAAGAGAAAAACCAAGCACTGTACTGTATTCACTGAGGAAGTATGGAGACTATTTTGGGAGTTGGTAGACAATAGACACTAGTATCTAGTCTTAATCTGTAAAATGGGACTAATAATACTTGTACCACCTTTTCAGGGTTTATTGGGAAAAATGAAACATGTGAATAACACTTTGTAAATCAGAAGGCACAATATAAATGTAAGTTACAAGCAGCGCCATGAAACATTGGAACAAATACCAGACAGAATTAACAGATCTGCATTCAAGTCCCAGTTTGGTGATTCACTATGTGACTTTGGACAAGTTACTCAACTTCCCCAAGACAGTTACCTCACTTATGTCTAATAATCCTGGCACTCCTTTCTTCGCTTTTTTTCCTGGAAAGCATTTTGTAAATCATATAGTATAAGTACCATATGAGTATGAGCATGATAACAGATGGACAGCCTGTGTCACATTTGTAACCTTTAAAGAGACCTAAAAGAAATGAAAGAAAAAAACCCAATTTATTAAGCACTTACTATGCAAAGAACTGTGCTAAATGCTGGGGATACAAATACAAAAGACAACTCTTGCTCTCAAGCTCACATGCTAAATGAGGGAAATGACATACATGGAAAGTTTCAGCTGCAAATCAAATGAAAAGTCCCATGGTCTTAAGAGTGCAGCAGCAAAGCAGTTATTGATTATTTAAATGCCACTTCCATTAGAAAATCATATAATTTCTGATGTTCAACCATTTGACTATTTTAAGGATTTTGGTCACAAGAACTTCCTTTTCTGGACTTTTCTCTAACCAGTGACTGCTAGCTGCATTTTCAAAGGGGATTCATTCCTGAGATGATGACTGTAAGTACTGGACTAGAACCACTGTTATTCCCCAGGTTCTTGGGTCCTAGACTGTTTCCATCAGAGTCTGAGGGGAGATAGTGATCAAGGTTATGTAGTTTGATTTTTCTGGCATATGCTACTCTCTCCCTATCGCCCAGGGTTCTTGCAACTTTAATTAGACTGGCTTGCCTCTCCTGTGGGTAGGAGTTGGCTAGCAGTTGGTAGAGATGGATGACCCTTCTCCATAGGAACTGCTGCCCTGGATGATGGCTACAAGGGTTAGACTGGAAGCAGAGCCAATGATCTGAGATGATGCCATTGACAGGGCTTTTGTGCCTACATACCTATTTGTGACAGTTAGTGGAACAGCAGTTGTTGCTTATAGGGAGGAAAACATGTGAACCCCTTCTCCATGATTTCTCCCCTAAATGATGTCTTTAGTGGCATGGTCCTAAGCTTTCTTTTTTCTCCAAATTTATTTATTTATTTTCAATTTTCAGCAATCACTTCCATAAGTTTCAAATTTTCTCCTCCTCCCTCCCCACTCTCTCCTCAAGATGGAATGCAATCTTTAATGGACTCTACACGTACATTCTTATTAAACACATTTTCACATTAGTCATGTTGCATAGAAGAATTAAAACGAATGGGAGAAAGCATGAGTAAAACTAAACAAAACCAAAAGAGAAAATAGTCTGCTTCATTCTGTGTTCTGACTCCATATTTCTTTCTCTGGATGCAGATGGCATTTTGCATCATGATCCTTTGGAAATGTTTTAGGTCCTTGCATTGCTGTGAAGGAATAAGGCTATCAAAAACAGTCCTTGCATATTTTAGCTGTTAGTGTGTATAATGTTCTCCTGGTTCTGCTCACTTTACTCAGCACCAGTTCATATAAGTCTATCCAGGTATTTCCAAAGTCTGCCTATTCATCATTTCACTACAACTTGCTCAGCCATTCCCCAACTGATGGGCATTGCCTCGATTTTTAGTTCTTGGCCACCACAAAAAGAGCTGCTATAAATATTTTTGTACATGTGAATCCTTTTGCCATTTTCGTGATCTCTTTGGGATACAACCCTAGAAGTGGTATTGCTGAGTCAAAGGGAATGCACTTTTAAAATAACCCTTTAGGTATAGTTTCAATTTGCTTTCCAGAATGAATCAGCTCACAGCTCCACCAAAATGAATTAGTGTTCCAACTCTCCCACATCTTCTCCAACATGTATCATTTTCCTGTTTTGTCATGTTAGCCAATCTGATAGGTGTGATGTGGTACCTCAGAGTTGTTTTGATTTGCATTTCTCTAATCAATAGTGATTTAGAGCATTTTTTCATATGACTATAGATAGCTTTAATTTCTTGATCTGAGAACTTCCTGTTCATATCCTTTGACCATTTATCAATAGGGAAATGACTTGTATTCTTCTAAATTTGACTCAGTTCTTTACATGTTTTAGAAATGAGGCCTTTATCTCAGATGCTGGTAAAAATTCTTTCCCAGTTTTCTGCTTCCCTCCTAATCTTGGTTGCATTGGTTTTGTTTGCTCAAACACTTTTCAATTTAATGTAATCAAAATTATCCATTTTGCATTTCATAATGTTCATAATGTTTTCTATCTCTTTGTAATTCATAAATTACTCCATTCTCTATAAATCTGAAAAATAAACTACTCCTTGATTCCCTAATTTGTTTATAGTATCCTGTACCTGGTCCTAGGCTTTCTTGAATAGGGTCAAGGTAGTGGTTGTGGTTTGACTTCCTTTCTCCTGAAAGCAGGCCTAGGTGAAAGTCTTCAGCACATTGGGTGGACTATCTGTGGAGAATTTACACAAGGAGAAGGAAACTCAGGTCACATGGGATAAGAAGGCATGAATGGGTTATGACTTTCACCACTGGAGAGTGTATGTACATCAATGAGATGACTGAAGTATCAAAGGATATTAAAGGTAATATAGCAAGTGCCTGGTAAAGATTTGTTGCTTTTACTTTGGAACCACAGAGGCTGGCATACCTGACTGTTAGTGGCTGCTCATTACTTAACAATTTGTGTACTAACTGGATGAAGTGAGCAAATCTCTTCCATATCTCAGAACTTTCTCTTTGAATGCTCCTTTAGGCATCCAGGAGTGTAAGTAGGTGAGTTATATGAGAATGAGTGTGAGCTTATTCAGGTAAGGAAGTTTAATCCTGGTGCCTCTAATACAGAGACTTGCTAGTGTTCTACTATAAGAACTGTGCCTGTTCATGTGGTAAAAGTGATGGGCAGGACACAGAAAAGAGGAGAGAGGGAATACAAACTCTCCTAGAAGAGGCAGCAGTGTTAAGTCCCTATATAGGTTAAGATGATTACATTTTATTTTCAGTTTCCTGTTAATAAATTCTATTTAGTGTATGTGCCAAGTAAATGATTTCTTTGGGGACTGTGCAGATAGGAAAGCAAGACTGGGTTCCAAATGGTGGGGTCATGAGCCAAAGAAATTTATAAGATTTTGTGAGGAAATTGTATCATACTCCTAAGTCCGAATGCAGAATCTAGAAAGCCACTGTGAGGTTATCCTCACAAGAACACTTTGAGAGAACTATTGCTACCTCAACTATTGATACTCAAGCAGCACTCTGTTTTCACAGAGAAAACAACCCCATGGGAACCTATGGAAAACCATACCAAACCCTTATTTTCAGCAACACTGTCACTGTAGCACCCAAACTGTCTTTGGGTGGGAGACAAATAGTTCATAGGAGAATTGGTTCTTTGGTAGTTCAACTTTGAAGTGTGTGTGTGTGTGTGTGTGTTTAGTTTAAGGATATATTCATTTGGTCAAAATTTTAAAAATTCTACTGAAAAATACTTTCAATTTTTAAATTCTGATTTTTATTCACTGGAATAATTTGCTTTCCAATTTAGTATTTAATTTCTCCCCTTTTATATTCCCTTTCTTCTGGCCAGCTCAGTGTGTCCTACAGGACTTTAAATGCATGAAATGCCTAAGACGTGCAAATTTAGAGCCATCTCCTCACCAAATTTTCACATGGACTCTTTGTGCCTGACCTGTGGGTAGAAATTTCTGAGCTCATATTGGTCTGATTACCCACCGTCAGACACACTGTACCTTGACCCCAACATAATGATATCATTTTAGTCCTCTTTGAGTGCAACACCAGTGTCTACAATTCCATGGGACTATCTGTGGTTGTACTGTTTGGTTGTAAATTATTGCTCCTTAGAGCTAGAAGTAGCAGTCTGCTATTGACTCTATTGATGTCCAGTTGCATGTACATTGCATTGATCATATCACTATTGTATATATTGTTTACGTTTACATGTATACTTCACTAACTATTGTTATTACGAGTGCTATGTGTTTATAACCTTGCAATTTATGTTGTTGCTTCACTAAATGCAATTTTAATTAAAATTTGAGCAAAAAGGAGACAGTATAGTAATGAGCATAGAAACACAGATATATTTTATTTCTAGTTATAGACTAATAGAATAAAAAATGAGGACACAATAGGAGCAGTGAATTTCTCTATAGCTTTTTGGAAATGTGAAGGTAAGACTAACACATATGTTAGGGAGAAAAGGCCCATTTGTTTCTGGAAGCATGTCAGAAACAGTTCATCATCTAAAAGTTCTTGAGGAGATTAGTGTTAGGGAAGAATACATGGAAACTTATCACTAAACCTTATTTTGAAGATGGCCTTACATAGACAGTTTGATAATGGCCAAAGGTTTGTCTGTAGATCTAGTGGAACAGTTGACTGACAAATGAGTAGAAAAATAATACCCACTGGTAATGGGTATAGATTTTTTTTTAAACATGGCTATTACTGGTCTGAGTGAATAAGTTTCTCAGGAACAGAACCAGGTCTTTCTGGGGAAGAGTAACAGAAATTTTGCATTTGACTAAGCATTTTAAATTCTGTACTCATTTGGATGTAGAAAAAAAGGCTAAACTTCTAGAAAGTATTAAAGGATCAGTTTTAGGACTTGACTTAGGCATAATCTGAAGGCTACACATTCTGAAGTCACATGGCAGGAATACTTGTGAATGCTAGAATTTCAGCTTGGCAGTAGTGAGCCAATTCAGTCCATGTATACTAAGATTCTCATTGATATTTTTAAAAAATTCAGTCAATGAACATTTATCAAGCACTTTGTGCCAGGTTCTATGGTAAATGCTGGAAGTATAAATGCAAATAGAAAGAAAGATAACCCTTCCCCTTAAGAGACTTAAATTCTAAAGGGGTGGTGGTGGGTGGGGGATAACACATAAATGGAGCTGAAAATCTGCTTCAGAAAGGAAAGAGAGGGATTGCTACAGAGAATCCTACTAAGCAATGAAGACGTGGTTGGCCTGTGCCTCCTCTTTTACCTGGAGGTTCTAGAAGGAACCAACCAACCTGAAGACGAGGTCTTGAAATGGGGGGAGGGAAGGATATTTTTGATGTGAGAAGTATTCCTGGGATACAGTGAGTATCCAGGTGAAGAGGTTCCTTTGGCATGTGACAATGTAACACATATAACATGTAACACATTTTGTTACCAAAGTCCTGTAGAGATGAGTCAGTAGTGTAGAAAAGTAGAGCAATGCTCTCAGTTTTGATATGTGTGGATAGTTTGGGCAGCTAAGTGGCTCAGTGGACAGATTGCCAGGTCTGGTGTCAGGAAGACATCTCCCTGAGTTCAAATACGGTCTCAGATACTTACTAGTTGTGTGACCCTGGGTAAATCACTTCAACTTGTTTGCCTCAGTTTCCTCATCTATTAAATGAACTTATCAAGGAAATGCAAACCACTCCTGTATCTTTGCCACGAAAGACCCAAATGAGGTCATGGAGAGTCAGACGTGACTGAAATGACAGAACAATAAAAAAACTATAAGGAGACATTATCATTTGGTTTTCTTTGCTTTGAAAGGGATTGCCACCAGAAAGATCAAAGACCATATGTTTGGAGTTAATTTTCAAGTGTGCATAAACAATAACCTGCTGACTTATTTTCTGATCAATGTCAAGCTGGATGCCACCTGCTAACTATAGATAAAACATTATCCAGCTTTGAATTTAGCATGCAGTGTATCCCAGAGAAAACTAACATGGATGAAAATGCTTGATCATAAGAGACCAAAGTTGTAGCCATAGTAAAGAGGAAACACTGAATCCTAACTCTGGAGCTTCCTTCAGAGTGTCTTTGAATTATGTTTCACAAAAACATTTTTTTTGCTTTGGTAGTCCTTGGATGATTGTCAATGGACAAAACTATGTAACAAAATACTGCAAGAAGTGATGGAAGTCAAAAAAAGCAAAGAAGTGGCCTTAAGGGACTCATCTTTTTTATGTCCTAGAGGATATCTTACTATTGAAACAATATATTGATAAAACAGTTTTGCTTATTGTTAATATAATTTTGCTTCTTAATGAGATCTTTCCCATTCATTAATAGACTCATGTGACCTGCTTAAATCACCTGGATTTGGGATAATGCCTCGATTTGTTACAGGATCCATGGCATTTAGATTGTAAGGCCAAGGATCCTGGAAGGGTGGAATGTAATGGCAAACAAAGTAAGATCTTTAGCTGTTTTTGTTTTCTATAGTGCCTCTGATTGAATCTTACCTTTGATTGAAATTAATAAATAATCTTTAACTAGAAACAGTTTAGAGAAGATCTTCTCCACCCACTAATAGGCCTTCCCCTTAAAGGGAGTTTAATTAGAGAAGACTTGTAGGAAGGCCCATACCTTTTGTTAATGAAGCACTGATTCTTAAGGGTTGTGATGCCCTCTGGCTCTGAAAAATGTAGAAGTACTCTGAGGTGATGTTTTGTTTTGGGGGTTTAGTTTTTGAAGAAGTTTTGTGTGCCAGATTAAACTCTAGGAAGACCCTAAGCAGCTCCCCGACTTTGAAAACTCATATGCTGGTGCTTCTCTTCTCTGTGATGTATGTATTGCTTATGTCAGGCAATTAATTTTGATTTCTCTGCATTTTCTCTGAACTTCAGGGTGCTGACTTTTTCCCCTGAACTACGTGAATGATATATATGCCTGATTAAAATGGATTGTTGACCTCCTAAAGTTGTCTTTCCTTTTAGAAAAGCAGATAAAAAAACCTGTATAGTAGGTCCTCCTGTGATGTCAGGCTTGCTTTTACAAACAATCACTAATGTTGGAATTATGCTATACTGAATGCTATACTGAACTGTAACTGGTCCCCCATGTGATGCCTGGAAGTAGTTGTTACTCTACAAGGCATTTCTATCTATGGCCATGAAGGTATCACATGATGACTTTGGATTTCCAGGTCAAGAGAGAAGTAACACAAGAACAACCATTACTTGGTCTTAGGTAGCAGCAGATGCCACTGAAAAGGGTAAGACCTGTGTTCTCTGAGTTTATAGGAAAATGCTACAACTCACACTGATTACTTAATTTGGAGTGTATAATCACCAGGAAGTGGCTGGAACTAGTATGTCGTAACGCATTGTTCCTGGAAGTAGCGGAAAGAATACAAATGATATCTTGATAGTAATAGAAAATTTTACTAGAGGATTTTCAAGGTTCCTTCTGACTCTAGCTCTATGATTCTATGTCTGTGGGTGATATATAAAATTTCCTTTTCTCATGCTATAACCCCTTAAAGGAAAAAATTCCTTTACTCTGACAAACATGCACTAAGGTGAAATCCCTTGTCTTCAGAAACTGGATGATGAAACATAAACATGATTGTAATTTCATTTCACCACATGACCAAAATATGTACTGATGGAAGGAAAGATTCTAAAAGGAACTGGACAAACTTACTACTGCATTACCAAAATCTGATATGCTAATCCTGTTGAGGTATTTCAGTTCATGTATTGGCAGTGATTCTGAAATATGAAGATAAGTTGACAGGTTTTATAGTATTAAAAAGCTAAGCAGCAAAAATGAATACCTTGTATTGATCTTATATTTTGTATGTATATATATATATAAAGTGTGCATATATATATATATATACACATATTCATCCATATCCATATCTATCTATTATCCGTCTATCTATCTGTCTGTCAGTCTATCTGTCTGTCTGTGTCTGTCTATCTATTTTCCCCCAGTAGAATACTGCATTGAGGGCAGGAAATGTTTTACAGTTTTTTCTTGTATTCTCTGCAAAGGTCTCCTTTGATGCCTGGTTGTTACCTAGATATGACCTTGGGCCTTGAAGGCTATGTGACAGAAATATAATTTGTGGAAAATACTATCATGGTAAAAAAAAGTCTTTGAATATAGCTCTGGTAAAAGACTGAGTTTGTTTTTTAGGGACTTAACAAGCTAACCAGAGAGAAGCATATTACCAACAGACTTGCCACATGGTGATGAAATTTATTTAGCTACAGCAATGCAAGACATAAGGAAAAATATAAAATGGTCCCCAAGTGGATGTTTGTCTCCTTCCTCTTCTTCAGTGATGGTGACATGAAAGAGCTCAGATGATGATAAACATCACATGAATTTTAGAAAGCAATAAACTTTAATTTGACTATTGATACTATAACCATGAAATTCCTGTCCAATGACCAATGAGTGGATCTGTTTCTATAGGAGCTGAGTCATATCAGTTTTGACATTCTTGCTATGAATAAAATCAAAAGACAGAATTTGTAGCTAAATGACTGCACAGATACTCTGTGGAGAAGTGCATAGAGGTCAAATAATTGTAGATTATATAGAAACTTCATGCCTCTATATCACAATTTCTTTGAGAAAATAATTGGTAGGCACCATATATGGCAAGCTCCAAATAACATCATTAAAAATGAAATGCATTTAAACATACAGGAAAGGACTTGTTACTGATATAGTTCATGTACAGTCAGATCACTGACTTGTCAGGCTTAAGATATGAATTAGAAAAAAACAGGAAAAAGAAAAGCAATACAATTTGAAAAAATTTAATTCTGTTCTATTTAACAGTAATTGAAAACAAAATAATGGAAAATGAAACCTGACCTTGGCTATAATAAAAAAAAAATAAACAAGGAGATAAAAAGAGCCAAAAAGCACCTTAGTCATCAAACTTCTGATTTGCCAAATGGAGAGAAATGCTTACCAAAGGCAATACTGTGTTCAAATATAAACTTTCTTGTAATAATTTATGAAAAGGATGATGAAGTTCTAAGCATTATCAGCTTATAAAGTAGAGAGAAGAAATGGAGAGCAAAAGCAATTTAAAGAAAGTTTGGTAAGATATCTAACTAACCAAAATTACTCCAAAGATCTTTAAGGATGCGAATGGAAGAAAGACTACAAACAGAAGAAAAATAGAACATACTAAAAATAAATATGACAAAATTATTTTCAAGTGGTAAAGGGGGGTAGAATCACCACATTTGGATTCTCATTATGTCCAACTCACATATACTCACAAAAAGATAGAGATGACAGTAAAAAAAATAATGATAATAAAACCAAACTGGATTGGACAAAGTCAATATTGAGGAAATCCATGCTGGAGCATCAAATATGTGGAGGAAAAAGACATTAAAAAAGAAATATATTTCAGACGTCATTAATAAAAAAATGGGGACTGAGTAAATGCCAACTTCCATTGACCTATATGCCTATTCTCCCATCTATGCAAAATGTTTATGAGAATTATCTGTACATAGATCAAAGGCAACCCTGAGTACAATATTAGTGAGGAATGAGTAGGTTTTGACAAACAATACTCAATAAACTTCACAATTAAGCAGTGATGTAGTGAATACAAAAGTTCATTGTGTTGATTGTTTTTTGATTATGAAAAAGCATTTGATACAGTGAAGCAAAACACTACCTTGAAGGCTTTTTATAAGATGTCTTCCATCCATTCATCAAAATCACTCATAATTCCATGGAAGATTTAACAAAGGAAGTAACCCTGTTTGGGTAACCCTGTTTGGTTATTCTCTGATAATAAATATCAGATAGGGGATAAAATAATATATTCCTTGGTGGTGTTCACCACTGTGATGAAGGAGATATAGTGCAGAATTCAGGTTGAAGAGGGATTCCCCATGGATGGTGAAACTCCCTAGATTTTTGTCTTTGTGATTGACAATACATTTATTCTACTAAGCCAAAGAACACTTTCCTAGAAGAGATCTGTAATCACTTATGAGAGTTTGGCTTAACTATCTATGTAGGAAAGACCAAATAGATGAAGAACTTCTGTTGTTCATATTTCAACCTGAATTTGGGTAGATTGCTTATATTACTTTCTCATCAGTACTTATGTTTGGAATAGACAGTATAGAGAGAAGGTTGTGGTTCCAGAATTGAACAGGAGGAAAAGGATATGCTGGGTTGCCTTGAGGAAGCTACAAAGCTCCTTTATTGATCCCAAACTTCCCATGTAAGCAAAGCCTATCTTTTTAATACTGACATTCTGCTGGTGTTACTATATGGCAGTGACATACGGAATTCAAATGTTTCTGAAGAATTTAAAATGAATGTCATACAGAGGGTAATGGGAAGGCTTATAGTAGGTATAAGGAGGTTATAATATATAACATATAACCAATGGGGAACTCTGATGAACAGGAGTAAAACATGTAATTAAAGAATCATATGATAGAAGAGATGGGTTGATCATATGGAGAGATTGAGGGATGATGGGTAGACATCCAGGGTGTTCTAATGTACTCTCAGGATTTTAGGAGAAAATGAGAAAGGCCTCCTTTAGTATGTTGAGTGCTTTGAATGTTTTATTGCATGTACTGCCACTTTCTCTCTTTGACCCTCTTGGGGTATATGATTAATGGTGGGTTCTTTTGTCAATAGTTATAGATAATTCAGCTATTTATTTTAGTATAATTCCAAATTGCATTCTGAATTGGTTAAGCCATAAATCCATTAATAGTGTTAGTGTATCTTTCTACAACCCTTCCAATATAGACTATTTCCATTATTTGCATGTTCTTTTTAAAAAACAGTATCCTCATTTATCTTGGAGGACAAGGTAAACATATCAATTGGAAAACCTTTTAGTTGTGATGGGTAAATTGGCTCTGGATTCAGAGGACCTGAAGGTGAAACTTAACTATTTACTCCCTGTGCAACTTTGGGACCTGACTTCTCAGGACCTCAGTTTCCTCAAAGGGGGTTATGCTAGGTAATCTCCAAGCTCTAAAGTCTATGACCTTACCATTCCCTAGGAGATAAGTAATCAAAAGACATGAATAAGCATTTTTCAAAAAAAGAATCACAAATTATTAAAACGTGAAAAATGCATCAAATAAACATAACAGAAATGTTAAGAAAATCCTCACATTTCACTTTAGATTCATGTAAATGTCAAAGTTGACAAAACTTAGGTGTAGTAAGAAAGAGACACACATTCAGACATTGTTGGTTGACAAGTGAATTTGTACAACTGTTGTGGAAAACAAACTGGAATTAAATAAAGAAAGTTATTAAAATGATCATACCCTTTGAACCAGAAATCTCACTGCTAGAAATATATCCCAAGGAGGTCAATAACAAAAAGTAAGACATAAATGTACTGGCACTTTTTGTGGTAGCAAAGAACTAAGAACAAAGTAAGTACCTGTAAACTTGGGAATGGCTAAACAAAATGCAGTTCATAAATGTTGTGAAATATTCCTGTGCTATTTCAATGAACATGATGAATACAGAGAAACATGGAAAGGAGTTATATGAGCTGATATCCTTTTTCTTTCTTTTCCTCTCTCTTCCTCCCCTCCCTTCTCCTTTTCTTTCCTTTTAAAACAAAAACAAAGTATTTGTATCAATCACATCCCTATAGTGCTTGTCTAAATTTTGGGTCCTTGAGCAAAAATTTAATAAAGGAGCTTTTAATTTTGGTTAATTGTAAATAAAACCTTAAAGAAGAACCTTCTTCAGCCTTAATGTGTCCTCTTTAGTGCTTCAGAAGCTTTGTGAGTCATGGCCACAACCCACTGACTATCCAAAGATACTGCTTCTATGACAGACGTTGGCCAGTCTGATAAAGGGGCTTACCACAACTCTGTCACTTCAGTGGTTCTGAGGTAATTGGCCAGAAAGGCTGTCTTTGGTGTGATCTGGCTCACCTGAGTGGTATCTTGCTAAAGGCCTTGAGGTCCAATAGCTTAGGTCCGGAGCCTGTAAGTTCCATGAAACATCTGTGGTCTCATACCACATGTTGTGGTCACAGGCTGAATATGAAGGGCATGTGTATGCCTTGTGTTATTATTGGCTCAGACTTCACTTTGGCTGCCTTTGACAGTACTCCTGTTTATCTGCATAAGATGCTTAAATTTGTCCTTTTAAGGTAGGAAGAAGGGCAGAGGGGGCAATATATTCCAATAAATGGGCCCAGGGATACTGTAAGAAGGATTCTTTCCCAGGAAACCCATGGTTGATAGTTGCCTTTGCAAATAGCTTGTAATGAACTCAGTTTGGTTTGGGTTTTTCTAATGATTTTATTGTGAATAAGTCAAGCTCGTTTATGAAATACATCTTAGTCAACAACAACAACAAGTTTGCTAAAGTGAACTTGGACTGGGAACCACAAACCACAGGGGAAGGACATGTTGGCTCTTTCACTTCCCATCTGCCGGATGAGTATCTTGCCTGATGAGCAAACCCATCCCCTTTTTTCAGTCACCTTCTCTGCTCCTGGCTTGGTTCACTATTTTTTCCTTCTAGGTGTTTTTCACATTGAGCTGGAATTATTTTTTTTTGCTTCCCCCCTAAATCTGGACTGATAAACCACAACGCCAGGCAAGGAAAATATGTAAGAAGTTTCCTCTGCCATTAACAAAGGAAAAACTGATTGGAGTTATGAGCAGTGTAAAACTGCTATTTATATAGTACAGAGCAATGGAATGGTAAAATCTAATTAGCCACAAAGCAAACTTTCCATATGGGAGGAACGAGCGAGTTCTTGTTGCTGGAGATATTGCAAGGTTCTTTTACAGTTTCATTTTATTTTCTTCATTTGCCTATAGTTGTTAATGCAATTATTTTTCCAGACTGATCTCTGGCATAAACATATTTTTGAATACAGAACATTGAGATGTCTGGCCACAGGAGCCAGTGTATTGGTAAAATCCACAAACATCATAGGAAGTAGTATTATTAGTAACTTGATGGAACAGCTATGCCAATTTTAAACAGAAGGGCCCCATAAAATTACAACAAGGTCATGCTGAAAGAAATTATTATGCAAATAGAAAGAAAAACGCGATCGATGTCAAAATGCTCCTTGTAGTGACAGAAATAAGCAACAGATATACATTTGGATACTGGTTAAAGAAAGACAGTAGGGGTGTCAGACACTAATGCAAAAACAAGATAAATTTGGGCCTGGGAAGATTTATTCCTTCCTCTTCATGAAAACATTGTGTCTGTGACAGCAAATCTTGAACTGACATTGTTCCTTTTAATATACATCTGTGAAGATTGCATGCAAAATGTAGGGACTTTTCCCGTTGTCCAGCCCCTCCCTCACAGTCTGATGCAGGTGAGATAAATAGGGACATTGCTATACTCCTTCCCTTCCCCCTCCCCAGCTCAGTCAAGTGTGAGCAACTATCTTCTGATAACCAAAGTTTTCTCCTATTTAACAATGTGTTAGTTAGGTTGGCCTTTCCTATCACCAAGATCATGGTCATCAAGCAATTTTTAAAAAGTGCCTACTATTCATTCAGTCTTTCAATAAACATTTGTTGAGTGCCAGCTATATGTATAACAGTGTCAGGAAGATGTTATTAACGTTATAAGACTGAGGAATTTACAATTTAGTGGAAAAGATCAGGCATTCACTTGAAAAAGTTAAATCATAATGAACAGCATTGGAAAGAGCCCCGACTCTAACCTCAGAGAGTACAGGTTTATAATTCCAACTCCGATGCATATTATTTGTGTGCTCTTGGCCAAATCCCTTAACTTTCTCACTAGGTATAATCTTCTTTACTTGTAAAAAGTGTAGTTTGAACTATATAGTCCCTGAGGTCCCTTACAACAGTGATGTCAAACTAAAATAGAAACAGATTCCTGCAGGTCACCTATTGACTTAGTAAAACACAAATTAACATCTTTTATATTGTGTTGTATTTTTATTCATTTTGGGAAATATTTCCCAATTACATTTTTAACATAGTTTGAACTGCACTAAAGAGCTTAAGGAGTATTATGGAAAATACTGTGGTATCCTTTCTCCTCATTCCTCATCCCCAGGCTCCATGTTTGATGCCTCTACCTTATACCATTATATCTATAGTCATACGGGCCTATGATGATAATTGCAATATAAAGTTGTGAGCTCAGGGGAATAAGAGATTACTGTGTGGTGAAATGATAAAGGAAGACTTCATAGAGGAGTTGACATTTGGTTTGGGTCTTGAGGGGTGGCCGGGGTTTGGGTAGGTGAAGAAGAAAAATATCAAATGCGTTCTGAGATGGCTGACAGAAGGATCAAAGAGGTGTAAGGATTGAGTAAGATGTGATTAGAATGAACATACTAGCCCTGAAAGAGTAGATTGCATTGGGGAGTCGGCAAGTTAGAAAGGCAGGTTTGGTCCATTTTATGAAGGGTGTCTGATGTCAGACTAAATCGTTTATATTTTACCCTGTCAGAAATTGGAACTAATAAGGGGCTTTGTAGAACTCTCACAAATTGACTCCTAATCTCCAGGATAGACATTCAAAGGTTCTTGGAAGAGACCTTGTTTTTTACTCATGCTTGACTCTTTGTGACCCCAGTTGGGATTTCCTTGGCAAAGACACTGGAGTAGTTTGACATTTCCTTTTTCAGATCACTTTACAGATGAGGAAACTGAGGCCAGCATGGTTAAGTGACTTGCCTATAGTCACACAGCTAGTGAGTGTTTAAGTCCAGATTTGAACTCAGGAAGATCAGTATTCCTGACTCCAGGCTTGACAATTTATCCACTGGGTCACCTAGTAGAGACTTTAGGCATCATATGTTCCAACTCTCTAATTTCTTCTACAAATGAAGAAACAATAGGAAAGAGCAGTGACAGTGTCTGAAAAGAGGTCAGTGTAGCCAGGATGTCTTCATTTCTGGAATTCTTAACTTTGAGTTAAAATATTCCATTCACCACCAGAGAGGTGAAGTTGTTTGAAATCATATAGCTAGTTAGTGGCAATTCTAAAACCAGGTCTTAGAAAAATGTAGGAGATAGAAGACATATAAGTGTAGAATATTTTGTTTGTGGATTTTCATGGATTTATAGATTTAAACTTTGATCTCAAGTCTCATGTTGTCTATCTACCATTCAATTTTTGCCTCATTATCTATTGAAAAAAATGCATGGATTTTAAATGTCCATATAACACGGAAGTGTTGATTTAGAACTGGAGGGAATCTTACAAGGTACCTAATCCAAACCCTTCATTTTATAAATAAGGTAACTGAGGACCAGAGATGTTAAGGGACTTTAAAAAGCATGCTATGGTTTTGTCTTCTGGTAGAATGAATGGGAATATAAAAAATTTATTTTATTTGCCTCAGTGTTTCTCATCTATTCACCATATATTGTAGTGTATAGCTTTCTTACAGAAGAGAGACGTCTTTCAGTAACTCCTCACAGGTATGTGTGTTTTCTTGACAAAGCATTCTGGGGCAGTAACAGAAATTTGAAAAGAGTTCAGTATGGCTTCTGGCCTAGCTTTATCTTTGAAATTCTCCACACTAACTTAAAATATTGCCCCATTTGTAGCCTCGGAGTTTCCCTGCTAATTCCATGTGAAGCCTGAGAGCCAGGAAACTTTAAGGACTCTCAAACTTTGGAGCTTGCTTGATGAACATTTCTGGACTATGTGTCTTAATCTCTCTATCAGGATCAATGTGATCCTGTGTTAAAGCCAAGGTCAAATGGGATAAGCAGTTGAACCTTTTCCTCCTTCTTGCATGGCTCATTGAAACATGCAACCTTTATCTTCTCAGTTTTGCTTTTTGGAGCGAAATGTGCAAGTCAAAGCAGATGTTTCTTGGCTTTCTTTTGAAAATGCCTTTTGGTTTTTACTAGGCTTGGTGTCAGAGAAGTGATCAGGGGTGAGATTAGGTGGGGGGGGGTGCGATGTCATTGTTTGCTTTTATTGTGAAATAAGGGAACCTTATTTTGGGGGAACATTTGGGTTACTTAGCTCAAGTTTTCGTTTCCAAAGTCTTGAGATCCATTTTTTTTTCTATCTAACATCTGTAACTTTAACATCAACTCTGAGTACAGGCAGGCAGTGAGACAGCCTTTTTATCCTCTATAGTAAAGCTTTGGACTTGGAATCAAGAAGACTTGCATTCTAATCTTATCTCAGCCATAAACTGTGTTAACTTCACCAAGCTGCAGCTTCCTCATCTGTTAAATGACAGATATTTTGATCTTTTTGGTTAGCAAGAAAGAAAACATGTGAGAGCTGAAAGTAACTCCAGAGTCCATTTCACTTCAATACCCTTATTTTAAAGATCAAGGTAGTTTAAGAGTCCTTGCCAAGGTCACACAGAGACTACATGTGCGAGGTGGGGTTAGGTCCTCTAACTCAAGAGCCTTCTCTTTCTACCACCAGCTGTCACTTCTCTGGGCTTGATTTCTCAGACGGTTCAGGTAAATGACTCCTTTTTTCCATGAAGTTCCCTTTTTCATTGGGTCATATATAATTTATGAATAAAACAGTAGCACAGCTGCTGCTTTCCTAATGCACTCATGTGTTTGTGTATGTGTTTTAATGAACCACTAGCCACACATTTTCCTCAACCACAAGTGACATTTATGGTCTACTTTATAGCCTCCACCATTTCAGGTGGCTCACTAACGAGCTCCTTAAAATAACTAGCCTTTAATAACCTTAGTTTTCAGCCTACCCACTCCAGAATACAAGAGGGAACTGAACGATTTACCAGTTGGGAGCAGGGACTCAGGAAAGGATCTAATACTTTACCTTCTACCTGGCCTGCCTGGAGTGAAGTCTCTAAAGTCCCTGCTGCCTTTTCTTTTCTTTTTTTCCCCCAGTGCCTATGGATAATAGCAAACAATTCCCTAGCTAATTTCATGGATTGCAGAATCATTAGGAAAACAAAGAATGGACAGAAATAATGCTTCTCCCATTTTATGCCTGGTAAGAGATTTTGGCTATAAAATCACAAACTGTTGGGACGCCACTGCCAGGGAATACTGCCAAATTTATAGAGAAAAAAGTGTGTTTGAATTCTTGTGTTAATCTTTTCTTCTTGCTTTCTCTGCTAGAGGAGGCCAAATCTCCTGTCCCATCACCTCACACTTTACTGAAGCGCAAAGTTAAATTCCCAACATGCCCAGTAGGTTTGATTTAGTTTATGGCAAAAGGGAGATAATGAATGTAAGCCATGAAGTCTATAGCAGAAGGCACTCTGTGCATTCTCTGATGGATGACTGATTTCAGCAGACCTCCAAGCAAGGCTTTTTCCAGAAATACCAAAAGATCACAATGAACTTCTCCTTTAGTGTCTGCAGGAGCCTGTGAACTTTATGAAAAAACATGGTTCAAACCTATCAATACTCATCCTCAGACCCTTCTATTAGATCCTGAACATTTTATTCAATAGCCCATCTTGTTTCATGATTCTTGTATTCCCCAGGCTTTAGACTCTGACTTGGTACCCTTGACTCTGCTGTTTTCACAACACTCTGTATATTGAAATAAATAGCATGGAGGAGTGGATTGCAAGCCAGGCCTGAAATCAGCAATGCTTGGTTGGGTTCAGGTCCCTGATACATATTGGCCTTATGTTCCTGGGCCATTCATTTTATCTTTCAAATATCTCAGAAACTCTCTAAGACTGTAAGTTGTAAAAGAGGTGATGTTCTATATTGTGGGAAGGAGTTTTCTTATCTGGCAGTTCCCTTGACCCAAAGAGTTCAGAAGTCCAGCACAAAAATAAAAAAGAGGCCCAGCTAAAAAAATGATGCACTACATCCGAGCTTTCATTGTATTCCCATTAAGATGATTTCTTTTTAATCTTCCTCATCGATTGAGTAGTTCAACCAGAAGAATCTGCTGAGTGTTGAACCCTGTGTAGGGATTGTAAGGCACAAATAAAAGCCTAAGTCATAGGCCCTGCGAGGGGCTTGCAAATAGTTGTGCAGACAAGACTAAGACAAGGAAATTATCAAAATAATTGCATACTTATCATTTACTAAGTGTCTTCTATTTGTAAGATTCTCCTCAAGGGACACAGGGGGGTGGTGGTAGTAGTGGTAATAGGTAAGAGAAATGGAAGACAATAAGTATTCATATACCATCTACTATGTGCCAAATGCTTTTGACAAATATCATCTCATTTCATCCTCATAAATACCCTGTATGAGAGGATTTATTGTTATCCCCATTTTACCAGTTAAAAAAATTGAGGGTAAGTGATGTGCTCAGTGTTACACAATTAGAAAGTAGCTGAGGCAAGCTTTGAACTTAAGTCTTCGCAATTCCAAGTCCAGCACTCTCACCACCGTGTCACCAGCTGCTTCTACAAAGATGAATAGCCACAGACCCTGCCATTGATGAGTTTACAATCACTTAGGACATTAAATATATATGTAGAAAAATAGAAATTAGCGCATAAATTAGCATATGATCACATATGTATGTGATTATAAATATATGATCAATAAAATAAATGTTTAAGGCTAATACAAATTGCTAAGAGATCAAATTAGAATAGGATCAGTCATTTCTAGTTTTAATCAGAAAAAGTATCACAGGGGAAGGGGCATTTAAGCTGGTCCTTGATGGATAGGATATCAATATACGAGGATAGGGTAGGTCATTTTAGTTTCATGAAATGTGGAGAGCAAAGGCAAAAATGTGATAGAACAGAATATGCAACTGGAGAACAGTGAGTAAGCATATTTACTATGAGTATCATGAGTAACAGTGAGTATCATGTTTACTGAGCCAATGATTTCATTGGGATAGGGAATTCTCAGTGAGGAAACTCTGCCCAAGCATATTGGCAGCTATATGTTAACTTATAGTCTTTCCCCCCTCTTTTTAATAGTATCTTATTTTTGTCCAAATTACGTGTCAAGACAATTATTTAGCACTCATTTTTATAAGATCTTGAGTTCCAAAATCCCCCCTTTCCCTCTCCTTTTCCTAAAATGAAAGGCAATCTGATATAGGTTTATGCATATGCTATCCTATAAAGCATATTTCCATATTAGTCACAGTTGTGAAAGAAGAAAAAGATCAAAAGAAAAAAAAAACACCAAAAATAATAAAAAAGTGAAAAAATATAGCTGGATCAAAGAGTATGAACAGTTTGATTTCCCCTTGGGCATAGTTCAAAATTGCATTAGTGTCTCAATTTTCCCACTCCTCTTCAACATTTATCATCTTCTTTCTTTTTGGTTATATTGGCCAATCTAAGAAGTGTGAGGTGGAGTTGTTTTTATTTGTATTTCTCTAATCAAAAGTGATTTAAAGCATTTCTTCATATGCCTATAGACAGCTTGGATTTCTTCATCTGAGAACTGCCTGTTCATATCCTTTGACCATTTATTAATTGGGGAATGACTTGTTTTCTCATTAATTTGACTCAGTTCTCTATATATTTGAGAAATGAAGCCTTTATCATAGACGCTTGCTATAAAGATTGTTTCCCAGATTTTTGCTTCCTTCTAATCTTGGTTGCATTGGTTTTGTTTGTGCAAAAGCTTTTTAATTTAATATAAGCAAAATGATCTCTGAACCTATAATTCATTTAACTTCTCCCTTAAGAATTTGAATGTTGTACCACTCGGTGCACATATGTTTAGTATTGATATTACTTTATTGTCTTTCGTATCTTTTCTTAACAAGATTATTTTTCTTCTTTATTACTCTTAAGTAGGTCTATTTTTGCTTTTGCTTTGTCTGAGATCAGGATTGCTACCCGTGATTATTTTACCTCAGTTCAGCTGAAGCTTAATTGATTCTGCTCCTTTTTCTCTGTGTGTTATCTTTCTGCTTCAAGTGTGTTTCTTGTAAACAACATATTGTAGGATTCTGGTTTTTGATCCATTCTGCTATCGATTTCTTTGTTATGAGATTTCATCCCACTCACATTCATAGTTATGATTAATAACTGTGTATTTCCCTCCATCCTATTTTTCCTTCTGTTTTTCCTCTCTTCTTTTATCCTTTCCCTCTTCAACAGTATTTTGTTTCTTTCTATCACCTCCCCTGGCTTTCTCTCTCTTCTTTCAGACTACCTCCCTCCCAGTCCCCATCCTCAACCTTTACTTAATCTTTTCCTCTTCTACTTTACATTTCTATATTCAACTGATTGTGTACATTATTCCCTCATTGAGCCAATACTGATGAGAATAAGGTTCAAGCAATGCTCATCACACAGCCTCCTATCTTTTCCTCCACTTAATATGCTTTTCTTGCTTCATGTGAAATATTTTACCCCATTCTACTCCCTTTCTTCTGCACCCAGTCTACTCCTCTTCCTCATCCCTTAATTTTTTTATGTCATTCCTTCAAATTCCCATACCCTGTATATATATTCCTTCCAGCTGTATTATTAGTGGTACAACTTTTAAGAATTATGACAACAATCTTCCCATGTAGGGATATAAACAGTTAGGCTTCTCTTGGGTTTTCACATTGGAGACCATTATTTTTTGTTCAATTTTGGTCTTCCCCTTATGAAAGTTCAAAATCTTTCTATTTTATTGAATAACCATTTTTTTTTGCTTAGAGTATTATTTTTCCAGCTAAGTGATTCCTGGTTGTAATCCTAGTTCCTTTGCCTTCTGGAATATCATGTTCTATCACCTCTGATTCTTTAATGTTGCAGCTGTAAAGTTCTATGTAATCCTGATTATGTCTCCCTGGTATTTGAAGTATTTCTTTCTGGCTACTTCCATTTTTAAATTGACCTGATAGTTCTGTAATAGTTTCTGTAAAAGGTTATAATGATCCCTGGAGTTTTTATTTTGGGATTTCTTTCTTGATATAATGAGTTGATTCTTTCAATCCCTATTTTATCTCCTGTTTTCAGAATATTAGGGCAGTTTTCCTTGATAATTTCTTGAAAGATGCTATCTTGGTCCTCATTTTGATTATGGCTTTTAGGTAGTACAATGATACTGACATTGTTTCTTCTGGTTCTGTTTTCTAGATCACTTGTTTTTCCAATGAGGCATTTTACATTTTCTTCTATTTTTTCATTCTTTCAAATTTGTTTGGTTGATTCTTGATGTCTCATAGAGTCATTAGCTTCCACTTGTCCAATTCCAGCTTTTAAGGGGTTGTTTTCCCCAGTTCACTTTTTTACTTTGTTTCTATTTGGCCAATTGTACTTTTTAGAGAATAGTTTTCTTCAGTGACTTTTTGTATTTCCTTTTCCATTTTTGCCAATTTAAGTTTTTAAGTAGTTGCTTTCTTTGTCCAGTATAAAGGATTCAATGGAGCTGAATTATTTATATCCCTATATGGGAAGATGATACTTTCACTTATTAAAAATTGTACCACTAATAGCACAGCTAGAAGGAACATACAGAGAGAGTATGGGTATAAGGTGAATTTGAGGGAATGACAAAAAAATTAAGGGATGGGAAAGAGAAATACACTGGGTGCAGAAGGAAGGGACAGGTAGAATGGGATTGTTGTTGACTCTTTTTTCTTTTAAGCTGATTTAAGCCACGGATCCTATTTGATTTAAGGATTTAATTTCTAGATAGGAAAGATTACAGAAGGTCAATGTCTTCGTTCTGGTTAACTTAAGAAATTGTCATGGAAGATAGGAGATCTTTGAAGGAAGGAAAAAAGACTTAGTGACGTATGGTGTTATAGTTGCAGAAATTCTGGGTTAGGAAAAGGATATTTTAGACAAATGGTTATTAGAACAGTGGAAAAAACTCTAAATTGGATGTCAGAAATTTTGAGTTCCAGTTCAGATCAAGAAAAGTCACTAGCATAAAACACATTTTCATACTTCTAACTTATATAATTGATGCCTGCCAGACTACATCTCTCATCTGCTCTTATTGCTAAGTATGGCTGAATCTCATCTGATCTCCATACTTACAATGACTAAAGCAAAGGAATCTTATTTATCTCTGGAATACCTCCCTACCTCAGGTTCAGGGTGGTTGAGTAAATCCTAATTCTGCATCTGCAGGTTGAACTACCATTCAAGTAGATGTGCTGGGCTCATGGTTCTCTCCAAATAGAGTAATTCTCCACCAGCTTTGGTGCCTAAGGCTGGAAATGAAGGGTGTAAGGCCAGCATACCCCCACTTAGTAAAACATAGCAAGTAGTTTTGGGCTGCTCTAGCTCCCTGCTATTTTCAGCATATTCTCTATGACTGGCAAGAAGGCTGTGGTACTAGATGCACACTGGAAAAGGACTCTACCCTTATGCTAGAGAGGCACTGTGGAGTAGTGGGTAGAGCTGTGGTCTTGGAGTCAGAAAACTATGAAATGGAATCCTACCTCTAGCTGTGTGAGTCTAGACAGGGAAGTCACTAAATGTGTAAAATGGAAATAATACTAATAACACCAACCTCATAGGCTCAAATAAGACCATATTTGTAACATTTAAGTGATACACAAATGTAATTTATTATGCCTTCTCTCTGTGAATCCCTTCTTGTTTGTCTGAGCCTGTGGTTCCTGATGCAATCTCTGTCTAGCTACAAGTCTCATACAATAGCATTGTTCTATGTTTACCTAAACATTGTCCCATTGACTCAACTAAGGAAGTTAGTCTGGATACATAGTCAGAAGTGATGATCTTATATTTAGAAACACTTTGTTAAACAATAATAATTGACAAGAGTTACAAAGTGGTTTATATGGCACCTTAAAGTTTGCAAAAAACTTTATATTTATCATTTCATCTGAGCCTCATAACAGCCTGGTAGGAAAGGTATCACAGGCATTTTTGTTCTATCTTTACAGATGAGGAAACTGAGATAAGTGACTTGTGCATGGTTACAAAGTTAGTAAGTATATGACACTCACTGAACTCCATATGAGATTAGCCTTCATATTTCCATGTCTAGGATTGCATCAATTATATTGATTCCAGTCTTGTAATATATTGTACTTCTCCCTTGGTGGCAAAATAGCATGACTGAATAGGAGAACTGGCTTTGGATCCACAGGACTTGTGTTCAAGTCTACTGCTTACAAGTCTGGGGCAAGTAACTTCTCTGGGCCTTGATTTTCTCATGTAAAAATAAGAAAATAGTGCCAAAGGATCCCTAAGCTCTTTTAGTTCTAAATTCTATGAATCTTAAATAAAAAATTAAAAGAAATATAAAGAGTCACAAATTCTCTTCACTTGATCTTAAATACATCTTCTATATTATTTATGTAGTTCAGAAATAGTCTCAGATTTACCAGGAAACCATGGAATAGTGGAGAAAATAACAGTGGAGAAAAGATAGTGGACAAAAGAACTGAATCTCTGAATCTTGAAGTAGCAAAAGATATCAGGAGGCATCTAGCCCAAATCATACCTGAAAAAGAGTCTTCCTGACAACATGCTCATCAAATCATTGCTTCTATGTGTAGATCTTGTCATCTCCACACAGAAAAAAGAAAGAAAGAAATCCAAAGGATTCCATTTTCTAACCCTTCTTCCACTCCTCAAATGTTTTTTTCCCTTTGTATAGATTTGTCTGGACATGAAGAAAATCTACACACAATAGGAATGATATTTCCCTCAAAAAATGTGGCCCAAAGAGGAATTTCTGTTGATGAACTCCTGTTGCAGAAATCAATGATCTCTCCTTTTATGACCTCCCTTTCTGTGCTAGCAATGCGACCCACAGAATCAGTTCATTTGCCATAAACACTTTGGCCATGGGAGAGCCGCCTCTGCTTCCACTCCTTTCACCCATCCACCAGAGTTGTTTATGGACTGCATCCGTTCCCAGAGCCAGGAACATTTCCTTTTATCCCAGTGTGCAGGTTTGGATACACTTTCTTCTGGAAATATATCAAAGTCAGTCAGCCTGCGGTCTCAAGTGCCGAATAGTTTAGTTATAGCTTGGTCCAACTTCTGAACAATGATATTAAACTTAGGATTTTTGAAATGTTTATGTTAGCCCTAGCAGTGCTGTTGACTGTGATTGTTGACACTAACACTGTATGGTCCAGAAGACGGAACAAGATCAGCAAGTGAGATTGTTTTGTGTTGTAAATTCGACTTGCAGATGTGCTCCTAACTAATCAAAGCCAGAGTTTGGTTCTCTTTTCTTGGTCATGTGACTAGAAAGCCAAGGTTGTTGGGGACATTTAGGAAAGCTCAAATATTCCCAAGGTTAGGGAAGTCATTGGAGAGAAATAACTTGAGTTCCAGAAAGACATTGCTGAGAGGATCAAAAGGCAATTTTCTTTCTCGGTTATTTGTGTATTTTCAAGAGTCTCTCTCTCTCTCTCTCTCTCTCTCTCTCTCTCTCTCTCTCTCTCTCTCTCTCTCGCTCTCTCTCCTCTTTCTTTCTCTTTCCCCCCTCTTTTTTCTCTTTTTCTCTCTCTCCTGTACCTCTTCTCCCTTTATCTTTCCTTCTCTCCTCCCTAAAAAGGTAGTAACAAGTACAATTATGTGGTATTTGCCTTGCCTCTTTAAAAAAACCTTCTGGAATATCAGTTGCTGCATTATATAAACTAGGTTGTAGATTCAAGCAATTTCCAATCCATTTAAAAGTAACTTTGCTTTCCAAGCATTTTTGGTTGTCACCAACATGCCTTTGGAGACTATGCCACATTGTCTTAGAAGTATGATGCAGAGAAAAACTATATAGCTTCTCTTTCTTTTTTATTCTCGGTCCCTTAATATTATACCATAGACAACTTCAACCAACTAAAAAGAAAAAAGGGCGAGTAGAGAAAAAGGTAATTTTAATTATTCCCCTTTAAATTGTCTATTTAATGTAATAATGAAAATTATGCTCATAAATAAGACATCTAAAATGTTCTGAAAGCAAAACAGCTCTAAACATTATTTAAATCTGCCCCTTGGCCAGTTTTTGCCCATTCTTCCTATGCTTACCCACAAATCTGAAACTCCTTTGACTTAGTCCCTCAGCCTTGCAGTTGGAGACATGCTATGCCTTCCAAATTAGAGGTTAAATTCTGTAACTTATACTTCCTAGCTCTCAACTATTGCTCTTTTTCATACATATTTTTCTCCACATCTTCTTATTTTTCCTTCCTTTCTCTCTTTCTTTTTCTTTCATTTTCTTTCTTTCTTCCTTCCTTCCTTCCTTCCTTCCTTCCTTCCTTCCTTCCTTCCTTCCTTCCTTCCTTCCTTCCTTCCTTCCTTCCTTCCTTCCTTTCTTTCTTTCTTTCTTTCTTTCTTTCTTTCTTTCTTTCTTTCTTTCTTTCTTTCTTTCTTCCTTCCTTCCTTCCTTCCTTCCTTCCTTCCTTCCTTCCTTCCTTCCTTCTCTCTTTCTCTTTCTTCCTTCCTTTCTTTCTTTCATGGAACTTTAGATTTAGAACTAGAAGGGAACTCAGAGGCCATAAATATGACTCATTTTACAGATGTGGAGAGTGAGCCTCCATGAGGTTAAATGACTTTATCAGGGTCTTACAGCCTGTACATATTTGAGGCAACATTCAGACTCTGGTCTTCACTCCACATTCAGCATCAATATCCATTTCTTATAACAAAGACTAAAAGAGAAGAGAAAGCAACTCCACAAAACTAAGCAACACTTCAATGTAATCTGCTATATGTAGTGGTCCAAAATGACACCTCTCTTCCTTTCCAAAGAAGGGAGGTAATTGCGTTCTAATATGTCCTATTCAAGATGGAGCTTAGGGATCATAATTATATATGGTCCAATTTCAATTCTCTTTTGTTCCTCACAACAACCTTGTATAAGCTATTGTTATCACCATTTTGTTAATGAGGAAACTGAGGCAGATGATTGTTAAGTGACTTGCTCAGGGTTATACAACTAGTAAGTGTCTAAGGCCAGATTTGAATTCAAGTCTTTTTCACTCTAAGGCTAACATTCTACTCACCATGCCAACTCTCTCTCTCCATATATATGTGTATAACATATATGTAAAAACATAATTGAAGAATCATTGGATGCTGTGAAAGCCAATATAATAAAGTCTGTACACTAAAATGCAAGAAATGATTGCAGAAAGCTATTAAAACTAGCAGGCAAAGTGAAATTAGAAAATAGCCCCCAGTGGATAACTGAAACACCAAAAAGAATAGTCTAAGCAATGCCAAGTCACAATACGGAGCTTCCAGATTAAGAAACAAAGATCCTGGACATACCTAAAAAGACAGTTTAAGTAGTAAGTGACCACATCAGAATCACACAAGATCTGGCAGCTTCTACTATGTATGAAAGGACATCTCAAATACAATATTAAAAAATGTAAAAGATATAGGCTTACAACCAAGAATAACCCTTTAAAGCTGAATGTAATCCTACAAAGTAAAAAAAGCTGTGTTTCAATGGAATAGAGGACTTTAAAACATTCCTGATGATAAAACTGAGTAAGAACTTTGAAACGAACAAACAAAACTCAAGAGAATCTAGAATTACAAAATTATTTGAGCATCTGGAATTGGATAACATTCTAATGGGAATGAAACAAGTGTCCCTTTAAAAACTTAATGTCATCAAAAAGTATTGAGGGATTCAATTAAGAAAAACAAAGGATCTGGAGGTAGACCAAGCTTTAAAAGGGGAAAAGGGAGAATAAAAGGAATGCACTAATGTAGAAAGGAAAATGAAGTGGAACTTCTTGTTTATTATAACAGATGTAGAAAAAGAGTATACCAATAGTGAGGAAGGGTTGAGAACAGGTGGCATTAGATGAACCTCACTCTTAACTAGAAGAAGTGTTCACACACATGCATGTGCTCACCTTTACAGTAAAATTGTCAAATTCAACTGGGAATCAAGTGAGGGTAGGAACAGGAGGTGGTTAAGAGAAAAAGTAAAACTTGAGAAGGGTGTCACAATAAAAACAAACTTCCAGATCTTGAAGAAGGGGATTATAGAAAACACAAACAAACAAGAAACTGAGAGAGTGCCCATCAATTGGGGAATGTTTGAACTAATGTATTATGTGAATGTGATTGAATATTATTGAAGAAATAATGAAAGAGAAGATGCCAGAAAATCATGGAAGTATGAATTGATGTAGAGTGAAGAGAATAGAACCAGGAAAGGACTTTATATAGTGGCAACCTTGTAAAGAAAAAAAAAGTCTTTGAAAGACATAAGAATTCTGACCAATACCATGAATAACCATTTCTTGAGAGGACCCATGATTAAGAGACAGGTGATGTACTCAAAGTGAAGAAAGAGTTATATTTCTGTTCATTACTGGGTGGATTTGTTTTACTTGATGTTTATTTCCTGTGTTTGATTAGAGAGGTGTGATGGTTATGTTTTAAAAAAAATAAAGAGAAACAAAAAAAGAGGAGGGCCATCAAAGCATCTTAAAACATGTTCATGAGGGCAGAGCCAAGATGATGGAGAAAACCTCACTTCTCCTCTAAACTCCTTAGAACACCTTTAAATAATGCCATAAAACAATCCCTGGAGCAGCAGAACCCATAAAGGAATAGGGTGCAATAATTTTCCACTCAAAGGCAACTTAGAAGGTCAGCAGGAAGGGTCTGTCTGACCTGGGGGAGAGTGGAGCACAACTCAACACAGACTCAGACTGGGTCCTAGCAAACCAGGAGCAAGCCTTGGGAACCACTGAATCATCATCATCATCAGCTGCTTAGAGATCTTAGCTCACATGGTAAACAGGTCAAACAACTGGTAAGAAGGAGATTATAAGGGTCTCTTTACTAGTACTAATGCAGGATTCTATTATTGTCCATACTTGGATCCAGGATACAGTCATGGGTAATAGTCCCAGGATGAGGAGGAATACTAGCATACCAGGGCTTGTGGCTGTGGTGGAGCAGGGACCCTTCTCACAGTTCCAGGGCAGAAAAGAGTATTTGTGGTGTCTCACAGACCAGAGCATGAACCAGGAGAGTAGTAAACACATATCTCTTTAGATCATACCACCAAGGAAGAACTGAAAACTCACAGGTCCCTAGAAATGTCTTTGAAAACAGCTGCACAAAGCCCTGTAGCTTGTAATAGTGTGCCCTCCAAAGCAGAACCCTACTTTAAAAAAGAGTTAAAAGTCAAGATACTGGCCAAATGGAAAAAGAGGTACAAATATTCACTTTTAAAAATCCTTAAAAAGTAGAATTGGCCAAATGGGAAAAGAAAGTACAAAAGCTCACTGAAGAAAATGATTCCTTAAAAATTAGAATTGAGATGGAAGATAATGACTTTATAAGAAATTAAGAAATAACAAGACAAAACTAAAAGAATGAAAAAGTAGAAGACAATATGAAATATCTTGTTGGAAAAACAATTATCCTAGAAAATAGATACAGGAGAGATAATTTAAAAATTATTGGATTACCTGAAAGCCATGATAAAAAAAGAAATGATGGAAAACTGTCCTGATATTCTAGAACCAGAGGAATAGAAATTGTGGAATCACCTCCTGAAAGAGATTCCCAAATGAAAGCTCATAGGAATATTCTAGCCAAATTCCAAAGCTCCCAGGTTAAGAAGAAAATATTTCAAGCAGCCAGAAAGAAACAATTCAAGTATCATGGAATCACAGTCAGGATAACACAAGATTTAGCAGCTTTTACATTAAAGTAATGGAGGGCTTGGAATATGATATTCTACAGGGCAAAGAAGCTAGACTTAAGACCAATAATCACATACACAGAAAAACTGAGTGTAATCCTTCAGGAAAAAAAGTTGGCATTCAATGAAGTAGAAGACTTTCAAGTACTCTTGATGAAAAGACCAGAGATGAAGAGAAAATTTGACTTTCAAATACAATCCTCAAATGAAGTATAAAAAAACTAAAAAGGAAAGGGAAATCATAAGGAATTAATAAGATTAAATGGTTACATTCCTACATGGGAAGATGATATTTGTAACTCATAAAAAATTTCTCATTATTAGGGCAGCTATAAGGAGTATATATAGGCAGAGATCATAGGCATGAGTTGTCTATGAAGATATGTTATCTAAAAAAATAAAATTAAAGGGTTAAAGAGGAATGTACTGGGAGAAAGGAAAAGAGAGAGGTAGAATGGGGTAAATTATCTCATATAAAAGAGGCAAGAAAACGTTTTTACAGTGGAGGGAAAGGAAGGAAGATACAGGGAAGTGAATGAACCTTACTCTCATCAGAATTGGCTCAAAATGGGAGTAACATATACAGTTAGTTGGGTATAGATATCTATCTTACCCTACATGAAAATAGGAGAGGAAGGGGATAAGAAGGACGGGTGATAGAAGGGAGGGCTGATTGGGACAGGGGGTGATCATAAGCACAACAGTTTTGAGGAGGGTCAAGAAGTGAGAGAGAATAGAATAAATGGGAGGATAGGATAGAGGGAAATACAGTTAGAATAACTGTGAAAAAATTGAAGCAAATTTCTCTGATAAAGGCTTCTTTTCTCAAACGTATGGAGAAAAGAGTCAAATTTATAAAAATAAGAGCCATTCCCAATTGATAACTGATCAAAAGGTATGAACAAGTTTCAGATGAAGTAATCAAAGCTATCTATAGCCATATAAAAATACTCTAACTTAACTATTGATTGCAGAAATGCAAATTAAACCAATTCTGAGGTACTATCTCATACTTATTAGACTGGCTAATAGGACAGAAACGGAAAATGACAAATGTAGGAGGGGATGTGGGAAAAATGAGACATTAATGCATTGTTGGTGGAGTTATGAATTGGAAATTGAGGGGATTTCCATCAACTGGGGAATGACTGAACAAACTGCAGTACATGATTATGATGGAATACTATTGTGCTATAAGAAATAGCAGGGTGCTCTCAGAAAAAAAAAACCTGAAAAGATTTACATGAGCTGATGCAAAATGAAATGTACAAAATAACAACATCTTAAGATGATCAGCTGTGAATGACTTAGTTATTCTCAGCTATCCAATGATCCAAGACAACTCTGAAATACTTATGATGAAGGATGCTATCTATCCCTAGAGAGAGAACTAATGGTGTCTGAATAGAGACTGAAGTATTTTTTTACTTTATTTTTCTTGAGTTTTTCTTTTGGGAGGAGGTTTCAATGTTTCTTTTACAACATGACTAATATGGAAATGGTTTGCATGCCTACACATGTATAACCTATATGCAATTGCTTGCTTTTTCAATGAGGGGGCATGGGAAGGGAGAAAATAATTTTATTGATCTGATTTCTTAAGCCTAATGAAATCGTTTGTCTTTTTAATGCTGCTATTAATGTATAAAGTATAAAGTATATTGTATAAAGTAATCTTGTGGTATTTTTCAATTCACCTTGTGCCAATATATATTAGTCTTCCAGGCTGCCCTGAAACTGTCTCACCATTTCTTATAGCATAGTATTCCATTCCATTTATATACCATAATTTGATCACCTGTCCAACAACCTCTTCTGTTTCCCATTTTTTGCCATTACAAAATGAGCTAAAAATAAGCCCCTCCAATAATCGTTGTCTCTGTATGTATATACATACATACACACCCATGTTTGTGTGTGCTTCTTTTTTATGCATAGTTTCAAATTATTTTTGAAAATGGCTATGCAAATTCATAGTTCTAGCTTATCTGTTTTCCCATGGTCTCTCTAACATTTGTCATTTTCCTTTTTTGGTCATAACCCAATCAGTGTAAGATACAACTTTAGGATTTTTTAAAATGTGCCTTTCTATAATAGCAACAAAATATTTTTTTCATATGGTTGCTGATAGCTTGGATTTCTTACTTTGAAAACTACTTTTTCACATCCTTTGATCTTTTATCAACTGGGGAATGTCACTTATTCATATACATTTGAATCTGTTTCTTATGTATCTTGAAAATAGAACCTTTACCTGAGAAATTTGCTGTGAAGATTTTCTTCCTAATTTTAGCTGCATTGGCTTTGTTTTGAACAAAACTTTTTAATTTTTAAGAAACAAAATTGTTCAGTTTGTTTTTTGTGATTATCCCTTGTTTTGCCACAAATGCTTCCAACTTTCGTAGATATGAAATGTAATTTCTTTCTTATTCCTTTAATTTGTTTATATTTTAACCACTTACATCTAGATCCTATATTAATTTGGAACTGTATTATCTGAGGTGCTGGTCTAAGCCAAATTTCTGCCAGATTTCTTTCCAGTTTCTCAACTTTTGTTAAATAAATCTTTATCCTAGTATCTGGGTATTTTTTTTAAACCAAACGATATGGTTTCATCTAAAATGATTTTGCATCCTACTAAATATATTTTCATTTTTTTGGTCTTTGTTAGGTTTATCACAAAAACATATTTGAGAAATAGAGGCAACAGAGATATCTACATGCAACAATAAAAATAAGCACAGGATACTAGAATATGGAGGCATTATTTTTAGAAAATTGTTTAAAGATTATTGAACAATTTCATTTCCTCCATAGAAAACTCTGTTAGCTATTGCCTATATTTACTTTTCCTTTTTTGAAAGTGTGGCACTGTACACATAATAGATGTTGAACTGAGAAGAAAATAAAAAGAACTAGAAAAAACTTTATTGGCCATTGACTCCTTTATTTTATGGATGAGGAAACAGAGATCCAGACAGATAAAATGACTTTCTTATCATTTCACACAGAGATTATCCATCAGACTCATTTGATTCCAAATCTAACCTTTCTACTGCTTCAGGAAATGATCTGACAAAGCAGAATTTGAATTACTTGGTGGATTGCACAGATTAAATTCTAATGCAGCAAATATCATGATAATAAAAGTCTTTCTAATGGTGGGATGTATAGCCTCTCATTTTAAATAATATTTAATAAAATAAATAGCTAGTATAACAGAGAAACTTAGGATATTTGTTGTTCTAATGAATTAATAGCAGTTTTAAGTTGTTTTTGGATTTGACCTATTTCCTATAAGTGGTTAAGCCTTATCAATTCTACCTCCATATCATCTCTGTTTCGCAGTGTTGTATTAACTACCATTACATGGCTCATAGACAAATCAGTAAGGATATGGAATGGTCATTATAATTTAGACTAGAGATGCCAACCTCTGAACCAGTAAGTTGAATTCAAAGCAGATGACCCTAAGAGCAGTATCTACTTAGTTGGATATATTTCTGCTTTATGCTACAAAGAATTTAGCACTTGGAGCTGAAAATCTTCCACTGGAGAGGTGAAAGAAACTAAAATTCTGAAGGAATAATACCAGTCACTAATTAGAGGGAAAAAAAGCTTAAAAGGGTTCATTCACATACCCTTTCCTTAGGACTATTACTGGTACTGCGGTCCACATGAAAACTCTCCTAAAACAGCTAGACTATAACCTTGGGGTTTGAAATAGAAGAGACCAGAAGAGCCTATCCTTTTCAGGAGTAAGAGATATCCAAGACTGTGGCTACAGCCAGAAACTGGAAGGAAAGAGAAAGTCCATGGCTACATGCTCAGTGGGACCATTCCTGGTAGCATCTAGTCAGAATAACTGAGTAATACCCTGCAAAGTCATGGCATCCAATCCAATCCAATAAACATTTATTATTATTAATTGAGAACAATTCAGTAGAGAAACATCTGGTATAGATAAGGAGGGAGTAATTCCAGTAGGAACAACATAAGATCACCAGAATGTATCATTAACCCACAACATTAGAGGGATAGTTTGCCCCTCCACACATATTCCTTGACCATACCTGTTTCCTGCACATGCTTTTCCATATCTGAGAGAGAAGAAGATGAATGAATTTTCCATATCCATGTCCTGGATGCATGTATATCCTACCTGTATGCCTCTCCATGTGTCCATAATTCCTATGGATATCTATCTATCTATCTATCTATCTATCTATCTATCTATCTATCTATCTATCTATCTATCCATCTATCCATCCATCCATCCATGCATCCATCTATCTATTGATCTGAGAATGTGACCCAGGTTTATGAAATAAATATTATCTTCCTTCTTTCCTTAATATGCCTTTTCATTAAGCTCCTTTGCTGTGTCCTCTGACTATTAAAGATAAATCAAGCATCAGGTGCTCATAAACTATGGTTAACATGATGCCAGGATAACTTGAACCCAGCATAACTGGCTTTATATGATATACTTTGAGTGATGGAAAGTGTCCCTGTTTATTAGATAATAGTCTCTGGCCCAAGAATTGGTTGTTATCATTTCACGAATATGTGGGAAACTTTAAAATGGGGCCCTGATCTTCTATCTTCTAAAAAGTCTTTTAAAAGAATAGTTATTGACGGGGAAATAGCACTTTCAGTCCTCATATAAATCCGTAATCATCAGAACTCTTTAGTAGCACTTAAAAAAGAAAAAAAATTAGGTCACTGGAGCAGAGTAGGCAAGGGTGAAATCAGAAACAACTGAGCTCTATGATTTAGAGTTCCATGACCCAGAGAATAGAAATTATTTGAGGGAAGAACTGTTTAATTGAAGGAACTCCTGGGAAAACTTATCTACGTACACATTGTATCCCTCTAGTAGGATTTAAGTGCCTGGAGGGCAAGGTCTGTTTTTCATACATTTTCCTACCAGGAAAAGTCATACTTTTCATATAGGGGCTGCTTAATAAATTCCCTTTGAATTTGATAGATTGGATTGGATAGATTCTACCCTTAATTCTCCAATGCCCGCAAAGTCACCGGACATATAAAATATGGGGTAACGTCCTTTTTTGTTCTTAGAATAATACCTTATTAGCATCTCATTGAAGAAGAACTTCCTCTATTACTTTTACGTGGCATTTTATGTTTGCATACTGATTGAATTTATTTTGCATCATTGTAGACTCTGCTAAGGAGGCTTGCAGTATTTATGCTATATACCATATAATTGGGCAGACCCCCTATTGGCTCAGCCCAATAATATGTGTACACTTGTCCCATGAATAGTGAATTGGGCTCACAATTGAGGAAAAGGAGAATGTTAAATTAGATTGCATTTGGGAAACTCTGTGGTTCATTTGGGGATCCTAAATTACCCATGTCTACCAAAGCCCATTTCTTGAATATGCTTGCTCTTTGAGTGATTCTTAATGGCTCCACTCAAGGAACAGTGTGATCTTACAACCACGTAAGTTATGATGATGAAGGGTATCCAGTGGATATTTTCAGGACACAACATGTTATCAACAGGGATTTGCGTGCAAAAAGCGAGGTCAAAGATTTTATTGGAAATAATGAAGTATTTCAATCACACAGGGAGAATAAGAGCCAACAGATGGGCAGATGATGTGTTTTAAGGTTATTACAAATACTAGAGAAAGGTTTTTTGGCATGTTGAGTAGATCCTTTGGGGATGAGAAGATTTGTTTATGTGGGGGACAGAGAATTGCTTTCTATAGGCATCCTTTCCACTCTTGCAGAACAGAGATCTATCTAAGGGCATATTTTATTTTCTAGGCTTTCAGAATATAAGCATGTTCAATTTCCTTTATTTTTTCCCCCCATGGTATTTTACAACCCCAGGTATTTGAACATTTATACTGATTCCTCCCAACCACATAAAACGAATAATGGAACAAAAAGCCAGTGTGTATTTTTCTGTATTTGAAAATTCCAATTTGAAAATGGGACCAATATTTCCTCTAAGTTGTTTTGCGTGTCCACATAAAAGGCTTTTTATGGGAGCCAGCTATGAAAGTTCTCATCTCTAGATGTGAATGTCAACGTGGAGCTCCATAGCATAGAGCTCTTTGCATCCCCCACAGCTCCTGGCACAGTGCTGGTTACACACTAGGCCCTTAATAAATACTTGTTGATAGAAGTCAGTCTCACTTTGGGAGCACTCCCCGTTCCTTTGTTCTTGGTTTGTGGGTTGCACACAACAAATTTATTTCAGTACACTGATGAAAAAAATGTGAGAGACCTTTTATAGGGATCCATTTAAATGACATCACACTCTATTATTGATTATTTGGGAATGTAACTAGAAGCACAATTGAAGCAGGAGCACCACAGATAGAATTGTGTTGAATTAGTACTATATACGAATAAAGATTTGTAGACTGAGTTTGTTTTTCAAATTGGAAGGGGCTTTTTAAGGATTGAGCACATTACTTAAAAATTGTTGGCAGTGTTCAGTGGCTACTATCCAGTGTTTCTTTTGTTTGAATAATCTGACAAACCTCCACTGAAAACCTAGTATGATACCTTATTTCAATCAAGTCGAGTCTATAAGCATTTATTAGGCACCCATTATATGACATTTGCTGTCCTAAGGGTTGGGGATACAAAGAAAGGCAAAATTAACCCCGACTTTCTAGGAGGGAAGTGGGGAGATTATGACCTCAAGGTCACATATGGTCCTCTAGGCCCTCAAGTGCAGCTCTTTAACTGAATCCAAACTTCACAGAACAAATTCGCTTAATAAAAGGATTTATTCTGTAAAACTTGGACTCAGTCAAAAGGCCACACCCAAGAACCTACAAGGCCACATGTGGCCTCGAGGCCTCAGGTTCCCTACCCCTGTCCTAGGAGCTCACAGTCTAATGGGGAAGACTGCATGCAAACTACCAAGTAGAAACAAAATATATACAGGATTATTTGAGAGCAATCTTGTGAGAATTTACTTCTTAGCAAAGGTGGGATTTTAGCTGTGACTTGAAGGAAGCCAGGGAAGTTAGGAGAAGCAAATGAGGAGGGAGAGTATTCTAGGCATGGGAACCAGTCAGTGAAAATGTCTACAGTCAGAAGGACTCTGAGAAATAAAGGTGGCCAATGTCACTGGATCAGAGAATACTCGGGGGGAAAAGAGAATAAGGAAATTGTAAAAAGCCTGGACAGAAAGGAAGGGGCCAGGTTTTGAAGGATTTTAATAAAAAACAGATAATTTTATATTTGATCCTAGAGGTGATATTGAAGTTTACTGAATAGGGGGATGACATATTCAGGCTGTGCTTTAGGAAGATAGTTTGACAACTGAGTGGAGGATGGATTGAAGCAGGGAGAGACAAGAAGAGGACACAAGAAGAGGAGGCTATTATCATAGTCCAGGTGAGAGTTGATGACGGCTTGCACCAGGATGGTGGTGGTGTCAGAGGAAAGAGGTCTGTGTGAGAAATGATGGTAATATAGAATAGACAGGTCTTCGTAACTTATTAGATATGGGAGGTGAGTGAGAATGAAGATTTGGAAATTATGTCTAGTTTGGGAGCCTGGATAAGTGGGAAGATAGTGGTGCCCTTAACAGTAATTGGGATGTTAGGAAGAGGGAAGGATTTTGGGGTGAATTTAATAACTTTAATTTTGGATATGTTGTATTTAATATTTCTATGGACATCCAGTTGGAAATGTCTAGTATTTATCTGGAGATGTAATATTGGAGATCAGGAGAGAGGTTAGAGCTAAATAAATAGACTTGAGAATCGCCTGCTTAGGAATGATCATTAAATGCATGGGAATTGATAAGATCACCAAGTAAAAATAGTACAGGGGAAGAACAGGAAGAATACTCAGGAAAGAACCTTGGGATTCACTCGTGGTTAACAGATATAACCTAGATGAAAACCTGGCCAAGGAGACTGAGAAGGAGCACAAGATAGTAGAAGTAGAATCAAGAGAGCACAGTACCCCAAAGAGCTAGAGAAGAAAGTATCAAGGAGAAGAGGGTGACCAATAGTATCAAAGACTGCAGAGAAATAAAAAAAGGATGATGATTGAAAAATTGTCATTAGATTTGTCAATTAAGGGATCATTGATAACTTTGGAGAATGGAGTTTTCTATGAATGATGAAGTTGCAAGGCAGGCTACAGACAACTGAGAAGAGAATGAGAGGAAAGGAAGTGGGCATCATTGGAATACAACCTTCTTAAGGAGTTTATCCAAGAAAGAGGGGGCAGGTAGGTGGTGCAGTGGATAGAGCACCAGTACAGGAGTCAGGAGGACCTGAGTTCAAATCTCACCTCAGACACTTGACACTCACTAGCTGTGTGACCTTGGGCAAGTCACTTAACTCCAATTGCCTCATCCTGGGTCATCTCCAGTCATCCTGATGAATATCTGGTCACGGGATCCAGATGGCTCTGGAGAAGTGAGGCTGGTGACTTGCACAGCCCTCCCTTACTCAAAACAAAGTCAAGTGCAAGTCATGTCATCATTTCTCTGATGGCATGGTCTTCTTTGGCAACAAAGGACGAACATACACACATCCAAGAAAGAGGAACAATATATGATGATAGATCATGGCTAACAGGAATGGATGGATCAACTGAGGTGTTTTTTTTGGACTGGGACACATGGGCGTATTTGTAGGTAGCAAAAAATCAGCCAGTAAACAGTGAAAGAATGAATATTAGTGAGAGTAGAGATGACAGAGGGAGCAGTAGGCTGGAGAAGATAAGATAGAATGGGATGGTTTATCCATGTAGAGAGGTTTACCTTGGAAAGGAGAAGGGCTACCTCTTCATTGATATAGGGATGAAGGAAGAGATAGTGTGGAAGGCATCTGAGTGTTATGATGTGAAGAGAATGGGAGAAGACGGAACTTTTGGTGAATGGTCTCAATGTTTTTTAGTAAAATACAAAATAAGGCTCTTAGCTGAGAAGCTGGGGGTAGCAATAGGAAGTCTAAAGGATAGAAAGATCTGGAAAAAGCTGCTGTGATGAGTGAGAAAATGAATTGGTTAGGGAAACAGAAAAGATTATCTTGCTGAAGTGAAAACCCAGTTGAGATTATATAACATAAATTTGTAGTGGACCCAGCAGGATAATTCATGGTTTTCTTCAGCTTCAATCGTTGTGGCTAGCAATGCAATATGCTGATGAATTTGGAGTCAGATGGCCAAAGTTCAAATTAAGCCTCTGTTGATCTTAGGCAAGCCACAATTTCTTTAACAGCAGTTTCTTAATTTGTAAAATAAGAAAAATTGGAAGTATGTGACCTCTAAATTTTCTTCTAGGCCTAAACCTATGATTCTTGAAGGATATGCCAGTGGATCAAAAAGATTGGCAGGTCTTATCTGGGAAGGCTGCACATGTGTTCCTGGTAACAGACTGTGCATGTTGTCTAAAGAACAGTCTAAATGAGTTTAAGGATACTCTTCACCAGAAGACTGTCTGATGACTTTTAAAACTGTCATTGTAGCCATTTATGAAGGTCACCTTCTAAGGAGTGGAAGAGGTTAAGATACCTATATCCATAGAGAAAGTACCCACATTGGCCTATTACAGAACTTTTGAAATATAAGAAATCATCTTGCTTAGCTATTGGATAGATTTAAACCTCAGAAATTATCCTAGTTATTTTGACTTAGATAGGGGAAGAACTTTTAGACTCCTGTAGCTCATTGTCATTTAAGAGTCTTGGGGTTTTCCCCACATCTATCCCCACATCTATTTGAAAAGTTACTCTGAATTATTGGCAGAAAATATATGTCGTCAAACCCCAAAGTATAGTAAATATAATACAAAATATTGTTTTGAGCTTGTAGAAGAGAAAATAAAGCTGCTTTTTGAAGTCAAAGAATTATAAAAGAAACAATGACAAATGATAAAGTTGAAAATGGTTATTGGTATGGAAATATTTATTGCATGACTACATGTATGTAATCTATATCAAATTGCTTGCCTCCTTGATGTGGGGGGAAGGGGGGAGGGAGAGAATTTGGAACTTAAATCGTTTTTAATAATGAATGTTAGAATTGTTTTTACATGTAAGTGGAAAAAATAAAATATTAAAAAGTGGGGATAATGATAGCAACAGAAACAAAAAGGAAATGCCTATTAATTAACAAAAATGCTTAGCATCACTAAAGCTAAGAAAGCTCCTAAGATCTAAAGAAATTAGTAAATTATATATAACAATAACTGATATTTAAATAGAATTTATTTACTGTCATTATCATTCCATTCCTAAAACTACCCTGTGAGACAGGTGATATCATTATTTTTAATTTATAGATAAGAAAACTGAAGCTCTCACTTTTCTGGATTTATACATCTAGTAAATACCTGATAGAGGATTTGAACCAGTTTTTGCTGTCTCCCCATCCACCATTCAATCCATGATGTCACAATACCTTTGTAGATATGTAAGGAAAACACAACTGCATTTGCACAGCATGACAAAATATCTGTAATAACAGAGGAAATACATTCATGCTGTAAGGTTGTAAAAGAGCACATTTATTTTTGGAGAATAATTGAGGAAAACATTATGGGGCTAAGGGTGCACAACTTTCATTTCTTTGAAGAACCTGGATGTGTTGGGAACCAAATCTGCTAATTAATCACGTGGTATGGAATTCAAGTTTTATCATTTTGTCTTTTCAAGTCTCAGTAAGTGTTCTTAACCATGAATTGACATTTACACACACACACATATATACATATACACATTTGGTAACTGTACTTTGTAATATAATGTATTTTGTATGTTTAAAATATTACTCTGAGAACGGATCCTTTGATTTCACCAGAGTTCTAAAGCTGTTTGATGCAAAAAGAGTTAAGAAATCCTGTTCTTTGTTATTCATTTGATTCACTTGCCACTCTCTATCTATCACCAGTCAACACCTTCTCTAATGGGGAGAAAAGAAGTGAATGATTTCAATTTAGTTAAAACATCACCAGGAAGCAGGACTCAGTATTTCAGGGTCTGAGTTCCTTTCAGTGCTGGCAATATAAAGCTTCCTGGTTCAAAAAAAAAGGCTCAGACTTTTTGGACACCAAATAGCTCTTACAAAATTACATTTTGATGAGTTAAGTGTAAATGAATCAGAAACATATGGATCAAATTTCCTTTGAAATATGCATGGCTTTTCAGAATTAAGGGGAATAGGGCTTGGCAAAAAGAATTTTGCTGAACCCAAAACATTAGAAAAATAGCTCGACTTTTCATTGAACCCCAAATGTCAATGGCTTTCCTCTCTCCTTTTCATGTAATTGCATCTTGAAACATAACTCTGGATTTTGTCATCTGCTTTATGACAGCTTTGAAATGATTTCAACTTGCCCAGGAAAGGAAGTAAAAGTAACGTATTTTCCTTAGAAATTTATACAATTTTAGGTCAATAGGTATATAGACAGACAGGTAGGTAGGTAGACAGATAGAGAACATTATTAAATACTTAGGAATCACAAACAGTGTTAATCACTAGGGATGTAAATACGAGCAAGTGTTGATACTTTTGTCAGAGGAAAATTAAGTAACTTTAGGTGTGTACATCATCAAAGTATTGAGGGAAGAAATAATCTACACTGTTTCTGTTAATAACTTTGAAATGCTAAGTATAAAATCTCAGTTAACCTTAAAATGTCTGACTTTTAAATTAGTGTGAAGTGCTAAATTAGCACTCTTGTGAATACATGCAAAAGCAATTATGAACCACTGATCTGTATAACTGATGGTTCCTGATAAAGGAGGTTATTTGAAGGCAGAAGTCTTTAAATGGCTTTGTCCTTGTCTTGAGATATGTAATACAAGCCTAGGAATAAGTCCTGGCAATGGATGAGTAGAAAGTCAATTGTCAACCCATCATGTTCTTATTTGTTTGTTTCACAAATGGCATCATCATCATTCCATTGCTCATAAATTTTTTTAGAGTTCTCCGATCAGACACAAGTAGGGAAACAAAACAAAACAGAACAAAAACAACTTTCATTGGGCAATGTGTCTTAGTGGTTAGTGGTTAATGTTAAGAGCTGATTTCAAGTGGATGTGTGACTTTCAGCAAGTTACTTAGTCTGAGAATATAAGTAATACTAAAAAATATTATGGGTAGTACAACTGTTAGTTGATGGTCTGTATTGGTAGAGGGAATTTCCTCATAGGGAGTTATAAACTAGTGAAATCATAAGCCTAAATTCTCCTCCTATCACCCCAAAGCTCTAATCAAAATGGGTGTCACATTGCCTAGAACAATTAGTGTCTAACAGAGATCCAAAAAGCAAATTATGTAGAATATTGTTTATGTATGTAAGACGAGAGATAGATTTAGTAAAATACTGATTGACCAATGCTAAAACTGAAAAGTATGTTGACCTTTTTTGTAAGCCCTTGAAGGGGGGTAGGTGATCAATGGATAGAGTACTAGTTCTGGAGCCAAGAATCATTTTCATGAGTTCAAATCTGGCCTCAGACACTTATTAGCTATATTTGCCCATTAGCCTGGGCAAATCAGTTAGCTGTGTTTGCCTTAGTTTCCTCCTCTGTAAAATGAGCTGGACCAGGAAATGGCAAACCACTCCAATATCTGCCAAGCAAACCTCAAATGGGGTAACAAAGAGTAGGGCATGACAGCAAAATAACTGAACAACAACCAAGTAATTGAAATGTTTTCTTCAGCTGTAATTGGGATCTAACTTCTTCTGCAGCTTTGTTAACTCTGTACTTAAGTATTTTGGGGAGAAAGATCCGAGAAATGGATATGCCCTGCTATAGTTTTATATGAAATAGAGTACAAAAAACATTGCCAACAATAAAGTCAAATGGAATTTTTAAAAGGTTGTGAATTTTTGTGGGATTGGCTTTTTAAAATAAGTCATTTTCATGGGATCACTTATGCAATTGACCAGCTCAAAAATAGAATAAATCAACAAGTTTTCATTATCTACTATGTGTCAATTACTGTACTAGGATCTGGGAATATGATGATAAAAAAAGGACATCTTTCATCTTATGGAACTTTTATTCTATCAGAGGAGACAATATCAATCAATCATTCAATAAGTAATTATTAATTATTATGAGTCAGGCTTTGTGGTAAGTGAAAGGAAGACAAAGACAGATAAAACATTCCTTGCCTGCAAGGAACTCATATATTAGTGAGGGAGAAAACATAAATAATTAGGTGCATACCAGAAATACACAGAGAAATGGGAGATAATATATATATATATATGTATATATGTGTGTATGTGCATTTAGAATAAACATACACTGAATAAATACAAAATAATTATAGGGCAGTTAAATACAAAGTAATTTGGGAGGAAGGGCAGTAGCAATTATGCAAATCAGGAATCTGTAGAAGATGATGCTTGAGCTAAATGTTGAATGATGGGAGGGATTGAAATTATGAGGTGAAAAAGAAAAGAGAGTTCATATCTAGCATGGGAGACAGGGAGTACAGAGGACTGCCCCTGGAAGATAGAATGTAATGTGTGAGAAACATTGAGAAGGCCAGTTTGGCATGGGACTAACATGATATAAGGCTGTAACAATAGGTTGAGGGCCAAGTTGTAAAGGACTTTGAATACCAAAATGAGGAATTTATATTTTATCTTATAGAAAATACAGAGGCCTTACAGTTTATTGACTAGGGGAGTGATTTGGTCAGATATGCACTTAAGGAGAATTGTTTTTGTAGAGGTTAAATCAGGGTGAGGAGAGAATTGAGGCAAGTAGACCAACCAGAAGACTATTAAAATAACAGATTAGAGTTAAAAAGGACTTGAATGAAGGTGGCAGCAATGCTTGAAAGAAGAGAAAGGCATGGACATGAGAAAAATCATGGAGATAGAAATAAGAACATTTACAAGTGATTGGATACATATCCACATATTGTATATGAATATGAAGGACTGGAAGTATGCAGTGCCCTTGACAGAAATAAGGAAGTTAAGGAAATGGTTTGGTTTTGGCAGGGGGTACACAAAATTAATTATTTTCTGGACATGTTGATTTTGTAATATCTCTCCTATCCTTTGCAATTAGAAATTCAATGGGTCACTAAACAAGTGATTGAACACTCATTATCAGGTGGTAAACCTTAAACAATAAAACAGACAAAAATTTCTGAGAGAGAAAATCATTCAGTGAGAACTAGCAAACACCTGGAGTATTAGAGAAAATTTCTATCTCAACAGAAATAGCTATTTCAAAACTTTTTTTTAAACTAAGATTCGAAAATCTAATTCTTGTTTTCTACATACAAAGTAGCAGGCTCTAGGGATGAAAGAGACCTAAATGATACTCTATTTCTATTAAATCATCATGCAACTGAGGAAACTGAGGATTAAAGTATAGAAGTAGCATGGGCTAAGGAAACTAATAATGCAAATACCGAGTGGGAGAGATATACACTTTGAAGAATACACCTTCTTTCCCTTTTTGGAAAACAAGATAGTATTTACCCACTATAAGTCCTATAACACTCTCCTGTTTTTCTTGTTTTTTCAAGGATCCATGAAATAGCTATAGGTTCATTAGTCACACTGATAAGTTCTGGGCAATTCACTTGGAAAAGACCTTGTAATTCTAATACACAGCAAAGTCATCGTGTGCCAACAGTGTAAAGTAAGACCCTAAAACATCGAATGTCTTATTAGACTGTGTAGTAATAGTGTCAAGGTCCAAAACAAAAAAAGGTAGATGATAGTCTGAATGTTCTCTAGAGTGTTTAGAATAACTGACATTTCAATTTTTGCTGTGCCCATAGTGTAGAAAGTTTTTTGGTCAATTAAAATAGGTCCAGTGGAGGGTTACTTGGACATTTAAGGTGCTCAAAATCATGCCATCATTGGAGATACTTGGGATAATTTGCTTGGAGTAAAAAAGACTTGATGGTTGGGGTATGATTGTTACTTCAAGCTTGTCAAGTACTAATATATTAAGTAAGGAATTTCATTAGTGTTCTTTGACTTCAAAGGACACGACTTGGTCTAATGAATGGAAGTTATGGCAGGAAGTTTCACCTTGCTATAGAAAAATCATTTCTCACAATATGAGATACCTGTGAGCTGGATTGGGAAATAGTTTCCCCAATTTCTCCTTTAAGCAGAGATCAGATGATCACTGGTCAGATATTCCAAAGACATTGGTTTCCAGATACAACTTTAAACCATATGGATTACTCTGATGTCCTTTCCATTTGGGAGATTCTATGGTTCTAAATTCAGGCACAATGTTGGAAATGGTTACTTCCATCAAGAGTGCTCTGTTTGCATTATGATCAACAGACTTTTTAAAAAAATAATTCTTTCTCATTTGCTGTTTCTTAAGCTTTTTTCTAAGACTGGTAGATTGTTGATTTTCCTTTTTTTAGGTATGCTGCTAGGTTTGGATTTTATTCTCAATGTTGTAGCCAACTAATTTTCATTTGGAGCAAAAACTACTTTGCTGTATTAATTTTGAAAAAATGACTTTTAAACTATTGCCTTACTCTTCTATTTTGGATGATTTTGATTGCTCTTTGGTCATACTCTGAATATTTTAAAAGATGATCTACAGCATGCAAGCATTAAGTATGTTGCATTGTTTTTTCTTTTCTGCAGAATGTAGAGAGTAAAAGGTTATGCCAATAATCCAGAGAATGGGATGTATTTCCTCCTTTGCCTCATTAGCTTCACAGGGCCCAATTTCACTATGAAAATTATCTGTGCTTTTGGAGAATTTGTTTAACCCTGTTGTCTTCAGTGATTTCTATAACTCAGTGACCTTAAGAGTTGAAAAGTCAAGTTAATTATTTAAGCATTTATTATGTGTGCAGCATTATGCTAGCTAAAAACAGTATAAAATACAATCTTTTCTTGAGGTAACTGGTAGTGCAGTAGATAATGCACTGGTATAGTCAGGAAGACATGAGTCCATATCTGGCCTCAGACACCTAGCAGCTGGGTGACCATGGACAAGTTACTTAACCCTCTGTCTCAGTTTTCTCAACTACAATATGGGGATAATGATAGCACTTATCTAACAGACTTTTTGTGAAGATTAAATGAGATAATATTTGTAAATTGCTTAGCATGATGATTGGCACATAAAAAGAACTATGTAAAAATGCTTCTTCCCTTTCCTTTCCCCTTCTCTGAAAGAAATTATGATCTTGTTGGAAAGAAAAGAAATATACGGTAATGAATTATTTTAAATGGAGGAAAATGTCAAAGACAACAAAATATGGGAATAATCCATGTTGGAAGGGTTGTAGGAAGACAGACATGCTAGGGCATTGTTGGTGGAGCTGTGAATCAATACAGTATAACTATTTTGGAAAGCAATCTGGAATTGTGCAAATGAGCAACTAATACATTCCTACCCTTTGACCCAGAGATTCTGCTACTAGGTTGACACCCCAAGGAGGCCATTAATAAGAAGAAAATCCTAATGTGTGTCAAAATATTTATAACAGCACTTATTTTTTTGGTGATAGCAAAGAATTGGAAATAAAGTATGTGCTGATTGACTTGGGAATGGTTTAACATATTGTGGTACATGAATCCAATGAATTATTATTGTGCTGTAAGAAGTCATAAATATGATATATAAAGAGATTCATGGATTTATGTAAACAGATACAGAGCGAAGCAAGAGGAGTTAAGAAAACAATATGCACAATAAATATATCAATATAAAAGAAAAACAATAATCACACAAAAGTGAATGTTGTAAAAATGCAAAGAAAAAGAAGAGTTTTCAAGAAGAGATAAGAGAAGACTTTTGACCTCACTCCTTCTCAGACTTTTGAGGTCTAGATCAGTTTTGCTGATTTTTTCTTTTAAAAATATTATTTGTTGTGTGTACCAGGCCTAATCAGAACTTCACCATAAGAACTTTGGTTGGTTCGGTACCCTGCCATCCTCTTAGAAGCTGATGTCACACTCATACTGGGGAGAATAGATCCATTTTCTTCCTTTTTATCTCTTAATACAACCAAAGTGCTAGAAAAGAACAGTTGGGTCATTGACTTAAATTGTATCAAATGTGTCTCTGTGGGAATAAAATTGTGGCTTTATTCTACTTTGAGTAATAAAAAATATTATTTGCCATAAGAGATAGCTCTCTGGGAGAGAGAAGAAGGAAGGCACAGGAGAATATTTTGTTGATGTAAAAAATCAAAAGATGCCAATAAAATTATTTTTAAAAAATCAGAAAATATATTTGTAATCCTTTGCCAGAATATGACCTTCCTGCAGGTTAACCATAGATTCAGATGCTTCCACAAAATTTGTTTGACCTCTGAAATCATGAATTGTGTGAAGTCTTCTGAGATTGTTAATGGGGAGTTCTGGGAGAGAGGTACTAAGAGAAGGAGAAAACTGTAATACAGGGATGGATGGTCCAGTTGCCATCTTGAGGTCATATAGACTTTTGCAGCAAATACTACGTATCATGTTTCTGCTTTTCAGTTCTGCCCTTCAGAAACTCCAAGACAGTGTTTATTACTAGGTACTACCCTAGATGGTAGTACAACTGAATGGGTGACTATGACTGTTCGGTATTTGTCAGCTTAGGTGAGATGACCCCCTGTCATGCCTAATAACAATTTCCTCCTCACTATGAGACAGAGAAGACAGCTGCCTTTAATTGCTCTGTTTCTCTGGGAGTTTGTGCTTCACTTCTCTGTGAGTAGAACAAGTCAATACAGTAAAATCCTAGTTCCTGCATTAACCAGCTGTACCCAGTCACTTTGCACCTACAGTGGTTCCTTTTTTCCTGTTGTAATTTCCTATTGTAATTTCCATGCATCCCATTGCAACTTTATTCTTGTATTCTTGTAGCTGCTAATCTTGTATGCTGTTATGTGGGTGATAGAAATTGGGAGCTACCCATCGAGGAGTCAAGCACTGGGGAGAAAAACAGCTGAACAAAGGTCTCTGTGGAGTGACCCCCAAACCTAATGACATTGCCTACAATCTTTCCTTAGCCTACATGAGGTGATAAAGAGAAGAAGTTGGCAGGGAGTGTTTAGGAACCTGAAGCAAGTCATATCACTCTAGACTAGAGACATTTGCTTTTGGTGAGTCTGAAGCCCAAATTTAGAGAAAGGAGTGTTTTTTCTCTGGAAACCTTTAAGAGCTAGGTTCCTCTCATCTCCTCTATCCCTTCCCTCTTTCATTGCTACATGTGGAGCTATTTTGCCACAATATCTCTATCACACATATGAAGGGGGATCCTTCACATGTAATATACAATCAGGTGGCAAATTATGTGATATAAATTATAAATATTATAGAATTTCTCAGATGGCAGAGATCAATTTGTATCAGATATGGAAGCTTAACCTTGAGGCAGGATAGTAGAGCATAATGAGAGCTTGCCTTGAATTCAGAAGACCTATGTTTTCGTCCTAATCCAGGGTTGTTGTGAGGCAAAAAAAAACTTTGTAAAGTTTAAAATTCTATTAAGATGTAAGTTGTGGTTATTTGTTGTTATTGTTATTAATCTTTCATGCCATCATATTCATCCTTTATTATTATATATGTAATATATACAAATATTGAGATATATATACTTACATATTTTATCTATTTAATATATCAATATATCTCAATATTTTCAATGAAATCTAACTAGAGATGGGTCATGGGCAAGTTACTATACTAATATTATTCTCTTATATTTTATGTTCTGCAAATTATTATATGTATAGATAAAATAATTGACTTTAGTAATTGCATAAAAGTGTTAGGTTCTGTAGGTTCATTAAAATTATCCTTACAACAACTTTGTAACAGACAGGAGGATGAGTAAGATACGTATTTCATTCTGGTCTCATATGGTTTTCATGTCTTCATTGTCTATATTTTTGAAAGCATTTCATTCTACATATCCTAAAAGTTATATATATATATTTGATGTGGTTGCTTCTGTTAAAATGTTAATTTTAAATTTTTATGGCTTAATATTATGATTGGACAATTGTAGGCAATGTTTTGAATGTGATAATGCTCTGGTTCTAGTACATTTTGTTTGTTCAGATTACAAGGATATTTTGAAGTCTTCACTCGTAGTACAGGAATTTGTCTTCTGTTAATTTATGAAAGATTGCAAGCTTCTGATATATCATTTTATAGCCAAGTCACATCTCACTACATATTTGTTCTGTGACAAATTTTCACAATCTGAAATTTGACACACAGTTTCTAAGATTTATTTGCACAATCAACATTGACAAAAAAATCCAACCGCCTTAAGGATAACCCTTTTCTAACTTCTGAGTGGTAGTAATCTGATCACAGCATGTCCATAACCATTTCTTCCATTGCTATAAATGTATCCACCGTTTGTCTTATGTGTCTTTGTAAGCACATTGTTGGTTGAGTTTGTGTGGTCAGCATTTTGTTTGTTGAATGCCCATGGAGGCATTTTAATTTTACTCTTGAATTTTAGCCATTTCATAAACTCCATTCAGAGGAAAATGGCTATTTCTGGTTAGTTATATAAAGCAAATCAAGTGGCATGTACCTACTATCAACCTTTGCTACTGCTAGGCAAAAAAGATATTTGTTCCCAAAGCATTTCTAAGTTTTCAACTTGTGTAGCATGTGCTCTGCCAATATCTATAAATCTTTATTATATTCCAATTATAAACTGGGTCTGTGATCACATAGATTAGGGAATTTCCTCCAATGATGCAGATCTAAACTCCTTCCTGCCTGCTCATCCTGTACAACTCTCATCCAGGTCTTCTGAAAGTTTGCCACATTTTGTCCACTTAACATTCTAGAGGCCTCCATGGTTTCTTCTGACATTGCAAAGGTAGCAATAGAAAACCTTGGCCATCTGTCTGTCATCTCTTACTCTGGTCACATGATCAACCCATCTTTACTTTCTCTGATAAGAACTTTTACTTCTGTTCTGCTTTGGAGTTTCTAGTTGATTGCATGCTACTGTAGCCTGCTCCCACCCACCATGAACCTTTCTATCACCTTTCCATTCATCTTTAGTTTTTTGGAGGTGTTCTAACTCTCACTTCAATATAGTAAAACTGGTAAAATATTTATGTGTATGAATATGTGTACATAAATATATGAATTATCTGTGATTTCATGAGTATGAGGAGCTCCAAGTTTAAGAACTCTTGCCACCAGTACATATCACACCCCCTCTATGACTTAGTAGATAATTCCTGAAGAGTTACCAAGCACGTAGAGTTTACATTACTTGCTCGGGGTTACTCTACTGGTAAGTGTTATAGAAAGGAATTGAACCAAAGTGTTTTCAATCTTTAGCCTACAACTTTATTGAATAAGCCGTGCTTTCTGTATATGTGTGTATGTTTATAAATATATACATATATATACATATTTACACACACACACATATATATATATATTAATAGACATCCAGTCAGATAAATTGCTAACTTTCAGAAAAAATTGTATTCTGTTGCATCGTTTTGGCATGAAAGTGACCCTGAGATCTTGAATGCTGTGTGATTTGAGTTCTGGTAGGTTCTAACAAGATGAGATGGTTTCTAGTAAGGGTCCAGCTACAAGCTATTTCTGATGTTAAAGGGCAAACCTAGGTAAAAATAGAAAGGTTTATCAACAACTAGTTGGCCAAAAGGTTGTGAATTATTTGACCATGAGAACCCAAGAAATAGAAAAAAATACATAGTTTCCTACATATGAAATATATACCATTTAATATTAAATCTTCCTGTTTATACAATGATAATGGTGGAGAATAGAAAGGAGTGGATGTAGGTGAAGAAAAAAGGGTAAGAATCATAGTTTTTAAATTTTCAGATCATTTAATTCATCGTTAATAGTACAAATATTCAAAATGAACCAAGATGACTTTACCACACCCATACTGACATTTTTATTATTAATCAATGAAGAGACATGAAGATGCAACTAAATGAACTAATGTCTCAGAGTTTCTCCTTGAAAGGGAAAAGAAATGAGTTGATCAAGTTTATTTCATGAGGGGCAACAAAGAACATAATTTAATGGTACAATTGGACATTTCTCTCGGCAGTCTTCAAGGACAGCATAGGCCAAGGGATCACCATGACGATAGCCACAAGTTATGAGCCAACAGCTATTTCAGTGGATTAAAAAGTCAACAAAAAACTTTATAAGATCATCTAAATAAAGCCAACACATATGTTAATGATCAATGACTTCCATGACAGTGGAATCACCTCATTGGGCTTCTAATTGCTGTGTCACATGAAAAAGAAATCATAGTAACAAATGTAACAAATAAAATGAAAGAATGGTAACTAGGAAAGAGAGGGAAGGAAGAAACCATCATAAGAATAATCTCACTGTAAAACAAAAAAAAATGAAGCAATAAATAAACAAAAATAGAGGCCCTAATAAAATGAATAAATACTAGGGGTTGAAAGATAATAAGAATAAATCTCCTGAAGGGAAGAATAAGAATTAGTAGCATCTAGACTGACCCCTTTGAGAATCTGTAGGAGACAGACAGAACAGAAACCAAAGTATAATTCACCCAGAAATGTAGTCGCTGCAGTCTCTCTGGACTCCCCTCCCCCACTTCTGACCTGCCAAATTGCCATCCCAGAAAATCCTTTACCCTGTAGACCTTGCTTACTTGTATTTATATTAACAAATGTGCTATCTATATACTCATCTGTTACTCTGTCTCTATAAACACATGTATTGTTCAGTCATTTGAGTTGTGCCCAATTCTCTGTGACCCCCTTTGAGATTTTGCTGTCAAAGACATTAGAATTGTCTGTCACTTCCTTCTCCAACTCATTTACAGATGAGGAACTGAGACAAACAGGGGTAAGTGACTTACTTGCCTGGGGTCACACAGCTTGTAGGTGTCTGAGGCCAGATTTGAAGTCATGATGATGAGTCTTCTGATTCCAAACCTAGTGCTTATTCAATATGACCAAATTCTAAATGGGTTAATGATCTAAATTTAAAGTCATACCAATGAAAGATTAGAAAAGAATGGAATATTATTTCTTTCACACCTGTGAGTAGTAAAAAAATCTGCATAATTAGCAACAAGATTAGAAAAAACATTATAAAGGACTGTGTAGACTGAATTTATTTTAGAAAAATGATTTTGCATAAGTAAAGCCAATTCATCTAGAATTAGAAAAAAAATAGGGACTGATAAAGACCCTTTCTATTACATAGGTCTAATATCTCATATCTAAAATTTATAGGAAATTCCTAAAGATCTTTTAGTTTAAAACACATTACCATATACCAAACTGTTCAAAGAATATGAACAGTTTTCATAAGAAACATAAATTATCAATAAACAGTAGAAAAAGTGTTCAGAATGACTTATAGTTAAAGACATGCAAATTAAAACTTCTCTGAGATATCACTCATACTCACAAAATTACCAAAGATGATAAATGTCAGAAAAACTCAGTATTGGTTGGCCTATAGAAAAATAGTCATGCAAATTCACAAATCTGTTTTGATGTAATTATTTTGGGGCAAGTTTTGAATTATTCAAGAAAAGTTACTGACTTTTTTATGCTTTTGAATCTAGTAATTCCACTATCAGTTTAATATTCCAAGGTTGGCAAATGAAGGCCAGTTTACTGAAGTTGGAGCTGGATACACATTTTTCTGGAGTGGGCACAGTGAAGAGGAGCACTGTGAAGCTGGTGTGGGTTTTGCAATCAAAACTAATCTAATCAGCAAGGTAGTATGCCTGCCAAAAGGAGTGAATGACAGGCTCATGACAATGCGATTACCACTTGCAGGAAAACACCCTGCCACAATCATCAGCGCCTACGCTCCCACTATGATTAATCCTGATGAGGTCAAAGAAAAATTTTATGAAGACCTTAGAGACCCTTACCATCAATGTGCCAGAAGAAGACAAGCTGATAATTCTGGGTGACTTTAATGTTAGAGTAGGCTCACACTACCAGACTTTGTAGGGAGTCCTAGGGAGGAATGGAGTTGGAAACAGCAACCATAATGGTCATTTACTGCTGAAGACTTGTGTATCACATGACCTTCTCATTACCAACACTGTTTTCCATTTACCTAAATGCAATAAAACTTCATGGATGCACCCTCACAGCAAACACTGACATCAAATACACTATGTAATTATAAGGAGAAGAAACAGACAAGATATGAGAATGATAAAGGTAATGTATGGTGCAGATTTCTGAACTGATCATAGACATATCCTTTCCAAGCTAAATATTAGCAGTCATCAAAAGTGCTGCCCCCAAAACAAAATGACTACCAGAAAAATTAATGTCAACAAATTAGAGCTCTTCTCTGAGCATGAACAGTTTGTTGCTAACTTGGAGCAAAGTTGAGTCAACGCATAGTTGGCAACAGTGGAGCACAAAAGGAGTGGGCAAATTTCAGAGATTTGGTGTAGAGCACAGCATTTGCTCATCTGGATCATCTTGGCATACACCAAGACTGGTTTGATGAAGATGATGTTTTCAGAAGCTGCTAAATGAAAAGAACTCCACAAGATATACCAGCAGGATAGTTCATCCACCTCTAAAAGGCAGCATTTAATTCCATCAAAAGCTGAGTACAGGTAAAGCTTAGAGAGATACAGGATTCCTGGCTTAGTAAGAAGGCAGATGAAATTCAGTTTTATGCTGATAGTAACAATCCAAAGAGCTTTTATGATTCCCTGAAAGCTACTTATGGACCAAAAACCTATGGTGCATCACAACTACTCAGTGCTGATATAGTCACATTGATTAGCAATAAGGACATGATCCTAGAGAGATGGGCTGAACACTTCCATAGTGTTTGCAACAGACCATCATCAGTTAATGCTGACGCCATTGAAGTCCATCCCTCCTTAGCTGAACTTCCAACTGAAGAAGTTTTGAGGGCCATTAGACTTCTTTCACGTGGCAAAGCACCTGGTGCTGATGCTATTCCAGCTTAAATTTATAAGGTAGGGGGACCATTGCTCATGTGAAAGTTTACTGAAATTTTCCAGGTTATATGGCAAGAGGAATTTATCCTTGGGAGTTCAAGGATGACTCCATTGTCCATTTCTATAAAGGTAAAGGGAAAAGATTATCCTGCAACAATTACAGAGAGGTCTCTCTCTTAGTCTTTGCTGGAAAAATTCTTGCTAGGGTCCTCCTTAATAAGTTGATCCTTCACCTGGAAGATGGTCACATACCTGAGAGCCAGTGTGGCTTCAGAAAGGGCCGAGGAACAGTTGATATGGTGTTTGTTGCAACTCCAGGAGAAAAGCCAGGAGCAGAACAGAGGTCTGTACGCAACATTTGTAGATCTGACCAAGGCCTTTGACAATGTTAGTCATGAGGGCTTATGTCAAAATTTTGTTGCCCAGAGAAGTTCATCAGTATTGTATGACAATTCCTTGTTTACCTGGGTTCTGGAGAGTAGACAATGCTCTCATGCCTTCCCAATCACCAGTAGAGTGAAACAGGGCTGTGTGCTTGCTCCCATGCTTTTTAGCATGATGTTTTCAGCCATGTTGTCAAATACTTTCAATGAGGATGAACATGGCATCAAGTTCTGTTACTGTACTGATGGTAAGTTCTTCAATCTGAGAAGGCTACAAGCCAAAAGAAGTGGAGGGAGTGTTGATGCATGATTTTCTGTTTGCAGATGATCGTGCACTCAATGCAGCATCTGAAGCTGAGATTCAACAAAGTATGGGTCAATTCTTTGCTGCCTGTGCTAATTTTGGCCTAATAATTAAAACTAAGGAAACACAGCTGCTCCATCAGCCACCACCACACCATCCATACATGGAACCATCAGTTACAACAAATGGAGAAGTTTTGAATGCTGTAGATAAGTTCACTTACCTTGGTAGTGTACTTTACAGGGATGTATACATTGAAAATGAGGTTGAAGCACACATTGCCAGAGCTAGCTCAGTGTTTGGGAGTCTCTGAAGAAAAGTTTGGGAGAGAAGAGGAATTAGACTGACTACCAAACTAAAGGTCTACAGAACTATTGTGCTGACCTCATTGTTGTGTGCCTATGAAACATGGACTGTCTATCAATGCCATGCCAGGAAACTGAATTGCTTCCATTTGAACTGTCTTAGAAAGATCCTGAGGATCAACTGGCAGGATAAGGTACCTGACATTGAAGTCCTTGCTTGAGCTGAACTTCCAAACATTCAAACTATGCTTCAGAGAGCTCAACTCTGATGGGCTGACCATGTTGTTCAAATGCAAAATATACGCTTGCCAAAAAGACTATTTTACAGACAACTCATTTGTGGCAGGTGATCACATGGTGGTTAGAAGAAACAATACAAGGATACTCTCAAGGTCTCTCTCAAGAATTTTAGATTTGACTGTGCAATATAGGAGACACTGGCACAGGAATTCTCAGCATGGCTTGCCTACATCAGAAATGGTGCTGTGTTCTATGAGCAAAGCAGGACCAAGTAAATGTAGGATGCGCAAATTGGGGATATCCACCCCAAACATTCATAAGGACTATCTGTGCCCAACCTGTGGTAGAGCGTTTGAGCTCATATTGGTTTGATCAGCCACAGCTGGACACACTGAAACTTCCCTTTATCATGGTGATGTCATTTTGGTCCTCTTCGAAAATGAAGGACAACAACCAACCAACCAATGTTCCAAGGAGATTGTTGAGATCAATGAAAACCCTATCTTTACAGAAATATTCATAGCAGTGATAATAGTAAGAGCAAAAAGCTGGAATCAAACTTGGTGCCCAATGAAGAGGGAATGGCTGAACAAGTTGTGGTATGTGAATACAGTGAAAGTACAATAAATATAAGAGAGAGAAATGTAGAAAGACTTTTTATGAAATGATGAAAAGTGAAGAAAACAGAAAAAATATGCACAACTGTGGCTACATAAATGAAGACAACTTTAAAAAGAAACAAAACCTACAATGGAAAAATAACAGAGTGAAAGGTTTATCTTAGCCTTGTTCTCACTCTCATAACAACAAAAAAAATTTGCTGAGAAAAGGTAGGGGAGGAACATAACAGTACTAATATAATTACAATGCTATCTAGGACAGAGAAAATGGATTTCTGTAAAGACTGAAGGAATATAGGTGGATATTAACCCAGATGTCATAATTTTCCCCTGAAATTTTCACATAGCAGGGAACTAGCTAGATGCTGCATCCTCATCTCTTAAAGGAGGGGTGATGGTCATTAACATCACCTAGCCCTGGTTATCCTGACAGGAGCAAAGAGAAGTAAAAAGAAATGGGTAAGGAAGAGCCCTAGTACTGTAAGGCTTGTTGCAATGCTACTTGGAACAGAAGGAAAAGAATAGCCAATAAAGATTGCAAGAGAAAGATTGGGTGTAAGTCAACAAATAAACTTCAAATAAACCTGTAGTGATAGTCATAAAGAAGAGAAAATTAGCAAACATTCAGAACAGGGTAATTCAAAGAGAATAAATATTACAGAGAGGATGAAGGCAAGTAGGAATTATTTCAGGAAAGGGAAAATAAGGATTTAAATTTTAATTGAACTCATAAAATAATAAAATGTTGACTTCTGAAGAGAAATAAATTCAAAGAAGAAATAAGGATGGGAATCAAGGCAAAAATCAAAGAGGAAATTGAAAACACAAACAAGTAAGTCGCTAATTTAGAACGTATAATGGATATTCTCTCCACACCAATGGACTCTGAAAAATAAAACAAAACAAAATTATAGGTTTGGAATGAAAAGATATTCAAAGTGGAAGGAAATCTGATAAAATGGAATCAAAAGACAATGATACTGAAAGATGTATTCTATATAACACAAAATAATATAGATATAAAGAGCATAGGTGCTTTTACTCTCTAAAGAAAATCAGCTCAAATCAATTGGGATTATTGTTCATCTTTGATAAATCAAAGAAGTCCTAATATGATATTCTGAAAATAAAGGCAGATTATCCTTTAGAAGGAGAGTTCTTAACCTGACCTCTATGAACTCATTTAAAAATATTTTGATAACTGAGATTTCAGTATAATTGGTTTCCTTAACAATGCTATGTATTTTGTGTACATTTACAAACCTTATTCTGAGGTCCATAGGCTTCATCAGACCACCAAAGTGATCTGCGACACAGTTAAAAGCCTTTGCTCTAGACAAATCATGCAAAACTGAACTTAATTATCAATGAAGAAAGCTTTGTTTCTAACAAAAGAGAAGATTTTGAATCTTTCTGTCAAAGGATACCCAAAGGATTTTGGGCCCACACACACCTCAAAGAAAAGAAAAAGAGGAAGATAAAAAAGTTACCAAGAAAGTGTTAAACAGAGAAATGTTCTTATGCTTCCAGGAAAAAATAGGCTATTATTACTATTATTATCATTTACATTGTCACTTTTTTTTTGGTAAGTCAATGCAAATACACAGATAAAATCTACTGGCAGAATAACATGAGGGGCAAAAAGCCCAGTTGGGTTAGATGAGTCAAGATGAGTTAAATAGAAAGAATTGGATTATTTTTCTATGGCCTGAAATTTACATTCTCTCACAAGTTAATTAAGAGCTCTGGTGCAGGGAAGGGATCATGGATATACAGAGGAAAGTCGTTCGGGTAGGGAAAAGAGGAACGAAAAGATAGGAGTATCTGGAGAAGAATGAAAAAAGCTATATGCACTCAGATTGCAAGTAAAATAGTGGGGCTGCCCCAGAAGCTTCCATTCTAATTGGAGCAGATGGGAGGGAAGTACCTGGGGATGAAAGAAGAAGCATTGTCATGCCTATAGAAATAAAATGCTCTGAGGATGTCAATGTTCACTAGCAGAAGGGTGTACAGGGATGTGACAGTGGGTATTTCAGTATTCATTTTTCTCTTTGAAGGGTCATACTTCTCAGGACCTTTATCTAGATCTAGTTAAGATTCTCATGTAGGCTTTTTGACTGTACTAGTTATCTCCGAGCCCAGCATCTTTTTCATTTGAACAATTCACCAAGAGGTTCAGGTTTCTTTTCTTCAGAGTTATACAGCTATCTTCTAATACATCATAAAAGAAAAACCCATTACTAAGCATATATGTTCCCATATTTTACCATTAGACCATAATCCTCATCACTATCTTTTATCCCAGAGGAGAAAGATTTCCTTTCTCTGCCCTTGCTCTTCAAATTCTTCCATTTTTAAATTTCTGAATTTATTCCAAGATAATGTGTATAAAATAATTCATAGTTTTACTGTGATTGTGTTGCAGCAAAGAGAAGGGAGACCTTATATCTTCTTTCTTTTGGCATGAATGACTATATTTTAAAATAGCAAGGTAACTAAGTGGATAGAGTGCCTAGGCTGGGGTCAGGAAGTCATTTGTTATTCAGTCATTTTTCAGTTACTTCCAACTCTTTGTGACCCCATTTGGAGTTTTCTTGGTAAAGATAATGGAGTAGTTTGCCATTTCCTTCTCCAGCTCCTTTTATCTATGAGGAAACTGAGGCAAAGAGGGTTATGTGACATGCCCGAGGTCACACAGCTAATAAGCATCTGAGGCCCGATTTGAATTCTGGGAGAAGAATCTTTTTGAGTCTAGGCCAGGTGCTCTATCCACTGTGTACATCTAGATGCCACACAGTCAGGAAGACCCAAGTTCAAACAGGACCTCAGCCATATGTGACTCTGGGCAAATTACTTGGCATTTTTGCCTCAGTTTCCTTATCTATAAAATGGGGATAATAATAGCACCTACTTCCCAGGTTGTTGTAAGGATCAAATAAGACAGTAATTGCAACATGGTTAGCCCAGTGCCTGACATATAATACTATATAAATATTAGCCATTATTATTTTTAATTATTATCAAGCTAACGTACTTTACAGTATAAAATCAGTAGTCACATACATTGCCTTTCCTATGACTATGTTTTGTTTTTCCACAATTTTCCTGCTGTGTTAGCCATAGAGCAAATAAAACTGCCTTGCTCTGGTCTACTGGTTCTGATCTGGACAGATTAGCAAGCTCCCAATATACCTCTAGGACTTAGACTGACTAAACTCTATTTCTTTTTAATTAATTAATTAATTTTAAATTTGCAACATTCAGTTCCACAACCTTTTGAGTTCCAAATTTTCTCCCCTACCCAAGATGGCGTGCAATCTGATATAGGCTCTACATATACATTCACATTAAACACTTTCACGTTGGTCATGTTGCAAAGAAGAATTATAACCAATGGAATGAACTATGAGAAAGAAGAAACGAAACAAAACGAAACAGAGCGAGAGGATGGCTTGAATGTATACTTTGATCTGCATTCAGACACTGTAATTTTTCTCTGGATGTGGACAGCATTTTCCATCATGGGCCTTTAGGAGTTGCCTTAGAAACTTGCATTGCTGCTAAACTCTATTTCTTTCCTGCTTATTACAGTTAAATATGTTTTGGTAGGAAAAGTGCTTATATTCTGTGTTCACTTGGCTAGCAGAGGAAAACTGTAAATCAGCTGATCTCTCCCTGCCATGCCTTATAATAACAATAGAGAATCTGTATCTAATGTCTGCCCTCAATTTGTGAACTGTAGTTCTTTTTACCAAGACAATTGTAAACTTTGCAACTTGACTTTGGATTAATAACTCATTTTAAATGGATTGTTGATTTTCCTAGAACATAAAATTTTAAAGCACATTTAAATAGAATATAATTTCTATTTATTCATAATTTAAAAACAAATAAAGGGATTTCTCTATCAGAAAAAGAAATCTGATTTGGAAATCTTTGAAAAATGGCACACTTACATATACCAGAGGAGAGATGGGTATAGGGCTTAAGGAAAGTTATTATTCCACAATAGTTATCAGCACTGTTATTAATCATTTGCCATGGCAAGATAATACATGTTCTCAGTCCAAGTTTTGGACAGAGAATCAGTACAAAAAGTCAGGGAATCATAAAATAAAAACATAAAATTGAAAAGGACCTAAAAAACCATATAGCCCAGCTGTTACTCAAATTATTATTTCTTTCATGTATTCTTGTTTTCCCATTTATATGGTCAACAGTGGAGGTCAGGATCTCATCACTCCTCACCTAGATTATTGAAATAGCCTTTTAAAGGGTCTCTTTCTTTTCAATGTTTACACAGTCATTAAATAATCTTTATAAGACACATCTGACTAAATCACTTGAAGCTCAAAAACCTTCAGTGGCTCCCTATTATCTAGAGAATAGATGCAAATTCCTCAGATTTTTGTCCTGTTATTATTTTTAATACTTTGACATAAATCCCTATGTGGGTAAGGGAATAATTGATCAATAGTTTGCTTAGTACTTTCAAAATTCAAATCACTGAAGTTAACGACAGCTTATACTCATTTGTGATCTGCTGTCTTGAAAAGTCAGTCATTCATTAAGTACTCAGTGATTATTCAAAACACCATCCTGGCTGACAACTCCATAGGAATCTTTGTAGACCCAAGAAACTCCATTTGTTTTCTTGGACTCTCAGATGGCTAATTGTTTGTAACTGGGATGGTACCTTTCTGGGTACTTCTCATCCATGCCCCCTGCCCTGCATTGCTGCAATGCTGCTGCTCTCCTGCTGAGACCTATTATGGTACTGGATTGAATGAGCATTCTCACCCTCCTTTCTGAAGAGTTTTTCTATCCACTTGTTTTGAGCAGGCTATAGCACATGCCTGCCTGGGTTTGAATCCTGCTCAAACTCGAGTTGTGTGATTCTAGGCAAGTCACTTTACCTGGGATTCTTCCTTTGAAAATGGAGAAAATGAAATTCCTGTCTCCAAGAGTTGCTGTCACGATGAAATAAAATCATATAAAGAAAGTGCTTTGTAAATATTAAAGCACTATTTAAATCTGAGCCATTTGCTAGGACTTGGGATTGATGTAGACATGCTTTCAATTGTTAGTAAAGCATATGAGAACTTATTTTAACTGAAAGAACCTACTATGTGTAAGGTATAGAGTAAGGTGCTAGGGATACAAAAGTGAAGGACATAGTACCTGTCTTCCCTGAGGTTACATTTTATCTGGAGGTAAATGACATTTATATAGATAAATAGACTGTACTGGGAAAGATGAGATAAAATCAAAGAAACTGTTCTAGGAAAATCCTAAGGAGAGATCATTTCCACCTGTGAGGATCAGAGCAGCACAAAGGAGGCCATAACTGAGCTGTGCCTTAAAGGAAGGTAAGATTTCAGTATATGGAGTAGCAAATGGAGGGAGTATATTTTGCATATGGAGGATGGCTGGTAAGAGTGAATGGGAGAAGGAGAAAGGAGATACAACTTACCCAGGTAACAACAATTGTAAAATTGTCCCAAATCTTATTAGATAATCTGTTTTTTGAAGCAGTTCAATACTATATAAAGATCAGGACTTTTTTTTTCACTCACTCTCCTTTCAAGGCAAAATTATATACTATATTGAGATCTATAGTAAATTTTGGGAACCTGAAAACAAGAGCATAAAGTATACTGTGGAAGTGCCAAAATTTGTGTTGTAATGTGAAGAGACATCTTTCTCCCCTTATTTTCTTCCTTCCCCTCCCCCTTCCCTAGAGATGGATACCATTAGGTACAAGTATAAATATGTGTGTGTGCGCACACAGGCACATATACACATATGCACACACATACATGCACACATATACACATGTACACATATACACACATGCATATATACACATATATACACATATGAAGTCATTCTTTCTACCCTACTATTTATCAGTTCTATCTCTGGATGCAGATAGCATCTTCCTTCATATGTCCTTTGTATTTAATTTGGGTATTTAAAGTCAAAGTGACTTATTCATTCAAAGTTCTTTTTTAAATTTTTTTAAAAAAATTTACTTATTTATTTTTAGTTTTCAACATTTACTTCAATAAGATTTTGAGTTCTAAATTTTCTCCTTCTCCTCCTTTTCCCTCTCCAAGACAGCATGCAATATGATGTACACTATACAAGTACAATTGTATTAAATACATTTCCACATTAGTCACATTATAAAGAAGAATTAGAACCAAAGGGAAAAACCATGAGAAAGAAGAAACAAATCAACAAAAAAGAGAGAACATGCTTTGATCTGCTTTCAGACTTCATAGTTCTTTCTCTGATTGTGAATGTCATGACCTTTTGGAATTGTCTTATATCCTTGCATTTCTGAGGAGAGTTAAATCTATCAAAGGTGGTCATCACACAATGTTGCTGTTACTGTATATAATGTTCTGGTTCTGCTCATTCAGCACTAGTTCACATAAGTCTTTTCCAGGTTTTTCTGAAATCTACCTGCTCACCATTTTTTATGGAACAGCAGTATTCCATTTCATTTATATACCACAACTTGATGAGCCATTCCCCAACTGATAGGCATCCTTTCAATGTCCAATTGTTGGCCACCTCAAAAAGATCTGCTATAAATATTTTTGTACATGTGTCCTTTTCCCATTTTTCATGATCTCTTTGGGATGCAGCTCTAGAAATGGTATTGCTAGGTCAAAGGGTATACACATTTTTATAGTCCTTTGGGCATAGTTCCAAATTGTCTCCAGAATGAATGAATTAGATCAACTCCACCAACAATGCGTTATTGCTCCAATGTTTCCACATCTTTTCCAACATTTAACACTTTCTTGTTTATCATGTTAGCCAATCTGATGTGCATTGAAGAAGCATCCCAGAGTTGTTTTAATTTGCATTTGCTAATCAATAATGACTTAGAGAATTTTTTCATATGACTATAAACAGCTTTAAATTCTTCATCTGAAAACTGCCTATTCATAACCTTGACCCTTTATCAACTGGGAAATGACTTGTATTCTTATAAATTTGACTCAGTTCTCTGTATGTTTCAGAAATGAGGCCTTTATCAGAGAAATTGGCTGGAAAAATTGTTTCTCAGCTTTCTGCTTCCCTTGTAATCTTGCTTGCTGGCTTTTTTTTTTATATGAACCGCTTTTAATTTAATATAATCTAAATTATCCATTTTGTATTTCATAATGTTCCCTATCTCTTGTTTGGTCATAAATTCTTCCTTTCTCCATAGATCTTATAGGTGAACTGTTCCTCCATCTCCTAGTTTGCTAATAATATCAGCCTTTATATCTAGACCATGTACCTATTTTGATTTTATCTTGTATAGGGGATAAGATGTTGGTCTATCCTTAGTTTCTGCCATATTATTTTTCAGTTTTCCCAGCAGGTTTTGTCAGTTATTGAGTTCTTATCCAAGAAGCTGGAGTCTTTGCATTTATCAAACAGTGTATCAATATAGTCATTGACTACTGTGTCTTGTGAACCTAACGTACTGCTCTGTTTGGCCACTCTATTTCCTAACCAGTACCAAGTAGTTTTGAGGACTGAAGCATTATAATACAGTTTTAGATCTGGTGTGACTAGGCCACCTTCCCTTTCATTTCTTTTCATTAATTCCCTTGATATTCTGCACATTTTGTTTTTTTCCAGATGAATTTTATCATTTTTCTATCTCTATAAAATAATTTTTGGTAGTTTGATTGATATGGAATTGAATAAGTAAATAAATTTTAGTAGAATTATCATTTTTATTATATTAGCTTGACCTATGCATGAGCAACTGATATTTTTCCAATTATTTAGATTTGAGTTTATTTATGTGAAAAGTGTTTTGTAATTGTGTTCATATAGTTCCTGTCATCATATTTGCATCATAAAAAGAATTTGGCATGATTCCTTCTTTGCTTATTTTCTCAAATAGTTTATATAGTATTGTAATTAATTGTTCTTTTAATGTTTGTTAGAATTCCCTTATAAATCCATATGCCCCTGGAGATTTTTTATTAGGAAGTTCAGTCCTTATTCTTGAATTTATTCAGTTATTTAATTTATCACTTATTTAATTTCTTTTTCTGAGATGAGGTTAAGTATTTTATTTCTTTTTTCTGTTAATCTGGGAAATGCATTTTTTTTTTTTGCAAATATTCATCCATTTCACCAAGACTGTCAGATTCATTGGCATACAGTTGTGCAAAATAGATCATAAGTATTGTTTTAATTTCCTCTGTGTTGGTGGCGAATTCATCCTTTTATTTTTCGATATTGGTAATTTGGTTTTATTCTTTCTTTTTTTAATGATGAAATTACACAAAGATTTATCTTTTTTTGGTCTTTTTTCATAAAACTAGCTCTAAGTTTTATCTATTGGCTCAATAGTTTCTTTAATTTCAATTTCATTATTCTCTCCCTTTTTTTTTTAGAATTTGTAATTTGTTATTTAATTGGAGATTTTAAATTTGTTCTTTTCTAGCTTTTTTAGTTTCATACCCAATTAATTGATCTCTTCTTTCTTTATTTCATTCAGGGAAGCATTTAGAAATATAAAATTTCCCCTAAGTACTACTTTGGCTGTATCCCATAAGTTTTAGTATGCTATCTCATTACTGTTTTCTTTGATGAAATTATTGATTGTTTCTATGATTTGTTGTTTGACTCACTCATTATTTAGGATTAGATTATTTAGTTTCAAATTAATTTTAATGTTCCTTTCCATGACCATTTATTGCAAGTAATTTTTACAGCATCATGGTGTAAAAAAGATGAATTTAATGTTTCTGCCTTTCTGCAATGGATCGTGAGATTTTTGTGCCCTAGTTCATTGTCAGTTTTTGTTTAAGTGCCATGTACCACTGAGAAATAGGCATATTGCTTTCTATCCCCATTCAGTTTTCTCCAGAAGTCTACCATTTCTAATTTTTCTAATATTCTATTTACTTCCTTAACTTCTTCTTGTTTATTTTGTGATTAGATTTATCTCGTTCTGAGAGGGAGAGGTTGAGATCCCCTACTAGAATAGTTTTGCTCTCCATTTCTTCTTGTAAGTCCCTTAATTTCTCCTCTAAGAATTTGGATGCTATACCAGTTGGTGCATGTAAGTTTAGTATTGATATTACTTCATTGTCTGTAGTATCTTTTAGAAGGTTGTAGTTTCCTTATCTCTTTTAATTAGATCTTCTTTTGCTTTGTCTGAGATCAGGATTGCAACCCCTGATTTTGTACTTCAGCTGAAGCATAATATATTCTTCTCCAGCCTTATATCTTTATTTTGTGTATCTTTTTGCTTCAGATGTGTTTCTTCTAAACAACATTCTGTAGGATTATGGTTTTAAATCCACTCTACTATTAACTTCTGATGGGAGAGTTCATCCTATTCACATTCACAGTTATGATTACTGTGTCTTTTTCTTCATTCTATTTCTCCCTTTGTTTATGCTTTTCTCTCTCCTTTCTCCTTTTCCTTCCTCACCAGTATTTTGATTCAGACCACCTCCTCCCTCAGTCTATCTTCCTTTTTTTTAGCCCTCTCCCTTTTCTTGCCCCCTTTCCCTACTACTTCTTTCTTCCCTCCCTTTTATCCACTCCCTCACTTTTCTTTCCTGTTTTCCCTCCTAATTCCTATAGGGTAAGATAGATTTCTATACCCAATTGAGTGACTCTCTTTGAGCCAAATCTGATGAGAGTAAGGTTCAAACAATACTTGCCCCCCATTCTTTCTCTTTACTGTAACAGGGCTTTGCATAATTTCATGTGCTATAATTTCCCCTTTTCTGCCTTCTCCTTTCCTTTTTTCCCAGTACAATTTATTTCACCCTTTAATTATTTTTTTAACATCACATCAAATTCAACTTATACCTATACCCTCTGTCTATGTATACCTACCCCTTCTAAATGTCATAATAACAATGCAGTTCTCAGGAGTTACAAGTGTCATCCCACATAGAGATGTGAACAATTTAACCTTATTGAATAATTTTTTTTCTTCTCTATTTACCTGTGTATGCTTTTCTCAAGTCTTGTTTTTGATGATTGAATTTTCTGTTCAGTTCTGGATTTTTCATTAGGAGAAGTTGGAAGTCCCCTATTTTATTGAATGTCCATCCATCTCCTCTCCTGAAAGATTATTCTCAATTTTACTGAGTAGTTGATTCTTGGTGGCAATCCAACTCCTTTGCCTTCTAGAATTTCATATTCCAAGACCTCAGATCCTTTAATGTAGAAGCTGCTAAGTCCTGAGTAATCTTGACTGTGGTTTCATGATATTTAAATTGTTTCTTTCTTCCTGCTTGCAGTATTGTCTCTTTGACTTGAAAATTCTGGAATTTGGCTATTCTTTGGAAGCATTGTTTTGGGTTCTCTTTCAGATAGTGATTGGTGAATTCTTTCAATGACTATTTTACCTTCTGATTCTAGGACCTCAGGGCAGTTTTTCTTGATAACTTCTTGAAAGATGCTATCCAGGTCATGTTTTTGATCATGGTTTTCAGGTGGACTAATAATTCTGTCTTTAAATTTTATTTATTTATTTTTAGTTTTCAACATTCATTTCCACAAGATTTTGAGTTCCAAATTTTCTCCCCATATCTCCCCTCCCCCTACCCCAAGATACCATGTATTCTGATTATCCCTTCTCACAATCTGCCCTCCCTTCTGTCACACCCCTCCCTTCTCTTATCTCCATTTTCTCTCTTTTCTTGTAGGGCAAGATAGATCTCTATATACCATTACCTGTATTTCTTATTTCTCAATTGCATGCAAAAACAATTCTCAACATTCATTCCAAAGCCTTTCAGCTCCAACTTCTTTCCCTTCCTCCCTCCCCACCCATCCCCACTGAGAAAGCAAACAATTCAATATAGGCTATACATGTGTAGTTATGCAAAAGACTTCCATAATAGTCATGTTGTGTAAGACTAACTACATTTCCCTTCATCTAGTCCTGCCTTCCATTTATTTTATTCTCTCTTTTGACCTTATCTCTCCCTCAAAGTGTTTACTTCTAATTACTCCCTACTCCCATTTGCCTTCCCTTCTATCATCCCCCCACACCTCACTTACTCCCTTCTCTCCTACTTTCCTGCAGTGTAAGATAGATTTTCATACCAAATTGAGTGATGAGAGTGAATCTCATTTTTTCCCTCCCATCTGCCCCTTTCCCCCCTCCATTGAAAAAACTTTTCTTTCCTCTTTTATGAGAGATAATTTGCCCCATCCATTTCTCCCTTTCTCCTCCCAATATATTCCTCTCTCACCTCTTAATTTTATCTTTTTAGATATCATTCTTTTCTATTCAACTCAACCTGTGCCCTCAGACTATATATATGTACAAAATCCCTCCAATTACCCAAATACAGAGAAAAGTTTCAAAAGTTACAAATATTATCTTTCCATGTAGGAATGTAAACAGTTCAACTTTAGTAACCCTTATGATTTCTATTTCTTGTTTGCCCTTTCATGCTTCTCTTGATTCTTGTGTTTGAAAGTCAGATTTTCTATTCAGCTCTAGTCTTTTCATCAGGAATGCTTGAAAGTCCTCTATTTCATTGCAAGACCATTTTTTCCCCCTGAAGTATTATATTCAGTTTTGCTGGGTAGGTGATTCTTGGTTTTAATCCTAGTTCCTTTGACTTCTGGAATATCATATTCCAAGCCCTTTGATCTTTTAATGTAGAAGCTACTAGATCTTATTTTATCCTGATTGTATTTCCACAATGCTTGAATTGTTTCTTTCTGGCTGCCTGCAATATTTTCTCCTTGATCTGGGTAATTTGAAATTTGGCTACAATATTCCTAGGAGTTTTGCTTTTCAGGTCTCTTTCAGGAGGTGATTGGTGATGTCTTTCAATATTTATTTTACCCTCTGGTTCTAGAATATCAGAGCAGTTTTCCTTGATAATTTCTTGGAAAATGATGTCTAAGCTCTTTTTTTGATCATGACTTTCAGGTAGTCCCATAATTTTTAAATTGCTTCTCCTGGACCTATTTGCAAGTCAGTTGTTTTTTCCAATGAGATATTTCACATTTTCTTCTATTTTTTCATTCTTTTGATTTTATTTTGTAATTTCTTGGTTTCTCATAAAGTCATGAGCTTCCAATTGCTCTATTCTAATTTTTAAAGAACAATTTTCTTCAGTGAGTTTTTGAACCTCTTTTTCCATTTGACTAATTCTGCTTTTTAAAGCATTCTTCTCGTTGGCTTTTTGGACCTCTTTTACCATTTGAGTTAGTCTATTTTTCAAGGTGTTATTTTCTTCAGCATTTTTTGGGTCTCCTTTAGCAAGCTATTGACTCACTTTTCATGATTTTCTTGTATAGCTCTCATTTCTCTTCTCAATTTTTCCTTCACCTCTCTTATTTTCAAAATTCTTTTTTGAACTCTTCCATGGCCTCAGACCACTGCATATTTTTTTGAGGTTTTGCATGTAGAAGCCTTGACTTTTTTGTCTTCTTCTGATGGTATGTGTTGGGAGTGTAAGCTCAGTTCCATGTAGACAGTCTCGGGCAGGTAAAGGTGAGGACTTCTAAATCTTAGAGTTCTCATGAGGCCCCCCAGGGAACAGCAGGGAATTGAGGTGTGAGACCAGGCTATCTCGTGCATTTCCACCTCTTCCCATGGGAAACGTGCTGGGAGAGAGCATCCCCGCCCTCGAGATTGGCCCAGGGTCTGAGCACACCTATTGTTGTTTAACAGGCACGGTATTCAGGTGCAAACTTTGAGGCGGGAGAGCTTAAGTAAGGTCAGGAAAGCCTGAAGGTGCTCTTAGCGCTGAGGGGCCCTTAGAGGACAGAAGGCCCCTCTTCCCTCTCTCCTCTCTTCTTTCTTCCCTCTCCCCTCTCTCCCTCTTCCACTTCCATTTCCAATCTCTGACTGTAAGATCTTTGCCTCCTTGGGAAGAGGATTCCTCTCTCCTAAGGAAGAATTTATCCTGCACATGTAACCAAGACCCTGAATAAAGCCTAACCCTTGTTCAGCTCTGGAAAGTCTCTTCTCTCATATGTTTATCTGGTTTGGCCAGCCGAAGACCTGTGATAGGTAAGGTAAGGCTCGGGTAGCCCTTAGGCCTCTAGGCCTGACAGGTATGCTTTGTTCTTCCTCATCTGAAAGGATGGAAAAAATACCTTTTCACTAAGAAAGTAGCCTCTATAATCTTTTTTCCCTCTTTTTTGGGCATTGTTTCAGCCTGTTACTTGACTTTTGAGTCCTTTGTCAAGTGGAGGGTATACTCTAGGGACCTTGAAGTTCTCAGTTCCTCCAAGGTGGTACAATCAAGGGAGAAAAGGTTACTCCTCTCCTAGCCTGCGTTCTTGTCTGGAAGCAACCACAAACATTTCTGCTCAGGATCTGCAAGTAGAATTCCTTCTCCAGAGAGTCCACCAGCTCCACCACACCAGCCAGTGCTACTCCTCACCCCAGGGCCACTACTCATGGCTGAAACCCATATCAGGCACTCAATTCTCCCAGGATCTTTAGGTCAAGGTCTCCAAAAATGGAAGCTAAGGGGCCAGGGCCAGACCCTTTTCCCTTCTCACCCAGGTGAAAGAGCTTTCTCACTGACCTTTTAAGCTGTGTTTGGCATTTGTGGGTTGAGAAATCTTGTATCTGCAGCTGCAACCTGGGATTCTGAACCCTGAAACTTGCTCCAATCCTGTCTGTGCTGGGGGACTCAGGCTGGGTTGTGCTCTGCTCTGAGCCTGGTGCAATAGACCTTTCCTGTTGTCCTTCCAGGCTGCCTTGGGCTGGGAATCTCTTTGACTCTGTCATTTTATGGCTTCTCCTGCTCTAGAATTTGTTTAGAGTTATTTTTTGCAGATATTTTGTGGGCTATGGGAGTAGAACTAGAGCAGGTCCTTCTTTCTACTCCACCATCTTGACTCCACTCCCCCACCCCCCCAGACCAATAATTCTTAAATTCTGTCTCCTAGATCTATTTTCCTGGCCAGCTGTTTTTCCAATGAGATATTTTACATTTTCTCCTATTTTTTAGTTCTTTTGATTTTGTTTGACTGATTCTTAATTCTTGGTTCATTAGCTTCGATTCACTCAGTTCTAATTTTTAACAAACTTTTTTTCAGCTAGATTTTGTACTTCTTTTTCCACTTGGCTAATTCTACTTTTCAAGGAGTTCTTTTCTTATAGTACTCCCTTTTCCATTTGGCCAATTGTATTTTTTAAGGAATTGTTTTCTTCAGTGGATTTTTTTCCTAATTTGGCCCATTGTGTTTTTTAAAGGAATTGTTTTCTACAGTCAATTTTTGTCTTTCCTTTTCCAAGCTGTTGACTCTTTCTTGCATAAATCTCATTCTTTTCCCAATTTTTCTTCTACCTCTCTTATTTGACTTTCAAAATTCTTCCTGAGCTCTTCCAATAAGGCTTTTGGGATTGTCTAACCAGTTCATATTCCACTTTGAGGTTTCAAATATGATTATATTTACAATGTCATCTTCTTCTGAGTTTGTGTTTTGATTTTCTCTGTTCCCATAAAGAGAGTCTGTAGTCAGTGTTTGGTTTTGCTTTTTGCTCATTTTGTTTGCCTGTTTCTTGGCCTTTAAAATTGTGGTGTGCATCTGGGGCACAGGGAGCATTTTCCCATGTTTCTTGTGCTGGGGGCCTGACTCAACTGACTTTATGTGCTAGGGCTCAGGTTCTTGCATCTGGAGGCTCTAGGGGACTGTCAGCTTACCTGGTTTTAAGTTGGGGTTTTAGTGGAGGTATCTGGTGTGTGCTGAAGTCAGGTGGGGTTTTTCTGCATTTCCCTGGGCTATGCTAGAGCCATAGTGGTCTACCTATTGAAGAACAACTTCCCACTGTGGACTGTGTGAAAGCACATGGAGGTCCACCACTGGAGGATGTCTGCCTGCCCAAGGCTGCATGACAGTTTGGGGAGGTCTGGGTGCTGGAAGACTCCTGCTCACCTGAGGCTGTGCTAGTGCACATGATGCTTCTATCACTGAAGTCTGCTGACTCTGCTAAGGCATATAGGGAATCCTACTGTTTGCATTTGCCTGATTCACCACCCTGGGGCTTAGGAAGCTTGCCACTGGCTTGCTGGGATACTCCCTGTACTAGAATGCACTCCCCTTTTACCCAAGTGAAATGGATCTTTCTTGCTGATCCTTCACGCTTTCTGGGCTGCGACTACTTTACCCCATCTTCCACTGCCTCTGCTATTCCCTGATTTTTTTTCTGATATGCGTTTTTTTTTTTTGGTTTTTTAGAGGTCAATGTGGGAAGGGTACAGTGACTTACTACTTATTCCACCATCTTAGCTCCTGGGAGTTAATGCCTCAAAATATTGTTATTAATAAGACTGCAATTCATTCCCCGACTGCTAAATGGACAAAGGATATGAAGAGAAATCTTTTTTTGCAATAAACTGCTTTAAAGATCTCAAAATTCTGTGACAAATTTTTGGTCAAGTTGTTTCCATTTAAAAATTACTAATTTTTAAAAAGCAATAACTTAAAACTGCCATGAAATAAATGGTCCACAAAAACATTCCTTTCCTCCTGAAGCTTTTACGATGCATTGTCATCACTAATCAGTCTTTTACTATTAAACTTAAATGACCAATTGAGACAAACAGTTCTGAGACTGTTCTTCCACCACTGATTGAGTCTGGGGTGGCAGGTGTTGTACAGAATATTCATTTAGCCTTCTTGAGCCTTCTGGGCAGATTCTGTGACCTTGCCAGCTCCAGTAGACTTCTTGTCAACTGCCTTGATGACACCAACTGCAATAGTCTGCCTCAAATAATGAACAGCAAAACAACCCAGGGGAGGATAATCAGAGAAAGTCTCCACACACATGAGCTTGCCTGGAACCATGTCAGTGATGGCATCGCCAGATTTTAGGAATGTGGAGCCATCGTCCAGCTTCTTACCAGAATGATGATCAATCTTCTCCTTCAGTTCAGTAAACTTTCAATCTATGTAAGCAGTGTGACAATCCAGAACAGGTGCATAGCTAGCACTGATTTGGCCTGGATGGTTCAGGGTAATAACCTGTGCAATGAAACCAGCTGCTTCCATAGGTGGGTCATTCTTGCTATCACCAGCCACATTACCATTGTGGACATCTTTGAGAGACATGTTCTTGACACTAAAACCAACATTATCCCCTGGCAGAGCCTCACTCAAAGTTTCATGGCACATTTCAACAGACTTTACTTCGGTTGTGACATTGACTGAGGTGACCACCACGCTTGGTTTTAGAACACCAGTTTCCACTCAGTCAACAGGTACAGTACCGATACCACCAAGCTTATAGACATCTTGAAGGAGACAAAGGGGCTTGTCATTTGCACAAGTTTGTGGCAGAATGCAATCCAAAGCTTCAAACAGTGTAGTTCCATTAGCGTTACCATCCTTATGAGTGGCTTTCCATCCCTTGAGCCAGGGCATATTAGAACTTGGCTCCAGCATCTTGTCACCAATCCAACCTGAAACTGACAAAAAAGCTACTGTATCAGGGTTGTAGTCAATTTTCTTAATAGGTACTGATTTCCTTGACAATTTCCTTGTATCTCTTCTGGCTGTAGGGGGCCTTGGTGGAATCCATTTTTTTTACACCAACAATCAATTGTGTGTAAGACAGAAGGGCCTGTTCACAGGTCTGCTCATTCTTTGAGATACCAGTTTCAAATTCACCAACTCTGGCAGCAACAAGCAGGACAGCACAATCTGCCTGAGATATGCCTGTAATCATGTTCTTGATGAAGTCTCTGCTTCCTGGATCATCAGTAATGGTCACATAGTACTTGCTGGTCTCAAATTTCCATAGGGAGATATCAATAATGACACTATGCTCATGTTCAGCCTTCAGTTTATCCAAGACCCAGGTATATTTAAAGGAGCCCTTTCCCATCTCAACAGCCTCCTTCTCAAACTTTGCAATGGTTCTCATAATCAATTCCACCACATTTGTAGATGAGGTGGTCAGTAGTGGTGGACTTGCCAGAGTCTACATGTCCAATGACAACAGTCTTAACGTGAGTCTTTTCCTTGCCCATTTCTGTGGAAGTTTAGCGATGGTTTTCACAACACCTGTGTTCTGGTAGCAAACCTGTTGTGAAAAAAGTGTGAAAAGGAATCTTTAACAGATCTCATCTTGGATTGCAAATCATTTATTACAATAGATCAATAGTGATCACTGGCAAGATACTTAGCATCCAATGGGTATTGGTTATTTCTGGAATTAATTTTTTTTATCATTCAAGGGTTCATTGGACAAACATTCAGGTTGAAATTATTACTGTTCTACTCTTTATTTTGAAATGAATTGGTTGTATTTCCTAATTGTTTCTCATAGCAACTTGGATTCTAAGGTCAGTATGTGTACTTTTCATTGAGGAGGAAAATGAGGCACTAAAGAAGAGATTACCTGTCCCGGGAATTTATGGGAAACTGAGGGGTAGTCCTTACATCTCCTGAATTCTCTTTACTCTTCTTCAGCAATCTTTCATGATGTCCTTTTATTTTTTTCCTTGTTTTCCTAACACCTTTTTCTTTCACTGCTGTGATTATATCAATCAGCTTTTTGTTCAGTCTGGGGAATAAGGTGGAAGATTTTGAGGAGTTGATGATATCTTTCTAGGGAAGTTAAAATGAGGAAGAGCCTGTAAATGATGTTGGTAAAAGTATTATATAGAGAAGAAATACAATTTTAAAAATCACTCTGTAATTATAGAATTTAAATAGTAAATTTTCTGGTTTTTTTTTTTGTCTCTTTTTCTGTAATTCAATACACCAAATGTTTTTAAAACACGTACTATTTTCAAGGCATTGTGGTAGGCTTGAACACAAAAGCAAAAGTTAAATATTTCCTGCCTTCAAAGAATATATATTTTACTTACAGGGTACAAGGCATAGATAAGTAAAATATTAGTTGATTTAGAAGGAGCATTCACACCCGGATGAATTGAGGAAGGGTTTGTAGAAAATGAGGTGCCTGACCTGAGCCTTGAAAGGAGACAAATATTTTGAGAAGTGGAGATGAGGAAAGAGTGTACTCTAGGCATGAAGAACCATGTAGACTATGTACACTGTGTAGACATACAGAAGCAGGAGATGGGATGTCATCTTTGAGGAAATAAGTACTTGTCCAGTTTGGTTACATGATAGAGTGAGTCATGGGAATGAAATGAAATACTTGACAGGGAGATGGGAAATAGATTTTGTATGATCTTAAACAAAGGCTGAGGAGTTTGTATTTTTCCTAGAAGTTACTGGAAGCCAAGGAATCTTTTTAGTCAGGTGACTGATATTGTCAGATATGTGCCTTAGGGAAAGTATTTTGGCAGCCATGTGGAGGATATACCAAAGAGAAGAGACTAAAATCAGGGAAAACAACAAGGAGGCTATTGCTTCAACCTAGGTGTGGGGTGATGTGGGCCTAAACTAAGGTGATAACTATATGAGTAGAAAAAAGGACAGATATGAGGCATGTAGTGGGGTTAGGATTGGAGAATGTTGGTAAATGATTTGATCTGTCCATGGGTGAGGGAATAGGAAGAGATGAGGATGACTTAGGAGTAATACCTGGCTGACAAGGAGGATGTTGGTAGCCAAAACAATTTGGAGGAAGGGCAGGTTTGGGACTGAGAGAATGAATTCTCTTTATGGGTATACTGAAGTTGAAATATTGACATATATTTAGATGAAACTGTCCAGAAGTCAGTTGGTGATGTAGGACTAGAATTTAGTAGAAAGGTTTTTAATACACAGAGATGTTATTTCAACCTATCTCAGGAGATAGTACATATAAATAATAATAATAATTAGCATTTATATAGCTCTTTAAAATTGGCAAAGAATTTCACATACATTAGAAAATTTGATTTTTAAAAGAAACGTGTAAGGTGAGTCTTGAAGGTATTATTCTCACTTTACATATGAGAGATCTGACTGTCAAGGAGGTTAAATAGTTTACTTGTGGTCACACATAGCTAGTAAATATCTCAGGGGGCATTTATAGTCCAATCTTCCTTGATCCCGGGCTAGTAGTCTATTCACTATACCAGAAGAAGCCTTGTGGAGCATCCACATAATATGCACGATAATACATAAAATGAGATAGAAAAAGTATTCAGTCAAGTAGGAGGAGAACTGAGAGCGGATAGCAAACATTTGGCTTGGTGGGGGAGGGGGGGGGATTGTAGTCCAAATGAATGACTCTTGAGTCATCCATGAGTTTAACTCTATGTGTGATGTAACTTTGTAAGACATGCCCTTAACTCAACAGGAAGTGTGGCGTAAAGAAAGAAATATGTCTACCGTTTTAAGAAGACTATATTGAGACACATTTACTTTCTTATTATGGTCTTAAATATTGTAAATGACCTTCCTGTACAAGAAGCCCATCCTATTAAGTTATACATGAGTAAAAGGTAAAGGGCAGCTTGAAATATTGGTTAGCAAGCTAGTCCTAGAGTTATAAAGAAGCAAGGTCTGCTCTAATCTCAAGATGTGTGTATATATGTATATATATCTATACATATATACATATATACACACACATATACACTGTTACAATGATTATATTATAATATATAACGATATTAATATGTTATACTGCATATAATGGAATTATATTCTTATATATTATATTACATATAATAGAATGAGAATCATATATCATACTTTATATAATATATAATGATATTCATATACTTTATGATATGATATTGATAGGTATCATAAGTATATAATGTATAATGGCATTCATATATATTATACTGTACATATCTACATCTTTGTATTAGGGAAGGATTTGATATAGACACTGTCATCTACTAAATCCTGCTGTAATATATGTATATGTAATATTACATATTACATATACTACATACAGAGATCAATATTTCCATATCTGTCAAATCCTGCTGTAATATATGTATATATAAAATATCATATATAATTTTATATGATATCATTTAAAGAGATAGAGCTCTGTCTCTATATAAAATGGACACATCTTTAAGACCATAGGTTATAGATGATTTGGCAATTTTAAAGGCAAGAGGTGTTGCAAGGGCTGTGTATTTGAGCTATGTGTATCTGAGCAACGTAGATTGTAGATACGTAGATCTATGTAGAGAATATGCAAGATTAATGACAGATCATGTGAGTCCTCTGTTTGCACTTTCTCAGTCAGGTGTGATACCCAGTAGATCAGAGAATGTAAGCTTCTTGAGGACAAAGTCTATTTCATTTTTCTATCTTTGTATCCTTGAATGGTGAATAAGGTGACTGACACATAATAACACTTGATAAAATGCTTGTTGAACATTATAAACACAATGCACTTGAAAGACCTAAAGGCTCTGATTAGTACAATGACCAGCCATACTTACAAGGGACTTATGATGATGTCTGTTGCCTACCTCCTGACATAGAAATGATAAATACAGGATGTACAATGGCACATATATCTTTTGACCTTTAGCAATGCAGGAAAGGTGAGCCCATGGAAGAGAGAAAAAAAAACAAAAAAATTTTAAGTTTTAAAAATGCTTGTTGATTGATAACAAAATAGGATAAAGACAATTCTTTGGAAACTGAGCACCTTTAAGCAGAAAAGTTACAGGGATCTAGCTATTCCACATGAGTGATTTTGCATCCTGCTCTATTTCTGCTGTGATATTTGATGGTGGTATGAGTGCAGTTTCATTTTGAAGTAACAAAACATTGTCTTCTTGGATAAAGACTGACACTGTCTGCATATTTTATTGCTTCCCAATGTCTCTTTTCTGGTTTTAACGATGAGATGCTTTTAAATGAAGTGGTCGATAGCAATCAACTTTCAAGTATTGCTGATGAACAATTAAACCCAACTTCTGCTATAACTGCCAAGCAGAACTTATACTTAAGATTGTTCTTTGGGACTGTGTTGAGGAATTTAATACTGGTTAGCCAACCTCTTTGGATTCATAGCTGCAGAGAATTTCATTTTTCCCCAAGCAAACAAAATAGTAAAAGTATGCCATGTGCTTGGCAGTCTATCAGATCTATGTATACATGTGCCAGAGTTAGGTTTACCAGCGCTCCTACTTCACTTTTGATGAATTTGTAGAGGTTATTGAAAATGTACCTCTTGTTAGCACCACCAGTCACTATTCAGAGATTAAAAATTTGAAAATAGAATTAACAGCCTGTTAAGTATGTGACATCATATTTCAGAAAAGCACCTTTTAGATGAGCATGGCAATCAGGAGAAGTTTTAAAGTGACATGTTTTTTGGAGGAGTGCTTGGTGTAGAGTTCATGATAGAGCTTTCCAAGGGTGTATCTTGATCAAAACAAATCTGGCATTTATAATTGCTATAAAAGGCCTCAGTAAGTCTGCATCATATATTCCACAGCATCCAAAGGAGTAATTTCTAATATCAAAACTTTCTGTAACTGGAGTAGGATGTTGTTGTCAATGGGTCAAAAGAACACAACATGTGGAACTCTCCCTAGATCTACGAGTCAGTTCAGACATGTCAACCCCTGATGTCATTAAGGAGTTTCAGCCACCACTTTGCATTTAGATTCAAGAATTTGGAGTAGTTTTCTCAAGAGGATGTGGTACCTTAAGAAATTGTTGTTCAATTGTTTCAGTCATATCTGAAACACCCCATTTGGTGTCTTCTTGGCAAAGATACTAGAGTGATTTGTCATATCCTTCTCTAGCTCATTTTGTAGATGAGGAAATTACAGGAAGCAGGATTAAGTGACTTAACCGTGGTCACTCAGATAGTACATGTCTGAGGTCAGATTTGAATTCAGGAAGATGAGTCTTCTTAACTTTAAACCTGGCCTTCTATCTACTATGCCACCTAGATGACCTTGAGAAATGACCTCATTCAAATTTCATCAGGATGAAGTCTGGTAGTCCCTTCAGAAATAATATCCCATGGAATTCAAAATTTGGTTAGCAGTATCAGGTGACAGCCATGAGTTGTGTGTTATATGTAGGACCTGTATTCTTCAGCGTGTCAACAAGTGTGTGTTGCTTCATTATAAAAACTATAAAGGCCAGGGAATGAACAGTTACATTTTATGTTGATGTTGGTGAATCCCAGAGAGTTTTCTGACCCCCCAACTCCCTTGCCAGGGTTGTTACAGTACCAAAAACTTATTGAAAGCTATTTCAAAGAAAGGGAAACTTGACACTGAACTCCTGTCAGAGCTTCAGGGAACATTATTTCATAAACTGAAAGTTGTAGCTAGTTACTGTTTATGCAACAGCAAAATAGTGACTGGGGCAAACCACGCAAACTATACACCAATAATTTTTTTTTTAGTTTGGGACACTACAACCGTGAGTGGAGGATGCTGGAGCAAATACTTTGGAGGAGGGGAGCACAAGTCATTTAGTATCATCCTGTTTCTGGCTAACTAGTTTCCAGTTCTGTTGTTTCTGTCTAGCTAAAGGACTTGATGAGCTTTCAGTCTTCTCTCAATTCAGTGTCATGGGAAAACACCCCATTCTCTGGCCATCGTTACAACTTTTGAACACATAATAGAAATCCTTGTTGTCAACATTTTGAACCCACTTCATGAGTCTGCCTTTTTCTGAAAAGACAGCTAAATGGAACATCCATGAAAATAGACATAGGGAAATTTAAAATCATCTTTTTTTTAGTATATAAGGTCTAGCTTTTTATTTTTTATAAATTGCTTTTATTTTAAACTTAAATATAAAATTAAAAAAGAAACAAAAAGCATTGCTGTGCACGTAGTACATCATAGGAGATGATTCAATATAAGATAATAAATTTCTGCTTCAAGAAAACCATGTATTGTTTTCAAAACTGTCCAGCTTTTATTTGCTTCCCTGTTGATTTTCTTTTGTTTCCAGCTATGTGTTTCTGCTTTATTTTTCCCCTCACTACCCCCAGCTCCCGGAAAGCTACAATCAATGCACACAAAGAGATATTTATAAACATACACACAAAGTTAAGACTATACTATGCTTATTTCTACCTGTCTTCTGCTTTTTTGAAGGTACATAGCATCTTCCTACATAGATCAATTGTTTCCACGTTTTTCTAAATCAACCATCTCATCATTTCCTGCACCAAAGCAATATTCCAACCTGATCACATCCTATCTGAGAGATTGTCTATGGAAGTGTTTTACCCAATGGACACATGGGTTTTATTTATATAAAATATTTTAATTTAAAATAATTGAAATTATCCTTTATACTTCAATAATGCTCTTCCTTATAGCTGAATCTACTTCCTTTACATCTTTATTCCTGGTTTCTTTGAAGTTCCTGAACTTTTGCTCTTCCAAATGAACTTTGTTGTTTTTTTTCTAATTCAGGAAAATAACTTTTTAGCAATTTAATTTTGATGACATTGAATAAATATATTAGGTAAAATTATCATTTCAAAATTATGTTTTATATTTATGTTCATATAGTTCCTGTGCCTGTTTTGGCAGGTACACACTCAGGTATTTCTATTATCTAGGTATTTTAAATGGTTGAAAACAACATTAATAATATTGCTGACACATAGTGTAGTTTCTCTGTTTTCCACTTTTGATTAAATGTATTTTAACTTTGTCCGAGGTCATGATTATTATCCCTCTCTTTTTTTTTTACATAATAGATTTAACTCCTGCCCTTTATTTTACCCTTGTGTGCATCTCCTTTTTATAATCTTTCCTGAAAACAACATATTGCTGAATTCAAATTTTTAATCTGTGATCAATTTCCATTTTATGGGTAAATTCATCTCACGCTGTAAGCGACAATTACTTGTATATTTTCCTATTTCCAATTTTGCCTCACTATCCTTCTCACTCTATTTACCTCTATTTACTTTATTTAAATCTCCTTATTGAGAGATGCTCTTCACTCCTCTGATTTATTTCTACCCACTACCTTGCCCTCAACTCACCCACCCCTCAAAACATCCTTTCCTTATCCCTCCTCCCACTATCTTTTTCTGTATTAATTTTTCCTTTTATACCTCATTTGCATGAGATAATTCCTCCTTTTGATCTATGCCTACACAGTTGTATATTTTTAGAATCACACCACCATCCTCAACTCTACCCAAGCCCTCTTTCAAACTACCCAAATAATGACAGCAATCATAAGGATACTGCTAATATTTTCACATATGTGAAGTAAACAATTTGACCATATTGGGTCCCTTATAATTGGTCTTTCATGTTTACCTTATATTTCTCCTGGATGTTATAAGTTGGATTTTCCCTTACGTTCTGGGGTTTTTGTCAAAGAAAAATCCAAAGTCCTTAAATTCATTAAATATCCATTTAAAAATATATAATTTATTTGTTTTTCAGTTCTTACCATTCACTTCCACAAGAATTTGAATTCAAAATTTTCTCCCCATCTCTCCCCACAACCCACCCCAGGACAGCATGCACCCCATCCATCCCTTCTTCCAGTCTGTCCTCCCTTCTATTACCCACCCTTCTTCCATTCCCCTTCCCCTCTATTTTCCTGTAGGGTGAAATAGATTTCTATGCTCCATGGCCTGTATAGCTTAATTTCCAGTTGCATGCTAAAACAATTTTTAACATTCATTCTTAAAGCTTTGAGTTCCATATTCTCTCCCATCCTCATTGAGAAAACAAGCAATTCAGTATAGATCATATATGTGTAACAATGCAAAGCACTTCCATAATCATTATGTTGTAAAAGACTAACCACATTTCCCTCTGTCCTGTCCTACCCTGTATTTATTCCATTCTTGCCCTTGACCTGTCCTCCTATGATAGAGTTTGCTTCTGATTTTTCCTTTCCCCAATTTGCTCTCCCTTCTCTTATCTTCTCTCTCCTATCCACTTCTCCTTTGCCTTCCTGCAGAGTAAGATAGATTTCTATATTCAATTGAGTGTGTATTATTTTCTCCTTAAGCCAAATCCCAGGAGGGTAAGGCTCAATTTCCTTTCATCTTTCCCTTCTTTCTGCCATTGTAGAAGCTCTTTCTTCTCTCTTGTATGTGAGATGGTTTGCTACATTCTGCCTCTCCCTTTATGCTACTTCTAGTACATTCCATTCAACAGTAAACTTTATTTTTTTAAGTATTCTCCTTTCATATTCGGCTCACCTTGTGCCCTCTATGTATGTATGTATGTATGCATAAATACACACACACATATACATGTATATATACATACACACATATACCTATGTACATATACGTACCTACATATATATAATATACACATACATACCTACCCATACACTCTTCCATATATATATATATATATATATATATATATATATATTTCCTCTAACTACTTTAATACTGAAAAAGTTCTAATGAATTACATATAACATCTTTCCATGTAGGAATGTAAACAGTTCAACTTTTATGATTTCCTTTAAGGCTTCTCTTTCCTGTTTACCTTTTCATGTTTCTCTTGATTCTTGTACTTGAAAATCAAATTTTCTATTCAGTTCTAGTCTTTTCAACATGAATGCTTGAAAGTCCTTTATTGAAATTCCATTTTTACTCCTGAAATATTATACTCAGTTTTGCTAGGTAGGTGATTCTTGGTTTTAATCCTATCTCCTTTGACCTCTGGAATATCATATTCCAAGCCCTTTGATCCCTTAGTGTAGAAACTGCTAAATCCTGTATTATCCTGATTGTATTTCCACAATACTTGAATTGTTTCTTTCTGGCTGCTTATAATATTTTCTCCTTGACCTGGGAACTCTGGAATTTGGCTACAATGTTCCCAAGAGTTTTCCTTTTGGGATCTCTGGGTGATTGGAGAATTCTTTCCATTTCTATTTTACCCTCTGGTTCTAGAATATCAGGGAAGTTTTCCTTGATAATTTCTTGGAAGATGATGTCTAGATTCTTTTTTTGATCATGGTTTTCAGGTAGACCAAAAATTTTTACGTTATCTCTCTTGGATCTAATTTTCCAGGTCAATTGTTTTTCCAATGAGATATTTCACCTTGTCTTCTATTTTTTCATTCTTTTTGTTTTGTTTTATAATTTCTTGGTTTCTCATAAAGTCATTGGCTTCTATCTGCTCCATTGTATTTTTTAAAGAACTATTTTCTTCAGTGAGCTTTTGAACCTCCTTTTCCATGTGACCAATTCTGCTTTTTAAAGCATTCTTCCCCTCATTGACTTTTTGGACCTCTTTTGCCATTTGGGTTAGTCTATTTTTTGAAGGTGTTATTTTCTTCAGCATTTTTTGGGGTTTCTTCAGCATTTTTGGGTCTCCTTTAACAAGCTATTGACTCATTTTAATGATTTTCTTGCATCTCTCTCGTTTCTCTTCCCAATTTTTTTCTCCACCTGTCTTACTTGATTTTCAAAATACTTTTTGAGCTCTTCCATGACCTGAGACCATTGCATATTTTTTTTGGAGGTTTTGGATGTAGAAGCCTTGACTTTGATGTCTTCCTTTGAAGGTATGCTTTGTTCTTCTTCATCTGAAAGGATAGAAGAAAATACCTTTTCACCAAGAAGGTAACTTTCTATTGTCTTATTTTTTCCCTTTTTGGGGCACTTTCCCAGCCAGTTACTTACCTTTTGAGTCCTTTGTGAAGTGGAGGTATATTCTAGGGACTTGTAAGTTCTCACTTCCTACAACATGGCACAATCAAGGGAGAGGTGTTTTCTCCTCTCCTGGGCTGCATTTTGGTCTGGGATCAACTGAACTGAACCACAAGCTTTTCTTCCAGGATCTGCAAGTAGGATTCCCTCTCCAGTGCCTCTACCAGCTCCACCAAGCCAATGCTTCTCTTCACCCAGGATTGCCACTCAGGGCTGAGACCCAGATTCCCCAGGGTCTTTAGGCTGAAGGTTCCAAAATTGGACACTGACACATTGACTGCTGCTGCCCTGGGGCTGGGGCTGGGACCAGACGTTGCTCCCCTCTTACCCATGTGAAAGAGCTTTCTCACTGACCTTTGAATCTGTCTTTGGAGTTTGTGGGTTGGGAAATCTGGGAACTGCAGCTGCTACCCATGATTCAGTGCCCTGAAGCCTACTTCAGTTCTGTCCATCCTGGGTGGCCCAGGTTGGGCTGTGCTCCACTCTGAGCCTGGTGTGATAGATCTTTCCTGCCATCCTTCCAGGCTGTCTTGGGCTGGAAATCTTTTTCACTCTGTCATTTTGTGTCTTCTGCAGCTGAAGATTTTGTTTAGAGTCATTTTTTTAATAGGTATTTTATGGACTATGGGGGCAGAGCTAGAGTAGGTCCATCTTTCTATTCCACCATCCAATATCCTTTTTTTTCATTCATGATTATATTTAACTTACCCTTGGTCATAATTCCAACTTTTGTGCTCTATGGAATATAGTATTCCAAGACTTACAGTCCTTTAATGTACTATCCACTAGGTCTTGTGTAATCCTTGTTGTATTTCCATGATATTTAATTGTTTTTCTTGTTGCTTCCTATAATTTAGGAGCTTTGAAATTTGGCTATGATATTCTAGACTCTCTTTTAGGTGGTGATCAATGGATTTTTTTCTATTTCGGTTTGCCTGCTTCTTCTAGAACTTCAGTGCAACTTTCTTTGATAGTTTCTTGTAATATTGTGGATGCATCTGGTCAGCACAGCTGTACTTGGCATCCCTTGACAGTGGAAAGTCCTCTAATTTTCTGCTACTCAACCATCTTCCCTCCACACTGTCTTCACAATTAAAGTTTCTAATGTTGAGGCTGCTCCTCAATCCACCTACCCTGAGGACTAGTTGTTTATTAATTCTTCAGAGTTGACCTGGGGGTGTTTACCCTTCTCTCAGGACAAATCTCCTCCTCTGGAGGTTGGGTCTTTCCTAGGCGTTCTTAATTGTCTTGGAAGACAACTGCTTTATCTTAAGTTTATTTCTGCTCCTCTGAGTTGATGTTTTGTCCTTTTTGTGGAGGATATTTGGAGAACTGAAAGTTTTCTGACCTAGTCTGCCATCTTCCTAGAATCCTCTCCCCGTTTAAATCATCTTTTAAAAAATCACATTGTAATTTGGGGATGAAAGTCTACTGAAGTGTAAATCAGCATAAAATGGTCAGTTTTAAAAGTTGTCTTTCAATCTCTACTTAGAATCTAATGTTTAGTTCATAATGAATATAACCTCAAACATTTCCATTTAAATGCTTTTTTGGGTGTTGCTACAGATGGCATTGTAATGACTGTGGTGAGTGTCTTTTTTAAGCCAATAAAATACAAATGTGGTTTATGCACAAGAAACCACCATCTAATTATTCACAAATGTGATCCAACTTTATTTATTTTGGTTGTTGGTTATTATTTCACTATTGATAAACTTTAAACAAAACCCAAGAAATTCAGGACATTAGAAAAGAGATTTTCCTGGAGCTCTAAGCGTCCAATTTTACTGAACAATCTTTTAAAAATATGGTAAGCAGTAAGTGTAACAGATGTAAAAATAAAATTTGGAGATGAACATATTAACACTAGTGGTCAAAGGTAATTCTTGATGTCAGTTACAGTATTTTTGCTTGATGACATTTAAACACTCCTACAGAAATATACTTATAGGTGACAATGTTTATTAAATTTACTTTGAGTCATAATAAATACAGTAGATAGAAATACAGTAGATAGTAGTAGTAAATAGAAATGAAATGCTTAATTTGAATTTGACACAACTTTTTGTATCATTTGAAATGTAGCCTCATAAAAGTAAATTTATATATTCTTTCCCCACTATAAAATTGATTATATAATTCAAATTGCATGAAACATGTTGCATTCATACAAAAAACATTTTTCTAATCTCTTTTTCTGCTTAGTAAGATCTCTCTGTAAATATTTATGAGTTTGGCTTTTAAAACTAAAAAACTAAAAAATCTGAACCAAAGTACAACAAAAGAAACAAATTAAGAAAGTTTTTTTTCTTGGCTAGGGACCATCTTATGAATGTTTGGATTTGGATACTATTGAAAATTTTGACATACTATCCTTCTACTGGAGCAAGGGCTTCCCTTTGCTTCCATCCCAAGTCATTCTAATTAGTGTTGGTTCTACTTGCCACCCTTATTTGTATGCAATAAGAACACCTTTTTATATTGACTAACTGCTGACAAGAGTCAATTTTTAGGTATGCAGTAACATCAGTACTAGCATGTCACTTTTTCATTATGGCAATCCAAATGGCTTATGTCAGCCTTTGTGTGATCTTTTATCATCTTGCTTTGGCACCATTCTACTAGTCTCTCAAGTATTTATGAGAATCTGCCCCCATCAAAAAAAAAAAAAAAGATTGTAAATTAACTCTTTGTATAAGTAGTTTGTATATAACTATTGTGGGCCATTTGATTAGTCTGTCTTAACTTTAGAATACTGAGAGATTAACCCATGTCATCCACATGACTTTACCTATCTCCCTCTCACCTTACCTCCCTTTCATCTAACCTGCTTTTTAAAATTATATCTTAATAAAATTAAAATTATGATTTTTAAAATTATGCTACTTGCTCCATGTAATTGTCTCTATAGTAACTAGACATACCATTGCAGTTAATCCAGAGGAAAATCAAGTCAGATTTAATGAATATGAGCAGTCTTTTCCACAACCCATAAGTCTAATGTCTTAATAGATGTTTCATATCTATCTATCTATCTATCTATCTATCTATCTATCTATCTATCTATCTATCTATCTATCTATCTATCTATCTATATATCTATCTATCAATCGGTCTGTCTGTCTGTCTGTCTGTCTATAGTGACAAAAAAGCTTGTCAGTAAGTAAGTAAGTCCGTCAATAAGGCATGATAAAGCATCAAAAACAGATTAGGCAGTGTGCTGAATGTTTGGAATTTAAGATAGTTCCTACTCTCAAGAAACTCACAGCATGATGGAGGAAACAACATAAAAACAAGTATGTACAAACAAGATAGAGGATAAATTGGAGATAACCAACAGAGGGAAAGACCTAGCATTAAGGAGTATTGAAAAAAGCTTCTCATAGATGGGATTTTAGATGGGATTTTAGCTGGGATTTAAAGGAAGTCAGACAAACCAGGAGGTGGCAGTGAAGAGGGAGAGCATTCTAGGCATGACAATCAGTCAGTGAAAGTACCCAAGTCTGAAGACAGAATGTTTGGTGTCAGGAATATATAATTAACTATCTTATCTTTTATGATCATTCTTATCTTGTTGATTAAGAACTTTCCCCCTAGCCTTAGGGATAAAAGGTACAAGATCTTATTAATTTCTGTTTTTCCGTGGAATGATATTTCATATTCAGGTTGCAAAACCATTTTAAACTCATCATTACTCTTAGTAATTTTGGATTTTTCACATGTTTTCGAATATTCTATGTCTGAGTTGTCAAAATTAGTTCAATGAATGTGCTTTATAAAATAACACTGGATGCATTTTCCTAAGCAAAAATATTCTGTATTTTCATCTATACTTGCAAAAGAATGATTTTTCAATGTCTTACACCTGGAAAACCAAACTTTGTATATTTTCACAGGCAAGAGTAATGATCTATTCTCTTCCAAATCCATGCTTCACCTCAGTTTTCCTTATTTTTATTTAAGTAAAGTCATATTTCTCCATGAAGAATGGACTGGTGAAGTATTCAAATAGACAGAGAATATTTATTCCAGTACAACATTACATCTTAACTAACTCAAGCTTGAATCATACGAGTATGATCAATAAACAAATCATTTTTACTTGTTCTGTTCAATCTGTGATAATTAGTTAAAGAGTTTATCTTGGAGGAGAGGGAGTCAAGATGGCAGAGTAGAAACAGGGACCTACTTGAGTTCTCCCCCTAAACCCCTCAAAAAACCTGTTAAAATGACTCTAAACAAATTCTAGCAGGAGAAGCCACAAAATGACAAACCGAAGAAAATTTCAAGCCCAAGACAACTTGGAAGCTTAACAGGAAGGGGCTATCCCACCAGGCTGTAAGCAGAGCACAGTTAGGTGCAGGTCATGCCAACACAGACAGAGCTGGAGTAGGCCTTAGAAAACTGAATTGTGGCCAGCTGCAGCAGTTTCCAGACTTCTCAATCCACAAACACCAAAGACAGATTTGAAGTTCGGTGGGAAGGGTCTCTCACCTGGCTGAGAGGGGAGTGTGGTCTGCCCAGGGCCCAGGCCCAGGGCTAGTCCCAGCCTGAGTTCCAGGGTGGCAACAGCAGCCCTCCTGAAGCAGTTAATGCTTCTGGAGTCCCCTACTTAACAAAGAGCTCAAAAATCAAGCTATTGGCTGGGAAAATGAGCAAACAGGGAAAAAGTAACAACTTTTTAGTTTCTCTGTGAAAAAATATTTTCTTAAATCACTGGTGACAAAGAAGATCAAAACATACAACCAGAAGAAGACAACAAAGTAAAAACTCCTGCATCCAAAGCCAAAAAGAAAAAAACATGAATTGGTCTTAGGCCATGGCAGAGCTCTAAAAGAGTTTTGAAAATCAAGTAAGAAAAGTAGAGCAAAAATTTGGAAGTGAAATGAGAGTGATGCAAGAAAATAATGAAAAATGAGTCAACAATTTACTAAAGGAAACCCAACAAAATGCTGAAGAAAATAACACCTTTAAAATTAGGCTAACCCAAATGGCAAAAATGGTTCAAAAAGTCAATGGGGAGAGGAATGCCTTAAAAAGCAGAATGGGCCAAATGGAGAAGGAGATCCAAAAGTTGACTGAAGAAAATAATTCCTAAAAAAATTAGAATGGAGCAAATGGAAGCTAATGACTTTATGAGAAATCAAGAAATTATAAAACAAAACCAAGAGAAAAAAGAAGAAGAAAATGTGAAATATCTCATTGGGAAAACAACTGACCTGGAAAATGGATCCAAGAGAGATAATTTAAAGCTTATTGGACTATCTGAAAGCCATGATCAGAAAAGAGTCTATATATCATCTTCCAAGAAATTGTTAAGTAAAATTGCCCTGATATTCTAGAACCAGAGCATAAAATAGAAATCTAAAGAATCCATCAATTACGTCCCGAAAGAGATCTCAAAAGGAAAACTCCTAAGAATATTATAGCCAAATTCCAAAGTTCCCAGGTCAAGTGGAAAATATTAGTGTGCTCATCTTTCATTGCTGAAGAAGACCATGCCATCAGAGAAAGGATGATACAACTTGCAGATGATATTTTTTTTTGAGTGAGGGAGGGCTGTGCAGGTACTAGTCTCACTTCTCCTCCAGAGCCATCTGAATTCAGTGACCAGATATTCATCAGGATGACTGGAGATGAGCCAGGATGAGGCAGTTGGGGTTAAATGACTTGCTCAAGGTCACACAGAGAGTGAGTGTCAAGTATGAGATGAGATTTAAACTCAGGTCCTCCTAACTCCTGCACTGGTGCTGTATCCACTGCATCACATAGCTGCCCCAATGGAAAATATTACAAGCAGCCAGAAAGAATCAATTCAAGTATTATGGAAACACAATCAGAATAACACAAGATTTATCAGCTTCTGCACTAAGGAATTGGTGGACTTGGAATATGATATTCCAGCTGTCAAAGGAGGTAGAATTAAAACCAAGAATCACCTACCCAGAAAAATGGAGTATAATACTTTAGGTGAAAAAATGGAATTTCAGTGAAATAGAGGACTTCCAAACATTGTTGTTGAAAAGACCAGAACTGAATAAAAAATCTGACTTTCAAATACAAGAATCAAGAGAAACATGAAAAGGTAAACAGGAAAGAGAAACCATAAGGGACTTTTGAAGTTGAATGGTTTACATTTCTACATGAAAAGATATTTCTAACTCTTGAGACTTTTATCAGTATTAGGGTAGTTGGAGGGAATATGTGTGCATATGTATATGTGTATATGTATATATATATATGTGTGTATATATATGTGTTTGTATATAAAGTGAGAAGGAATAAGTGTGCATTACTTTAATTTAATTTGACTTCAGGATGGAATAACATACACACTCAGTTGGGTATGGAATTTTATCTTACCCTATAGGAAAGCAAGGGAGAAGGGGATAACAGGGGGGATAATGAAAAGGATGGCAGATTGGGGGAAGGGGTAATCAGAAGCAAACACTTTTGTGGAAAGACAAGTCAAAGGAGAGAACAGAATAAATGTAGGGTGGGACAGGGTAGAGGGAAATACAGTTAGTCTTTTACAACATGACTGTTATGGAAGTGTTTTGCATAACTACACATGTATGCCTTGTATTGAATTGCTTGTCTTCTCAATGAGAGTAGGTGCGGAGGGGGGAAGGGATAGAAAGTGGAACTCAAAGCTTTAAAAATGAATGTTAAAAATTGTTTTTACATGTAACTAGGAAATATGATATATAGACAATGGGGTGTAGAAATGTCTGTTGTATATATAAAGTCCTCTGCAATCCCTAGTAGCATATGGAAGCATATGTATGATATAAATTTTCTCTTAGCAGAAATATTCTTAGTGAAAAATTCAATGAATTTGTTCATACCTCCTGTATTTAATAGTTTATTGTAAAAATCAAGAATAATAAAACCTCTTGTTAGCTAATAGAATATATAACACATTTGGAGAGCTTTTTCATCAATGTCAAATGGGAAAGATACTTTATAATTCCATTCTGGCATAGTTATTTTTTTGAGAACAAAAATTATTTTGCTTGGGGATTTTTACTGAAAGATAATTTTTTGTAGGCACATAGTCTGGACACTTGGTAGAATTTTTTGAAATGTTTACTGATGCATTTTGTTCTGTCACAACCTTTACCAACAACATAGTACTTCATCCATTTGAAAGTATCACAAGGATTGGGATCATTGAATGAAAGTGATATTACACAGAAAATATCTTGTGACTGCTTGAAAAAAATAAGTCATGGCCTCTATGGAGCTATGCATAAAAACAGGCAACTGGTGGTCAAACCCAGTAGTGGAGGGTTATTGAGAGGGAGTTGCCTTCCCCACCTTACCTCCATTCCCCATGTAGCAACCTTGAGATTTTTAAAGGCTAAGAGAGCATTGAAACATTGTTAGTGTTGGTAGCATTTTCTTTTGGCATGTCTTTATTGGGAGCTGAGAGATACACTGAGGATAAAGTAGACATAACAAGAGAAGACATTTCAGGGATGTGTGGCCTTAGGATGGAGAAAGTATAGAAAATGGACTCTAGGGAAACACTCATCCTCAGGTCTCAGAAGAGATCTTTAACAAAGGGATATTTCCTAAGGATGCAATGATGGAAAGATACCCAGTAACCACATACTATGAGTTATTCCTTCTACACAGGTATTTCCTACACAGGAGTCATACTACTGTTTCCTAGAAGATAGAGCCAGCCCTACCTAGCGATCTTGCATGTGCAAGGAAGGTTGTGCTCCAGGTTCTTTTCTGGGGTGTGAAGGGTGTTGTTTCTTTAACTGTCCTTGATCTATCTGCTTATTAAGCAGACTTTCTAAAAACTAATTAAGTCTAGTTGATAATCAATGAGAAGCATGGTGATGGGGGGTTTGTGAGTGTTAACAAGCCCAGTTTCCTTCCAGGTTATTATTTAAATCCTAAGGGAGTAGTAGCAATTGTCATCTGAGAATCTAGTGAACCAATTCTAGTGGAAATTGACAAAAGAGCCCTGGGAAGGGTGCTAAGCATTCTTTCTCAATTTCCCTTTCTAAGACTGGGTTATTTATATTCTCTACTCCTTATTTTATAATTTTAATATTTCATATTTTGTTGACATTTGAGTTCACTTATTTACATTTTGTTTCCACATGATTAGATACACATGATTCTGATCATTGTGAATTCCCTCGAGAAAATGAGGGGAAAATGATCATTTTAAAATCTTTTAAAAATGTTTTCCTCCTTTTTTTTTTGATTGGATTAGCTAATAGTTCACTGATTTTTTTTTTTTGTATACTCCAAGGCCCTCTTCTCTTCTCTATTTTCTTTCCCATTAACTTTGCTTCCGTGCGTTTAATTATTTCTGTGTTTCTATGCAGATGACTCATGTACATACATATACATATATATGTATGTATCCACCCTAGACTCTTTCCTGAGTTCCAGTTGCACATCTCTAATTCCCTATTGGACATTTCAAGGTGATTCTTTAGGCACCTCAAAATCAACAGGACCAAAAAAACCCTCATCTTTCCTCTAAAACTCCTCTCTTAATGTCCCAACTTCTATGGATGACAACCCTGTCCTCCTAGGAGATCTGTCCTTGGTGACTCTCAGTCTCATTCATTACCTCTTGCCAATCCAATCAGTTTCCAATCTTGCTGTTTTTTTCTCTCAAAAAGTTCTCTTACCTCCATCCTCTTCTTCTACTTACCTCCATCATCATCTTCTCTACACTCATGGTTGTGACTCTCCTCAGAATTTCCCTGTTTCTGTTTATAATCACAACATTATCTTGAACTCACTCTTTCTTACACCAGTTATGAAATTTGTTGTCAAAATCTTGTTACATTTACCTAGAGGATATATGTCCTATCTATCTCCTTCTCTCTACACATATGATGATTACTCAACTCAGGAGTTCAGGCCCTCATTACTCTCACCTGGACTGCTACAATCACCTCCTAATTGGTGTCCCTGTTTCAAGTTTTTGACCTTTCACATTCATCCTCCAAAAATCTGTTAAAATGATTTTCTTAAAACGCAGTAGTGACCATACTGTTCCCCTGTTAAAGTCCAATAGCTCCCTGTTGTTCTTGCATTTATTTTTATTTTGTGCATGTATGTGTATATGTATAATGTATAGTGTTCCCACAAATATTAGTGCAGTTTTAAGCTGTATTTAATAACTGACAATTTTCTTGTATCAAGCTTTTATAGGTTAAAATTGCACCAAGACTTTTGGGACATTTTATGTCTCTCTCTCTCTCTCTCTCTCTCTCTCTCTCTCTCTCTCAATACACACACATAGCTACTTATGTATAATGTAATATTTTATTTTATTATTTTATTTTTCCTCATTTTCAAATTACTTTTGTGTTTTTCATTTTGCTAAATTTATCAAGATATGAAGGAGACACATTAGGATCAGTTATAATCACTGTCTTATAGGGTTTTTTTTTCATTTCAGTTACCATTTCCTTTATGAATGTAATATTATATTCTAAGTATATAGTATTATACATATTTATAATCCATCTATCTGTCTACCTATTATATAATAATTATTTCAATGGCCATGGTGACTGTCTCAACAGTATCCATTTTTAAATCAGTTTTATATAAACAAGTTACCACTTTTGAATTTTCGATTCTGGAGACATAATAAAGTTTCCTTCAGTCTTCTACTTTAATCTGCAATTGTCTTAATATTTTAAGTACTTTCTTGTATGAAGAAATAAGTGAGCTTCTCTTTTCTAATTGGTTTTGCAGTTATATGCTATTTTAGATGAAGCTAACTCATTGATATTCAATGTTATGATTTCAAAATTTGTTTTCCTTTGCATCAAATATTCCTTCATAAAAATACATTCTCCAAACCCAAAGACTGGTTCCTAGATCTTGCCTGCTTTGGGGAAAAATAGGAAATCATGACACTTTATTTAAAACACTATGATCCCTACATGCACAATCAGACAAGCCCATGCCCCTCCACTGTCCAGTCTAGTCCAGTCATCTTTACATAATAAAATAAAGAAAATTCCTTTTTTTTATTATTACCTCACATTTTAGCCTTTTCTTCAGTATCTCATCATTAAAAGATAATCATTTATGTTCCTAAGTGGCGTTGCTTGACATCGTCCTAGAGATCTGGAGGCTCTTTGACATTGAAGCACTGGAATGTGGCAACTATATTTCTAGAGAAGTTTAAATATTTAGTTCCTCTCTGATACTATTCTGTGGATGATATAGATCTCCACTTTTTCTTTAAATCCAGTACATTTCTTTTTTTTAATTTATTTTTAACAGTTTATAACAGATAAAGCAATTCAAACTTTTGGTCAGGTGTTACATCTTTTTAAAGCATTTACAATATGGACCACAAAAGAATGTTTTTTTTTAAACATTAACCAACTGAGACACAGATAATATTTATGTTGCTAACTTCACAAGCTCTTGACCTAATTGTCTCCACAGTATTACTAAGAATTAAAGGACCCTAACTTAATGTTGTTGGTCTAATGTCCTATGCCTAATAGCTTAATTTTAGATAACCTCAGATGTTCCCCTACCCATAATCTATAATTGAATAGATCTGGTATTAAGCTTACAAACCTTTTGACTATAGAAAATTGCCACCAATAGTAAGGACAATGCAGAGATACAATATCTTCCCAACTTCATGTCAGTTCTAGACAGGATGAGATTATCCACTTGCATTGTCAGGCTTAAAATCTGCCAGGTGTCTATGGGGAAATTGAGTCAGGAGAATCCCACCTCAGCCCATGCTGAACAGCTGCTCTCCCACCCTGCCCATGAGATCACCTATGCACTTCATACCAGCATCTCATCAGCTTACTGGCATCATGTATTGGAGGCTTAGATCACCTTTCTTGCTTCCCACACCTGGAGTTAGACCCCAGAAGAAAAGTCGCTTAATAGTCCCTAATTGCAACATATTTGACAATTTTCTTCTATTATTTCCTAAAATATGATATTCAGGCTTTGCATTCAACAAATTTTTTTGAGGTGGAGAGGAGAACATTGCCTTTCCAGTTGTCTTGCTGAATGAACCCTATCTTCAAATTCTTTTTTTCTGGTTTTAGACCTGAAGCATTCAGTCAATTTTTTCTGAGTTAAAAATTCCTCTGAAACTTATTGTATCTCTATTTTTTTATTCTCTCTGTCATTCTCTTTCTCAGAGTATATACCATTTCATTAACTTTTTAACCTTCTATTCTAAGTCACTGAACCTCTTGTTCATCTTTTGTAAATTTTTTGAGTTCTGATTTTCTTTCTAAACTATTTATTTTTATTTTTTAATTAATCTCCTAATCAACTTTTGGGGCTCTTGTAGTTATTCAATTCTGACTTTTAAAGGCTGAATTATTATTTCAGTATTATTCCATTTTTAAGTGGTGATAATAATGGCATCTATATTACGTAGTTTTCAAGAGAATCAAATATGGTAGGAAAAGCATATAAAATATTTTGCAAAACTTTAAGCACAGTATATCAACTGTCATTGCTATTTTGGAAACTTTAGTCACACTTTCTTTTATCCTAGAGTACTTGTTAATTGTACTACTCTGTGTTGGATGGTTAGTGTTTGCTCATTCCTCCTCTTTCTGGTGATTTTCCTTTGCGATTCTTCTTGGGAGAGTTTATTTTCTTTTTCTATCTACTGTTGTTGTCCTCTTTCTTTATGTATTTATTACTGTTTTAAAGTGATGGAGATCATTACACTTCAATAGGACCATTTATTCAGTCATCTTTCTGGAAGTAAAAGAATATTTTGGTTCAGAGATGAAATTGGGGCTTGATTTATGCTTGAAATTGGGAATTGCTTTGTGGATTTTATAAAGCAAAACAAACTAAAAAAATAATCAAAATTCTATACTTTTTCTTCTTTCATCAGGAAGTAATGTATTGAAAAATTATACATTATATTTTCCAATTCTTAAAATATGCATTACTTTTAAAAATCCATAGCTTGGACTTTTTTGGGGGGAAACTTATTAACAGCAAATATTTCTTACAATTAAATTTGTATAGTATTTTCTTAGCTATTGGAATCTTTTGACATCAAAACTGTTTTGTTATTTAAGCAAGAGACAGAAGAATATTTTAAAATTTGTTCACTATCCCAGTATTCTACATACTGGTACAATTACTTCTTAGATATTAATAGCAAAGACTTTTTGACTTAAGCCTTTAGTAGCCAATGTTTATAATTTGCAACAAGTCTAAAATTTGCAAATATGCTCTAGTTAGATACAAGTGAGTTGTTATTTGGAATTATGAACATTTTTTAAAACATTGTATTGGATTCTGAAGATTAATGGTGGACAAATTAAGCCTCTAGCATGACATTAGGAAAGGGAGGGCAGGATTATGAAATCACCATTCTTCCAAATCAAAAGTTCTATTTTTAAACTTTGTAAAAATAATTCATTTTGCACAAATTCAGGAAGTCTTTCTCACTAAAGATGCATTCTCAAAACTCATGAACAACATGGAAATAATGATCATATTGAAAATTTCCTTAGTGGGTCTAAGGTTGGCTGTATCTGAGAGTGAAGACCAGCACCCCATATCTTTTTGTTTAAGAGAGATTCTACCTTTTTTCAATGATTATGTGAAGCTTCCTTGGGGAGAGGAAGTTAACTGCTTAATTAGACTAAGAGCAAATAAGGATTCCTAACTTCCCTATTATTATTGAAGGCAGGACCATCCTCCTGGAACTTGAGGCTCATATCCTAAGAATTATCCACAATTCCCCTCTGTCTCTCATGTATTACATCCAATCTTTTGCCAAGGCCTGTTGATTTCATCTTTGCAACACTTATCAAATATGGTCTTTCTCTCTTTTAAGGCCACTGTTATCTCACACTTGGACTATTGCAATACCCTACTGGTGGGTTTCTCTGCATCAAGTCTCTCCTCATTCTAGTTCATCCTTCATTCATCTGCCAAATTGATTTTCCTAAAGTCTGAATCTGACCATGTCAAGCTCCTGCCCCACCCACCTCCAATCAATAAATTCCAGTGATGCTGTATAGCCTCTAGAATCAAATACAAACACAAAATAGTCTGTTTGGCATTTAAACTCTAACACACCTCCCTAACTTTCTGGGCTTCTTATGTCTTAGTTCCTGAGTTGTACTCTTCAATTCAGTGACACTGGCCAGTCCAATAACATGAACACGATACTCCATCACTCAATTCTGGGGATTTTCTCTAGTTGTTCCTCATGCCCAGAATGCTCTCCCTAGCTTCCCTGGCATCCTACACAACCCCCTTAAAATCCTATCTTCTATAAGAAGCCTTTTCCACCCCCTCTTAATTTGAGTACCTTCCCCTTCAAAATTATTTCCTATTTAACCTGCATATAGCTTATTTGCAGATATTTGCTTATTGTCCCCTCCCCCCATTACATTGTGGATGTCTTTTAGGCAAGGATTGTCTTTGCTTCTTTTCATATTCCCAGAACTTAGTATAGTGCCTGACATGTAGTAGGCACTTAATAGATGTTTACCGACTGACTAAATATTGGTTATTGAGATAATGAAATGGATCTAATTCAATAGGTCTTGCCTCACATCACTTTATGGAGGTCATGAAATGGAGGAAAAAAGGAGTCTAACGGTTCTCTGATAAATTAAAAATGATATTTAATAAATTTTAAAAATCACATTTTTCTTTTCTAAAATAAACTTGCTAGGAATTATGGAAAATTTTAAGATATGCTTATTAGTTCTTTATGAATTATTTGGAATTCGGATAATTTAGTGGATTTTTGAATGTCCTCGTTACTGCTGCTCCCTCCAATGGTACAGATCCTGACTTACCTATGCTTTTTTACCCTATGCCTTTCTATTCAATAAGCTTTTATAAATTCTACTTAGAAGTCTACCTAACATGCTATTGACCTTGTAGTTCTTTTAATATTCCATGGATAACAGAATATTTCAATGATATCTTACTATATGACCAGACCATTTTCCTTTCTTATTATACATAAATATCTCTCTCTCTCTCTCTCTCTCTCTCTCTCTCTCTTTGCCTTTCTGTCTGTCTGTCTATCTGTCTATCTATCTACCTTTGGATGGGTATCATTTCCACAACTTCTTGAATGTAGGTCACTATTGGTAATATGCTCTTTAACTCCCTAATGTATGCACACCAAGTGCCTTTTTCATTGTATTTTGGGCCACTTGCAGTTTTATTTCCTCACAATGTGCAGTGATCCAGAAATCACAGCTGAATGGCATCAGCAGAAGAATTTTGGCAATCAAGACACATGGAATTTTGTATCAGTGACAGCTTTGGATCGTTGAAAGAAGAAATGAAATTAGTTCTTTTACCAGTTCATTGTCCATTTTGTATTTCTGTCAAAGATAATTGTATTAATCAACTAACTTGGGTGGGTTGGTCTTACAACTGTGAGCCTTACGCTAGTTGACTTTACAACTGGTCTGGACTGGACAATAAGAATTCATCCTCCATTTGTTGCTTGTTTTACCAGTGAGGGTTGTTTTCTTTTGAGCATTTGTCTGAGTTGGTACAATAGTTTTCTAGGTCTTGATGTAGTGATAATAACAACAGGTCACTTACTATGTGTCAGGCACTATGCTAAATGCTTTACAGTCCTTTCCTCATTTGGTCTTTACAATAATCTTGAGAGATAAGTGATATTATTATCCCCATATTATAGATAGATATCATATTACAACTAGCTAATGTAAACTATGCCATTTGCAAAGAGATGTATGAAGGAATGAAAAAAGAGCTTAGTTATTTATTATGTGCAAAACATTGGGCTAAGTGCTAGCCTCACAAATAGAAAAGCAAGACAAGTTCTGTCCTCAAGGAGCTTGTTTTAATGAGGGTGATGGCACACATAGGAGATTTGGGTTTCAAGCAAGATAGAAAAACCTAATGGCCTGTAGCATCTTATGTCTTCATGCAAGCTATACTCTATGCCTGGAATTGTCTCCCTCCACTTTTCTACCTCTTTGAGCTCCTGACCCTGTCAAGGCTCACCTTAAGTTTTACTTCCCTCAAAAGGCTTTGGTGATTTTCCCAGTTGTTAGGATCCTCTCCATTCAAATTACTGTGTAATCTATGTGTATGTATATATGTGTATATGTATTATAAATATGTATGTGCAGTATAATACATATGTATATATATGTGTATGTACATATATATTTCACCATAATTTCTGTGTTTTTTACAGATACACACAGAGTCACTTGAATGGTAAGGGTACTAAGAACTGACAAAGTATATATTGTACAGATATTTATATATGCATATATGTATATATATTACTATTCTATACTATATGTATGTGTGTGAGTATGTGTGTGTGTGTGCATGCACACACATATACACACATTTTATACATACTCCTGGTGGTTGGTTGAGGCACATATCATATTTATCTTTGTATCACTACCACATATCATGGTGCCTGGCATAAAATAGATATAATAAATGCTTGCTGATTGATTACTGTAGAAACATTATCAAATAATTTCCTTTTTCTATCCATTTTTTCTTATTTTATCTATAAATGTTCTTAGGATGAGCTGGTTTGCTTGACTTTCACACCAGGCTTTCTATATTCTTGTCTAGAAAGAATTTATTGCCTAGGATGACACAACAAGTATTTATTCTTTTGGGAGGTAATACTGTTTGTAAAATTCTACCATATTCTCCTGTAAGGTTTTATAAAGGAGTTTTTATTCTATGCTAGTGTTGCTTTTGACTACCATTTCTTTCTAGGCAAGTAAATCATGTTTGTTGAACATGGCACTTTCTGAGTGCCTTTTATCATCTTATTTTGGTGACTGTTTTTCACCTGTTAAAATTCCACAAGAAATGGTGATAATTGGATTTTATATATTTTCCATTATCAATTCCCAATTTTGGGTATCAATAATCTGCTTGATTCTTGTTGGAGATGTTTTTATTTGCATTTGGTGTCTTACATTTATTCTTCATTTTAGTATGGCATTTATTTTCATCTTTGCTCTAATGCAAATGGTTAGTCTGTAGGGAAGCTAGAAGGTGCAGTAGATAAAACTCCAGGACTGAAATCAGAAAAATCTGAATTCAAAGGTGGTCTCACACATTTACTTGCTGTGTTACCCTGGACAAGTCACTTAACCCAGTTTGCCTCAGTGTTCTCATCTGCAAAATGAGCTGGAGAAGAAACTGGCAAACCACTCTAGCACCTTTGCCAAGAACATCCCAAATGGGATCATGAGGAATTGGACCTGACTAAAATGACTGAACCAAAAGATGATCATGAAGTTATACTCATATCATTAATTTATGGTTTCTTGTTTGATACTATGTATCATTTATTTCATTTTTGAGATTAATTTTTAGTACTCCTTGTAGCCAAAGCCTCTTTCTTCTTGAACAATACATCTATGATGCACAGTTGTAAGACTTCTGAATAGCATATGCACACATTTGTGATTTTTTAACTTCTGAATATTAAATCATATTTTCCAATTGTGCCCACTTTTGCACTGAAATCAAGGAACAGTAATGTAAATGATGACTTAGTTTAAAAGCTCAGTTGCTTCAAGGAATTTTTCTTTATTTTCATCCTCTGCATCTTATGTTGGTATACAAACTAAAATTTTCATACTGTATGATGAAATAACCAAATTTTTAGTTAAATAATGTTTCTTGGTGCCTTTGGTCACACAATAAAACCAGTTGTTTCAATCCTTTATTTGCCTCTTCCTGGAGAATGTGTGAGCCATCATTCCATTTAGCTGGTTATGTTTTGGGCCTTCAATTATAGAAAATTATTATTAATAATTCAGTTCTGATCCTCTGCTATTATGTCAACCCATTAGTCATTTAATAAATATCTCAAATTAAGTGACTGTAGTAAAATTAATGTTTCTGTTCTTTTTTCCAACTCTGTCATCATCATTGCAGAAGCAGCATAGAATTAGGGGATGCTTTTAGAATTATTATTCCTTTTTTAATGGTTTCCATGAATGGATAACTCATTACTTAATTAATCTGAGGATATTACAGCCATTTGTGGATGGTTTTATTGCACCATGATATAGGATCCATCATATTAACATCACCCTTAGTATTTGGTACAGAACCATATCCTTCTTCTTAATAGTTATTTGTTGAGGCAGCATGGTGTCACAGAAAGAACACTAAATTTTGAATCTAAACTTAGGTTTGACCCCCAGGTCCACTACTGATTTGCTGTGATTCTTAAACAAATTGTTCTGTTTCTCAGAGTCTCACTTCTCTAATCTGAAAAATACTAGCCTCACAGGGCTGTTCTAAAGAAAATGTGAGAGATGGGGTTATTATTTCCTTAATGAATTAATATTAAAGTATATTACTCAGCATTTATTCTCATTGCTACCTTTTCCTCTGTATCCTCTTGACAGCATTCAATTTTTATTTTTCTAGCATTTCTCTCATCATGGTGATATTCTTGTACTATGTCCTAAAAGTAGACAGTTGGAATGTGGCAGACCCTATTATGAAGCTAGGAGTTCTGTTCTTTAATTTCAATTTTCTTTTGGCTCATGTAGATAATATTTCTTCAAATTTGAGAAGCATTAATCAGTCACTTTAAGCAAGTGTTTTTCTTTAATGCTGATCTTTGGAGCACCACAAATATTAAACCATATACCTAATCTTGGCTAAAGAGGTGGTTTTTGTCTATTTGATCTATCATTATCCTACCTGCTGTTTGACTTAAAATGCTTCTCTAAATTTTTTTTCTCAACTCAAAAATGGTTAAGCATAATTTGCTTTAAATTTTCTTCCCCCTGCTTCAAATAAATCTTGTGTTGAGACTGATCAAAAAAAGTTTCAGATCTTGCTAAAAAAAATTTGGAAAGTTTCTCTGATTTCAATGTTAATGACTATAAACACATTAAGACAGTTAAACCAATTATCTTGCATTTCATTTCTCAGAATGTTTTTATGTACTTCATGGCTCCAGTTACTTATCTTAAAATTCCATTTACTCATATTATGATTCGTCCAAATAAATCACTGTCCCAGAAAAATGGCACTCCATTTTAGCCTAACCTGATACTTCTCATCTTGATTTGTTTCATTATAACAATGATTTGAAAAAAAAATTCTCAGTCCACATGTTTTCTAGGTCACATAGCAAACTTGAGGCCAGAATTCCTTCCCCAAAGTAGCTTCAATTTTTGGTGAAGAAGAGCCTGCTTCTAGGGAAATGCTCCTCTTATGCCTCATCATCTGGTAAGACTTTAAAAAGAGGCCTGGTGATGAACTCTGCATCTGTTTTCTGAGAATCAGCCTGCTAACAGCAGAGAGGCTCAATAGTAAAATGCTGGGCCCATTGGCAGTGGATTTTCCAAGTCATGAGTACCCATGAAGATAGTCCTCTAAGGTTTAGAGGTACCGATGTACAACAGAGGCAGGTGTATTTTTGAAGTTCATTCATTTTGAGTAAATCATTGTGATGGTCACTGACATATATTTTAACTGGCTAAAGTGTTCAAAATCTTAAGCCTGGCTCCTCCTGGGTAAAAGCTCCCTAGGGGTATTGTCTATACTGAGTAGATTGATAAGCTGATATTCCATACAGTGTGAACAGGATTTTGGTAAATACATTCTGATATTAGGAATATTTTTTCCTCTAAAAGATTAAACATTGGAGAAAAAGAAAGCCATTCCTTTTTTTGGGTGGGGGGGGGAGAAAAGAAAAATGAAAAATTTTACAGTTGTGGGAGAGAGTACTACTAATGAATACTCCTATGAGAAAAGGGAGATATTTTATATAGAGAGAATGGGAATTTACAATAGGTTTTATGTTTAGGGATTTGGTAATTAGAAAGACCACTCATTCTACCAAAAGATAAAGAGAAACAGAGCTACTAGGTCAAGTGACAAGACAAAGAGTGGGAAGACATGGATCCAGGGAGGAGATTTTGATGCAAATAGGAAAAAGTGGCCAAAGGGAGGTAAAAAGTAAATAATGACCTGTACAATCAAAGAAATGGGCAATATTCTTTCTATTATCTTCAGTAAATTCTATTTCTAAGAGGGAAGCATAAAAGGAAAATAAAAGGGACAAAATGGTTTTATTTTCAATAAGACATTACAATAGAAACTTTAAAAGAAGGAACCCAGTATAGTTACTTTAAACGTTTTAAATCCCCCCCCCCCAAATACAGAAAATAAAGAGGGATTAAATAAATGTAAGGGGTATAAATACAAGAATAAAACTGTAAAACAGACAAAAAGAGATGATAAATAAGAAGAAGAATAAAGAAGAAATCCTTTTTAGGAAAAGATACTGAAAATGAAACTTAAATGAAAACAACTTAAAAACTAATGAAAAAAACAGTGAAGAGGAAGAAGAGAAAGAAGATTCTACTTGATTACTTAACTGAGAAGGAAAAAAAAAGATGGGAAGAATTAAGCTACTAGACAAAAGCAAAAAAAAATCAGAACTAATAAGCAGAACTCCAAAAAAACAGGAAAAGGGGTAGTAAATGGGGTGGGGGCACATTGAGAGGGAAGAGAATTGGTGGGACAATGTCCTAAAATAAGTGAAGAAATAAAGTGTTGTATTTCAAAATAAAGAGAGGAAATAATAATTTGTAAAATAAATTAGAGAAAATTGAGGAAAATATAAACCTAACTCAGAACTTTAATTGTAACTATTAAACAATTCAATAAAACAAAGAAGTATCATATTATATAGGATAACCAAGGATCACATTTTATAAAAACAAAGATATACATGGAACAAAAATGAGAGACTAGAAAAATTTTTACTATGTGTCAAATGAATCCAAAAAAGCAAGAGTTATAATTATGTTATTAGAGAAAGCAAAAACAAACATTTACTACATAAAAAGAGGCAGATAAGGAAACTATATTATACTCAAATAATTTATAAACAGCAAATCAATATTAAACATATATGCTTCAGATGGATTTGCATCTAAAATCATAGAAGAAAAATTAATTGCACTATAAGCAGGAGATTTCACTCTCTCTTCATTTTTGATAAGTTTAACAGAAACTTAAACAAAAGGAAACATAAGGAATTGATGAAATTGCCAGAGAAACAAGAGCTAAATGGGACTGCTAAAGCATATATATATTTCTCAGTATCATGTGAAACTTTAATAAAATTTGATCATATATTAAGACACAGAGATATTGCAAACAAATATAAAAGGGCAGAAATAGTAAAAAGCATCATTTAAAAGTATAAAAAAATATATAATCAGTTTAGATCCTACTAATAAAAAAGCAACAGTGACTTAACGATGAAATTCAAAATAATGAGTGGGTCAACATTGGACAACTAGGTGGCACAGTGGATAGAGTGCCAGGCTTGGAGTCAGAAAGAGTCATTTTCCTGAGTTCAAATCTCGTTTTAGACACTTAGAAGTTGTGTGACTCTGGGCAAGTCACTTAAACTTGTTTTCTTAGTTTCCTCATCTGTAAAATGACCTGGAGAAGGAAATGGAAAATCATTGCAGTATCATTGCCAAGAGAACTCCAAGTAGAATGAAGAGTAAGATATGATTGAAAAATGACTGAAGAATAACAAAGATCATATCAAACAAAAAATGAACAATTTCATGAAAGAAAATGATGAAGAAATAACATAGTCTTCAAGAAAAAAATATTTCTTCACACATGCATTTAAAAAATAGGAAAAAGATAGGATTGATGAAAGGAATGTGCATTTAAAAAATAAAAAATTGGGGGTGGAGCCAAGATGGCAGAGAAACAGCCCCAACTTCCCAGGGCTCTCCTCACAAACCCCGGCAAATATATGTAAAAATGAGTCTAAACAAATTCTGGAGCTGCAGAACTCACAGAGTGAGGGAGTGAAGCAAATCTCCAGCCCAAGACAGCCTAGGTCACCAGGAACAGTCTCTATCATGTTGTGCTGGGAGATGAGTGTACTGCATTGTGGGCCACATGGCAGCACAGATGGGACTTGAACAGGCTTTGAGAAGACTAAATCTCAGGCACCTGTGGTGGTTTCCAGATTTTACAACCCCAAAACACCAAGGAAAAATTGGAAAATCTGTCGAAAAAACCTGTGAGACCTGTGAGAGAGTAGAGTGGTCTGGCCCCAGCTACAGGTCAGTAAAGGGGGTGGAGAAATCCACAGCAGGCACACCAGCTACAGGGTTAGAGGCAGCAGAAGTGGCAGTGACTCTTTCTGGAGCTCTAGGCCCACAGATTGTAGAGGGATCAAGTGACTGACAGTACACCTGCCACCCCCACTGGAAGCAGAGAACTACCTTGACAAAGAGCTCAAAAGTCAAGTAAATAGTTGGAGAAAATCAGTAAAAACCAGAAAAAGAATCAAACTATAGAATCTTACTTTGATGAGAAGGAAGACTAAAATATAGAAAGAGAAAACAAAGTCAAAGCTTCTATATCCAAAGCCTCCAAGAAAAGTATAATTTGGTCTCAGGTCATGGAAGAGCTCAAAAATGATTTGGAAAATCAGGTAAGAGAAGGAGAAGAAAAATTGGGAAGAAGAATGAGAGTGATGCAAGAAAATCATGAAAACGAGACAATTGCTTGCTAAAAGTGACTGAAAAAATGTTGAGGAAAATAACACTTTAAGAAATAGACTAATCCAAATGGCAAAAGGGATCAAAAAAGCCAAAGAGGAGAAGAATGCCCTAAAAAGCCAAATTGGCCAGATGGAAAAGGAGATCCAAAAGCTCACTGAAGAAAATAATTCCTTAAAGATTAGAATGGAGCAGATGAAAGCTAATGACTTTATGAAAAATCAAGAAATTATACAACAAAGCTAAAGGAATGAAAAAATAGCAGACTGTGTAATATCTCTTTGGAAAAGCGACTGACCTGAAAAATAAATCCAGGAGAGACAATTTAAAAATTATTTGACTACCTAAAAACCATGATCAAAAAAAAAGAAGAGCCTAGACACCATCTTTCAAGAAATTATCAAGGAAAACTGCCCTGATATTCTAGAACCAGAAGGGAAAATAGATATCGAAAGGATCCACTGATTGCCTCCTGAAAGAGATCCCAAATGGAAAACACCTAGCAATGTTATAGCCAAATTCCAGAATTCCCAGGTCAAGGAGAAAATACTGCAAGTAGCCAAAAAGAAATAATTCGAGTATTATGGAAATGCAATCAGGATAACACAAGATCTAGCAGCTTCGACATTAAGGGATCACAGGGGTTGGAATATGATATTCCAGAGGTGAAAGGAGTTGGAATTAAAGCCAAGAATCACCTACCTAGCAAAACTGAGTATAATAGTAATAATTCAGGGGAAAAAATGGTCATTCAATGAAATAGAGGACTTTCAACCATTCTTGATGAAAAGACCAGAATTTAAGAGAAAATTTGACTTTCAAACACAAGAATCAAGAGAAGCATGAAAAGGTAAACAGGAAAGAGAAATCATAAGGGACTTACTAAATTTGAGCTGTTTACATTCCTACATGGAAAGATCGTATCTGTAACTTTTGAGACTTTTCTCAGTATATGGGTAGTTGGAGAGCATATAGACAGAGAGCATAGGGTGAGTTGAATAGGTAGGGATGATTTCTAAAAAAATAAAATTAAGGGATGAGAGAGGATATATTGGGAGAAAGGGAGAAATAGAATGGGGCAAATTTTCTCACATAAAAGAGGCAAGAAAAAGCTTTTTCAATGGAGGGGAAGAGGAGAGAGGTGAGAGGGAAAGAGTGAACCTTACTCATCACATTTGGCTTGAGGAGGGAATAATGTGTACACTCAGTTTGGTATGAAAATCTATCTTACGCTACAGGAAAGTAGGTGGAAAGGGGATAAGTGGGGTTTGGGGGAGATGATAGAAGGGAGGGTAAATGGGAGGAGGAAGTAATTAGAAGTAAACACTTCTGAGGAGGGATAGGGTCACAAAAGAGAATAGAATAAATGGAGGCAGGATAAGATGGTGGGAAATATAGTTAATCTTTCACAGTATGACTGTTAAGGACATGTTTTCCATAACTACAGAGGTATAACTATATTGAATTGCTTGCCTTCTCAGTGGGGATAGGTGGGGAGAGAAGAAGGGAGGGTGATTGGAACTCCAAGTCTTAAAAATGAATGTTAAAAATTGTTTTTATATGCAACTGGGAAATAAAAGATACAAGCAACGAGGTATGGAAATCTCTCTTGCCCTACAAGAAAATAGAGGAGATGGGCATAAGAGAAGGGAGGGGTGTGATAAAAGGGAGGGCAGTTTGGGGGAAATGGTAATCAGAATGCATGCTACCTTGGGGTGAGCAGAGGGGAGAGATGGGGAGAAAGTTTGTAACTCAAAATCTTGTGGAAGTGAGTGTTGAAAACTGAAAATAAATAAATTCATTTTAAAAAAGAAAAAAATTGTAGGGAGAATAATTTACAAGCATAGTTGGAAAACTTTCCCCATAGGGTGGACTTACTAAAAAATAGAATGGAGAAAACATTAATATGATTATATGAGATAGCATGAAATATCTGAACAAAATTAAAAGATTGAAATATAGAAGAAAATATAATGTATCTAGTGCCAAAATAATTGACCTGTAAGAAAGGGCTAAAGAGAAATTCTTTAATGATCACTGGACTCCATAAAAAAATGGCCCAACAGGAAAATGAAGAACATTTCTTCTTTCAAGAAATAAAAAAATAACAACCTACATATATTATAAGTAGATGATAAAGTGAAAACAGAGAAAACACGAGTCATCTCCTTAAAGAAACCTCAAAGTGAAAACACCCAGAAATATCTTAGACCAAAATTGGAGATTGCAGGTCAGAAAAAAATACTGTAAATAGCTAGAATGAAAGATTTCAAATATCAAGGAACTGTAGTCAGGTTCACAAAACAAACAAACAAACGAAAAAACAAAATTGAAAGAAGTATCATATCTTAGAATATAAAAAGGCAAAAGATAAAGGCACAAATAGCTAGCCTGGCAAGACTGAGTACAATTCAACAAGGGGAGAATGTTCCTTTAATTGACTAGGAGATTTTGAAGATCATCCATGGAAAGAGCAGAGCTGACTAAAATATTTGAAATGCAAACACTGAAGATAAGTTTTGTTGTTTTTGTTGTTCAATTATTTTCAGTAATGCCTGACTCTTTTGACCCGATTTGAGGTTTTCTTGGCAAAGATACTGGAGTGGTTTGCCATTTCCTTCTCCAGCAGAACAGTAAATACATTTGAACAATTTGAAAGGATGAAATGATGATGAAATACTTATATTCTAATAAAAGGAGAGAAGTCAAAAGTCTTTTAGGATGCTAGAATCCTAATGTCTTTAAGGGTCACCAAAGAGGTAAAATAATAAAAACATAATGTATGTGTGGGTGTATGTGTGTTTTATTCTGTTTTGGTGGTTTTAAGAAAGGAAGGGAAAAGGAGGGAAAAAGGAAAGCATGGAGAAGAAATGAGTAAGAATGGGGGAGGAATTCACTGTTTCACATAAATGGAATGCTCTGGAAGAAAAAATATAAAAATACATCAAATGAGGTGTGAGGAAATCAAACATCTCATGTGCTTACTTTTCTAAACATGCTTTTCTAAGCACACATATCAAGAGTGTGATGCAGAAATGTATTAAGCTTAGCTAGTATATAGGTGAGAGCAGGGATAAAAGAGGGGCATAGGAGCAAGGTAGAGTTGGGGAGTCAATATTTAGTAACAAAACAAAACTCAGCTTTGGGGGGTTGATTATAAAGAGCAACTGAAAGGAGAAAAAAAGTGTGAGAACCAGAAATCTGAGCTTGGGCTTAGAGAAGAGAGAAGGCATTGTAGGAACAGATAATTATGTGCATTACAAGAGCTTAGAGGTTTCACAGTTAAGGAAATATTAGTATTTAATCTATACACAGAATGGAAAACCTTTGTATTTGAATGAAGTTATTCAAATTACAGGGAAAAATAAAAGCCAAAATAGAATGTTTAGGATCTCAATTTCAGAGCAAGATAAATGTAACAAAAATTAATGAAAAAGAAAATTAGGTATATGAATAGAACATTAGAAAGGTTAAAAATAGTAGATCTCTAGCAATTAATGAGTGGGAATAGAGAGAAATATGCACATTTTTAGCTGTGCATAGCACCAAAACTGTCCATGTGTTAGGAATAAATCCTCATAAATGCAGAAAAGCAGAAATATTGAATACATACTTTACCAACCACAGAACAATAAATATTATATTTAACAAAAATCTCTAAAGAAAGGATTTAAACTTTGAAACTAAGTAATTTAATCTTGAGGAGTTAAAGTGTCAAGAAATATGTTATAGAAACAGTAGATAATTTAAAAAATTTTTTAAATTTATTTTTAGCATTCAACATTCATTTCCACAAAATTTTGAGTTCCAAATTTCTCCCCATCTCTCCCCTTCCCCACCCCATAATGCCTTGCATTCTGGTTACCTCTTCCCTCAATATGCCCTCCCTTCTATCATACCCCTCCCTTCCCTTATCCCCATCTTCTCTCTTTTCTTGTAGGGCAAGATAGATTTCTATACCCCATTACATGTATTTCTTATTTCCCAGTTACATGCAAAAACAATTCTCAACATTCGTTCCTGAAACTTTGAGTTTCAAGTTCTCTCCCTTCCTCACTCCCCACCCATCCCCACTGAGAAGGCAAGCAATTCAATATAGGCTATATATGTGTAGCTATGCAAAAGATGTCCATAATAGTCATATTGTGTAAGACTATGTTTCCTTCCATCCTATCCTACCCCCCATTTATTCTATTCTCTCTTTTGACCTTGTCCCTCACCAAAAGTGTTCACTTCTAATTATTACCTGCTCCCATTTGCCCTCCTTCTATCATCCCCCCTACTTGTCTCCTTCTCCCCTATTTTCCTGTAGTGTAAGATAGATTTTGATACCAAATTGAGTGAGCATGTGATTCCCTCCTTAAGCCAAATGTGAAGAGAGTAAGCTTCACTTTTTCCCTCTCACCTCCTCCCTTCTCTCCTCCATTGAAAAAGCTTTTCCTTGCCTCTTTTATGAGAGGTGATTTGCCCCATTTCATTTCTTCCTTTTTCCTCCCAATACATTCCTCTCTCACACCTTAATTTAATATAATTTTTTTTAGTATCATCCCTTCTTTTTCAACTCACTTTGTGCTCTCTATCTATACATATGTGTGTGTGTGTATGTGTGTGTGTGTGTGTGTGTGTATAATCCCTCCAACTACCCACATGGGTAGAGTTACAAATAGAGTTACAAATAATATCTTTCCACATGGGAATGTAAACTCAACTTTAGAAAGTCCCTTATGATTTCTTTTTCTTGTTTACTTTTTCATACTTCTCTTGATTCTTGTGTTTGAAAGTCAAATTTTTTATTCAGCTCTGGTCTTTTCATCAAGAATGTTTGAAAGTCCTCTGTTTCATTGAATGAACATTTTCCCCCTGAAGTATTATACTCAGTTTTGCTGGGTAGGTGATTCTTGGTTTTAATCCTAGTTCCTTTGACTTCTAGAATATCATATTCCAAGCCCTTTGATCCCTTAAATGTCGCAGCTGCTAGATCTTGTGTTATCCTGATTTTATTTCCACAATATTCTAATTGTTTCTTTCTGTCTGCTTGCAATATTTCTCCTAGACCTGGGAACTCTCAAATGTGGCTGCAATATTGCTAGGAGTTTCTCTTTTTGAATCTCTTTCAGGAGGTGACCAGTGGATTCTTTCAATATTTATTTTGCCCTCTGGTTCTAGAATATCAAGGTAGTTTTCCTTGATAATTTCATGAAAGATGATGTCTAGGTTCTTTTTTGATCATAGTTTTCATAGAGTCCCATAATTTTTAAATTATCTTTCCTAGATCTATTTTCCAGGTCAGTTGTTTTTCCAGTGAGATATTTCACATTTTCTTCTATACTTTTATTTTTTTGATTTTGTTTTGTAATTTCTTGGTTTTAATAAAGTCATTAGCTTTCATCTACTCCATTCTAATTTTTAAAGAAGTATTTTCTTCAGTGAGCTTTTGAACCTCCTTTTCCATTTGGCTAATTCGGCTTTTTAAAGCATTCTTCTCCTCATTGACTTTTGGGAACTCTTCTGCCGATTGAGTTAGCCTGTTTTTAAAGGTGTTATTTTCTTCAGCATGTTTTTGAGTCTCCTTTACCAAACTGTTGACTCACTTTTCATGATTTTCTTGTATCACTCTCATTTCTCTTCCCAATTTTTCCTCCACCTCTCTTACTTGATTTTCAAAATCCTTTTTGAGCTCTTCCATGGTCTGAGACCATTGCATATTTATTTTGAAGATTTTGGATGCAGATGGCATGCATTGTTCTTCCTCATCGGAAAGGATGGAAGAAAATACCTGTTCACCAAGAAAGTAACCTTCTATTGTCTTATTTTTTTCTGGTTTTTGGACATTTTACTAGCCAGTTAGTTGACTTTTGAATCCTTTTTCAAGAGGAGTGTGTACTCTGGAGACCTGTCTCTGTTCCTCCAAGGTGGCACAATCAAGTGAGAGGTGTTTACTCCTCTTCTGGCCTGTTCACTGGTCTAGGAGTAACCAAAAATTTTCTGCTCAGTATCTGTGAGTAGAATTCCCTCTTCACCACCACCTCCAACTCCACCACGCCAGCGTTCCTCCTCACCCCAGAGGCGAGCTCAGGGCTGAGGTTTAGATCAACTGCTGAATTCCCCCAGGGGTGTTAGGCAGAGGGCTCCAAAAATGGATGCTGCTGCTGCAGTGGCTGCTGCCAGCAGTCCAGACCACATTCCCTTCTCCTGGGTAAAGGACTTTTCTGAATGACCTTTGAAACTGTCTTTGGCTTTTGTGGGTTGAGCAATCTTGGATCTCCTGCTGTGAGTGATTGCCCTGAAGCCTGTTCTGGGACCTCTCCTTGCTGTACCTTCCAGGCTGTCTTGGGCTAGAAATCTCTTTCACTCTGTCATTTTGTGGCTTCTGCTGCTCTAGAATTTGTTTAGAGTCATTTTTAACAGGTATTTTATGGGTTATGTGAGGGAGTTTCTACAGGTCTGTCTTTCTACTCTGCCATCTTGGCTCCATCCCCCAATAGATAGTTTTATTAAAGAAAATGCCAACAATGAAAGATCATACTATACCTCTTGGGATATAACCAAAGTAGTCCTTAAGAAAGAAATTACCATCTATAAAGTTTCATTAAGAAAAGAGAAAGAAGATATCAATGATTTGGGCTTTCAACTTGAAAAAAAACCTGACACACCCCAAAATAAAATTCTGAAAATCAAAAAAGATATAAGTAAAATTGAGAGGAAGGGCATTTTAAAAAAAGTAGAAATTATATGCAATCTGATGAAAAAGAAAGGAAAACTGTGTTGCCAATATCACAAATAAAAAAAAAAAACCAGTATTCATAACAAATGAGCATGTAATAAAGGAAATTAGAAGACACAAGTTTGCCAAAATATATGCTAGCCAAAAGAAATTGCTACCTTAAATTGTCATATCTGAAGTGAGATTTAAAGTCATTTTCCTGTCTCCAAATCCAGTACTTTACCCAATATTCCACGATTGTGTTAGATTTGTATCAAGACTATATTTTTGGTTCAATATCACAGAAACTATAAAAATAATAGATCATATTAATAACAAAAGCAAGGAATCTCACAATTATACCAATGATGGAAAAATGCTTTTGACATAATATAATACATTTCCATATTTAAATATTAGAAAGTATCAGAATAAATATAATTTTCCTTAACATAGTGAACATTATCTAAAAGTAAGAAGGAACACTATCTGTAACAGGGAAATGCTAGAATACTTACAAATAAACTCAGAAATAAATTGAGGATGTCTGCAGTTGCCACAATATTTACAATGTTATAGAAATATTAAGTGTAGAAATAAACAATAAAATATAAAGAGTGATCATATGCAATGAAGAAAAAATGACTTTTGCAGAGGATTTTTTAGCTTACTTAGACAATTATAGCATCAATTACAATTCATTGAAACAATTAATGACAAATAAAGTAGCCAGATATTAAATAAGCTCGCAAATCACTAGTCTGTCTTTATATTACTCACAAAGGAACCATAAGGAAATTTCATTTAGAATTACTGCAGAATGTATAAGATATTCAGGGGTCTACTAACAAAGGCACACAGGAATTATATGAACACAACTGTGAAACATTCTTTATAGAAATAATGAATACTTTTAAAGAAATAAAGATACTTAAGTGGGGAGAAATTCATTGTTTATGTTTGGTTCATGGGAATACAAACACAACATCTTCCTAGACTAACCTATAGATTCAGTTACATAGCAGTCAAAGTATGAAAGGATTGTTTTTTATCAAACTAGACAAAATAATAACCAAATTCACCTGCAGGAACATCAAAATTCTCAAGAGAAATAAGTTTCAAAGTGGGAATCAAGGGAGACAAGCAGCTCCAGATCTCACACTGTCCAACAAAACAATAATCATCATACCTATTAGGTACTATTTCAAACAATAGAAAACTCAAAAAATAAAACAAATTTGGCATATAAGATCCAGAATCAATTTAGCACAGCAATGTAGCATTCAATAAAACCAAGTTAGAAAAAACAATTGTGGTAAGAACTTACTATTCCATAAAAAACTGTTGGAAAAATTGGAAAGTAGTCTGGAAAAAATGGACTTAGATCAATATCTCATGCCATATAACACAATAAGTTCCAATGATCCAGGTTTCAAAAAATCATAATCATTAACAAATTAGAGGAAAATAGGATATACATTTTGCAATTACCTATAGGGAAAATATTCTTGATTAAAGCATAGAAAGAATCATAGAAGATAAAATGGACAATTTTGATTACAGATTCCAAATGTAGGAGCAAAATGAGACATGTAGAGCAGCAGAGCCAAGATGGCTGAGGAAAAGCAGGAAGATACTTGAACTCTCCACCTGAACCCCTCAAAATACCTGTAAAAATGACTCTGAACAAGTTCTAGAGCAGCAGAAGCCACAAAATGACAGATTGAAACAGATTTCCAGTCCAAGACAATCTGGAAGGCTGACAAGAGGGACCTATTGCACCAGGCTCAGAGTGGAGTGCTGCTCACTGTGGCCAGCCATGACAGCAGAAAATGTCAAGTAATTGGCTTGGAAAATGACCAAAAGGGGGAAAATAAGACTACAGGAGGTTTTCTTGGTGAAAAGGTATTTTTTTTTCAATGAGGAAGATCAAAGCATACAACCAGAGGAAGATAGCAAAGTCAAGACTCCTACATCCAAAGCCTCCCAGAAAAATATGAAATAATCTCAGGCCATGGAAGAGCTCAAAAAGGATTTTGAAAATCAGATAAGAGAAGTAGAGGAAAAATTGGGAAGAGAAATGTGAGCAATGCAAGAAAATTAGGAAAAATGAGTCAATTGTTTTCTAAAGGAGATCCCCCAAAATGTTGGAGAAAATGTAACACCTTTAAAAATAGACTAACCCAAATGGCAAGAGTTCCAAAAAACTAATGAGGAGAAGAATGCCTTAAAAAACAGAATTGGCTAAATGGAAAAGGAGGTCCAAAAACTCACCAAAGAAAATAATTCCTTCAAAATTAGAATGAAGCAAATGGAAGCTAATGACTTTTTGAGAAATCAAGAAATTATGAAACAAAACCAAATGAATGAAAAAATAGAAGACAAAGTGAAATATCTCACTGGAAAAACAACTGACCTAGAAATAGATTCAGGAGAGATATTTTAAAAATTATTGGTCTTCCTGAAAACCATGATAGAAAAAGGAGCCTAGACATCATCTTTCAAGAAATTATCAAGGAAAAAAAAAGAGAAAGGGAGAGGTAAAATGTAGTAAAGTGTCTCACATAAAAGAGACAAGTAAGAACTTTTATAATGTAGGGGAAGAGGAGGGAGATGGGAGGGAATAGGTGAGCCTTACTCTCATTGGGTTTGACTTAAGGAGGGAATAACATTCAATTGGATATGGAAATCTATCTAAACCTACAGGAAGGCAGGGGGCAAGGGGATAGGAGAGGGAGGATAATAGAAGGGATGGCAGATTGGGGGAAGGGGTTATCAGAAGCAAATACTATTGTGGGGGGACAGGTCAAGGGAGAGAATGGAATAAATGGAGGGCAAGACAGGATAAAGGGAAATGTGATTAGTCTTTCACAGCATGACTGTTATGGAAGTTTTTTGCTTGGCTATACATGTATGACTATATGCTTCCATATAGAATGGAGAGAAAATAGGGATTGTGTATGAAACCTCACTTGCTTTCTCAACGAGGGTGAGTGGGGAGGGAGGAAGGGTGAGAATGTGGAACTCAAAGCTTTAAAAATTATTAATAATTGTTTTTGCATACAACTGGGAAGTAAGTTGTACAGACAAGGGGGTATAGATATCTACCTTACCCTATAGGAAAACAGAGAGTAGGGGGATGGACTAGGGGGAAAAGAGAGCAGATTGGGAAAGGGGTTGTTGGGATGCACACTGTCCTAGGGTAGGGTAGGGGAGATAGGGGAGAGAATTCAAAATCTTGTGGGAGTGAATGTTGAAAACTGAAAATAAATTATATTTTAAAATGAGCCATGTATTTCCTGTTTTTACAATGCATTTTGTTTTTTATTTTTGTTTAACTATACTTTTTTTTTTACAAGGAAGGGATTTTATGGGCGTGTTGTTGCTTGTCATTCATTCTCAAGGAGGACCACAACATCAGGGAGGTAGATGGAAGAGTTGAACAATGATAAGATGATAGCAGTATTTATACAAAAGAGGAGGAAGGACAAAAATGAAAGCATCCTTAGTGAAACATTTAAAAACTTCACGGAAGGGATCAGAGAGGAGTTCAAAAGGGGACATAGACAAGCAGAACAAATTTGATGTTAATACATTGAATTTAAAGTTTATGAAAAAAGATCTCTATGAGGTTGATTGGAGGTTTTATATATAATCCCTATTTTCTCTCCATTCTATATGGAAGCATTCATGCTTATTGATTATTTTCTAGTTAATAAGAAAAATAATTTTTGAACATTAACAAAGCAGACTCACAATTTTTTCTATTTGCTAATAATGTGATAGTTTACTTAGAAATTTGCAGAATGAATGAAAAAATTGACATATTTTTCATTAAATTAGCAAGATATAAAATAAAGCAACACAAATCACCAACATTTCTGTATAATGCTAAATGAGAAAAACAGAGGAAATGAGAAAAAGGGAAATTTTTTCAAAACACTACAAAATGCATCAAATATATGAGTCAAACTACCAACACATTCACTGCTTCTGTCAATAAAATTACGAAACTCTTAAATTTCCTGCTTTCATGTAGGTGCTCATGTTTAGCAAAGTTCATGCAATATAATTGATTAATAGGTGGCTTTTAGAAAAATGTACTTGGCTTCCTATTTAGGCTGATTAATATGAAGTGCATGGATGAAGGAGCATGATAATTATTTACTGTGACACAGCAGGAAACTGAGAAGAGACATAGAAATCCAGCTAGAGTTACCCCAAAGGACAGATGACTTTTAAAAAGTGAACAGAAGTGGCTAGGTTAACAAAGAGATCCTGTCTACTCCCTTCATCTTATTGGAGCACTAGAATTAAAAGAAAACATGAAAATTTCCTTTGTTGGGGAAATTTTCCTTTTACTGGCTAAAAATGAAAAAGACCATTTTTTTCATTTAGAGAAAAGAAATAATGAAAATAGCTCCAAGCAATAATGGGAACTTAGTACTCATTGACCAGTGCATGGAGGGATCAAAAGTTCTGGCAAGCACTATGAACTCAGCAAGTAGAGATTTGAATTCTTGAAGAAACTTGCTTTCAAATTCAGATAAACAAGTTTTGGTTGCTTTTCCTTTTCCTTCTTCCTCTTTAGATTCTTCTCCTTTCCTTTTTTCTTTCTCATTATCCCTAGCTTCTTTTTTCTCCTCCTTTCAATTGTCTCATTTCCCTTTCTCTCATTTGTACCGAAGGACTATAAACATCCCAAGTCAGGAGTCAGAATCAAATCATTTCAGATTTGTAAAGGACTTCAGAAGTCATCAAATCGTATTCATTCCCGGAAAGAAATCTCAATACTATTTATTGACCTGGTATTCTCTATCTGAACACCTCCGATGAATGGGTAAAATGTCACTTCTTGAAGCAGCTCATTTGACCTTTGAAAATCTCTCGTTGGTATTTTGCAGTTATGAGCCTAAATTTGTCTTTTTAACATTTACCCCCTTAATTGATTCTGATATAAGAAGTTTAACAGAAATAATTTAATTCCTTATATACACTCTAGCCCTTAAAATACTCAAATACATTTATCACATACTCTTTAGCCCCAAGTCTTCTTTTCTCCAAGCTAAAATACCTAATTCCTTGACCTAATTCTCACGTGGAATGAACTTAATGTCCTTCATTTTCCTGGTTGATCTATTCTGGACTCCCTGTATATTATATTTTGTTCAATTATTCTTCAATTCATGGGCACCCACTTTGTTTTCATTTCTTTGCTACAATAAAGGTGCTGCTCCCAGCTTGATTTATTTATTTATTTTTTCTTTACTCTCTAAAGGGCCCATCCCCCTGACTACTTTTTAAAAAGGCCTATTCACTGAAAGGGCATTACCTCACTTTAAGTGAGTACCTGAAAAGGCCTTAGCCTAAAAGACCAAGGTCTCCCATTGCATCCTGGGATGTCCCCAGTCATCCTGATGAATATCTGGTCACTGGATCCAGATGGCTCAGGAGGAGAAAATGGGTCTGGTGCCCTGCACAGCCCTCCCTCTCTCAAAACAAAGTCAAGTGCAAGTCATGTCATCATTTCTCTGATGTCATGGTCCTCTTTGAAAATGAAAGACGAGCCCAAGAACGACCTGCTATAAATATGTTGTACCTCTAGGCCCTATATGTCTTTCTTTTATTTTCTGAGTATATATGCTTAATAGCTGTATCATTAAGTTAAAGGGTGTACCTTTCAGTAACTTTGCAGGTATTGTTCCGAACTGCTTTTGAAAACCATTACACCAATTCCCATCACTGCCAACAGTATATTAATATGTCATTATGCTTAAAATAGATAAAAAATAGTTCCCAGGCCTGAACACAATATCCAAATGTGGTCTGCGAAGGACAGAGAAACAAGATCATCACTCCCATATTGCTGGAAGCTATGTCTCCCAATGTAACCAGTGATTATATCAGCAATTTTGACTATCATATTACACCACCAATTTCTATGAGCTTGTAGTCCACTAAAGTCCCAAGACCAGTTCTATTTCAAACAACTGCCTAACAATGAGTCCTCCAACTTGTACTTCTAAAGGAGATTTTTTTGAACCCATGTGTAGTCCTTTACATTTACCTCTATTAAATTTCTATTTATTTGATTTATCCCAATGTTCTAAGTAGTCAAAATCTTTTGGAAAGCTAATTATTATCTCGTTTAGTAGCTATTCTCTTCTATTTATATCAACTGCAAATCTGAAAAAAAAAAGAAAATCTATGCCTCTGTCCAAGTTTATTTCTATAAAAATAAATTGTTATTCTAACTTTCAGTGAAATGACTAGTGGAAAGAATTCTAGTAAGTAGCTAACATGGATGTCAGTTTATACTCTGCTACTGCTAATCAGCTGTGGCACCCTGAGCAAGTCTTTAAAACTTTGGGCTTTTGTTTCCATATATATGAAATGAGAATAATACCTAATCCTTTTATCTTACCTTTAGTGGTACACACCTGCCCTAGAGAGATGAACAACTTGATGAAGGCCACCAGGACACTGTACGTGATAGAAAGACTGTGTGATTTATGGGGAAGACATGAATGAAGATTGCACAAGATAACATTTGTTATCCTTACATGGATCCACTTACATGGAGGGTGCAGACATACAATGAGAATTCCATTGCTAAAGCATTGGCTACCAGGCAAGGTATAGAATGGCTTAATCTGCGTTAGGGAAGGGTATGTCCATACATATTAAAAAAAAACGCTGGGTCCTGGAGGTATTGAGGTAAGTAATAAAAAAGTGAAGGGCAAAACTCACTGGAACCAGTCCACTATAAAGAGATAATGGCATCTGCTTTGGGAATTTAAAGGGTAATCTTATCATAACTATGTATGAGGATATAATACCTTACAAATTGTAGCTTGATTTACTTCCTGGGTTTTGCTTCTTAGTTTTGAATCTTGATATAAAAAAGTTGGAACACTCCCTCCTAAATGCTTTCCCTACAATGGAGCAACAGATCTATTTCATGATATAGAACTGGATTCAGGGTTGAATTCATGATGATAAAACTGTCATTAGCAGTTACCTTCAAGCCTTTTAGATGAGTTACAATTTGAGCCACTGGATGTTTAGACTGACCAGTACTGAGGACTATTAAAAATCATTATTTTGTAGAGTGTTTAATATTACATGTATTTTATAAGATTATAAAATGTGCTTAGAGCTATAAGGGGCCTTATTTTACAGATAAGGAAAATGAGTCCCAGAGGGGTAAAGGATAAGATTTACTCAAAATCACACACGTAAAGAAATAGAAGATCCTGGATATAAACCCCAGGTCCTCTGACTATAAGTTCTTTTTCCAGTATTACACACACAATACTTAGAAATTTTCACAATGTATAATTTTTATCAATTTATTTACATAATTTTATGTGTATATCAATATCATTACTGATATCAATTTAGATGTCCACCTATGTTTAATGATCAAATGAAATAACAATAACGCACAGTCTTTCACATTTACAAAATGCTTTCCTCACAACAACACTGTGAGGTATTTAGTAAAATTTATATTACTCCTCTTTCCTATTTAATCAGTGAGGACAGTAAGACAGAAAATTTGTGTCTTGTCAAGGTTTTCAGAGTTAAGTGTAAGAGATTTGCAGTGTGAAATAGTGAATCTCCATTACCCCTTGGCAAATAATAGATGAGAAAGTACTTTGAAACATATAAAGATATATATTTATTTAAAATAAGAATTGTTTTATATATATATATATATATATATATATATATATATATATATATATATATATATATATATATACACACACATATTTTTTTTTTTTCACTTGGTAAGTATACTCCTGGGAATCCTGAAGAACAAAATGATGGAAATCCTGTCCTGTCACATTTTAATAAAAAACTTCAGGAAGCTCTCTCTATATACAGGACAGAAGATATGTTGCTATACTGGTTACTGGGGCCGTGGAACTTGGTGGCTCTTCAGCCTCATAAGTTCATTCTTGGGTCTTAAGGGAGAGGTGCAGGAAAGCAATAAGAGAAAAAGAACCTGGGGCAGCATGAAATAACTCTTAATTAAATGACACCTCTGATTTTCCCCAGTTCTAAGAAGCAAAGCATTTATATTAAATTTAGGAAGAAGTTAGATAAATTCATGAGTAAGAGGTCCATAATATGTAACTACAGGAAACAAGAGATGCTTAGGGAGGTAGATACTAACCTTTAGAAATTAATGTTTTAGAAGGCAAAACATGACCTTCCACAAAGAATGCCTTGGGGACATTGTCCCAGCTGTGGTGTCCGTTTCATCTTTCCAGTTTAACATTTCACATTTATCTCTGTGTCCTACAATAACTTTTAAAGAACTTGATTGATTTTGTACAAACTCTGAATGGTACTTAGGAGTATCATGGCGCTTTATTTTATGGCTCAGTGTGCCATTTTGAAACCAAATGGTCCCCAATAAAAGTTTTTAAGCTTTTAAAAATTTTATTGGATTTGATATTTGATATTTGATAGAGATGGAGGTTGCAGGCATATTTTTTATACACTAGTAAACTTGCTTAGTAATTTATATTTAAATTAATTTCAATGTATAAGATATGATAATTTTTCAGCTGTTTTCTCCATTTTTCAACCACGTATTTTTTTTTTTTTGCCTGTTTGTCATTCTCATTTACTTTTTCTCGTTAGGCTGAATTTAACAAGATTAAATTTAGTAGGGATAAATGTAATGCTTTACACTTAGATTAAAAAAACTTTTAAAATATAAGATAGTGGAGGTCTCACTTTGTCAGGAAAAAAAATTATGAGTTCTAGTTAGTTCTAAAAGCTTATTATGAGTGAGCAAAAATGAAAAAAGAAAAGAAAAAAAGCAAAGTGATCCCGGATTACAATAAAAGAAGCATAGTTTCTTTTTTTTTCTTATTTTAAAATTTTAATTTCAGTTTTAGTTCTCTCTTTTCCTCCACCCTCTTCCTTACCTGCTGAGAAGGCAAGAAATATATTACCTTTATACATATGAAGTCATGCAAAATGTATTTCTACATTAGCCATGTTCTGATTTTAAAAAGTAAGGAAAATAGAGAATGGGAAATGAATATCATTGAGTCTTCACTCGGAATCCATCAGTTCTTCTCTGGAAGTAGATAGTATTTTTCACCACGAGTCCTTTGGAATTGTGGTGTGTCATTGTACTGGTCAGAGTTACTAAGTCTTCCAGAGTTGCTTATTTTTACAATATTTCTATGACTATGTGCATTCTTCTTCTAGCTCTGCTTACTTCAATTTGTATCAATTCACATAAGTTTTCCTGGGTTTTTCTGAAACCATCCTCATACTCCTTTCTTTTCTTTTTAGATTTTCTCTTTCATTTTATTTTTTAATTTATGAAATAATGTGAGCATTTCCAAAATGTAGAATAAAAAAGATGATTTTACATGAAACTGCAAATCTATTGCATACAACTTTCAATTCCTTTTAAATATGTAATAAAATTATCATGTAACTTTCATTGCTTCCCTCCCCCCCCATGGCTACCATTATATGCAAATATGTGTGTGTGTATATAAGTATATATATATATATATATATATATATATATATATATATATATATATATGTATGCATATATACAATTATGTATACACACATATAATATAATATACATTAGATACATATATGTAAAGTTGTTCTATACATATTTCTATTTATCATTTCTTTCTCTGTTTACAGAGAGTGTCGTCCTTGATAAGTCCTTTGTAGTTACTTTGGGCATTTATGATAGTCAAAATAGTCACCCAATGTTGATTTAAAAACCATATTGCTGGTACTGTAAACAACATTCTCTTGATACTGCTCATTTTTCTCTTCATTATTTCCTATAAGTCTATCTAACACAATAGTATTCTATCATATTTAAATAGCATAACTTGTCCCAAATTGATGAGCATCTTCTCATTTTCTAGTTCTGCCACCTTGAGAAGAACTGCTATAAATATTTTAGTACATTTTGACCCTTTTTCTCTTCTTTGATCTTTTTTGGGAGGGGTACATACATAGTATAATATATCTGAGTCAAAGGAATGCAGAATTTTATGGATTTTGGGGTATAGTCTAAAATTATTCTTTAAGATAGTTAGATTAGTTCAAAGTTCTACTAATAGTGCATTTGTAGCTTATTTTTCTACAATTCCTCCAGAATCTGTCATTTCCCTTTTCTGTCATGTTAGCCAATTTGGTAGGTGTGTGGAATGGCAAGCAATGTAGAATCTTTTGCTGATTTTGTTTTGGTATAATCAATTTCCTATGATAGAATCTTGCCTTATCAACCAAGAGACTTTACTAGGAGTAAAGTACAGAAATGAGAGTTTTTTTAACTAGAAACAGTACATGTACTTCTGTTATTAATTATTTTAATGTGATTAAAGAAGATCTTCCCCTCCCATTAATGGGCCTGGGAAGATTCGTAGGAAGGCCCATACCTTTTGTTCGTGAGACATTTGTTCTCAAGGGTTGTGATGCCCTCTGGCTCTAAAAAGTGTATAAAGACTCTGAGATAAGGTTTTACTTTGGGGCTTAGCTTTTGGAAGAATCTTTGTGTGCCAAGTGAGACTCTGGGAAATCATTAAGCCGCTCCCTGACTTTGAAATCCCAGATATTGGTTGCTTACCTCTCTGGTAGCTATGTATGTATGGTCAAGCAGTTTCATCTGTCTATTGATTTGTGATGTATGTATTGCTTATTGTCAGAGAGTTTGGAAATATTGTCTGTTGATTTAGATTTCTCTGTATTCTCTCTGAAGTTCAGGGTGCTGACTTTTCCCCCTGAACTAAGTGTTACACGTGCTTGATTAAAGTGATTGTTAACCCCTCAAAAGCTGCTTTCCTTTTAGAAATGCAAATCTAAGAACCTATGATAGCAGGCCTCCCTGTGTATGTCTGGATGCTTGGTGATACAGTGTGGTAGCTGATAGGCACCTTAAAGGTGTTTTAATTATCCCTTCTCTAATTATTAGTGATTTAGAGCATTTTATATAATTATAAAGCTTTGAATTCTTCCTTTGAAGACTGCCATTCACCTATCAAATGGGAATTGGCTCTATTTTTATGAATTTGGCTCATTTCCCTAGATATTTGAAATGAGAACTTTATCAGAGAAGCTTGCGGCAAAATTTTTTTTTCTATCTCCAAATTTTGACTTAGTTTGTTTTATTTCTTCAAAAGCTTTTTAATTTTATGGAATTAAAATTATCCATTTTAGTTTCCATGAACTCCTCTATCTTTTCTTTGCTCATGAAATCTTCCCCTATCTATAGATCTCATAGGTAATTATTTTCCATTCTCCTCTAATTTTCTTTTGATATAATTCTTCATTTCTCTTTTTTTGTTTTAAATACTTCATTTCCCCCCAATTACATGTAAAAACAATTTTAACATTTTTTTTTAGTTTTGAATTCCAGATTTTATCCTTCTCTCCATTCTCTCTCCCTTACCTGAGATGCTAAATAGTCTGATATAAGTTGTAAATGTGCAATCATGTGTAACATTTTCATACTAGTGATTTTGTGTAAGAAGAAAGGAAGAAAAGGAGAAAGAAAGAAAGTGAAAAATAGTATGATTTGGTCTATATTCAGTTTTTCCTTTGGAGGCAGATAGCATTTTGCATCATGATTCCTTTGGGATTATCTGGATCATTATACTACTGAGAATAGTTGAGTCATTCACAATTCATCATATAATATTGCTGTTACTGTGCGTAATGTTTTCCTGGTTCTGCTCACTTCATGATATATTAGTTCATATAAGCCTCTCCAGTTTTTTCCCCCAGAAATCACTCTGCTTGTCATTTCCCATAGCATAATTATATTTCATTATAATTCCATACCACAATTTGTTCAGCCATTCCTCAAATGATGGATCTCTCCTCAATGTCCAGTTCTTTACCACTACAAAAAGAGCTGCTATAAATATTTTTGTATGAATGGGTTCTTTTCCCTTAAAAAAATCTCTTAGTGATGTAGACCTAGTTAGTGGTATTGCTGGGTCAAAGGTATGCATAACTTTATAGCCCTTTGGACATAGTACTAAACTACTCTCCAAAATGATTGAATCACTTCACAACTACACCAATAGTACGTTAGCGTCCCAGTTTTTCCACATCCCCTCCAACATTTATTATTTTCATTTTTTGTCATATTAACTAACTTGATGGGTATAAGATGGTACCTCAGAGTTGTTTTCATTTTAATTTCTCTAGTCAATAGTGATTTAGAATATTTTATTATATGACTATAGATAGTTTTGATTTCTTCATCTGAAAACTGTCTATTCATATTCTTTGACCATTTATCTATTGCGGAATGACTGGTATTCTTATGTTGAACTCAGTTATCTATATATTTGAGAAATACTTGCTGTAAAATCCTCCACCCCCCATTTTCTGCTTTCTTTTTAATTTTGATTGCATTGGTTTTGATTATGCAAAATATTTTTAAGTTCATATAATAAAGATTATCCATTTTACATTTTGTAATGCTCTCTATATTTTTCAACAGTCCTAAACTCATCCTTTCTCCATAGATTTGACAGATAAACTATTCTTTGCTCTTCTAAGTTGCTTATGATATCACCTTCTATGTTTAAATCACGTACCAATTTTGACCTTATCTTGGTATACAGTGTGAGATGCTGGGTTATACCTAGTTTCTCTTGTATTGTTTTCCAATTTTCCCAATAATATTTTTCAAATAATGAGTTTTTGTCACAAAAACTTGGATCTTTGGATTTATCAAATAGAAATTACTGTGGTCATTTACTATGATACATTCTGTACCTAATCTATTTCACTGAGCCACTACTTTCTCAGCCTGTACCAGATTGCATTGATAATTACTGCTATATAACACAATTTGAGATTTGGCTGGGCTAGACCAACTTCCTTCACATTTTTTATTGCTTCTTTTGACATTCTTGATCATTTGTTCTTACAGATGAATTTTCTTATAATTTTTTTCTAGATCTATGAAATAATTTTTGGTAGTTTAATTGACATGGCACTGGATCTAGGTAGAATTTTCATTTTTATTATATTGGCTTAGCTTACTCATGAGCAAACATATTTTTCCAATTGCTTATATTTGACTTTATTTATGTAAGTATTTTATAATTATGTTCATATAGTTCATGAGTTTATGTTGTCAGGTAGACTCCCAAGTATTTTATATTGTTTACAGTTATTTTAAGTGAAATTTCTCTTTCTATTTCTTGCTGCTGGACTTCGTTGGATATATGTGTGTGTGTATATGTACACACACACACACACACACATATATGTATATATATATATCAATGCTGATGATTCATGTGGGTTTATTTTAGTATCCTGAAACTTTGCTAAAGTTGTTAATAATTTCAGGCAATTTTTCAGTTGAGTCTCGAAGACTCTTTAAGTATAACATCATATCATTTGTAAAGAGTGATATTTTTGTTTCCTAATTGCCTATTTTAATTCCTTCAATTTGTTTTTTTGTCATTGTTATAGCTAGCATGTCTAGTACAATAATGAATAATAGTGGTGATAATGGGCATCGTTGTTTCACTTCTGATTTCATTGAGAAGGTTTTTAGTTTATTCCTGTTATAGATAATATTTGCTGATAGTTTTAGATACTTATTATTTTAAGGATAACTTCATCTGTTTCTATGCTCTCTAGTGTTTTTAATGGGAATTGGTGCAGATTTTTTTTGTCAAAGGTTTTTATGCAACTATTAAGATAACTTTATGATTTCTGTTTATTGTGTTATTGATATGGTCAATTATGTTGATAGTTTTCCTAATATTGAACCAGTCCTGCATACCTGGTATAAATCCTACTTGGTCATAGTCTGTGAGCCTTGTGATATATTGCTGTAATCTCCTTGCTAGTATTTTATTCATTTTTTTGCATCAGTATTCATTAGGGAAATTATTTTGTAGTTTTCTTCCACTGTTTTTACGCTTCCTGGTTTATGTATCAGCACCATATTTGTGTCATAGAAGGAATATGTTAGGATTGCTTTGCTTATTTTTCCAAATCATTTATATAATATTGGGATTAATCTTCAAATGTTTGGTAGAATTTGCTTGTGAATCCATCTGGGCCTAGGGATTTTTTTCTTAGAGAGTTGGTTAATGGCATGTTCAATTTTTTTCTAAGACAGGATTATTTAAGTATTCTATTTCCTCTTCTGTTAATATGGACAATTTTTTAATATTTATCTATTTCACTTAGACTGTCAGATTTATTGACATTTAATGGGACAAAATAGCATCTAAAATTTGTTTTCTTTTCCTCTCTATTGATAGTGAATTCAATCTTTTCATTTTTGACACTGGTGATTTAGTTTTCTCCTTTCCTTTTTAAAAATCAAATTAACCAAAGAAAGAAAGAAAAAATAAATCCACACAATCACTTTGTTGTATATTTTAATAGAATAATAGCAAGTTTCACACAGTAGATTTGCAGTTTCTTGTGCAATCATCTTTTAAAAAACATAGTTATTGAAATGCTTGTTTTATTCATAAATTAAAAACAAAATAAATTAAAAATAAATAAAATTAACCAATACTTTATTTTATTTTCTCATGAAACCAGCTTCCAGTTTTATTTAGTAGTTCTAATGTCAATTTCATTAATCTCCCCTTTGATTTTCAGGATTTACAATTTGATGTTTAATTGGTGATTTTTAATTTGTTCTTTTTCCAATTTCTTTCATTACATGTCTAATGTATTGATCTGCTCATTCTCTATTTTATTGATAAAAGCAATTAGAAATACAGAACTTCCCCTATTTCCCTGATTGCATCCCATAATTTTTGATATATTGTCTCATTGTTATAATTTCTTTAAAGAAATTGATTGTTTTATGATTTATTCTGACCTACTAATTCTATAGGATTAGATTATTTAGTTTATAATTAATTTTAAATCTAAATTTCCAAAATTTTGATTTCATTATGATCTGGAAAGGATACATTTAATATCTCTTCTATTCTGCATTTGACTACGAGGTTTGTTTATGTCCTAATACATTATCAATATTTATGTAGGTTCCATGTACTGAAGAGAAAAAGGTATATATATTCCTTTCTATTCCTGTTTAATTTTCTCCAGATGGCTCTCAGATCTAACTTTTCTAGAATTCTATTCAGCTCTTTAACTTCTTGTTTGTTTTGTTTATTTTAGATTTACATAGTTTTAAAAGGGGAAATTTGGGGTCACCAACTAGTATACTTTTTTTGTCTATTACCTCTTTAACTCATTCATATTTTAAAATTTAGATGCTATACATTTGATGCATATATGTTAAGTATTAATTTTACTTTATTATCTATAGTACCCTTTAGCAAGATATTCTTTTCTTCCTTATTTCTTTTAGTTAGATCTATTTTTTTTCCTTTTGGGTTTGTCTATCATGATTACTACACTTGTTTTATTTTTTTCACTTCAGCTAAGAATGATGGTTTCTGCTCCAGCCAATTGTGCCTTTGTGCTTCAGATGTGTTACTTGTAAATAACATATTCTAAGATTCTTTTTTTAAATCCATTCTAGTATCTCTTCTTTTTAATGGGTGAGTTCATTCCATTTATATTTACATTTATGACAACTGCACATTTCCTCTATCCTATTTTCCCTTGTTTAGCCTTCTCTCTCACCTTTCACCCTGTCTTTCTTTGTGTTTTACTTCTGACCACTGCCTCTCTCAATTCACCCTTCATTTCATCAGTCCTACCCCACCTTTTTTTATACTGTCCCTTTTTGCTTCCCTATAGGGCAAGATAGATTTCTATACGCCACTAAGTATGTATGTTATTGCTTCTTTAAGCTAATTCTGATGACAGTAAGGTTCAGGTATTGCTTCCCCCACCCCAAACCTACATTTTCACCTCCTCTATAATAACTCTTTCATGCCTCTTTTTGGTAAGATAATCTGCTCCATTCTATTTTCACCCTTCCCTCTTCTCCCAGTGCAATCTTCTTTCTCACCACTTAATTTGGTTTTTCTGAATATTACCCCATCACAGTCAACTCACATCTGCACCCTCTGGCTATGTATACTTCTTCTAACTGCCTTAATAATGAGAAAGTTTTTAGGAGTTAAACGTATCATTTCTCCAAGGTTGTTTGGAAGGGAATTTGGTTGCATTCTAAGGAGTTTCTGACCCACCATGCCATTTTGGCATTAGAGGTCTCCTACTGTTCATTTTTAAATCATGTACCCATTTTGAGTTTATCCTGGTATATGGTGTATGATTATACATACACACACGCAGACACACACATACTTATAATTTTCCTAATGTTGAACCTTCCTTGCATTCTTGATATAAATCCAGTCTTATAATCATGTATGCTCTTTGTGATAAATCATAATCTCTTTACTAATATTTCTAATTGTCCTTATAGTGATAAAGTTATTAAGAGTCAAAAATATCATCTAGTCATGCAGGAAGGTAAAGAGTTAAACCTTATTGTATCCTTTATGATTTCTTGTATCTGTTTACTTTTTTGTGCTTCTCTTGAGTCTTGTTTTTGATAGTTAACTTTTCTATTTAGTTCTGATCTTTTCATCAGAAATACTTGAAAGTCCTCTATTTCATTGAATATCTGATTTTCCCCCTGAAGAATTATATTCAGTTATGCTGGTAAAGTGATTCCTGGTTTAATACTAGCTTGTTTGCACTCCAGAATACTATATTCCAAGCCCTCTGATCTTTTAAGAAGATACTAAGTCTTATGTGATTTTGACTGTGGTTCCATGATATTTGAATTATTTCTGGGCACTTTCATTATTTTCTCCTTGACATGAGAGTATTGGAATTTGTCTATAATATTCCTGGGAGTTTTCATTTTGGTATCTCAGGAGGTGATTGGTAGATTCTTTGAATTTCCATTTTACTCTGTGGTTCTAGAATATCAGGGCAGTTCTCCTCGATAACTCTTGAAAGATGATTTCTAGGCTCCTTTTTAGGATCATGGCTTTTAGGTAGTCTGATAATTCTTAAGTTGTCTCTTCTGGTTCTATTTTCCAGGTCAATTGTTTTCCAATGAGGTATTTCACATTTTTTTTTCTATTTTTTCATTCTTTTGATTTTGTTTGATTGTTTCTTGATGTCTCCTAAAGTCATTAACTTCTACTTGCCCAATTTGAATGTTTTAAGGAATTATTTTCTTCAGTGAGCTTTTGTAGCTCCTTTTCTATTTGGGTAATTCTACTTTTAAGGAGTTTTAAGGAGTTGAATTTTTGTATATTTTTTTCCATTTGGTCAATTCTTCTTTTCAAGACATTCTTCTTTTTATTGACTTATTGTATCTCTTTTGCCATTTGGTCTATTTTTAAAGGTGTTATTTTATTCAATATTATGTTTTGTTTCTCCTTTACCTAGCTGTTGGTTTTTTATGATTTTCTTGTATCACTCTCATTTCTTAATCCTAATTTTTCCTATACCCCTCTTACTTGATTTTTAAAATCCTTTTTGAGCTCTTCTATGACCTGGGACCAATTCATATTCTTTCTTTGAGTCTTCGAATGCAGCAGTTTTGACTCTGTTGTCTTTTTCTGAGTTTGTGTTTTGATCTTGCCTGTCACTACAGTCACTTTCTACAGTCAGAATAACTTTTTATTGTTGTTGTTTGCTCATTTTCTAGCCTATTTCTTTACTTTTGACTCTGTGCTAAAGTGGGGCTATTTCTGTAGTGGAGGGTGCAAGGTTCCAAGTTTCAGGTTTTATTGTGCAGATGTTCTCAGAATAAATTCTGGGGACATATAAGTTTTTGGTTCTTCCAAAGTGGTATGATCTAGGGTGAAGTGTGTTTACTAATCTCTTGTACTATGTTCTGGTCTGTGAGTGACCAATAACCTTCTCTTTCACTCTGGAACTGGGGGAACAATGACTCCACTTCACTGTGGTCACAACTTCTGGTATACTAGTGTTTTTCCTTGTCATGAAACTGAAACCCAGGGCTGTGACCCAGATTCAAGTACGGGCAATCCAATGGAGTCTTGCACCTAGTGCCAGCTAAAGGACCCTAGTAGTCTCCTTTGGGCCAGCTATCTGACCCCATTACCACCTGTGAGCTAGGAGGTTCCAAAACTGCCACATTCAGCACTGATTCAGTCATTCCCAAGGCCTACTGTTGGTCTGTTGGGGCACAGCTTGTGCTAGACTGTGCTCCACTCTCACCCTGGTACACCCTGATGACCTTCTAAATTGTCTTGGGCTAGAAAATTGTTTCATCCCTTCTTTTTGTGGATTTTGCTGCTCCAGAATTTGTTTTGAGGTATGATTTAGAGTTATTTGAAAGGGTTTTGGGGAGAATTCTGGTAATTCCCTTCCCTTTCTCTGCCATCTTGGCTCTGATCTCTAACTGCTTTTTTAAAACAAAACATGTAATAACAAATATTAATTGACTATTAAGTGATGAGCATTTTGCTATATGCTCAGGAATATGCTAAGTTTAGATATAATTTTCCTTATAATCACAGAATTTCCAGTCTAATAGAAGGATAGCTATTTTAGAGCATTATAAGATAAAGTGTAATATGAGACCTGGTGGAAGGTTGCGTACCAGAGAAGGTGGTGTAAAGAAGCAGGTATTTTGAGTTAAGTTTTCAATTACAGGAATTCAAAAGACCAAGGCAGAAGGAAGACATTAGGGACATAAAGACAGATTTGAACAAAGTCATAGGGGTAGGAAAACACAGGGCATATTTTGGATATAAGAGAAGTGCAATTTCCCTAGAATGTGTGTAGGATGGTAACATGAGATCACAAGGAGAAAAGCTTAGTATTTACCAAGTGGGCAGTAGGAAACCCCCAAATGCCTTTCAACAGAGTAGTTACATGACTAGACCTAGTCTTCAGAAAGATGAATTTGCCAGTAATATGAAGGTTGGATTGGAAGAAGGAGTCAGTGGAGGTGGGAACATTTATAAGACAATTTTATTGAAATAGTTCAGGTGGGAACTGAAAGGAAGGGTAAGTGCTGTTGTGGAGAATGGACAGTAGTTGGATGACTGGTTCTGTCATAGCATTTGCACTGTGTTCACATTTGTTGATGTGAGACATGCAGTTACATTCATCGATCTTGTTTGTAAATCCTTTCAAAGACCATAAAAAGAGCACCATTGTTTACCGAAGTGCATATCAATTTATAACACTCTACATTGTCTTGAATTTTCTTTAAAATAGGAATATTGCCAATTGATTTTTATTTGCTTTCATACAGTGAGCTATAACCATTAGGCTCATGTGATTTTATTTTTCTTTCCATTTGAAATTACACATATTCTTCATTTAAGGAATTTTCACTCTGTTTTTGTATTTTTTCCCTAAATGCCAAGAGATGTTTGTCCTTTCTCAAATTTTTATTAAGATTTTGTTCCTTACTTATTTCATAAAATTAATCTAGAATAATTTTTCAATTTGAATTTTCAAATATGTTGAAAGTTATCATCTTTTTTACCTCACCCCCATCTGCCTCATTATATCATAAATGAAGATCAGGGTTGTGTTATATTGAGATGCCATCCAACATTTCAAAATATTTTTAAATAATAGAACTTGCTTGAATGGTCAGTTTCTCATAATACAGAACCAATGATAAGTAACCTTCTCTAAAATCTCTGTAGTAGGGAGAGATTTAATGACTATTGGCAAGAATTAAAAAAACAGTCTGAAGACTTATTTCTAATTTATGTGGTTTAGTAGTGTTTTTCTAATCATTTATAAATTATTTTTAAATGGGGTGTTCTATGGCAAGGGTCCACAATTCAAAGCCAACTTTTGAGTTGTACAATTTTTTTGTACTGATAGCCTTTACAAAAAAGAAACAAAGCTTGTTTATGTAGCTAAATGAAGCATCTAGGTAACCAGATTCCCAGTTTCCAAACAATCAACTCACAAATAACCCTTTTGTTGCCAGAATTAGATGGAGAAATTAAAATACATGCAAATATACATATACACACATACATACATACATACACACATACATACATACATATATATATACACATACGCACGCGTATATATACACACACATATATGCATGTCTTGGCATATATTTTATCTTTCAGGTCCTTTCTCTCTCTCTCCCTCCCTCTCTCTCTCTCTCTCTCTCTCTCCATCCCAAACTTTGAGCAAGAGAAAGGCTGTCATTGAGAACTGACAGTCATTGAGGAAAACTTCTCTTCATACAACTGCCCTACATTCTTATGGTCTGGGACAGGCTGAAATTCTTAGCTAGGGGAGGTTGTGCCAGTACCTTCTCCTATACTATTTTAGTGATTTTTCCAATGCTGGGTGGGGCCAGAAGAAGTGATCACATAACAGGAAGCAATCCCAGTTTCTACATTCTGACAGCTACAGCTGGGGATTAAGAAAAGGAAAATATATAGTAAGGAGGAGATTTATCCAAAGTTCTGACCAATAGTTATTGCCACAGCTGCCTATACAAGCTCCCGTGGACCTACAGACACCCATGGACACACAGTCATATATGTATAATTCATTTGCCTGAATATTGTTTTATCTCATTATTTAGAATAATTTTGTAGTATTGTTTAGTATTACTTAGTATATCTAATATTCTTTAATTTTTGTCAAATCAAATTGACATCTTGAGAGGAATGAGTATTAGATTTGAGTTTGGGTTTTTGAAAGGACCCTCAGAAGAACATTGTATAATGGATAGAGTGATGGATTTGGAGTAAGGAAGACTGAGTTCAAATCTCACGTCAGATACTAACAAGCTATAAAATCCTGGGGAAGATTTTTAAATTATCTGGACCTCAACTTCCTCGTATGTTAAAAAAAAAAAAGAAGACAAAATGCATGTGTAAGAAAGGAATGCTCTCTAAAACACTGTAAATTATACGTAACATTTGACCACTATGATGTAGCCCATGAACACTCAGAGAAATTTCTGGGCAGCTGCTACATCTTTAAATACATGATTTATCAAAAGCCAGATGGAAATCCAGTATTTCTTGATGACAGGGAATTGTTTTTCTTTTTCATTTACAGAAGCTCATTCCACTGGGAATTTACCAATCCTTGGTCTATAGGGTCCAAATAATAGGGAAAATGGGTAACGATGAACAGACCCTGAATGATGAAATGTGGTCATGGATATAGTTCTCAAGGCAATTTTGAAAGGATAGAAATGATATCCCTTTCGATTTATTCTTTCATAGAAGGTATATGGGACTCCCGTCTACCTGGTAGGAGACTCTCATCTTCCAGGTACAGCACATGGAGTTCTCTTTGAATAGTGCAACACAGAAGACCACTTATAGTTTAACAGGATCTGTAGGCTGGCAGGGCAGCGTTGCTGAGGAACTGAAATCTGGGCAAGGCTATTGCTTTAGTCTTTGACAGTTGGCATTCTGGAGGAACGAGTGACCACTGGTCATTTTTTTCTGAGGTTAAAAGTTGCCCTTTATTAAACCCAAGTGCTACAATAAGTGCCTTCTTGTGGATTTTGCCAAGCCCCTGGCTCGAAAAAAAAAAAAAACCCAAAACAAAAAACGGCAGTTCAAAACAAGGTTGAGAAAGTAATCCTGACCAGGATGTCCTATTTTGTTGGTTTGGCTGTTCTGATTAAAACCTTCTGTGAAGCAACAGCCTTTGCGTGATAGGCCCAGACACAAATTAAGACGACGACAGTATGTTGACCTACTAAACAGAAAGCACAACAGCTCTATAACTACAAACAGACACACTTACTTCACTGCTTAGTTAAAAACTTCCCCCCAGAATTTCTGAAGCCCTGGCTTCTTCTGGTCATATGTAAATCTCTTCATGGAAAGTTACAGAACACCAGTAAATCCCACCTGTGAATGATTGTATTATTTAACCTCGAGGTTAGTTTCTCTCAAGCTCATTTTGTGCAAAGGCATTCCCTGCCCCCCTCTCCCCTCTTTCCCCTCTTCCTTTTCCATTTTAGTGGTTGATTTGTGTAAGGGAAGCTCAAGGCTCTGAGCCTGAAACCACAGTTTTCCTAAACAGCCAGGATTTGCGGCGACACAGTGTGAAAGTGACAGGGTTAATGGTTAACTTCATAACTCTGAGAAACTGATAGTCTTTCCTAAGGATGCTGTTTTTGGGCATGATAACCTGAGTTCTTTGAATGTACTTCTTATCTGACTTATGCGTAATCATAGCTGCGATCAGAAACACAGATCTGTTTCTGGTGTCGATATGGCAGAAGGGACCAAAACTTTTCCTTGGTCTCTACATGAGACATTTTAAGTGAGTTGCTGGGCATAAGGACACTCTGGCATCCTGAGGGTCACATGTTTTGGCAACTGATTCAAGAAAAATCGGACACAATGTTTTTTTCATTATCCTCATGTATTTTTTTAAACCATAGTTTTATACAAAACTGTATAATCTATCTTCTTGTGGTACAGAATTTACAACAGAAAGGTTGTATGTTAAATGGTTGACTTTTCAAGCAACTCTAACACCTGGTTAGCATAAATCTTTTAATAGCAATTCCATCTCTTAACTCCTTTATTACCAGAACTTTTGAAAATTTAGTTGCTAAAGAACAGGAGAAAGGCTGTATTTTTAAATACACTCATACAAACATATATGCACAAACACATGTGAGTGCATACGCATACACATATACTGAACATGAAATATTCTTAAGAATTAGGAAGTCCCATTTTCATTAGTTGTAGATGTGTAATTTACAAAGAATAAAATAAAATTGTTTCTGAATTTCAAATATTAATCTTATCATCAAGTAGTCTCTTCAGTTTATGGCTTCTTTCGTTTCCATTTCTGAATTGCAAATGCAAGTACTTTAATGATTTCCACATTGAAAGTAATTTCTTGGTTGGAGGAAAATAAGTCATTTTCCATAAAAAAGTGCAAAAATATGGACATGGAAACCCCAGGAAGAAATATACCATGACAAATCAGAGTGAAAGAAAGAACTGTTTATCCTTTCCATTTAGTTAATCTGTAACTGAACATAAGCAGTATAGAGCTGTATTAAGATATGAATGTACAACAACATTAATATGTAAAATACATCTATATAAATACCTCTTTTTTACTATTTCTTAAATGAAATAGTATCATATGTTTCCATCCCTGTTCTATGTCTTACTAACTCTGGGACCTTGAGCAAGTCATCTTTTCTCCGTAGGACTCAGTTTTCTCATCTGCAAAATGAGTTGCTTGAACTAGATCACTTCAAATGTCCTTGTCCAGCTCAAAATCTATTGACTCTGTCTATGACTATGAACACCTCGAGACTCAGTGTACCTACATCTGTGAAATCAGATTAATAACTGATAATTTCAAAGGATTATTTTGATGTTCAAATGAAAATAAAAATATACATATTCAAGCTTATATATTTATTTATAACCCATTCACACATGAATGCTAACAGTAAGAACTTTATGCTACTATTACCCTTCAAATAATGACAACAGCTGCCTATATATATGAAATTTATTATTACAGATATTATTATGTTATATATGACATTATGTATGTGCATATTACATATGTGAATATATATTTTATATATGTGAATTGTAAAGGTTGATGCTTCTATTTTAAATAACCAGAAAATAATCCATGTGAATATATGCCATAAAGACCATTTTTATGATATTCCCACAACACAATCTGAGAAAGAGTCATGTGTGCCTCTTGTTAGTGAAGAAATGGATTAAATTATAGTAAATTTAAGTAGATTCTAAGTTTATATATAAAACTTATAGCAGCCAATTCTGTTTCTGCCACAAAAAAGAAGGCAGAGTGACTGAACTATACCATCAGAGATGTAGCATCTGCTGCCAGAATTCCTAAAGATGGCAATATTCTCTCTACAAGGTTGTTTATAGCTATCTTATAGAAGCATAAATAGCTTAAGCTTCTGAGCTGGTTTTCCTTAATTTGACCTTTATGATGCAGAACTTATAATGTTTGTTGGAGTGAGAGCAAGAATGATAGGTAAGTAATCTGCATGCGAAATCTAGTTACTTACAAGAATATCCCCGTGTGTGTGTGTGTGTGTGTGTGTGTGTGTGTGTGTGTGTATTTATGTAGATACTCTCACAGATTAGACTGTACAGTAAACTTCTTGAGGTTTTAGGGACATAATGTGGCAAAGGGCTAGACAGTGATGACTCTGGATTACAAAGTACACAACAGTTGTATCCTTAATACTCTCTTTTGAAACCCTGTCTCTTCTCTTAAGGATGTCTGTGTCCTGGGGTGCCAGTAGCCAGAAGTCTTAGGATCCTGACAGAGACTACCTTATACTTGTATAACATTCTTCACACTACTGTCCAACAAATTTTCCCATTGCACTACTTGGATCAAAAACCTGTCTTCTTCCCTACTATGTTACTATTCCTATCATCCAGGGATCTCCATATGTTAATTCCAAACTACTTTTCCAGTGCAGTCTTATGACTTCCTTCAATATGGTGGAAAAGTATCAGACCAAGTCAGAAAGAATCCCAGCCCTGCTTCTTACTAATTGTGGACCTCGGTCTCCGTAATTATAAAATTGGGATTTTAGACTAGATGTTCTATGTATAAGATCCCTTCCGCCTCTACTACTTTTGATACAGTGAAAAGTGTGCTAAATTTGGAATTGGAAGTTCTGGATTTGAAATCCTGGCTCTGTCCTTTGTTCTCTGTGCCATCTTGAACAAGTAAATTAACTTCTATAGGGATAGTTTTCCTCATCTACAAAATAAGAGGGTTGCATTAGATCACCATGAAAATTCTCTAAATCTATAATCCTATTAAATGAATTCTGTAAACTGTTTTCCATCCACTATTCCTCTCTGTCCTAATCTGTCTTTGTTCATGCCTTCACCAGGATGAATTCTACCCCTTTCCCTAAATGTGTTGAAGTGACTCAATTTTTTCAAGTTTCAACTCAAGTACTACCTTTTACATGAAACTTTCTCTAATCTTCTCCCTACTCCAATTAAAAGTGATCTTTTCTATCTTAAATTTCTTCAAACAATTTACATGAACTCTGCAAAATACTAATCATGTTATACTTTGTATACCTGGCTATTTGTGTATTTGCCAACCTTTCCTATTAAATTGTAAGCTCTTTCTTCCTCAGCTCTGCATGACAGCTTCACAAAAATCGACCAAGTATTAAAGCACAAAAATCTCACAACAAAATGCAGAAAAGTAGAAATGTTAAATATAATCTAATCCTAAAGAACAAATGGATCAAAGAACAAATCATAGAAACTATCAATAATTTTCATTAGAGAATGCCAAAAATGAGACCACATAGCAAAATTTAGGGGTTGCAGCCCAAGTAGTACTTAGGGGAAAATTTATATCTCTAAATGCTTACATTAAAAAAATAGAGAAAAGCAGATTAATGAATTGGGAATGCAACTTTTAAAAAAATTTATAAAATTTATTTATTTTCAATTCTCAACATTCACTTCCACAAGAATTTGAATTCAAAATTTTCTCCCCATCTTCCCACCTCCTACCTCAGGACAGCATGTACCCCATCCATCCCTTCCTCCAATCTGTCCTCCCTTCTATTACCCACCCTTCTTCCATTCCCCTTTCCCTCTGTTTTCCTGTAGGGCAAAATAGATTTCTACACTCCATTTCCTGTACATCTTAATTTCCAGTTGCATGTTAAAATAATTTTTAACATTCATTATTAAAGCTTTGAGTTCTATATTATCTCCCTGCCTCCCTCTCCACCCACCTTCATTGAGAAAACAAGCAATTTGATATAGGTCATACATGTGTAACAATACAAAGCACTTCTATAATTGCTATGTTGTAAAAGACTAACTATATTTACTTCCATCCTATCCAGTCTCCATTTATTCCATTCTCTCCCTTGACCTGTCCTCCCACAACAGTGTTCACTTCTGATTATCCCTTTCCCCAATTTGCTGTCCCTTTTCTTATCTTGCCTTTCCTATCTATACATATATATGTATGTATAGATGTATGTATGTATTCACTCTAATGACCCTAAAACTGAAAAAGGTCTCATGAGTCACAAATAATATCTTTCCATGTAGAAATGTAAACACTTCAACTTTAATGAGTCCCTTAAGACTTCTCATACCTGTTTACCTTTTCATGTTTCTCTTGATTCTTGTATTTGAAAGTCAAATTTTCTATTCAGCTCTGGTCTTTTCAACAACAATGCTTGAAAGTGCTCTATTTCATTGAAATGCCATTTTTTTCTCCTGAAGTATTATACTCAGCTTTATTGGGTAGGTGATTCTTGGTTCTAATCCTATGTTCTTTGACCTCTGGAATATCATATTCTAAGCCTTTTGATCCCTTAGTGTAGAAGCTGCTAAATCCTGTATTATCCTGATTATATTTCCACAATACTTGAATTGTTTCTTTCTATCTGCTTGTAATATTTTCTCCTTGCCCTGGGAACTCTGGAATTTGGCTACAACATTCCTAGGAGTTTTTCTTTTTGGATCTCTTTCAGGAGGTGATCAGAGAATTCTTTCCATTTCTACTTTACCCTCTGGTTCTAGAATATAAGGTCAGTTTTCCTTGATAGTTTCTTGGAAGATGATGTCTAGACTCTTTTTTTGATCATGATTTTCAGGTAGACCAATAATTTTTAAATTTTCTTTCCTGGACCTATTTTCCAGATCAGTTACTTTTCCAATGAGATAGTTCACATTGTATTCTATTTTTTCATTCTTTTGATTATGTTTTATAATTTCTTGGTTTCTCACAAAGTCATTAGCTTCCATCTGCTCTATTCTAATTTTTAAATTACTATTTTCTTCAGTGAGCTTTTGAACTTCCTTTTCCATTTGACCAGTTCTGCTTTATAAAGCATTCTTTTCCTCATTGGCTTTTTGGACCTCTTTTACCATTTGGGCTAGTCTATTTTTAAAGGTGTTATTTTCTTCAGCATTTTTTGGGTCTCCTTTAGCAAGCTGTTGACTCACTTTCGTGATTTTCTTGCATCACTCATTTCTCTTCCCAATTTTTCCTCTGCCTCTCTTACTTGATTTTCAAAATTCTTTTCGAGGTCTTCCATGGCCTGAGACAATTTTTTGTCTGAGGCATATTTTTTTTCTGAGGTTTTGAACGTAGAAGCCTTGACTTTGATGTCTTCTTCTGATGGTATGCTTTGTTCTTCCTTATCTGAAAGTATGGAGGAAAATATTTTTTCACCAAGAAAGTAATCTTCTATGGTCTTATTTTTTCCCCTTTTGTGGGAATTTTTCCCTGCCAGTTACTTGACTTTTGAGTCCTTTGTCAAAAAATGGAGAATATACTACCCTAGGCTTCAAAGGTTTTGTGCAGCTGTTCTCTGAGCTATCTCTAGGGACCTGTAAGTTCTCAGCTCCTCCAAGGTGGCACAATCAAGGGAGAAGAGCTTACTCCTCTCCTGGCCTGTGCTATACTCTGTGAGCAATCACAAGCACTCTTTTCTTCCTTGGAAGTGACAGTAGGGTTCCCACTCCACTGCCACCACCAGCTTCACCACAGCACCGCTCTTCCTCACCCCAGGACTTTTACTCAGGATTGAGATCCAGATCAGCCAGTTGATTTCCCTAGAGTCTTTAGGCTGAGGGCTCCAAAAGTGAACACTGCTGCAGCAGTGGCTGCTGCCACCATAGGGCCAGGGCTGGGGCCAGACCAAGCTCCCCTGTCACCTATGTGAAAGAACTTTCTTACTGACCTTTAAAGCTGTCTTTGGCATTTGTGGGTTAAGAAATCTGGGAACCACAGCTGCTACCTGTGATTTCATGCCTTGAAGCCTGCTTCAGTCCTCTCTGTGCCTCTCAACCCATGCTGGGCTGGCTTGTGCTGTACTCCAGGCCTGGTGCAATAGACCTTTCTTGTTGACCTTCCAGGCTATCTTGGGCTGGAAATCTGTTGTACTCCTTCATTTTGTGGCTTCTGCTTCTCTAGAATTTGTTTAGTCACTTTTTATAGGCTATGAGGGGAGAGCTTCTAGAGGTCCATTCTCCTACTTCGCCATCTTGGCTCTGTCCTTGGGAATGCAACTTAAAAAAACTAGAAAAAGAACAAAATAAAAGTGTCCAACTAAATACCAAATTAGAAATCCTGAAAATCAAAGAAGACATTAATAAAAATTGAAAGTAAGAAAAACATTGAACTAATTAGATAAAACCAGAATCTAGTTTTATGGAAACCCCATCCCCCTGCCCAATAAAATGATAAACTATTGGTTTCTTAGATTAAAAAAAGAAGAAAACTAAATTACCAGTATAAAAAATAAAAATATCAAATCTACCACCAATGAAAGGAAGTTGAAGTAATTATTAGGAGCTATTTTGCCCAATTATATGCCAGTAAATTTGGCTGTCAGTAAGCTCCCTAAGAAAAAACCCCAGGACCAGATGGATTCACAAGTGAATTCTACCAAATATATAAATTGTCAATTTCAGTACTCTACAAACTATCTGGGAAAAAAAAGTCAAAGAAGGAGTAATTTCAAATTCCCTTTACAAAACAAATATGGCATTGAACCTAAACCAAAAGACAAAAACAGAGAAAGAAAATTATATGCCAACTTCCCAAATGAATAATGATGTGAATATTTAAAATAAACATTAGGAAGAAGATGACAGCAGCGCATTACAATAATCATACACTATGACCAGGGAGGAATTATACCAGCAATGCAAGGCTGTTTTAAAATTAGGAAAACTTTTGGCATAATTGATTGTATCAATAGCAAATGGAATTTTCTTTAAAATGATATTTAGTATCTATGTAAAATCATCAGTAAGTATTATCTGTGACAAGGATAAGAAAAAAATTTTTCCAGTAAGAACAGGGATGAAGCAAGGCTTCATTGATAACCACTATTATTCAATATTGCACTAGAAATGCTATCTATAGCAATAAGATGAGAGAAAGAAATTGAAGGCATTAGAACAGGAAAGAAGAGACAAAACTATCATTCTTTTCAGATGACATGATGGTGAACTAAGAGAACCTTGGAGAATTAACTAAAATAATTGAAGTAATTAACAATAGCTAATTATTGGGTAATAATTATTAGGTAATATCAACAGTATATGTTGCAGTATATAAAATAAATCCACACATATAATTAGCATTTCTATACTACCTACAAAGTCCAGCAGTTAGAGATAGAAAGAGAAATTTAACATAATTTAACATAATTGTAGAGAACACAAAATACTTAGGAGTCTACCTGTCAAGACAAATTGAGGAGCTATATGAACACAATTACAAAGCACTCTTCACACAAAGTCAGATCTAAGTAACTCGAGAAATAATAATTGCTTATGAGTGGACTGAACTAATACAAGAAACATGAAAATTCTACCTAAAATAATCTAGTTATTCAGTTCCCTACCAATTAAATTACCAAAAAAATTATTTTTTAGAGTTAGAAAAAATAATAACAAAATTCATTAGAAGAACAAAATGTCAAGGATATGAAAGGAATCAATAAAACATGTGAAGAAAGACAACTTCACAGTGTACCACATCTTAAATTGGTATTACAAAGCAGTGATCATCAAAACAATCTGGTACTGACTATGAAGTAGAGTGGGTAGATCAATGGAATCCATCAGGTGAACAATACATATTCCTTAATTACCATAGTAATCTAGAGTTGGATAAACTCAAAGATCTTAACTTTTTGAACAAGAACTCACCATTTGACAAAAGTTTCTGGGAAAAGTAGATACTAGCTATAGACCAACATCTCATGTCATATACTAACATAAAGTCAAAATGGATACATGATTTAGACACAAATGATGATACCAAAAGCAAATTAAGGAATCATGGAACATTTTACCTGTCAAATTTATGGATAAGGAAAGAATTTATAATCAAGCAAGAGACTGAGAGCATTATGGAATGTAAAATGGACAATTTTCATTATATGATATTAAGAAGTTTTTTTCACAATTAAAACCAATGCAGCCCAAATTAGAAGGAAAGTAGGAAACTAAAGAAAAATTGCTGCAAATTTCTCTCATAGAGGCTTCATTTCTCAAATATATAGAGAACTGACTCAAATTTATAAGAATTCAAGTCATTCTACAACTGATAAATAATCACAAGATATGAACACTCAGTTTTCATATGAAGAAAGCAAAACTATCTATAATCATGTAAAATTGCTCTAGATCACTCTTGATTAAAGGCATGCAAATTAAGACAACTTTGAGTTACCACACCATACCTATCAGATTGGGTAATATGACAGAAAAGGAAAATGACAAATAATGGGGAAACTGGAATACTAATATACTATTGTTGGTGGAGTTTTGAACTGATCCAACCATTCTGGAGAAAATTTGGAACTATACCCACAGAGCTATAAAACTGTGTGTAGCCTTAGACCCAGTAATATCACTAGTAGATCTGTATCCCAAAGAGATAAAAAAAATGTGAAAAGGATCCATAGTTACAAAAATATTTATAGTCACTCTTTTTTGTTGGAAGAATTGGAAATTGAAGGGATGCTCATCAGTTAAGGAATGGCTGAACAAGTTGGGTGTTTAATTGTGAAGGAATACTTTTGTGCTATAAAAAATGATGAGCAAGATGGTTTCAGAAAAACCTGGGAAGATTTATGTGAGCTGATGCAGAGTGAAGTGAATGGAACCAGGAATCAGTGTATATAGTGATGGCAATATTGTACGATGATCGACTGTGAATGACAGCTGTTCTCAACAACACAATGATCCAAGACAAATTCTGAGGACTTATGATGAAAAATGCTTTCTACTTCCAGAGAAAGAATTGAGCGAATATGATTTTAATACTTTATTATTCTTGAGTTTGTTTGAGTTTTTTTTTCTTTTCTTTCTTTTCTTTTTTTTTTTTTGGTTTGCATTTTCTTTTGTAACCTGGCTAATATGGATGTGTTTTACGTGACTGCACATGTTTGATCTATATCAAATTTCTTGCTTTCTCAAGAAGAGGAGAGGGCAGGAGGAAGAGAGAGAATTTGCAATTCAAAAATTTTTTTAAAAAGTCATCATTTTTTGTTTACATGTAATTAACAGTAATAATGACAATGACAAAGATTTTATGCTCCTTCATGTGCAGCTCAATGTTTTACCTACTCATATCCACAAAGTCTAACACAAGGCCTTGAATATAATGATTAAAATGCACTTTGAATTAACATTTTAAAAAAATGATTACAATGGTGTTGCCATGCCTACTGGTATTAGTCTTTAAAAAATTTATTATGTTGTGTTAGAATATTGTGCTAGGAATTTTTAGTTTCCTATCTGTGTATTTGGTATAATAATACCCTCCCCTCAAATTGGCAATCTCAGTACTGGAGGATGGAATCATGAAAGCTATGCTGGTACTAGATATAGAGTAGACAAATACCAAGGGCCCTTCATGGGATGGTTTTTAGCAATTCCATTATCCTCAAGAAGGATTCAATAAAAGTCAAACAAAGAGGAAAATATCTTAATAGTAATAGTTCACATTATTATCACTTTCTTCCAAAATGCTTAATTTTTTTTAATAATTGTTTTGTTCAATGTGAATGTGATTTACCTAGTAATGACATTTACATAATGATTTTAGTGCAAACCAGATGAAAGAAAAACTGTTCTATCTACATTTTCCCTTCTGCATTATTTTCATGATGAATCACCAGCTTCCCTAAATATTCAATATGAATAGCTTTTCCTCAAACCCCTAAGTGTGTAATTACTATTTTCCATAGAAATTTTCAGCAGTGAAAATGAGTGATATCCAAATCTGTGTTTATAATAATCAGTTTTGTTAATCAGAATCTTGATCTCTTGGACACATTTTCAAGAAAGTCATTTTATATTAAATATTTATATAGGCTCCAGATAATGCTATATGGTTACCAATAATGGAAAAGCAGTATATCAGTAGAATCAAAATGTCAAGTAACCTAAAGGACAACGAAAAGATCAGAGATCAAAATGTACAGCTCCAGTCATCCTGCTGTCTGATATGTGGCCACTGGACCCAGATGGCTCTGGAGGAGAAAGTGAGACTGGTGACTTTGCACAGTCCTCTGTCACTCAAATCAAATTCAATGGCAAGTCATATCATCGTCTGCCCGATTTCATGGTCCTCTTTGAGAATGAAGGACAAACCACAACGTGTTAGTAGTTTTGGCTGCCCTATCGGGGACCCAGCTGGCCAGTTCTGGTTGGGCAATTCTCCTCTCCTTTTCTGTTCTCTCCTCCTTCCTTCTCCTCTCCTCTCCTTTTTTATCATGCTCTTACTTGAGGGTGTTCTGCCCAAAGGAAGGTAAATTTTGATGACTGAAATCTAACTAGCTAACTTGGGATTTACTGACTAGATTTCTTTCTTAAAGACCAAGCCTTAAACCCTAATTCATTCTGTATCTCATTGATAGGACAATAGGTCCCTGCCCTGCCCAAGCACCACTTAACGGTTATTTGGGTCCTCCTGTCTTGGAGTGAATGTAAATAGTAACTGTTCCTCTTTTGACCAGCAACCCTGAGGGTCTTCCCCTCCCAGTTTGATTTTTTTTCATTAAAGGACTCATCCCTCGATTCACTTCTAATTCACTGAATGGGCATTGCTTCACTTAGCTTAAAAAAACCAAGGTCCCTCACTGAATCCTGGCTCATCTCTAGTCATCCTGATTGATATCTGGCCACTGGACCCACATGGCTCCAGGAGAGAAAGTGGGGCGGGGCCCTCCCTCACTCAAATCAGATTCAGTTGCAAGTTATATCCTCATCTCCCTGATGCCATGGTCTTCTTTGAGAATGAAGGACAAATCAGAACCACAATGTAAGGGATATGCAGTTGAGAGCATGATACTGATGATGACTCCTGAATGAAAAGGGGCATAAAAGATATCAACAACATGAGCTACAACTAAGAGGGTATGTCAGTCTTGTTGCAAGAATGAGATATGACAAATGGTAGTCCAAGTCAGTTAATTTAAACAACTACCTCAGCTTCCTTGAGATAATTAAATGTCTCCCAGGTGTTGAATGGATCTTCTATACAGGGTTTAGGGAAAGACACAAGATAGTCTTAGTGGATCTTCATCCAGATTGTGCCTGCTAATCATAGGAGTCCTGCAAGATTTTGTCCTTGGTTCTCTCTCTCTCTCTTTTTTTTTTACTCCTCTATTTTATTTCACTTGATGATCTCATTAACTCTTACAGATTCAATTAAAATCTCTCTGTAAATAATTGGCAAATCTTTTTGTCTTGCTCTAACCTATCCCTTGACCTTCAATCTCATACCTACACTTGCCTGTTGCATGATCTGTAGACATCTTAAACTCAACATGTCCAAACTGAATGCATTGTATTTTCCCCAAGCCCCATCTTTTTCCCAAGTTCCCTTTTTCTCTCAAGGGTACCACATCCTTCCCATCATTGGTGTTCAATAAACACCATCAATTTACTATTACCTCCAGAATAAAATATAAAACCCTTTATGTGGCTTTTAACTATCTCTATCAGCTTCCCTTTTTATCTTTCTAATCTTACTTTTCTTCCCACCAGGCACTCTGTGATCCAGTGACAATGTAATCCAGGGAAGCCAAAAGGTAGAAACAAGGAAGGAGAGAATACAAGGCATGGTAGATAGTCAGGGGAAAGGCATGGAGTTGAATGATTGAGTGTCTTGTGCAAAGAACAGCAAGGAGACCATTGTCACAAAGCTATTTAGTCAAACTGATGACTTCTGATTTCAAATCCAATGTTCTTTCCACTGCACATCCTAACTCTAAATCTATTCCCTTAATTTTATGGATAAAAAGACTCCCTGAAACCTAGAAAGGTTAAGTGATTTGTCCAAGCTCTCACAATGTTATAGGAGCAACTCTAGTAGCTGGTGGTATTATGTTACATTAGAACATTGGAATCCCCTGAGTCCAAGCTTATGGCTCAGTGCTTTCCACTATATCAACTGCCTTCAGTTGCTTTATGCTGCCTCTGAATAAAAGGTACTAGGACCTGTCTACACACGTGGAGGTTGCTTCATTAAAAACACATAAGTAATCAGGCATTTAAGGAAAGAGCTGTCTTTATGGGCAGTTATAGCAGATGGTCAACTTGGAGTTGTGATGGTGACAGGAAGTCAGTTTTTTCCTCCAAAGAGCTCCCTCACTGCGGTATGAAATCCTATCATTATTAAATTCATTCAAATCTGCTTCCTTTCTAAAATTGCAAATAAATCTAGCAAAGATAACAGGCTCTGACACCTTTGTGTTGATGAGTAATTCTGATAATTTCCCTCAAAAATAAAACTAGACACGGTTGAGTTCTTGATGTTTGGGGGATGGGATGGAGTCAAGGGTACTGATAAGAGGATAAAGGAGGCATAAGGCAATGGAAAACCAACCTACCACTTCTTATTGTGCCTACAGCTGACCTCTTTGTCTCTAAGCCTTGAAAAGGCATTTTATTTCCCTAGTTAAACCACCTTAGTTACTTGTAAAGAAGAAAATTACTTTGAGGGTTAATGTCTAAAGCAAATATATGAATATTAGCAATTTTGGACTCCACATGTGCCAAACAATAAGCTTTGTGGCTTGGACAAAAGTGGCAATGCTGATTGAGCTTTTACATGGCGATTTAATCTTAGGAAATACACTATAAATACAAAATGAGCTAAAATGTGTTTTAGTTAATTGAAACTAATTTTTACTTACTGAAATTGATAAATTTTAACAGATTGTAACAATGAGAACATTTTTACTACATTCACACATGGATGTGCCTCTGTCTTCCATCATCTTTATTGCTCCCTTTCAAAATTTTATTTGACTTTAAGGTCATATCTACATGACATGAGTATTTGCAACTGCATTGTATCATTCCCTAGCCACCCCCTCACTACCCCATTCCTTTCCCATCAGTACTACAACAGATGCTCTTTATCTGTACCCTCTTCTGCTTCTCCCTAAATGAACTCCTTACACCAGCTGACAATGAGTGACAACAAAATGATGGCAAGCCAATTGGACTAAGTCCTTGTCACTTGTGGGATCATAGGATTTAGAGCTGGAAGGGAATTTAGAGATCATCTGGTTGGAACCTGGCATTTTACAGATGAGGAAAGAGAGACAAAGAGTGGTAAAGGATTCTGGCTTTGTGGATAGAATGCTGAACTTGTTAGGCAAAAAGACCTGAGTTCAAATCTCATCTCTGGCACATAATAGCTATGTGATCTCGGGCAAATCACTTAACATCTCTAAACCTCAATCTCCTCATATTTAAAATGTATAATTTTCTTTCTTTTAGGATCCTTTCTAAACCTATGGCCATGAAGTTATCTGAAGATTTGGGATCTCAAATCCTTAATTTCCAAATCCAGCTTTATTTCCACTGTATCATGAACCCCAAATGTTATTCTTGCCTTAGGTGGTCCTATCCTTTGGGACAAGGTCAGCAGACTCCCTTCTGGACCTTCATTCAGTAGTGTATAACCATTCAATGTTTGCTGAAACTTAGTAGTTTGTGTCTGAGTGGGGAAGGGTGAGATAGCTTATTTATGTGTACTTTTCTTGGACATGAAAGGGCCAGTGACTCTTGGAAAGTTTGATTCGTGTTGGCAGTGCTTTCCTTGGGAACCCACACTGTTCCCCTTTATTACTCTATCACTGGGTTTCTGCAATTCTACTTTAATTTTAAAGCAATGGGTCTTAAGAAAAACCAGTCATTTTTATTTAGTGTCAGTCATTCCTGAAGGGTACAGTTTGTACCATAAAACCCTTAATGCTGTGGTTTTGAGAACTCTTTTCCCCATCAGTGATTATTATGTTTATGAATCTTTTGAAAAGGCCACAATTTTACCATGATCTCTGTACCTCCAATGACTGTCAGCTAAGAACCTCTGTCTGGACAAAGGCAAGTTAATCCTAAGGCACAGAAAAAGTCAATGAGGAGCTTGGCTTTGCTTCAAAATGCATATTTGTTACAATCAATTTGTTTTTTCAGTCTAAATCTATTTCCTGTCAGGAGGTGGATAGTATATTTGTTTCATCATGAATCCTCTGGGATCATGCATGGTCATTGTATTAATCATAGTTCTTACAGCTTCGAATGGTCTTTAGATTGTTGCTATATAAATTTTTCTCCTTGTTCTGCTCATTTCATTCTTCATCACTTTATAAAAGCCTTCAAAATTGCCAAAGGATATATATATATATATAATTTAGTACCTTTTTGTATCCAATTGTGTCTAATTCCAAATTTCTTTCCAGAAGAGTTGCATCCATTCATGGGAATACCAACAATATATCCATGTGCCTGTTTTTCCACAGTTGCTCCAACATTTGCCATTTTCCAATTTTATCAAATGACATAATATTTGTAAAGTACTTAGCACAGTGCCTAGTCCATAGCAGGCACTTAATAAACTTTCTTCCTTCTTTTCTTGTAATTTTTGCCAATCTGAGGTGGAATTTCAGAATTATTTTCATTTACATTTCTCTAATTAGTAGTTATTTGGGCCATTTTTCATTTGAATCCTACAACTTCAACCACTGAGGAGGTACCACAGGTATTATAATTCTCATTTTAGATGAAGAAACCATGGCTCAGAGTGAGTAAAGAACTTGCCCCAAATCACACAGCTAGTAAATATAAGAGGCAGGATTTAAACCAATGCATAAGCTAGCATTCTATGCACTATACTGTGTTACCTCTCTTGTGCTGTGCAATATAGCCATCCTTTGTACAAAGATACACACAACTTTGCCTAAGTGCAAAGAAGAAGGAATATGTAATATCAATGCTATGGGCATTCAGATTCAATCTTCTCCCTCCTTTTCCCTTTCTTTTTCTTTTTCTTTTTTCTTTCATTTTCTTCCTTTTTTTTTCTTTTTGGCTTTTTTCACTCTGATGAGTTCCAAATTTAAAAGCAGAGACCTGGCGAAAATGGTTTTCTGGGTGGTGCTCATTTTCTCAGAATTCCCAAGTGAATTTAGAGCTCCTAGCTCTCCTAGCTTCTATGAAAACTCTCATACCAAAATAAACTCATTTCACAAATTTGGTAATAGTTTCCGTTGGGTTGCAAAATGCTTAAAACCAAAGAGTGCCCTTTTGTTTGTTCTCCTGTTTGGCTTATCTTCCCCCTGTTATGTCTAGTTACTTAGAGACGTAATAGCATGTGATTAAAAAGGACCCCTCCCAACCTTGAGTCTTGGTTGTAATGAATCGGACACCTGCTATGCATGTGTTGTGTGGTTGGAAGGGAGCAGATACACATTCTTTTCTATGGCTTTGCTTTCCAGTTACATGACATTTAATAATTAAAAACAATCTCAAAGTTTTGCACCTCCTCTTGGGTAGTTGGACGATAGTTGGTTTTGCACATTGCAACTTAACTAAATGCAGTCTGCTGTTCCCGCAACTGGTGAAGGAAAACATTGGGAAAGAGCTTTGAACTTGAACAACCTTAAACTTGATTATGCTTCATTGTCCTTTCTTCCCGTTCCAGTCACAAGTGTCTTGATATGTTTTTTAAAAGTTCCTTGATTCCTTTGGGAGAGATACAAAGCATTAACATTTCTCCCTTTAAAATAATTAATGGTTATTACTTTGTGATTTACCTTTATGGGTAGGGGCAACTAAGTGGTGCAGTGAATAGAGCACCAGTGCAGGAATCAGGAGGACCGGAGTTCAAATCTCACCTCAGACACTTGACACTCACTAGCTGTGTGACCTTAGGCAAGTCACTTAACCCCAATTGCTTTATTCTGGGTCATCTCCAGTCATCCTGATGAATATCTGGTCACTGGATCCAGATGGCTCTGGAGGAGAAGTGAGGCTGGTGACCTGCACAGCCCTTCCTCACTCAAAACAAAGTCAAGTGCAAGTCGTGTTGTTATTTCTCTGATGGCATGGTCTTCTTTGGCAAAGAAGGAGGAACACACCTTAATGGGCTATTATTTTCTGAGAATTTTATCATCCATTCTCTGATCCTTCCATTCACAAAAGAGTTGATGAGTAGGCAAAAGATCATTTTTAGATGGAAAGGATTATGTGTCCTTTCTAGTTTATCTATCTCAGTAGAAAGTGGACATTGATCTTAGTAGCTGGAAAGAAAAGGAGTTTTGATGTTTCCTAAATCTTGCTTCACTGTTAATCTTCTGAGCCACTTGAGCTGTAAAGGTTAATATTAATAAAATGGAAGTAGAGTGATTAATTTTATTTATGAATTATCCACAAATGCACTGTTTGAGTTTCTTGAACCTCAGATGTATCCACTAGACTATTTAATCCTAGTTAATTTCTAGTTTACTTAAATGTCAAATTTAGGGTGTGGAATTGTTTGTTTCATTCAGTTGAAGATTTTTGGTGCTATTTTAGCATCGGACAAAGGATGAATTTCAAACCTTTCCTTTTGTAATTTCATTTACTACTGCTAGTGGGAGCTCTAAATCTTCAGTAGTTGAGTGCTTCTAGGTATGGGCAGCCATTCTGGACAATGAGGTTTAGCAAGTCAGGAGAAAATGGAAAAATGTTTTCATATAAACAAGTGGGTTAGATGGCAGTACCTCCCTAAATCCCATAGCATTCAAGGAAATTCCTATCAGAATATAGAAACAGCTGCAACCTTTTATACCTCACTGTCATTCCTCCCACTCCCAATATAAATCACTCCTTTTCCTACCAAAAATAGTCAAAGGAAAATCATGCACAGGTCTGTTAGAAAATAACCAAGACTATAAAAGGACCTCCAGGGGTCAGGCAATGATCAAATGAATGAATGTGGATCAGCATAGTTTTGGAAGTGCCCACCTGGGTGTTGTGCTGAGAGCTATTTTAAAGTCAATAAGACCAGCTCTCCCAAGTACTATTTAGGAGTTTACAATTGAGAATCAAACACAGAACATGTGAAGCAAATACACAGGCATGAAACTTGTTATTTCAAACACATGGACTGGGGGTGGGGGTGAACATTTAAAAAAAACCTTTGCTCCTTTGGGGTTTTAGAACTTAGCTTCCTTGGATTAAAAAGATTCTTTGACTTGGGGAAACAGACTGCTGAGAAGACAATAACAAGGTGGAATCAGAAGTAGTGGGTTATTCAACATTTAGATGCCCATGGAGAAAAGTAAAAGAACTGGTCCATGGGTCTGGAACATAGAGTTGATAGGAAGGTGATCAGGAAGGGTGGTCAAAGAAGAAGGTCTGGGTTCAGTTTGTGTTCAAGTGAGCACAATCTATATCAGAGTCCAGCTTTGATTCAACTTGATCTTGAGGATTTTAGTGACTTGAGGGGTATGATTATCTGGGCTCTATGATGATGCTCCCCTCTGTGTCTGGTGACCTTCATCACTTCATAGTTCTCTTTCATGTGCTCTAAGTCAGAATCCTGATGGAGGCAGGGATGGGGTGGGGAAAAGGCAGATCAAATAGCATGTATTAGAATTAGCATGGCATAAAAGGGGAAGGGGAAACTTGAAACCAAAAGACCAGGGTTCAGATTCTGCCTCTGCTCCTCTTTCCACATCTATTCCAAAGTAGTATAATTCAAGTTCCAGTTTTATATGTAGCTGCATAGTTCCAGCCACAAAAGTCAGTCTTTTTTTTTTTTTAAGCCAAAGAAAACAAAGTTTATTAAAGATTCGCCAAATTGGGTTGCTTTTTAAGGAGCCTAAGCATTTGTAACGCTTGTATTCACAAGCGGGCCAGATAGAATCCCAGCTAGACAGAGTCTGAGCTGGATTGCATCTGAGCGCCTTCATGGAGGCAAGATGGAACTTAAATACAGAAATAGTATAGGAGGGGTTTGGGGGGGGGGGTGTGTGTCTGGTAGTCCAGGGTGGTGGGAGGAGGGGTTTGGGAAGGGTCTTGAGGAGAAGTCCAAGGAGGGAAACCAAGGAGGGTCAAAGGCTGGAAACAGCTGGTGGCTATCAGGAGATAGCAGACAATGGAAGGTTTTGGGTGGGAAGCAGGTGGGGCAATCGAGAGATAATAGACAATGGTCAACAGATTTGAGCATGAAAAGCCAGGTTCTGTGGAGAGATACAAGGGGAGCTCAATTTCAGTATGAAAGGCCAGATTCTATGAGGAGATTCCAGGGGAGGTCAAGGAAGTTCCCAGAGTCTGAACCCTATCATTCCCCCCTCAAACAGATTGAACCCAAATTCTTTTGGGGTAAAGGGCGAAGGTCTCAGCTTCTGAAACTTCTTCCTGAAAAGTCAGTCTTTTATTGGGGGTGGAGGGGTAAGGGAAGATGAGAGGAGGAGCATCCTCTTTGGTGTATGTATGCATCTTTATATGTATGTATGTATGTATTTCCTTTCGAAGGACGTGTGTTCAGAATTTGACCCATACATTCCTATCTCTTCTTAGTCTTTCCCCTGCTACCTGTCCATTGGCTTTTCTTTGGAAAGATATGTTTCTATGAATTCTTTGAGGAGTCAAGAACAGTTTCCTAGGTGTTATTATTTGGTAAATAATATGATATTTTAACGTTTTGCCCATTGAACAATCCTGGGAGTGATTCCAGGCAAAGATTGCATTCTGCCTTTGCCATATGAGGGGAGGTGATCGCCTTCTTTCACCAGAGGAAAGGAAAAAAATTACATCATATGTTGAGGAAACTTTATTTAAAGAACTTAGATTTCACTTTGTAAAAGATATGTTTTTATTGTAGACTTAACTTCAACAATATTTTTATATATTTTATGTTTGTATTTGTATGTTGTGTTGTATTTACATATTTTTGGTGTACAAATGGTTTTCCCCTAGTAAAATATATGCTTCTTTAGGACAGAAACTGTTTTCTTTTTGTCTTTGTATTCCCCTAAAGTAAGTACTTAATGCAAATTAATTTAATGAATAACCTACTAAATGAAATAAAATGAGGAATAAAATACCATGTAAAACCTTAAGTTTCACTTTATTTTATACAAATATGTATGTACAGGTATATATGTTTGTATATGTAAACTTTTAGCAAAATAATAGAAATAATAGCTGTTTCCACCTTGTCTCATGGGACATTGGATCTGGAATCAGAAAATCTAAGTTACAATCCTGATTCTGACACTTGTTACTTACTGTGTGGTAAGATCTTTGAGTCTCATTAAAGTGAAATTCCTTCTGGCTCTTATTTATGAATCCATGTCATATATAATTTTGCTTGTTTTTCTAATTAAAATATTAAAATAAGGTCTTTTCCCTCTGTATATACAGCTTTGTTCTGCTGTATACAGAATAGCATTCCAGTTGCTATCTCCTCTCTATCTCCTCCTTTTTCTTTTCTCTTTCCTCTCCTTAGATATCAATATACTATTTCTTCATGCTCTTTTACCTAGTTAGGCAAAAGAACCTTTGGACTTGCTTGTACCAAACTGAATGATTTCTCCTCCCACAACAAAATTTGGACTCATAGAAATCCCATCTCCATATGTTGTATCTATGCCTGTCACTCACTAACTGGATTTAAGTTCATTAGGGAAATAAGACCTACATGTTTGAAACTATTAGAAAATGAGTACAAATTCTTTGGACAGTGTGTGTGTTTGGGGAGGAAGGGTGTTATCTTTTTTTTCTGTCCTGGAAGTCTCTTCTTACTCAGAAATATTCACCTTAAATGTAGGTTTTGGTGGGGAGAACTTAATGAATAAATTTTAATTGATAGTGATGAATCAGGATAGATCATGAAGCCTTTTCCTGGCATTTGCTTGCTGCTCTAAGGGTCTCTGATATGGATCACTGACATGTAAGGGTCTAATTTATGCATACGGATTTTGATTTCCCAGACTAAATAGATTACTTATAAAAACTGAACTTTGTGGGGGAGCTATATTTAAGTTTAAGGGGTAGAGGACTTAGTTCCTTACTTGATAAAGCAAGTAATTTACTGCAGGGAAAATTTCTAGCTACTAGGTGTCACGGTCTGCCTGGTTCTTGACCCAAATACCTTACTCAACTTCTTCATCTGGAGTCAGTACAAGTATTCCCTTCCTTGGCCTCCAGGGCCAGAACTATTTGTTCCATCCTAAACTGAACTCTTGCCTTGGCCTCCTCAGCCATGAGATGTAGTGATGGAGAGTGGGAGCTATAAGATAGTATAGAGGCCAAAAGTATCTGTTGTATTCATTTGTACACTGACCCCCATTAGACCCTTAATCCTACTTCCTCGTTCTGTTCTGACAAGCCACGTGCTTCTTGCTGTCAGGTTCTAGCTTATTATCTGTGCCTTTTAAAAATTATTAGTTTTGTTAATTTTTTTTGTTTTTATACTCCATCCCATCCCATAGATACATCCCCTCCCCTGAAGTGTAATGTGGAAAAAAGTATAAGTAAAATCAGCCAATATAATGACTGTGTCTGACCATGCATGCAGCATTCAGTATCCATAACTTCCATCTCTTTATCCAGAGGAGGGGAATGTATTTCATTAAACATTCTCTGGGGCTAAGGCTGAACATTTAAATTAATTTGAGTTCAGCTGCTTCTAAGGGTTGTTTTCATTTATGTAACTGTAGTTATTGTTCTCCTTGTTCTGCTTACTTCACTTTCCTTCAGTTTATACGTCTTCCCATGCATCTCTGAATTCTCCTTACTTGTCGTTTCTCATGTGTACCATAATTTGTTTAGCTGTTGTCTTATAGATGGCCAACTTTATTTCTAGTTTTTTGCACCCTATGAAAAATCGTACCCTAATCTTGGAAATCCTACCCTGTTCCTTGTTTTTCTGAAAGAAACTGTTTCAAGTTGTCAAGACAACCCAAATTATTCTCTGAGAACAGATTGTGACAACTTGACTTTGGTGCTCCTGACCTTGGATCCTTGAGCTAGCATGCTCTGTTCTGAGTGGAGTTCCCAGTTGATTTTGCCTTTAGTGGAAGCTTTTAGAAATAACTGCTTGGCTAGTATCACTGTGGTAGTAGTGACTTGAGAAATAACATTCAGTTATATAAAGGTTATAAAGGAGACTATAAAATTTTTGCTTTTTCTCATCTTTGTCTTCAGACTGATATCAGTTTGCCATGGATGATGTTGACGGAAATATATCTGATGAATAGAAAAATATATAAACGAACTCTAAAATGTATGACTCTACATTTTATTTTTAGATCTCCTCGCAGATCTTCATTATTCCAAAAAACCTGTCCTGTTTGGACAACTTTTATTATTTACCAAGTTATGAGTTGCATTTTTAAACATAGGACAATTATTAATAACTGTACAATAATTATAGTAGGCACAAATGAGAAAAAGATACAGATCCTTCAGCCTTTGGTGACTTAATAGCATTATGAATGGACTATGCTGACAAACCTTTCCACCCAATCAACTTCTGCGACCATACCTCAGGAAAAGAAAAAACCATTATTACTATGGAGGATCAGAGGGAGGATCCAACAGGTCATGTTGGACCCCCACCCCTTCTATTGGCAGCTGGATCAAATCTCACCCTTGATGCTTACTACCAATGTGACCAGAGTACTCAGTTCCCTAATCTGTAAAATTAAGGCTTGCACTAAATTGTCTTTTCTGTTGTGTTATCTAATGATCTTCCATAGAACTTTGGTTAGTGTAGCATCTCTGGAGGCATCAAAAACCAGGCAAACCTTTGAGAAAATTCAGAGTTTTTTCTTCATCCAGACTAAGAGTAAGAGTAGGCCTTCAGAGGAGATTTTAGGTAACCTTGCCCAATTAGGATGTTCGGTAAGTTTGGTGTCTACGGACTGAGCCTGCTTTGTTATTAAGGAAACTTCAAAGAATTTCAGGTGGTTTGGGTGTCACTGCTACTCTTGATTCCCACCCAGCTCCTACTTCCACACTTTGATGAGTTTCAACAAACACACAACCTTGGAGTGAATTTTTGAGTTTGAGTTACCCTAAAGTACATTTATGGAACAAAGCAAATGTTTTCCTTCAAATAGAAAAGGTCAGATACCAGCACAGAGACATTTCCTCACTTGTAGTACAGTGGATTTTGTAATCCTGGCATTTAATCCAACCACCAAACCCAATGGACTGGAGTTTCCCTGATTTGAGTGAAGTGATAACTAAACATTTCAACTTCAGGTGAGTGTTTTGGTGTAGCACATTAAAATTCAGTCAGCCAAGACCCTTGTCTACATCATTCTGCTTCTCTGCCTTGAATCATGTTAAGCTCCCCGTGTTTTAGAAAAGCTCTCCTTTCATCTGATTTCACATGGATGAAATGTTTCCTGTCTCGGACCTAAAGATGATCTTTAGGGCTCTGCAGTATTTTAAGCCTATTGGTTAGCCAAGAGAAAAGTCCAGGAATCACCTGGTGTACCAGAAGTAACTCCAGTGTAGGCTAGTTAGGATCCAAATGATCAAAATGAAAGTATAAGGGAGAATGGAAACTTAGAGAATGAATGTAAGACAACAAGACAAGCTTAAAGCCAAATCTTCTGATGGTCACATTATTCCCAGGAGAAGGCAAAAGGAAATGAAGTGTAATCAGTGTAATCACCTATTCAGGTGAAAAAAAAAAACCTGGGGTAGATCATTCTCAGGTCATAAAATGTTTAAAAATCTTGTGGTAATGTACAAATCCATCTCTACTTTTACAGCATGCTTGCTTTGACAAGTACTGAGCAGAGTCCATAGAATCATTAGTGATAACATGTCCAGGATACTTTAGTAAACACCTCTTTATGCCTTTTTTATCCATGAGAATCACTATGATCAGAGCCTTCAAACAGTGCTACGAAAGAGATGGTCAAGTAAGAATTGAAATAAAGTAAAACTGGTCCACTGAGAGATGGACTTGGACAACCATAGCTTTGCTAGATGTCATTTCATTTTCATCTTGTGGTTATGGAAAATTATTGATAAGGTGTCATTTTAAGTTATGAAATCCCTTCCAGCCCTCTGACTGTTTACTTATTGGAGTTTTGGAGAAATTTTATAACCTCTGTTATGTGTAATAGTTTATAAACAAAGTTCATCATTGGTGATTTGTGGAATACGAAACAACAGATGTGCTTTTGTAAACAATTTTTATCACTTTCGAGGAAGGGAAATTATTCCATATCAGCTAATAGAAGCAGCAGCAATCAAAGAACCAAATAGGTGAAATTAATGAAAGTTGTGTCTGATTTACAAACAACATCTTTTCAGATCTGTAATAATTTCCCTTAAGAGTTACTTAATATAAGAAGATAGAGAATGATTTATCTTAATCCCTCTGTCCCCCAAATTTTGGCATCAAAAAAGAAAACAGAAATGAAGGGATGTTTACAGTTATACTTCCAAATTTTTGTAGGGTCTCACTAAAAGCAATGAAACTGTCAACATGGGTCCTTATGAGTTTATTACTCATCTATGAACTGGCATGTGTTTTGGATTTGTTAGAGGAAGTTTTCTAATATACAGTTTCAGTGTTCCTTTTCTGTAAACAACTGAAAAAGTCGAGATGTTGCTCTACTAGCAGAGTTGGACTTTTTATTGGTCATCAAGGGTCAACTGTAGAATCAAGAGTGATGTCAAGTCTGCTCCTCTAATTAGTCAGAGAATTAGCATATTTAAATTTTCCAGCTTGTTTATTTTCCATAGTTTTCTCAGTTTGCTTTGGAAGTCTTAGCAACTCCTGGATGGTCTTGAAAAAGCATGCAAAGAAAAAAAATGGATTTAATGCGGTTATATAATGAATATTGTGGCTCTGCATGTATTGATATCCTATCAAAAGTGAAAACTATGGAGAGGTTTCAGTTTTTTTCTGCCTGTATAATTGAGATAATTATAGTTGACATCTTCTTCAGAAGGGGAATAATTATGATTTTAAAAGATGTTTTATTGATCTCTTTTCTTTGGATATCACATAGATTTCTTCATTTTCCCTCTTTCTGGCAGTCTCCCAGAGAGCAATCCCTTATAACAAAGCATTTTTAAAAAAATAACAAAAAAAGGAAGAGAAAAAAATTATAAAACCAATCAATTAATTAAAAAAAACTAACATTGTATGCAATGTTCTGCAGTTTTATATCTTTTCCTAACTTTACTATCTCTTCTGTGGAATCAAGCCTATTTAAAAAAAAAATTAGCATTTACTTTTTATTATTTTGTGGCTGTTTTTCTTTTTCATTTACACTGTTGCAACCACCCTATATATTGTTTTCCCAGTTTTGGTTTCTTCATGTTGCATCTGTTCCTGTAATAATTTTAGGCCTTACTTATCATTTGTTATAGTACATTGCATTCATTTGCCATGTTTGTTTAGCCATTTCCCCAACTGATAGACATCTAATTTGATTCTAGTTTTTTGCTGCCACAGAATGTTGTGCTATAAATATTTTGGTATGAGATGAAACCTTTCCTTTTGTCAATGACCATCTTGGATTATATATGTAGGTGTGGGAATCTCTGGTCCAAAAGAGTATGAATATTTTTAGTACTTTCTTTTCATAATTCCAAATTGCTTCCACAATGGTTATACAAATCTACAGCTCTATCAGCAGTCCATTAGTGTGCCCGTTTCCATAATCTCTTCAATAAATAATTATGATTTGAAGGAAAAATTGGTAAAAATTTTCAAATTATTTAATCTTACTGCTTTAAATATATCATTATGATTTGTCAGTAGGTGAAATTGGAAGTACAAATTTCTTTTAGCACGACTTCTTCCAGGTAGTGGTTCCCATGTTTTGTCATTAATTCTTTCTTCTTCCAAGTCCTCAGGGATTACCATATGATACCTCGTTACCTGAGTTTGTACTACCTGAATTAAAGGATATAAATTTAAAAAATTTACTTCTATTGTATGCCTTTAACACCTCATTGCAATTAATGAATTATTTAAGATCACTGGGTGAAGTCTAACTTTCTTCTATTTATCTCCTTGCAAGATATAAATGATATAATTTGGTCTAGTGAACTGGCATTTAATGAACCAATAGAGGACCTCAATATAGTGGAGTAACAGGAAGAATTTCAGACTAACTCTACCTTACAAGTCCCCAAATAGATTTGGAAAATATACCAGACTAAATCCTGGTTAGAAAATTCAAGGAAAAAAGTCACAAGTAGTCTTTTATTTTTTCCAGCCCAGGTTGTCAGAGGGAGCAAACAGAAGGTTCTGTGGATTTTAGATCTAGAAGATCTAGCCAGGAATAGTAATGTGGAGCATTTCAACACAGTGAGAAGTTGTGAAACAGGATAGAAAGAGGTCCCAAATACAGAACAGATGGACCTAAACTTGTGTAGGGTGCAGGAATAGGTACAAAATGGCAACTCTGTTATTCACCTCTCAGTTCTTGGTCATAGATTAGGGATAACTGAACCACCTCAGATTAAAAAACAAGTAGCAGTTGTGTGGATCTGACCTCAGAAGCATAATGGGATTTCAATTCCAGCTTCCAATCCTGTAGCAGAATAAGGGCAGAAGTCACAGACCAAAAAAGGAGCCATCAGTAGAACTTTCCATCTGGTTTATAGTGACTGTGTGCAGCAGCAATCTCCTGGAACTCCAACCAGAGGCAAACCCACAAATATGTTGCTCAGACCCCAACCCAAGTCAGTAATTTGATGTTTATTTATTTTTAGTTTTCAACATTCATTTCCACAAAGTTTTGAGTTCTAAATTTTCTTCCCATGTCTCCCTTCCCCCCATTCCAAAACGCCATGCATTTTGATTACCTCTTACTCCAATCTGCCCTCCCTTCTATCACACCCCTTCCTTCCCTTATCCCCATCTTCTCTCTTTTCCTGTAGAGCAAGATAGATTTCTATACGCCATTATCTGTATTTCTTATTTCCCAGTTGCATGCCAAAACAATTCTCAACATTTATTCCTAAAATTTTTAGTTCCAAGTTCTCTCCCTTCCTCCTTCCCCACCCATCCCCACTGAGAAGGAAAGTAATAAAATATAGGTTATATAGGTGTAGTTTTGCAAAAGACTTCCATAATAGTCATATTGTGTAAGACTAACTATATTTCCCTCTGTTCTATCCTGCTCCCCATTTATTCTATTCTCTCTTTTGACTTTGTCCCTCCCCAAAAGAGTTTACTCCTAAGTTTACTTACCTTCTCCCATTTCCCCTCCCTTCTATCGTCCTCCCACCCCACTTAACCTCTTCTCCCCTACTTTCCTGCAGTGTAAGATTTTCATACCAAATTGAGTGAGCATGTTATTCTCTCCTTAAGCCAAATGTGAAGAGAGTAAGCTTCACTTTTTCCTCCTCACCTCCTCCCTTTTCTCCTCCATTGAAAAAACTTTTTCTTACCCCTTTTATGAGAGATAATTTTCCCCATTCCATTTCTCCCCTTCTCCTCCCAATATATTCCTTTCTCACCCCTTAATTTTATTTTTTTAGATATCATCCATTTCTATTCAACTCACCTTGTGCTCTCTGTCTATGTGTGTGTGTGCGTGTATGTGTGTAATCTCTCCAATTACCCAATACAGAGAAAAGTTTGAAGAGTTACAAATATTATCTTTCCATGTAGGAATGTAAACAGTTCAACTTTAGTAAGTCCCTTATGATTTCTCTTTCTTGTTTACCCTTTCATGCTTCTCTTGATTCTTGTGTTTGAAAGTCAAGTTTTCTATTCAGCTCTGGTCTTTTCATCAAGAATGCTTGAAAGTCCTCTAATTCATTGAATGACCATTATATTATACTGAAATATTATACTCAGTTTTGCTAGTTAGGTGATTATTGCTTTTAATGCTAGTTCCTTTGAATTCTGGAATATCATATTCCAAGTCCTTTGATCCCTTAATGAAGAAGCTACTAGGTGTTTATGTTATCCTCATTGTATTTTCACAATAATCGAAATTGTTTCTTTCTAGCTGCTTGCAATATTTTCTCCTTGACCTGGGAACTCTGGAATTTGGCTACCATATTCCTAAGAATTTCTCTTTTCAGATCTCTTCCAGGAGGTGATTGGTGAATTTTTTCAATAGTTATTTTACCCTCTGGTTCTAGAATATCAGGGCAATTTTCCTTGATAATTTCATGAAAGATGATGTCTAGACTCTTTTTTGGGACATGGCTTTCAAGTAGTCCCATAATTTTTAAATTTTCTCTCCTGGATCTATTTTCCAGATCAGTTGTTTTTTCAGTGAGATATTTCACATTGTCTGCTATTTTTTCATTCTTTTGGTTTTGTTTTGTAATTTTCTGGTTTCTCTTAAAGTCATTAGCTTCCATCTGCTCCATTCTAATTTTTAAAAACTATTTTCTTCAGTAAATTTTAGAATATCCTTTTCCATTTGGCTTATTCTGCTTTTTAAAGTATTCTTCTCCTCATTGACTTTTTGGATCTCTTTTGCCAATTGAGTTAGCCTATTTTTAAAGGTGTTATTTTGTCCAGCATTTTTTTGTGTCTCCTTTAGTAAACTGTTGACTCACTTTTCATGATTTTCTTGCATTGCTCCCATTTCTCTTCGCAATTTCTCCTCCACCTCCATTACTTGATTTTCAAAATCCTTTTTGAGCTCTTCCATGGCCTGAGATCATTGCACATTTATTTTGTATAATTTGGATGCTGAAACTTTGACTTTCATGTCTTCCTCTGATGGTATGCATTGTTCTTCCTCATTTGAAAGGATGGAAAAAAATACCTGTTCACCAAGAAAGTTGCCTTCTATAGTCTCATCCTCCCCCCCACTCTCCTTTTTTGGGCATTTTACCAGTCAATTACTTGACTTTTGAGTCTTTTGTCAAGAGGAAGGTATACTCTGGGGACCTGTAAGTTCTCAGTTCCTCCAAGGTGGCACAAGCAAGGTGGCACTCCTCTCCTGGCCTGCACTGTGGTCTTGGAGCAACCACAAGAACTCTTTTCTGCCCAGGATCTGTGAGTAGAATTCCCTCTTCAGAGCCTCCACCTGCTCCATCAGGTTGACCAGCACTCCTCCTCACCTCAGGCATGCCACTCAGGGCTGAGATCAAGATCAACTGTGCGATTGCCCCAGGGCCTTTAGGCTGAGGGCTCCTAAAATGGATGCTGTGCCACAGAAACTGTTGCTGCTCTGAGGCCACCATGGCCAGACCATGTTCCCTTCTCATGCAGGTGAAAGTGCTTTCTCACTGATCTTTGAAGCTGCCTTTGGCGTTTGTGGGTTGAGGGATCTGGGAACTTCAGGTGCTGCCTGGGATTCCACCCCCTGAGACCTGCTCTAGTCCCGTCCCTGCTGAGTGACCAAGGTCAGGCTCTTCTCTTTTCCACACCTTGTATGATAGACTTTTCCTGTCGGCCTTCCAGGTTGTCTTGGACTGGAAATTCTCTTTCACTCTGTTGTTTTGTGACTTCCGCTGTGTTAGAATATGTTTAGAGTCATTTTTTACAGGTATTTTATGGGCTGTGGGGGCTATGGGCTATCCATCCTTCTACTTTGCCATCTTGGTTCTACCCCCAGGTCAGTAATTTGAACTCAGATAAAGAGAACAATGAGCCAACATTACCTTTGGTCAGAGTGTTGGGGAAATATCAAAAACTGTCAGGTCGCCAGCTTGCATTGTCTTCAGGATCCCAGAATAATATAGCCAATACCCAAAGAAAGAAGCAACAGGAACCTTGGGGGCATAAGGTTAGTCCAGAAATTCTCTCTAGAAGTGTGCCAACCCTAGCCCAAACAAAAGGTCTAAAGTCAGTAAGTAGTTTGGAAGAATGTGCAAACAAAAAAAATCCTACTACAAAACTCAATTATGGTGAGTGCAATCAATGCTCAAGAAACGAATATAAAGAAAAGGGAATGACTCAAAAACATCATTAAGCAGAACCTCAACAAAAAACACAACTTGAGCACAGTTCAACTAGAATTCTCAGAAAAAATGAATCAAGAGTTTTTTAAAAAAGAATTACAATGTTTTTATAAATGAAATGAGGGCACTAAAGGGAAAACTGGAGGAAAAAGGTGTTTGTAGTAGAAAGAACTGGAAAGAGAATTAAAATCATGACAAAAGAATACAAAATCTTTCCCAAGAAACAAAATTCCTGAAAATTAGAGTGGACCAAAGAGGAGATGATTTCATGTGACAAGAAGACAGATGAAAACAAAATCCAAAGGCTGAAAAAAATAGAATACAATGTAAGGTATTTGATATCAGAAACAACTGATCTGGAAAATATTTCAAGGAAAAATAATTTAAGACTCACTGGACTGCCTGAATATCATGATCAACAAAAAGAATCTAGACTTCAATTTTAAGAAATTAGAAAAGAATACTTTCCAGATGTCTTAGAACCAGAGGGTAAAGTAGAAATTGAAAGAATTTCTTAGTTGCCTGCTGAATACAAACTGAACAAAACTCCCAGATGAAAAGAACTTCCAAGTCAAAGAAAAAAATACTGCAAGTAGCCAAGAAGAAACAACTGAAATACCAAAGGGCCACAGTTGGGATCACATACAATTTTGCAGAGAGACTGGAATCTGATATTCCAGAAGGCTAAGGAATAGGTTGTTGACTGAGAATATCTTGCCTGGAAAAAGTGAGAAGAATCCTACAGAGAAAAAATGAGCCTTTAATGAGATAGAAGATTTCCAAGCATTCCTGATCATGATGGTAATCATGATAATTGACATTTATATCACTTATATAATTCCTACTATGTGACAGGCACTGTGTTAAGCAATTTAAAAATACTTCATTTGATCTTTACAACAACTTTAGGAGGTTGGTGCTACTATGATTAATATTTTTAGAGCTAAATAAGCTAAGATAGATGAAAGTGACTTGCCTAAGGTCACACAGCTTGTAAGTTTTTGAGGCCAATTTTGAACTCAGATCTTCCTAACTCCAAGTTCAGCTGAGGAGATGGAAGAGGGAGGGATAAAAGAAAGGGAAGATGGAGAGGGATTACTAAGTAAAACAAACACTAAGAATGTAAAAGTATTCATAACAGGGTTTTGTAGTGTCAAATAACTGGAAACTTACAGGGTGCCCATCAATTAGGGGATGCTGGAAATAGTTATGTTATATGTGTGATGGAATAATATTGTGCTGTAAGAAATAAAGAAGGGGATGATTTCACAGAAACCTGGGAACACTTGTATGAAGTGATGCAAAGTGAAGTAAGTAGAAGCAGAATACTAGTTGATACAATGACAAAATGGTAAAGAACACCTTGAAAGACTTAAGGAAAACTAAAATTTGGCCAGAGGAATCAAATGATGTCATAAGACACCAAGAGATCATAAAACTAGAAAAAATAGAAGAGAATATGAAACATCTCATTAGAAAAACAATTGACCTGGAGAACAGATCAAGGAGGGACAAGATGAGAATTGTCAGCCTGCATGAAAGTTATGATGAAGAAAAGAATTTGGATACAATATTGCAAGTAATTATTAAGAAAAATTGCCCTAAATCCTAGAATATGAGGGTAAAGTAGAAATATAAAAAAATCCACTCTTGATTGCCTGAAAAAGATCCCAGGAGGAAAATTTAGAGGAATATGATAGCCAAGTTTCAAAACTCCTTGGTTAAGGAGAAATATTGGAAGTATCAAGAAAAAGATTCAATTTAGTAACCTATTGAGGTATATGGTTGCGATGGAATACTGTACTGTAAGAAATGATGAGCTCCATAATCTGTGGAAATCATGGAATGAAGAATGCAATGGGCAGAATCAAGAGATCATTGTATTAAGTAAAAGCAATATGATTTTGAGAATGACTTTGAGTGACAATCATTTTGATTATTATAAATATGCAAATTAAAAAAGAACATATCAAGATGCTGTCTGCATCCAGAGAAATGATAAAAAGACATATGTATAGAATAATTTTACATATTATAAATATATATGTTAATATTATGCTATTTGTGTCTACTGGTAGCTATCTCTAGAGTGGGGTAGGATGGAGGGAAGAAAAAAGGAAAAAAGAAATTTACATGATAATTTTATTATATATTTAAAAGTAATAGCAAGTTGTACTTAATAGAGTTGCAGTTTCATATGCAACTATCTTTTTATTGTACTATGTTATGCAATGCTTGTTATATTCATAAATTAAAAATAAAATAATCTTAAAAAAAGGGAAGTCTAACATACTCCGATCAGTGTAGTGACCAACTACAATTTCAGTGGACTCATAACGGACATGCTATCCACCTCCTGATAGAGAGATAATGGAGTTCAGATTGAGACATTTTTTGTTACATGGTCAGTGTAGGAATTTGCTTTGCTTAGCTATATATATTTATTTTAAAAAATTTATTAAAGCTTTTTTGAGATCCAAATTCTCTCCCTTCTACTAGCCCCTCCCCCACTCATTGGAAAGGCAAACAATATTATACTCATTATATATGTCAAGTCATGAAAAACATTTCCATATTAGCTATGTTGCAAAAAAGTAGAAAAATAAAGAAAACAATGTGTTTCAATTTTCACTCAGAATTCATCAGTTCTCTCTCTGGAGGTGAAAAACATTGGAGGCCTTTGGAATCACCTTGGATCATTGCATTGATCAGAGTAACTAAGTCTTTCCCAATTAATCATCATTGCAACATTGCTTCTGCTATGCACAATATTCTTCTGGTTATGTTCACTTTGTATCAGTTCATATAAATTTTTCTAGGTATTTCTGAAACCATCCTTCTTTTTGTTTCTTATAGCACAAATAGTACTCCATCACAATTATATACCACAGCTTATTCATCCATTCCACAACTGATGAGCATGTTCTTGATTTCTGATTTCTTGCCATCACAAAAGAGCTGTTATAAACAACTTTAATCCTTTGATCTCTTTGGGATAAAGACCTATCAGTGGTATATCAAAGGGTATGCGTGGTTTTATATTCCTTTGGGTATAGTTCCAGATTGTTATCCAGAATAGTTGGACCAGTTCATAGCTCCACCAACACAGTCCATTAGTGTTTCCAATTTTCCATATCCCTGCTAGTATTTGTTATTTTCCTTTTCTGTCATGTGAGCCAATCTGAAAAGTGTAAAGTGGTACCTCAGCATTGTTTTCATCTTCAATATTACTGTTATTAAGTTGGATATCTTTTCTAAAAGTTGCCTTTTCATAACCTTTGACCATTCATCAATTGGGCAATGGCTCTTATTTTTATAAATTTGGCCCAGTTGTCTCTCTCTATTTAAGAAATGAGACCTTTATGAGAAGATCTTGTGGTAAACATTTTTCCCCAGTTTCATTATTTCCTTCTAATGTTGACTGTTTTGTTTGAGCAAAAACTTTTTAACTTCATGTAATCAAAATTATCCATTTTACCTTCTGTGATCTTCTTAACTCTTATTTGTCATAAACCCACTTATACATATTTATAATAGTAATTTTGTTTGTCTTTATCAATAGAAGAAGGTAACATTAAGCATGTGAAGGGGAGAAAAGACTGATTTTTGTTAATTAAAACAAAATAAACATGTGATGTACCTATTGAGGCTCTGCAAGTCTCAATACATACACGCATACATATACATACATGCATGCACACACATGCTCACACATACATACATACATAACATACATATGTCTACCTTGGCCCAAAAGGCCTTCCAGCACCTGAGATCATAGATAAGACCCTTCATATATCCTTTTTTAGCCAACTTTCATTAGGTAAGGAGAGAGTTCAATCCTATACTTCTCATCCATGGGCATACTGGGGCCAGTTCAAACCAGCTCATGAGGGATGATTATTAAATTTTAATGTAAGCATTTACACCTTGGAAATAGCAAACAGAATCAAGGCTTGACTTCTTGTTTTTGTTGTTTTTTCTTAAGAAAGTAATGTAGAAAATATTAATAATGCCAACTAAACTTAAAAGTGAGTCATAGGTACATTTTTCAAAAACTCAGAAGGCCAGTTAAACATATATCAGAGCCTTCCTATTCTCATCTCACTATCAAATTTTAGCAACCAGTGATGCCAAACTATAGATCTAGATGAGGAAATAACAGACAACTCCTTGCTCCATACCAGTCATCATCCAGGAACACCAGAAAAGTAAGAGGATCCCTAAGAGCCATCAAAGACTGAACTTTTCCTGTATAAAAAAGGGGGGAAATCTGGATGCCATTTTAAGAAGTATTATGCCATCCCTACAATTTGTTTGCAGACTTTGGAGGGAAACCACAACCTCCTTCCCATCTCTAGTTCTCCTGATGCCTTAGTTAGCTATGCAGAGTATCCTTTAATACTTCTCATTTGGACACATAAGTCTTATGCATGGGGATTCTCCTTTTTTTTTCTAGAGTTAATGCTGAATTACCATAGCTTTTACTACCAAATGAAGGAAATGAAATTGAGTAGAGAAACTGATCAGGCTCTTTATTTAGATACTCCTAGAACTCACAGAGAGAGCCATTATTAAAATTCCTATAGTAGATGGCCCCAATTCAATGACAGAGGGGAGAGGGCAACAAACAAAATAATTTAGGAATGATGATTGTTCAGAGATGACTTAGAAGATGAGGCCTGAATGGAAACCTCTTCCTATCACTGAGAAAGTAATAATATTGAGAAAGGAAAGATACATTTAAACTTTATTCTGGCCTTGTTTTGCTACTATTTGCATACTTTGTTACCTAAAATTTCAAACCATCTAGCATTGTGCCATGTAGTTGGGACAACAAATTGCCTTGATTCCTCAAAGACTTAACCCACAAGACCACAGTGCTAGAAGTAAAGACATAGTCCCCCAACCACTCATAATTGTCAGTAATGGAGAGGAGAGAACCAGGAGATCCATGTAAAAGCCAACAGGAATTTATATATGTTCGATGAGAACCTTGCTTGGCTGCCCCTGAACTGAAGTGATCCATATTTAGTGATAAAATTTAGTGGAGCTATAATTCTCAGTGAGAATGAAGGACTGAAAAGCCCTTTGGAGAGATACATGCAATGTATTTTCCTCGCAGTAGTCAGGAAGAACCTATGTAAAACCCTCTTAACAAAGTAATGAGATTTGTGTGGATCTTTCATCTGTATTTGCCATTGAAGTCTTTGGCTTATGGTTTGGAGCCAGCTAAGGTTAATGTTCTGAGATTTTTCTGAGTTTAATATCTAGAAGAATAGGTTAGTATGAATATTAGCACTCATGTAGTAATTATTTAACATTCATTAATCATTTGGTTATGTACAAATATGTTTGTAATATGCAGGAGTTTTTTTTACAGTTATTATTATATTTTTAAGAGAGACCTAGACGTAGATATCAGGTTTGATATGCCAAGTTCTTTTTTTGTTCCCAAATAACAAGATACTTTATTTTGCTTCTTTTTTGGACATTTTATTCTCTTTTGTGTTTTCAAATAAAAGGGAACTTATAGAATTTCTCTGGGCCAGGGTAATTCACCACAGGCCTAGGGCATATCCATGGGGCAGTTCTGATCCATTCCCAAAGTGGTTGAATAGGTCCCTTGGAGCTCTCAGGAGGCATCTCAGACTCCTTTAGGAGAGCCCATCCAATCAGTTGAGGCCCATAGTATACTTGTCCTTGAGGGGAAGGTACAGAGGAAATAGGACCACTCCTGCCCCAAGAGTGCAGTATGAGGTAGGAATATACTGGTAAATGTTTAACAGCTTATTCTTCCCTCCAAAAACTGTATGTTTGACACACTCAAGTTTAATCTGTTAATAACATTTTACCATCACTTTCTTAAGTTTAGGCAATTATAAGATAATAAATCAATTCCTGAACTGTAACTTTTGCTGATTTCTAAAGTATAAATGCTCACACTGAAATTTTAAGACCTGACTCTTTGTTTAGAATTGCCTTCAACATACCTCATGTGAAAGTTAAGTACTGCACCTCCAACCCTGTTGTCTTTACACATCCCACTCCTAGGATGATCTCTCTCCTCAACAACAGCTCTTGGAACCAACTTGCCACCTCTGAGGCTTAGCTCAAGTGATTCCTTTCATAAGAGGGCTATTCCAAAATCCATAGGCATTAGTTTCCCTTGTCCTTCCCCTAGCAATGATATCTAACATTTATTTTGCACATACTTTCAATGTATTTATCTGTGTATAAGTTGTATCTTCTCAGTGTAAGGCAAGTTCCTTGTGAGAAGGGATTGACTTGTCTATTTTAAAAAATTTCTCCAGTACCTAACACCATGTCTGGAAAATAGTAGATCATAATTCTTATTGAATTGAATTGTATTAAAGAGAGAAGAGAGATTGGGGAATAAATATTTTGGGTATGGAGGATAAAAACAAGAACTAGTGTTGAGGTATAGGCTAATAAGAGTAAGGACAGAAGGAAAGAGATAAGGAAAGGAATATCTCTGTGTGTGTGTGTGTGTGTGTGTGTGTGTGTATGTGTGTGTGTATGTGTCTAAGAATAGTTGTATAAATGGGTGACAAAAGCAATACAGTTTCTAAGGATCCACAGATTTTGCTAGTACTGTGTATTCCAAATTATATATTTTTTTCTTATCAACTGCTAAGTCAGAAGAGGAAATCCATTTCAACCAGACCACTTCCTCTGCTACATATTTCCAGTGTAAGCCTGACAAGTTTTTGACTTTTAAGTTGCCTGGTCAATAGAGAATTTGTATCAGAGAATAGTCTATATTGATAAACTAGAGGGAATACCACACATAAGGAGAAAAATGGAAAGACCTTAGATTGGGAAGGGACTTTAAAATCATCTTCTGGGGGATAAAGGACAAATCATGAAAATGGCTTTAAACTGGCAGACTCTGTAAAGGAAACTACCACTTGTAGAGTTTTGGTGAGTATTGAAAAATGTCCACCATCATCCAAAAAAGCAACTCAAATACTTCTTTATTCTCTTACTACATGTCTCACTGAGGCCAGATTTTCTTCATATACTTCAACCAAAACAACCTCTCCTCTCAGACTGAATGCAGAAGCAGACAGAAGAATCTAGCTGCCATCTACTAAGCGAGTCATTAAAGAGATCTGCAAATTTGTAAAGAAATGCTACTCTTCTCTTTCATTGTTTTCTTTTAGAAAATATGGTTTTTTTCATAAAAATTATTTTAACATGTAATATGCTGACTATTTTTAAAAAATTAAAAACTATTTTTTAAATGAAAGACAAAAGAAATTATTGGTAACTATGAAGAGTACGGTTTAGGTCAAATGATGATGTTGGAACCAGCCTATAGAGTTAGGAAGAAAATGTGGAAGCACTATTATAGATGGCATTCTCAAGGCCACAAAAGGGGAGAGAAATATGAAATATTACTAAAGGGGATGGATGAATCAAATGAAGGTTTTTTTGAAGATGAGATAGACATTGGCATGCTTTTAGGTAGTAGAGAAACAGTAGGATAAAGAGCTAGAAAGTAATGAAAGAAGAGGAATAAGAGAGGGAATAGTATGCTGAAAAAGATAATATGGAATGGAATCACTTGTGCAGGGAGAGGGATTTGCCTTGGCAAGGAGAAGGGTCCACCTCACTATAAATGAGCTAATGATGAAGGCAGAGATGGTGGCAGAATGCATTTGAGTGATGTGAATTGAGGAGGAGAGAAGAGGAATTTCTCAGTGAAAGGGCTCATTTTTTTTTCAGTGAAATATGAATCAGTGTTATTTACTGAAAGGGTTGGGGAGGAGGAAACATGAGGGATGGGTCCAAGGAAGGATAAAAATATTTGATGAGTGGAATAGTCAGTTACAGAAGTGTAAAAAGACTGTAAGATCACATAATGTAAATTTGTTGTGAATCCAATCAGCATGGTTTAGGAATTTTCACCAGTTTTGTTTGCAGCATGTGAGCTGGGGTGAAGGCAGCAGATGAAAATAATCCAGGGCTGCAAAAAGATCACCAATGAGATAAGGCAGCAAGGAATTCAAGAGAAAAGGGGAGTAGAATTCAACTGGTTCACTAAGGGGTCAACATGGGGAAGGTCAGAGAGTATAGCCAGAGTGGGGATTATGACTGAGGAAAGACTTAAGAGGTTTAAGGATTGGAAGTCACAGTGAGAACAATGAATAAGGCTTGAGGTTTCAAGGCAGAGGTAGAGGTGGAATCATAAGAGATTGTGATCTGATAAGGGAATTCCAGAGATTATAAACATGAAAGTGGAATATTTTTGGATAATGCCAAGATCAAAAGAATAGCCATTTACATGTATAATTTAGGTGAGTGGGGGAATAGATCATTGGGATAAGTAAATTAAAGATCAGAGAAGTAAGGTTGTTTGTGGGACAGCATTTCTACAGAATAATAATAATAATAAAAAAAACTCCAAGAAGCAACATGAGAAAGGGAAATATCATTCCAAATAATTAGAGAATGGATAAAATATCTGGGGATCAATTTACCAAAATACACCAAATACTTTGGTAAATTTAATTACAAAGTACTCCTTAAAGAAACAAACAACTTAAGTAGCTGAAGGAACATTAAGTGTCCATGACTGGGCCATGCCAATAAAATAAAAATGTCAATACAACTAAAGTTAATGCTTTTAATGGTATGCCAATGAATATCAAAGAAATATTTTACAAAACTGGAAAAAATAGTAAAATTAACTTGGAAAAGAAAAAGATCTAGAATATCAAGGGAAATAAAGAAAAGATGTAGACACAAAGGGGGAATAGTCCTTCTGGACCTTAAGCTATATTACAAAATAGCTACAATCCAAACCATCAAATATTGGTTATAAAATGAAGAGATAGATCAAAGGAATAGATTAGATAAGGAGAATAAAAAATTGGACCCAGTTCAGTGTTCAACAAAGCAGAAAACATAAATTCTTAGGAAAGAACTCCATATCAATTAAAAAAACTGCTAGGAAAACTTGAAAACTGTCTGGGAGAGATTAATCTTAGTTCAATGCTTTTTACTATATTCCATAGTGCATTCTAATATAAAACATTAATATAATAACAATTCATTCTAAATGGGTGTTAGCTTAATATTAAATATCATAGCAAAGTAAATTTAGAAGAGGAGATAATATACTTTTTACAACTATGGATAGGAGATGTATTTTTTTCTGCACTTAGTAGTGTATTTTTTCATCCCAGTTACAGATACAGATAGTTTTCATCATTCATTTTTGTAAGATTTTGAGTTCCAAACTTTTCTTCCTCTCTCCTTTCTTTCCCCTGTCACCAAGAAAACAAGCAATCTGATATGGGTTACATATGAACAATCACGTTAAACATATTTCCACATTAGTAATGTTGTGAAAGAAGAATCAGAACAAAAGGGAAAAACTATGAAAAAGAAAAAAAAACAGATAAAAGTGAAAATAGTATGCTTTTATCTGCATTCAGACTTCATAGTACTTCCCCTGGATGTGAATAGCATTTTCCAATGTGAAAATCATTTGGATTTCTCTTGAATCATTGAATTGCTGAGAAGAGCAAAATCTATCATAGACTATCACTACACAGTGTTCCTTTTGCTGTGTACAATGTTTTCCTGGTTCTGGTCACTTACTTGGCATCAGTTCATGTAAGTCTTTCCAGTTTTTTTCTGAAATCCACCTGATCATCTTTTCTTATAGAGTAATAGTATCACATTACATTCATATATCACAACTTGTTCAGTCAGTCCCCAATTAATGGACATCCCCTCAATTTCCAATTCTTTGCCGCCACAAAAAGAACTGCTATAAATATTTTTGTACATGTGGGTCCTTTTCCCTTTTTTATGATCTCTTTGGGATACAGACCTAACAGTGTTATTGCTAGATCAAAACGTGTGCACAGTTTTATAGCCCTTTGGGCAGAGTTCCAAATTGTTCTCGAGAATGGTTGGATCAGCTCACAATGCGTTAGTGTTCCAATTTTCCCACATCTTCTCCAACATTTATCATTTTCCCTTTCTGTCATATTAGCCAATCTGACAGGTGTAAGGTTGTACCTCAGAGTTGTTTTAATTTGTATTTCTCTAATCCAAAGTGATTTAAAACATTTTTTCACATGACTAGAGATAGCTTTAATTTCTTCAACTGAAAACCACCTATTAATATCCTTGAACAATTATCAATTGGGGAATGACTTGTATTCTTATAAATTTGACTCAGTGCTTGTAATGGTAATTTAAATGGGGAGATCTTTCCCATTCATTAATAGGCCCATGTGACCTGCCTGGGTTATGTGGAATCCTGGGTCACTTGGAACATGTAGTAGGAGGAGCTTGCTAAATGGTTGGAACAGGAAAAGGTGGAGTAGAACTGGGAGGAAGTTGGAGAGAGTAGTTAAGGGCATAGGAGAGAGGACATAGGCAGGCACAGCTAATCTTGTGCTTGTGGAAAGGCACCAGTGGGAGTGGGGAGTGGGGGTTGGGGGAAAACTTGGGAAGCACTTTGTCCCCTGCAGTGCTAACATGTATTGACTTCTTTGTTACTATGATGAATCTGGCTTTCTGGTATTGGGATTTGACTTTCTGGTGTCTGAATAAATGTTTTTCTTCTGCATTCTATATGAAGTGTCTGTTATACTTTGTGATTCAGAACTACACTGGCATATTCAAAGTTGCCCTTGGTGCTAAGAATATTGCCTTAATGATACAGTTCTCTATATATTTCAAAAATGAGGTCTTTATTTGAGACACTTGCTATAAAAATTGCTTCCCAGCTTTCTACTTTCCTTGTAATCTTAGTTGCATTGGTCTGGTTTGCGGAAATCCTTTCTAATTTAATGGAATCAAAATTATCCATTTTTCATTTCATAATTTCTCTATCTCTTGTTTAGTCATAAATTCTTCCCATCTCCATAATTCTGAAAGGTAAGCTATTCCTTGTTCTTGTAATTTGTTCATGGTATAACCCTTTATCTCTAAATCATGTACCCATTATGAACTTATCTTCTTATAGGGTGTGAAATATTGGCTTATGCCTAGTTTCTACCACACTATTTTCCAGTTTTTCCCACAGTTTGGTCAAATAGTAAGTTCTTATCCCAGAAGCTGAAGTCTTTGGATTTATCAAATAGTAGATTATTGCAGTCATTTACTACAGTATCTTATATGCCTAAGGGATTCCACTAATCCATGACTCCATTTCTTAGCCAGAATTTATATTTTTGAAAATATTCATCCATTTCACTTATGTTGTCAGATTTATTGATACAGGGCAAAACAGCTCCTTATTATTCCTTTAATTTACCCTTCATTGGTGTTAAATTCATGCTTTTCATTTTAGATACTTGTAATTTCATTTTCTTTCTTTTTAAAAAAATTGACTAAAGAAAGGCTTAAGTATTTTCTTTTTTCTTTTTTAAATGTTTATTTATTTTTACTTTTCAACATTCATTTCCACAAAATTTCCAAATTTTCTCCCCATATCTCCCTTCCCCCCCCTCAAAATGCTGATTACCTCTTCCCCCAATCTGCCCTCCCTTATATCACACCCATCCCTTCCCTTATCCCTATCTTCTCTCTTTTCTTGTCAGGCAAGATAGGTTTCCATATCCCATTACCTGTATTTCTTATTTCACAGTTACATGCAAAAACAATTCTCAACATTTGTTCCTAAAACTTTGAGTTCCAGCTTCTCTCCCTTCCTCCCTCCCCATCTATCCCCACTGAGAAGGCAAGTAATTCAATATAAGCTATATATGTATAGTTTTGCAAAAGATTTCCATAATATTCAGGTTGTATAAGACTAACTATATTTCCCTCATCCTATTCTGCCCCCCCATTTATTCTATTCTCTCTTTTGACCTTGTGCCCCCCCAAACTGTTTACTTCTAATTACTCCCTCTTCCCATTTCCCCTCCCTTCTATCATCCTCCCACCCCACTTATCCCCTTCCCTATTTTCTTGCAATGTAAGATAGATTTTCATACCAAATTGAGTGTGCATTTTATTCCCACCTTAAGTGAAATGTGATGAGAGAAAGCTTCACTTTTCCCCTCTTACCTCCCCCTCTTCTCCTCCATTGAAAAAACTTTTTCTTGTCTCTTTTAAAGAGATAATTTGCCCAATTCCATTTCTCTCTTTCTCCTCCCAATATACTCCTCTCTCACCCCTTAATTTTTATTTTTTAGATATCATCCCTTCTTATTCAACTCACCCTGTGCTCTGTCTATATATATTGCATATGTATATATAATATATGTATATGTATAATATATATGTATATGGATATATACATATACATGTATGTGTGTGTGTATAATCCCTCCAACTACCCTAATATTGAGAAGAGTTTTGAGAATTACAAATATTATCTTTCCAAGTAAGAATGTAAATAATTCAACATTAATAAGTCCCTTATGATTTCTCTTTCCAGTTTACCTTTTCATGCTTCTCTTGATTCTTGTGTTTGAAAGTCAAATTTTCTATTCAACTCTGGTCTTTTCATCAAGAATGCTTCAAAGTCCTCTATGTCATTGAGTGACCACTTTTTTCCCTGCTGGGTAGGTGATTCTTGGTTTTAATCCTAGTTTCTTTGACTTCTGGAATATCATATTCCACACCCTTCTGTCCCTTAATGTAGAAGCTGCTAGATCTTGTGTTATCCTGATTGTATTTCCACAATACTCAAATTGTTTCTTTCTAGCTGCTTGCAATATTTTCTCCTTGACCTGGGACCTCTGGAATTTGGCTACAACATTCCTAGGAGTTCCTCTTTTCAGATCTCTTTCAGGAGGTGATTGGTGAATTCTTTCAATACTTATTTTACCCTCTGGTTCTAGAATATTAGGGCAATTTTCTTTGATAATTTCATGAAAAATGATGTCTAGTTTCTTTTTTGATCATGGCTTTCAGGTAGTCCTATAATTTTTAAATTGTCTCTCCTGGATCTCTTTTCCAAGTCAGTTGTTTTTCCAGTGAGACATTTCACATTGTCTTCTATTTTTTCATTCTTTTGGTTTTGTTTTATAATTTCTTGGTTTCTCAGAAAATCATTAGCTTCCATCTGTTCCATTCTAATTTTTAAAGAACTGTTTTCTTCAGTGAGCTTTTGAATCTCTTTTTCCATTTGGCTAATACTTCTTTGTAATGTATTCTCCTCATTGACTTCTTGGACCTCTTTAGTCATTTGAGTTAGCCTATTTTTGAAGGTGTTATTTTCTTCAGCATTTTTTTGTGTCTCCTTTAGCAAGCTGTTGACTCGCTTTTCACGATTTTCTTGCATTGCTCCCATTTCTCTTCCCAATTCTTCCTCCACCTCTGTTACTTGATATTCAAAATCTTTTTTGAGCTCTTCCATGGCCAGAGATCATTGCATATTTATTTTGGAGGTTTTGGATGCAGAAGCCTTAACTTTTATGTCTTCCTGTTATGGTAAGCATTGTTCTTCCTCATTCAAAAGAATGGAAGAAAATACCTGTTTGCCAAGAAAATAGCCTTCTATAGTCTTATCTTTCCCCCCTTTTTTTTTGACATTTTCCAAGGAAGTTACTTGACTTTTGAGTGCTTTGTCAAGAGGAGAGTATACTCTGGGGACCTGTATGTTCTCAGTTCCTCCAAGGTGGCACAATCAAACGAGAGGAATTCACTTCTCTCCTGGTCTGCACTGTGGTCTGGGAGCTACCACAAGCTTTTATGCTCAGGATCTTTGAAGCTGTTTTTGACATTTGTGAGTTGAGCAATCTGGGAATTGCAGCTGCTGCCAGGGATTCCATCCCTGAACCCTGTTCTGGTTCTGTTCCTGTGGATGCTGTGTGGCCAAGGCTGGTCTAAATTCCAAGGGTTGCACTCTGCTCCATGCCCGGTGCAATTCCTGTCCACCTTCCAGCTGTCTTGGGCTGAAAATCTCTTTCACTCTATTGTTTTTGACTTTTGCTGCTCTAAAATTTGTTTAGGGTCATTTTTTGCTCGTATTTTATGGGTTATGGTGGGACAGCTAGAGTAACTGTGTCTTTCTACTGCACTATCTTGGCTCTGCCCTATTTTATTTTTTCCCCCCCATAAAACCAGCTTAGTTTTGTTTATTAATTCAATAGTTTTCTTAATTTCAATTTTATTAATCTTTCCTTTGATTTTCAGAATTTTTATTTTGGTATTATTTTGAGATTTTAATTTCTCCCTTTCCTGGTTTTTTTAGTTGCATGCCCAATTCATTGAATTCCTCTTTTTCTATTTTGTTCATGTAAGCATTTAGAGATACGAGTTTTCTCCTAGGAACTGCTTTGGCTGCAACCCATAAGTTTTGGCATATTGTCTTATTAGTGTTGTGTTCTTTGATGAAATTATTGATTGCTTCTGTTATTTGTGGTTTGACCCACTTATTCTTTAAGATTAATTTCCAATTAATTTTTAGTCCATCTTTCCATGGCACTGTATTACATATAATTTTATTGCATCATGATCTGAAAAGGATGCATTTAATATTTCTGCCTTTCTTCATTGGATTGTGAGGATTTTATGCCCTACTACATGGTCAGTTTTTGTGTAGGTGCCATGTACTGCTGAGAAAAAGGTATATTCTTTCTGTCCCCATTCAGTTTTCTCCAGAGGTCTATCATATCTAACTTTTCCTGAATTATATTCTCCTCCTTAACTTTTTTCTTTTGTTTCATGGTTAGATGTATCTAGTTCTGAGAGGGAGAGGTTGAGGTCCCCCACACAATACAATTTTGCATTTTCTTCCTGTAGGTCACTTAATCTTTCAAAGAATTTTGATGCTATACCACTTGTTAAATATATGTTTAGTATTGATATTACCTCATTGTGTATGGCACCTTTTAAGAAGATGTAGTTTCCTTCCTTATCTCTGTTCATTATATTTATTTTTACTCTTGCTTTGTCTGAGATCAGGATTGCTACCTTACTTTTTTTTGTTTCACCTGAAGCATAATATATTCTACTCCAGCCTTTTACCTTTACTCTGTATGTATCTTAAAAGTGTTTCTTGAAAACAACATATCATAGGATTCTTGTTTTCAATCCACTTTGCTATCCACTTCTGTTTTATTGAAGAGTTCATTCAATTCACATTCAAAGTTATGATTGCTTACTGTGTATTTTCCTCCATCCTGTTTCCCCCTGTCTATAGTTTTCTTTCTCTTTTTACCTTTCCCCTCTGTACCAACATTTTGTTTCTGACCACCACCTCCCTCAATATCCCCTCACTTCTCTTAGATCCCCTCTTTTCCCTTTTCCCTTCTACTTCTGTCCTCCCTTCTGTCCTCGATAATATCAGCCCTACCCTTCCCTTTTCTTTGCCCTATCTCTTCCGATTTCCCTATAGTGTAAGATACATTTCTATACCTAACTGAGTGTGTATGTTATTTCTCCTTTGAGCAAAATCTGATGACAGTAAGGTTCAAACAATGGTTACCCCTTCCCTTCTTTCACACTACTGTAACAGGTCTTTTGCACTTCTTCATGTGCTGTAATTTATCCTATTCTCCTTACCTTGTCCTTTTCTCCCAGTAGAATTCTTTTTTTCACCCCTTAATTTTTTTTGTATCATCACATCAAAGTCAATTTATCCTCACACCCTCTCTCTATGTATACTTCTAACTGCCCTAATAGAGATACAGTGCTCAACAGTTACAAGAATCATCCTCAAGTATAGGGATGGAAACAGTTTAATCTTATTGAATAACATTTTTTTCTTTTCACCTTTCTTGCTTCTCTTGAATCTTGTATTTAAAGACTGAATTTTCTGTTTAGCTCTGGTGTTTTCATCAGGAAAATTTGAAAGTCCCCTACTTCATTTAATATCCATCTTTTCTCCCTGGCCCCCCAAAGATTATGCCCAATTTTTCTGGGTAATTGATTCTTGGTTGTAACCCAAGGTCCTTTGCCTTCCAGAATATCATACTCCAAGCCCTCTATTCCTTAAATGTAGAAGTTCCTAAATCCTGTGGAATCCCTATTGTAGATTCATATTTAAACTTGCTTTCTGATTACTTGCAATATTTTCTCTTTGCCTGAATAATTCTGGAATTTGGTTATAATATTCCTTGGAGTTTTCCTTTTGGGATGTCTTTCAGGAGATGATCAGTGGATTCTTTCAATGACCATTGTACCCTCTGGTTCTGGGATATGAGAGCAGTTTTCCTTGATATTTTCTTGAAAAATGATATGTAGACTGTTTTATTTTTTGATCATGGCTTTCAGTGGTTCAGTAATTCTTGATTTCTCTCTCCTGGATGTATTTTCTGGGTCAGTTGTTTTTCCAATGAGATATTTTATATTTTCTTCTTTTTTTCTTCTTCTTATTTTGGTTGTTGATATCTCATAGAGTCATTAGCTTCCACTTACCTAATTCTGTTTTTTAAGGAATTATTTTCTTCAATTTTTGTGCTTCTTTTTCCAAGCTGTTGACTCTTTTATAATCCTCTTGCATAATTTTCATTTTTTCCCCTCAAGTTTTTTTCTATCTCTCTTACTTGATTTTAAAAATCATTTTTGAGCTCTGTCAGGAGGACTTCTTGCACTTTAGACCAGTTTATCTTCTTCTTTGAGGCTTCACATGTAGGCATTTTGATATTGTTGTCCTCTTCTAAGTTTGTATTTTGATCTTCCTTGTCACCATAGCTTTCTGTATTTCTTTTTGAGTTCTGGTTCATCTTTTAAAGTTGAACTTTGCTCCTGCAGCATAGGAGGCACTATCCTAAGCTTTTTCTGCTGGAGGCTAGAGGCCTGGTCACTAGCTTTCCACACTAGAGACTCAAATGTTGGTGGCTTGCTCATTGTCCTGAGGTAGCCCAGACTAATTGTGCCAGGGTTTCAGGTCTGGCAATTTGCCTTCTGCACTGGGACTTGAGTCCTCACAGCTGACCTGCTGTGGCACTTGCTTGCTGAATCAGGTCTGAGAGGCCTTGGTTGCTGATCTGTGCTGTGGCTAAGAAGTTTCCATTGACTTGTCTGGACACTACTAGGCTGCACTCTCCTTTTACCCAAGTGAGACAATGAGGGGAGTCTTTCCTAAGACCCAAATCTTTCTTAAAGACTGTCCAAGTTATTTTGAACTGGAAAATTGCTTCATTCTAATTTTTGTGGTTTCTCTCTCTCTCCAGAATCTATTTAGAGGCTTGATTTAATGTTTCTGAGGGAAACTGGGGACAGCTCAGGCAACTTCCTGGCTATCCCTAAATCTTGGCTCTACCCAGGAGATGTATTTTTTTTTCTCCAGAGACCTACATGGCATTTATTTGAAAACAATTTAGCCACTGGGATTCCCAAGTCTCAAATCAAGGATGTTATTAAAAGGAAGCCCTGTAAGCACCACAGGGGCTCATTGTCACATGAAGTATGTCTTGGCCAGAGTCCTGTGCTTCCCTTTTCCTCTTTTCTCTTATTGTTCCCAGGGAGAATCTCCATCTCTGGCTCTCTTGGTGGTCGCTAGCACCTTTGACAAGGCATGACAGTGATTTGGCTGTTGGCAAAATGCATAACTAGATAGGCCCCCTTGGGAATCAGGAGACTTGACAGGAGATTCCAATCTCTTGTTATTTGTCAAAGGAAATGATCTGTATTTTTTAACAGCATAAGTTTTCTTTTTTTAAGCAAGAAAGGGCCTTGAGACCAGTTCATCCATCTCCTTTCTTTACAGGTGAAGAAACTGAGGTCCATAGGGGAGTTAGTAGTAGAACCAGGACTAGAATCCAAGTCTTCAGATTTTTCTTTTTTAAAGAATTAATTAGTTAATTATTTTTTAGTTTTCAGTGTTCACTTCCAAAAGATTTTGAGCTTTAAATTTTCTGCCAATCTCTTCCTTCCCCTCACCCCAAGATAGCTGGATTCTGCTTATACCTTTCCCCAATCTGCCCTTCCTTCTCTCACCACCCTTTTTATCTTATCCCCTTCCTTTCTATTTTCCTATAGGGTAAGATATATTTCTATGCCCCATTGTCTGTATATTTTATTTCTCAGTTGCATGTAAAAACAATTTTTAACATTGCTTTTTAAAACTTTGAATTCCACCTTCTCTCCCTCCCTCCCTCCCTACCCTCATTGAGAAGGCAAGTAATTCAATATAGGTTATACATGTATAGTCATGCAAAATGCTTCCATAATAGTCATATTGTGAAAGACTAACTATATTTCCTTACATTCTATCCCACCCCCATTTATTCTATTCTGTCCTTTGAACCTACCCCTCTTCAAAAGTTTTTGCTTTTGATTACATCCCCCCCCCATTTGCCCTCCCTTCTATCATTCCCTTTCTTATCTCCTTCACCCCTACTTTCATGGAGAGTAAGATAGATTTCCATACTCAGTTGAGTGTGTATGTTTTTCCTTCCTTAATCCAAATCAGATAAGAGTAAGATTCACTCATTCCCTCTTACCTCCTCCCTCTTCCTCCCCATTCTTACCTCTTTTATGTGAGATAATTTACCCCTTCTATCTCTCCCTTTCTCCTTCCCCCAATATATTCCTCTTACCCCTTAATTTTTTTTAGATATCACCTTTTCATATACAGCTCACCCTGTGCCATCTATCTATCATCTATCTATCTATCCATCTATCTATTTATCTATCTGTCTATCTATCTATCTATCTATCTATCTATCTATCTATCTATTTATCTATCTATCTATCATCTATCTATTCCATACAACTATCCTAATACTGACAAAAGTCTCATGAGTTACAAATATCATCTTTCCGTGTACGGATGTAAACAGTTCAGCTTGAATAAAGTCCCTTATGATTTCTCTTTCCTGTTTACTTTTTCATGATTCTCTTGAGTTTTGTATTTGAAAGTCAGATTTTCTATTCATCTCTGGTCTTTTCATTAAGAATGTTTGCAAGTCCTTTATTTCCTTGAATGTCAATTTTTTCCCCTAAAAGATTATATTCAGTTTTGTTGGATAGGTGATTCTTGGTGTTAATCCTAGGTCCTTTGACCTCAGGAATATCATATTCCCTGCTCACCAATCCCTTAACATAGAAGCTGCTAAATCTTGTTTTATATTGATTGTTTTTCCACAGTACTTGAATTTTTTCTTTTTGGATGCTTGCAATATTTACTCCTTGACCTGAGAATTCTGCAATTTGGCTAAAATATTCCTAGGAGTTTTCCTTTTGGGATCTCTTTCTGGAAGTGATCAGAGGATTCTTTCAATTTCTGTTCTTCCCTCTAGGGGCACCTAGGTGGTACAGTGGACAGAGCACCAGTGCAGGAGTCAGGAGGACTTGAGTTCAAATCTCACTTCAGACACTTGACACTCACTAGCTGTGTGACCTTGGACAAGTCATTTAACCCCAATTGTCTCATATTGGGTCATCTCCAGTCATCCTGATGAATATCTGGTCACTGGATGCAGATGGCTCTGGAGAAAAGTGAGGTTGGTGACCTGCACAGCCCTCTCTCACTCAAAACAAAGTCAAGTGAAAGTCATGCCATTATTTCTCTAATGGCATGGTCTTCTTTGGCAATGAAGGATGAACACACTTTCTTCCTTTGGATTCTAAAATGTCAGGGCAGTTTTCCTTGATAATTTCTTGAAAGATTATGTCTGGTTTCTTTTTTTGATCATGGTTTTCAGGTAGTCTAATAATTCTTAAATTATCTTTCCTGCATCTATTTTCTAGGTCAGTTTGTTTTCCCAATAAGATATTTCACAGTCTTCTATTTTTCATTCCTTTGGTTTTCTTTTATTGCTTGGTTTTTCATAGAGTTATTAGTTTCCATTTGCTGCATTCTAATTTTTAAGGAATATGTTTTTTCAGTGATCTTTTTGACCTCCTTTTCCATTTGGCCAATTCTGCTTTTTAAGGTGTTCCCCTCATTGGCTTTTTCTATCTCTTTTGACATTTGACAATCTATTTTTTAAGGTGTTATTTTCTTCAGTATTTTTGGGAGTCTTCTTTAGCAAACTGACTTGCTTTTCATGAATTTTTTTGCATCACTGTCATTTTTCTTCCCAATTGTTCCTCTCCTTCTTTCTTGATTTTCAAAATCCTTTTTTTGCCCTTCCATGGCCTGAGAATAATGCATATTTTTCTTGGAGGCTTTGGATGTAGGACCTTTGACTTTGTTGTATTCTTCTGGTTGTATGTTTTGATCTTCCTTGTCACCAAAGTAAGATTCTATAGTCTAGTTTTTTCTGCTTTTTTTTCGTTTTCCCAGCAATTACTTGACTTTTTAACTCTTTTTAAAGGTAGAACTGCTTCCACTATGGCGGATGTACTGTCCCAAATTTCAGGGATCTTCTGCAGCTATTTTCAGAGATACTTTTAGAGATCTGTAAATTTTGAGTTGTTCTAAGATGTTTTGATCAAGGGAGAGGTGTTTGCTCCTGTCCTAGCCTGTATTCTTGTCTGTAACTAACCATAAGAACTCTTTTCTGCCTTGGAACTGTGAGGAGGATTCCCTGTCTACCTCACCATGAGCTCTGCCATGGTAGTTCTCCTCCTTGCCCCAGGACTGCCACTCAGGACTGTGACCCAGATCCAAAGAGGACAAAGCAAGAAAATCTTTGCCAGGAGATATATTCTTAACCAAAGAAGGGACAGAGGCAATTATGAAATACAAAACTGATAACATTGATTACATGAAATTGACCATGAGTTGGGGAATGGCTAAAAATTGTGGTACATGAGTATAATTAAATATTACTGCATTATAAGATATGGTGAATATGATAATACAGAGAAAGTCATGGAAAAATTTATTTGAAGCAGTCAGTTCAACACATGTACACATAATGACTAAAATAATAAAAATTGTAAGAACCACAAAAATTTTACAAAATTACAAAGATCAATAATGACCCTGACAAAGAAATAAGATAAAATAGTTCTACTATTCCCATTTTTGGAGGTAGGGTGTGTGTGGCTGTGGTTCATTGGACATATTTTTGACTTTTTGATGTATTGATCAGTTTTGCTGATTCTAACTCTCTCTCTTTTGGTCTTTGAAAATATTTGTTATATGGAATGGCCTTCTAGGAGGGGGAGGGAAAGGTAGACTAAGTGAAGTGTTGGTGCTGTATAAAAAAAGACATTAATAAAATTTTATTAAGAAAAAGACACAGCTCAAATACCTGTTGTCTTTACTGTTTCCTCAATTGCCAGTGTCCTCTTTCTAAGTACTTTGCATTGAATCTTGTATTTATTTATTTTGCATGTCTGTATATGTGTATATATATGAATGCATACATGCATACTTACATACATACACATATATGTATATATACATACATGTATGTGTATGTACATGCTGTCTCTCCCAATAGAATGTGCAACTCTAGTCCACTCTGGTTTGCACTGCTTGGAAGGCCAAGTACACTAGATTTTCATTATTCCCCAGAGTCCTCTGGTTTCCTTAAAGGGGTTTGGGGTGTTTATACTTCTTGCAATAGGTTCTATCTCCCACTTGTGTTCCCCTAAGCAAGGCTGTACAACATCTAGCCCACTAAAGGATTTCAGGTGTCTCACGAAAAATGTAGGTTGCCAGTGTGCACTCACTCCTGTTTATCATGTGACCTGTGGCCACCAATCATCATCAGTCTGTCTCTAGTCTAATCTATCTGTGACCTGAAGAAGTTAGCCTATTTTAATGTTGGCCCCTACCTACTGTCAAGTTGTTCAGGTCTGCTTTTCAGTGATCTAGCCCATCTCCAGCTATTTCTCACCTCAAAATCCAGTTAGTATTTTTTTACTTAATGTTCTATGACTGTATTTTCTATTACTTATTCATTCTTAAGGGGGACTAACTGGCTGGATGACATTTACTATCTCTTTTGGCTATTATACAATTTACTTTTGCCTCTTAAAATTATACAATTTCGCCTGATGTTGATATCCCCTGACAACCTCATTATTCTTGTTCCATTTCAAGACCATTATGAGTTATTTTCTATTTCTGCTAAAAAAATTAAAGGAACATTTTTTTATTGTTATGAGATTTTTACACATCTATAGACATTGGTGTCTTTTCTCATTCTTTAGTTCATACATACTCAATTCTCCTAGTGCCTTCACCTGGGGGATGAAAAGAACCCAAATATTCATATATTATAGCTTATTCTTACTGTCTCCATTGTATGAATAGCTTTTTATATATACACACACATATACACACACCATCATATCCACTACCACCACCACCACCACTACCACCACCACCACCAACAACAACAGCAAACTAGGCAGTGTCAGTAATAAAATTCTTAAACTCTAGTGTAACCATCTAAGAAGACTAGATAATTACCTTATTAATACATATAAAGCTGTGATTAACAATGTGGGAGAGCACATCCTAGCTGATAATAATTTAATTACCCTTCCCCTATCCTCTTTGGGTGATAAAATCATCAATTTGGCTGCAAAATAATAAAATATATCAGTTATTTCCAAATATCTTCTCTTTATTTTGTATTACTTTAGTATAACAAGCTAATTCTTTTCAACTGTGGTTTAATTGGACAAGAATTGTATCTGATTGCTGAGAGGTTGTCTGAATGGTCCAGATTAGTTGTAGAGTGAAATTTCTGGGTTTTTTTTTGTCCCTTGATGTTGCCATATAGCTGATAGATATTGATTTAAACAGGTTGACTATTTTATCTTGAATGGTACTTTTTTTTAGGTGTGCATGTCTTGTTTCACTGCCTAAAAGTTTCTATGGATGAAGAATTTCTTCTGATAGATCTTTAAATGGTTCATAGTATCTAGGCTTGTCACTTGATAAATATATATTGTTTAATAATGATGATCATGATAACGTACTTTGGCTGTGATGATATAAACCTGTTAGAATGATAAGAACAGATAGCAGTAGTGCTAGACTGACTGATGGTCTACACCTTATTCAATAGTGATAAATGTGAAGACCCACACTTGGTCTGAAAAGCACAGTGCAAGCACAGGATGAAAGAAATGTGGTTAAAGAATTCCTATGAAAAAGATCTGGAGCTGTTTAGTGTACTTAAAACTCAGTGGGATTCAGCACTAGATCACTGTAGACAAAAACCCCCCCCAATGATATCTTAGTGACATAATGTCCCTAAAGACAGAAGTAAGAGTTATGTGGTTCTCTGACAAGAAGTATCTAGAAGATCAGGTTCAGTTATGGGTACCATTTTTAGACACCAAGAAATGGAGGCATGTTCAGAGAGAGTTGACCAGGATTGTATGATGACTGGGGAATCATACTTTACAAGGATCTGTTGAAAAAAAACCTGGGAATAGCCTGCCAAGATATGAAAAGCCAGGGCAGGTGGAGCATGGTAAATATCATTGCATGTATGTGGAAGATGGATTTAATTTACTCTGTCTGACTTAGAGGGTGATATTGCAAACAATGGGCATAAGTTACAAAGAAACACTTTTTTTGCTTTATATAAATAAAAATTTCCTAGTGATTTTTTGTTGTTTGGTTGTTTCAGTCATGTCCAAATCTTCATGACCACATTTGATGTTGTCTTGGCAAAGATACAGTAGTGGTTTGACATATCCTCTCTAGCTTGTTTTACAGATATGGAAAATTAGAGAAACAGGGTTAAGTGATTTGCCCAGGGTCACACAGCTAATAAGTGTCTGAGGTCAGATTTAAACTCTGGTATTCCTGACTCCAGGCCTGGCATTCTATCTTTTGTGACACCTAACTGTTCTCTGCTCCACCTGGCTGCCCAAGAGTTAGAGATATTTAAAAGCATTATGCTGTGTCTTATGAGTTTGTGAGTGTTTCATCACTGAGGTCTTATCTACAAGCAAAACCTGCAAAGACTTATATGAATCAAACAAAAATCAAGTAAGCAGAAGGAGGAGAATATTGTACACAGTAATAACAACATTGTACAGTGATCAACTGTGAATGACAGCTATTCTCAGAAATACAAAGATCAAAGGATATAAACAGGCAGTTTTCAGAGGAAGAAATTAAAGCTGTCTATAATCATATGAAAAAATGCTCTAAATCACTAGAGAAATGCAAATCAAAACAATTCTGAGATAGCACACCACACCTATCAGATTGGCTAACATGCCAAAACAGGAAGATGATAGATGCTGGAGAAGATGCATTGTTGGTGGAGTTATGAAGTGATTCATCCATTCTGGAAAGGAATTTGGAACTATGCCCAAAGAGCTATAAAACTGGGCATACCCCTCGTATCGCCAAGACAATATTCACAGCACTGGTGATGACTATGAATATACTGGAGTAGTTCTCAGTTGCAAAATATAAAAAACTCTACATATAGAAGGTAGAAGAAAAATATTTGTTTAGACACCAGAAAGCCAAATTCCAGAACCAGAAAGCAAAATCGGTCACAGTGACCAAGAAGTCAATAAATATGATCACTGCAGAGGCAAAGCCATTCCCAATTCTCCCCCACTCTTCTAGGGCCTTCTCACAAGCAAACACACACACGAGTCTGAACCTTGCTGTCCTTTCTTGCATCCTCTCTCCTCTTTCCTGACCACATTCACTCACTTCTTCCCAGTTCTGCTCCACCCTTCCTGTTCCACCTGTTCAACAAGCTCCTCCCACCACATGGGACTTAGGCTTGGTGATTTAAGCAGGTCACATGAGCCTGTTAATGAGTGAGAAAGATCTTTCCATTTAAATTGTTATTACACCCCTTGACCCAGCAATATTACTTCTGGTGCTGTATCCCAAAGAGATCATTCAAACAGAAAAAGGACCCACAGGTACAAAAATATTTATAGCAGCTCTTTTTGGGGTGGCAAAGAATTGGCAATTGAGGGGATGTTCATTAATTGGGAAATGGCTGAACAAGTTGTGATACATGAATATAATGGAATACTGTTGTGCTATAAGAAATGATAAACAGGCAGACTTCAGAAAAACCTGAGAAGACTTGTATGAACTGATGCAGAATGGAATGGGCAGAACCAGAAGAACATTGTAGGCAGTAACAGCCACACTGTGTAACGACTGATCTTGACAGACTTAGCTCTGCTCCAAAAGACTAATGGTGGGGAATGCTATCCACATACAGAGAAAGGACTTTGGAGTCAGAATGCAGCTGAAAGCATACTATTAATTCTCTTTTCCTTTTGTTGTTTTGTTTTGTTTCTTCTTTCTCATGGTTCCTCCCATTAATTCTAACTCTTCTTTGTATCATGAGTAATGTAAAAATATGTTCAATATAAGTGTATGTGTATAGCCCAAATCAGATTGCATTCTCACTTGGGGACTGGGAAGGAGAGGGTTGAAAATTCAAAACTTAAAATCTTATGGAAGTGAATGTTAAAAAAATCAAAACAAATAAATAATTTAAAAAGAAAGAAAAAATTAAAAAGTGTAAAAAAAGAAACCAATCAATTTTAAAGAAAAGGACAACACACAAAACAAAAACTATAAAAAGAAAGAGTATTTTTATATAGAATTAACAAAATTTGGGAAGACCTAATAGAAAAAAGAAGAATCAAATTCAAAATGAAGATGAAAGTGTGAATTATTCTCCCTACTCAACCTGTGGAGACAGTGAAAATGAAGTGTTTTTTTTTTCTCTATTAAATACAGGGTGGTTTAGTTGAGATGGAACTTAGAAGAATTTAGGGAAATAGATTTACATGCAACATACTATGGTGGAGAAGAGACAGAAGACAATGAAAAGTATTGGAACTATGCCTGAGTATAGTGGTACGTGAGCTATTATTATTACGTTAGCTATTATATTAGTTGCTGTTATTGTTAATTAAGAGCCTTGGTTTCTGTCTGGTCTTATAGGAACTTTCTGTACAGTTTGTAGGACCTGCTTTTCTAATAAATCATCTGTGTTAGTTTAGTAGATGGATTTATCTTCTCCTCTTCCCATGAGAGGATTATTCAACTTGTCCGCATGTGTAACCTATCTCCCTGACATTCAAGATCAAGTAGTGAAAGCTATGTGCTGCATCCTGTGTTTATGGAGGGAAATGTGCCCCCAAATTGTCAGAATGCTAAGTGGAGTGCTATGTACCTGTCATAAAAGATTTATGGAATTGGTTCCAGGACTCTTAGAAGAAATGCATGGAGAAAGTAAATCCAGCAGGGAATGGAAAAAGACTCTAAATGATAAACTCATTTACTCTTATATATTTCCAGGTGTATTCCAATTTGTAGAACTCTGATTTCTATTTTCTATTTTTCTTAGATAAATGAATTTGCCAGAAAACTGGGATGAAAGTTTTTACAGCAAGTTTCTCTGCAAAAGGCCACATTTCTCAAATACATAGAGAATTGAGTCAAATTTATAAGAATGCAAATCATTCCCAATTGATAAATGGTCACAGGATATGAACATGCTTTCAGGAAAAGAAATCAGTTATCTATAGTGATATGAAAAAAATCCTTTAAATCTCTATTGGTCAGAGAAATGAAAATTAATATAGCTCTGAGGTCCTACCTCACACCCATCAGATTGGCTTACATGACAGAAAAGCAAAATGACACATATTTGTAGGAGATGTGAGAAAATAAGGACACTAATGCACTTTTGTTGGTGGAGTTTTGAACTGATCCAGCCCTTCTGGAGAACAATTTGGAATCATGCCCACAGGAACATAAAACTGTGCATGATCTTTGACCCAGCAATACTACTACTAAGTCTGTATTCCAAAGAGATCAAAGATATAATTGGATTAGCATCTAACATCATAGAACATAGATATAATGTGTCAGTCAGTCATTAGATATTTAAATATCTACTATATTCAAAGCACTGTGCTAAGTGCTACAGATGCAAAGAAAGGCAAAAGATAATTCGTGCTATCAAGGGGCTCACTGTCTAAAATGGGAGACAATGCAAACATCTATGTACAAACAAGCTCTATGCAGAATAAAAATAATCCACGTATAAGAATGTAAGTCATTCCCCAATTGAGAGATGGTCAAAGGATATGAACAGGCACTTTTCAGAGGAAGAGATTTAAGTTATCTATAGTCATATGAAAAGTTCTAAATTGCTATTGATAAGAGAAATGCAAATGAAAACAACTCTGAGGTACTATATCACACCTATCAGATTAGCTAACATGACAAAACAGGAAAATGATAAATGTTGGAGAAGATGTGGGGAACTTGGAACACTAATGCATTGTTGGTGAAATTGGGAATTGATCAACCACTCTGGACAGCAATCCCCAAAGGGCTATAAAACTGTGCATACTCTTTGACCCAGCAATACCACTTCTAGGTCTATATCCCAAAGAGATGAGAGAAAAGGGAAAAAACCCTACCTGTACAAAAATATCTATAGCAGTTCTTTTTGTGATAGTCAAGAATTAAACACTAAGGGGATGCCCATCAACTGGGGAATGACTGAACAAATTGTAACATATGAATGTAATGGAATACTATTGTGATATAAGAAATTATGAACAAGCAGACTTTAGAAACCCTGGAAAGACTTATGTGAACTGATGCAGAGTGAAGTGAGCAGCAGCAGGAGAACATTTTATACAGTAACTACCATATTGTGCAATGACTAACTTTCATAGACTTAGCTCTTTTCAGCAATACAAGGATCTAAGACAACTCCAAAAGACTCATGATGGAAAATGCCATTCACATCCAGAGAAGGAACTATGGAGTCTGAATGTAGATTGAAGCAGACTATTTATTCTCTCTTTTTGTTGTTGTTTCTTCTTTCTCATGGTTCCTCCCATCCGTATTAATTTTTCTTTGCAACATGACTAATGTAAAAATATGTTTAATATGAATGTGTATTTAATATGAATGTGTATCTGATATTATTATATCAGATCACAGGCCATCTTGGGGAGGGGTGTGGGGAGAAAGAAAATCTCAAACTCAAAAGTTTATGAAGTGAATGTTGAAAACTAAAAACAAATCAATAAATTAAAAAAAAAAGAAAATTCATGAAGCTGGTAAATGACAAAACCAGAATTAAAACTTTTCTTTGAATTATAATAAAAATAATCCACAGGGGGAAGACAATAATTATTGAACGGCAGAACACATTTATCAATTGTTATAATTAAAAAGAGCTACAAACAATATCTTGTTAGACCATCTTATTTATGTACATAAAGTGCAAGTATTGTTAAACCTAGCTAAACTTGTCACCCAGTTATTCCTAGGATGTTAAGATTTTGAGCCATAGCAACTCTCAAAGACCACTGGGTTGTGAATGGATTAGTGGTATTGGTGAATGGATTACCAAGTCACAGAAAGGCAGTAATGATACAGTGGAAAGTATACTGGATTTTATATTAGAGGACCTGGGTTTGAATCATCTTCCCACCATTCTTTAGCGGCATGACCACAGGCAATTTGCTTAAACATCTCTGGGACTCAGTTTGTCTTGAACTAGATGGACTCTCAAATATCTTCCATCTATGAAACAAAACTCTGTTGTATAAAAGAAAAAAAATTGGGTAAAGTTAAGAATTTTGAGTTATTCATATTATTTAGTAATACAATCTCCATTGAACTCTATTTGACCTTATTCTACGTGAAATGGACTCTACAGGAGAATACCAAAAATAGCTACCCCCCAAATAAACATATTCTGAAAATGCATTTTAACCTTGGGATGTGGAAATGTATAAAAATACATTTTTAGTACATTAATAACACAAGAATTCCTTACAGTTGAAAATTACCGTTTTTAAAGGTTTCAAGATGTCTTTCCAGGTTCCAAACTGGCAGTAAGCCAGTGATTATAAGTGGCTCTATTTTAGAAGAATATCTAGCCTTATGTTTCTTAATTTTTCACATTGGTTCTATGTAAAATGTTCAACAAGTGTTTTTAAGTCCATTCCTCTTTGTCTTTTCATACATGCCCTAAACCAAAAAGCAGAAAGTTTAAAAAGTGCATAGACCCCAACTTATTGGTCTAGTTTCTTATAAAACTTAAATAAATGTTTACATAAGAATCTTAGAATAGTGTCATTATTTTCAGATCAACTTCTAAACTGGTTTGCAACAAATACCTTTTTTTTGTGTGTGGCTTCACTAAAAAGTCTTAGTGGTTAAAGCATCTGCGTTACATGTAATTTAAATGTCTTTGAATTTTCCTTCCATAAACCATTGATTGACCACATAATGGTGGACTTCCAAACCCCATTCTTTTGGCTAGTGTTCCATCTCATTGTGTGAACTGAAATGTAGCAACATCCAGCTGCTTTCTGCACTGAGTAACCACAGGAAGGCTCATAGTAAAGGCTATTTATGAGAACTTTACCATGAAAGGGATCAGAAAAACACTTGTAATACTTCACGTAATTTCCACTTTGGTGTGTGTCTTGTCTACATAACAATATTCTAGATTCCATTATTTTTTTTCTCACTCTCATGACTCCAGAGAAGTTTTACAAGTTGCCTTTTGTTGCTTAGATTTCTCAAGAATTTTAATGAATGTGGAAGAACTTGTCTCCCACGGCCATTCAAACTGAAATCTAGAATGAGTAGAATGCTTTTGAACCTGCCCGAGGACGAGTTATGTGAAAACTAATAACGTTTATTTACTGGTCTTATAGCTTAAACAGACATAATCAAAGGTAACTGTAGAACTTTGGGAAAGGGAGATAGAATACGAAGAAATAACAGAAATAGCATCAAATGCTTTTTGAAAATTTCCTGGTAGACAAGAGCAGATTTAGCAACTCAAAGGGGGCCCAAGATTGTAGAAGAAGTCAAGGTCAAGAAAGACCAAGGATAACCCCCTTCATTTAAGAGAAAACCAGACATTTTTCCTCTTCTTTTTGACAAACCTCCTGTGAGAGAGAATATCTCTAGAACTAGAATTCCTGTTTTTGAGTCTTTAACTATGCTGATCCTTTCATCTCAAATTCTTTTCTCCTCTTCCTTCAATCTCCTCCAACATTTGTGTCAAAGGTCATCTTTTCCCAAAAAAAGAGTTTTATGATTGACTCCACATGACTTTTTACTTCTGTACAAAAAACAAAGGTTTTACTACCTTTATTGTTCCAGATTGTCAATGCCTTCAGGGCAAGGACTATATCACCTATATTTTTAATACCATTACAGTTGATGGTAATAATTCTCAGCACATTATAGGAGGTTATCTGCTATTGCTTGATTTTTCATTAAGTATGTTTCTTTTGCTTCATTCTCAAAGAACTTTTAGCTAATTGAGTGCCGAAGGGCTAAGACTGAATCATGTGGTAGCTCACCACTCGAGTCACACAAGTCCTACTATAATGTCTAAACATGGCATAGAAGAGACCCTGGGATCTTGATGGCTATGACAGTGAAGTAAGGACTGGCAAGTTCTATCAATCTGTAAAGATTTTGGGTATGGTTTCAGCAGCAAATGACATCCACTGTCCAAGGCCTGGCTAAGTGTAGGGAGACTCATTACCAACAGACTGGATGCTGGGTGATGAATTGTTGGGCTATGGCAGCTATGAAACAAAAATACCAAACGATATTCAGTCCCAGATGGTCCCCTACTGCTTCTGCTTTAACATTGATGGAATAGTGTAAAAAGTGATATAGGAGGCTGACAAGCAAATAGTTTTTAGACTAAGAAGTTTAACTTAATTGTTGGTGGTTAGAGTCAAGAGGGACTTTAGAAACCATTCAGTCCAACCACTTTATTTTATAAGTAACAAATGAAAAACATGATTTCATGTCCTAGTTGGTCATCTTTTATTAAATGTTCACAATGAACACTGGCAAAAAATTACCATGAAAATAATTGCGGCTTATACACTTACATCATCTTCAGAGGATGGAGAGGTAGATGCATTATATAAAGAACTTGGTAAGAACTTCCAAATTAATTAGTTGTATAACAGAAGTTATATCACCATTATAGATTTGATATATTGTCATTCTGGCAATAAATTGCCCTCCCCATTCCCTCCTCCCCTGTGCTTTGGGTTAGTCCTGCCCAATAATCCTTTTGAAGCTGGCTTTGCTCACAAGCTTGGTCACTGGGGAAATGAAAAAAGGGAACTTATATGACACAAAGCCTGGTACAAATATTGGAGGAGTGGTGGGAGAGACAGAGAGGAAGAGAGAGAGAGAGAGGGAGAGAGAGAGAGAGAGAGAGAGAGAGAGAGAGAGAGAGAGAGAGAGAGAGAGAGAGAGAGAGAGAGAGAGAGAGAGAGAGAGAAAGAGGGAGGGAGGGAGGAAGGGAGGGAGGCAGAGAGAGAGAGGGAGGGAGGGAGGAAGGGAGGGAGGGAGGGAGAGAGAGAGAGAGAGGGAAGTGGGCACTAGGAGGAGTCTCTCTGCATGCTTTGCCTGCTTTTGACTTCTTTATATCATTCCATAGGAATACTGAAGGAAGTAGTTGATGTTGACACCAAGGACAGAACTACAAATGCAAAAACAGAGGCACTGGGTGTTCTACCATTTCTGAACTCACCAAATAACTTGACTTTCGTGCTGAACTATGAGTGTAAAAGAAAGTGAGTGAGAGGGGCATTTAAGCCACAAGTAGAAAAACTTTAGGGGTGTTTGTTAATTCTAGCAACTATGTCTGATGATTGAAATCCTGAGTTTAAGGAATTCCTATATATTCCATGAGGGCTAGAAGTCATGGAAGTTGCTTTCACATAGTTTCATTTTATTCCTTTAGACTCTATGGTAATGAATAAAGCACTATATATTGTCAAGTTATGTTTATGTAGTAAACACCATAGTCCCATGTTCCCATGATTAGGGTTCCTTGAGTATCACAGAAAGGAGGAGAGTAGTTTTCCCAGTGGGTGAGGGTGTAAGCTATAAGAACTAGTCACATAAATCTACCTAGGCAACACTCCTAGCCTAAGGAGATGAGTATAGTCATATGCAAAAGAGTCATAACTGGAAAATAGAGGTGAAAACTCTCTAATAATCAGAGGACTTTGCTTTTTCCCTGAGCACCATGCTGGTGTTGGATGGGGTGCATGACCACAGAGATTGATGGATTTCCCCAGTACCTAATTCTTATTATTTAACAAGAATGGCTAATGGCCACCAGCGTCTCCATTGGATTAAAAGAATATATTTAAATGCTCACTGATTTCAAAGACAAGGAGGGGACAGAGGACAAGGGTGAAAATACAACATAGGCCAAGAAATGAAAGAGGTAAAAGGTTCATCAACTACACTAAAGTCTCATACCTTCATATTATAGATACTTTGATCAAAAAGATACCCTCAATATGTCAAGTGCCAAAGAATATCATAAGCTGTGCAAGTTGACAATATCTTAAAAGAGAGGAAATGATTTATTGATGGAGGAGTCATTTCCAAGTCAACTGTCTGTAGATAGTCATTCTGCCAATAAAAAAATAAAAATGAGAAATATGGTTTGAAATTAAAATAATTCCAACATGGCCTATTCAATTAAACTATTGATGAAAAACAGGGGTGAGGAGGTAGAAAAAAAGAACCGGAATTGACACAGACTTTCACCATTTGCTAAGGCAGAAGTTTAACTGATCAATCAATTGTGAATCATGATGAGGCTGAAAGAGACAAAAAATTCCCTTCAGTCAGCAGTTGTGCATTTTGTAAAACAGAAATATAGGAGCCAAGTGTAGCAGTAAGTACCCTGGCACACACAGGAAAGCCTTCTGTACAGGTTCTGAGATCTGCTTTTCTAAAAGGAAAGCAACTTTTGAGGGGTCAACAATCACTTTAATCAAACACATATACCAACAGAGAAAATACAAGTAGGACCAACAGGCAGTGCTTCCAACTGTCTGACCATAGGCAATACATACATCGTTACCAGAGAGAGAAGGGCCAACATCTGCATTTTCAAAGCTGGGGGGCTTCTTAACATGGCTCAAAGGAAAATCTCACCTCAGAGGATATGTGTGTGTGTATATATGTGTGTGTGTATGTGTGTGTGTGTGTGTGTGTGTGTGTGTGTATACATGTATCAAGGACAACACTTTCTTGGAATATAATCTTGTTTTCAAAATCTTAGCAAGATTGATCATGGTAAACCCTGAGCAGTATCACCTCCTTAATGAGTGAAAGCAAAAACAAGTTTCAAAATGCTTAGTGAGAACTGGAATTAAGCAAGAACATCTCAATAACATTTAAGGATGAAATTGGAAAAACAACAAATGGATGAAAAATTTTAAAAAGAGGAAGCAATGGTGGCTTTTATAAAGAACTGTTTCCTCTATCAGTGACTGTGGAGAGATCACATATGGACCCTAACATCATAGCTTCATCCACTGAATGAAGCAATGAAACACACACACACACACACACACACACAATAAAGGCAGAAAAAGAAGTGGGCTAAGTTAAATATGCAAACAGGAGATCTATTTAGAAGATGACACAATTCTAGATTCATCGAGGGCTAAATTCTAAGACTACCTGATTGAGGGAAGGATATTCAGGTTTTATAATTACCAAAAATGGTAAACAAAAGTGTCAATAGCTACCAATTCATATTCTTATTTTCTCATCTTTTCAAAAATTCTATGAAGATAATATACATATATAGAAGACATTCTTGATGAAGGAGTGAGAAGGAAGCAGGTGGGTTTTTCAGAAACAAACAAACTACATCTTAACAATCAAAGAAGTAACTGAAAACATACTGAAAAGTAGACAAAATAAAAGATTTCACTAGTCTTATTCTTGTTTATAATAAAAAAAGTATTGGTTTGTGAGAGCAAAATGGCGCCATATAGTAGGAATTCTTGCTCTTCATTGTGTCATGGACCTCTCTGACTATCTAATAAGATCTATGGATGCCTCAGAATGAAATAAAATACATAGGGTTACAAAGGAAACCAATTATATTAAAAACAATTATTAAACTATCTCAAAGAGTAAGTTCATGTGCCCCATGTTAATAACCCCTACCTTAATGGTTCTTCAAAAAGCTACTTATATATGTTTACATATGGGATATATTTATATATGCTTATATATTCTACCTTTATATGTGAAAAATCATACACAATTCCTTTTAAGATGCAAAAATGGAGATGAACTTATTATTTTTGACATCTTATTTTTTAATTACTTAATTTTTAGTTCTCAACATTCACTTTTATAAGATACTGAGTTCTAAAATTTCCCCATTTCCTCTCCTCCCTCCTCCCCAAAACAGTATGCAATTTGATAGAGACTACACATGTATAATCATAGTAAACCTATTTCCACATTAGTCATATGTAATATATTATACATGTATAATCATTATACATTATACATAATATTATACATGTATAATATTAATACATAATATTATACATGTATAATCATCGTAATCCTGTTTCCACATTAGTCATGTTGTAAAGAAGAATTAGAATCAAAAGGAATAGTGATGAGAAAGAAAAAACAAACAAGAACCTCTACAAAAAATGAAACAAAAAAAGAAAATGGTACGCTTCAATTTGCATTCAGACTCCATAGTTCTTTCTCTGGTTGTGGATAGCATTTTCCATCTTTAGTCTTTTGGAATTGTCTTAGATCACTGTATTGCTGAGAAGAGCTAAGTCTATCAAAGTTGATCATGGCGTGATGTTGCAGCTACTGTGTACAATGCTCTCCTGGTTCTGCTTACTTCATTCAGCCTCAGTTCATGTAAGTCTTTTCAGGTTTTTCTGAAGTCTACCTGTTCACCATTTCTGATAGCACAATAATATTTCATTTCATTTATATACCATAACTTGTTCAGTCATTCCTCAATTGATAAGCATCCTCTCGATTTCCAATAGATGCATTTTCCAATAGATGAACTTATTCTATAGCCCTCTGATTAATCATATCAAGTGAGACACAAAATGATTTCATGTAATTGTCAAAGCTTTCAGCCACAATCCCAGACAGTCCAAATGAAAGAGGGACTTCCTTCAGACAATGGAGTCCTTCAGATTCCCCATTTGCCTTTGACACTGTACTGATTGTATCAAGACCTCTTAAATGAGGAAATCATTCAAAAGAATACTATTCATGCAGAATCACAGATGTAGAGCCACAAGGCAACTGAGACGCCATGGAGTTCAACGCCTTATTTTACAGATGAAGTAGGGTCACACAGTTAGTACCAGAAGCAAGATTTGAGCCGAGGTGCAGGTCTGTTCACTGTAGAAAGAGTGCTCAGCCTACCAGCCAATCAACTATTGTCCAAATAAGTTGATGAGGAGCTCATAGAGTTCATATATTTTTGAATTGACACTACAGATAAACAATGATCTGGGCCCTGAATTGAGCAGGATGGATTTCCTTTGGAAAATGATGCATTTCTTTTAAGTACTCCACACTTCTCCAAAAAACAAATTAGTCAGTTTCTTTGTATTTTGGTTTTCCTTGCTGCAAAATAGGATAATTCTAAACACAGACAAATACCTATTTGACCCTTGTTGATGTTATGGGAATTGTGATGATACGGGAGAGAGATGTAAGAAAAAACATTTCAGAGCACCCAAACATTTGAAGGCAGTATATGGTTAAGGCTGCCAACTTCAGCCTTAGGAGAGAAAAAAGTGTTAATTTTAAATGGACAAGGTGACACATTTCTGAGAACTGAGAAGCATCCTTCATAATTTGGGATAGAGTGTCCAAGTCAAAGGTGGTATTTAGTGAAAACCTTCCAGTACTCTATGATACAGGTGAAACCCAGATGGCTTGCAACCTGGCATAAGTTTATTTTTGTGTTTTGTTCTGATACAAAATGATTCCTCCACACACTTCCAGAAACTCTGGAAGAGTTAAGAAGCACTGTCCTTTCTCCTTTCTCACTTCTATTGCTTGGAAGCCCTAGGAAAAGGAGCTCTCTGAGGGTTTTGGGAGTACCTAATTCAAAGTGAAAGCTTCCATCAGGAGCCTCCATAGGCCAGTTGTTGTTCAGGATTCAGCCAAAATGTTCCATTCTTTTTCTGAGACTTAGTTTATTTTCCAGCCTTAAAAAAATTAAAAAGCCAGATCCTGGGAATTAAGTAGCTATTTAGGTTTCCTGGTAGCTTGGCAGCATTATTTTCAGTGTTTTATTGGGCTTACTATTTTGCTGAGGGCCTAACAGACTGTTTTTCAGATGCTTAATCAAGACCAAGTTTAATGATTAAAGGTAATTATCTCCAGATTAGAAGAACTTAAAAAAATTTAATTGTTGTTCCTAAACTTAACAAATAGGTCTCTGACAATCTAATTAAAACTTGTATCTTGTGCCAGGAAGTTTTAACCAGTCAGTGGTTCAACTTTGTGGATAGCACAACATTATCCTTTTAAGTTGCTTTGTGACAATTCAGACAGAATGAATGAATGAATAAGTCAAATGGTAAGCATTTATTAAGCACTTCCCAGTGCAGGCACTGGGGATAAAACTACAAAGAAAAAAACAAAAAAATCCCTCCTTACAAGGATTTTACATTCTTTTGAGGAGTTGATATGTACACTTAGCTTTAACTGAGAGAAGGAAGCCCTGGAGTAGCCTTATGTACCCACTTATTTTTTTTTTAAAGAAAAAAGAAATTCTGTTTCTTAAGGGAGTCTTTCTGCCTTCCTGATAGGGATCTAAGGGCTGACTGCACTGTTATTATACCTTTATGAAGAGTGGAGACCCCAAATGGGTTTATAGCAGTAAATCAAAATCAGATGCATTAAACCATAATGAAAAGTCCTTCACTTTTCATTAGATTTGCACCTTTAATGGTAATTAAATTTGGGGACCATATTGTAAAAGAATTTATTCTACTTTAGAACTATGGAATTTTGATGGATAATTAAACACATACAGAAAGTCCACACTGTTCATGGGAGCTGTTTATATAAGCTGGGGGGCAAAATGTTTTTTACAGTTTTGAAAATAACTTGGTATTCTGGAATAGGCCTCAAATGCTTGCTGAGGCCTTGTTTATCCAGGAAGGTACTATGATCCTCCGATCACTAGTGGTAGCAGCACTAGGATGGACTCCTAAGTAGAACTGGAATAACTCAATTTCTAGAAAATAAGTCATCCTGAGCTGAGTAGGGGATGGTACAATACTTAAAGGGATATAGATAGTGGCAACTACAGTTTGTTCCTCAGGAAAATACGTCTTCAACAGGAAAGACTCCACTGGCACTCTGTAGTCGTGGTTTTAATCTGAGAGGCTTCACAGAAGGTTTTTGTTAATCTTTCCTTGCCCTACAAACTGTTCCAGGGGTTTTTGTGGCAGAAATGAAAGTGGATGAAGCTGGGAGACAGGCAACGCAAGGCGTGGCTGCTGCGGCAGTCCTCCTTGTATGAGCATAGATTGATGTGCTTCTAATTATCAATGTGTGGGAGTTTTGTCAAAAAAGCTGGGCCTGTGTTTCCTTTTGTTTTTCAGTGTCTATTGTGGTTTATGTTTTAAATGGGACGCAAATGTGATTTATAGGGCATGGCCATCAGGCAGTTAGAGAAAATTGCACTTTAAGAGGCAATACAAACATGGTCAGGGAAGGGCAGCACGTGAACAGTGTGTCCCTATGGGTGCAAGAGGCACAATACAGGGGGGCTCAGGAAACCCAGAAGAGTAAACAACAAATGAAAGGTTACTTGATGCACAAAAAAATGGCTGCCTTCCACATGGGCTAAAAATTCCCTTGGAAGACAGAGAGGGTTGTGGTGGATCCAAGACAATTCTGTCTCCAAGAGTTGTAGAGGAGGCCACCACGTAGCAATCTGGGCTTTTGACAAAACACACACAAATGCAACCTGGATGCTGGATATGGAGGGCCCTGAAGAATTCTGAAAGGGTTGGTGCTGTTATTTATGTAACAGAGTAGGCGCCATGTGGTGCAATGGGTAATAAGCTGGAATCATGTCAGGAAAACCTGTGTTCAGATTCTGCCTGGAACACATACTGCCTATGAGACCAGTCCATTAGTGGCCCAGGTAACAATTCTCTAAGACTGTAAATTACAATCGTTCTTCAGCTGCAGGGGGGAATTTCTTTATTGGAAGTTCCCTTCATCAGTGAAATTACAGGTCTGGCCATTTGTGTGTGTGTGTGTGTGTGTGTGTGTACATACTTATATATGGACAGTTAGATGACTTAATAGATAGAATGCTAGGCCTAGAGTCAGGAAAACCTTAGTTCAAATTTGACCTCAGACACTAACTAGCTGTGTGGCCTTAGGCAAGTCACTTAACTTTTCTTTGCCTTAATCCACTGGAGAAAGAAATGGCAAACCACTTTAGTATATTTGCCAAGAAAACCCCATGGACAGTATAGGGTCATAAATAGTTGGATACGACTGAACAACAAATGTGTGTGTACATATATACATTATGTATGCATATATGTATGTGTTACATACATACATAAACATAACTGCACATGTATGTGTGTATAGAGATATAGAGAGAAACTACTGGGGCAGTGAGGTGGCACAGTGGATAGGACACTAGGTCTGGAGTCAGGAAGACATGAGTTAAAATCTGACCTCTGACACTTACTAGTGAGATTCTGAGCAAGTCACTTAACCCTGTTTGCCTCAGTTACCGCATATGCAAAATGAGCATGAGAAAGAAAGGGCAAACCAGTCCAAGTATCTTTGCCACAAAAACCCCAAATGGGGTCACAAAGAGTTGGACATCACCTGAAAACATCAACAGAGAGAATAGACATCTCTAGCATCTTCTCCCCCTGCCCCTTCTCCATAGAAGACTCTAATTCCTGGCAAGAGGGGAAACAGGAAGCTTGGACCAGAGCTGGGTCACTCTGCTCTACTTAGAGAGAGGGGGCTCCATTCATGGGAATATAATTTCTGTTCACTTGTTTTTACAAGAAATTACAAGAAATATTTTTTTCAACTTCTTCCCAGTTTAACTTTCTTTTTGGCAACCTGAAGTGGGATTAGCATCTTCTCTCTCATCTGGAAACTAGAAGCCTCAAAGTAACTGCAGCTCCTGAAAAGACTCTAGAGACTGAAGCTCTCTTATCTCTCCCTCTCAACAGCTCCATCATCCCTCGGTGAGGTGTGAGGCATTGGTCTCCACTAATGAGGAGTGAGTCCCATACCACTTAGCTTTGGGATTCAGGTTATATTTGAAAGAACAGTTTGCAGAAAGACCTAAAATTGCTTTCCCATGGACAAACCAAGCATTTCTGGGCTTCCTTGGGGAAAGGAGATGATATTACTTGGGGGTTTAGGGGAGATGAAATAGAAAAGAGACAGAGGAGAAAACCATTTGATCCCTCCTAAAGGGAAGAGGCAGTCATCATTTTGTTTCCATCTTTCTCCCCTGTAATCAAATCATAATCAGGACTTCAGCATCCAATCTACTTTGCTTCCTAGCACAGGGGCATGGACAAACGTGTCAGCCAAGGGCTTGTGGAACACTAAAACTGGGATGTCCTCTGTTTAGTCTTTCTCTTTGGGAAGTTAAGTGAGAGACAGTACTTCCTGATAATAAAGTATGTCTCAGGAAAAAAAAAAACTGACAGCAGGATCTATTGAATACCCAGAAAGGACTGACATGCAGCATGTCTTAAGATCATAAAATTATGTGGATTCAGATTTTGTGTGTGTGTGTGTATGTGTGTATACACATAGTAGAGATGGGATTTGAACACAGGTCCCCTGATTCCTTTTTCCATAGCACCATACTGGATACAAGAGGAAAGTTCAAAACAGAAGTTATATTTTCAGTACAATTTTTAGTGTAATGGATAATTTAATAAAATTGCTTTCATTACATTTTTATTTCCTTACATGTTATTTAATTTCACTTGCTAACACCTCACAATAAAGAAATGGAAGTTGTGATTCACGACATACTGTCTCCTAGTTCTCTACTTACTTGTCTTACCTCTTCTCAGTCTCTTTTGCTGGTTTAGCTTCCAGATGTGGTTCCTTAGTTATGGGGGTTCCCTGGACACCCTATTCCTCTCTGTATTCTCTCTTTTGGAGACTTCATCAGTTCCCATGCATTTAATTATCACGTCTACGCTGATGAGTTGTAGTTCTATATATTCGGCCCCAGTTTGTCTCCTGAGCTCCAATCCCTCATCATCAATTGCCTATTAGACATCTCAAACACAGTGTATCCTAAATAGAACTGGAAGGAATGTTTCCTCCTCCAAACTCTCTTATTGAAAGTGCCACCGTTCTCACTCCTCATACTTCTCACTCACTCATCTCCTCATTCTCCCTCACTCCACAGATCAGTGACCAAATCTTTCAGTTTAAACCTGCTTAAAGTCTCTTGCATTCAAATCCTCCCCTCTCATGACTGACCATCTTAGTGTAGGTCCTCTTCACCTCTTGCCTAGATTATTGCAACAACCTGGAAAATGGTTTCCCTAGAAGAATCTTAAAGGTCATGTAGATCAGCCCCGTCAAAGGAAACTGAAGCCCAGGGAAAATAAATGACTTGCCCAATGTCAGACTGGTTGTAAATAATGTATCTTTGATTTGAACTCTGGTACTTTGACTCCAAATCCCCTTCCTTTCTAGTATACTATAAAACAGAAGCTGCTGAGGAGTAGTAGGGAGAATTTTATCTTCATCATGGAAGAATACTAGTCCAACTAACTGAAGCATTTTCATATAAACTGAATTAGAATTAGGGGTTAGAAGTCAAGACTGTTGGCTATTATTCTTGTGTTGCAATTATGTCCAACTCTTTGTGACTCAATTTGGGGTTTCTAAATAGGTACATGTAGTACAGATTACATAACGTACCCTCCCTTGGGCCTCTGTGCCTAGGACAACTGGTTTCATTACTTCATTTTGGAAATCATTCAGGGAGCACCCCCAGAGTGATATGCATATACCAGACCAACTGCTGCACTGGTATATGGGAGATAGACAAGAAAATATGAAGGCAGGGGATGCCATTATAGAATACAAGACTCGGAGCAAGATGTTGATATGAGTGGTTGGCATACTGTCCTGGGGCAGGGTGATGTTGGAGACAGAAATGGAGACTCATCTGAATGCTCCAAGAAGGAAATACTCTTACAAATCTGAAACAGATTTGGAGAAACGGCAGGACAGTGGGTTCTGGATGTACAACACACAAAATGGAGGTATTTTGTTTGGGAGGTGTGGTTTTGAGTTCATAAGTTTTAGTGGAAGCAGAGGTCCCAGAGAACTCTCTCTAGGTGGATCACGAAAGAAGAGTAAATCTTGGTGATGTTTTTAAATTCTCTCTATTTTTTACAAGTTAATTGTTTTTGAAGCTCTATACACTCTATTTCTAATCTTTTTTACTTTATTCTAATATTTCTTATCTTACCAGAACCACTGCAGCCTGTTTGCATCTTTCTGTTTTTCAGGGAGGCCCAATTTGGGTAGTTTTTCTGATTTTATTCTGATTTTATTTTATTTAACTTCTATTTTCTTCAATCTTGTTTCTAATTTCTTTTTTTAACTTCTTTCTTAATTTCTTAACTCAATATTGGAGTCCTTATGGCCCAAGTTTTTTCTTTTCACTGAGATTCTATTGTATTTATTGTGAAATTACCCTCCTCCTGGGTTCAGCTCTCTGGCTTCTCCTAACCCATAGTGTTTCTTAATTGTATTTAGAGTTCACTTGTATTTGCTCAATTCTCCAGTTTAAGTTCCTGAGTTGGGACTCTATGCTAAGGCCAACCTCTGTTCCATTCCATACTCTTGAATGGCATGAAAAAGCCTTTCCATAATCTTGGTGCCACTGGCACTACAGCTCTAGATAGAATGGCTAAGACAAAAGCTTTGCCATCTGTTGAAATCCCTGTCTTCTTTCTCCATTGCCTGGTGATTCAACCATGGCACTTGGTCTTGGTCTCTTCTTTGTATCCTTCTCATTGAATAATCCCCAAGTGGGAGTAAATTTTGTCGCCTGCTATGGTGCTAACAGGTCCCAATTAAGTAAGTGTTGCAGACTGTGCTAGTCTCTGGCTTTCAAGAAGTCTTCCCAGGATAGTTTGCCTGGATATTCTGGTGGTTCTCTCTTCTGCTGTGACAATGAGAGGAATGGGAGCTTCAGAATTCTGGGAATATATCAGGTAGTGAACTGCTTGTCGACATCTCAAGGGTTGACTCTTGATTCTTTCTCATAGTCCGGTGCTGAGATCTTTCTAGCTTGGGGTCCTCTTTAGCAGAGTTCATGTAGGCTTATTCCTCCTATGGTACATCCCTCTGAGAACCTGCTGAGGATGTTGGCTGTCTTCTTGTTCAGTCTCAAGCTGAATGGAAGAGTTTACTATTGGTTCTTTATGGTTCACCTGATTTACTTTATCATTGTTACCTCTGATGCCTTTTCAGATTTTTACTAGGGCATTTGTGGAAGAGCTGGGCTCCTTTCAAGCCATTCATATCACCGTCTAAATCAAAAGCAGTTTTAAAAAATGAGGAAATTAATTTATCTTGTGAGAAAAAACATTTCTTATGCATTCATTTATTTACTTTCAATGAGTTTAATTCATGACCCAGGCTTCCATGCTCTGGACTTATAAAAATGATTTTTACTTTGGGATCAGAACCACCCCTAATCATGCTCTCTTTAATTCTTTTTGCCTCTATCAGAAGCTACCATTGTAAGGGCTTAGACAATATCTCAAATATGACTTGTATCTACATCTTTTCATTTAAGGGTAAAAAATTCCTAGATCTTGGACATATAAAAAAAAGTTAACAATTCACACTGGGTCCAGGTGACTGTTGAAGATAAGTTCATCAATTGGATCCAGGAACGTTTCTTTATATAAAGATTTATTAAATGAAATTCATATTCAAGGCACTGTGTTAGGCTCTGAAGACCAAAAGGCCAAAGGAAGGTAATCATTTTATGATATTATAGTAATGAAATATAAATATTAAAGCTTAGAGCAAGACATTTTTAAGAATTAACATCTGGGATATTTTTGGAAAATTTAGATGTTGAAACTTTGCATTAAAAGCAAAATGTCAATTTTTAAGAATAAAAATTCTTTCAGACAAAACATTCTACATGGGTGTGGTTGCTCATGATACTTTCAGTTAATTAAATGCAAACCTAATCTCAACATTGGTGTGGCACTTGAAGAATTCTCTTGTCTTCTTTTTTACATTTTTATGCTAAGAAAAAGTAGCTAGAATGTTGACTTCAATAAACTATTCTAATCATAGAATTTAGCATTACTTGATGTTTTTAATTTTAGCACCTAAGTAGCATAAAATCTAGATTCTTATAAAAATCTTCAATCTCCTACACTGAATATAGATAATATTTATTATCATAACATCCATAGCAAAAACTAGACATATACATATATATATGTATATATATATACTGTCTTTAAATTTATATCAATCTTTAAATTTAAAACAATTTATATACACATACATACATATTACATACATACACACACACACGCACACACACACACACACACACACACACACATATATATATATATATATATATATATATATATATATATACATATACACAATCTTTATAATGTAGAGAGTTTTTAAGTGTTTGGGAAATCTTGACTTTTGCCTTATTTATGATTTTGAAAAAGCTTTTACAGTAGAATTTAGTATTAATTGAGAATATTCAATTGCTCAAATATAGATTAAGCAACCAATAAATGAAAGGCATAAGTGCTGCTTCACAGGGTTGTAGTGAAGCTCAAATGAGATGATATTAAGTAAGATACTTTGCAAGCCTCAAGGTACTATATAAATGCAAGCTATCTCCCCTGTTAGATTGTGAGCTTCTTGAAGACAAGGGCTGTTTTTACCTTTCTTTCATTATCCCCGATGTTTATCATTGTGCTTGGCACATAGTAAGTGCTCAATTAACGTTTGTTGAAATGAAAATCATTTGTGGACTTGACTGGGAATACAAATACAGAGGACCCTCAACTGCCCTCAAGGGACTGACATTCTGCTAGGAATGATATGATACAAATAGACAACATAGGAGGAAAACTGCAGATCTGAGAAAAGACAGGAAGGCATGTACAAGACTGTCTTGCTTTGGGGGTGAAGTTAAAGTTGAGTACATGGGTAAACAATTTTAAGTCAGGGATCTTTGACTAGGAGTCAAGGTTTTTAGACTTGAGAAGTCAGAAGAGATATTTTAGCAGAAACATCCATATGTGATCTTATAGAAGTTGGCTCTGGAATAGAGAAGAAAGGGGAGATTTGGACTCTGATGCAGGAGAGAAGGTAATTTTTTCAAGATGTTGAAACACACTGATTGTGTCTTGTGGTGAGAAGAGGATGTACACTAGAAAAAAAAAGAAGAGCCTATGAAAATAAGAAAAAAAAAAGAACTGAGCAACAATAACAAAAAAGCTTTCTCCAACAGCAAACATTGCTGCTGTGGTACAACAAGGAAAACTCCAAGTACTTCAGCCTTAGGATATGCATGTTTTTACAGTACTGTATTATATTGTTTCATTCTCCCAATCTCTTCCATTCACTTAAATCTGCTCACAAACATTTAATTCATGTGCTTTAATTCAAAGCATATGGCCCTTGGAAATCACACGCAGTTTTACTCTCTCATTGTTTCAGGTATTTACTGTTCACGGACATGGCAGTTCCACATGTCACTTTTGACTCTCAGGACCAAAGCATGTTGTGCTTCTGAAGTGATGGCATTAAGATACTCTGTTTCTTAGTCGGGAGTGGAGTCCTTTCATTCATAGAAAACACCTGGCTCCTTCAGCCATGGAATCCTTAGTGCTTAAAGTAATGAACCCTGGATACAGAATTCTTCCATGGTAGTGTCCTAGTTTTCTTTCACTGAGGTTGGTTGGTGGACAAAATTTTACTGAAACAAATATCTTCTAAATAAGAAAGCTTACCTATGAAAAGTATTCTTTCCTTGATTCCATGTTTTATATGTGACTAATGGTGGTGAAAACTGCCTACTCACTCAAACTTGGCACCACTAGAGTTACATGTATTCCACCTTTATTAGCAGGTCAGCAATATTAAAGAGTAAGCATCAGCGTTTTAGGGATGTTGCCAATGTGACTGCTTACAGAATTATAGACACCTGGAGTTGGAGGGGACCTAGCTCAACCACTTCTGGAGTATGAATCTCTTTACTGCAATCTTGCCAGATTATTTGGATTTAGCTAGATGATCTCCAATGACAGGGAGCCTACCCTGGTGTGAGGTAACCCATTCTGCCTCTTGATTAGTTTTTTCTTGGTATTGAGCTATAACTTGCCTGCTTATCACTTCTATTTCTAGTTCTACCATATTGGAACCAAGCAGAACAAATAACCATATTTTTCTTCACTTTTCTATGCTTAGCATCCCTAGTTCCTTCATGGCAAAGCTTTGAGTTCCCTTATAATGCTGGTGGCCTTAACTGGTTAGTTAAGTTGCCAACAGTTAGATTTATAGAATTAACAGAATGCTGTTAGGTTAGCCTTGGTTTTTGAAAAGTTTGACTGTCTCTCCTACAGCTAATTCCTATAGCTACCTACAGCACCACTCTTCATTGGTTATTGACTTATAATATTCTTAACATACAAGTCTAACCTTATGACTCCCGTACTACATAGACTCTAGTAGCTCCCCTTTGTCTTAGGATCAATGTTTGATCTTATGTTTAGCTATAAGCCCTTAACAACTTGTCTTCAAACTTCTTTCCAGCATTATTATGTATTAGGCTTCTTCCAATATATGGCAGTCCAATCAACCAATTTGCCAGAAATGCATTCTCTTGTCATTTCTATCCTTAGTATTTCTTGTTTCCATCAACACTTTCATTAAAAGTAAAATGTCAGTTTTTAAGGATAAAAAGTTCTTTTATGCTCAGTGGCCACACTCAGGTAAACCATTTCGGCAGATGGGCTAAAACAGGTTGAGGATGACTGAAAGATCTCAAACCCAAAGAAGAGCAAGTGAAAACCTCTCCCAGTGGAATGGTTAGATGAAGGCAATTGAAGCAGAAGTTGTGGAGAACTTAGAGCTTAGTCAGACATCAGGGACATGAAAATCATCTACTACATCCTGAGGCATCACCAATTGTCTTGACTTTTGTCTTGCCACTGGACTTTGATGACTCTGTGAGAGAGTGAAACCTATGATTCTGCTCAGATTTTGCCTCACTTAAATCCAATTTATGTGCGAATCAAAAGACATCAACCATACCGTCTTACCATTTTTTACCTACCTCAAAGTCCTGTGATGATAGGCAAGTGATGAAGCAGCCAGTGTGTATGCACTGGCTGCTGTAGTTACAACCTTGAACATAGGTGGCCCAGGTCATTGGATGATTTTCTCATTGGACAAAAACAACCTTTTAAGGACCACACTACTCACTTCCTAGCATGAGGAAGGGGCTAGAAAAAGGGACCCAAAGTTGTCTGCTTCACCCAATCCTGGCCTGCATAACATGGTAGGTAGGGATCCACTTCTGTAATTGAAACACACACACACACACACACACGAACACACGCACATGCACACACAAAGTTTTGCAAAGATGATTCCATTCACAATTGGTACATGGATGTGCACTCCTTTGTAAATAATACAAAATCCAGTAGACCTGAAAGATAAATAGTTTTTGTTGTGAGAGAATTCAGCAGGTGTCACATCCAAATAGCAGCCCTGAATAAAATATAAAAGGGCTGGCAAATGAAGGCCAACTTACCAAAGCTCAAGCTGGATACACATTTTTCTGGAGTAGCCTTAGAGATGGGGAGAACTGTGACACTTTTGCAATCAATGCTAATCAAGCAAACTTGTATGCCTAGAAAAAGAGTGAAGGAGGGGCTCATGACAATGCGATTGCCACTTAAAGCACCATGCTACCATCATCAGTACATATGCTCCCACCATGACAAACCCTGATGAGGTCAAAGGAAAGTTTTATGAAGATCTGGAGACCCTCATAATCAATGTGCTGAAAGGACATATTTATAATTCTGGGTGACTTTAATGCAAGATTGAAGGCACAGACCACCAGGAATGGAGTTGGAAGCAACAACAGCAATGGTCATTTACTACTGGAGATTTGTACATCCCATGACCTTATCACCAGCACCATCTTCTGCTTACCTAAATGCAATACAACCTCATGGATACAGCCTCACAGCAAACAGTGGTATTTAACAGACTATTTTACTGTAAGGAGAAGAGACAGGATATGAGAGCAATGAAGGCAATGTATTACTGCACAGTACTGGACTGACTGATCATAGACTTATCTTCTCCAAAAGGAGACTCCAAAACTGGACTAGAAGAAAAATTGGGAAGATATTTGTGAAGATTGGTAATGAAGGGGCACCAAGACCTTCCTGAGAAAAACTGGGCGAACTTCACTTTTACTGTGTTTTTGCAGTATTCTATATATAATTACTTGATGTATAAATCCAGTGAGTATATTAGCTAATTATCATTTGTCAAGTAATTCAGATAATACAGAGTTCTAAATGTTCATCCCCAGCCTATCTTTATTTTCCAACTGCATATAAGAAACCAGGAGGATTCACTGATCATTTTAAAGACCTGACACAGTTGTCTACATCAGTGACTGTAATTCCAAGGAGTGAAATAAAACTATGTCACAGAATTGAGGACAGGGGACCATGATCCTTAAAAGACTCAGTAGAGACAGGTCCTTCTAGTTAGTGAAGTACTGATCAGTTGTGACTGGTGGACTCCTTATCCATAGTCCATACAGGGCTAGCTGCATTGCAAGAGAAAGGAGAAACTAGATTGAAAGAGATGGGTCTACTTTTTAAAAAAAAATCTAGAACTATTCCTTTTGAAACAAGGTGATTAATGAGGCTCTTCAACTTACCCAAAGCACTCTGTTTTCTCCACCTTCTAGCTTTTGCTAGAATTCAACAAAAGTGGTGGCCCCAAGACAAGATTAACAGAAGACTTAATATCAACAGATTAGAGCATTTCTTCAAAAAGGAACAGTTCTTTGCTAACTTAGAGGGAACATTGAGCCAACACACTCTTGACAACACTGGAGCAGAAAAGAAGTGGGCAGCTTTCAGAGATGTGGTGTAAAGTACTGCATTTATTCATCTGGGCCAGAACACTCACAAACATTAAAATTGGTTTGAAGAAAATGATGGGGAAATTCAGAAGCTTCTCAATGAAAAACAATAACTCCATATGGTTGACTAGTAGGATAGGTCATCCATCCGTAAGAAGGTAGCTTTTAACTCCAACAAAAGTAAAGTACGTGCAAAGCTTACAGAGATTCAGGATTCTTGGCTCAGTAAGAAGGTAGATGAAATTCAGTTTTATGTTGATGATAACAATTTGAAGCACTTTTATGATGCCTTGAAGTTGTTTCTGAGCCAAAGACCTATGGTGCATCTCAACTATTCAGCGCTATCAGAATCACAATTATTAGTGATAAAGACATGATCCTGGAGAGATGACCTGAACACTACCACGGTGTTCTCAACAGATCATTATCAATCAATTCTGAAGCCACTTGACTATATCTTTCCCACTGAAGTCACTCCCTCTCTAGCCAAACTTCCAACTGAAGAAGGGGTTTTGAAGGCCATTGGGCTCTTCTCCTGTGGCAAAGCACCTGGTGCTGATTCTATTCCAGCTGAGAGTTATGAGGTAGGAGGTCTACTGTTCATACCAAAGCTGGCTGAAAATTTGGGGTTATAAAGCAAAAGAATCCCGCAGAAGTTCAAGAATGACTCCATAATCCATTTCTACAAAGGCAAAGGAAATAGATTATCCTGTGACAACCACAGGGGACTCTCTCTCTTAGAAATTACTGGCAAGATTCTTGCTTTCTTAGTAGGCTTATCCTTCACCTGGAAGATCATCATCTACCTGAGAGTCAGTGTGACTTCAGAAAGGGCCTAGGAACAGTCATTATGTTTGTTGCCCAAGAATTTCAGGAAAAATGCCAGGAGCAGAACAATGGTCTCTATACAGCATTTGTCGATATGATCATTTTTTTAAAATTTATTTATTTGACATTCATTTTAACAAAATTTTGGGTTCCAAATTTTCTCCCCTTTTGTCCCCTCCCCTCCCAAACACCGAGCATTCTAATTGCCCCTATCACCAATCTGCTCTCTCTTCTACCATCCCTCTCTGCCCTTGTCTCCATCTTCTCTTTTGTCCTGTAGGGCCAGATACCTTTCTATACCCCTTTACCTGTATTTCTTATTTCCTAGTGGCAAGAACATTACTCGACAGTTGTTCCTAACACTTTGAGTTCCAACTTCTTTACCTCCCTCCCTCCCCACCCCTTCCCTTTGGAAGGCAAGCAATTCAATATAGGCCAAATCTGTGTAGTTTTGCAAATGACTTCCATAATAGTTGTGTTGTATAAGACTAACTATATTTCCCTCCATCCTATCCTGTACCCCATTACTTCTATTCTCTTTTGATCCTGTCCCTCCCCATGAGTGTCGACCTCAAATTGCTCCCTCCTCCCCATGCCCTTCCTTCCATCATCCCCCCCACCCTGCTTATCCCCTTATCCCCCACTTTCCTGTATTGCAAGATAGGTTTTCATACCAAAATGAGTGTGCATTTTATTCCTTCCTTTAGTGGGATGTGATGAGAGTAAACTTCATGTTTTTCTCTCACCTCCCCTCTTTATCCCTCCACTAATAAGTCTTTTGCTTGCCTCTTTTATGAGAGATAATTTGCCCCATTCCATTTCTCCCTTTCTCCTCCCAATATATTTCTCTCTCACTGCTTGATTTCATTTTTTAAAGATATGATCCCATCCTCTTCAAATCACTCTGTGCACTCTGTCTCTATGTGTGTGTGTGTGTGTGTGTGTGTGTGTGTGTGCATGTGTGCATGTGTAATCCCACCCAGTACCCAGATACTGAAAAGTTTCAAGAGTTACAAATATTGTCTTTCCATGTAGGAATGTAAACAGTTCAACTTTAGTAAGTCCCTTATGACTTCTCTTTGCTGTTCACCTTTTCATGCTTCTCTTCATTCTTGTGTTTGAAAGTCAAATTTTCTTTTCAGCTCTGGTCTTTTCATCAAGAATGCTTGAAAGTCCTCTATTTCATTGAAAGACCATTTTTTCCCCTGAAGTACTATACTCAGTTTTGCTGGGTAGGTGATTCTTGGTTTTAGTCCTAGTTCCTTTGACTTCTGGAATATCCTATTGCATGCCCTTCGATCCCTTAATGTAGAAGCTGCTAGATCTTGTGTTATCCTGATTGTATTTCCATAATACTTGAATTGTTTCTTTCTAGCTGCTTGCAATATTTTCTCCTTGACCTGGGAACTCTGGAATTTGGCCACAATGTTCCTAGGAGTTTCTCTTTTTGGATCTCTTTCAGGCGGTGTTCTGTGGATTCCTTGAATATTTATCTTGCCCTCTGGCTCTAGAATCTCAGGGCAGTTTTCCTTGATAATTTCATGAAAGATGATGTCTAGGCTCTTTTTTTGATCAGGGCTTTCAGGCAGGCCCATAATTTTTAAATTGTCTCTCCTAGATCTATTTTCCAGGTCAGTTGTTTTTCCAATGAGATATTTCACATTATCTTCCATTTTTTCATTCTTTTGGTTTTGTTTTGTGATGTTTTGGTTTCTCATAAAGTCATTAGCCTCCATCTGTTCCATTCTAATTTTGAAAGAACTATTTTCTTCAGTGAGCTTTTGAATCTCCTTTTCCATTTGGCTAATTCTGCTTTTGAAAGCATTCTTCTCCTCATTGGCTTTTTGAACCTCTTTTGCCAATTGAGTTAGCCTGTTTTTCAAGGTGCTATTTTCTTCAGCATTTTTTTGGGTCTCCTTTAGCAGGGTGCTGACCTGCTGTTCATGCTTTGACTGCATATCTCTCATTTCTCTTCCCAGCTTTTCCTCCCCCTCTCTAAGTTGATTTTCAAATCCTTTTTGAGCTCTTCCATGGCCTGAGCCCACAGAATATTTAGTCTGGATGTTTGGGATACAGAGGCCTTGACTTCTATGTCTTTGCCTGATGGTAAGCATTGTTCTTCCTCATCAGAAGGGAAGGGAGGAGATGCCTGTTCACCAAGAAAGTAACCTTCTATAGTCTTATTTCTTTTCCCTTTTCTGGGCATTTTCCCAGCCAGTGACTTGACCTCTGAATATTCTCCTAACACCCACCTCGCCTCCTGATCCTCCCAGCCAGAGCTTGGGGTCTGAGATTCTAATGCTGCTTCTCAGCCTCAAGGCTTCTGCAGGGGCGGGGCTGCTATTTAGTGTGAGATTAAGTTCAGGTACTCAGGTCAGGGCAGGGCTGCCTCTCAGGCTCAGTTCCCTCAGGGGGTTTATGCAGAGACCTTCAACAATGGATCCAGGCTCCTGCCTGCTTGGGGAGCCCTGGTCTGCCGCTGCTTCGGCTACTGCCTCCAGAGGGGGCCTGAGTTATGGGGGCACCCCACTCCCCTCTCGACCTGCCAAGAAGACCCTCTCACTGACCCCCGTCACCTGTGGGTGGAGGGACCCGCATGGCCGCTGGAGATCCCGTCCCTGAAGCCCGCTCAGATCTGTTCCTTTCCGTGCCTCGGCCACGGCAGGGCTGGGCTGGGCTCCGCGTCCACAGCACGACGGACCTTTTGCAAGAGGTTTGCAGGTCCCTCTGGAACAGAAATCTCCTTTGCTCCACTGTGCTGTGGCCTCTACTACTCCAGAATTCGCCGTGAGTTCCTTTTTACCGATGTTCTATGGGTTGTAGGTTCGGAGCTATGTGTATATGCATCTTTCTACTCCGCCATCTTGGCTCCTCCCTCCCTCGATATGATCATTTTTTTGGAGAACTCATAGTAAGTGCTTACATGGGGGTCAGAAGACACAATAGTTATCAACTCTCCATCTTCCCCCTTCCTTACAACAATTCATTTTTGGAGTCCTTCAACAATTGTTTTAACCACCATTTGACTAGCTGGAAGGATCAGTTTTGAACTGGATATCTCTGTTGTACAAAGACCCAGAAGTAAGGCTGATACTTTCAGCCAATCACAAGATATTTCCTATAGTCACAATTTGCTTGTATCTAATGACCCAAAGTCCCTATTATCCTGTCAAATAGAATACAACTTTATTCACATTTGATTAATTTTTGATTGATTGACTTGAGATGTCTCTATGTTCACATTAACCAACACACATACACACATGTGGCAATATGGAATAACAAATTATTTAGCATGGAAGTCATATAGCTCTCAAGGAAAACAGCTACTATGCTGTCAATTTTCTTTTCCAGCCCATCATTTTATTTTTTAAATATTTATTTTAAATTCTTTTTAAAGATTTGAGTTCCAAATTACCTCTCTTACTCCTGCCCCTTTTGCATCCATTCAGAAGGCAAGCAATACGATATTACTTATGCATCTGAAATCATGCAAAATATATTTTCGTATTAGTCATGTCACACAGAAAAAAGCAACAAAAAATAAAGTGAGAAAACTATATTTCTATTTGTACTCAGAGTTCATCTTTCTCTGGAGGTGGATAGAATTTTTCATAATGAATTCCATTGACTTGTCTTGGATCACTGTATTTCAGAGAAGAACTAAGTTATTCATAGTTGATCATCACACAATGCTGTTGTTACTATGTAATATGTTCTCATTCTGTTCACCTCACTTTGCATGAGTTCATGTAAGTATTTCTAGGTTTTTCTGAAATCTTCCTGTTTATCATTTCTTGTAGTACAATAGTACTCTATCACAATCATATGCCACAATTTATACCATTATTTTTTTTTTACTTAAGCTGAGACAAAATTGATTTTGTTCCATTTCCTCATTTAACTCTGCTTCAGTTGTGTCTCTTATAAACAACATATTGTTGGATTCTGGTTTCTAATCCAGTTTTCTATCCTCTTTAGTTTATGGGTGAGTTTGTCCCATTCACATTCACTGTTCTGATCACTTCTATTTTTTTCCATTCTGTTATCTCCTGTTTATCCTTTTCTCTGTCTTTTAACTCTCTCTTTCCTCAAGAGTCTATTTTTATTCTGACTACTGCCTCCTTTAATCTGGCCTCCCTTTTATCATCCCTTCTTTCTTTCTCTTATCCCTTCACCTTCCTTTTCCCATTTAGTTACATAGATTTCTATATGCATCTGAGTGTGTATGTACACATATATATGTATAGAAACATAGGAATATATGTGTATATATGTACATATGTGTATATATGCATATATAATAACACACACATAAACATACATACATTCTTCCCTCTTTGAACCAATTCTGAAGATAGTAAAGTTCAAACATTGCCCACCCCACATTTCCCCCTCTATTGTAAAAGCTATTCCTTGTGCATCTCTTATATGTGAGGTTATTTTCCTCATTCTCTTTCTCCCTTCCCCTTTCTCTCAGTGAATCTCTCTTTCTCATCACATAATCTACTAACACCTATGGTTTCTGTCTATGTAGATTGTTTCTAACAGCCCTGATAATGATAAAGTTCTTAAGACTTATGTGTATTATCTTACCCTAAATGAATGAAAGCACTTTAAGCTTATTGAATCTCATGATTTTTATTTCATTTTTAGCTTTTTATGATGTTCTTTAGTTTTGTTAAATATCATTTAAAAAATAGCTATACCCCTTTTTTTTAAATCAAGAGTGCTTGAAATCCTCTATTTCATGAAATATCACTTTTCCCCAGAGGCTTCTGCTCAGTTTTGCTGGGTAAGTGATTCTTGGTTGTAATCCTAATTCCTTTGCATTTCAGAATATCACATCCTAAGTCTTAAACTCCTTTAATATAGAAGCTGCTAAATTTTTTTTTATCCTGACTGTGGCTCTTTGAATGGTTTGAAAGTCTGAGTGATTTCTTTCTGGCTGCTTGAAGTATGTTCTCTATGACTGGGAAGCTCTGAAATTTGGCTTTAATATTCTTGAGGGGTTTTGTTTTGTAATCTCTTTTAGGAGGTGATCAGGAGCCGTCTCAAACCTTAATACCATTAATATGAATATGACTAGAGCAAATTATTTACATTTTTAGCTTGGCAAATTCAAATGAAAACTGAAAAATTTAACAATTTTGAACCCAATTTTTATATTTGTCCTAAACAATCTTATTACTACTTATTACAACTATTTATTAAAACCAACTGAAAAATTTTCATTCTAGCTATTTCCTTTAAGTTGTTCTTTGCCCTCCATATTTCCTCTCTCAAAAGGGTGAGATTCTGCTAGGGAATTATTAACAGAATACTTTTTTAAGTAAGATGATGATCCCTGATACCCAAATGAATTAATTTAAAAGTTGACAAAATAATTGTAATTGTACCAAAAATTCTGGGATAGGATGCATAAACGCAATGAGTTGTCAATTTAAATACAGTGCAGATCAAATAAGTTATTAATAATAAAACACGTTTGCTTTTCAAAACATGCTCAACATTCAAGTGGTAGTGATACATCCAAATAAAATTACTTAGGTAACTCAAGATATTCTACCATTCTTTTCTTCAAGACAAAACTGAAGATATTTCTGTTTTATGCTTAATAATTGATAGAACAACAATTTGGTGCCATGAATGATTCCATCAATACCCAATTATTCTCACATTAATTTTAGGAAGGACTAAAAGTTTAGGCTAAATACCTCAAATCTTATATCTGCATCTTATTCTAGTAGCTCAGATGTACTCTAGTATTAACCTACAAAGTAAGAAATTAATATTGTATCTGTATTGATAATCTGCAATGATTACAGAAATTTGCCATAGAAAGAATGTAGTGGTATTATACAGTAAGAGGGAAACAGCAAGGATTGCAGCATATACAGGAGGGCCTTCTGTATAGGTACTTAGATCTACTTTTCTAAAAGGAAAGCAACTTTTGAGGGATCAACAGTCATTTTAATCAAGCACAGATATCATTCATTTCATTCAGAGGAAAAAGTCACCACTCTGAACTTCAGAGAAAATGCAAACAGAGAAATGAAGACCAACAGACAGGGCCTCCACCTGTCTGACCATAAGCAATACATACATCACAGATCAACAGACAGATCCAACTATCTGACTGTTATATACATACATAGTTACCAGAAAAAGAAGCATCTACAACTGGGTTTTCAAAGCTGGGGAGCACCTTAGCAGCTACATCTGTCTCATCTGACCAAACACTTCCAGTGAGTATGCCCCCAAACAAAATCTCACCTTGTAGTATATATACACTTTTCAGAGTCAGAGGGCATCACAGTTCTTGAGAGCCAGTGCCTCATTAGAAATAAACAAAAGATGTGGGCCTTCCTACAAAACAAATCTCCCCTAATCAAGTTTCCCTTAATGGGCAGGCCCATTGATGGGTGGGGAAGATCTTCTCTCATTATCATAATTGGCATTCCCCTAACTTCATATCAGTTGCAGGTTAGAGTCACATAGCCAAATATATTGATCCAGGCTTAAAAGGTGTGATATTTTCTATTGAAGAGGTAATGTAATACTGGGAAAATGGAGTCAAAATACTCCTATCTTAGCCCATGCCAAGAATCATTCTCCCAGTATTCCCCATGAGAACTCCACATCATGTATGTCAACACCATAGGGTTACTGACATCATGATTCATTGGTTTGCTAGGATTCCTGGATGATCATATCTGGAATCAGATTTGGAATAATCAGTTGCAGTCCCTTGAGATCTAACATAAAGTTCCAATGATAATAACTTCATAGCTTTAGATTCAGTTATTAAGTATCACATAATTTTGATGTAGATGAAAAAAAGTCCAAGGTCTATAATTTTATATTTCTGAAACTAGCCCTGTTCTTAGGTCATCTCTGAAGGAGGTTTTTCCTTCTAGATCTGTGTCTCAGGTGCCAAGACTTAACACAAACTTCAATATAAACCCATGCTATAAAAACAATCTTTATATTCAGAATGCACAATTCATCTGAAACTTGAGAGGATTTCAGTTGCTGCATCATGAGTGCCTGAATTAGAAAATGAGTCTGTGTTCTTCTTAATATTATCCGATAGATGTTTCAAACAACTTTTTGCAGGTAAAATTCTTAATTCAGTTTTGAAAATTGTGTCACATTTTCTCCAAATGACATCTCCCACTAATCACATTCTCATAATGAAAGAACATTGTAGGATGATCTCTTATAAAGTGAATAACCTACCAATTGTAAGGTTTTATGTTCTCCATTGTTTTGTTTGTGATTCATATGACAATTCAAAATGATCCTTCTCTATACTAACATGTATAACTTGATCAAAAATTACCAATAGGGTTCATTTCCTTTTATACTTGACAATATAAATGGAATTTGCTATGTAAGGAGAAAAGTAGGGCCATAGCGGCATTAGTTCTGTTTGATTTCAGGCATGAGTCATAGGAAGCCAGTTGTATGACAGGATGTCAGAACTAGCCTCAGAATTAATCAGGTAGTAAAATTTCTTACTTACCAAGATGAGCATAGATCAAGAAAATCCTACCTTCACCTTCACCAAGTCATTCTCTCAGCTTTCCTAGGGACAGACATCCACTGTGGCAGCCCCCAGATTGCAAGGGTCCATGATATTTTCTTTGAATGATGAATCAACAGCCTTATGAAAAGTCAGACACTTATACCTGGATTCAAAACTTAAAAAGCAGATTGAAGTCCTAAGAGACTCTTCCTTCAACAGAAAATTTCACTAATTATAAGCTCAGGGCTTGATAATTATTGTTTTTTTTTCACATGTATTAGCCTCAAAATTTCATCCAGAATTTTTCAATTATTCACAAACTTCATCTGTTCACAACTATGATTCACAAATTTTATCTATTCATCTGTTCACAATGATCATTTTCAAATTTCATCTATTCACAACCATCATTCCCCCCTTAGTCTGCAGATAAAGCCAAAGAGAGAACAGTAGAGTCCATGTAGGCAAATGGGTCATACCTGGGCGCAATTTCCTTGGTGAAAACTGTGGTAACAAAGGGAACTGTGGCTTTAGAACTAGGGAATAGTTCAATCTTGGGCAAAGACTGACTTGAGCACAGTAATAATCTTTTTCTGTAAGTGGTCACAAAGGGGAGCAAGCCAGCAGATGATGGCCAGTGGATGTGACTTGAAAGGCAAGTTGATTAAAAACTCTACAAGTTGAACAAGTAGCTGCCCTGCAAGTTGACACTGGGGTTGTGAATGGAATAACCCACTCTTACTTGATTGAATATATTATCCCTTGTGTGCTACAATGACCCCTCTTATGAATTAAAAAAGTATACCAGATGACAGAAGACCTGGAAAGGAGTGGCTTACCTTTCTCAGTCACCCAGAATCAAGAAACCTGTTTAGCCTTGTGTTACTGTTTCCACTTCTTCACCGCAAGCGTATACACAGTGAATATTTGGTTCAAAATAATAGCATTAAAAGATACAATTACATGAGTTTCTAAATGATCCTAAATGACACCCACTTACTAAAGTTTCATTTTTCCACTTTGGGTGGGAGATGCCTTAGTTTCTCAAATGTCAGTGCTTCAGAGTTTCACAATATGCTGTCAGCGGGGCTCTTCTCAAGGAACCTCATAGATAAAGCTCTCCTATGTTTTTCTCCCAACAGTAAGTAATTTACTTTAATGATTATTTTCTAGTTTTTTACATAAAATATACTCTAATAATCATACAACAGATATACTTATGATGTAACAATATTCATATTGAAAAAAGGAAGGAACTTCCTTTAACAGCTTCTCTTAGACTGCTTGTATTTAAAACATTACCTATGAAGTGATAATAATTTAAATACCTTTCAAACTTATTGATTCCTAGAAGGTTATTTATCTTATTATTGCTGACATTATCATGCTAATCATAGTGGTTTATTTAGTGCCTACCATGTACAGACTTTTTCTATGTCTTGAAAGTTGCTTAAGCCTGTTTTTAGTATACTTTAAAGTTTTTAGTTTATAATTTCTCGGTTTTGTTATCATTCCACGCCAGTTAGGAAAAATATCTATAAATGGAACAGTATTTTGTTCAATTGTTTTCCTACGAGGTCCAAACAATATTGTGCTCAGCCTTGACGCAAGCTAGGCACTGTCCTAAGGTCTTCACAACTATGTGTTTCTCTCCAACAACCTTGGGAAATAGATGTAAATATTTATTATTCCCTTTTTACATACAAGGATTATTTAGATTCTCTAATTTTCTACCATTGCAGTATTTTCAACTTAATCAATTTGGATTTATGACTAGTGGCAATAAACAAGCTACATTTTACACAAGGTTGCATCATTTTTAGTTAGCTTATTAAAAAAAATTCATAATGACACTCTGAATTTCCTATTACTGATGTTTATTTCTTCAAATTACCCAAAGACCCAAATCAATTCCTTTAAATTTTCTAAGGCATTAACCCTTTAGTATAACTATTGAAAGCAGAGCAAGCAAACCATCCTTCCCAATCAATTAGTTCATATTTGTTCATTTCTGTTTGTTCTTTGATGTTATATTGATTGGCGAAAGGAGACATGTAGCAACTGTCAAAGAGGCATTGCTTTAAAAAAACCCTAAATCTTTTCTATTTCTGTGGGATTAAGAGCCTCTCTGAAATCTCCTTTTCAAAACTCCAACAAAACTTACTTTCAAACCCTGAATTTATGCTGTCAGTGGCAAACGAACTCCAACTTTCTTTATCCTTCTGCTCATCCTTAACTTTTCTTGATTCCTTATGCAACACAACTCTTTCTCTCTTCTGCTTATTTAAGTCCTTTAGTAAATCCCTTTTGGTTCTTAGTGGTTATAAATGCACATTTCACATCGATTTCTTTAAGGGCTTTTGGACAATTAAAATTAGTTACAATTACATAGATTTGTCTTTGTAAGTGACAGGCAAATAGACTCATAAACAACTCAGCACAAGTTCATTACTGTAGTGTCACAGATTTTATTAAGAAATATGACTTTGGAGAAGAAAGCACCTAACTCCTTAAAGTCAACCTTTTTATGCTAGAAAAGCATTCATCCAGCTATCTTGGCAATGCCCAAGGGGATTGGTTAAAGCCCAGTTAAGGCATAGGAACGATACAGATATTGATGCCTTAAAGAGTCTCTACTACTTCTCTCACTACAATAAGTTATTATGACTCAGTCAATGAAACACTCAAAAGTTTTCTCAAAGGCAACTTCCATTTTGGTGCTTATTGACCCTGAATGATCCTGATTCTTAATTTCTTCTTTCTTTTACAAAGTTTTGATAGTTTCTTACACTGTAGATTTCTGTTAGGAATTTTATGCTTGCCTCTCATTAAAAGAGGAGCTGATTTCTTAATGGCTATAAATGAACAGAACTCCTTATTGCACTAATTTAACTTTGAATTTACCTAAGTGAATTATAGTTAAATAATTTAAGAATTTCAACTTCCATCAAGGCTATGAACTGCTAAGATTTCAAATTTCAGGGCCCATTATCATCCATCTGCTCATTCATTAATATATGTTTAATGATGATTTGAATTTGAAAAATCCTGTTATTTGAAGCATAATAATTTTTTTATTTAAGGTTTCTATTTTCATTAAAAGTTTTGATTACATATACAGTTAACATGAATTGTTCTAATTAAAACTATCTGATGGAGAGGATACTTTTTCTGAAGGACTCAGGGTATTACTTTCCCCCTATTTCCTTTCAAATCACTCAAAAATTAAGTCCATTTATTCTATTTTTCCCTTAACCTAACATACTATAGGGTATCGTTTAGTAGAGATTCCAAATCACTGTTTGTTTTATGACTTTGTTAGCTTCCAACTGATAAGAATTTATTTATGTTGTAAGTTTCCTAATTTATCATATAAAATATATAAAAAATGTACCATATAAAATCCTTTGTTCTAAAATAATTCACAACTTCTGATTTTCCCTCTCTGAATTTCTACATTTTATACTTTTATAATTTCAATTTTAATTTGATATTTTGTAATCTCATTTTAATTTGATATTTTGTAATCTCATCATTCTCTATCAGGTGTGCATGCACTTAATTTACCCTGTACCTATCTTTTTATATTCTGATTTAATTTTATCTTCAGTAATTCTTTTTCTAACTTACTATAAGTGTATTTATACAATTTGAACATATTTTCACTAACCAATAGATTTCAACACAAGTTTAACTGTATTTTAATTTACCTAAACAATTGACAAACTACTGTGGTATCATATTTCATTTACCTTCAGTTGCTTTCTGATTACAAAACAAGCTTTTTTTTTTTTCTGGGAGCACTTTGGGATTCATATTTAATTGGGAGTCCAAGTTGGTTCTTTAAAAGCAATAATCTACAGAAGGGTACATGAACTCCAGTTCTACCCACTTTTATTCTTTTCTGAAGATGGTCTAGCATTTCCTTGTCCTGGATTCTAATAATATTTTTTTTTCCTGCAGTAAACTTATCCTAACTTTAAGTACAGTTTAAATATACCTTTATTCTACACTAAAATTTAAACTAATTTCATAAGTTGATGTCCCAAAACTTCAGACAGAGATTGGCTAGCTGAAACTTCTTTAGGCTTAGCAAATGTCTTTCCTTTTTAAATTCTGAATTTTGAAATTACTTAAACTCACAAGAATTTTAATCTAATTTCTTCCCTACTATTGCCTAAGTTTTTCTTATTTTAATATTTCCCTAAATTCCTATTTCACTAAATCTCTCCTGAATGTATTTCATCACTAAGACAGTACTTAAAATTGAGACTACAGCTTTAAATCAATCCCTAGTCATTTCAAAGGTCCTATTAAAGAATAATTGATATGTGATTTTTTTGTTTGTTTTTATTAAACTCTACAGAGTTAACTAGTATTCCATAAGTTCATCAAAATACTTTTGAAAACATCCAAATTACAATTAAGAAATGAAAGAAATTTGAATATTCCATTTTTTTTTACAAATTTAGTTTTCATTTTTTTTTTCTGAATTTTAGTTTTCAATTAATTTCTGTCTTCCATCTCAGCAGTCTCTAAAATGGTTAGTGTTGGAAACAGAAAAAAGAGAGATGCATCCTCTTTTAATTTTTTTTTGAAAATTTACTTTATTTACAATCTATTTCTTTTGGTTTATCATTCCTGAAGAAAAGGCATAGACAAAACACCAGTTAAGGAGGAGCACCAAGCACAAGTAGCAAAACATAAAGACTTATTTCCCATTCTCTTAAAGATTTTCCTTATTATAGAAGGTCTCTTTCATATCTGAAGTAAAGAACACAGTATTCCTAAATTTAGTTTTATCATTTACAAAATAGACAAACATAGAAGACATAATAGGACACAGCATTAAATCAGGCCTGAAGTTCTCCCAAGCTTTCCTCTAGGAGATTTTGAAATCAAGATCTTTCCTGTCTTCTCTATTAAGTATAGAACTTATGACCACCTTAGGGGTGGTGTCTTACTGTCAGTCTAAGATAATTGTTTTATTTCCTAATTATGTTAATGCTTTTACAATCTTATTAATAAAAAATATAATTTAGTAACAATATAAAATTGCTTTAGTTCAATTTGCCAGTTGGATTCAGCTATTTAAAGTCCACTTTGTATTTAGAGCAAATCCCTAATAGATAGAAGAACTCTATTCCTCTAGACTTTTTGCCAAAGTATAATCACAGGAAGAAAAACTGAGAATGATGAAGAATTTAGTGCTAGCAATAGTTCATTTGTTCTAAACTGATTTTGGAAAGTTGTTCCATAAAATTCCTTAACTTTCTAAGTAATCAAAAGTTGCATGCTTTGGTCAAAACAATTCTCTAAACTGTATAATCGAACGAAACTTTATACCACTTAATAGCTTTTTCTTTAGTCATCCCCAGACAGGGAGTTCACCCTTGTCCCAATGGGGATCTTCCAGGATACATTTATCCTCTTATGCCTGATGCATCTGTCCTGAGGGTGTCCCCAACTAGAAGTGACACTCCTTGGAGGAACATCTTCAGAAAGAATTGAACTAGATTCCAGAGGTATCCACCTTTTGGCTTATTCGATCTAAGAAGTTCCGCATTGCAGGTGCTAGAGATGGCATCCCTTTGATTATGGATTGTGGCAGGCAATTTTCTATCTGCCTGAGTTTCCCCTACAGCTAACACTGTAATATTCAGGGATATGTTTTGACAAATTCTAAAACTTCCACTTCTTAATTTCTGGGCTTAACATTTAGGGTCCTCATACTAGGGTCTAAAGTCCTTTATAAGTGAATATTCAGCACAATTGATGCTTACTTTCCTTTAAAACTTCCTAAAAACTTAGATATGATTGTCAATAACTGACTTAATCCTAAGGAAATATAAGTGAAAATAACCTTTTTCCTTTCTTCGTCTCTGTTAAACTATAATGAACCAACTGAAGATGGGATTGCTCCCAGGATGGTCACATGCCTTGACAGCTTACTGTTGAGGCAGGGAATTTCTCTCTAAGGCTATCAAGTCTGATTAGAATTATTGCTCCATCAAAGTGTTGTCAGAGGACTCAAGTGGAAAATCACTCCTCCAAATCCTACCTATCCAGGTCATAGGGACCTGTAGGTGGGTTCCTTACCCCAATAAGCCACTGAAATCAGTTCCCCATCAATTAATTTAAGAGATTTTTCTCATGATGACAAAATGATTTAATTACACCTTGATAAAATAATTTAAAGAGAAAAAAATTATTTTGACTCCAACAACAGAAAGTTTTTAAATTAGCTAGGTGGCCAGCTGACTGAAAATGAAGAACCAGCAATTCCATTGCTGAATCTCCCTGTTCTTAACAAGATGAAAGTAAAGAAAATGGAGGAAAAGAAAAACCCAGTAGCCTGTGTATAAAAAGTTAAAATTATGGCCATATAATTTTTATAAAAATAGAATTTGAGTCCTCCAGAGCTTATAAATTTAGATGGATGTCATAAATTCAAACAGCCCCTCTTAGCCCAGTTGAGGACCCTTCTTAAAAAATTAATTTAGGTTAAATCAAGGTAGACTTACCAATCCAGCCTAGTAAGACTATTTGCCTCAGGCTCAGACAATTTGCGTATACAGAGAGAGGAGAGTCCAGTCTCTTAGGGCCAGTGTCCATGGGAGAGCCATTGCTGAAAACTCAACCCTGTGTGTGCTTCCTTTCTGAGTCCTTTGCAGGGGCTGATCTAAAGAGGCTGAGGTCCATGAATTACAGTCCTATCTCAGGGTGCCAATGGGATTAAAATTGTCCAATTTACAAAAAAAGAAACTGAGGCAGACCCCTGAGCTCATGGCATTTTATTAAAGGGTCCATAGTTCCCTCTAATGAAGTGGACCTCAGATCTTTCTCACAGTCTAAGATAGCCCCTTCTTCCAGTACCTTGTTTTTGATATCCAAATATGTGAAAGAGGCATGGTGAAATACAGACTCTCATTGGTTGATAGATCTTGCTCTTGACAGCTCCAAATGACATATCAGCAGGGAGACCACAGGTTGGGTGACTCATAGGAGTCACTTGCTCATACTGGATGAGAGAAGTTTAGGAACTACAAAAATAAATTGGGGGACTTTCCAGAGCATCAAGGCATCCAACCCACACTAGGCTTGGACATGGAATTTGAGCAAAAAGGTTGGAGATATTTTTGTCAACATACTTATGGTTGTACAAATCAATCTCATAACTTGGTAAAAAAGTAGTGAACATTACCTTAAAGTTTGAGTCCCCCTATTAAGAATCTATTTGTCCCTATATGATTTCTGGAGAACATGAAACTGATTAATACTGATTAGAATAGAGTAGAAGTCCAAATGAAATATTTCTCACATAGTCATGTCTGACTTATTATCACCCCACATCAGGTTTTCTTGGCAAAGATACTAGAGTGATTTGCCATTTCCTTCTCCAGCTCATTTTACAGATGAGGAAACTGAGGCAAACAGGGTTAAGTGACTACTCCAGGATCACAAAGCTAGTGTCTAAGGCTGGATTTGTACCAAGGCCTTTGTGACTCCAGATCTAGCGCTATATCCACTGTGCCACCTAGCTACCATGAGCAACATTAGCTATTCCTGTCAATGTCCATAGATTTACTAGACTCACTGCCCTACAAAGCGAGTCCTCACATGGCTCTACATGAAAGTAGAAGAATTAAGATTATTTTGCACATACTTGTGTCCAGATTGTTTCCCCTGATGAACGTAAGTTCCTTGAGGACAGGGAGTATTTCATATTTGTCATTGAAAGCACCCATTCCAAGCCCAGAGCCTGGCCTATAGGAAGTACTCAATCAATATTTATTGATAGGTTGATGTCAGGAGGAACTAAAAGAGGTTTTCTCCAAGTTTCCAGAAAGATGAAATCTCAGAATTGGCAGCAATCTCCAAAGTGACCTGGCATGATGCTTGGCCAGGAATGCTGCCTACTGCAAATCTTAGAAAACGAGATGCTATTCAGCAGACCTTTTCAGCCACAGCAGTTCATGGAATCGGTGTGCTGAGGCCAAGGCTAGCTGTGACCTTCTTCATTAGTGAGGGCACTGCTCAAAATGAGGAAATCAGAAATCCTGGATACGTTAAAGTGAACATCTTCACAAGAGTTGACTGTAGTCAGTCTGGTCCCATAAAGTATGTCTTTATTAAGCCCCTAATGCCTGCATTGATACTATACAAAATGTCGCATTGTTTAATGAAGACACAGTCCCTGATCTCATGCAGTTTGTGGTCCAATAGAGAATGTGACATGGAATAGTAATTCTAATGCAAAAAAGATCACAGGTGATAATGAGTGGTTTTTTAAAAGTGCTATGTAAAATGTCATTACTGCTAGGGTGGCTCGGAGGAGGTTTCCTGGAGGGCATGGCATTTGAATTGGGCTATAAAAATGAACAAGAATTTAACAAGTGGAGGGAATATCAATATGAAAAAGGTACAGTGATGGAAAAGTCTAAGGTGTCCATAGGGTATGGGGAGTGTCTGACTTGGCCAGACTATAAATAAGAAGGATGGCATGTGAGGGCAGGATGTAAAAGCAAGATGGATGAGGAGTTGGAATTTGTTACTTATGATTAGACTTATCTAGAAGATAATGAAATCTACTTAAAGATGTAATATTTTACCTAAAGTTGTATATTTATTTAGCGACTGAGTTTGGACTCTATCAAATAACTTTGATGTCTGGACAGTTCTTTTAGTACTTCTGTCCCTATCTCTACATGATTCCTAAAACAGAACCATGTTCATTCAGTTAGGTATCCAAAAAGGAGCTACAGACTTTTTGGTAGGTAGGATAGTTAGTTAAAATAGATTTGGATCTTAGGAAATTTCTACTTAGGAAATATTTATTGATGGCCTGTCATCAATCAATCAGTCATCAAGAATTTATTAAATGCCTGGTATGTATAAAGCCTGTGCAAGGCTTTGGGAGGTGCAAAAGCAAAGATAAAAAAAGTTTTAAGAATTTTAGCATTGGGTTCTATGTTATGGGAATTCAGAGTAGTCATAATAAATAATAATAACTGGCATTTATATAGTGCCTATTATGCACAAAGCAGTTTAAAATACTATTTAATTTACCCCTCACAACAACCCTAGGAAGTAGGTGGAATTATCATCTCTCATCTATAAAACTATATTCCCTTACTTATATTATTCCTCATCTCTAAAGTCATTATTTTACAAATTAAGAAAATGAGGCAAACTAATGTTAAGTGACTTGTCCAAGGTAACAAAGCTAGTGCTTTTGCTGTTCAATTGTTTTAGCTCTACACAAATTTTTGCTATGACATTTGGGGTTTCTTGGCAAAGTAACTGGAATGATTTCTCATTTACTTCTCTACCCTATTTTACAGATGAAGTAACTGAGGCAAACAGGATTAAGTGACTTTCCCAGGTTCACACAGCTAGTAAGTGTTCCTTGAGAGAAGAGAATGTTTTTGTATGCTCAATACCTAGCACAGTGCCTGGTACATAGCAGGTGTTTAATCAATGATTGTTGAATGAAGGAGACTTCTTGTAGCTCCTAAATCCTTAATCTGGAACTGTATGAATGGTTATGTTTCTAAAAATCTCTGGATCATTATTCAAGAAAGTATTGTGAAAGCAGCATTCTCGAAGCTAGTTAGTAGATTCTAAATCACATAGCTTTCTCTACTTTATAACATTAACCAGTTTGCAAAAGTATGGCTAATATGAATGACTTGAAAACATATATACACTGAGTGCTTGTGTGGCCTAAATCTGAGAATTAGAAGCAGGAACACAAGGCTCTGTCTTGGCATTTTAGACACCTGTTCTGCATTTGATTTAGGCGTGACCTTTCCTCCCCATCTGGAAAATGAAAGTTTAATACTGGATGATCTTTTCTATCTAGATAAAGAATGTTAGCAAGATTATTAGTAAGGGAATGATTGCAAGAAACATTTAACAATACAAACTGGTATGTCAAAAAATATTTTTAAAAAATAGAACATATGTAAACCATACTGAGGGAGTATCAGCTTTCCAGATATCCACAGTGGAGCTCCATAGTATTTTGTAAGCATTATTTTGTAAGAAACAATCATCGCTTTACATTATTAGTTCTAAGTTCTGCTACCATATCCCTGAACATTTAGACAAATTTCATTCCATGTCTGATCAACTTATACTCTCTCTGTCTGTGAAAGCTTTACTAGATTTCTTAACTCTGAGGTATCCAAAAAAACTCTCCCTGTTTGAATTCTCCATTCTGAAACATCTAATTTCTCATACACCCCTTTTCTCAAAAACCCACAATGTTCCCCATCATATCAGGTCAAAATGAATCAGCATGATATTCTGAACCTTCTCTAATCTATGTATTTCCTCATCACTCTCCAAACACAAAAATACCATTCCATTCAGGCTGATTTTCTTCTGTACACAATCTCCACCTCCTTTACCCCAATCTCATTTTTACCATCATGCATTTTCCTGTACCTTAAATAGTCCTTCCCACAAACAACTAAATCCTATCACAAATAAGATCATAGAGTACTGAAGGCTTTCTTGGCTGCTCTAACTCAAAGTGATCTCTCCCTACTTTTCTTCCATAACACCTTTACCACAAAATTTAGCATTTGAATATATATTTTCTAGTATGATTATTGTTTATGGGAAAATCTTCTATCCTGTTCAGTTACAAGAGCCTTGATGACAGGTATCAAATGCTATGTTTTCAAATTAAATAATTTGCCACCAAGTGGCATGGGGAATAGAGCACTAGACTGAGGTCAGGAACACTCATGTTCCTGAGTTCAAGTCTGGCACCAGACACTTACCAGCTATGTGACCCTAAGTAAGTCACTTAATGCGGTTTGCCTTAGTTTCTTCATCAGTAAAATGAGCTGGAGAAGGAAATGGCAAATCACTCCAGTATCTTTTCCAAGAGAACTCCAAATGGGATCATGAAGAGTCAGATATGACCGAAATGAACAACAACAATTTTCCACTGAAGGAATGAGTTGAAAGCCTTCAGAGCTGTGTGATTCAGTGGTTTTGAAGGGAGAGGACCTGATTTTAAATCTCACCTCTGGCACTTATTACCTATTGTAAAAGCATCTACCCTGACATACAGAGGAAGGCCTGCTATGCAGGTTCTTAGATCTGCTTTTTTAAAAGGAAAGCAGCTTTTGAGGAATCAAAAATCATTTCATCCAAGCACATATTCACTTAGTTCAGGGGAAAAAGTCAGCACCCTGAACTTCAGAGAAAATACAAGCAGAGAAACAAAGATCAACCAACAGACAGGGCTTTCAACTGTCTGACAGATCATCAGACAGATAAGAGTCTGACCATTACATACATAGTTAACAGAGAGAAGCACCAACATCTGGGTTTTCAAAGGGAGGCAGTTAGGAAGGAGGCTCCTTAGCAGCTCTCCAGAGTCTCCTCTGGACAAACAAACACTTCCAATCAATATGCCCCAAAGTAAAACCTGACCTCAGAGTATTTATACACTCTTCAGAGCCAGAGGGTATCACAACACTTGAGAACCAGTACCTCATTAGGAAAAGATGTGGGCCTTCCTATGAATCTCCCCTAATCATACTCCCCTTAATAAGCAGACCCATTAATGGGTGGGGAAGATCTTTAACATCACTGGCATTACACCTATGTGACAAGAAACTCAGTTTCTGCACTTATAAAACAAAGGAGCTTAATTAAAGGCTTCTAGGCTCTAACTCTAAATCTACAGGTGGTATAGCCAAGTTGAGCACCCTACATTTTTTGGGGGGGGAAAACTTTTTATTATAGGTGCAGTGAGACAGCTTGACACAGTTTAGATGATTCCAATTTTGTTGGTAACATCCAAAGCATCATAGTCTGGAACAAGACAGACATAAGCTTTCTTCTCTCCATCAGGCCAGATCAGTGTGTTGACCTTGGCCACATTGATGTCATACAGCTTCTTTACTGCCTGCTTGATCTGATGCTTGTTGGCCTTGATGTCCACAATGAAAACTAGAGTGTTGTTGTCCTCAATCTTCTTTATAGCAGACTCAGTGGTCAAGAGAAACTTAATAATGGCATAGTGATCAAGCTTGTTTCTCCGAGGGGCACTTTTCTGAGAGTATTTGGGTTGTCTTCTTAGTCTTAGTGTCTTGGGTTGCTGGAAGGTGGGGGATGTTCAGATCGTCTTCTTTTTGTGGCTATGGACACCCTTCAACACTGCTTTCTTGGCCTTCAAGGCCTTGGACTTGGCTTCTGTCTTGGGGGGGACAATGGCTTCCTTCTTCACCTTGGTGCCATCTTGGGGGAAAGGCACAACCTACATTTTCAACCTCAGTGGACGTTATTCTCCCTCCCGTTTTCTGTAACGAGTCCGCCAAATTGACCACCCTACTCCTCACACACAATGCTTTATCTTCCATCTTCTTGTCTTCGTACTAGCCATCCACCATACCTGAAATTCATGCCCTTCTTACCTCTGCCTGATAGAATTCCCCTTTGCCTGGAAAATGCCCCTCAAGGTTCACTCAGTGCCTCAGGAGCCCTTATGATACTTCGTCAGAAATCACCCTGACTCTCCAGTAACCATGTAAAAGGGACTCTGTTGGCACTGACCATGGCATCACTTAGATGTTTTGTAAGAAAGTTTTCCACTATGGGATTTGGAGATCAATCCTAATGACCAATGAAATAAGACATTGTCCTTCACTAATACAGAAAACTTAATCACTAATGCTACAAAAATCAAGTTGCAATAACTCTCACTGACACTATTTATGATACCAAATATCTTTTTTTATTAATTTTATTTATTTTCAATGTTCTACAATCACTATCATATAACTTAGATTTCCCCCCCTTCTCCCCTCCCCCTCCTGCCCTGAGATGGTATACAATTTTATATAGGTTCTACACATACATTCTCATCAAATACATTTTCACTATAGTCATGCTGTGTACAAGAATTAAAATTCCCTTGATTTCCAGTTTTTGGCTGCCAGGCCTAGAGGCCTGTGTGGGCTACCCGAGTCTTCTTACCTCATCTCCGAGGTCTTCGGTTGGCCAAAACCGGATGCTCATATGAGAGAAAGGACGTTCCAGAGTCGAACAAGGGTTGAGCTTTATTTCAGGGTCTAGTTACAAGTGCAGGGTGATCTTCCTTAGGAGGAAGAGGGGGAGATTTCCTAAGGAGGCTAAGATCTTAAGGGATTGGAAGTAGAAGTACAAGCGGGGAGAGAGGGGAGGGGAGAGAGGAAAGAAGAGAAGCGGAGCCTACTGTCCTCTTGGCTCCTCACGTGCTAAGAGAGCTTTCAGGCTTCCTCAATCCTACTTAACCTTCAGCCGCATAGTTTGCATCTGAATACCGTGCTGTTAGGTAACTAGGTGTGCCCAGATCCAGGACAATCTCGAGGGCGGGGAGATCTCTCTCCCATTACGTTTCTCACGGGAAGAGGTGGAATTACTCGAGATAGCTCGGTTCACCTCGATCCCCTGCCGTTTCCTGGGGGGGTCTCGTGAGAGCTCTAAGATTTAGAAGCTCCCACCTTTACCCGCCCGAGACTGTCCACACGGAATTGAGCTTCCAATCCCAACATTTGGCCACCGCAGAGAGAGCTGCTACAAATATTGTTGTACATGTGGGACCCTTTCCCATTTTTATGATGTCTTGGGGATACAGTTCTAAAAGCAGTATCAAAGGGTATGCATTTTTTGTAGCCCTTTGGGCATAGATCCAAATTACTCTCCAGAATGGTGGGATCAGCTCAAAGCTCCACCAGCAATGAATTAGTGTTCTAACTCTCCCACATCCTTTCCAGCCTCTATCATTTTCTTGTTCTCATGTTTGCCAATCTGATAGGTGTGATGTGGTACCTCAGAGCTGTTTTGATTTGCATTTCTCTAATCAATAGTGATTTAGAGCATTTTTTCATATGACTATAGATATCTTTAATTTCTTCTTCTGAAAACTAGCTGTTCATATCCTTTGACCATTTATCAATTGGGGAACGACTTGTATTTTTGTACATTTGACTCAGTTCTCTATATATTTTAGAAATGAGGCCTTTGTCACAGACATTAGCTACAAAAGTTCTTTCCCAATTTTCTGCATCCCTCCAAATCTTTGTTGCATTGGGTTTGGTTGTGCAAAACCTTTTTGGTTTAATGTAATCAAAATTATCCATCTTGCATTTCATAATGCTTTCTATCTCTTCTTTAGTCAAAAATTCTTCCCTTCTCCATAAATCTGGTAAATACACTATTCCTTACTCCACCAATTTGTCTATAGTATCAATCTTTATACCTAGATCATGTACCCATTTGGAATTTATTCTTGTGTATTGTGTCAGGCATTGATCTATGCCTAGTTTCCGCCACACTGTTATCCAGTTTTCCCAGCAAGTTTTGTCAAACAGTCAGTTCTTATAGCAGAAGCTGGGGTCCTTGGGTTTGTGAAACAGTAGATTGCTATAATCATTGCCTACTGTGTCTACTGTGTGGTGTTCTTTCTTTTTTTAATCAAATAGATCAAAGGTTTTTCAATTTTATTAGTTTTTTTTCATAAAACCAACTATTAGTTTTATTTATTAGTTCAAAAGTTTTCTTAATTTCATTTTCATTAATCTCTCCTTTGGTTTTCAGTATTTCTAATTTGGTGTTTACTTGGGGATCTTCAATTTGTTCTTTTTCTAGCTTTTTCAGCTGCATGCCCAAGTCATTGATCTCCTCTTTCTCTATTTTATTCATGTAGGCATTCAAAGATATAAAACTTCCCCTAAGAACTGCTTATACAATATCCCATAAAATTTGGTAGGTTGTCTCATTATTGTCATTGATTGTTTCTATGATGTGTTGTTTAACCCATTCTTTCTTTAGGGTTAGATTATTTAATTTCCAATTGATTTTTGGTTTATCTTTCCATGGCCTTTTATTACACATAATTTTTATTGCATTATGATCTGAGAAGGATGCATTGACTATCCCTTCCTTTCTGTACTGGATTGTGAAGTTTTTATGCCCTAGAACATGGTCAATTTTTGTATATGTGCCATGTACTGCTGAGAAAAAGGTATATTCCTTTCTATCCTCATTCAATTTTCTCCAGAGATCTATCATATCTACTTTATCCAGAGTTTTATTCACCTACTTAACTTCTTTCTTGTTTATTTTAAGGTTAGATTTATCAAGTTCAGAGAGGGGGAGGTTGAGGTCCCCCACTAGTATAGTTTTGCTGTCTATTTCTTCCTGCAACTCTCCAAACCTCTCCTCTAGGAATTTGGATGCTACACCACTTGGAGCATACATGTTTAGTAATGATATTGCTTCATTGTCTATGGTGCCTTTTAGCAGGATATGGTTTCCTTCCTTATCTCTTTTCATTAGATCTATTTCGCTTTTCCTTTGTCTGAGATTAGGATTGCTACCCCTGCTTTTCTTACATCAGCTGAGGCACAATATATTCTGCTCCAACCTTTTACTTTACCCTGTGTGTATCCCCCCATTTCAAATGTGTTTCTTGTAAACAATATATTGTTGGATTATGGCTTTCAGTCCATTCTGCTATCAGTCTCTGTTTTATGGAAGAGTTCATTCCACTCACATTCACAGTTATGATTACAATCTGTGTCTTTCCCTTCATTTTCCCTCCTTTTTCCCACCATTTGTGCTTTTAGTTCTCCTGTCTCCCTTCCCCTCCTCAATAGAGTTTTCACTTTTGACCACCACCTCCCACAGTCTTCCCTTCCTTCTTTCAGTCCCCCTCCCTTTTACTCGCCTTTAACCTTACTACTTCTTTCCTACCTTTTAGCTTCCCCTCCCCTTTCTTCCCCCTTCCTCTCCTACTGCCTATAGAGCTATGTAGATTTATATACTCAATTAAGTTCATTGTTCCCTCCTTGAACCAAATCAAATGAGAGTGCTTCTAAAACAATGCTCATCTCCCTCCCCTCTTTTCCTCTACTATAATATAATTTTGTACTTCTTCCTGTGATGTAATTTACCATTTTCTGCTTCCTCCTTTTCATATCTCCTACTACAATCCCTTCACATGCTTGAATCACATTTTTATCACCACATCATTTACTTTATACCCATTCCCTCTATCTATGCATATCCTTTTTATATTTCATAATAGATGTACAATTCTCAAGATTAACAAGTATCATCTTCCCTTATAGGGAGGTAAACAGTTTTCCCAAACTGAGTAACAAGTTTTCCTTTTCCCCTGTTTATCTTTTTATGCCTCTCTTGAGGTGTTTGAAGATCAAATTTTCCGTTGAGTTCTGGCCTTTTTGTCAGGAAGGTCTGGGAATCTCTTATTTCTTTGAATGTCCATCTACTTGCCTGAAATGTTATGCTGAACTTTGCTGGGTAATTGATCCTTAACTGTAGTCCCAGCTGCTTTGCTTTACAGATTATCATATTCCAATTCCTTCGATCTTTTAATGTACAAGTTGCAAGGTCCTATGTGATCCTGACCTTAGCTCCTCAATATTTGAATGGTTTCTTTCTGGCTGCCTGTAGTATTTTCTCCTTCACTTGATAGTTCCGGAATTTGGCAACAATATTTCTTCGTGTTTTTAGTTTGGGATCCTTTTCTGGAGGTGAACGGTGGATTCTTTTGATGACAATTTTGCCCTCTGGATCTAGCACTTCTGGACAGGTTTCCTTGATGGTTTCTTGGAACATATTGTCCAGACTATTTTTTTTCATTGTGGCTTTCTAGTAGGCCAATAACTCTTAAATTTTCCCTCTTGGATCTATTTTCCAGGCCAGTTGTTTTTCCAGTGAGGTAATTTACATTTTCTTTTATCTTTTCCTTCTTTAGATTTTGTTTGACTGATTTTTGATGTCTCATAGAGTCATTAGTTCTACTTGCCCAATTCTAATTTTTATCAAATTGTTTTCTTCAGTTAACCTTTGCCTCACCTTTTCCATCTATCCAATTATTCCTTTTAAGGAATTATTTTTCCAGTTAGTTTTTGTACTTCCTTTTCCATTTGTCCAATTTTCCCAGTTAGGTTTTGTGCTTCCTTTTCCATTAGTTCAATTTTCCTTTTTAAAGACCTATTTTCTTCATGGAATTCTTTTCTCATGCTTTTAAAATCATTGGCCAGTTTCTCTTCTATTTTCTTCTTCAGCTGTTACAGGAGAGCTCTTTGTAACTGTGAGCAGTTCATAGTCCCTTCTGAAGTTTCAGATGGGAGTACAGTCTCAATACTGACCTTTTTGGTATTTGTGTTTTGGTCCTTTTCTGTATAGAAAGATTCTACGGTCTTTTCATTGTTGCTTTTCTTCTTCTTACTCATGATGATGATGCTTTGTGTATTGTGGCCTCTGGTTCTTTCAGCTAGAAACTGGAGAACCTGGTGTTGAAGTGGCTGGTGTAAGAAAGCAAAGAGCAGATGTCTTTTTTCTTTTTGTTTTGTGTTTCCCTAGATTAGCCTTATGGCTAGCTTGTGAAGTGTGGGGGAGGAGTGGTCTGGTCAAGGGAGATCTCCTCAGCTGAGCTAGAGCAAAGGCAAGATCAGCACATCATGATCCCAGTTGCCTTCCCATTTTCCTTGGAGTGCTGAGGCACACCTGGTTCCTAGTGCAAGGCTCCATCCCCCCTGGGCTCCAGATCTGCTCTTGGTTGGTTTGCTGAGATGGGGCTGTTGCTACAATATGAGGAATATTCCTAGCCTCAGGTGCTATGAGACTGTTTGACCCTTATGCTGATCCCACTGATCCAGGATTTTTCTGGGGAAGTATTTTATGGTTCTTTCAAGGTCAACAAGGGGAGGGGGAGAGAGCATTTACCAATCACTTTGCCATTATGACTCCCAGAAGTTCAAGTAGGTGATTTACAGACATTTAATTTGCAAGCTGATAATCTCAAGAGCAGCTGTGGCTGATACCTGGGACTTAGCAGCTGTCACTCACTTGGCTCTGTTGGTCTCCCACTGGGCTGCCATTCCACTTTTCTGCAGTGCTGCCCTATGGGTGCCTCAGGGGCTTTCCTGCTCGGCCTTGCTGCAGCAGGATGTGCTGTGCTGTATGCTGTAGGTTCTTCCACACCCGTAGAGCAGATCCTTCCCATAGACCTTCCAGTCTGTCCTGGTCTGTGAATCTGCCACAGTCTGTCTCCTATTGGATTCTGTACCTCCAAAATTTGGTCAGATTCTCTTTTTAGAGGTATCTGAAGGAGTATGTCTAAGAACTTAGGTGAGTAGTTGCTCTCACTGCTACATCTTGGTTCAACTCCCTTTACCAAATATATTGATCACAGATTTGGTGATATGATTGTGTAGTCAGATATGAAGAACTGACCCTTCATGATGGTAAATGATAGACAGGTCTAAGGTTTAAACAAAGTCTCATGGGAAGACCAAAAACTTTTCTCTAGAAGTATCTTCTGTGGTTTTGACTAAGATGAAAGAAGTGCAAAGGTTACGTTGGCAAGATTGTCTCTTGCAAATGCTCTGGTCACAGGACCAGCCTAATTTAATGATTCCCAACTTTAGGCCACCAAAACAATGGAAAAAATAATTGAACTCAATGTGCTCTGTTAATGAACAAACTGCTGCTCTTATTCAAAAAATGGCTTGGACAAAAAAAGAAGGTGCTGAGAAATATGCACTGATCTTTGGCTTCTTAGGCATCTCTTTCCATTGTCTTCTTTCTCACTATAGAGGATCACATATTTGATGTATAGGCCAAATTTGGGGATACCTTTTTGGCAAGGAGACTCAAAATTTCATGATCAACTACTGTGAGATTTTTTTTTCAACATTCATTCAGAAGATTTTGAGTTCCAATTTTTTTTTTGGTCCCTTCCTTCCTTCTCTCCCTCCTGTCAAAGATAGCAAGCCATCTGATATAGGTTATACATATGCAATTATATTAAACATTTCTATATTAGCCATGTGAAAGAAGAATCAGAATAAAATGGAAAAACCACAAGATGGAGAAAAACAGAGAAAATTGTATACTTCTATCTGCATTAAGATTGCATGCTTCTTTGTCTAGAAGTGGATAGCACTTCTTTTTTTTTATTAAATTTTTTATTTAAATTTATTTATTTAAGTTTTCAACATTCATTTCCACAAAATTTTGGGTTCCAAATTTTCTCCCCATCTCTACCCCTTCCCCCAAAATGCTGAGCATTCTAATTACCCCTATCACCAATCTGCCCTCCCTTCTAACATTCCACCCTTCCCTTATCCCCATCCTCTCTTTTGTCCTGTAGGGCAAGATAACTTTCTATACCCCATTACCTGTATTTCTCATTTCCTGGTTGTATGCAAGAACATGAACAGTTGTTCCTAAAACTTTGAGTTCTAACTTCTCTTCCTCCCTCCCTTCCCACCCATCCCCTTTGGGAAGGCAAGCAATTCAATATAGGCCATATCTGTGTGGTTTTGCAAATGACTTCCATAATAGCTGTGTTGTGTAAGACTAACTATATTTCCCTCCATCCTATCCTGCTCCCCATTTCTTCTGCTCTCTCTTTTGACCCTGTCCCTCCCCAAGAGTGTTGACTTCAAATTGCTCCCTCCTCCCATTGCCCTCCCTTCTATCATCCCCCCGACCCTGCTTATCCCCTTCTCCCCTACTTTCCTGTATTGTAAGATAGATTTTCATACCAAAATGAGTGTGCATTTTATTCCTTCCTTTAGTTGAATGTGATGAAAGTAAGCTTCATGTTTTTTCTCTCACCTCCTTGCTTTTTTCCTCCACTGAAAAGTCTTTTATTTGCCTCTTTTATGAGAAATAATTTGCCCCATTCTATTTCTCCCTTTCTCCTCCTAATATATTTCTCTCTTACTCCTTAATTTCATTTTTTAAGATATGATCCCATTCTATTCAATTCACCCCGTGCTCTCTATTTCTCTGTCTCTCTGTCTGTCTCTGTGTGTGTGTGTGTGTGTGTATGTCCACCAAGAAAGTGACCTTCTATAGTCTTCTTTTTTTCCCTTTTTTGGGCATTTTCCCAACCGGTTACTTGACTTTTAGGTCCTTTGTCAAGAGTAGGGTATACTCTGGGAAGCTGTAAGATCTCAGTTCCTTCAAAGTGGCACAATCAAGCGTGTACACTGGTCCAGGAGGAGGTAGAGATTTTTGTGCGCAGAATCTTAGCAGTTTCCTCTCCACAGCCACCTGGCCTCCAGTTCCACCAAGCCAGCACTGGGGGGCTGGGATTCAGTCAAGCTGTGGGGGCAGGGCCGCCATTCAGTGCGAGACAAAGACCGCCTCCCTCAGGACCTCTACACAGGGCCGAGGTAATAATTAGCTCCTCAGTGCCCCCAGGGGTGCTGTGGGGGCTGCTGTGGGAACTGCTGCTGCCCACCTGATGTGGCCTCTAAGGCTGCTGCTTGTGGCCAGAGCTATGGGATGATCCTTTTCCCTTCCTGGCCAGCTGAAAAAACCCTGTCACTGACCTTTGGGGCCTGTGGGTTGAGGGATCTGCGAACCTGTTGCTGCTGGGACTAGGGATTCCTCAACTGGAGATTCCACCCCGGAGAGCCGCAAGCCACGCGCAGCATGGCCAAGGTGCAACAGATGTTTCCCGTGGGCGTTTCAGGTCACCCTGGGCTGGAAATCTCCTCCACTCTGTTGTTCTCCACTTCTGCTGTTCCAAATTTTGTTCGATAGCATTTCTTTTTATCATGAGTCTGTTGGGATTGTCTTAAATCATTGTACTTCTGAGAACAGCCAAGTCTATCAAAGTTGATCATTGCACAATATTGCTGTTACTATACAAAATGTTCTCCTGTTTTGCCTCACTTCACTCAGCATCAGTTCATGAAAGTCTTTCTACTGACTCATCATTTCTTTAGCACAATGGTATGTCATTATACTCATATACCACAACTTTTTCAGCTATTCCCCAATTGATGGGCATCCTCTCAATTTCCCATTCTTTGCCATATGGTCAGATTCTCTTTTTGTTGTTTTCTGGTCATCATTTTTTGTGGGAGTGGGGTGGGACTTTTTCCTTTCTTTTAAATTTGAACTCTGCTCCAAGGATGGCATGGGCCCTATCTCTGGTTTCTTGTGTTAGTGGCTAGGCCCTATCTGTTCACCTGCTATTGCACTTATGTTGCCCTGTGGCCCATGGTGACTGGTGCCTGGTGTCCTACTATGGGGGGGGGGGATGGGGGTTGGCTAGTGCTACTAGAGACTTCTGGCAGCTTACTTGATGTTGAGCTGGGGTCCTAGTGGTGGTGTCTGACATGTGTTGCAGTCCAGGTGTGGTGTTTCTATGTTTCCTCATGGCTATACTGAAACACATGGCAGTCAGACCTCTGGAGGCTGCTTGTTTGCTTAGGCACCCATGGGGTAGGTGTCTACCTCTTTGCCTGGGGCTGCACTGAAGCATGTGGTGGTTCTTAGGGCTGGAATCTGCCAGTTCCCATGGTTCTGCTAAGGTACTTGGGGGTTGGGGGGGTCCTAGTGTTAGCATTTGCCTGTTTCACCACACTGGGGCTCAGGATCTCCTGCTGGTTTGCAAAGGTGGGGCTTGCTGCTGGTTTATTGGGATGCTTCCTAACCTGAGCTGTTTTCTCCTTTCACCCAAATAAAATGGACCTTTCTTGCTGATTCTCCAAGTTTCTTGAGCTAAAAGAATATTTCACCCCATCTTTTTGCTGTTTTTTTCTGTCCTAGGATTTGTTTTGGAGTTCTATTTTGTGATTGTTTGGAGGTGAGTCTGAGAGAGTTGCCAAGGTTTACTACTTACTCTGCCATTTTGACTACCCCTATGTTTCACTTCTTAAATATGGTTCTGTCTTGGGACCTCTTCTCTTCTCTATTCTTTTATTGCTTGAATACACCTGTCATCTTATGCATATGACTCCAAAATCTATATACACACTCTTCTCTATCTCCAGAGTGCCAGTCTCACATCACCAGTTGCCTGTTTGACTTTTCTAAATACATATCCTGTTGGTCTCCTCAATTCAAAATGTCCAAAAGAAAACCCATTCTCTTTGTCTCCAAATTCATCCGTCCTCTAAATTTCCCTATTTCTGTCAAGGAAAATGTAATTCTAGTCATCTAAATTTGTAACCTCAGAATCTTTCTTAAATCTTTTTCCTTCTTTGTCATGCATTTTCACCCAGTTACTAAGTATTGTCAATTATATCTTCATAACATCCCTTGCATCTATCCCTTTTTGATTACTCACATAGCATTCATTCTAGGTTAGACTCTTCTTAACTTTTACCCCTCCATATAGCTGCCAAATTGATATTCCTAAACAAGTCTGACCATGCAGTTCCCCTTTTCAAGAAATTCCAGTGACTTATTGGGATTTCCAGGGAAATTTTCCATCTAATGTTGAATAAAATCTGACCTAGGTACCATTATTTGCAGATTAGGAAAGATGAAATGAAAAACATAATACGAAGTATGCCTGGAATTCTGAAATTATTAGAAAGTCATTGAAGGCAAAGGTCAAATAGATCTGTGCTTGTAAAAGTAGATTGGTAACAGTCTGGCTCCATATTTAAGTTCATTCATAAAAAAAATGAAATGTATCTAGTCACATTCCCTTGAAAAATTAACTATTATAATAACATCTGTTCAAACCCACATAAATAAATAAGGACTCCAGGAGTCCTATGGCATGAGAGGATTCTTGTCAAGTCCTCAACTTTCTATAAGTAAACTGCAAGGCAACATAATCAAAAAGAAAAAAGTGATTGTGCTGTTCTCTCAGGTGTTAAGGCTATAGATGGAGTGTCATGTTCTGTTCTGAGAGCCCCATGTCTGGAAGGACACTGACAGGCTGCAATAATTCTGATAGAAGGTAGTCAGGATGAGAAAAGAGAAGCAAGGTTAAGCAAATATTGATTTGAGGGATTTAAGGAAATTGATTTAAGACTAGAGAAGAAGAAAAAATGTTGGTGAAGTGATAGAAATCTTTCAGTGAATGACTATCATGTAGAAGAGGAATTGGCTTCCTTTTGCTTGGTCCTACAAAACAGAGAGAGGAATGATGGGATGGACAGACAGTCTGATTTAAACTTGATACAAGGAAAAGCTCCTAAAATATTAGAAGTATGCAAATGAAGGGGTTATACTAGATGATCTCTGAGGTTCCAAAGTTATGTGCATCTTCATTGACTTGATGCTTTTATAATTATGCCTTCAGAATTTTAATGATGACATGGAAGGAAAATTATTTTCCCTCAGTTGGTTTCCTAATCTTTCTCCTACCTTAATTTATTTTGAAGGCCCTGTGAGGCCTATTGTCTGTGAGACAATATGCATATAAATTTGGGTGCTCCTCAGGGAGACATTTGGGTCATGAATGACTTTAATGGAATATTAGGACAGTTTCACAGGTGAATTTCTAAAACTTCTCAGTGGGTGGAACTAAAAGCAGTAGGTAGAAAGTGATCGATGTAAGGGGCTTGATGTAAAGTTAAACCTTATAATAAGTACAGCTATCTAAAAAGAGAATAGACTGCCTCAGAAGACAGGACTCTCACCCTCAGTAGAAATTTTCAAGTCAAGGCTATAAATCTCTTGAAGGATGGGCTGAAGAAAAGTCTCTTGTTCAGGTGTAGGTTGAACCAGATAACCTTAGAGATCCCTTCTTACTCTTGAGATTCTATGTTTCTGGCAGTGAGATAGATTGCTTTGAGAGACAGTGTGGCTAAGAGGAGGATGTAAGTCCACTTGTTGGAGATGTTATAGAAGGGAGTCCTCTTGGACTAGATGAACTATAGTGTCCCTTCCAACTTCAAATGTTTGATTTTCTGGGGAAAAAAAACCTGTCTCTGATAACTAAGATCAATTTGTCCTTATGAGTTTGAGGTTCTCTCTGAAAACTAGTTAATACCTAGAGCACTCTGAGCAGCTTCAAACACAGATTCAACATCCTCAATTACTTCTTGATAGGTTTTTCTTATGTTGAAATTCCAGAGTTCATTCCACTTTCTTATTTCACAATCCTAGTCCAGGACCTCTTGTACCCTCTCTACCATATAAGTCCTTCTTGCCCTTTCCACTTGAATGAAAGGATATTCAAATGCTAGCAGCAGGAACATAGCAAGAGATCTCTCATGTCACACATTTTCAGTTTGTGATTACTTTTGCATGCTCAACTCAGGTTTATTATTGGAAAAACAGACAAAGACTTTTTTATTTTATTTACATGCTAGTGTACTCTAAAATTTCTTGCTGCTGTTTACCACCATTACAGTGGAGAAAAGAGAAGGATGACCTTAGGCAATCTCCTTTAAAGGCATCCTATTATGGGCAGCATTTTCAGACATGCTGTATGAATAAAACAACATGCTTTGGAAATGCATCTGTAAGGAATTGTGTAAGCATAGTTCTATGAATGTGATGAAAAGCAGTTTATCTTTAGAAGGGGAGAGTATCTCTTGCAAATTCCACACCATGACATAAGCTACATTTTGTAGAATGCCAGTTTCTGGTTCCCTTCTTGAGTTATACTGTTGAAGTCCCCCATTCCACCAAATATCTCATTTACAATAATAGTATCTATTGTCTAACTGAACAATACTGCAAACAGCTTTGAGACACACCCTATTCTTTAGGAACCAACAAATTTTCAATAAGCCTTGGCAGGATTTCATGTAACTTTGTGTCTCTCCATCACTTCCTGTACCACAAGATTGAAATGTGGTCAAATGTTTATTTCCATAATTTCCAGTCTCCAATTTTTTCTCATACATTTGGAGTCATTTTTATTAGTGGGAAGTTAGGCTAGGTTCCAGAAAATGATAACTATTCTGCCCACAAGAAGATTTCAAAAGATGACATACTTATTTTACCCATTTTGGAAGCCTCAAGGATGGAATATATGAGTTAACTCTGGGAAGTGAACTCTGTTTCTTTGCCCTTTAGAAAAACCATTTAAGGATTGGTTCTTAAAATGTCCTTGGAGTTTCATGCCATGATGAATTCTTTAGTTGTGAACTGGAGATCACTTAGCATGATTTCTGTTCTAGATGCCTTTGAACTGGGCACAGATTTTGCCAATTTGAAAGTTATTCTTTGTGCTAAAATAGCTGCTGTAAGGGGACAGTAACTCACCCAGGTCATGAAGAGACAGCATATTGCAACTTGAGTGAAATGAAATGGTTACCAGATAGTCTGTGTCCTTTCCAAAGATCTGAATGTATTTTTGAAAAGTAAATTATTAATGAGAAGGCTTACATGGGCTTGAAAGTGACTTGGTAAGATGGGAATTATGACTGGAATACAGCAACAGAAGGGTGTGTCTTTGGGCACTGCAGGGACCAGGGTGACTTTGATTACCCATAGTTATCTATTTTATCTTTTGGAATTGTCTCTGTCCCTTTGTTTAATTAAGAATTCATCTCTGACCCAGAGTTATAGCACAATTTCTACTTCTTTTCTAAATTTTTTATGGCATGATCTTTAATATTCAGGTCACATATTAATTTAGAGTTTATTTTAGAACATAATATAAGATGTTGGTTTAGGCCCATTATCTGCCATCTTACTTTCTAGTATTCCTAGCAGTTCTTATCAAGTAGGGAGGTCTTTCAGAACTAATTAATGTTTTCTGTTTATTAAACATTAAGTTGCCAAGTTCAAGTATTTTCAGTTCTTCCTTTTTTACTCTATTCTGTGGGCCTGCTTTTCAAAATTTAATGACTACTTAATGTTATTTACAATTGATTGCTGCTTTAAAATATGAAAATTCTATTCTCCACCACTCTCCCACTCCCATTATTTTCCTTGATATTATGAACTTTTTAATTCTTCCAGATAATTTTGTTAATATTTTTCCAGCTCTCCAGAGCATCCTCTAGTTGGTTTGCTAGATATGGCACTGAATTTGTAAATCTTGCTCCTTTTGATTATATTGGCATGACTCAGTCATGATCAGAGAATATTACTCCAGCTGTTTAAGTTCTTTATTTCTTTAAGGAACACCTTGTAATTGAACCTATATCATTATTCATTATGCTTTGGTAGATTGACTTCTAAAAATCTTTTGCCTTTTGCAATTATTTTAAGTGGGGATTCCTTTTACAATATTGTCTCCTAGATTTTGGTATCATTCCAAATAAATTCAGGTAATTTTGTGGATTTCCTTTGTAGCATATAACTTTACTAAAGTTATGAATTCTTTCAATTAATTTCTTTGCTAATTCCATAGGATTTTCTATACAAATCTGTCACAAGAAACAGGGATGGATCATATCATCTTAGAATTAGAAATAGCCTCTAAAAACATTTGTATTATTCATGTGCATTCATTAATGTACCACATATTTTAAGAAACCAGGTTTAAAGAAATTTGATAGGAAGAATCAACAAGAAAACAGTATTAAAGTACTATATATTTTGAGCTTGAAGGGATCCTAAAGATTATTTGGTTTAGTGCTTCTTTTTTCCCTATAAATATATTTAATTAAAGTTTTCAACATTTACCTTCACAAAATTTTGAATTTCAAATTTTTTCCCCATCTTCCTCCTACCCCCATCCCAGGACAGCATGTATTTAGATTGCCCTTTCCTCCAATCTGCTCTCCTTTCTATCACCTCTCACCCCTTATCTACTTCCCTTCTACTTTCCTGTAGGGTAAGATAGGTTTCTTTATCCTATTGTTTATATATCTTTTTTCCTAGTTGCATGTAAAAAGAACCTCTAGCATTCATTTTTAAAGCTTTGAGTTCCACATTTTCTCCCTTTCCCTTTCCCCACCCACCTTCATTGAGAAGGCAAACAATTCAGTAAAGGTTATACATGTGTGGTCATGCAAAACGTCTCCATAACAGTGATGTTCTGAAAGACTAACTATATTTCCCACTATCCTATCTCACCCTCCATTTATTCAATTCTCTCCTTTGACCTGTCCCTTCACAAAAGTGTTTGCTTCCAATTACCCCTTTCCCCAATTGGCCATCCCTTCCATTATCCCCCTTCTCTTATTCCCTTCCCCCCTGCTTTCCTGTAGGGTAAGATAAGCTTCCATATAAGCTTCCATACCCAAGTGAGTGTATATGTTATTCCCTCCTGAAGCCAAATCTGAGGAAAGGAAGGCTTACTTATTCCCCCTTACCTTCCCCTTCTTCCCCTCCATTGTAAAAGGTTTCTCTTGCCTCTTTTATGTGAGATGATTTACTACATTCTATCTCTCCCTTTCTTTCTCCTAGTACATTCCTCTGAACCCTTAATTTTATTTTTTAGATATCATCCCTTCATATTCTGCTTATCCTGTGCGCTCTCTCTCCCTCTCTCTCTCTTTCTACACACACACATACACATATGTATTCCCTCTAGCTATCCTGATACTGAGAAAGATATCATGAATTACAAATATCATCTTTCCATGTTGGAATGTAAATAGTACATCTTTAATAAGTCCCTTATGGTTTCTCTTTCCTGTTTACCTTTTCATTCTTCTCTTGATTCTTATATTTGAAAGTCAAATTTTCTATTCAGCTCTGATCTTTTCAACAAGAGTGCTTGGAAGTCCTCCATTACCTTGAAGTTTCATTTTTTTCCTCCTGAAGTATTATACTCAGTTTTGCTGGGTAGATGATTCTTAGTTTTAATCCTAGCTACTTTGATCTCTGGAAGATCACATTTCAAGCTGTCTGATCCCTTAGTGTAGAAGCTACTAAGCCCTGTGTTATACTGATTGTCTTTCCACAATACTTGAATTGTTTCTTTCTGGCAACTCCTTGAACTGAGAACTCTGGAATTTGGCTACAATATTCCTAGGAGTTTTCCTTTTGGGATCTCTTTAAGGAAGTGATCAGTGGATTCTTTCTATTTCTATTTTACGCTCTGGTTCTAGATTATTGGAGTAGTTTTCCTCGATAATTTCTTAAAAGACAATATCTAGGCTCTTTTTTTGATCATCTTTCACGTAGTTCAATAGTTTTTAAATTATCTCTCCTGGATCCATTTTCCAGATTAGTTGTTTTTCCAATGAGATATTTCATATTGTCTTCTATTTTTTCATTCTTTTGGTTTTGTTTTATAATTTCTTGATTTCTCATAAAGTTATTAGCTTCCATTTGTTCCAATTATTTTCTTCAGTGAACTTTTGGACCACTTTTTCCATTTGGCTCATCCTGCTTTCTAAAGGATTCTTCTCATTTGGCTTTTTGGACCTCTTTTTTCCATTTGGGTTAGTCTAATTTTTAAAGGTATTGGTTTCTTTAGCATTTTTGGGGGGGTTTCCTTTAGCAAGCTATTGATTCATTTTTCATGGCTTTCTTGCATCATTTTCATATCTCTTCCCAATTTTCCCCCTACATCTCTTACTTGATTGTCAAAATCCTTTTTGAGCTCTTCCATGGCCTGAGACCCATTCATATTTTTCTTGGATGCTTTACATGCAGGTGCTTTGACTTTGTTGTCTTCTTCTGGCTTTATATTTTGATCCTCTTCATTATCAATGATGTAAGAAAATACCTCTTTACCAAGAAAGTAAGAATCTATAGTCTGTTTCTGTTTCCCCATTTGCTCATTTCCCCAGCCAATTACTTGTCTTTTGAGCTTTCTTAAAGGGAGAGTTCTAGAAGCAGCCTCTGCTTCAGCAGACAGACCATTCCCACTGACCTTTGAAGCTGTCTTTAGCATTTGTGAGTTGAGACATCTAGAATTCACAGCAGGTACCTGAGAATACATCCCCTAAGACCTATGCTTGCTCTGTCCATGCAGACATGTCCCACACTGACCTGCACTCTGCTCCTAGCCTGGTTTAATAGACCCTTCATGTGGACCTTCCATATTGTCTTGGGCTGAAAATTTGCTTCAGTCTCTTAATTTTTGGCTTCTACTGCTCTAGAATTTGTTCAGAGTAATTTTTACAGGTTTTTTGAGGGGTTTGGGGTGAGAGCTGTAGCAGATCCCTGCTTTTCCTCTTTCATCTTGGCTTCACTCCCCCTAGTTCAGTGCTTCTTAAACTGAGGTTGTGACCCACAGTCTAAGAAGTACTGAAGGGGTCATGAGTTGAAAAAGTTTAAGAAGCTGTGATTCTAGTTCAGCTCTCTCATTTTATGAAAAAAAGGTGAAGAAACTGAATCCCAAAAGGGTTCAATGACTGCTCAAAGTCATACATGTAATAAGTGACTAAATTGGGATGATTTTGTGGTGTGATACTTTAAAAGGAAGAAGATACTCAAAAACACAGTTCTAACCCTATAATTATAAATAATTCTATTGAGCAAGAAAGGAGGAGGTACTCAAAGAAATAAAATAGGGTGACAAGAAGAGTTGCCACCTCAAGAAGCACTTATTAATCATCTGTTATTGGGACTCTCTGCTCTAGAGATACAATGAAAGGAAAAAGTTCCTGTTCTTGAGGTGATTACAGTTTAAAGGAGGAGAAAACACAAGATCTATACAGGATCAACTAGAAATAGTCACAGAGTCATGGCACTAAGATCTTCATATAAAAAATGAATGTAGCAACACATAGAGAAAAACAAATTGAAAAGTGATAAAGATATTAAGGAATAGAGTAAAAAATAAATACAATATGAGATTTAAGAAAAATGCCAATGACAATAAAATGGTCATTTTCATATGTCTGGTACAAAAACAATGGAGAAAGAATTTTTTGGAGCAGACTGTTGAATATAAGCTGATGAAAAAAGACTAAGCAAAGCTATTCCATTTCTACTTTTTCTTTACCAATGAGAATATTCTTCAAACTATATAAGGTAAAATAAACATTATTATTATGATGTGGCATGGTTATTTTGTAATGTTATTTAGATCTTCCCTGCCCATTAATAGGCCTCAAGTACCATTTGTTAATTTCTATTCAGGCACTTGGTCAGCCTGCCATCCAGTTCTGGAAAGTGTACAAATACTCTCAGATGAGATTTTACTTTGGGGCTTATTTTTGGAAGAAGGTTTGTATACCAGATGAGACTCTGGGCATCTGCTAAGGAGCCCCCTGACTGTGAAAATCCAGATGTTGGTGCTTCTTTCTCTGGTAAGTATGTATGTATGTATTGCTTATGGCCAGATAGTTAGAAGCCCTGTGTATTGATCTTTATTTCTTTGTTTGTATTTTCTTTGAAGTTCAAGGTGCTAACTTTTTCCCACCTGAACTAAGTGGATGATCTATGTGCTTGATTAAAATGATTGTTGATCTCTCAAAAGTTGCCTTTCCTTGTAGTAAAGCAGATCAAAGAACCTGTGATAGCAGGCCATCCTGGATGTGTCAGGTTGCTTGCTTTTATATATCTAGGTTTGGTTTTGCCTCTGAGATACTGGTTTTATGATGCTAAGCAAATCACTTATCAGAGCTCTACATAATTCTTTAGGACTATAAATTGCATATAAGGTGCCAAATGGGTAATTATTTATTATCATTAGTTATTATTAGGAAGGAGTTCTCTATATCAAAGAAATCATTGCTCTAATCCCTATACCTTTTGGGAATCAAATATGATTAATGTACAGATTGATATTGGACAGGGCAAGTGAGGAGCAAGTAGTTTTAAAAGGTTTCAAGTTTTCATGATAAGGAAAGAAACTGTATGTTATCCTAGACCCATTTGTCAGTATGCTATGAAGAACTCTTAGGAATAAAAGAGGTGCTGGAAAAATAAGCTGATTTTTTTTTTAAAAAAGAGGAAAGGTATATTCAAGAAATTATGAACTGGTAAACCTGGCATACATCCTCCCCCCTCCAAAAAAAATCTTGAATGGATTATTGAGCTGATGGTTTGTGAATACTAGGGAAGTGGTAACTATACGCACCATGTCACAATATCTCCAAGAAGAAGCCAGGTCAAACTAATCTCATTTTTTCTGGTAGGGCTATTGGTAGATCAGGGAAATGTTATAGGTACAGTGTACCTGGAATTCAGCAAAACATTTGGTAATGTCTCTTATGACAAATTTGTGAAAAAGATGGAAAAATATGAGCTAGAAAATGCCACTCTTAGTGCATCCTCAGAGATTTTTAATAGTTGAATAAATGTACCAAAGTGTTAGTTGCTGGAATAAAAAATGTCAAGCTGGAGAAAGCCCTATAGTATTATGTCATAGGATTCTATCCACAGCCTTGTTGGTCTCAATATTTTTATCAAAGAGTTATATGAAGATAAAGGTGGCAGGCTTGAGAAAACTACAGGTGTTCCAAATTTAGAAGTCATAGTTTGCCAGGCCTAGAGGCCTGTGGGCTACCCGAGTCTTCCCTTACCTCTATCGGAGGTCTTCGGTTGGCCAAACCAGATGCTCGTATGAGAGAAAGGACGTTCCAGAGTCGAACAAGGGTTGAGCTTTATTTCAGGGTCTAGTTACAAGTGCAGGGGAATTCTTCCTTAGGAGGGAGAGACGAATCTCCCAAGGAGGCAAAGATCTTACAATAAGAGATTGGAAGTAGAAGTATAAGTGGGGAGAGAGGGGGAGGGGAGAGAAGAAAGAGGGAAAGTGGAGCCTTGTTGTCCTCACCACTCCCCGCCCCTCCGCCCAAGAGAGCTTTCAGGCTTTCCTGATCCTACTTAAGTTCTCCAGTCGCATAGTTTGCATCTGAATACCGTGCCTGTTAGGTGTGCCCAGATCTGGGACAATCTTGAGGGCGGGGAGAGCTCTCTCCCATCACGTCTCTCACGGGAAGAGGCGGAAATACACGAGATAGCTCGGTTCACCTCGATTCCCAGTCGTTTCCTGGGGGGTCTCGTGAGAACTCTAAGATTTAGAAGTTCCCACCTTTACCTGCCCGAGACTGTCCACATGGAATTGAGCTTCCAACCCCAGCAATAGTTAATACATGAGGTGACATAAGAAGTACTATAAAAGATTTTGGCAGACCAAAATGATGAGACAAAGGCAATAAGATCATATTTAGTAGTATTATGTATTCCTCTGCTCTTGGGTGTTTAAAAGTCAGCTATAAGTTCTATCATAACATTTATTTGTAAGAAAAAGACTTAAAATTTTAGCGTAGTATAAACAATATGACCCAACTGAGAGATCTTACTGCCAAAAACAACTAGTGAAATCTTGGGCTGCATCAACTGAAGAATGAGGAAGGTAATAGCCTTCTGTATTCCACATTCATTGGAACATATTTGTAACATCATATTCTGTTCAGGGCAGTATATTTTAAAAGGTGTATTAATGAATTAAAGTGAGATTAGTGGAAGGACAAGAGGATGGTCAGGGGATTGAAAATACTGTATGAACAATGACTGAAATAGCTAGGATATTTGACCCAGAGATTAAAAAAATCAGTGGAGATATGATAGTTGCATTTAGGTCTGTAAGGTGGAAAAAGGATTAGAGCTAATCTGCGTAGTATCTCAAGGTAAAACTAGAATTATTGAGTATGTTACAGGTAGGCAGATTTTTAACTTGACATATTAGGAAACACTCTCCAAAAGGGACCTTGTTAGTTATCTTAAGATCAACAACAAAAATGTCAAAAACATAGAGTACTGGCCCTGGGGTCAGGAGGACCTGAGTTCAAATCTGACCTCAGACACTTGACTAATTGGACATGGTGTACAATAGAGAAGCAAGAATTGAGGATGACTAAACTGATGAACTAGGTAACTGTTAAAATAACAGTGCCATAAAAAGAATTTAAATTTGAGGATGAATAGTTTTGAGATGAAATAAATGATTTCCATTTGAACATGTTCAGATTGATATTCCTCCAGAACCTGTAGGAGGAAATGTCTAACAAACAATTGGCAATTTGGAACTGAAATTCTACGGAATGATTAGCATCTTATATAGAAATTTTACAGCAATCTGAATAGAGATGAGAACTGAACCAACAGAAGCTTATGGGAGGGTAGGGATGGAAGAAAAGATTTTGTTTCAACAAAGCATTGAGGAAAACCTAAACAGTCAGTGAGGGATGAAAATGATTCAGAAGAGGGAACTGGAAAGGAGTAGTCAGATCAGTAGAAAGATAATCTAGAGAGAGCAAGATCATAGAAACTGGTAGTGGAGAGCTATCCAGATAGAAGGCAGGGTTGATCCTGTCAAATTCTTCAGAGAGGTGAGGGAAAATTAGAGTTAAGAAATGATCTATGGGCTTAGGAATTCATTGGTATAATTTATTCAAGAGTTCATTGAAAAGAGCAATTTTACTTGTAATGTGGAGGTGAAATCCATATTATAAGGGGCTGTAAATGAATGAAAAGTAAAGAAGTTGAGAAATGAGTATGGATAATTTTTTCTAGGAATCTATTCAGGAAATGGAGAAGAAATATAGGATAATAACTTGATGGGTTGGCAGGGTCAAAGTGAATTTTTAGAAACAAGGAATATCTGAACATTTTTGCAGGTATTAGAGGAAGGAGCTAGTGGATAAGAAGAAATTTAAGAAGAGAAAGAGAGAAGGATTAATGGAGAAACACCTGTAGAAAATGGGATGAGATGAGAGCAAGAACATAAGTGGAAAGGTTAGTCTTAGCAAGAATACTCATTTCATCATTAATTCAGTTTAGCAGTATACAATTTCAAGCACTTGCTTTGTACTAATGATTGAGCTACCAAACCAAAACAATTCTTGACCTAAAGGAAATTACATTTTATTAGGGGGAGAAAGCCTTTTAGTATAAATAGGCAAAAAAAAATATACACTAAAGATAAAATAAATATCTTGGGGCTTTAGGGAAACAATAATAGCTGGGAAGAACAGGAAAGCTATCTTATAGGAAAGATCATATGATCTGGGTTTAGAAGAGTGCTAAGGATTCATCGAGGTGAAGAAGCTGAGACAAGAGTAAAGGAGGAGAGAGTGGGGAGTATACACATAAAGGAAAAATATAAACTATTTGAAGGGTGTGTGTGTGTTTGTTCTTTGTTGCTGAAGAAGACCATGCCATCAGAGAAATGATGGATGACGTGACTTGAACTTGACTTTGTTTTGAGTGAGTGAGGGTTGTGCAGGTGACCAATCTCACTTCTCCTCTAGAGCCATCTGAGTCCAGTGACCAGATATTCATCAGGATGACTGGAGATGACCCAAGATGAGGAAATTGGGGTTAAGTGACTTGCCCAAGGTCACACAGCTAGTGAGTGTCAAGTGTCTGAGGTGAGATTCAAACTCAGGTCCTCCTGACTCCTGCACTGGCACTCTATCCACTGCACCACCTAGCTGCGCCATTTGAAGGGTATCATTTTTTAAAAAAATTATTTATTTGTTTTAAGTTTTCAATACTCATTTCCACAACATTTTGAGTTCCAAGTTTTCTCCCCATCTCTCCCCTTTCCCCACCCCAAAACGCTGAGCATTCTAATTACCCCTATCACCAATCTGCCCTCACTTCTAACATCCCTCCCTTCCCTTATCCCCATCTTCTCTTTTGTCCTGTAGGACAAGGTAAATATCTATACCCCATTACCTGTATTTCTTATTTTCTAGTTGTATGCAAGAACAATACTCAACAGTTGTTCCTAAAACTTTGTTTCAACTTCTCTTCCTTCCTCCCTCCCCACCCATTCCCATTTGGAAGGCAAACAATTCAATATAGGCCATATATGTGTAGTTTTGCAAATGATTTCCATAATAGTCTTGTTGTGTAAGACTAAGTGTATTTCCCTCCATCCTATCCTGCCCCCCATTACTTCTATTCTCTCTTTTGACCTTGTCCCTCTCCAAGAGTGTTGACTTCTAATTGCTCCCTCCTCCTACTTCCCTCCCTTCCATCATCCCCCCCACCCTGCTTATCCCCTTCTCCCTCACTTTCCTATATTGTAAGATAGATTTTCATACCCAAATGAATATGCATTTTATTCCTTCCTTTAGTGGAATGTGATGAGAGTAAACTTCATGTTTTTCTCTCACCTCCCCTCTTTTTCCCTCCACTAAAAAGTCTTTTGCTTGCCTCTTTTCTGAGAGATAATTTGCCCCATTCCATTTCTCCCTTTCTCCTGTCAATATATTCCTCTCTCACCCCTTAATTTCATTTTTTAGATATGATCCCATCCTATTCAATTCACCCTGTGCTCTCTATTTCTCTGTGTGTGTGTGTGTTTGTGTGTGTAATCCCACCAACTACCCAGATACTGAAAAAAGTTTCAAGAGTTACAAATATTGTCTTTCCATGTAGGAATGTAAACAGTTCAACTTTGGTAAGTCCCTTATGATTTTTCTTTCCTGTTTACTTTTTCATGCTTCTCTTGATTCTTGTGTTTGAAAGTCAAATTTTCTTTTCAGCTCTGGTCTTTTCATCAAGAATGTTTGAAAGTCCTGAATTTCATTGAAAGACCATTTTTTCCCCTGAAGTATTATACTCGGTTTTGCTGGGTAAGTGATTCTTGGTTTTAGTCCTAGTTCCTTTGACTTCTGGAATATCCTATTCCATGCCCTTCTATCCCTTAATGTACAAGCTGCTAGATCTTGTGTTATCCTGATTATATTTCCACAATACTCAAATTGTTTCTTTCTAGCTGCTTGCTATATTATCTCCTTGACCTGGTAACTCTGGAATTTGGCTGCAATGTTCCTAGGAGTTTCTGTTTTTGGATGTCTTTCAGGAGGTGATCTGCGGATTCTTTCAATATTTATTTTGGCCCCTGGTTCTAGAATCTCAGGGCAGTTTTCCTTGATAATTTCATGAAAGATGATGTCTAAGCTCTTTTTTTGGTCATGGCTTTCAGGTAGTCTTGTCTCTTAAATTGTCTCTCCTGGATCTATTTTCCAGGTTAGTTGTTTTTCCAATGAGATGTTGCACATTATCTTCCATTTTTTCATTCTTTTGGTTTTATTTTGTGATTTCTTGGTTTCTCATAAAGTCACTAGCCTCCATCTGTTCCATTTTAATTTTGAAAGAACTATTTTCTTCAGTGAGCTTTTGAACCTCCTTTTCTATTTGGCTAATTCTGCTTTTTAAAGCTTTGTTCTCCTCAATGGCTTTTTGAACTTCTTTTGCCAATTGAGTTAGCCTATTTTTAAAGGTGTTACTTTCTTCAGCATTTTTTTGGTTCTCCTTTAGCAAGTTGTTGACTTGCTTTTCATGCTTTTCTTGCATCTCTCTCATTTCTCTTCCCAATTTTTCCTCCACCTCTCTTACTTGATTTTCAAAATCCTTTTTGAGCTCTTCCATGGCCTGAGACTATTGAATATTTATTTTGGATGTTTGAGATACAGAAGCCTTAAGTTTTACTTCTTTCCCTGGTGGTAAACATTGTTCTTCCTCATCAGAAAGGATGGGAGAAGATATCTGTTCAACAAAAAAGTACCCTTCTATAGTTTTATTTTTTTCCCTTTTTTTGGGCATTTTCCCAACCAGTTACTTGACTTTTGGGTCTTTTGTCAAGAGTAGGGTATACTCTGAGTATCTGTAAGATCTCAGTTCCTCCAAGGTGGCACTATTGAGCATGTACACTGGTCTGGGAGCAAACAGAAATTTTTGTGCCCAGAATCAAGTAGTAGAGTTTCCTTTCCACAGCCACCTGGCCTCCAATTCCCTCAAGCCAGCTGAGATCCCTCAGCCTGGGGGCTGAGACTGAGATAAACTGCTGGGGCAGGGCTGCCATTTAGTGTGAGATAAAGATCAGCTGCTCAAATCCCCCAGTAGTATTAGGTGGGGGCAGGCCTGATACACAGGGCTGAGGTAAGAATCAGGTGCTCAGTTTCCACAGGGATTTTACAATCCAACAATGAATGTTGACTTCTGTATGGGTTGTGATGGGAGCTGCTGCTGCCTGCCCAATGTGGCCTCTGCCTCTGCCTGAGACCAGAGCTATAGGAAGGCCCTTCTCCCTTCTCAGCCAGCTGAAAAGACCCTCTCACTGACCTTTGGTGCCTGTGGAGTGAGGGATCTGGGAACCACTGATAATGTGACTGGGGATTCTGCCCATGAGGCCTGCTCACATCCTCCTCCTGGTGTCTTGCTGAGTGGCCAAGGCTGCTGTGGGCTCTTCTCTGAGTCTGGTGTGACAGACATTTCCTGTTGTCCTTTCAGGTCATCCTGGGCTAAAAATCTCCTCCATTCTGTTGTTCTGTGGCTTCTGCTGCTCTAGAATTTGTTGAGAGTCTTTCTTGACAGGTATTTTATGGGCTGTGGGGGAAGAGCTAGTGTATGTGAATCTTTCTACTCTGCCATCTTGGCTCCTCACCCCCCAGGTTTCATTTTTTTTTAAGGAACATAGGAAGGCAAGGTTTTCTACTGAGAGAGAGGGGATTGGAGGTGATAAAGTGAATCTGAGGAGAGAGAATGTTTAGCATTTTTGCTATAGTGTCATAGAGATTAATCATGGAGGAATAAAAAATTTGCTTAGTAGCAGTGAGGACCAAGTTGACAGTAGTTAAGAAAAAAAATATGATAAACCAACAGGCCATGGTTGCATGACTTTCTCCAAGAGTCTTCAGCAGCTTAAAGTTATGAATAAAAAAGTTGGATGTTGGAGACAGCCCATAGTTGGAGTACAACAAAGTATGACCAGTGGAAGGGCAAATGGACAAGGAATTCAAGGATAGATGATAGTATAGATTTGAACTGAAATTTTATAAACTCAAGATTATGAAGGAGATAAAGGAAGGCAAGAGCAGAACTGATGGTTTGGGAGAATGCAGGAGGAATGGAGTAATTAGAAACCTTGGTAAGAAGGAAAATTAGGTTAGAAAGAGTGGCAGAGAAACAGAAATTGAAGGACAGCATTTGGTAGTTACAGAGAATTTCAGATGCTAGATCCGCAAGTGGAATAGTCATTTACAACAGCCAGATGAAGTGGATGAAAAATCCTGTGTGTGCCTGAGATGGAGTGAAGATGGGAAAATACGAGAGCTTTGCAGTTTCATAAACTGGGGATCCACTTTCCAAAGGAACATCAGTTTTTAATTGTAGTGTCTAAACATGAGATCAGGAGTTGGAATAGAGAAGAATATTCCAAAGCAGGTTGTGAACTTCTTGAAAAAAAGGAGGGAGAATGACCTAGATGTGAATAGATGACTGCTAAGGTGTTGGCCTTGGTAATAAAGGTGGATGGAGTAAAACTCAAAAAACAAGTCACTGAGGGACAGTGCAAAGTGACAATGTGGCAGTGGGAGTGAGGAATGATGAGAGTACCTATTCCTCCTCCTTCTAGCATTTTGGAGGACATATGAGAAAGAGCACTTAGTACTTGTGAAGTTGACTTCAGAAAAAGTGACTTCTTGGAAGATCTAGGTTTTGATAAGGAAGTTTTTTTCCCCCCCAAAGGATTGGGAACATATTTAAATGCCAATTGCTAATTTTGTTTCTTGAATCTATTAGTAAAGTTGTGTTCAATGAATTATATATCCCTGGATTTAATAGTTAATTTCACCATATCATGAGTAATAGAGGGAAGATCTCATGAGATGTCATCAACACTCTCATGACCATTAAGATATAGTCTCAAAACTTTGGTAAGTTTTCTTGATGGCCATCCAGATTATCCACACAATGCAAAACCTTCCAGAATTGAGAACTTTTGACTGGGACAAATGCTTTGTTTAGATCACCATGCAGTCCTTGGTGCTTTTCTCTATTGAGTGTTTTAAAACTTGGGCTTAGATGCCTTCTTCCACAATGCATTTTTAATTGAATAAATAATAATGAACTTAAATTTAAGCCAAAAGAAACTGATTCAGCCTGCAATTACAACTATTTACATTTTCCAGAATAAATTTCAACATATGAACATATACATGCAAATTACCACAAAAATATTTAAGAATATTTATAATAACATTTTTGGTGATTTTGCAAAACCAAATACAACCTAGATTCTCAACAGTTTGAGGATGTTTGAATAAACTATGATGTATCTATATCACGAAACTATACATTTTTAAAATCTAAACTATACATTTTTAAAATCTAAAATGAAATGTGTTCCATCTCCTTGATATTCAGTTTTCCTCAACTGTTTGTAGTGATTTTATTGCATGGGAAATTTGGTTATTAGTTGATAATTATCTGTTATGTAAAAACAAATGTAGCATTATAAATCTAAATAAAAAACCAAATAATAAAACTCATTTTTTCTTTTTTCCACAGAATAAAGGTGCTTGAAGAATTCTTTAGAGCTAAGACAAGAACAATAGTTTGAACCAGAAACCTTTGGAGCTCAGCAGGACTAAGTTATACATGTTAGAGCCATTGGCAAGCCTTAGAGTAAGCTCATGAGAAGGAAGAAAAAAAGTTTATTGGGAGGTGAAGAAATACAAAAATGGGAATAAATAGAGAAAAAAAAAGGCAAATCTGATTAGGAATACCAAAAGTCTACTGATACAAATGCCGTATTTTGGCCACTGAAAGTGTTGTTGTTGTTGAATTGTTTCTCATTATGTTTGATGCTTCGCATTCTCGTTTGGTGTTTTCTTGGCAGAAGTACTGGAGTGGTTTGCCATTTCCTTCTCTAGCTCATTTTACAGATGAGGAAATTGAGGCAAAAAGGGTCAAGTGACTTGCCCAAGATCACGTAACTAGTAAATTTCTCAGGCCAGATTTGAACTTAGGAAGATGAGCCTTCCTGATTCTAAGCCAAGCACTCTATCCATTGTGCCACTTATCTGCCCACTGAAAGTCTTATTAACAATAGTGCCATAGTGTGACTAATGAAATAATTTGTGTCTTAAAACAAGTGAAGTTTCAAAGGCTGGAAATATTATCCTTGGATGATGAGGTGCAGTAGTGCTAAATCTGGATACTGAAAGAACTGATCTCAAATTCTGATTCAGACACTTAGCTTCATGACGCTGAACAAGTTAATTAATACCTTTCAACCTCATTTTCTCACTTGCAAAGTGGGGATGATGATAATAGCACCTACCTTAAAAGATTATTGTGAGAATCAAATAAAATAATATGTGTAAAGCATTTTGCAGAATTATATGGGCTATTATGATTATCAATTTATCATATTATTATAAATATAACTATCGATGTAACTAATTTAGTGCTGGGAAGTGATTAATTTATAAAATGCAGAAAGTTTTTAGGAGCAGTATTGTAGTGGAAAGAACCCTGGAACTGCGGAGTGAAAACCTATGTTCACAGAATAACTGTCTGTATAAAATGACTACAATAATCTAAATTAAAGAAAAAAAAACAAAAAACGAAAAACATCACTGACTCCCAGGGACAAAGCCAAGACGGCAATTGAGAAAAAGCACTCAACTAAGCTCTCCTAACATTCTTCTCCAAACAGCTTTTAAATAATGCCTCAAATTGATTTGCAGAGTGGCAATGCCAACAAAAGGGTAAAGGGAAACATTCTACCATTCTGAGAGAAGTTTGGATATTGGAAAAAGAGTTTTGTGATAGGAGAATGGAGGCAAACCAGAAGCATCTGTGGATGAAATATAAATGGTGGGACCAGGAGATGGCAACAGTTGCAAAAGCACCTTTGGGGACTCTCACCCCAGAGATAGTCCACGGACCTGGCAATTGGTCAGAAAAAGATTACAGGGGACTCATGTGCTGTCATTGGAGGTAGATTCAGACAGTCTGGCAAATGCACTTTCTATACCCACTTCTAGGTCTTATATCAAATGGCACAGAGGAGTACTCTTGATCAAGAGCTCGTAGAAGTCCCGAGGGACAGTATTAATGTTAGTCACAAGGGATCAAGGACTCTCAGATAGTATCACTTCTGGTCCTAAGGGAGTAGGGACCCTGAGGAGCAGTATCACTTACAATCTCAAGGGATCAGGAGCCTATCCTAGGTAAGGAACAGAGTGTAGAACAGGAGAGCAGTGACCACACCTTTCCCCAGATCACACCAACTTGGAAGCACTAAAAACATCCACACTCCTAGAACTAGTTCTGAAAGTAGTATTGTAAAAAAACTGAAGATTGATACAGTACTCCTTTTCCCCAAGCCAAGAACAGAGAACAACTTTGACATAAAGTTCAAAATTGAGAAATAGGGTGGAAAATGAGGAAACAAAAAAAATAACCTGATCATATCAACTACTGTGTGGAGACACAAACTCAGACAATGAAGTCAAAACAAGTATAAGCAAAGCCTCAAAGGGAAAACAAAACAAAACAAAACATGAATTAGATGCTTGCCCCAAAAGAATTCCTTGAAGAGCAAAAAATGATTTTCAAAATCAAATAAGAGTGTTAGAACAAAAATTGGGTAAAAGTGAAAGCAAATTATGAAAAGACAATTAACAGCTTGGTAAAAAATGGCCCAAAATTGAAGAAAATTCCTTAAATAACCACACTAGAATTGGCCAAATGGAACAGGCTCACTGAAGAAAATAATTCCTTAAAATTAAAATGGGACAAGAAAAATCTAATGATTTCATGAGACATCAAGAAACAACAAAACCAAGTCAAAAGAATGGAAAAAATAGAATAAAATATGAAATATCTCCTCTAAAAAACAATTGACCTAACTCACACATGCACACACGAGAGATAATTTAAGAATTATTGGACTACCTGAGGGAGGTGCTACTATTATGCTTGTTTTACAAATGAAGAAAATGAGGCAGATAGAAGTTAAATGAATTTCTCAGGGGCAAAGCCATTAATTGTCTGAGATCAAGTTAGAACTCAGGCCTTAGCTGCTCAGGAATGACTTCTTATCACCACAGAAGTCATCCATTCGTTTATCTTTTCATTAATCTTAGCCATTGCTCCGGATTCACTGAATACAAAAATTACTTAGACATAAGTAAATTAGAGGAACATGAAGAATTATTCCTGTCAGATATATGGATAAAGGAAGAGTTTATGAACAAGAAAGAGATAGAAAAAATCACGGGAAGAAAAATAGATAATTTTGATTATATGAAGTTAAAAAAGCTTTTGTATAAACTAAATGCAATGTAGACAAAATTAGAAGGAAAACAGGAAATTGGGAAAACAAATTTTTTATAGCAAGTGCAAGTTTCTTTGATAAAGACTTAATTTCTCAAATATTTAGGGAACTGAGCCAAATTTATAAAAAAAAATAAGAGTCATTGTCCAACTGATAAATGGTCAAAAGAATGAACAAGAAGTTTTCAGTAAAAAGAATCAAAGCTATTGACAGTCATATAAAATGCTCTGAATCACTACTGATTAGAAAAATGCCAAAGAAAACAACTCACAAACGTCAAACCGGTTAACGTGACAAAGAGGGGAAATGACAAATTTTGGAGGGGATATGGGAAAAAATGGGACATTAACATACTTTTCGTGGAGTTGTGAACAAGTGCAACCATTCTGCAGACCAATTTGGATCTATGCCCAAAGACGTATAAATCTGTGCATACACTTGGACTCAGCAATACCACTACTAATGTCTGTATCCCATATAGGTCAAAGAAAAGAAAAAGAAGCCACTTGAACAAAAATATTTATAGCAGCTCCTTTTGGTGGCAAAATATTGGAAATCAAGGTGATGCCCATCAATTGGGGGTAGTTAAGCAAGTTCTAGTATATTTGATGTAATACTATTGTACTGTGGGTAATGACAATGGTGATGATTTCAGAAAAATTAATCCTTAACCAAGACCTATATGAACTGATGCAAAGTGAAGGGAGAAGACCCAGGAGAACACTGTATGCAGTAACAACAATATTGTGCAGATGACCACCTATGAAAAACTTAGCTATCTTGGTCAAGACAGTGATCTAAGACAATTCCAAAGGATCCATGATAAAAAATGCATCTACTTTGAGAGAGAGAACAAAAAAACTTTGAAAGGAGCATGAAGCAAACATTTTTATTTTCTTTCTTTTTCTTTTATTTTGGTCTGTTTTCTTTTGCTACATGGGCAATATAGAAATACGTTTTGCCTGACTTCACATCTATTATTGATATTAAATTGCTTGCCTTCTCAAGGAGGTTGAAGTCAGAGACAGAGAGAGAATCTGGAACACCATGCTGAAAAAAAATTATCATTAAATTTTTTTCTACTTGTAATTGGGAAATATTTAATGAAATAAATGAGCTTTTTAAAATAAAAATGACTACAAGTTATTCTTTAATGTACAGTGTTGTAGGGGTATTGGTTACCATTATAATTATCCACCAAGATTTATAATCTAACCCAGAATTTCACTAGTATTGGAATTTTGCTTTTGAGAGTTCTTTGTAATTTCCATAATCATTTTTTCCCTCTTCTTTGTGATATATTGTATGATGACATTTTTATCAAAATCTGGATGGAGACTTGGAATTATTTCTTTTGGGAAAGACAACATACAAAAGCCCAAATAACTTTTCCTTTGAGAGTTCATTCCAGACTCATATCTAATTTGTGACTTCTCATTAAACCATTGTTTTGGTCATTAAATGCCTCATATTAATAAAATATGGGGCCAGATGAAATTAATCTTCAGGATTAGACATTTATTTTGTGATCGCATGACAAATATAAGAAAGGCGGGGTTGCCCTATGCACTGGAGACTGTTTATCACATTTACATAATCTGGACAGTTCAGGTAGCAGGATGACAAATAATAAATGTACTTTGTGATTTATAGGTTGCATCCCAATGACTTCCAAACAGCCAAGCATGACAGAAATATAATGAGATGAGCTTGTGATATTATTATCTTGGCAGAAATAGAAATAGAAAATACAGTACTGTCAATTTTTGTAATTAGTGAATCCTCATTCTTACTGAGTAGAGCAATGACTAAGCTGAATGAAAAGATACATGAAGGGATAATGTCTGTGTTGTTAAGAAGTCATTTATGAGCATCTAGGACCTGAGTTCTAATTTGATCTCAGACGATTACTGACTGTGTGACCCTGAAAAAGTTATTTTATTTCTATCTGCCTCAGTTTCTTCATTGGTAAAATGGGTATAATAATAACACCTACCTCTAGGGTTGTTGTGAAGATAAAATGAGATAACATTTTAAAAATGCTTAGTAAACCTTTAAGTTCTATGTAAATGCTATTATGACTTTAGCTATTATTTTTAAAACTACTTCATATAATACCACATTGAGTTCATTGTTTGAAAGGCAATTATATGGAAGAAAAAATGAAAGAAAAATGGAAGAAAAAGAAAAAATGGAAGAAAATTGAACTTCTTTAGTGTAAGATTTAGACTCCTTAAAAGCAGGGGCTAATTTTGCCTTTACATTCTCAGTAATTATTACAGTGCCTGGCACATAGTAAATGCTTAGTAGACACTAAATGTTATTTTATTGTTTAACTTCTGCAATTAGAATTAGCACCAAGAGTAGAGTTACAGGGAAGCAGATTTCAAAATTATAGGAAATTTGTTGGGGTGGACTCCTTCTATTCTATCTCTTTCCTCCTTTAATCTGCTTGTGGAATCAACCCAGATTGCTAGGAGCTCATCAAAATGCTTGCTAGATGAAGGATTTTGAATAGGAGAAGCAAAACTCCTCTCAGGGGGTGCTCCATAAACTATCTTTCAAGAAGTCATGAGAATTTAGTCAGAAGAGTCCAAAGATTAAGAGATTTAGAACTGGAAGTTAATCTTTAAAATAAAACTATAGAATGACTGTGGTCAAAACATTGAAGTTCTGTAAGACTGTTTCCTAATCAGTAAAATCAGAATACCAATATATAACATGCCTAGCTCAAGAATTACCTGGCATAGTGGAAATACAGCTTTGGAGGCAGAAAGAACTGGTTTCTAGTACCTTTGAGATGCTGGATGTGCCTTCCTGGGCAACTCATTTAAACTTCCAATGCCCAAACACTTCTCTAAAACTACAAGTTACAAAGGAATCCATTTGTATTAGTAGAATGATTTTCCATACTGGAAATTCCTCACACCTATAAGATCAAAAGAATTAATTGCCTTTTCATCTCTTGCCTAGATTTTTGAAATAACCTCCTAACTAGACTCAACTTTAAATCTGTTCTTATTCCAATTTCTCCTTCATGCCACAGACATTCATCTTCCTAAAGCTCTGACAATAATATCACCTGGCTCCCTATTGCCTTGAGAATAAAATACATGTTTCTCAGTTCTCCTATCCTCAACATTTTGACTGGCTGTTAACAGACTTTTTCTTAACCCCTCATACTTAGGGTATTTTAACATATCTATTGATACTTCTTTAAATACTTTGTCAATTCCTCAATCTACCCAAGTCCCAGGACTACTCTACTCCACTTCAGTTACATGCAAACATGTTCATATCCTTGATCTTATGATCTATCATTTGTAAGCATTTCACTTCCATATTCAGCAATTTTAAAATTCCTTTATCTGATCTTAATCTTTTATTATTCTGTACTCTCCTCTATCTTATGATCTGTAAGTCTATTCTTTGTCTTCATCTTGGCCTCTGATCCTTCTACCCTCATTTCTTCCCTGGATTAACAGCCTCGTTCTCTTCTCTCTTGATGTCTTGATGAATTAATTAGTTCGACTTTATAATATATGCTTTTCATTGAAATCCCTGGCTCCATTGTTCCATTGACAATTGTGCCCTACCAAATCCTAGCCTACTCCCACTTCCTATTCCCACTATTCCCCCCATTCATACATTGCTGAATAGAGTTAGAGAAAATCATAAAATCATGTTGACTCAGTTCACTAAAATTTGTTATAAATTTATGTTACTAAGTTCTCATTTCATCAACTTTTATACCTCCATAATCAGTTTGCTATCCCACTTATCATGGTGTCTATTCTAAACCTTTTCTTCTCTCTTTAAACCTGTAATGGCTCTCCCTTCCTCCATCTTCTCATCTGAAGACCTTACCTAATACTTCATTTAAAAAAATTGAAAGCATTCATTAGGAACTTCCTCTTTTCCTCCTCATCTCACATCACTTTGACAGCTTCCTCCAACTATTTCCTGATTTATTCCTGACTGTTATGAAGAGATGACCCTTCTCCTTGCAAAGGCAAACCCCTTGAAATGGATCCCTGATCTCATTGTATCTCATTTTCTGCAGCAGCTTGTCCCATCTCTACCCTCTCTTTAATCTTGTGTCTCCTTGTCTATTGGCTTCTTCCCTGATACTTACAAATATCCTTGTCTACCCCATCATTAAAAATCCTCTCATTTGATCCTACCATCCTCACTACCCACAGTCATCTATTACCTCAATTTCAGCTTAACTCTTTGAGGAAGTTACCTCCATTAGGTACCTCTACTTCCTCTCCTTTTATTTTCTTCTCAGCCCTCTGCCATCTGGTTTCTCACATCATTATTCAACAGAAACTACTCTCTTCAGAGTAACCAATCACCTCTGCCATAACAGATCTGCAACATCATCTAGCTTTTCTAAATCCTCATCCTTGATATCTCTGTAGTCTCTGAGACTTTCAATCATACTTTCCTCTTGGATCTTCTCTCCTATGTAGGTTTTCATTATGCTTCTCTCAACTAGTTCTACCTTTCTGAGTGATCCTTGTCAATTCCTTTTCTGGATCTTCTTTCAGATCACACCTGCTAACTATGGGCTCTCAAAGTTCTGTCCTGAACCTTCTCTTCTTTTTCCTTGATACTTTCTCACTTGGGGACCTCATCAGCTTCCATAACTTCAATGGCTATCTCTATACAAATTTATAGATTCAGCATGAATCTCTTTTGAAATGTAATCTCATATCATCAACTACCTATTGGATGTACCAAACTAGAATCTCATAAGCACTTGAAACTCAACATTTACAAAAAAATCCACCCCATTATCTTTCCTCCTAAACCGCCCATCTTTCTTAAACATCAATTTTTTGGTGATCATATTTATTTTATTTTATGCATTTACAAGCATTTTTTTCTGAAAAGTTTCAATATACTAGCTTGCTCTTCACTCAAATTCTCTGAAAGCAACCTTAAAAGTTTTCAGTGAAAAGAACCCTTGATATTAATAACCAACGGATCTAAGACCAAGTATCTCTAGTTCAGAGAGTGAAACATCCAAATGAACACGGTCTTGCAATTTCAACATTCACAATACCTCTTTGACATATTTCCATCTCTACTTTGATGCAGGGGCTCATCACTTCCCAAGACTATTGTATCTGGTCTCCTTGTCTCAAGTCTCTCACTATTCTAATCTGTCCTTTCAACTTCCAAGGTGAATTTCTCAAAGTGCAAATTTAACCCTGTAATTTCCTCCCACGCTGTTCACCAAGTTTCAGTGTCTCCTTATTACCTCCATGCTGTATTTGACATTTGCCCCTTCCTATCTTTCCAGTGCTCTTATACTTATTCCCCCCTACATACTTCACTATCCATTGATATTTGCCTTCTTGTTCCTTGCAATAGCCCATCTCCTGATTCCATGCCTTTTTACTGACTGTTTCCACAGATTCCTTAAAGTCTTGACTCAAATCTCATGTTATACAGGAGAATGTTCCTGCAAGTACTAGTGCCTTCTCTCTGAGGTTACCTTCCTTTTACTTATATATGCCTTGGATCTACACAGTTGTTTGCATGTTCTCCTCTATTAAAATTTAAACTTATTGAGGAAAATGGCCATCTTCTTTTGCTTTTCTTTAGCTTTAAATATCCCTAACACTTAGCCAAATACATGACACATGGCCAACTCTAAATAAATCCTTGGTAATTGACTGGCAGTTTCACTTTAGCTTGTTTTCTGAGAGTTAATATGTTATTATATTGTGGCCAAAGTGATCTACTTATTTTTTGATTTGAAATTCATTGTATCTCTCAATTTCACACCTTTATGCAGGATGAGCCTCACATCAGGAATATACTCTCATTTCATCTTTTTTTTTGGAATGCTTAACTTCCTTCAAGGCTCAACTTACTGGTCACTTCCTACTAGAAACCTTTCTTGACATTCCCTTCATTCTCAGTGGTTAGTGTTCTGCCCTTTGTGAAATTATTATTCATATACTTTTCCACATATATGTTTTATCACAAGGGGATCGTAAGCCCTTCTAACACAAAGACTAGATAATTTTAAAAAATAGTCGTATCCTTCTTGTCCAGTATCATGTCTGGGCATATGGTAGACACAATAAATATTTGTTGGATCGATTGAAGGAGTCATAATAAACAAAGAACACAGGGTTATTGTGAAGTAAACAACTATAGAATTCCAATGTTGGGTAAGGCTTTAAATTTTTAAAATTAATTTGATATATTATAAATTATATTTTAGAATTAATTCATAGTGAACAGTATTGTGTGATTATTACTTAGCTATCATTATTTAGTCCGACTTGCTCATTTTAAAGATGAGAAAAAATTAAGAGAGGTTAAGTAACTTGTTGAAGGTCATACAGCTAGAAAATGGGAGAGTCATGGTTCAAACCCTGGTCCAGTTCTATTTTCTGCCTATTGGACTGACTAACTTCATTTGTAGCTATTTGCCCAAGTACATCTTCTGCTTCAGAGCTTCACCTACTCCTTAGAATTTGCTAGATCTGCTAGAGAGAGTTGTTATCCTTTTTTAGTTTCCTTCCTTACTCTGTCCACTTTAAAAGAAATCGAAGCCAAGGAAGTTTCCTCTTCTTTAGGCCAAGAAGTTATCGACTGCACTTTATTCATTTTCTTCCCCAGGGTTACTGATTTTTTACCCTAATCTCATACTCTGGCTTTGGAAAACCATTTCCCTACCAATAGCACAAGAAATAACCTACTTTTAAAATCATTTACAAGTTGTTCGGGTTAAAACCACTACTTAGTGAAGTATTTGATTGTTTTCCCTTCATAGGTGTATTATGTTTAAGGCAATTCTAAATTGCAATATAATATTTCTTATTTATATATTTTTTCTTATGCTTTGGTGATGATTCCAATAAAATTACTAGTTGTAAAAGTTTGGTCTTGGGACAGTTTGATTTTAGTCAAATGAGAAAAGACCAAATAAGAAGACATAGATAATTAGGTTTCAAGTCTAGCCTGTCATATATCTAAGAATCTCAGAAACTCAGAGCTGGAATGAATTCAATTCAGTTCAACAAGTGCTTTCTAAGTACCTACCCTGTTCCAGGTACTGTAGTAAGCACTGGAGACACAGTTTAAAAAATTAAAATAGTCCCTACTCTTAAGGAGTTTACATTCTTCATCCTTCCTAGCCCCAGTTAAGTTCAATTAGGATTTATTAAACATCTACTATGTACCATACAGTGTGGAAAAATTTTTTTTGGGAACAATAATGGAAATTTCCCTCACTAAATGGAGCTTATGTTCTGAGAAAATATAGCATTTACGCAGAACTCCAGTAACCCTTGCCTTGACTATCAGGTAGGATCAGGGGGATGCCATTTGCCCCAAAACAATGCATGCTGTCATCCTTTTCTTTCTACTTTTTGAAGGAGGGTCTACTGAAATGTAATATTCCATCTGGTTCAACCCATATCTTTATAGGAATCATCTGTGCAACAACCCTATCGAGTGGGCATTCAGATTTTGGGGTTTGTGGGGATCTCTTTTTACTAGGGTCAACTCAAGCTCTAAACAACTGTGTGCATTGTTAGGCTCTAGTAACTAGTGCCTTTGTTCCATTTAATCACTTAACTTTGGGTATATTTTACAGAAGAGTATTTACTTCAAAGAAATACCACATACATGCATACAAAAATCTTCCCCACTGTCTTGTATAGTATAGTATCCCCTATACCACTTCAGTTTCTAGAGGGCAGAGAGGTAATAGACTCAACTTAGTTCATACAAAGCATTGATTCTGCTAAGTTTTTGTTTAGGTAAGGCATGGTTGTCAAATGAATTCTCATTTAACTCATCTACTAGTCTGAATTTTGAAGGTGAGTCTTTGATTCTTTGCTCCTCAGGGCATCAATGCTGGGCTAGTTGCAAAATTTAGCCTGGAGTTATGGGACACCAATATACCTTCTGGACTGTAGAATGCTGAAAAAGTGTTCTAGAACTTTCAAAAACCCACAGAACAGAAATGAAGAAATGAGGAGACTGAGGACAAAGACCCTTTCACAGGGTCACATGCCTTTAGAAGGAAGAAGACCCCATGGGTTCTGTCTTTACAGCATGACCTGCCACTGGCACCCTGACTGAAGGAGTCATTGAATAAAGTGAGTAGAGCTAAGGTAAAGAGTAAGTGACGGAAGCTGAAAGCTTGTCAGAGGATGCCCCCATAGCCAATCAAAGAGCCTCCTCTTTATCATGTGGTTACCTTACCAAGATCCATTATAAAATATCCACATACATTTTACAGTCTCTCTAAGACATTTCCCATTTGTGTCATCACAATTCTTTTGGAAAAAAAAACCTCCATATTTTCCACATGGAGACATCATTTGACACACTCTTCACCACTTTAGATTCCCATTATAATTCTATCATTCCTGAATCCCAAAACAAATCCTCCTTTATATAGAAAATAAGTAAAATCAGAGCTAATTTTGACTTCACTTCATTCATTATCATTGTCCCCACCCATCCATGCAGCAGTTATATCCCTTCTTTCATCTTTTTACCCCAACATAGTTTTTTTTTAAACAACTTCTCATTTTTGTTGCATTTACCATTTCCTTTAGCTGGTTTTGTGTTTTAATGCTTCTGACCCCATTTATTGAAAGGTTTCACTCTTTCTCTTCACTATCAGTTGTCTCTCCTTGCTTTCTTAGAATGAGTAGATTGTCTCACCAGCTCCCTAAGCTGCCCTGAGCTGGCAAAACTACTAAGTGTGCCTCACTCTTGGCTTTTCTCATTGAAATTCAGTTGGATTCATTATCTGACTCTTTTTTGATGAAGCAGAAAGTGGGGGAGTTTGACTAGAATACTTCGTCTTCCTCTGCTCTGTTTTCCTATAGCATTTGGGTCAATGTTTTGTAGAGAAAGTATTCAATAAAGTTAACTAACAAAGCACTTAATGGTAACCTAGAAAATCTGGTTTGTACCTAAGTAGTAGTTTAGTAATTCAAAAGCCAACCCAAAAGAAGAATGTGTTATAGGAACTCAGTTCCTTTTCCTTGGAGTAAAGTTTTATTGATTTACCTTTAAATAAGCTCTTACTTTGGTTTCCTTCCAAACACAAGTTCCGAAAAATGATTGTTGGGATCAGCATTTTTACCAAGGCTAAATAAGACTGAGTTCATTGTGAATTCAAGAAAAAAGGCATTCTCCAGGATTGTGCTAAAATGGCAGTTGCAACAATAACTGCATTGCTGATAAATAATTATTTTGTGTTATATTACCAACTTTTATTTTTATTTTAGGCCAATATTTCATTCAGATATTGATGCAAAATAACAGTAAACATCTGTAACTATGGCCACAATTGGCCCATTATATATTCCAGAAAGTTATATTCTCACATTAACTTCTCTTAATATTTTCATTTTTTGAGCCATAGAGATTTTAAACTATGATGTGTCTGCTTTGCAGATAGCATCACTATTGTATTAGTTCCCCAATGTACTACTGTAATTTAGGGTCTGTCAGAGATTAATTTTCTGAATCTCTCCTCTTTTTTTTTTGTAGAATAACTGTAAGTTACCACATTAAACATGTCACAAGTTTAACACTGAGGAAGAACGTGAGAATTAATTTTGTTGTATATTTATAATAGTTTTCAGACCTTCTCTGTGTTATTCCTGTTTATAAAAGAAGTCTGTAATTATTTTTAAAAACTAATGTTGGGTTAGCTATTACACATCAAAATTCCCTAAGATCCATACGTAAAATATAGTGATGCCTTTACTAAGAGTACTTTTTACAAACACAACAAACATTGTTTTATAATAATAGCCCACAGAATATCCAAATGGTCCAAGTTTAAAGCTTACATATCTCTTGATTTCTTTTTAGCCTCAGTTCTTGTCATTTGGAAAGCTGTTATAATATAATTTCCCATAAAATATTTCATTTTGATAATTGTGTAAAATATCAGAGATCTTTTATCCAGATTTGCTCAAGTTCATGAGACTTGTAGAGTTTTTTCCTACTTCATTATATCACTGAAATATGTTTTGTGAATTCTCCCAGCTCTCATTTTATTTTCTTTGTAGTGCTAAAAGCATCCAGCCAGTGACTTAGAGAGTAAGACAAAATACAAGGGATGGGATGGAAATTGGCAAAGTCCACTCGAATAGCATTTTTCTTATTATAAACTTAGTAACCATCAACAAAAGCATTGCAATAAACAAAAATATAAAAATGAGATCGTATATAATATCATAAACTATAAAACATTTACAATTTGCTTTTCAAATGTATATATTAGTGTTAAAAAGATAATTACAATATCTTGTTTGATTCTGTCTGCTTGATTCTGTCTCCTTGTAATTGTTTCATTTTTTAATTTTTTTGTTCTGGCATTATTTTTTATATAGTCATAGTAACATACGTAAACAGAAAGAGAGAAAAGGCTGTCTGTCATTTTAATGTAAGTGGGTACATCAGATCTATCTAAAGTCTTATTTTTTCTGATCATTAGCATTTGAATAGTTTCATATTTAATGAATGACAAGAGCTGTTTTCAATCAAAGTCTAAGTGTAATATCTTTTTACTGTGTCTATTGTAGTAGAGTCCTTACCTATATAAATTTCAATCATTCCTTACAGGTTCCATGTGCCAGATTTTTATTAGATATATTTACTGCAAAGAACTTGCCCTAATCTGTTTCTTTCCCTTTTGTTTTACAAGTATTACTTTATGTTATCAAAAATTCTTTATTCTCATATTTTCAGTCTATGTGTCTGCCTTCTTTAATTTCTTCCATTTGTTCACTAGACAAGAGTTTTCCTCCTTTCCACCAAGGTAATTTAGCTTCCAAAAACTGTCTCTGGTACTGAGAAGCAGTGAAACTTTCTCCAGGTATTTTCTCTAGGGAAAGTGAACTACACTTAAGATTTGTTGAACATCCTAAATTGTACTTTTAATTATTTGGGTTTCAATAACTTCCAATGCCTTTCCCCCATGGTTTGCTTTTCGTTATTAATTATACATGTATTTAGTGTAAAATTTCATCCATATGCTTCTGATTTTTGATTCCTCAAAAAGAGGTTTGAGAGCTTTTTGATCTCTAGGAAAACTTTTTCAAACTCAAAAAGTACCTTCTTCATATGTAATTTTAAGCTCCCTTCCTTAAGTTCTCTTGCCCAAGAGATGGAAAATTGAATTTATTGGGAGAAATATTATTTAAAAAATTGGTTCAAGATAAGTTGAAAATGGAAAACTTTAAAAATCTTCACTTGGATGTAGTCAAAATACTTTTCTCTTCTTTGTATCATTAATATGTATAAGGTACTTAAGAAATTAATGATTTGAATTATTTTCATTCAAAATGTGTTGAATATGCTTTGATGACAACCTACAGGAAATGTAAAATTAAAAACTTATGCTAATGGAATGCAACCATAGAGCACAGGAAAGATATTGCTCATAAACAAAGGAGTGGCCATGTCTGCCTTCCCCTAATTTCCATTTGCCAGCCAAATATATCTTGACTCAAAATTTCCACTAATGAATGGAAACATTGCCAATTGAAGTGAACCACGCAAAAAAGAAACACATCCCAGTGTTAAGGTCAGGACAGTATTGCTTGGCCATCATTTCTTGGAACAGAGAACTCACTCAATATATGTGTTGTGTCTGTGCATCAAAGTGAACTTTCCTTAAAATGAATGGGTGGATTTTTCTGTTTTAATGTGCCTCTGTGTTTGTAGGTCCATGCTCAAGGTGTGACTACAAAAACAATGAGGAAGATTTTTTTTCACCTGTGTCATACAGTTGATTACTTCAAAGCAAAACTCATTCATTCGTTTGGAACATAGAAGGTGGTAGCTATACTGTTAGGCTTGCATGTGTAATGCTTTTCCATCTGATTTATCCACTATTTGAGAAGGTATTCTGCAAAACTGGCTCATACTTTTGACTTTTACTCTACAATCAACAAAAATTCAAATAAAGTGGTATGAAAGGCAAAACTCCTTTCCAATGTCCCTCCATCTCCCACATTTTTCTATATTTTGAAGAAATGAATTGTTTATGAAAAGAAAATCACTGATATTCCCAAAAGACATCTTTTTGATGGATGATTATTTACTTAGGGCTTTGAGATCTTCCTCAAATTGTGGTCCAAGTGCATTTCCTGTAGCGACCATTTTTTTCTTAGCATACATTCTAACATCAAAGATCCAAATTTTGTTGCTGATTTAAAAGATGTTGTGGAAAAAGAATTAGCAAGATTTGGCAGTTCATTGGATATGTGAGATAAGGAAGAGTAAGGAATTGAGAATAACTCTAAGGTTGAAAAACTGGGAAACTAGAAGAAAACTGGAAGGAAAACCTGAAAACCTGGCAAACTAGAAATAGAAAGTTTGAGTTTTGAGAAAAGCTAATTATGTGTGTTTTAGACTGAATGTTTTCAAGATGCCACTGGGACATCCTATTCAAAATGCCCAATGAGCAGTTAGTAAAAGCAAATTGAGTTCAGGAGAGACACTAGGGCCAGATACTCAAATCTGGGGATTATGTAGCCATCTGAAGATTCCAGTTGGTTAGATTCCCAATAATCAAGATTTTACTTATATCAAATCTTAGAGATATGGCCAGCTAGATAGATAGAGCCCAGGGTCTAAACTCAGAAAGTAGCTGCATTACTCTGGGCAACTTACTTAATCTTGTTTGCCTTAGTTTCCTCATCAGTAAAAATGAGATGGAAAAGGAAATGTGAAACTACCTTAGTATCCTGGGGCCAAGAAAGCCCCAAGTAGGGTCACAAAGAGTTGAGCGTGATTAAAAATCACTGAAAGAGAATGACAAAATCTTAGCAATGGGAGGAAGGAGATGACTTAGATAACTTCTCAGGAGTTAAAAAATGAGTTATCAGTCATACATAGTACCTGACATGTATAGCATCTCCATGCACAAGTCAATACTGTTCTCATTCTTTTCTTTGTACAAGGATCATTTTATATTCATATATTTGAGGTATAATGCCAGGTTCAGTGCTGAGTTCTAACTAATGACCTCTCAAAATAAGGGAACTCCAAAAAGTGCAGCTATCAAACAAATACTTTATAAATCTCAAATTGGCTACTCTAAATCTGGTCACATAATTTTCTTGGATTTGGCTTTATTGGGATGGGGATTTAGAGTCATTAGAAATTCTGAGAAGCACTTAGAAAGGTTTTTTTCTCTAAAATATCTGTAATGACATCATATCATTTATCATTGTTTAATAAATAATTTTGATTTGATTCTTTTAAACTTCAAAATGCTTTTGTGAATGCTTTGCTTTGCTTCTTTGGTAAACTAGGCCAAGCCAATAATATGAAATTAATATGTTTGTTTTACTTGTGTCTTATAATGATTTAGTAATATAATACAATGACAAAAACAACAAAATTTCATTTTCAGAATTTTAGGAATTTTAGTCCAGGACTTCTGGACTAAAGTTATGGTTTCCTTTTTTTTTAAAGTAGAGGCCCAAAGGCCTCCACAAACTATCAATAAATTAGCAAACATTTCTTAGTAGTTGCTATGTATGGGCCAAGGGAGTGTGGTAGGTGTTGAGGATCCAAAGAAAAATTAAATGGTTCCTGACCTCCAAAAGATCATTTCTATAGGGAGGAAAAGTACATATATTTTACATATTTTATAAAAGGGCATAAACTTATACAAAATGCAAATGGAGAGGAGGAAAATTGGAGGTGAGCACAAGCCATGAAACATGCCTAGAGTTGGTCCTGTTCCGGAGCCACATCTCCTGGTTCCATATACTTTCTCATTAGGTGAACTTCTCAAAGAGTGGAGGATCTGCCCTCTTTGACAGAGGGGTTTGGTGGGGGGCTTCTGCCTCTTGCTAAATGAATTTATGGTTTTTGAAGGATCAGAGGAACTAGAGATCAAATTGCTTGCATTTACTGAATTATAGAGAAATCAAGGGAATTTCAGCCCAAAAACCCAAAACATTACTGACTACAATAAAGCCTTTGATTTTGTGGATTACAACAAAATGTGGCAATTCATAGAAAAAATGAAGATGAACTTGAAAAGACTTCAAGAGATAGTGGAGGATAAAAGAGTCTAGTATGCTATAATCTGTGGAGTCACAAAGAGTAGGACATGAGTGCACAACTGAATAAATGAGGTAATGTCACCAGTGGTTCATGGTACATTTCCATGGAACTCGTTACTGAGAAATGTGGCAATGATGATTGCTCCCTGAGTCAGGAGGACCCACCCACTCAGTAGTCTGAGAGGAGTCAGTGGCTTCCCTCTGAACAGATGACAGTCCTCTTAACATGACTGATGGGTTAATGAGTCCTCAGTGTTGAGTCCCCAAGGGATAAACCAGGAGCCTCTCATTCTGCCTAAAGTAGTTTACTATTTCCTTCTCCAGCTCATTTTACAGATGAGAAAACAGAGGTAAACCAATATTAAGTGGCTTGAACATAGTCACGCAGCTAGTAAATGTCTGAGGCCAGATGTGAACTCAGGAAAATGAGTTTTTCTGACACCAGGCCCAGCAACTCATTCACTGTGCCACCTAGCTGCCCATACACTCATATATACCCATATATGAGGCAGTTTGGTGTAGTGGTCTCTCAACTAAAGGAAGATATGAGTTCAAGTTCCACATATGAGTTCTGTGACCCTGAGCAGAGAAAGCATATTTATTTTCTTATATCCCTTTGACAGAACTAATTTCTTTTAAATACACATATAACTCCATCTTTTTTCTTTCTCTTTTCTTTCACATATTTAATGTCCTATAGTTGTATTTGTAGATTCTATGTATGTATGGGCAGGTAGACAGACTCTTACGAATTTTATACATTCTGTAGATATTTTAAATGGAGTTTATCTTTTTATATTGTTCTATTTTTTTGTCAATAAAGTCAAATACTGGTGATTTGCATGAATTTATATTATATCCTGCAATTTTGCCAGTGTTATTGCTTCAATTAATTTTTTTACTTTACTCTTTAGGGTTCTCTAAGTAAACCATCATATTTGAAAATACAATTTTTGAGTTTATTTGAAAAAATTTTTAATTGAATTTGTTTGAAATTTGCAATTTGAAAAAGGCAATACGTAGATTTCCTCTTTGTCTATCCTTATTGCCTAAGTGTCTTTATCTTGTTTTGTCATTATAGTTATCATTTCTACTACTGGGTCAAACATTTGGTACCCTTGCTTTATCCCTGTTTTTACAGTGAAAGCTCTTGTTTTATTCCCACTACATATGTTGATGGTCCTTCGCTTTAGATATATGCTAAGTACCATACTAAGGAAAGTTTCATTTGTACCTTGGTTCACTAGTGTGTTTTTTTAAAAAACAAATAGCTATTATATTTTGTCAAAAATCTTTTTGGTAACTTGTGATATAATATGATTTTTTTATTGTTCTTGTTATTTATGTGGTGTATTATTTTTATAGTTTTCCTAGTATCAAATCAACTCTGCATTCCTGGTATAAAGCCAATTTGGTCATAATATATAATCTTTGTAATATTTTGCTCTGTCATCTTTGCTAACATTAAAAACAATTGCATAAATGCTCAGTAGAGATATTTATCTTTCTGGTGGTATCTGTTTTCTTTGTCTGTTTTAGCTCTTTGTAGTTTAGGCATCAAGACCATATTTGAGTCATAGAATTTGTTGGGATCCATTCTTTATCTCTTTTTGGAAACAATCTATGTAACACTGAAATTAATTTTTCTTTGAATATTTGCTAGAATTTACTTGTAAATACATGTTTCTAGGATTTATTTTTTATTTTGCAAGTTCATTTATGGCTCATTTTTTTCTGAGATTTAATTATTTAAATTCTCAGTATTTCTTTCTGTTCATCTAGATATTTGATATTGTTAGAAATATTCATCTATTTCTTTCAAGTTCTTGGTTTTTATTGGCATATAGTTTGGAAAAATAGTTTCAAGAGTTTTCTTTATCTTTTCATGTGTTGTGAATGCTCCTTTTTAATTTTAGATATTGGTAATTGAATTGATCATTTCCTTATTTAAAATCAAAGTAATTAAAGACTGTTTATTGTGTGTTTTTAAACCTAGCTCTTAATTTTGTTTATTTATTCAGTGGGTTGGTTTTTTTTTTTGTTTCTTTGTTTTCAATTTTGTTAATCTCCCTGAAGTTGGAGACGATCCAATAAGAAATTCACTGAGTTGGGAAGGGGATGTAATGTTCAAGGAGCAGCAAGGAGGCCAGTATTACTGGATCTCAGAGTACATGGGAGAGAGCAAATAAGATGTAAGAATGGAAATGTGAATAGGCAGAGATTATGAAAGCCTTTGAATGTTAGAGGATTTGATATTTGATCCTAGAAGTGATAGGGAACTCCTGGCATTTATTGAGTAGGGAGGGTGTCATGGTCAAACTTGAACTATAGGAAGATCAATTTGACAGGCGAGTGGTAGATGGACTGGAGTAGGGAGGGACTTGTGACCTGGACACTGATCAGCAGCTTACTGCCATACTCTAGGGGTGAGGTGATGAGAGCCTGCACCCAGATGGTTGGCAGAGTCAGAGAAGTGAAGAGAGTGAATGTGAGAGGTATTATGAAAGTAACATTGACAGGCTTTGGAAACAGCTTGGATATGGGGAAGGAGTTGAGAAAGCACAAGAAGTTGAGAATGACATAGCTTATGGAAAACATATTGTGGATATAATTTGGCTTTCAGGTGATTTGCACATCAATGGCATACTGACATTGGAGGTGGGCTGTTCAAAAATGACGAGTCAACTGTCCAAATGGCAGAAAGAACCATGAGAAGAATTCCAGAAAGTAGGCTGGGGAACGCTCTGTGGAGAACTTACGGAAAGACATATTTGAAAATCAGGGAGGATAAGAATCCTCCTTCAAATACTAGCTATTTGACTACTGGGGAGGGAGGAAATAAACATTTATATATTGTCTACTATGTGCCTGGCACTGTGCTAAGTGGTTTTTATAAATATTCCTTTATTTGACCATCACGACAACTCTCCAAGGAAAGTATTGATATTATTCTCATTTTTAGAGTTGAAGAAATAAAGCAAAAAGATGCTAAGTGATTTGGCTAGAATTACACATCCAGTAAGTGTCTGAGGCTGGGTTTGAATTTCAGGTATTCCTGACTCCAAGCCCAATCCTGTATTTGCCACCAGCTGCCTCTGTGATTTATCAATATCAACTCTTTGAGCCTCATTTTCCTAATCTGTAAAATGGAGATAATAATTATCTCATATGAGTTTTGTTGGATTGAAATGAGATAGCATATGGAAAATGTTTTTCAGACTTTAAAGGTTAGAGAAATACCTTTGGATTTGCTGTTATAGTGATGATAGGAAGTATGTACACCATGAAATAACAAATTAATCTATCTAGTAAGTATTTAAGTAGTGAAAATATTTAGAAAGCTGACAAAATAGAATCCGGACACCTTGGAACTGTAACTGCAATGCTGTATCTGACTTATCAATTTCCTATCACATTCTCCACACTGCCCTTTCAAATCTTTCCATCCTTCCTCAAGCTTCCTATGATCTCTACTTCCCCACTTACTCAGTTAATAACCTTGCCTTGTATTTTATAGAAAAATTTGAAGGCATTCACTATGAGCTCCTCTTCTTTTCTCTTCCTCATCTCATATCACTTGAGACACAATCTCCTTTTTCACATCTCTTTCATATAATGAAATGGCCTTCCTTCTTATCCCAGACTTCTTTACCTGCTCAAGTGATCCTATCTCTTCTCTTGTCTTCCAATAGATTATCTCCTCTTCCTTCCCTACTCTGCCCCTAATTTTCAGTTTTTCCTTGTCTACTAGCTCATTCCTCACTGCCTACAAACCTGCCTATGCCTCCCCTATCCTGAAGAAAACCCTCACTTGATCCTCCTATTTTCGTATCTCTTTTGTCTTTTGTAGCTAAATTCCTTGAAATGGATGACTAAAATAGGTGCTTCCACTTTCTCTTCTCTCCCTCTTTCCTTGAACCTTACTTCCAACTTCCAACATTATCATTCTATTGGAACCGCTCTTCCCAAAGTTACCAGTGGTCTCTTAATTGCCATGTCCAAGGATCTTTTCTCAATTCCCAATCTCCTTGACTTCTATGTGGCCTTTGACACCATTTGGTACTCTCTTCTCCTTGACACTCTTTTCTCCCATGTATTGAGAAAACACTCTCTACTGGTTCTCCTATCCCATGACTCCTTCTCAGTATCCTTTTCTGGATCTTCATTTAGGTCATGCTTTCCTACCATGGGTATCCTGTAGAGTTTTATTCTGGGCCATCTTTTTTCTCTATATATTTCTCTTGGTGATCTCACTGGCTCTCATGAACTTATTTACAATCTCTATGTTAATGATTTTCATATCTACTATCCTGCCCCCAAATCTCGGCTAACTTTCAACCTTAAATTTCCAATTGCCGTTCAGATACTTCAACCTGGATATCCATAAGTCATCTTAAACTCAACACATCCAAAATAGAACTCATTTTCTTTCCCTCTAAACTCTGTCCCCCAATTTACACTAACCTATTACTATTTGAGGGCAATGCCATCTTTGCAGTTCCTCAGGCTTGTCCTTATTCTTCACTATCTCTTACTCATCGGGTATGGCTAACCATTGTATTGTCAAGACATGCCAATTTCACCTTTGTAGAATCTCTCAAATATTCCCCTTCTGTCCTTTGATATTGACACCACTCTAGTGCAGGTTTGGACCTCATGCCTGGACTATTGCAGTTGACTACTGGTGGGTCTGCCTGCTTCAGGTCTCTCCAATCTTTTTTCATTCAGTCCATAAAGTGATTTTCCTAAAGCACAGGTCAACCACGTCTCCCTTCTCCTCAATGAACTCCAGTGTTTCTCTGTCACCTCCAAGATCAAATACAAAATCTTCTGCTTGGTGTTCAAAGCTCTTCATTACACAACCCCCTCTTGCATTTTCAGTTTTCTTATACCTTTATCCCTGCTATGTACTCTTGGATCTAGTGACACTTGCCTCCTTGCTGCTCCTTGAAGATATTCCATCTCTTGACCACAGGCATTTCCTCCAGCTTTCAGTCATGCCCTCATGCTCTCATTCACCTCTGACTTCTCTGGCTTTAAATCCCAACTAAGATTCCATCTTCTCCTGAAAGTCTTTCTGATCCTCTCTTATTTTCAGTGCCCTTCCTCATTTATTTCTGATTTATCCTGCATGTAGCTTATTTGTAAATATTTGTTTGTTGGTTGTCTCTTTCATTACATTGTGAGCTCCTTGAGGACAGGGACTGCATTTTGCCTCTTTTGTGTCCCCAGCAGTTAGTACAGTGCCTGGCATACAGTAGACATTTAATAAATGTTTATTTTTTGATTAATCATCATTCCATGGCTGTATTTATTGTCATTTAAAAATAATTGGAATATAGTTCTACAAGGAAAAATCTTCTTGGAATAGACTATTGTAATACATGAAGCAGATTAAATATACTATCCAGAATGTTATAGTGTCACAGAATATCAGAATTGGAAGGGACCTCTGTGGCCACCTAGACCAAATCACACCTCCAAAAGTCACATATCTGACAAGGCTTTTTCTTGAAAACTTATAGCAAAGGCTTGTCCCTGACACTCACAACTTGACAGGGCAAACAATTCCCCTTTTTGATAGTCTTAATTAAAAAAAAATTCTCTTATGTCAAGTTTAAAAGTTGCTTTTTTTATAACCTCTAACTACTACACTTGGTTCTGTCCTTTGGGATCAAATAGAACAAGTCTAATATAGCAACTTTTCAAGGATTAGACATGACTAGCATAATATTCTTTGCTCCCTAAATTTCTGGAACCCATGTATAAGACTTTATTAATGGTACTCCAATTTATAGTTTCTAGTTCTAATGGCCAGGACAATAAGGCTAATGTTTTTATTCTCATGGACAAAGTCTCTTATAAAATATGTGAATGTATTCCCTGTTTCATTCGCCAGCATTCCTATAAGAAGTTGGATCAGTTGGGACACATCAACTAGAGTCAGCCTTCAAAGACTGAGGTGGGAAAGGGGAAAGAATCTTTACCATGAGAGTTTCAATTGTATTCATTAGGCTTGGAATTTTGACTCGGAGATCTTGTTAAAAACTTCAGAGTGTTATTGTCACTAAGAATTATATCAGTCTGATGTTACTAGATCAGAACAAAAATGACAGATAAGAACAGGGTAGAGGGGCTAGTCACTTACTAGTCACTTACATAGCAATAAGTAAATGGGAAAGAAGCACAATTCATCAATTTCAGGTATGAGATAGTCTGTACAGCCACCTGAGGTGCTAGGGATCTAAAAATTAGTGGTTAGCAAATCCCTCAGAAACCCATGCCAGACAGGTATGACTTGGGGAAGTCATCACAGTTGCTGCTGTGGCTACTATATAAGAATTTCTATTACTGTGTATGCAACCATTCAATTAACAATCATTCATTGAGAGCTTACTGTGTGTCATGCACTATACTGGGAATGCATAACAAAATTCAGAAGAAGTTTATATTTTACCAAAAGGATACATTTTCATAATGAAGTAAATGCAAGACGTAAACAATAAAGGCAAAATGATACAGATTGTGGGAATACTGACAACTTTTGGAATGAGAAAAGGGCTTTTAATGGAGGTAGCACTCAAGTTGAGTCTTGAAAGAGGCTAGGATTCCAGGACATGGAAATGATAAGAGAAAACCTTCCAAGTCTGAGGAGAAAGTCTGTACAAAAACATAGAAGCAGAAAGTGGAATGTTTCCTTTGAATTAGCAGTGAGTAGGTCAGTGTGGGTGGAATGTAGAGAGTGTTTGAGGGTTTATAATTTGTATGCAGCCTGGAAAGAGTCTGGAGCAAGATTAGGAAGGGCTTTATTTACTTATTTAAGTTTTTTTCTCAATTATGTGTAAAATGTTTTAACATTATTTTTAATTTTGAGTTTCAAATTTTTCCCCCTCTTCCTGCCCCCTTCATTGATAAGGCAAGCAATTTTATTTAGATTATACATATGAAGTCATACAAACTATATTTCCATACTAGCCATATTGCAAAAGAAAATAGAGTAAAAAAAATGCCTAATCAAATAAATAAGAAAAATCAAGTAAAAAACTATGCTTTAATATGGACTTCAACTCTATTGGCTCTTTTTCTGGAGGTGGGTAGTATTTTTCATTTTAAGTCCTTTTTATGACTAAGCTCCTTAGGGGAAATGATCCCACTCACTTCTCATTTCCTTTGCAATTTCATTTATGTCCCCACTACTCAATTGAAACTGTTCTCTCTTGAATTTGGAATGAATATCAAATGTATTCATGTCCTAACATGGCTAAAATGTCTGAACCATTATGTAAATTTTTAACCAAATGGGGAAAATGTTGCCTTTTACTGAAACCATACGTGCACAGTTTGATTCCACAGAGTAACCTTTCATGTTTAAGTAATTGATAAAAATCACTTGCATTTGGATCACTGACAGGTTTCTAACTACCCCTGGCACTTCAGATCCCCACCACAGAGTCCACAAGGGCTGCTGCCCTTCTACAGTTGAAGTATGTGCTGTGTCATCATTTAAACAAGATGTAGAATTTGGCTTCTGTCCCCTTGTGGTCAATGAGAATACAATTAGGTCGCCTTAATGCTTCCCTTGGAATACAGGTGCTAATTTAGGCATACCAATGTCATCCCAAGATAGCTAATCACAGGCAACCTTGCCCATCTTAGCTCATAATTATGAGCTTCACTTCCCTTTTACTGGGTGACTAATAAATCATGTGCCACATTTTACTCTTGAGATGGTGGCATTGAAGCAGTGCATGAAATTAAGTAAGGACTTGGTATGAATTCGACTTAAGAGAATAGAATTCCAGCACATATACCCTACCATACCTCCTGCTTTGGAAATGAAATAGCCACAGAAAATTTTAGAGAGGAGTTTTGAAAGTATCACAATTTCTATAAGTGAGAAGAATGAATGTCTACATAAAATTTTTATTAAAAATATAATGGAACCTCTGTTTCTCTTTTTAGTAGTAATTTGAGTCTTTGCTTGAGACAGTTTTTAGAATGATTTCAAATATTCTATTATTAGAATAATATTCTGTCCAGCATTGTATCCAAAAGATGGGTTACATTGATAATTGTTGATTTGGTTTATAGTAACTTTCTTTTGAAGTGAAGATGTATTAAATCTGGATAAAAACATCTCCCACAACGGGACAATTGTCAGGCACAAAAATATAATTGATTGACAACTGGTTCAAATTCGTGAAGACATACTTTCATGACATAGACTGGAGACCTACTGCATCATTGTCAATGAGATTTCCTTCCTTGGATGATCAAAAATTTAGATATAAGTATGTCTGAAATGGATTTTTCATTTAGGTACTGTCCAGAAGAAATTTCCCCAAGAAGACTTGGGAATATTTAGAGCAAAATCATTGTTTTAGCAACCAGCTTAGTTAATGGTTTCTGATCTGCCAAATAGGCAGTAATCTTGTAACTTCCTCTAGTCTCCTCCAAAAAATCTGGATTTACTTCTAGAAACTCAGATATATGCGTATTCTATGAGCTAAATTGCTTCAAAGGAATAACAATGCTGGGCCTTTTTTTTAAATTGTGATTTTTAATCACTACTCTCTAATATGAAATTATTGTCAACTTGGAAAAGTTGAAAGGCAGAATGAGACACTAAAAATTAATATCTTAAAATCTTTCTTTTTTTCTCATCCCTTTTAAGCTCATGAATTTCATGTGAGACATTATATAATAAAACATTCCCAACATCATGTCTCATGAAAATGGGGAATTATGAACTCCACTGAAGTTATAGAGAAATTTTGGATAAGTAAATTATGAAATTAAAATTTGAATCTTGACACTCTGTGGCTTTGCAGGTTTCATTGTGTAATGTACTTACAAAAGAAGGCACATTGAAATTATTTGTGACAGATGTTCACATAACTCAAAACAGGAAAGGGTATATTTTCTTCTATGTAGTTATTACAATGTAATTAAAACCATAAAACCACCTTATCTGAATTTCAAAGCTGGGACACTTTTTTCTTTCTTTCCTTGGTATTATAAAGTGCAATAAAATTCACATAGATCATGCAGTGATCGAGGATGGCTTTAGGTTTTCTAGTGTTGAACTTACCACATGCTTATAGCTTTGTTACTAGTCTTCTGAAGTGAATGGTGCAGAAGTGGTGCCATAGGGTAAAATGAATGGGGGCAGTCACCGTGTTTGCTATTTCTTGTGTGTGTGTGGGGGGGGGGAGGGAGGAGGGTGGAATTCCTGTTAGGGTGACTGCTAGATATTCACTTTGGGAGGTAATCAATGGGAGAAGAGGTCAAAAAAACAAAGCAAAACAAAAAAAAACAAAAAAAGTAGTAATTTTTATCTCATAGGTTTCTGTACATCATCATCAATAAAAATAAACCCTTTAAGTTTTTATAACCCTTTGTATAATGGCCTTTCAAATTATATTTTCTTATTTGAGGATCTGAACCCAAATTGTCTTGATTCCAGGAGTGGTCCTCCACTTACTAGGCCACACTAACTTGAAAGATAAGAAAGGAAGTAGCATAATCTTTATTTTATAGATGTGAAGACAGAGGCCCAAGATTTTGCTGAAGTCAAATGGAAAAGCCAGGAATGAGTGTTTTTCTACTAAGCTCACAGTATTCCAGAAGCCCTCTCCAATAGTTTGACCTGCTTAAAAAATTAGTAAAGTCAGGGACAGTTGTGTGATTTTTATGATATCTTTTAGGTATGGCCTTGGCTACTGCCTACACCATTGTGGAAGAGAGTATTTTGAAGTGTATTTTTCACATATCAAAAATATTTCTGCAAAATGAATAATTTTGATAACACTAAATCAGAAAGGTTTTGCACAAACAAAGCCAATGCAACAAAGATTCGAAAGGATGCAGAAATCTGGGAAACAATTTTTGCAACCAGTGTCTCTGATAAAGATCTCATTTCTAAAATTTATAGAGAACTGAGTCAGATTCATATGAATACAAGTCATTCCCGAAATGATAAATTGTCAATGGATAATAAGCAGACAATTTTCAGATGAATAAATTGAAGCTATCTATAGTAAAAATTTTTTAAAAAATGCTCTAAATCTCTAGTAATTAGAGAAATGCAACTTAAAACAATTCACACATCACAGTATCAGATTGGCTAACATGACAAAACTAGAAAATGATAGATGTTGGAGATGTGGGAAAATTTTAACACTACTGCATTGCTGATAGAATTGTGAATTGATGCAACCATTCTAGAGAACAAGTTGGAACTCTGCCCAAAGGGTTATAAAACTTTGCAAACCCTTTGATCCAGCAATACCACTTTTAAATCTGTATCCCAAAGAGATTATAAAAATGTGAAGGGAACTCACATGTACAAAAGGATTTAGCAGCTCTTTTTGTGGTAGTAAAGAACCAGAAATTGAGAGGATGCCAATAAACTGGGGAATGACTGAAAAAGTTGTGATATATGAATATAATGGAATACCATTGTTCCATAAGAAATGATGAGCAGGCAGATTTCAAAAAAACCTGGAAAGATTTACATGAACTAATGCTGAGTGAAGTGAGCAAAATGAGGAGAACATTGTACATAGTAATAGCCACTTTGTACAATGACCAACTTTGATAGTTAGCTCTCCTCAGAAATAACAATGATCCAAGGCAATTCCAAAAGACTCATGATGGAAAATGCTATCTACATCCAGAGAAAGACCTGTAAACTCTGAATGCAGATCAAATCTATTTTCTCTTTTTTTGTTGTTTTGTTTTTTCTTTCTCATGGTTTTTTGCTTTGTTTCCAATTCTTCTTTACATGACTAGTGTGGAAATATGTTTAATACATGTATAGCCTATATCAGATTGCATGTCATCTCGGGAAGGGGGAGTGGAGGGAGGGAGATGGAGAAAATTTAGAAATCCTTATAAAAGTAAATGTTGAAAACTAAAAATAAATTTTAAAATCTTTCTTTTAGAAAAGCCAACAAAACATGCTTGGAGTGGAATAATCTTCTGTTTTGTAAAGGTTCTAGTATTGATAATAAAAAGATTACTTGTTTTCCGTATTGGATGGTCTAACATTCTTTGGAGATGTAACACTACAATAGCTTTTTTTTAATGGTAGGATTTGTTGTTACTTTTTCATTCTTTCAGTGGTCCTTTTTTACTTAGGGATTTGTTTTAGGGACAGACTCTACACTGTCACACAAGGATGATGAACACATAAATCCAGAAGATCATGACTCCAAAATATCTATTAAGAAATCTTCAAGGGGGGCAGAGCCAAGATGGCAGAGTAGAAAGATGGACCTCCTCTAGCTCTGCCCCCATAGCCCACAAAATATCTTTAAAAAGTGACCCTAAACAAATTCAAGAGCAGAAGAAGCCACAAAATGACAGACTGAAAGAGATTTCAAGCCCAAGATAACCTGGAAAGCTGACAGGAAAGGTCTTTTACATGGCTCAGAGTGAAGTCCAGCACAGCCTTGACCAAACAGCATGGACAGGACTGAAGCAGGCTTCAGGGTTTAGAGTCATTGGTAGCAGGTGCAGTTCCCAGATTTCTCAACCAACAAATGCCAAAGATAGCTTCAAAGGTCAGTGAGAAAGCACTTTCACCTGAGTGAGAAGGGAACAAGGCCCAGCCAGAGTCTCAGCCCCAGGGTGGTAGCAACCACTGCCACAACAGCATCCTCTTTTGGAGTCCTTGGCCTAAAGATCCTGGGGGAATCAAGCATCTGATCTGAGTCTCAATTCTGAGTGGTGGTCTTGGGGTAAGAAGGAGCACTGGTGTGGTGGAGCTGGTGGAGGCTCTGTAGAGGGGGGATCCTGCTTGCAGATCCTTGTCAGGAAAGAGTGCTTGTGGTTGCTCCCAGACCAGAGCACAGGCCAGGAGAGGAGTAAACTCTTCTCCCTTGATTGTGCCACCTTGGAGAAACCTAGAATTTACAGATCCCTAGAGTAAACCCTTCTCTTGTCAAAGGACTCAAAAGTCAAGTAACTGACTGGGAAAATGCCCCCCAAAAGGGAAAAAAATAAGACTATAGAAGGTTACTTTCTTAGTGAAAAGGAATTTTCTTCTGTCCTTTCATATGAGGAAGAACAGAGCATACCATCAGAGGAAGACATCAAAGTCCAGGCTTCTATATCTAAAACCTCCAAAGAAAATATGCAGTGGTCTCAGGCCATGGAAGAGCTCAAAAAGGATTTTGAAAATCAAGTAAGAGAGATGGAGGAAAAATTGGGAAGAGAAATGAGAGCAATGCAAGAAAATCATGAAAAACAAGTCAACAGCTTACTAAAGTAGACTCCAAAAATGCTGAAGAAAGTAACAGCTTTAAAAATAGACTAACCCAAATGGCAAAGGAAGTCCAAAAAGTCAGTGTGGTGAAGAATGCTATAAAAAGCAGAATTAGCCAAATGGAAAAGGAAGTTCAAAAGCTCACTGAAGAAAATAGTTCTTTAAAAATAGATGGAGCAGACAGAAGCTAATGACTTTATGAGAAACCAGGAAATAATAAAATACAACCAAAAGAATGAAACAATAGAAGACAGTGGGAAATATCTCACTGGAAAAATAACTGACCTGGAAAATAGATCCAGGAGAGACAATTTAAAAATTGTTGGTCTCTCTGAAAACCATGATGAAAAAGAGCCTAGACATCATCTTTCAAGAAATTATCAAGGAAAACTTCCCTGATATTCTAGAGGGTAAAACAGAAAGAATTCACCAATCACCTCCTGAAAGAGGTCCAAAAAGGAAAACTCCTAGGAATAATGTAACCAAATTCTAGAGTTCCCAGGTCAAGGACAAAATATTGCAAGCAGCCAAAAAGGAACAATTCAAGTATTGTGGAAATACAATCAGGATAACAGAGCATTTAGCAGCTTTTACATTATGGGATCAAAGGGTTTGGAATATGATATTCCAGAGGTCAAAGGAGATAGGATTAAAACCAAGAAACCTCTACCCAGCAAAACTGAGTATAATACTTCAGGGAAAAACATGGAATTTCAATGAAATAGAGGAATTCCAAATATTCTTGTTGAAAAGATCAGAGTTTAATAGAAAATTTGACATTCAAATACCAGAGTCAAGAGAAACAGGAAAGAGAAGCCTCAAGAAACTCATTAAAGTTGAACTATTTACATTCCTACATGGAAAGATGTTATTTGTACCTCATGAAACCTTTTTCAGTATTAGGGTAGTTAGAATGAATATATATATACATATATATATGTATATGTAGGTGTGTATGAGTATGTACGTATGTTTATATTATATATGTGTAGGTGTGTATATGTATATGTGTATATGCATATACGTATGTGTGTATATCTATGCATATGCATACATAAAAATACATACACATATGTACATATATACACATATGTGTGTATATATAGTCACACATGTGTATATATGTACATATGACAGAGGGCACAGGGTGAGCTGAATATGAAGGGAGAATACCTAAAAAAATAATATTTACTGTTGAATGGAATGTACTAGGAGTAAGAGAAAGGGAGAGGTAGAATGTAGGAAATCATCTCACATACAAAAGGAAGAAAGAACTTCTACAATGGAGGGGAAGAGGGGGGAGATGAAAGGAAATAATGGAGACTTAATCTCATGGGATTTGGCTTAAGGAGGGAGTAACATGCACTCCATTGGATATCGAATCTATTTTATCCTTCAGGAAGGCAAAGGGGAAGGGAATAGAAGAGGGAAGATAACAGAAGTGACAGCAAATTGGGGAAAGGAATAATCAGAAGCAAACACTTGTGGCAGGACATGTCAAGGGACAGAATGGAATAAATGAAGGACAGGATAAGACAGAGGGAAATGTGGTTAGTCTTTTATAACATAAATATTATGGAAGTACTTTGCCTTGTTACACATGTATGACATATTGAATTGTTCATATTCTCAGTGAAGGGGAGGGAGGGAGGGAGAGAATATGGAACTCAAAACTTTAAGAATGAATGTTAAAAATTGTTTTAGCATGCAACTGGAAATTAAGCTATACAGGCAATAGAGTATAGAAATCTATTTTGCCCTATAGGAAAATAGTAAGGAAGGGGGAATGGAAGAAGGGTGGATAATAGAAGGGACGACAGACTGAAGCAAGAGGTGGATGGGGTGCATGCTGTCCTGGGGTGGGGGGTGGGGAGAGATGAGGAAAAAATTTTGAGTTCAAATTCTTGTGGAAGTGAAAGTTAAGAACTGAAAAATAAATAAATTATATATTAAACATAAAAAATACCAAAAAGAAACTTCAAAGACAAATATAGCTGGCAATAAGTACAACTATAATTTAGGGAAGACATGAAACAAGAAGTTTTAAAAACATTTTTTTAAAAATGAGAGTGCTACAGGATATAATTAGAAAAGATTAAAAAATACTAGAGGGCAATCAAAAAAGAAATGAGAGCTGTATAGGAAAAAAAATGGAAAGAGAAGCAACAGTTTGACAGAAGAAATATAAAACCTTACCCAAGTAATAGATTCCTTGAAAATTAGAATGGACTAAATAGAAATTAATGACTCTATGCAACAAGAAGAATTGGTAATACGATCAAAATATTTTTAAAAATATTAGAAAATGTATATTATCACATAAAAAATAACTGACTTGAAAAAACATATCCAGGAGAGAGAATTTAAGGATCTTTGGATCATAATCTGTATCATATAAAATTTAGCAGCCAACAATATAAAGGAGTAGAAAGCATAAAATATGATATTCTAGAAGGCAGAATATATAGACTTATAACTGAGAATAACTTACCTAGAAAAACTGAGTATTAAACCTATAGGGAAAATAATGGAATTTTAATTATATAAAAGACTTCTAAGAATTCCTGATCAAAAAGATCAGAACTGCATAGAAACTTTAACAAGCAAATGCAGGATTCAAGAGAAATATAAACAGATATGAGTGAACTCATAAGGGACTAAAGAAAGATGAATTCTTTATAATCTGATATCTCTTCTCATAACCCTATCATCATTAGGCATCATAAAGGGAGAATAATAAGATAGAGGGCCTAGGAATTTTTTTTTCATTTTTCTGATGATCTTTAAAAAATGAAAGAGGGGAAATGGAATACATAAGGAGGGGGGAAAGGATAGGAATGGTGAGTGAAATTATCTCACATAATCAGGATATGAAACTTGAAGACTATACAAACAAGGAGGAAATGTTGGGGGAGTGGGAAACACTTGAAATTTCCTTTCATCTGAATTAATCAAAATAAAGAACAATGTACAAAATGTTGGGTACAAGAGAATCAAAAAGAGGGTAAATTAACAGAGGGATTAATCCTAAACAAAAGAAACTTTAACCATGGTGGGTAGATTACAAAGCAGATTAAAAGGAAAATACAAAAGGATGAGGATCTATGATTGGGCTCTAGCTAAGAGAAAGAGGGGTGTAGGGTGTGTTCAGGAAAGACTTGAAGGATGTGAAGGTTGTTGAGCCCTTTTCAGGGCTGCTTTCCACCTTTGGTGTCCATATGTTCCACCAGACTCCCATATGTGACTCCATGAAGTTGTAGCCTTCACACTAGCCACACCCAGTAAATTGTTTCAGCAAGTGGGCTAAACCAGGTTGAGGGTAGCTGAGGAGTCTTAAATCTGTTGGTGATTTACGGGGCTGTCTACCACAAAAATGTGAAGACTTCCCCGGTGGAACGGACAGATGAGAACAATGTGTTCCAATGACCAGGAAGGCAGCAGAAGCAGGCACTCTGGCATGCTTAGAGATTGGTTAGACATTAAAGATGCCAAGGTCATCCACTACATCTTGAGCCATCACCAGTCATCTTGATTCTGTCCTACCACTGGACTATGGTGACTCTGAAAGAGAGTGAGGCTGATGACTTTGTGCAACTCTACCTCACTGAAATTCAATTTGCACGTTACTGAAAAGACATCACCCATAGATTTTACCATTTTTATCTATTTCAAAGTCCTGTGGTATCAGGCAAGTGATGAAACAGTAGGTGTGGATACACTGGAAGCTGTAGCCACAATCCTGCATACAGGTGGCCCAGACCATAGGGTAATTTACTCACTGGAAGCAGCAGTGGGATTTGGATATTTAAGTAGCCATTTAAAGATTGCACTGCTCACCTCCAGGTGTGAGGAAGGTGTTAGAAAAGGTGCCCTAAAAATTGTCTGCTTATCCAACCTTAACCTGAATTCCACCCCACAGGGTGGGGATTCCACCCTGTGTTTGAAACACACAAAAAAGTACAAAAACATATGTAAAGATGATTCCACTCACCCTCAGTCTATGGAATGTGTGCATACTTCTAGACAACACAAAATCCAGTAGACCTGAAAGAAACAGACCTGTAGACCTGAAACAGCTCTTGTTGCAAGAGAACTCAGCAGATATAACATCCAAATGGCAGCCCTGAGTGAAACAAGACTGGCAAATGAAGGCCAACTTACTGAAGTTGGAGGTGGACACACATTTTTCTGGAGTGGCTGCTGTGAAGGGGAGTGCCATAAAGCTGGTGTAGGTTTTGCAATCAAAACTAATTTAGTCAATAAGCTTGTCTGCCTACCAAAAGAGGTGAATGACAGGCTCATGACAATGTGAATGCCACTTACAGGAAGACATCATGCAACCATCATCAGTGCCTGTGCTCCCACCATGATGAACCCTAATGAGGTCAAAGAAAAGTTTTCAGAAAACCTTTATCATCAATGTACAAAAGAGGACGGGTTAATTCTGGAGTAGGCTCAGACTACCACACTTGATAGGGAGTCCTAGATAGGAATGGAGTTGGAAGCAGCAACAACAATGGTCACTTAACTACTGAAGACGTATTCATCTCATGACATCTTCATCAACAACATTATCTTCTGTTTACCTAGATGCAATAAAACTTCATGGATCCACTCTCAATGCAAACATTAGCATTTAATAGACTATGTTATTGTAAGGAGAAAAGACAAACAGGGTGTAAGTGACAAAGGCAATGTGTGGCACAGATTGCTGGACTGATCACAGACTTATCCTCTCCAAGATAAATATTGATATTCAACAAAAGTGGTGGTCCAAGGCAAAATAACTATCAGAAGAATTAATATCAACAGATTAGAGCACTTCTCTGAGTGGGAACAGTTTGTTGCTAACTTGGAAGGAAAGTTGAGCCAACACACAGTTGGCAACAGTGGAGCAGAAAAGGAGTGGGCAGCTTTCAGAGCTTTGGTGTATAACTGCATTTGCACATCTGCGTCAGAACGCTTGCAAACATCAAGACCGGTTTGATGATAATGATGTGGAAAATCAGAAGCTGTTAAATGAAAAAGAAGAATGAGATTTACCAGCAGAATTGTTCATCTATCTCTAAGGAGGCAGCATTTAATTCCATCAAAAGTAAAGTACAGGCAAATCTTAAAGAGATGCAGCATCCTTGGTTCAGTAAGAAGGCTAAGATGAAATTCAATTTTATGCTGATAGTAACAATCCGCAGCACTTTTATGATGCCATAAAGTCTACTTATGTACCAAAAGCCTATGGTGTATCTCAACTACTCAATCTTGAGGGAGTCACATTGATGAGTGACAAAGATATGATTCTAGAGAGATGGACTGAGTACTCCCCTATGCTCTCAACAGATTGTCATCAATCAATGCTGAAGCCATTGACTGTTTACCTCAGGTAGAAGTCAACTCCTCTCAACCTGAAGTTCAAACTGAAGAAGAGATTTTGAGGGCCATTAGGCTTCTTTCATGTGGCAAGTATCTGGTGCTTATTCTATTCCAGCTGAGATTTACAAGGTAGGGGGTCCATTGTTCATACAAAAACTGACTGAAATTTTCTGATTTATATGGAAGAGGAGGTCATCGTCCAGGAGTTCAAAGATGTCTCCATTGTCCAGCTCTATAAAGTAAAGGAAATGGATGGTCCTATGACAATCATGGGGTGAGGGTGGTCTTTCTCTTAGTCAATGCTGGCAAGATTCTTGGCAGAGTACTTCTTAATATGTTTATCTGTCACCTGACTCAGATGATGATTCTGAAAGGGTCAAGAAACAGTAGATATGGTGTTTGCTGCCTGAAAATTCCAGGAGAAATGTCAGGAGCAGAACAGAGATCTGTACACAATGCTTATAGATCCAACTTTGGTACTATCAGTTGTGAGGGCTTGTGGAAAATTACGTCAAAATTTTAGTTTCCAGAAAATTTCATCAGCATTTCAGATCAATTTCATGATGTCATACTTGCCCAGGTTCTGGATAATTTATGATACTCTTGTGCTTTCCTTGTCACTGAGTGAAACAAGGCTGTGTGCTTGCTTCCATGCTTTTTAGCATGATGTTTTCAGCACTGTTGTCAAATACCTTCAATGAGGGAAAACACAGCATCAAGATCAGCTACTGCACTGATGGTAAATTCCTCAGCTTAAAAAGGTTACCAGCCAAGACAAAGTATAGGGAATGTTGTCCCATGTTTGCAGATGATTATGCACTCAAGCCAGCCTCTGAAACTGAGATGCAGCCAAGTATGGATCAATTCTCTGCTGCTTGTGCTAACTTTGGCCTAACAATTAACACCAGAAAAAACACAGGTGTACTATTAGCCACCACCACACTACCCATAGGTGGAACCATCAATTATGGCAAATGGAGAAGTTTTGAATGCTATGGATAAGTTCACTTACCTTGGTAGTATACTTTTCAGAGATGTACACATTGATAATGAGGTTGACACACACATTACCAGAGCTAGCTCCAAAGGTAAGTATGGGAGAGAAGAATGACTGACTACCAAACTGAAGTTCTACAGAGCCATTGTGCTGACCTCATTGTTGCATGGCTGTGAAACCTGGACAGTATACCAGTGCCTTGCCAGGAAACTTAATTGCTTCCATTTGAATTGTCTTAAGAAAATTCTAAAGATCAGTTAGCAGGATGAAATATCAGACACTGATGTATTTTCTTAAACTAAACTGCCAAGCATTCAAATTCTGCTGCAGAAAACACAAATCTGATGGGCTGGCCACATTGTTTGAATGCAAAACAAATACTTGCCAATAAGATTATTTCATGGAAAACTCATATAGGATGAGTGTTCATATGGTAGTCAGAAGAAGCAATCAATACAAGGACACTCATAAGTTCTCTCGTAAGAACTTTAGAATAGATTATGTGATATGGGCGACACTGGCACAGGACCGCTCAGCATGACCTGCCCTCAATAGAGAAGGTACTGTGCTCTATGAGCAAAGCAGAATTGAAGCAGCTCCAAAGAAATCTGAAATGAGCAAATTTAGAGAATCCACCCCAAATATTCACATGGACTATTTGTGCTCCACCTGTGGTAGAACATTGCAAGCTTATATTGGTCTGACCAGCCACAGTTCGGTACACTGTAACTTGATTCTAGCATAGTGATGCCATTTTGGTCCTCTTCTACATACTGCTACTGTGTACTGCTGCCAATGAATTTCCTCCAATACTGGTATACTTAATAAATTCCAATGGTTCCTTTTTGCCACCCTCATCCATAGCTTTCAGGGCAAGATAATCCATCTTTCTGCCTAATGGATGAATGTTTTTTAGCATATGACTCCTTCCTGTGATCAAGGTCAGGGTCAAACGAAAGCTCCCAACACTAGAGAGTTTGTTGATGTTGTTCAGTCATTTTTGACTCTTTGTGACCCCATGGACCATTCTGTTCATGGCATTTTCTTGTCAAAGATCCTGGAGTGGTTTTACATTTCTCTCTACAGTGGATTATGCCAGAAGTTAAGTGACTTGCCCAGGGTCACAGAGCTAGTAATTGTCTGAGGCCAAATTGGAACTCTAACCCATTTGCTTTCTAGATATTCCTCTCTATTACATCATATTACCTCTTACACTTTTCATTTAATAAATGAAGAAACTTACTATAAATTATTTGAAATGATTCAAGAATGTAAGGTAGCCTGAACTGTTCAAATAGTATTTTAAAAATGTATATGTGCTCTACACATACACACACACACACACACACACACATTTATTGGATGCTTTAGGTATAAGCAAAGGGAATGGGGAGCAAAATCTTAGTTATTGTGGAGGGAATGAGCTCTTTTTATCTTAAAAAAATTAAAGTCTTAATCTAGAGTCCATATCAATTGATCAAATACTTATGAAGCACTTTCTCTGCCACAGGCCCTATGCTAAATAATAGGAATAAAAAGAAAAGTAATTCTAGATCTTCAAGAATTTATGTTTGTACTGCTATGCCTTCCACCTTGCCTTTGGGGGGGGGCAGTGGAGGGGTAGGGCATTTAGGAGTATGGTGATCTAGAAAATATGTATAAAATTTTTTGGACCCCTATACCAGAGAAGAAATTTGACTTTGTTTCTTTTTCTTTTCATGGAGTGTATACATTATTGTAGAAAAAACTTATTGTAAAATTTGGATTAAGTATTTGGTCACAGGCTACATTATACAATGTTATATATATTTTATGCATTTCTGAGTGTCTAAACTTTCTCTGTGTCATTTGCTGACCTTTGTGTGTAATCTGCAGCTTCCACAAAACTCCCCCAAATTCCCATTTAATTTCTTATGCTAACCTGAGATATATCAAACCCACAGTGGGGAAAATTGTGATGTGGAAGGGATAACTCTGCAAGCTAGAACCAGAAGAGATGGAAGGTAACCTGTATCCATTCGTTCTTCAATGTCTTTGCTCTTGAGGCAAAAGGAGGGAAAGTGACTTGTTGAAGTTAGTTTGTGGCACTCAGGCTATTCCATATTTTACATACAGTTTGCTCCTTTGTGGGAATTTTTTATTGGAGCAGGTCTATTTAGTAGAGTCACTTGCAAAACAAATTTTTTAGAGGAGAACTGAAAGTCTGGGTGGACAGTTTTATCATTCCCTAAGGCTATATTATTGACAAACTCAGAGTTATCTTCTCACCTTTTTCATTACAGGAACCTCTAGACATCTATGTAGCAGAGCAGAAAGAATATCATTATGGAACTACAGATATCAGGGGGCTCATGGATAACATGTCAATAGCAACCCCTTTTTGAGAAACTATTAGTCCAGAGGAAGAATTTCCTTTAGGTAACTATTTGCAGGTATTTAGTTTTTAAAAGGAGGGACAATACTACACATATGACTTTTTTTGGCTTAATACATGAGTAAATTGCATGGTATCTCTGAGTCGAATTTGCCTGGGTGTTACAGTCTCTCAGGGCCCCAAGCAACTAACACTATTAGTTGTAAAACAGGTACCTACCTGCATCAGTTGAAGGAGTTTTCTCATCAATAGCTCCCTTTATCAATGAAATCAAAGGTCCAACAACAACAAAAGCAAGAAGTATAGACCAAATGAGAATGCACTTTCAAATCCCTCTGCTATGTATGATCAAAAAATGGGACTATGCAACGTAGCTACTTCTGATTGTGCCTTACAAAGGAATTGGTCTTTTTTAAACAATTAAAATTACTGTACATATACCGTAGAGCTAGAAAGATTAGAGATCTTTTCCACCCTTTCCTGCTGCCATTTTACTATTTGTTATTAAAGAAGAAATATGGCATAGTAAAGAGAAGGCTGTCTGGCAGTCACCCTGACTACTTCAGGTCCTAACTCTGACATACACTAGCTATATGAACCTAATTAAATAATAGGACCTCTCTCCTATTGCCTCCAGACATTTCTCTCAGATGAAAAATTTTAGGTAAGGTCAATACTAATGAAAGGAGTTTCTACCATGGTGGTTTCCTCACAGTGAAGAAATCAATGAGGACTATCTCTACCCCCTCCCAGCAAAAAAGAAAAAAAATCACATTTTTTAAAAGCAGAAGCACTCAAGTTCATTGTAAGGTCTTGTATAATAACTAGCATTTATATTGCGCTTATTTTATTCTTATTATTCCTATAACCCTGAGAAGTAGGTGCTATTATTAGCCTTGTTTTACAGATGAGGAAGCCAAGGTAGCGGTGTTATTGACAGTCTTTCCCCTGATAATCTTCCCATTACATTTTCACTCAACTCTCCATTTTGGCTGAAAGATTTTATAAAAATATTTTTCTGGCCAACTGTCTTGGCTGTCTACACAAAGGCAAACATATTTTTTTTCTTTTCTTTAATGTGAGAAAATTCATTGATTTAAAAGAAATACATTTGAGAAATATTTCACTAAAGATAGGTTGTACTACAATGTTGCCTTTATGATACTGTTATCTTGTCTATATATGCCAAGTGCCTTCTTTGTGAAATGCTGTAAACGGTTGTACTATGTTATCACTTTTATTTTCATTTCTTTGACACAATAATATATATGACCAAAATATGGTTCAATAAAAATGAGTTTTAGTTGCTTCATGTCTTTGAAGTCAGAAATTTTCTCCTTAATATTACTTAAAATGAGTATGGTTTTTGAGGTTTAAATTCCTTTCCTTAACAAGAATGTTTGTGGGGTTTCGTTTTTCCAAATAAAAGATAGAGCAGTAGCGATGACCTACACGTAAAAACCTCAAAATTAATTAAACCTTTCTCTTATAGCTCCCAATGAAATATTTGTTTTTAACAGAAAACTTTTTTAGTTGATAATTTGAAGTTTATGCATAAAGTATTTGTCATGTGAAAAACATGGAAACAGGACCTTGCTTTCCAGATGTGTTGACATTGCTAAACTAGTTACAGATGAAAAACCTTGTTTCTAATGCTGATTTTCTTTTCAGTTTAGTTTCATTGATTTCTCACCATCATCTTTGTTTCTCTTTTCTGTTTTTATCTATGTCAAAAATGCCCGTAGGGATTTTCTTCTGACACTTTCAGCAAGATTTCTGTCAGTGTCTGATCTGTTATTTAAGAGGCAACTGCATTGAGGAAACCTCATTTACCAGTGTAGATGGGCACTTGATCTGCAACTTAAAATATTAGAGAGAAATTTAGGGTCACTGGTTTAATGAAATTCCCTGGATCACATGGCTAATATAATTCATAGGTGGGACTTAAACCTGGATCTTTCTGATTACTCAGGGGCTCTTTGATTACCATACAATACTGTCTTTCACTGCAAGTACTACTCTCCATGTTTTACACATGAGGAAAATAAGGCCCAGAGAAGTGAAACAGACTTACCCTGTGATCATGCAGCTAGTGTCGGATAGTGGGATGTGAATCCAAGTCTCCTCTGGCTTTAAGTCCCACACTCTTTTCACTATATATATTGCCCAGAGAGGTCCCAGAAACATCCTGATTCTCTTCCAAAATGTCTTTCTATTCTAATATGCTGCGTTGCTGTATCATAATTTTGCCTTCAATAGGCATAGCTCAGGGTGGAAAATCCTCAATGGTTAATGTACAACCTACAGAAGTAGACTTAGGTTGAGGAAAGATTTTTCTTCAGATCACAGTAGGTTAGTTTAGGGCCATATAAAAATGATTTGTTCCGTAAAATTCAGACTCAGTCAAAAAGTTGCACCCAAGGACCTAGAAGGCCACATGTGGCTTTGAAGCCACAAGTTCCCTACCTCTGGCTTAGGCAGTTAAAAATGGTAGTAGCCCTTATATTCAAAAGATCTAAAAAAAAATCAGTGAAATAAATGGGATACAACCAGTGACTTCTGGCATAATGCATATGTAGCACTGTGTAGTACAGTTCAAAAATTGAAATTCAACTTTGACAGCACTGATTCAAAGAAATCAAACACAAGATGAATAGGGTAAGAATGGATGAGTAAAAGATGTTCAAGGAAAAGTTCACTGTTGGAATTTTGTCATTAATATCAAACCAGAGATTGAGGCTAGACTGGATTAAGAGTAAGGAGCTGGGAGTCGTAATCATACCTTTCTACTTGAGTATTGTATGGCTTTGGTCAAGTCAAGTTTACCTCTTTCATTTTTATCCTGTCTTTCAAAAATATGGAGCATAATATTGTTCTTCTAATATACTTCAGTGAGAAGATTCAGGAACGTATGAAAGAAAACAACTCAATAGTTTAAGGAATAAAAAAGAACTAAAAAGAAATATCACTTATCCTACTTATTCTCACTCCAAAACAGAACACACACCATTCAAAATGCATAGAATTCCTGTTGTATGGATGCTTCTAAGCATTTCTTTCATTCTGAAGTTTTTCCAAGGTTAATTTCCATATTAAGATATCATAAGAGAGGTGGAGCCGCAAGATGCACATATGCTAGCTTTTCCCCCACAGCCTATAAAACACCTGTAAAAAAATGACTCTTGGCAAATTCTAGAGCAGTAGAAGCCACAGAATGACAGAGTGAAAGAGATTTCCAGCCAAGTACCGCCCTGGGGGCTGGAGGGAAAGGTCAGTTGCATCAGATGCAAGGTGGAGCACCACCTGCCTTGGCTGCATGGCACCTAGAGCAGGCCTCGTGGGGGGCGGGGCCCAGCAGAAGCAGCAGAGGTTCCCAGATCCCCAACCCACAGGCACCAAATAGAGCTTCTGAGGTGAGTGAGAGGGCTTTTTCTAAGGTTGGGAGGGGAGCAGGGTCCCCCCTTGGCCCCGGTCCCAGGCTGTAGTGACGGTGGCAGAAGCAGCAGCAGCATCCCTTTATGAAGCTCTCAGCCTCAAGGCCCTAGGGAATCAGCCATGAGACTAGTCAGGGAGTAAACTCCTCTCCCTTGATGGTGCCACCTTGGAGGAACTGAGAACTTATAGGTCCCCAGAATATACCCTCCTCTTGACAAAGGACTCAAAAGTCAAGTAACTGGCTGAGAAAATGCCCCCAAAAGGGAAAAAAGATAAGACTACAGAAGGTTACTTTCTTGGTGAACAGGTACTTCCTTCCCTCCTTTCAGATGAGGAAGAACAATACTTACCATCAGAGGCCTCCAAAATAAATAGGCAATAGTCTCAGGCCATAGAAGAATTCAAAAAAGATTGTGAAAATCAAGTAAGAGAGGTGGAGGAAAAATTGGGAAGAGAAATGAGAGCAATGAAAAAAAATCATGAAAAGCCAGTCAACACCTTGCTAAAGGAGATGCAAAAAAAATGCTGAAAAAAATAACACCTTTAAAAATAGGCTAACTCAATTGGCAAAAGAGGTCCAAAAAGTCAACGAGGAGAAGAATACTTTAAAAAGCAGAATTAGTCAAATGGAAAAGGAGGTTCAAAAGCTCACTGAAGAAAATAGTTCTTTAAAAATGAGAATGGAGCACATCGAAGCTAATGACTTTATTAGAAACCAAGAAATTACAAAACAAAACCAAAAGAATGAAAAAATAGAAGACATGTGAAATATCTCATTGAAAAACAACTGACCTAGAAAGTAGGTCCAGGAGAGGCAATTTAAAAATTATGGGACTTCCTGAAAGCCATGATCAAAAAAAGAGCCTAGACATCATCTTTCATGAAATTATCAAGGAATACTGCCCTGATATTCTAGAACCAGAGGGCAAAATAAATATTGAAAGAATCCACTGATTATCTCCTGCAAGAGATCTGAAAAGAGAAACTCCTAGGAATATTGTAGCTAAACTCCAGAGTTCCCAGATCAAGGAGAAAATATTGAAAGCAGCTGGAAAGAAACAATTCGAGTATTGTGGAAATACAATCAGGATAACATAGGATCTGGCAACTTCTACATTAAAACCAAGAATCACCTACTCAGCAAAACTGAGTTTAATACTTCAGGGGAAAAAGTGGTCATTCAATGATATAGAGGACTTTCAAGCATTCTTGATGAAAAGATCAGAACTGAATAGAAAATTTGACTTTCAAGAGAATCAAGAGAACCATAAAAAGGTAAACAGGAAAGAGAAGTTGTAAAGGACTTTCTAAAGTTGAACTGTTGACATTCCTATATGGAAAGATAATATTTGTATCCCTTGAGATTTTTTCAGTATTTGAGTAGACAGAGAGCACAGGGTGAATTGAATAGGAAGGGATCATATTTAAAAACATAAAATTAAGGGGTGAGAGAGGAATTATATTGGGAGGAGAAAGGGACAAATGGAATAGGGCAAATTATCTCTCATAGAAGAAGCAAAAAAAAGCTTTGTCAATGGAGGGTGAAAGGAGGGATCTACGAAGGATAAAGTGAAACTTACTCTCATCACATTTGGCTCAAGAAAGGAATAACATGCACACTCAATTTGGTATGAAAACCTATCTTACACTACAGGAAAGTAGGGGAGAAAGGGATAAGCAGAGAGGGTGGATGATGGAAGGGAGGGCAAATAGGAGGAGGGTCCAATTACAAGTAAACATTCTTGGGGAGGGACAAGGTCAAAAGAGAGAATAGAAGAAATGGGGGCAGGATAGGATGGAGGGAAATATAGTTAGTCTTACACAACATGACTATTATGGAAGTCGTTTGCAAAACTACACATATATAACCTATACTGAATTGCTTGCCTTCTCAGTGGAGATAGTTAGAAAGGGAGGAAGGGAGAGAAACTGGAACTCAAAGTTTTAGGAACGAATGTTGAGAATTGTTCTTGCATGCAACGGGGAAATACGAACTCCAGGTGATGGGGTACAGCAATTTATCTTGCCCTACAAGGCAAGAGAGAAGACGGGGATAAGGGAAGGGAGGCCTATTAGAAAGGAGGGTATATTGGGGGAAGGGGTAATCAGATGGGGGGAGGGGAGAGGTGAGGAGAAAATTTGGAAGAAACTGAAAGTAAAAAAAAGAAACTGAAAGTAAAAAAAACTAAAAAAAAAAGATAAGAATCTTGAGGTATGTATAACATATTTCTCTGTCTTTGGGCTAGTTAATCCTCTCTGTTATCTGCAGATAAGGACTGTATATTCTCTAAACTTTGTATTTATCTCAATGTCTACATGGCACCTAACTTAAAGTCTTACAAATGTTTGTTGCATTAATGGGCCATTATTTAATAGTGAAATTTTAATCGAGGTCCCAACTAAATTTCTTTTTTTAAAGACACTATTTCTCTCACCATGGTGACTAAATATATAGTGGGCTTTTTTTTCTCACAATTATTTCCTTTATTCTGAATTAGAAAAAAATAGGGTTATTAAATAACAATATTAGAGGATTATTTCACCATGCCTATTCTAAAACAATATAAGTATCATCAATAAATAGTGCAGTAGTGCTTATATGTATGCTGGACATTTGGATGGTACTGTACAAGATAAAGCACTTTCACATATATGATCTCATTTGCCACTTGTGCAATGGTTGGCGAGAGGGGAGATTGGGGAAGGTAGTTGAATCAATTTTCCCTGTTCCACTTAAAGTAACTAATAAGATGTTACATACTGATAGCTTTATCAGATGAGAGCAATAAATTAACTCAAATTAATCAAAGACCTTAAACTCTGTGAAAAATTCTTAGTAAATTTGGAAAACGCAAGCTGTTTCTAGCTTTTGCATGAAATGAAATGATTACGCAGGAAGTACATAAGGACTGGCTGAAGAGTTTTTGGGGGCTCATATAAAAATAAAAATCTATTTCAGAATCCATAATTCCTTGTGGTGGGCTAACATAACACAGTGGTAGAAACACTTCTAGTCAATCCCCTTATAAAGGGCTGAAGACAGGGAGAGGAGACAGACTTGACAGTCTCCCCTAAGTAGAAGATGACCTTGTGAATTTCAAAAGATTGGAAACTTTTGGACTTTGTTTGGGTATCCTACCTTCTTTCCAGAATGTTAGTGAATGTCTCTGCTCTGGGGACTAACTAAAGTTAAACACACTGAAAAAAGACAGATTCAGGGCTACATGTCAAGCCTTAGGGAACCTTCATGTAGACTCAGTGAAGGGAAAAAATGAATTCCAACAACCAGGTTCTGACTTAGCCCTTTGCTACATGCTTCCTCTAAGTGTGAGCCCATTTTGCCTTGAACTCCATGTGAACTTTTGGAAGAATGTGCCCCAGCCTTTGGGGTAATGTTTTGTAAAAACTATTTTATCATCTTACCTTAGTAAATACCCTTAATATCAAATTAATTCTGACTGGCTAATTGATATCAAGTGATAATCAATGAGGAGAAAATACTAGTGGTACCATATGAGTTATAGTATTAGAAATCCAACCACAAACCACTCTGCTGAGGGTAGAAGTTGCTAGTCAAGATCTGAGAACCTAGCCTACTAGCAAAAATGTGAATTTAGGATAATAGCCTCAAAACATGTGCTGTATTTGGAATTGCCATTGTGATTAATATTAGTATCAAAATAAAATACCTTCAAGCCTTTTTCATTATATATATGTATACATACACATATATACCAATATACATATTTATTAATGGTACATTATAATCTCATTAAATACTCAAGTGAATCTGTGAACTCATTGATGTGGGTATTCCCTCCAGCAGTTCAGACTAGTGCTCATTCATGCCTCTAATTTCCACCAAAATATTAGACTCAGAATTTTAGAATAGGGAGAGATCCCAGAGTTCTTGTTCAACCCCTACCTGGCACGTGAAACACATCTACAACGTCCATCCTATACTAGAAGACTTGTAGTATTGGATGACTCTCTAACTCAGCCTCCAAGGCAACTTTTGAAATTTTTAAATAGCTATAATTGTTAGTAAAATTGTTCCCTAAATTGAGATTGTCAACATTCCAAATCTTAGATTTTTTTAATGGAGATTTATGACAAGTTAAAAAATGGAAAGGGAGGAGGGGGAAGAAAGAAGAAAGAGAGAAAGGAAGGAAGGGAGGGAGCATGGTAACAATAATAATAGCTATTATTATATAGCACTTACTATGTGCCAGGCACTGTGCTACACAACTTATAGTTACTATGCCATTTGATCCTCACCATAATCTGGATGGTAGGAGCTATTATTCTCACTATTTTATAGCAATGGAATTGAGGCATCAGTTTAATTGACAGTCTTTCTCCTGCCCCCTCCCCTTTCCATTTCTACTCAGCTCTTCAGTTTGGTTAAAGGAGGGAGGAAGGAGAAAAGAGATGGAAGAAGACAGGAAGAAAGGAAGGAAGGAAGGAAGGAAGGAAGGAAGGAAGGAAGGAAGGAAGGAAGGAAGGAAGGAAGGAAGGAAATAAAATCACCATGTAGCAAACTGAACATAAGGACAGTTTAATGTTTCTGTCTGCTGTGTGAAATCATCAACCTACTGTTAATAATATATATTGAAGCAACTAAGCATGCTTAGCCTGGAGAAGACCCAGGGGGACATGATAGCTATTATGTGGAAGATGGTTTAGATTTGTTCTCTTTGGCCCCAAGGTGGGGTGGAATGAAGTAGATCTGGAGCAATGAGTGAAAATTGCACAGACTTCAATATTTAGGGTTGATTTTGGGGAAAAAAATATGAACAAAACCCAAAAGAAAACAATTAAAGTTGTCCAAAAGTAGAACAGATTCCAAGAGATGATGACTTTCTCTTCCTTGGTGATCTCCAAGCAGAGGCCAGACAAGCACTTGTTGGGTATGTCATAGCGGGGATTTATTTTGTACTTGTTGTAGTAGAGGTTGTTGAGCTTTCTTCCAAATCTCAAATTCTACGATTCTGTGCAAGGAGATTTTTTTAAAGCAATTTTTCCAATTCATCATTTTTTGGTTTTTTAATTCTAAAAGAATTGCATATCAGTTCAATTGATTTCTATTCTATCCAACAATAATGATACCTAGCTTTTATATAATCACTTAAGGTTTGCAAAGGGTTTCATCCATCTTTGTTAGTAAGGTCACCTATGCATAACATTTTCCTCTGGAGACTTCATGTTTAAACAAATTGCCATCACTGGTAGACGACTCAGGTTGTGCCACTTAGAGAAATCTGTACAGCTATGTACCATGGCACTTGGCCCATACTCTTATCCTTAAAAAAAATATAAACAGTTAATAAGGAACAGCTGGTTCATGATCAGCCCCAGTGCAGCATACCAGCTAGAATTCCTACTTCTAAAGTTTGTGCTCTACATGAAAGACTTTGGAAAAGTTCTATTGGAGGACCAAAATGGTAATATCTTACCATCCTCTCTTAGCAAGAGTGGGGAAAAAAACAGAGTGCTCAGCCTAGCAAACCAGATCAGATAGGTTTCTCCATGGCTGAGAGTCTTGCCAAAGGGCAGTGGACAAAACTAGACCTGGAATAGAACAATATTTTTCACTGACTTGCTTTTAACAAAGCAAAGCCTGAAATGAGACTTAGATTATCAGGGCCTCTGCTCTCATTCAGGTTCAGTTATTTTTCAGATTGGTTGTCCCAATCCTAGTATGTGGCTTACTCTGCCAAATAATAGAAGAAGTGACTGCCTGCTTCAAGATTGCAGCTAACGATGTTTGGGATGGACATAATGTTCTTCTGCTTTCAAGTCTCTTTCTTTCATTTTCCTCAGAGTTTCTTATGAATTAAAATTCTCTCTCTTTCTCCCTCTGTCCCTCTCCCTCTTCCTCTCCCTCTCCCTCTCCCTCTCTCCCTCTCTCCCTCTTCTTCTGCTTTCAAGTCTCTTTCTTTCATTTTCCTCAGAGTTTCTTATGAATTAAAATTCTCTCTCTCTCTCTCTCTCTCTCTCTCTCTCTCTCTCTCTCTCTCTCTCTCTCTCTCTCTCTCTCGCAGGGATTTGCCTATGAGTGTATGGATACTCTGCTTTCATGCTACATTGCTTCTAGGGCTGGTCATTCATGGAAGCCATTTGTTGACATACAGCATATAAATGGAGCCAAAGCTGAGTGATTACATTAATACATATGATTCAAGCTCATGAAAGAATCAGCTGGCAATTTGATTGAAACCACACTATAATTTATCATCTGAAGACAAGAGAAGAGACTTAATTAGGCTGGTAGATTTTAGTCCTTGCAGCATAAATTTCATCCCAGAAAGACACCTGGAGAACTAGGCATCCAGGCAACAGTTCATTCTACAAAAGTTTCTGAGATTTCACTGTGGGCAGTAGACTTTAAAGAGAGCAACAATCATATAAGAACATCTACATTTCCCCTCCTATTTTTGCAATTAGTTTTGGAATGACACAGCATCCATTCCTGATCAAAATGATGGAGCCTGCCACTGAACCGTTTTTCAGGGTCAAAATTAATCTGAATTCATATGAGCTGTGATCCATTCACTTTTAGCTGCAAGGCACACAGTTTGGCAAAGAGATTGTATTTTTTACCCATGGTGCCTGAAGCAGTCGGCATGTTTTGGAAAGCTGCGCTGGGAGATAATAAGGAGATGAGGATAAACTGGAGCTGAGTTAGTGCAATCTCTGGGAGAATAATCCCTCTCCCTTGTTGGCATTTTCTTGGCTTAGGAGAGAAAATAAGGGTCTGCATGATGGAACCTTCATTTTGGAAATAGGAAACAGAAAGAGCTGAGAAATTCAGCTTGTTTGAGAGTTTAGGACTATAGAATAGGGAAACCTTTAAAATAATCATTTTCACCATCTCGATATGGCCTCATTGTATAGATGCTATTTCACAGGATGATCCCCATCAGGAGGAATCTGATTAGATTCTACTTAACACATTTTAGGTACTTACTACTTACAGTACTACTTGCCAGATGCTGAGCTAGGTTCTAGGAATTTGAACACAACAATGGAGCAGTTCTTGCTCTCAAGGAGCTTGTTACATTCTGGTAAGAGACTAAAGCAGATTCACCTGTCTGAATGTTCATCTTAGACAATGTTGCTTCCCAATGGCCAAGGGTAATTTTTTACGTTCATCCCCTTGTTGAGAAAATTACCAGATTACTTTGCATCTGATGTAGAATAGGAAAAATTAGTCCAAACGTTGCCATTTAGGCAATGTTTCATTCTGAAGATTTAACTCTAAGGTGTTTATCTTTCATCAAAGCAAGCATCTTTATCACTTTCCTAAAATGTTAAACTCCTTTGTGCAGTTTCCTTTACATGTATTAGCAAATGGTAGTGCCCCTGTTAATACTCTAAAAATTGCTACAGTTGAGCAGGTAAGTCCCCAGGGCATTTTGTGATGTGAAAGGCATAGCATCTGGTTTGCTGCTTCATCTTAAAAAGACTATCAAATGTGTTACCAGGATAAATTCAGCAGTGGACATAAAACTTGCTTAGAAAATAGCATCTCATGATTCATTAATTTTTCAGCTTATATTGAACAGGAGATTATAGGATTTCAGGATCTATCACTTTTCAGAGGGCATAAGTAAAGGGGTTTCATAAATGTGCTTTCAGCTAGCATGAGAGTGAATAAAAATCCTTTATTTCAATTAACCGGAATCTAGAAGAGTTGAAATGATGCTATTATCAATTTGTCAATGTCCTTAAAATCAGAGAGGGGTTAATATTAAATGCGATCCAGATTGACTCCTAACTTTTGGATTTCTTTCCTTGAAGAAGAGTAAGGACCTTTAGATTTTTTGAAATGGGACTTTAAATTTTGTTGTTACTAGAGTCTGTTTTAATATTCAACTGGACTCAAAGTTTAGGTGATATCAGAGGTGCCCAGTTTAGCATTCAGCTGCTGACAGAAATGTATGGAATATTTCTTCTTATTTCCCATTTTAAAGCCTGCATAAGTGACCATTAAGTTCTTATAAAGCAGAAGATGTGACTGGAATCATAAAGGTGAGTGGGTGGAGGAAAGAGCTGGGTAATATTAACCATAATTAGGTTTGTAATCAGGACTAAATGGAGATCAAAGGAGAGGAAATGCAGAATTAGTATTTATAGCAAAGAAAATGTTGGAAAAATGGAGAACTGGATGGAATTAAATAAGGTATGAGAGAAGGGGAAAGGAAATGGAGAGGATGGATAGAAAAGGAGGGGGGAATGAAGACATTTTCAGAAGTAAACCACTGTCTGCCTTGGAGGAACCTAGATTCAAATGAAACTTTGGTGGGAAATATAATAAAAGAACAGAGAAAGTGAAAAGTTTCAAAAGTAAAATGGCAATCTTGTCCCTGCTTTCCACCCTCTCTTCTCATCATCCTCAAGTATTAGATGAACCTACAAAGAGTTGGGAATACTTGCAGAAAAAAATTAAATTGTAACTGTTATATTTCCAGGCTAGGACCCATAGGGCCTTTAAAACATCCTTTACTTTCACAAGAAGGTGAAATTTAAACTATCTTAAAGAGATTAGAATCTCAACGATTCTGAAAGATTATTTTGGAATCACAATTCCACAGCCTCTCTTACAATTGCAACCCTTATAATTTGAAATTTTTTATCCATGTCTAACCAAATCTTTCCACCAGTTGTTTAAGCACATGTCCCTTTATTTGCGCCTGAATAAAAATGTAGACCTGTGGTTACTATATATTTATCTATAGGGGGAGATCCAGAGAATGAAACTGACCAGGTAAAGCTCATTCTAGTGGATGGCCATGGACAACCAGTAACATTAGCAAAGGATAAGAGGCAGTGTAGACCAAATTCCCCTATTTCATAGTTGTTGACTGGGGCTACTTCTTATGCTGACAATAAAATTGAGATTTACCACTATTACTTTGCTTTTTAAAAAAAATTACAGCACTATGTTTTTGACATGTTTAACTTAGGGTCCACTATAACCCCCAGAACAAATTCTGCCACATGCAAGCCAATCTTATGTCATCTTTTATTTGTGAAGTTGACTTTTGCCAAGGAAATGAATTGATTGGAATATGTCCCTGTGAAAGTCTATCTGCTTACTTGCTCCAGGTAAGCAATGTCATTTTGAGTCAGAATCCAATTTTCAAAGGTGTGAGCTACCTCCTCAAATTTGTATCATCAGAATGTGTGATTAATTGTTCTCTATTCTGTCATCAGGACTATTAATAAAAATAATTCTGGGACTAGGACCAAACCCTGTGAAGCACTATTCAATGTGGTTCTCTAGAACAACGTTGAAAGATCAATAACAGCTCTTTTATAATGAGCCCCAAAAGAGTTGTTCACCCACCTAATTGTAGTGTGATCTAAACCATATTTTTCTGGCTTATTGATGAGTGTATTATGTGGGATGAAATCAAAAGCCTAGTCAAAGTTAAAAGATATTTTCTGATGTTTCCTTTTGCTCTGCCAGAACTCTTATTCTCTCCTAGAAGGAAATTAGATTAATTTGAGAGGATATGTTCTTCAGAAAGCCTTGTTGACTTTAATCCAGCATACCCAGTGCTTCTATGCATAAATACATTTTGTTGGATGGCATGTTACAATATTTTTCCAGGCCTGGGAATTAAACTGAAATGTCTAGAATTTCTGGAGTTGTCTTCCTTTCAACCTTTTTTATTTTTTAAGTGAGAACCATTACATTTACTCTCATTGAACTTTGTACACTCTTCTTGAGTCAAAGATACCTTGAACATGATTTAAGTGACTCTTCTATGATTTCAGTCAGTTCCTTAGCATTTTCATAATATCATAATTCTATGGTGAAATGTAAAGAATACTGCATTTAAGAACTAGGTGCCCTCGATTCAAGTTCACACCTCTCATTTATTAGATGGAAAAATCACTTAACTAATCTCTGCACTTGTTTCCTAATCTCTTAAAAAAGGAAATCTGATTTTCAGCAATTTCCATATGTTGCTTTAAGTTCTGCTATTTTGGGGCAAGTAGAAAGAGTTTAATCTTGCCTTCACATTACAGATTTTCAAAGGTCACTCTTCCATAAATCTTCTGATATCTTGGCAAAGCATCCCCAATTCCTTTGACTTATCCTTTTAAGGCCTTAACTCTAATCTTCTCAGCATCCTACCATGACCTGGACATGCCTGAGGTTACAATAGCGATAGGTCTTACTCCTGGTTGTCAAGGAATGGCTAGGACAAAGATCCTTTTATTTGCTATGCTTCCAGACTGGTTCAGGGGCACAGTGGGGTTATTGTCTGCTGGAACTAGTGAGTTCCTTGGGGGTCTGGGGGGAATACCTACTATGCGTAAGGTACTATACTAAACACTTTTTCAAATATTATCTCATTTGAACAGGATTTTATAGGATAGCATAGATAGAGACATTACTTTCTGCCCCTGTGCTAACCTTTTAGACCCTATATAAACCGATTCTTGTCTTTTTACTAGACTTTCAAACATACTGGAGGGCACAAAGCAACCAGGCTTTGCTCAACTAGCTAGGAGGGACTCAGACAAATTTTCTCCCACCTTCTCACTATGCTTTCTGACCAGTGAGACAGGGTGGGGGCAAAGTACCTCTACTGCTCCAAATCTCAGCAATACAGCCGTTTGGGCAGATGAGCACTGTGGTACCTTCCAAAATCTTCTTCAAGCTTTCTAATGAACTTTCTTCATCAGTGGTCCTTGCTTTTACTTTGACTCGACTCATTCACTAATGCTTAGCATACTCAAACATTTTCCTAGTTTTCCTATCCCTATAACACTGAATCCCCAGCTGCTAAAGAACCTTTCTCCCCATCTTTAGTTGCCTGCCCCTCATTCCTATTCCCCTAAACTATCCCTTACTAATGTCCCATTCCAGACTGATTTGCCCCTTCCATCTTGCTCTCTGGAATGCTGGTTCCGTGGTTAACAAATTCCTTTTCCTCTTAAATCCCTTCCTTTTCCATTCATTTCATCTTCTGACAAGCTTCAAAATCTGGCCATCTCCAGCTGATATTCATCCCTATTCATCCTTTCTAGTATTTGCTGAACTTTTACTCATATCCTTCTCACTGGCCATGGTAGACAAATTAGGAAGACTTGTTTCCCATTGCCACTTGAAGATTCTGCCCTTACTGGCGTCACTAAGAGCCTCTTCTCCTTTGAGGTTCATACAATCCAAATATATCCACCAATCTAGATTATTTTAGCTATTCACTAGCCTAGGACAGTCTCCTTCCTTTCTCAATGAATTCAGTGCCTGGCTCACAGTCTTCATCTCCATCCTAACGCTATTCTTCATTACAAGACCCTTAAATAGAAATGTTGGTATTTCCTCAAACACCCAAACTTCTCATTTTCTCAATCTGCTTAGCTCTGATGATTTTCTCTTCCGTTTGCCCTCTAATACACTTGGGGATGGTAAGTTAGTCAACCAATAATCCTTTATTAAGTGCTTATGATGTGCTAGGTGTTGGGGATATAAAGAACAAAAAATAGAGTCCTTGCCCTCAAAGAGTTTACATTCTATATTAAATAACTAGGTACAGAAAAATATATGCATAGCAAATAGAAGGTAATTTAAGAGAGTAGAGCACTAGCACCTGGAGGGATGGTCAAAGGGAAGGCAGTATGGAAAGGATTCCTGCAGCAAGTCCAATGTGAGCTAATACTTGCAGGAATTCAGGGGAACTAGGAGGCAGAAGTGAGATGACAGAGCATTCCTTATGGGAAATAGCCAGTACAAAGGCATGAAGATGAGGGGTGCGATTTAGTGTTGGGAGAACTACAAGTAAACAAAGAAGTATAGCTGGATCATAGTCGTGTTAAGAAGGGAGTAACGTGTAAGAAGACTAAAGTCAGGAAGGAGCTTGTAAAAGCAAGGACCCCAACATACAGAGGAGGGCCAACTATCACAGGTACTTAGATCTTCTTTTCTAAAAGGAAACTTTTGAGGGCCCAACAATCTCTTTAATCAAGCACATACATCATTTACTTAATTCAGGGGAAAAAGTCAGCACCCTGAACTTCAGAGAAAATACAAACAGAGAAATAAATATCAACAGGTTTCTGACTATCTGACCGTAAGCAATACATACATAGTTACCAGAGAGAGAAGCACCAGCATCTGGGTTTTCAAAGCCAGGGGGCTCCTTAGTGGCTGGCCAGAGTCTCATCAGGCACACAAACCTTCTTCCAAAAACTAAGCTTCAAAGGAATGGCCCATTAATAGGTGGGGAAGATCTTTAACTCTCTAATTAACATTGCAGATTTGTGCTACGAATAGTTTTAAATATTGAAAAGAGAAGACTCTAATATTGGAGGTAATATGGAGCCACTAGAGGTCAAGTGATCAGAGTGAATGACATAATTAGTTCTATACTTTAGAGAAATCACCTTGGCAACTGAGTGGAGGATGGATTAGAACTGGGAAAGATTATAGGAGAGGCAGGGAGACCACTTTGAAGTGTATAGTAGTTGAGTCAAGAGAGGGTGAAAGTGTGAACAAGGGTTATGACTTTGTGACTGTGTGGAAAGGGATGCGTACTAGAGATATCAGTCCTTTCCTCTCTCTGTTATCCACAAGTATTCCATAAAACAGTTAGGTGGTACAGTGGATAGAGCACTGGACTGAGAGTCAAGAAGACTAATTTTCCTGAGTTCCTCTGGTATTTTTGAAATTTTACTTTTGCAAATGACTTTTGTTATTATTTTTCTAATTCAGTAAAATAATATTTGGTAATTTAATTGGGATTGCACTAAATATGTAAATGAAGTTGGGTAAAATTGCTATTTTTATTATATTGGCCCATCAGTTTGATTTGAGCCTCAGATATTTACTAGCTGTGTAATTCTGGCATGTCACTTATCTCTATTTGCCTCCATTTCCTCATCTGTAAAATGAGCTGGAGAAGGAAATGGCAAACCACTCCAATATCTTTGCCAAGAAAAAACCCAAAGGGGGTCACAAAGAGTCATACATGATTGAAAAACTGACTAAACATTCCACATTCATATTAAAGAAATCTGAATTTCCTTTTTCTGATCCTAAGCTTTTATTTTCCCATCTCTCCTTGTCTCCCAAACTCCAAGCTCTCCTAATTCTTAAACAAATTCTTCATCCTCTCCATGACCACCATTCCCTTGGTCCCTTAATACCAAACCAGAGTATTACTTCTGCTCTGAAATGCTTTTTCCTCAGTGTTTACCTGTTGCTGAACTAGTTCAGCTGTATACCATTTATTTTTTTCCTTGTCTTACCACTGATCACTCTTTGCCAAACTTCAACTTGCTATTTATTACTTGAACAGTCTGTCACCTTTACTTCTGCCTATCTGCCTACTAAATGCAACTGGAGGAAATAATGAAACTGTGCTGACTAGGCTCACTATAAATTTTTACTAAAAACTTCACCTGGGCCCTCACTAGATCAAGGCATGTTTGCTACTCCTACCTATTTAATTCCTTATTGCTCTCATCTCAGCATCCTTTGGAGCTCTGCCTCAGGCCTTTTGTCTGTCTACACTATCTCACTTGGTGATCTCATCTACTCCCAATTGTGGCATCAATTATGATTTCTGTATAGATGATTCCTAAATCTCATTATCTAGCCTTATTCTCTCTCCTGAGTTGCTGTCCAATGTCACCAACTTGCTGTTGGACATTTTCCTCTGACGATCAAATTAGCTAATGGTTTGTGTATTTTATTGGTATTTTTAAAAACAATTTAGGTTTTTTTATGCCAACAGTTTTATATTCAATTTATTTTGTGTATTTTGGTATTTATCTGAGAGTTTTTAATTTGTTGATTTTATATACACAGGTTTATATATATATATTTGTATACATACACATACATACATGAAACTTGTATGCTCATTTCATAATTCTCTTCTTTCTTTAGAGATATAAATATTCCTCCATGAATACTTTGGTTTTATCCCACACATTTTGATGTGCTATTTTATTGCTATTATTTCCTTTGAGAAATCATTTTTTGTTGCTACGATTTATCCATTGACCTATTAATTCTTTACAATAACATTTTAAAATCTCCATTTAAGTCTGAATATTTTATCCAAATTTTTCATTACCGTTTATAATTTTTTATTCTCCTGTGCTTTGTAAAGGATATATATATACATATATACATATATATATACACACACACATATATATATGTTTTATAAATTCTTTTTGTCCTAGCATATGGTCAATATCTATAAAGCTACCATCAGTGTCTGAAAATATGTATTTTTATGATATCCAGTAAGTAATCATAAAGGGTCTATTATCTCTATTTTTTCAAACATTTGCTTAAATTTTGACTTCATTCTTATGTCTCTGTTAAATTTGTCTTATTGTAAATGGTCACATTGATGTCCCCAATAATTATTATTTTATAGTCTTGATCTTCCTGCCCATATATATAATATTAATATTGTTTTATTATCTGACACTTTCAAGAATGTTTCTTTGCTTAATATCAATATTAAAAATTAATAATATTGCTGGCTAGCATTTATATAGTGCCTTAAAATTTATAAAGCACTTAAAAATATAATCTCACTTAATTTTCATAAAAACTCTGGGATGTATCTTCTATAATGCCCTTATTTCACAAATGAAGAAATTGAGGCACTGAGGTATTAACTGACTTGTTCAAGATCACACAGCTAGTACATCTCTGAGGCTAGATTTGAACTCAGGTCTTCCTAATTCCGAGTCCAGTGTTCTATCTACTGTCACCCAAAAGGCTTAGTTGCTTCTCTCTCAATCATGTCTTTTTTTTGTGGTTGCCTTGTTGGAGATCATGATTACCACCCACTGCTTTTTTGGAGACAGTGTGAGAATAATAAATTCTACCTGAAAAGTTAACTTTAAGTTTAACTACACATTTGTGCTTTATGTATGTTTCTTGTAAATAATAAATTGAATTGTGTTTTCTGAACTATTTCCTCAGTCTCCCCCAATTTTATGAAGTGATTCTATTCACATTCAAGGCCATGATTATTAGGATTATTTTTCTTTCTGTCAAATCCTATCATATTTTCCTTTTTTGCTCTTTCCCTCAAAAAAGGAAAGCAAAACAAAATCAGGAAAACAGAAGAGGAATGAAATAAATGTGAATTATCTATCTTTGGAAGCTAACCCCATTTCCTCTTTATTATAATTATATAATTGAGGAAAACCTATCACACTTCTGTAATGTAAATGTAAATTTTGGTATCCTCTTTCTGTCTCAGAACTTGTCCATAAACATTCTTTGATGAATGTTACTTCTATTGATTGGATGCTTCCACTGTTGAGCTGAGTTGATTCATATTTGTTGCTGAGATGATTCATATTTGCTTTACCTCATTGGACATGATGTTCAAGTCAAACTAGTTGATACACTAGGTGATTTCTCTGATTCTATCCTTTTAAGCTGTTCCCCTGCTTAGCTTATGGTTAATAAATTATCTTCAGTCTATGATCAGATAAATTACATTTGTCTCATATTACAGAATAGTTGTAGTGACCCTAGTTATTTACTTAAAATTTCTCCAATTCTTATACATATCATTTAGGCATACAGTGGAACCTCAGTTTATGAATTTAATTTGTTCTGAGATTCTGTTCATCAGGTGATTTGTTTGTATTGCAAAGTGAATTTTTCCATAGGAAATAATGTAAAATTGGATGATTGGTGCCACATCCCCAAAAATATTCATATAAAATAATTGTTCATAATTTTAAGTTTTTCATCCCTAATATGCCTGAAATACAATGGCAATGTTTAGTACACAATATAACCCAAAAATAAAATAAATTAACCTGCAATTTATCTAGTTTTGGAAGAGATTTTTCAAATATTATCTCATTAAGAACTTCTTGTATGATAGCAGGAAGAATGTTTGATTTGGAAATGAAAGGATTAGACTAGAGCTCAAAATTTTAAATTTATAATTCTTGTAACCCTATGAAGTAAGGGCTTTAAGTATTATTATCACATTCATTTTATTATAGATAAGGATACTCATTCAGAGATCTTAAGTGATTTGTCCTTGGCCACAAAACACGATTTTAAGCCTATTTTGAATCCAGGTCTTTCCTGATTTCATGTCTTGTAGACTTTTCAATATGTTATGCAGTCTTACAGTTAAGTAGTTTTTGTAACTTTCTTTAAGAAATTATTGTAGCTTGCTGCCTAGATCCCTCCAAAATCATCTGGTAACACTGACCATATCTGTTCATGGAGGTTGACTCAAGAGGGTCACGATCTCTCTTTGACTTCTTGCCAAAACATAGAGTTTACTTCTGGGAAATCTCCAAATATAGCTTAGTTATATCTAGGTTTCCCCAAATATAACAAATATAATTTCTAGTTTTTTAAAAAAATTTTGTATTTAATTTATGGAGTAAAACAAGCACTTCCATAATATACTACAATAAAAAAGATAATTGCACATGATATTGCAAATCTACTATGCACAACTTGCTATTTTTTCACATAGACAATAAAATTATGATGCAATATTTTTTTCTTTCCTCCTCGCTCCCTGCCCTAGAGGTGACTACCATTAGACACAAATAGGTATACACACATACATATGTATGTATAATTTATTCTATACATACTTCTATTTATCACTTCTTTATCTGGATGCTGATAGTATCTTTCTTCATACGTCCTTTGCAATTAATTTTGATATTTATAATAGTCAAAATAACTTATTCATTCAAAGTAGTTCTTAAAACAATATTGCTTTTACTGTATATTTGGTTTTGCTTGTTTCATTCTTCATTATTTTGTGCAAGTCTCCATGTTTTTCTAAAATCACTGAGCTCATCATTTCTTATAGCACAACAGTATTCCATCACAATCATATACCACAACTTGTTCAGTCATTCCTCAGTTGATTGGAATCACTGAGATTTCCAGTTCTTTGTCACTACAAAGACAGCTGCTATAAACATTTTAGAACACATATATTCCTTTCCTTTTTCAATAATTTATCCTTGTAAATAGACTGAGTAGGGGTGTATTGCTGGGTCAAAGGTAGTTTAATAACTCTTTAAAAATAATTCCAGATTGCTCTCCAAAATGTTTGAATCAGTTCACAATTACACCAACAGTGAATTAAGGTCTTAATTTTTTCACGTCCCTTCCAACATTTGTCAGATTCCTCTTCTGTTATTTTAGCCAATCTGGTAGGTATAAAATGGTATCTCAAGGTTGTTTTAATTTGCATTTCTCTAATCAATAATGACTATAAATTGTTTTGATTTCTTCATTGGAAAACTACCTGTTCAAATGACTTGTATTCTTATAGATTTGGTAAAGTTCTTTATATTTTTTAGATTGAGGCCTTTATCTGATAAATTATCTATAAATTTCCCCCCAATTTTGCTTTCCTTCTGATCTTGGTTACATTTGTTTTATTGGTACTGAAACTTTTTAATTTAATGCAGTCAAGATTATCTATTTTATACCTAACTTTACTCTCTATCTCTTATTTATTCATAAATTATTTGCCCATCCATAAGTCTGATAAATAATATATTCCATATTCTTCTAATTTTCTCATAAAATCTCTCTTTGTATTTAGGTCATATATCCATTTGACCTTATCTTGGTAAATGGTAGTAATGGCGTCATGGCAGTTTCTGCCACATTGTTTTTCAGTTTTTTCCAACAATTTTTAACAAATAATGAATTCTTATTCTAAAATCTTAAGTCTTTACATTTGTTCAATATAAGGTTATTATGTTTATTTGCTGCTATAAATTGTGTGTTTATTCCACTGATTTACCTATTTATAATTCCTAGTTCTGAAGATACTAAGTGCAAATTGGGTATAGGCAGCCTTTATTCCCCCCTCCCCCCCCAGAAAATGCAGAAGACACACATAGAGCTCGAGAGCTCATAAATATGGAAACACATAAATCTCTTAAATACTCCCTAAGCTTACCACAGAGGAAAAATTAATTTGGTGTTGCCATCTGGACAAGCCTTTGATATCCCAGTGAAAGCCCTTTTCCCACAGAATCCTTCCAGTACTCATGGTACTAATCAGTAGCTACTCTTCTGTAAGCTCAGCATACTTTGAGCCCTACTAAGCCAGCAATCATCTTTCCGCAGGATTTACACCAGAGGGGTCAAATATATTGGCTCTGTTGCATGTGGCCCAATGCTAGGACTGGACCTAACTTACCTAATTGGTAAACTATATAACAGAATAATTAAAAATATAATAGATTATAAATAATGTTAATATGTGGCTTTCTAAGTCAATATGCAGATGGCAGGCATCTGTATGTATATTTAGTGTCAAAACCTCCTCACACCCCCATTTCTATTTGAGTTTGATACCATTGATCTTACCTGGCTTAAAAATTTCACTATTAGGATGGAATAAAGATTTGGGGGCTGAGGGTGGGATTTGAAGGGCATGTCAAATTTCTCTCCAAGAAAAATGCCACTCAGGCATAGTTCATGTGGCTTATTCTCACCCTTAAAGGTCCTAGAATTTAACCCCCACCCCTTAATTCCCCTAGAATTTGATATTCTTCATTAACTTCCTTCTCTTTTCAGAAGTTCTGTGCCTGAACTCTTGAACTTGAAAGCTCTTGAACTTGGGTTCAATTACTAGTCAACTCTCAAGACTGATGCTGCCTAGGAAATCCACCCTCTCTGGCTAGAAGTTTAGATTCTAGCTAGTACCATGTTTCCTAAGAAATCAAAATTCCCCCTCCTCTACACAGGAGGTTAAATTTCAGGAACTTTGTCCATGTCCGTGTGGGCAAGTGCACATCTCCTTCTGTTTTGAACTTCTAGTGGAACATTATTAATATCCTTGCTGTCATTCCTTGGATTGGGAAAACCTGTACTCAGGTCTCTGGCCTCTGACCTGTGCTAAGAAAACTGTAGGTGAGTATGTGTACTTCGCATATGTTCCTTACCTAAAACCAACTGTGAAACTCCACAAACACCTGTCACTCAGGACCTAGATCTGCTCTACTGTGCACTGCATTGTTTTCTGATGAGAAGGGTAAATGAGAAATCCAAAAATCAGAGTTTTGGATTTGGATGACCAGGATCATCCCAAAGGAGTGACTCCTCCAACAATCTATCCTTCAGTAATCCATTCAGCTCACAATATTAGGGGCAGCCTCATCAGAAATTGTGAGTTGTCCTCTCAACAAAGGGCTAATAGGCATGCCTATGTTCTATGTTTATGTAGGAGGATGTGTTTTCTTCTCCCTAGACAAAAACTGAAATGCTATAGACTTATCAGGGATGACTGATCAATCCTCTCATTCTTTTATATTACTTTATTGATGAATTCTTTCCTGGTTAATCAGCTTCACAATGCCTTTAATTACTTGTAATTGTCTAGGGTGTGCTACACCTAATAATCACTAATAGCCATGATCATAAATGAAAGGCTAGCTTAGCCTAAAAAAACAAACAAACAAAAAATGAATAAAAAACAAAACAAAATCCATAGCTAAAAGCAACTTGGTAGTTTGAAGACTGCTGATTTTTTTCATATTTAATGGAAACATATTGGGCATCTTAATAATCTTCAAAACATATTTTGAGCAGTCTTGAAGACTTTGAAGAGCCAATTCCTTACATAATACAAACATATGAAAACACACACGAATATATACAGAAACATGTAAACAACTGCAAAGTAACTACAGCTGTACAGAGGTAGAAGCATAAATGCTGGACTGATTAGAAGCAGCCTAGATGAAGGGAAAGCACTGATTGGCAGTCAAGAGATCTGGATTCTTGTTCTGATTCTACAGTTTATCTGTGTGACTAGGAAAAGAACTTAACTGCTCAATGTCATCAGTTTTCTCAACAATTCAAAGGAAATAGTGATTCTAGCCTATTAAATTCAAAAGGTTATTGTGGAATGAAATGGGAATAAAATATAGGTAAAATTATGCACATCTTATACAGATGTGAATTAAGAATAGAAATATTATTTTTGTTGTTATTGGATCAGATGAAATTAATGCTAGTTCCAGAGAAGAGGTAGATTTAGAACAGGATTTCAAGTCAGCAAGTATGGGGTAGTAGAAAAGACACTGTGTCTGTATAAAGAGCCTCTGCCTGAGCTTTAGTTGTCCCATCTGTAAAATACGGATGAACGCCTTTTATATGTTTATAATGAAATCCATCAATTTTGTCTTTAATATTTCTTCTACTTTTTATTTACTATAAACATTCCTCTTTGCCACTGTTGAAATAAACACATTTCTTTTTCACAAAGAATTTTTTTAATTGGAGAGTTTAGTACATTTGCATTTGGCTTGGTAATTGTTAAGTTTATCTTTTCCAGAACATTCTACCGGAAGAGAATTAAACTACCTTGCACATCTTGTATGAGCATCAAATGAGGTGCATATACACAGTGTGCCTGTTTTAACAGTTAAGTGCCATGTAATTGTCAGCTATCATAATGATAACAATAACTATGAAAATAATGATGACAACTGCAATTAAAAACTTGTCAGGAAGTTGAGCATCCCAGAGGAGTCATCTTTGCCTGTTTATGTGTTGCAGAGTACAACACTGTCATGTTTTCATCAAGAGAAAGTAAATTAGTAAGTAGAGTTGCTGTGTGTGGACTTGGGTTTTAATTCAGGCTCTGATGCTTTCTCTCTTGTGACCATGGGCAAATCACTTCAGCTTTCTCAGCCTGTTTTCTTTTTTGTAAAATGAAAATAATTATACCTGTGATACCTCCCTCATGGTGTTCTTGTTAGGCTCAAATGAGATTAGGAAGGTAAAATGCTTTGCAAGCCTTAAAACACTATATAAATGACACTTATGATTATAACAAGGAGTCCAACTCCATATTTCTCTAGAGGGCAGCCCTAATATGCACAGGCTAGCAAAACCAATGGGAAAAAGCAGAGCAAAATCTAATGTTCTCTCTGCTTAATTGTAGCACAGCAAGTACTAAAGATTTATGTTGTGTAGCTAAGTACACTGCTTCTAAGGGTTTTTTTTCTTTTTTTTTTTTAAATTGGCAGCACACATACTTAGTAAAAAGGTCATCAGACCATCCAGGCTCCTTCCAATGAACTTTAATTGGAAGAGTGACCGAAGGGAATTTTTAGGCTGGCTAGTTAAGAAGGGAGGAGGTCCTCCATGTTGTATTTGATATTGCGATCTTATTAAACCCAGCTGAATTTCTCTTGCCTCCAGTCTCTATTTTTTTTCATTCATGCTATCTATCTTTCTTTTTTAATAAAGGAAATTGACAAGTAAGTTAAACAATTTCAACAATTAAACGTTATGATCCCATAATACTACAAAAGGCTCATGATTTTTCATCAGGGTGGGCACCACCCCCATCGACACATATTATAACCATGCCTTAGTTTATGAACTTCATAAGGTTCTGTGACTAAAATGATCCATCATCTCTGACTAACCTCCAGGGGTTGTGTTTTCCCAAATTCAGCTAGTCTGGTTCTTAGATAGCAAATAGTTTTGTTACCAGGCCCATGCTTAAAGCCTTTCCATCTTGGTAGAACCTTAGAGACACCAGGATCACCTCCATGACTTTTTGAGACATTAGAGTTGAAGTTAGGGGAAGAAAAATTGTCATAGTAACATTTTTTCCATTTAAAGAAAACATTTTATTACAAAGTTAATAACCACCAATAAAAATAATTAACCACATAAATTCATAAAATAAGAAAGAAGATATCACAGAATAAGAAATGAAATATTACAATAGACCTTTAACATAGTAGAACAAAATCCATGAACATACAATAAACAGAAAGAGTTTTTGTTCTGTCCCTTTCCATGTCTTTTAAAAAATTTTATGCTACTCAGGGATTTCTTTCCTTTTTCTTTTTTTAATATGTAGTTGTAGTCAGTATATATTCTGGTCTAATATTCTGGGTTTCTCTCAAGTCCTTCATGTTCATATTGATCATCGTTTACAGCATGCTATTTTATTAAATTAGAGATATGGACTGGATCTCTGTTTTTCACTGATATAAGGAACTCCCTTGGTGAAGAAATGCCCTCCCTTAATCCAAGAATGTGCTGCTTCTCTATAACTTATATTCTTAGAGAGTTGCATTTAGCCCCAAGAAGTGAAATAATTTGCCTAGGATTGCACAGTCAGAATGTATTGGAAGGTAAGATTTGAGTGGAGGTCTCCCTGACTTCTGGAGAAGAAAATGGCAAACCACTCCAATACCTTTGTCAAGAAAACCTCATGGACTGTATGATTCATGGGCTGAATTGACTGAACAATAATAGTGACTTCCTGACTTCAAGCTAGCTCTATATCCACTATACCACATGGCCTCCTGTTCTATTCTATTAATATCATTAGTTATTCAAACACTTTCCAATCTCTTGTCTCAGAGGCTGTTTCTTATTTTTTGTATAGATAAATCAGACTTTCATTTTTATGAAGATTTTAGGGTAAATTCTCAGTAGTAAAATTGGTGGGTTAAAAAGTTTAATTGGTCTCTTAATTCTTCTATTATGAGACTGCCCTTCAGAATGCTTGTACCAATCTGAAGACCCACCAATAATGTCTCAAATTGCTTGTTTTCCTGCAGCATTACCAATTTTTTAATCTTTTTTTGAATGGAGAGGTATATTTTCCATTCTAGTATAATTTGGCATCTTAAGGTTGTTTTGAATTTCATTTCTCTAAGCATATTTTAATGTGGTTATTAAAATTTGTATTTTCTTTATTAAAAAAAACCTATCTATTCATGTTCTTTGCCCATTTCTCCACTATAGAGTACTAGTCATATAGAAGTTCCTTATAAATTCTGGATGTTATGCTCTCTTATCTGATATATTTGTTGCTACAAAAGGGTCATGGAGTTTTCACCCAATATGTGTCTTTTTCATAACACAGGTATTGATTGTGTTGTAAAAATTCTATTATATGTATATAATCAAATCCATCAATTTTGCATTTAATATTTCTTCCAATTATTTATTTACTACAAATATTCCTCTTTGCCACTGTTAGGATAAACATATTTCCTTTTTCACAAAGTTTTTTTTTTAATTAGAGAGTTTAGTATATTTGCATTTAGTTTGGTAATTGTTAAGTTTATCTTTTCCCAAACATTCTACTGGAAGAAAATAAAACTTTCTTATTCTTACTCTTTCTGTTATAGCTCAAGGGATTTCAGAATCAGGGTATACAAAGTACCTTTGTTTTATATCAATAATTGTCTAAAGTTCTTTAACTTAGAATTCCCTAGTATCAAAGAGAGGAGTTTCTTTTGAGAATTGCCTTGCTCCTATCTTCTTCCTTCCTGCCTCCACCCCCACCATTTTCTCTGTTTTTCTGAAATAGCTTTGAAGCATTTAATGGTTTGCACAATATTATGCTCTAAAATCTTTCACATTTGTTAACAATTGTTTTTTCTTAATTTTAAAATTGGATTTGTTTTTAGGCCTTATCTTTTTTGACAGGAATATTTAACTAGTTTTATAGTTTCTGCAAACATCATCAAAACCTTTATTTTACATAACTGCATCTCTGATACCTAGCACAGTAGTGCCTTGGGCATAGTAGAATGAAATCTCCCTACTTATAATTTCCATTTAATTACATTAAGTATGTATTTTTCAAGAACCTACTGTATATATACACACTATTGTGCTAAGGTCAGAGATACAAAGTTACATGTAACATAAATGTTGCCTTGTGAAAATTCTTTAAAAAAACAAATGCACAGAGAAAGTGAAGTAAGTCATAGGAGAGGTTCAATTAAAGTTATACAAAGAGTTTGAAGCAGAGAAGAGAGATCATTTTTACCTGTGAATGGGAAAAAAATTGTGAAGATTTTTGTTGTGGTAGTAACATCCGAGTTGAATCTGAAGGAAGGAGAAGTATCTCAACAAATAGATATGGAGGCAAGAAATTCATTTCAGGCAGAGGATGTAGCAAAAGCAAAAACATGGAGCCAAGGGAGATCAGAATAAGAATGGAATACAAAGGACAATGTGGTTGCAATACAGAATAAATGAAGAAAAGTAGTAAGATACCTTAGAAGAAATGGAAAAATTGATTATCTGCTTAGGAAATGATTGAGTAATAGATCAATATTGCTTTAGATAGATCAATCACTTTACATGGTTCTGTGTGGCTGTTATATGCTAATATATGACACATATGGTGTATGTTTACAACTGAGAATAACTTACTTAAAAAAAAAACTGATTACATTCTTGCAGTGGAAAAAAATTAAACTTTAATAAAATAGAGTACTTCCAAACATTCTTGATAAAAAGACCAAAACTATGCGAAAGCTTCAAAGTGTAAACACAGTAGTTAAGAAAAACATAAAAAGTTAAACATGAATGAACAATCCTAAAGGGCTAAAAAAAGATAATCTGTTGGCACTGTAATATGGGGAGATGATACATGTGTCTTCTCTGAACCGTATTACCATTAGGGGTCATAGATGGAGTCTAATTAGACTGGGAGTGGTTCTATTATGTCTTGATCTTAAAAGAAGAATGAACAGGAAGGGGAAGATGAATATAAGGGGAGGAGAAAAAGAAGAAAGTTAGGGAAAATTACTTTTCATAACTGGTGTGTACAAGTAGAGATCCATACAAAGAAGGGTGAAGGTGTGAAAGAGTGGCTGATACTTGAACCTCACTTTCATCTGAGTTGCTTAAAGGAGAGAGGAATACACTCACATACATAACTGAATACAAGAATATATTTCAATCAAGGAAATGAAGAAAAGGAAGTAGAGAGAATTAGAAGAAACCTAGATTAATGGATAGATTAGTACTAGGGAAAGCAAACTAACTAAGGAAATATTTATAAAACTTTTTGTGGTTGCAAAAATAATTGGAAACTGAGTGGATGCTCATCAGTTGGAGAGTGGATGAATAGTGGCATATAAATGCAATGGAATACTAGGGTGTTTTAAGAAATAATTGGGAATATGATTTTAAAGAATCCTGGGAAGACTTATATGAACTAATTCAGAGTGCAATGAGCAGAACCAGAAGAATAACTTACATAGACAACAATATGCAAGATCAAATAACTTTGAAAGAGTAATGCTCATCAGTACAATGACCAGCCATGACTTAAGATGAGCAATGATGAAACATGTTCCCCACATCTTGACAGAGAGAGATGAAAAACTAATGTTCAGAGGTTGCCTGTGAGATTAAGACCTAACCCATGATAGTAAGTGGTAGAGCTAGGATTTGAACCCAGGTTGTTTGATTCAAAATCCAAAGCTCTCTCTGATGAATTGTGTATTTCTTAATTGGTGTGAGTATTTAGGAAAAACTGACTACTGGAGTCCCTGTTCATTTTATTCTGCCATCCTACAGCAAATCCTGGTGAGAATTTTAATACTCGATACTTCATGTTTTGGATGTTGAATCTACTTTATCTTGTATGTATCTTGTTTGTACATAGTTGTTTTCATATTGTCTACCCTAATAGACGATGAGTTTCTGGAGGGCTGGGACTATTTTCCTGTTTTTGTATACTCACAAACTGAGAAGTCACAATATCTTAGAGCTTGCAGGGACGTCATCCATAACTCATAATCTCAGAGTGCCACTTTGAGTATTGAGATATGAGGTGCCATGGCACATGGTCATATACCTAGTGCCAAAGACAGGACCTCAACCTACATTTTAGCACAATGCCTGGCACACAGTAGTCACTTAATAAATGCTTATTGACTGATTCACTAGCTCTGAAGGAAAGATCTATAAAATTCATAAACTCAAGATTCATAAGTAAGACCCAATGAACAGATTTCCTATTTTTGCATTCATATCACTCAATGAAATGAGAGTTATGTTTAATATGGAAGAGTCTGTGTGTCAGCACCACTCAACCACATCTGTATTTACCGGGATGACATGAGTCTCACTATCTCTTTTAAGAGGTGATGCCAGGAGGCAGGAGCCAGAAGCCAGAAGGGCTGCTTAGTTCTGGAATTGTTGTAAGATCTAGAGTAAGTCATTTAACATTCTTCAACCTCATTCAACCCATTTGGGGAATTAGGTGAAAGCTGAACTTTACTGAGAAACAGATGCCGCATCTGAGATGAGTTTCCCTGGGTAAACAAATATTTCTCAAGGTTTAATTCCAAAGGAGGTTGTTGTTATGGGTGGCCATGAAATATATTAGATAGGAGCTGGAGGGGGGTGGTTGTGGTAATGATACCCACATTACACTGACCAAAAGTGGTAGCCACATACCTCACTTTGCTCACAAACTCAGAAATCACAAAATCTTAGAGCTGGAAGGGACTCATCCATAACTTACAATCTCAGAGTGCTTCTTTAAGTACTGAGATATTAGACAACTCGCCCAGGGTTGCATAGTTTGTATGGATCAGTAATAGGCCCTAGATCTAGGTTTCCTTAATTATAAGGCCCAAATATTATTCATGAGGCCATTCTGCCTCTCATGGAGCTTTTTGTGATATAATATATAGACATATAGAAGTATCTATACAGAACAATTAGTGAAGGGAGGAGACATATGATATCCATAGCCCTAGAATAGCATAGTTCCCATATACCAGAAGTCAGTGAAGGTCAGGGCTCCTTATTATAGGGGCAAACTTGAACAGGTAGAGGGCTTAGAGACGTATGAGTTTCAAGAAAACAACAAAGACCATATTTGGTTTAACTCCCAGGATATTAGTTGACACTTTGGTAAATTCTTACATTCTAAAAAGGTTGGCTGCCAAAGGGAGATGTAATTTAAGAAAGTGGAACAACCCATAAGGTAAATGCCTCAGAGGAAAGAAAAACCCTCTTGAGAACCAGTTGTCTGGCCATTCTCTCTCCTTATGAGTTTCAAATAGCCCTGTATACCAAAGTAAGCCCTGAAGTGGGGGAAGGTTGCTCTAGTGGGATCCCATCTCTAAATTTAAACTCCCCCTGTGGACTTTGTGTATTGTTACTGTCAATATCATATTTCAAAGCTTCAGGTTAAAGCTGCTACAATTTCTCCTGCAAAACCATTTGTCCTTTAAGCGGAAAATAAGGAATATGTGAACCAGCAGCATTCTTGGACTCTGATGAGAGTTTGATTTCTGCCAGTCAGAGGTTCTTAGGGGGTGTTTGCTACAGTTGGGATGCTCCTGAAACTGACATCAGATAAAGAAACCTTTGGAAGGAAAATGATTCAGGAAATTCAGAAAAGATGAACCAAATAATGAAAAGCCTGGAGTTGTTTTCTTATGTAGAAAGATGAAAGCCCAAGCCAAATTCTTGTCTTAGTAGCTTGCACAAAAACTTCCTTTCCATCATGAGGACTTCAACATGTCAGTAGATAGAATTAGTCCCTACACTTCTTGATTAACTCTGTGTTGACTAATTGAGTGAGATATCATCACTGTTGCCAAGTGTATAACTACATGTGGAGGCCCAGGAGTCATGCATAGTGATTAAAAGGAAACAGCTAGGGAGGAAAGGATAAAACTAAGAAAGTCTAAATTTAGATTTCCCATCTAGAGAAAATAGCCAGTGGTAATATCTAATGGACTGCAGAGGAATAGGCTGCCAAGAGTATTGGAAGCACTGTTGCTTAGGTATTTAAAAGATTTTGAATGGAGTGTCCCTGGGAGAAATCCTGCACTACCCCCTTGACTGAAGACTGGTTGAATTATAGACATTTCCTTCTTTTAACTTTTCATGTTGGGGGAGTGGTTTTTAAATGTGAAAAGCAATATTTCTTCCTAGTTTTAATACACAACGTATACATATCTTATTCAAGTCAAATCCGGCTTCTCTTTTGACAGATTGACAGTCTCTCTCTCTCCCTCTCTCTCTCTCTCTCTCTTCATTCCTGTCTTTCTCCTCCCCTCTCTCATTTATTTTCCCTCTGTCTCTGTCTATCATCTGTTCATATTCTCTCTGTCTCTGTCTCTCTGTCTTTCTCTCCCTCTCCCTCTCTCTCTCTCGCTCATTCTCTCATTTTACTCTGTCTCAGCATGTCTGTGTCTGTCTCTCTGTCTCTCCTGGATCTGGAATCAGAGAACTTCAGTTTGAATCCTGACTCTCCTAATGGAGAACTATGTAATTTTGGGGAAATTATTTATTCTCTTTGTATCTAAGTTTCATCTCTGAAAAGTATGGTTTAGTGGATAGACAGTTTGTCTGGAAACCAGGAAGATCTGTTTTAAAATCCTGCCTCTTAGTCACACACTTTCTGTGTGACTCTGGGTAAGTCATTTAACCTATCATAGCTAAATTAAATAAACTTAAAATTAACTACACTTATTTTTAAACTAACAACTAAATTGAACTGCAGAAGTATAATCTTAAAAGGTGAATCAGCCTGGCATAGTGAAGAGTGGTAGACTTGGACCCAGAATGACCTGTTTAGGAAGACCTTTGACCTCAACTTTCAAACTCTATCTCAGACAGTAGCTATCTAACCATGGAGAGTCATTTAACTTCTCTGTAATTTAGGTCATTCATCTGTTAAGCAAGGAGGTTGGACTTGTTGGCCTCCAATATTCCTTCCAGATCTAAATCTATAAGACACAAATACCTTTGTTTGACTTTGTTTTGGGAGACATCAGAATGTGACTGGGTAACTTGACCCTCCCTGCTGTACATCTCAAACAGTGCTACAAATGGGAGCTCCATTTCTGGAAAACCAGACTTTGAATTGCAAAAACTTAAAATCAATCCTTCAAAAAAGTCTGAGAATTGGAGGGGACCTCACAAATCTTCAAGATCATTCATCATCGCATCCTTGGACTGCAAGGACTCTTTACCACATTTCTGCAAAGTGGTCCTTCAGAATTTACTTAGAGAATTCCAGTAAGAGCTTACTACTTCCCAAGACAACTCATTCCAATTCTGAAAAGTTCTGATTACGAAAGTATTTTCTTCACAAAAAGCTTAAATATTCTCATCAACTTTCACCCATTGCTACTAGTTCTCTCTTATTAGTCTAAGCAGACCAAATATAATTCCTCTAATACATGATAGCTTTTCTTTTTAAAATTATTTACTAATTTTATTTGTAGAATAAAACAAGCATTTCCATACAAATAATCTAACAATCTAATAAATCTAATTAAAAAAGATCATGCATGAAACTGGAAGTCTATTTTGTATAATTTGCCATTTTGAATTTATCATGTAAATTATGTTATCATGTAAATCTTTTTTCCTTTCCTCTCCCCCCCTCCCGAGATGGCTACTATTATACACAAGTATATTTATGTATGTAAAACCATTCTACACATACTTCTATTTATCAGTTCTTTGTCTGGATGCAGACAGCATCTCCTTTCATATATCCTTTATAGTTGATTAGAGTATTTATAATAGTCAAAATGACTTCTTCAGTCAAAGTTGTCCTTAAAACAATATTACTATAACTGAATACAACATTCTCTTGGTTCTGTTCATTTCACTCTTCATTATTTCATGCAAGTCTATGTTTTTTCTTTTTTCCTTATTATTTAATTTTAGTTGTCGACATTCACTTTTATAAGAGTTCCAAATTTTTCCCCATCACCTCCTCCCTCCTGCCCCCAAAAGCATGCAATCAGATATAGGTTATACACATTTATCTGGTCTTACTGCTCCACTTTAGTAAATACCAGTTTCCTTTTCCCCCAAATCTTATTAATTTATTTGTTTTCAGTTTTCAACATTCACTTCCATAAGTTTTATATTTTCTCCCTGTCCCTCCTCAAGAAGACATGCAATCTTATATGGTCTCTCTCTACACATGCATTCCTATTAAATACATTTACACACCAGTCATGTTGCATAGAAGAATTTTAACGAATGGGAGAAACCATGAAGAAAAACAAAACAAAACAAAACACAATGAAACATAACAAAAAAGAAAATATTCTGCTTCATTCTGTGTTCTGACTCTGTAGTTTTTCTTTTTCTTTTTTTCTGGATGTGGATGACACTTTGCATCATGAGTACTTATGTTTTAGGTCCTTGCATTACTGAGAAGGACTAAGTCTATCAAAATCAGTCCTCGCACACTGTGTATAATGTTCTCCTGGTTCTGCTCACTTCACTCAGCATCAGTTCATATCAGGCTTTCCAGGTTTTCCCGAAGTCTACTTGCTCATCATTTTTCATAGCACAATAGTATTCCATTACATTCATATACCACAACTTGTTCAGTCATTCTCCAATTGATGGGCATCCCCTTGATTTCCAGCTCTTGGCCACCACAAAAAGAGCTGCTATAAATATTTTTGTAGATGTGAGTTCTTTCCACATCTTTATGATCTCTTTGGGATACAGCCCTAGAAGCAATATTGATGAGTCAAAAGGTATGGACATTTTTATAGCCCTTTGGGCATAGTTCCAAATTGCTCTACAGAATGGATGGATCAGTTTACAGCTCCACCATCAATGAATTAATGTTCCAAATTTCCCACATCTTCTCCAATATTTATCAAAAGAGGAAACTATTTTGTCATGTTAGTCAATCTGATAAGAGTGATGTGGTATCTCAGAGTCATTTTGATTTGCATCTCTCTAATCAATAGTGAGTTAGAACATTTTTTCATATGATTATTAATTTCTTCCTCTGAAAACTGCCTGTTAATATCCTTTGACCATTTATCAATTGGAGAATGAGTTGTACTCTTGTAAATTTGACTCACTTCTCTATATATTTTAGAAATCAGGTCTTTCTCACAGACGCTAGTAGTAAAAATTCTTTCCCAGTTTTCTGCTTGCCTCCTAATCTTGGTTGCATTGGCTTTGCTTGTGCAAAAACTTTTCAATTTAATGTAATCAAAATGATCCATTTTGCATGTCATGATTTCCTCTATCTCTTGTTTGGTCACAAATTCCTCCATTCTCCATAAATCTGACATATAAACTATTTCTTGGTCCCCTAACTTGTTTATAGTAACAGCTTTTATACCTAGGTCATCTATCCATTTGGACTTTATTCTGGTATAAGGTTTCAGATGTTGATCTATGCCCAGTTTTTGCCACACTATACTCCAGTTTTCCCAGCAGTTTTTGTCAAACAGGAAGTTTTAATCTCAGAAACTAGGGTCCTTGCATTTATCAAATAGTAGATTGCTACAATCACTGACTACTGTGTCTTGTGTACCTAATATACTCCACTGATCTACCCCTCTATTTCTTAGCCAGTACCAAGTGGTTTTGATGATAGCTGCTTTATAATACTATTTAAGATCTTGTATGGCTAGGTCACTTTCCTGAGCATATCTTTTCATTAGTTCCCTTGATATTCTGGACCTTTTCTTCTTCCAGATGAATTATGAAATTATTTTTTCTAGCTGTATAAAATAATATTTGGGTAGTTTGATTAATATGACACCGAATAAGTAAATTAATTTAGATAGAATTGTCATTTTTATTACATTAGCTTGTCCTACCCATGAGCAACTGATGTTCTTCCAATTATTTAGATATGACTTTATTTGTATGAAAAGTATTTTGCAATTGTGCTCGTATAGTCCCTATGTTTGTTTTGCCAGGTAGACTTCAAAATATTTTATAATGTCTGCAGTAACTTTAAATGGAATTTCTCTTTCTGTCTCTTACTGTTGAACTTAGTTAGTAATATATAGAAATGCAGCTGATTTATGTGGGTTTATTTTATATCCTACAACTCTGATAAAGTTGTTTATTATTTCAAGCAGTTTTTTACTTGATTCCCTAGGATTCTCTAAGTATATCATCATATCATCTGCAAAGAGTGATAGCTTAGTTTCTTCTTTGCCTATTCTAATTCCTTAAATTTCATTTGCTTCTCTTACTGCTAAACCTAACAGTTCTAGCACCATATTGAATAACAGTTGGGATAATGGACATCCTTGTTTCACCCCCTCCTCCCCCAAATCTCATTGGAAATGGATTTAACTTATTCCCATTACATATAATGCTTGCTGATGGTTTTAGGCAGGTGTTACTTATCATTTTAAGGAAAGCTCCATTTATTCCTAAACTCTCCAGTGTTTTCAATAGCAATGGGTGTTGTATTTTGTCAAACTTTCTTTCTCCATCTATTGAGATAATCATGTGGTTTGTTAGTTTTGTTGTTGATATGATGAATTATGCTGATAGTTTTCCTAATATTGAACCAGCCCTACTTTGCTGGTATAAATCCTGTCTGATCAAAGTGTATCGTGTTTGTCCTTCTCAAAGATGACCATGACATCAAGATGATGGCATGACATGCAGTTGACTTTGATTTGAGTGAGGGAGGGCTGTGCAAGGTCACCAACCTCACTTTCTTCTCCTGAACCATCTGGATCTAATGGCATGATATTCATCAGGACCACTGGAGATGGCCCAGGATGCAAGATGAGACCCTGGCCCTTTCACACTAAGGTTTTATAACATTCTCACTTTGAGTAAAATATACCCATTCAATTAATAGGCTTCTTTAAGTAGTTGCTCAAGGAATGGTCCCTTTAACAACAACAACAACAAAAACTGGAAGGGGAAGACCCTCAGGGTTCCTGGGTAAAAGAGAAACAATTGCTACTTACTAATTGAAATCAGGTGTACAATTAGGTGGGTGGGGACTTGTTGTTCAGTCTATGAGATCCAGAGTGAATCCTCTGTAAGGCTTCATTTTTGAGCAAAAAATATAGCCAGTAAATCTAGAGGAAAAAAGGCAGAGTGTAACATAGAGTGTAGAGTGTAACTTCCCCTGAGTAGAACACTACTACAAAAAAGCAAACCTCTTTTGAGCAAGGGAAGGGAGAAGGGAGAGAAGAAAGAGAAGGAGAAAGTGGAGGAGAGGGAGGAGGAGGAGAGGAGCTGCTGCTCATTCAAAGGTTATGTTTGTCCTTCATTCTCAAAGAGGACCATGACATCAAGATGATGACAAGGCTAGCAGTTCACTTTGATTTGAATGAGGGAGGGCTATATAAGGTTACTAACCTCACTTTCTTTTCCTGAGCCATCTGGGTCCAGCAGCCTGGTATTCATCAGGACGACTCTCAAGGTGTATTATTCTCGTGGTAATTTACTGTAACATTTTTGCTAATATGTTATTTAACATTTTTCCATCAATATTCATTAGGGATATTGGTCTATAATTTTCTTTTTCTGTTTTGGCTCTTCCCAGTTTAGGTATCAGCACCATATTTATATTATAAAGACAATTTGGTAGGACTCTTTCTTTGCCTATCTTCCCAAATAGTCTATACCGTATTGGAATTAGTTGTTCTTTAAATGTTTGATAGAATTCTCTTGTAAATTTTACTTCCTTTTCTGTTAATCTGGGCAATTTATATTTTTGTAAATCTTCATCCATTTCACTAAGATTGTCAAATTTATGGGCATACAACTGGGCAAAATAATTCCTAATTATTGTTTTAATTTCGACTTCATTGGTGGTGAAGTTAACCTTTTTATTTTTGATATTGGTAATTTGCTTTTCTTCTTTTTTAAATCAAATTATCCAAATGTTTGTCCATTTAATTTTTTTCCCATAAAATCAGCTCTTAGTTTTATTTATTAACTCAATTATTTTCTTTTTAATGTTTACTTATTTATTTTTAGTTTTCAACATTCATTTCCACAAAATTATGAGTTCCAAATTTTCTCACCATCTCTCTCCTTCCCCATCCCAAAATGCCATGTATTCTGATTACCCCTTCTCCCAATCTGCCTTCCCTTCAATCAGATCCCCCCCTTCCCTTATCCCATCTTCTCTCTTATCTTGTAAGGCAAGATAAATATCTATACCCTGTTACCTGTATTTCTGATTTCCCAGTTGTATGCGAAAACTTTTCGCAACATTTGTTGCTAAAACTTTGAGTTTCAACTTCTCTTCCTTCATCCTTTCCCACTCATCCCCACTGAAAAGGCAAGCAATTCAATATAGGTTATATATGTGTAGTTTCAAAAATGACTCTCCTAATAGTCTTGTTTCTTTCCAGCTGCTTGCAAAATTTTCTCCTTGACCTGTGAACTCTGGAATTTGCTACAATATTTCTGGGAGTTTTTCTTTTTGGATCTCTTTCAGGAGGTGATTGGTGTATTCTTTCAATCTTTATTTTGCCCTCTGGTTCCAGGATATCAGGAAGTTTTCCTTGATAATTTAATGAAAGATGATGTCTAGGCTCTTTTTTGATCATGATTTTCAGGTAGTCCCATAATTTTTAAATTGTCTCTCCTGGATCTATTTTCCAGGTCAGTTGTTTTTCCAGTGAGATATTTCACATTGCCTTCTATTTTTTAATTCTTTTGGTTTTGTTTTATAATTTCTTGGTTTCTCATGAAGTCATTAGCTTTGATCTGCTCCATTCTCATTTTTAAAGAACTATTTTCTTCAGTGAGCTTTTGAACCTCCTTTTCCATTGGACCTATTCTGCTTTTTAAAGCATTCTTCTCTTCATTGGCTTTTTGGACCTCTTTTGCCAGTTGAGTTAGCCTATTTTCAAAGGTGTTTATTTTGTCCAGCATTTTTTTGCGTCTTCTTTAGCAAGCCATTGACTCGATTTTCCTGATTTTCATGCATTACTCTCATTTCTCTTCCCAATTTTTCCTTCACCTCTCTTACTAGGTTTTCAAAATCCTTTTTGAGCTTTTTAATGACCTGAGATCATGGCATATTTATTTTGGAGGTTTTGGATGAAGAAGCCTTGACTTTTATGTCTTCCTCTGATGGTAAGCATTGTTCTTCCTCATTCAAACAGATGGGAGAAAATACCTGTTCACCAAGAATGTAGCCTTCTATCTTTTTATTTTTTCCCCTTTTTTGGACATTTTCTCAGTCAGTTGCTTGACTTTTGAATCCTTTGTCAAGAGAGGGGTATACTCTGGGGACTTATAAGTTCCCAGTTCTTCCAAGGTGGCACAATCAAAGGAGAGGCTTGTGCTCTGGTCTGGGAGCTACCAAAGTTTTTCTGCCCTGGATCTGCAAGTAAAATTCCCTTTCCAGAGCCTCAATGATCTCCACCATGCCATACAGCATTCTTCTTCACCCCAAGGTCACCACTCAGGACTGAGATCCAGATCAGGAACTCAATTCCCCAAGGGGCTTTAGGCAGGACTCCAAAAATGGACGTTGCTGCTGCTGTCACTGCCAACCCCTACGGCCAGGGTTAGGGGAGGACCCTGATCCCTTCTCAACCAGGTGAAAAAGCTTTCTCACTGACCTTTGAAGCTGTCTTTGGTGTTTGTGGGTAGAGGGATCTAAGAACCATAGCTGCTGCAGGGCATTCTGCTCCTGAAGTCCGTTCTGGTCCTGTTCCTATGGGTGCACAGCTGGGCTCCGTGGGCTGTGCTCTGCTCTGAACTCCATGTGATAGACCTTTCTTTTCACCCTTCCAGGCTACCTTGGGCTGGAAATCTCTTTCACTTTGGAAGAGCTAGAGAAAGTGTATCTTTCTACTTTGCCATCTTGGCTCCATGCTCAATAGTTTTCTTAATTTCAATTTTATTAATATCTCCTTTGGGTTTCAGTATTTCTAATTTGGTATTTTATTTTTCCCTTTCTCCATAGTAAGATTCTATGGTCTTTGTTTTTCTAGTTTGCTTTTTGCTCATTGTGGTTGCCTTTTTCCTGGTTTTTAAAATAGATTTTTGCTTTGTGGCATGGGGACTCTGTTCCACGCTTCTTGTGCTTGTGGCTATGGGCTTACTTACTGGCTTTGTGTGGTGTGGCCTCTGGTTCTGTCAGTTAGAAGCTATATAATGGTACAAATTACCTGGTACCCAGCTGGAGCTAGATGATCTGTGACGAGTCCAGGTAAAGTATTTCTGAGTTTTCCCTGGATTACATTGAAAGTCACAGCCTGAGGTGTGAGGGAAGGGTGGTCTGGCCTCTGGTGGTCTCCTATTCTAGGGCTGCATTAGAGCACAGCCACTGGTAGACAATGGTCTGTGCTTGTTTCTGCCAATTCCCCTGGTTAAGTTAAGGCACACCTGGGGTCTTGGTGTTGACTTTTGCTGGCTCCACTTCTCTGGGGCTCAGGATCACCAGATGGTCTGCTGTGGTGGGGCTTGATAGACACCTCCAGTCCTGCCTTGATTCCCTTTAGCCACAGTAGGAGGGAACCTTTCCTTCGAGCTCCCTAGACTCCTGAGCTAGAAGACTACTGTACCCTTCCTTCTGGCTCCACTATTCCTGGATTTTTCTGGGGTAATATTCTCTGGGTGTTTCGAGGTCAATAAGGGGGGATGAGAGCATTTATGGTTTACTCCACCATCTTTGCTCCTGGAAGTTCAAGTAGGTGACTTTCAAACATTTAGTCTGTGGGATGCTGCAACTGCCAGGAGCCCTTTCACCCAACTCCTCCAGAACCCTGTCCTATTCTGAGATGTCTAGGAATTTTCACTGTACTAGTCTCCTACTCCACTATGGTTAAGAGTAGAACTGTGTGCTGTATGCTCTCCCAGCCTGGTGCAACAGACCCTTTGAATCAATCTTCTGGATTCTCTTAGGCTGGAAATCTGCCACACTCTTGTCTGCTAATGGATTCTGCCACTCTTGAATTTGTTTGGATTCAATTTTTAGAGGTATCTGAAGGAATTTGTGAGAGAGCTCAGATGCGTCCCTGTTTTCACTATACTATCTTGGCTCCACCCTCTATGTCTATGTTTTTCTAGGATCGTTGAATTCATAATTTCTTATAGCATGAGAGTATTCCATCACAATCATATACCACAACTTGTTCAGCTATTTCCCAATTGACAGGCATCCCTACAATTTCCAGTTCTTTGCTTCCACAAAAACTTGAAAATATCTATCATCTATCATTCCTCTCACACTCCACTAAGTCTTCTCTTTTCTAGACCAGAAATTCCCAAATCCTTATATGTTAGTGAAATATCAGAAAAGATATTCAACCCCTAAGTTGTGATTAGTGAAATTTTACTATATAAGATAAGCAATTCTTGAGACTTTTAATTTAGTATCATTTTGAGCTTCGATTATAGAGATAGATGTGTGAAATATCATTAAGCTAATAGTAGAACATGGCCTGTGCTACAGTTTTGGAACTGTTAAAGATAAACATCTGTGCCTGAGGAAAGTTTGGAGGATGACTTTAGCCTAGCTTATGGTAGGATCCTCCTGACTCTATTTCCCTATTGTACTATTTCCTTTCTGAAAAGGAATTTTCCCTACCAGGTTAATCCTAAGCCTTGCTTTTAACAGCCTGTGACTACATGATTGGCTACCAAATATGGCCCATTTCTGGAATCAAACCAGCTAAGGAAGCTTTTTCCTCTGTCATAACTATGTCCCTCTTTCCTTTTATAGAAAATTTCTATAATCAAGAAGTTTTGCAGGTACAATACTAAATCTATTAAATAATAGATTGATACTGGAACATCTCTGAGTTACTATAATGGGATGCAAGTATGAACAACTTATAATTTTAACCCACATTTGTGGCCAAACTATAATAGAGAGATGATATCCTCCTAAAGGGGAAATAATTAGACAAAGTAATAAGACAAAGATGTAATGTGAATGTTTTTTAAATAAATGGAATAGTAAATTTTGATAAAGCAAAAGGATTAGTTTGTTTTCTCTAAGAACTATGTATAGATGTATCTGATTGGCTCCCAAATTTACTTATCGTGGGAATTCAGGCTTTGAGAATGTTTTCACAATAAGTTCTCAGAATTGGACTAAAGATTTTGCACATAAATTGTATTGATAATGGTAAAGAAAGTGAAATTATTTTCCCATTTTAAAGTCTCTGTATAGTAATTTTAAAAGACAGAAGAGCTCTTTTTATGATTGGACCCTCATACATTTTTGAAAGATTCTTATATCAGCTATAAGATGTAGGTAAGGGTAGAAATAGCAAATGATATATAAATTGAAATTCTGTGAAATTTTAAAGTAGAAGAACCAGATTTAAATAATTCCACTAAATTATATTAAGTTAGAATTATCTAGGTATCTCTAGATTTGGAACCAGAGAACTAGAGTCCCTATCAGAGCTGTCCTGAGAATAAAACCTGTTGTCCAAGAAAAGATATCTAGGTCCCAGATACCTGAGATACCTGAGACTCAAAATGTGTTGGTTAAAAGAATATTGAGAATCAGTCACTAAGATAAAATGGAACTTGATGTTAATTAATATTGGTGAAAATTATTGTATTACTTTTGCATGGTTTATGTTTAAATTTTCTCCATTTCCTTGGTGACATGTAAATATGTTCTCAAAACTAGTCAATGTGAACCCTCTTAAGCAGTTTGATCTGGAACCTGACATTAGTGTAATGCTAATTCAATTATGATTATTAATTGATATAAAAAAACCTTATTGCATTGTTTGAACCTAACCCTGCATGACTAGGAAACCAAATAATTCTGATGTGCTGTTTAGAGTACCTATGTTATGCTTATCAGAAACTCAGATTCAAAGACTGATGCAAGAAATTTTCTCACAGTTGTACATTCCAAGCACCCCATATGTCTTATCTGAAAACTGGCTCCATGCCGATCAATCAACTATTGTTTCTAAGGTCCCCTACCAAGTCTTTCTGACTACTCCCAGAGTTGTCAAACTTGTGGGTATGGACTCCTAGATTATCTGAAGAAAATCCCCATTCCTGAGTGAATGACAACCCTCTGGGGACCTCAAGGGTAATCTACTAGTGATCCAGAAGCAGCTGAATCCAGATGAGACAGCTAACCCCAGATTCTGGATGAGGGCTGAGTATCCTATTCCCCAAGGAACTTAATGCCTTCAGATAAAAGTGCCATTCCATTGTTGGTAATGGGAGGGGGCAGCCAGTTGTTAAATCTTCCACCTTTACTCCTACACCCAAAGATGTCTCTCAACTCAATATCTTGTCCTAGCCCAACTGGCCTCTTTTGGGCATCTTGTCTTATGTATTCCTCTCCTTCATTGTCCAGAATGGGAGTCCTTCTTTTATACGCTGTCCCTTTGGCCAAAAGAGAGAAATGTCTGGATACCCATATCAAGACTACCCCTCTCTTTTTTACTTCTATTTGTTGTTAGGAGAGATCCTGCTTTCCAGAGCTAAGACCCAGTGAATAAACTATGCCCTAAAGTTGACATAACAACAATTCTTTGTACTCACCCTCTGGATGATCTCAGCCACAGAAAAATCCCAGAATTATTCTGCACCAGCATCAAGTGGTCACTGAGCATGTACAGTACTACAGGTGCTTGCTGTAGTACCCTTGTTCTGGTGATGGAGTTCTGCTATGAATGAAACTTGTCTCATTGTTGCTGTTACCCCTCCATTGTCAGGGCTACAGCTCACTGCAGAGTTATTTGTATGAGTTTTGAGATTTGTTCACATTAAAGCAGGTTTCCTAATGAGGGAGAGAGTGGACTGGCACATACGTTTGTCTAGTTTTCCTCTTCCAGTGGAACAAAGAAAGCTTTTTGCTCATAACCGTTTTCAGTTCTTTGGTTTTATTTGATTTTTAGAGTTCACTATGGTTTTGATAACCCGTGTGAAATCTCTGCTTCTTTTTTTTGTTTGTTTCGTTTTTGTTTTAGAGTTAACAGCAGTTGCAGAGCTGCTGTGGCTCTTTGGTCATTTTGCTCACACATTTTAAAGACCAGTCAATATGCTAGGTACTTGTGATGCAAAGACAAAACCAAAAGTATCCCTCCCACAAGAAGCCTAGTCTATCCTTAGAAAAGGAAATCAGTCCAATCTGGCATGATCTGTTTATCCAGATTTCTTTTCCTAAATTCTCACAACTGTCTACTTAGTAACAGGTTCTGGAATTTTTCCAGGGATAGCAATCAAGCTCACTGTCGTATGTAGTTTTAAGACTCCCCTCTTTACACTTTTAAAAATCAGAACAATTATCCTTCTTTAATCCTGCAGCACCTATTCCATCCTCAAAGGTTTTACCATGCTCACTGACAGAAGCTTTGCAATCCCATCAATGAATACTTTCAGTAATTTAGGTTACAGTTTATTTGTCCAGGCTTAGTGATTTAAATATGACTAAAAATTACAACAAACAAATCAATTTCATTGCCAGGATAATTCATTGTCAAACCAAGTTTGTCCTAGGATCTGATATTCTTCTGACAAAGATTCCACAATATAGTATCAGTCTTTTCTGCTCATCTTAAGTGACTTGTCTTTGTTTCTACTTTTAATGCATCTTATAGGTTACACGTGTATGTGCTTATGGCACTGAATTCAGAACTGGTTGAATGAACAGACCCAAAGACTAGTGGGTTATTAATGGGTTATTACTGTATTAGTAATGGGTTGTTGTACAAATAAATTAGGGCAGCTAAGTGGCACAGTGTATGGAACACTGGCCCTGGAATCAGTAAGGCCAGAGTTTAAATCTGTTCTCAGACATGAAATAACTCTGTGACTCTGAGCAAGTCACTTAACCCTGTTTGCTTCAGTTTCCTCATCTGTAAAATAAACTAGAGAAGGAAATGACAAATAGCTTTCATATCTTTGCTAAGGAAACCCCAAGTGGGGTCACAAAGAATCAGGTAAAACTGAAAATAACTGAAAAAGTAGCTTGCAATCAAATTAGATTAGATTAAAGATATAGGACATTTTTCATTCTTTTAAAATATATCCCTTTTTAAGTAATAAAGGAATATCTCAATGGACAAGAGAATGCATTCTCAGTTTTCTAGCACAACTAAAAGTGACAACTAGGATCTTTTTTCTAGAATAAAAAAATAGAGATGGCGGACACAAACCAAATATGATCTCCACATCATCTTCCTGAGATATATGTCAGGCATAAAAGCAGGACCTGAAGATATTTTATCTGTTCTTCTCATAATAGTCAGATTTATTCACATGCTGGAAATAAGCTGAGTGGCCCTAGAGTTTAAAAGTAAGCAATCACAGGAACATAGCATTTGTAGATGGAAATTGATATCTAGGTCTGATGGTCTGAATCCCTCATATTGCAGGTGAGGAAAGGGAAGGGGAAAGGAAAGAGAAGTGAACAATCATTAATTAGTTCTTTATGTGCCAGGCAGTTACATGAGCTTTACAAATATTTAACAATAATAGCTAAGGTTTGTATGGTGCTTACTATGTCCCAGACACTGTGCCAAGCACTTCAAAGTTATCATCTTATTTGATATTCACAATAGCTATGAGATCGTTGTCTCTACTTACAGTTGAGGAATCTAAGGCAGGCAGAGGTTAAATGGAACTTGCCCAAGGTTACATAACCAATAAGTGTCTGGAGTAAAATTCGAACTCAGGTCTTGGTGAATCCAGGTCTGCATTGTACCGCCAAGCTGCCCAGGAAGTGGATTGTTCAAGGTCACATAATAGTAAGAAACCCTGTAAGCATTCTAACCAAAGTCTTCTGCCTCCCAATCCAGCATTCTTTCTAGTATACCAAGAGTCATTGACATTATGGGGCCCTTTCCTCAAGTTATAGAAGTAGAATAGTTTATCTGAAGCCAATCCCAAAGGAATTGATTTCCATTCTTAGCCTGAAAAATGGAACTTACTCACATTAAGAGATCTAAAATTATGTGTGGCCCCTAGAGTTAGTTTTTTAAAAGAAAAAAAATATGCAGAAAATTTTTATTCAGATATTTTTGTTGTTCAGTTGTTTTCAGTTATGTTGATTCTTCAGAACCCCATTTGGAATTTTTTTGGCAGAGATCTTGGAATCATTTGTAATTTTCTTCTTCAGCTCATCTTATTGATGAAGAAACTGAGGCAAACAATGTTAAATGACTTGCCTTGGTTCACTCAGAAAATGTCTGAGGCCAGATTTGAACTGGGTTTTGTCCTGATTTTAGGTCTGGTGCACTATACTGAGCCACTTATCTATCCTCTGCAATTCTTTTGATTCTACCATGGACAGAGAGAAAAGTCACAGTATCCAGTGCCATGAATTGTGTTCCTGTGATTAGTTTCCAGTTTATTGGTCTGCAAGTTTATGAGGCCCAGGGCAATTCAATGAAACACTGAAGCTGCAAACCTTATTTCTTTAGTCAGTTATTGCTGTTGAAAACCTAGCTCTGCTTTACGTATCTCTACAATCAATGATGTTATATATATATATTATTTATGGTCTGATGCTCCTAGTATATATACAATACTGTGTATAAACTGGAATACAGTTTAATTTGAGAAAATGCCAATCACAAAGAGGTTGTTGATAAAAAAATCAATCAGTTTAATAAGTTAAATATGACTGAACAGCTTGCCTTTTTCCTTTTGTTGTGGGTTATAATGCCTAGATCAGTCAGGATTCTTCTGACATGTTTTCTTTTTTTTAAGTGCTGATTTAAAAAAAGTCATTCCATTTTCTTGAAGACCTTAAAGCAATTGCAAATTGATTGTGCCTCACTCATAAGACAAGGAGATTCAGCAGCAGAAAGAGGAAAAGAGACTAAAACAAAAAAATTAAAAGAAATTAAAAATCAATTCATTTCTTTGCTTACCTCTTACCTTTCTCTGCAATCATCATTCATGGTAATCCTCCTTGTACCATGCATAACCTTCAACCTTTTGAAGTGCTCATAAGTATTGACATTAATTAACAGCTACATCACCTTTTCATTAAGTTATAACATCTTCTGCCCTTTACTCAGTAGGTGTAGCATAAATTTCTTGTATCTCAGTGTGCTTCTTAGGTGGGGAGAGCTAATCATTTCTGAGGTTAGCACTCATAAATTTATGTTCTTTGTATCATGTTATCATAGACCATCAATGGTGTCTACCTCTTCAATGAAAATTTCCACATATGCGTCTTTGAATTCTTTGGAGAATACCTAGGGCAAGTGTGACCCTTTCTTTCATCTCACTATACCTCTATGGATGCTGAATGGAGGTTGTACATCAGGAGCCCAAGTGCATAGTGACATCTACAGGCTATGCATCCTTGGTCAATTTCAACAGTTTCTACCTTTTTGAATTTCCTTGACTTTAGAGATCACAGCTACATTCATTTTGTAGCATCATTGATACTTTCATATAGAACTTCAGAGCTAAGAGGGATCTTAAAGATTATGGAGTACAACAACATTATTTAACAGAGGAACATACCCTAGAGAATATCTTCCCCTTAGAGGGGAAAAATGGGTTTTCAAATATTGTACAACTAATTACTGTCAGTGTAAGGATCCAAGTCCAGGATCACTTACATGAAGCAGCTGTGGTATAGTAGAAAGTGCATTGAATTTAGAGCCAGAAGACTTGGGTTTGAATCCTGCCTCTGAGATGTACTAGCCATGTTAAAAATCTCTCTGACCATTAAAGCCGTAACTTAATCTGTCTCACTTCTATTTTCTCATCTGTAAAATGAGGCAAATATTGTTTGTACTACTTAGCTTATAGATTTGTTATTAGGAAAGTGCTTTGTAAAATTTAAAGTGCTGGAGAATTGTGAGATGTCTTCTGGATCTTTTGTGATAACATACTCAGGGTTAACATAGAGGACGCTTAATACTGACTTGCAAGAATTACCATAACCAAAAGTTCAAAATTCCTCAATCATTCAACATGTTTATTGAGCAAACATTAAATTCAAGCCATTGTGTTATATTCTGGGTGAATACAAAGAATAAGACATAATCCCTCTGCTGGAGAAGCTTACAGAGCAGTTTGTGGTAGCCAGGTAAGTGTTACATAAATGAAATTACTCAGGATTCTTCGTGTCTAGGAGTTTATAATTCAACATAACATTAATATGAATAAATACATAAAGGGCATATTCATAAGTAACAAATGAGAAAAACAATTATCAAGAGATAATAGAGTGTACCATTCCTTTCCTGTTACATTATATGCTGTATTGAGTTTATTTGAGTACAATATGTTTCTTGTGCCTATCCACCCAAAGGGAGTCAGTTAATGAAGTGCCTTAAGGCACTTAGGTGGGCATTAAGACTAGTATACCACTAAGGCTCCAATAGCAAAGTGTAATGTTCTTTCCATAACTGATCCAAGAATAAGAAAGATTAAATATGAAAGTTTCAGGGGTAAGGATGGCAGAAGGAGAGAAAAAGAATGAATAGAAATTCTAAGGTGTTTTAGTGAAATGATAAGGTCTAATCTGCTGGGAAAGAATACCTTTCCCATGAATCTCTAGATCTCAAAGACAGGTGTGAGTGACAGGAATTTCATCCCAGTAATAAGTACTGAGATGTGATAACTTGATAGAGAGATTTTGGTAGTTCAGTCATATTTCTAAACTGATAAGGATAGTGCCAAACTAGAAGAATGCATTCATTGTAGTGTCTTCTTCATGCATTCCAGTTCCAGAGTCTGGAAAGAAAGGGAACCCAAGAACCCAGGTCCAGTTGGTAGCATGAAGTCTATAAAAAGGTCACGTGGTACAGCTTTCATGATGGCTACTGAGACTGGGCTCAGGGCAACAAAGACTGAATACCTCTGTGACTGTTCTGTGACTGAGAAAGTGGAAAGGTGCTGTTGCTTCATGAACGGATCTTTCTAGCTTTATTTGGCAACATAGCAAAGACTTTTCTATGCTTATAGCTTGAGTTTTCTGGGTATTTGGTGCTTTATGAAAGACTGTTTGGATGAGATCTTAATTCTTGGATGGCATAAGAAATGTTGCTTTATTTCTTAACAACTTGTTTTAGTTTGGATTAGGTGTTTTCTTTTAAAACTCATATCCCTAGTCTTGTTCTGTGAGCACAGTTCTGTGACTGAATTCACATCATCTCTGATGTTGTCTGCTGATTGAGGATTGGGCCTTGAGCTGATTATCCAAACACTTTGACACTGAAACCAGAAAAACATGGAAATTCTAGTATGAGTGGAAAACAAGTTATATAAAAGGAGATCAGGTAAATTGGGAAATATTCAATGAATATGTGATAACTGCTTCAGGGTCATTCTTTTACTCCCACTATTAGGAATTCAGTCCTTAAAATTCTAGTATAGGAATTATTATAATTACAATATTATATATTATTGTTACAGAAGCACAAGACTGTCAATATCCCAAGGTCTCCCAGCAAGTCAGTGTTGGAATCAGGCATAAAACTGTGTTCTTTTTCTCTTAGCTGAGTGGTCAGTTGTGGCTAGTTTGTGCTGCATTTAAAGGAAGAACTGATATGAAGAAAAATTTTATGCACATAAAGGACATTTTGCTCTTAGAGTAATAAGGGTAAAGTGACTAGGGAAACTGTATTAAATCTGTGTTTGTCTAGTCCATAAAGATGCTTGGCTTGTTGTCTGAGGAATATTCACAAAAGAATGAAGCATTGTCCATGGGCCTCTATGACCTTATGTCACTTTCTAAAGCAACTTTTTAGTTTTAGACAAAAGGAAAGGGTTTTCTTTGGAAGCATAAAATGTCAAACATTAAAGACATTTTCTATTATTTATTTTTTGAGCTCAGTTATAGTAAATACTGTCTCATTTCTTCCATTATAAAGCCCTAATTGTCAAAGAGTTATAGCTCCCTAAATAAAAATGTGGCCCCAGGCAAACACTGGAAGCATTTGCTTCTGGCCCAGAAACCCATTTATTTCTCTAAATATTTGAAAAAGAAAATTCATTAAATTCCTTTTAAATTATAGAAGTGTTAAAAATGAAAAAACCCCAACAAATCAGGAGTTACTACTTTCAGATGTGTGTCCTCATTGCTGGGACTTCAATTTTTGCTGGGACGATTTTTGTTTTTGTTTTTAAATTTGCAGGCCTCCCACTTATATTTTAGAGTTTATTCTCTTTCAAATTTGCTCCTTATCCTGATTTTATCATTTATCTCAGAGACAAGACCATTCATGATTTTCCCATGTTCAAAACATTAATGTTGTGTTTTATTTTTCCCTCACTTGCTACAGGCTTTACTATAGACCTTTATTTCCACTTGCCTGGCAACCTAGCATACTGACATAATTCTGAATTTGGAGGAAGGAAGACATAATTTCAACCTGTGCCTTAGAGATTTACTAGTTGCTTGACCCTGAATAAGTCCCCTTAATCTCTCAGAGTCTCAGTTTCCTTATCTGTAAAATTACAGGATTAAACAATGAATACCTTCAAGGTTCCTTCTAATTCAAGAATTATAATTCTATAACTATATCTGTCTGTTTATGATGTCTTCCTACATACATTGTTCCTTCCTATATTATCCCCTTTTCAATCCATCCTTTGTATCAATGCCAAAGTGATCTTCCTCATTTATAGATTTGTTCATATTATTACAATGTTCAAAAATTTTCCTTGACTATGAAATTTTTAATAATTTTGTCTGATATTCAAGACCTACTACAATCTGGTACCATTCTACCTTTTTGGATTTATCTCACATTACTTCCCCTCAACATACTCTATGGTTGGAATTGGAATATTCAAACGAAATTAGATTCTTCATCATTATGCAAACATTGTCTTAGGTTTTCCACCTCAATACCTCTACTCTCAATTTTACTGATGCCTGGAATATCTTCACTTCAAATCTGTCATCACCTAGATAAAAGTAAAATCCAAAACCATTCCACAAGGAAGCCTTTCCCAATCCCTCTAGTGACCAGAGGGTGGGAAACCTGCAGCCTTGAGAGCACTTGTGTGTCTAGTCAATCCTCTTCTACTCCTGTCAATTAATAAATAATCCAATTAGCATTTATTTTTCAAGTACTTACACTGTAACAGGAATTACGCTTACAAACACTCGTATGACGTTTTGTTTTCCTTTTTAAAAGTTCTCCTAATGTATTATTTGCATTCTAGTTATCTATAGTTGTGTCATATCCCCCTGAAAGACTGCAATTGTCATCAATTAGGTCAGGGAGCATATCATATTTAAATATTGTATTTTCTTCAACTCCTGGAATCATGCCCTCATGCAACATATATTCAATAAGTATTTATTGAATTGAATAGAATTGGAATTGGCAATTGTGAATTATTAAGAAAGGTATTTTTTTCAGTATCGAATCATTGGAATGCCCAGTACATAGGTGATTTAGGTAGAATGATCTCTGCTACATCATCCACATTCTCTGGATGACAATCCACTGTCCCTCGAATACCCCACTGATTTTGTGGGTAGTTGTTCACAAGTAAGCTTATCAGCCTACAACTGTCCCAGGAAGGCTAGCTTGTCCCCAGAACAACCCTTGAAGAGAATGGAAGGACATTGAGAACAAATTAGGTTGATCTACCCTTTTATAGAATTTTATCCTTGCTTTCCTAAGGTGTAAGACTACCTTTTTCTCATAAATGAGAGTTATCCTTGATCTTTAATTGAACTCTTAGGGTTAACTGTAAAACTGCTAAGCTTGCCGTGAGCCTAAGCTTACTTACCCTTTGGGGGTATTCCTGAAAGCTCTTGAGGCTTCAAAATTACCTTTACTTTCAAGAAATATATTATAGTCTATTTTTCTTTAACACTTTAGGATTAAAATGAAGGCAATGGAATAGAGATAGATCCAAGTAAGGATGATTTGGGTTTGAGTCTGGCCTTAGACATACATTGCTGTATGACACTGGGCAAGTTACTTAACTTTTTTTTCATCTAGTTGTAAATTTCATTAAGCTCTGTGAATTTCTTATCAGTTATGAATTTTATCTCACTGAGTCTGTTTTTTAGTATTTTGTTTTTCTTCATTTACACCTAAAATAAATTTTTAATGTTTGTTTTTAAAATTTTGATTTCCAAATTCTCTCCCTTCTTTTGTCCCCAGCTTCCCTCATGAAGAAAACAATCAATTAAATACAGGTTATACATGTGTAGTCTTGAAAAATATATCCATAATAGCCATGTTGTGAAAGAAATAGATAAAAGAAAAAGATAAAAAAGAATCTCAAGAAAAATAAAGTAAAAAAGTATGTTTTAGTCTTTATTTAGACATCATCATTTCTTTCTTTGGGGATGCATAGCATTTTTCATCATAAGTCCTTCAGAATTGTCTTAGATTGTTGTATTGCTGAGAATAGTTACGTCATTCATAACTGATCATCTTACAATAATGCTACTACTCAATATATTTCACTTTGCATCAACCCATGCAAGTCTTTCCAGGTTTTTCTGAGAGCATCTTGCTCATCGTTTCCTATAATACAATTATAATCACATACCACAACTTGTTTAACCATTTCCCAATTGATGAACATCCCTCAAATTCTAATCATTTCCCCCCAGGACAGGACTGCTTTAAATACTTTTGCACATATAGAGATCCTTTTCATTTTGTTTTTCATCCCTTTTGGGATACAGACCTAGTAGTGGTATTAACAGGTCAAAGAACATGCATGGTTTTACAGTCCTTTGGGTATAGTTGAAAATTGCTCTACAGAATGGTTGAATAAGTTCACAACTCCATCAACAGTGCCTTAATGTCTCCTTTTTTCCCACATCCTTTCCATTTGTCATTTCCCTTTCTTGCTTATTAGCTAATCTAATAGGTGTGAAGTAAGTACCTCAGAATTGTTTTAATTTTTAATTTGCATTTCTCCAATAATTAGTGAGTTAGAATTTTTTTTTTGTCAATTGAGTAATGGTTCTTTTTTATATATATTTGACTCATTTCTCTATATGTTTGAATCTACCCTCTCTTTTATCACCCCTCCTTCTCTTGTTCTCTTCCCCTCTTACTTTCTTGTAGTGTAAGATAGATACCCTATTAAGTATGTATGTTATTCCTCTTTGAGTGAATTCTGATGAGAGTAAGGTTTACTCATGCCCCCTCACTTCTTCCCTCTTCCCCTCCACTTTAAAAGCTTTTTATTACTTTTTTAATGTGAGATAATTTATCCCATTTTACCTCTTCCTTTCCCTTTTTCACAGTGCATTCCTCTCTCTCACCTCTTAATTTTATTTTTTAGATATCCCTTCATATTCAAATCACACTTGCGACCTCTGTATAAATATAATCTTTCTAACTACTCCATGAGAAAGATATTATGAGTTACAAATATAATCTTCTCATGTAGGAATGTAAACAGTTTAACCCTATTAAGTCCCTTATAATTATATTTTTATATAAAAATATAAATATAAATAAAATTTATATAAAAATTTATATAAATTTATCTTTTCCTTTTTATGCTTCTATTGAGTCATGTATTTGGAAATCAGATTTTATTTTCAGCTCTGGTCTTTATACCAAGAATGCTTAAAAGTCCTCTATCTTGTTGAATATACATTTTCCCCCTGAAGAATTATACTCAGTTGTGCTGGATTTTTTTGTTGTTAGTGATTCTTGTTTGTAATCATAGCTCCTTTGCCTTCTTGAATGTTATATACCAAGCCCTCCAGTCATTAAATGTAGAAGCTGTTAAATCTTGTGTTATCCTGACTGCCTCCACAATACTTGAATTGCTTCTTTCTGGTTGCTTGCAATATTTTCTCCTTGACCTGAGAACTCTGGAATTTGAGTATAATATTACTGGCAGTTTTCATTTTTGGATTTCTTTCAGGAGGTATTCAGTGGATTCATTCCATTTCAATTTTACCCTCTGGTTCTAGAACATCAGGGCAGTTTTCCTTGATAATTTTTTATAAGATGATGTCTAGGCTCTTTTTTTTTTTTAAATTAAGGGCTTTCAAGTAGTCCAAATAGTTTTCAAATTATTGCTCCTGGATCTATTTTTGAGGTTAATTGATTTTGTTTAATTGTTTCTTGATTTCTAATAAAGTCATTAGCTTCCATTTGCTCTATTCTGATTTTTGAGGAATTATTTTCTTCAGTGAGTTTTTGGACCTACTTTTGCATTTGGTCAATTCTGCTTTTTAAGGCACTCTTGTCCACACTGGATTTTTTGGACTTCTTTTACCACTTGGCATAGTCTGTTTTTACAATGTTATTTTCTTCAGTATTTTCTGTGTCTCTTTTACCAAGCCATTGATTCATTTTTCCATGATTTTCTTGCATTGTTCTCATTTCTCCTTCCAATTTTTTCTCTACCTCTCTTACTTGATTTTCAAAATCCTTTTTGAACTTTTCCATGATTTGAGACAAATTCACACATTTCTTTGAGTCTTTGGATGTAAGAGCTTTGACTTTGTTGTGTTCTGAGTGTGTGTTTTGATCTTTCTTGTCACCATAATAACTCTATAGTCAGTCTTTTTCCATTGTTAGCTCATTTTCTCAGTCCATTAATTCACTTTTAACTCTTTGTTAAGGTAGACTCTGCTTCCAGGGTGGAGGGCACACTATCACAAGCTTCAAGTGTTTCGTGTAGCTGTTTTCTTTCACGCTATTTCTAGGGACCTGTAAGTTTTCAGTTCTTTCAAGATGGTGTTATCTAAGGAGAGGTGTTTACTGCTCTTCTGGCCTGTGCTCTGGTCTATGAGTAACCACTCTTTTCTGCCCTGAAACTGTGAGGAGGGTCTCTCCTCCCCCTGGCTGTAGGAACTGATATGATGATGCTCCTCCTCACCTTGGGACTGCTAGCATGAAGTGTTGCCTGGATATGAGTGTGGGCAAAGCAACAGAGTTCTTCCTCAGTGATAGCAAAATGACCCCTTTAATCTCCTTCTGACTAGTTGTTCGACCCTCCCCCCTTACCATCTGTGGCCTGAGAGCTACTGAAGCTCTCTTTGGCTCATTCATGATGTGGATTCAGTATGCAACAAAACTTCTAGGAAAACTTGAAAGCAGTCTGGCAGAAGTTAGGCATAAACCAATTTCTCAAACTTTATACCAAGACAAACTCCAAATGGATACATGACTTAGATATAAAAGAAAATATGATTAACAAATTAGAGAAACTTGAAAGAAAATATATTTAGTACGCATGAATAAATGAAGAGATTATAAGTATACAAGAGATGAGAATCACAGAATATAAAGTACACAAGTTTTAGTTTTTACATAAATTTTAAAGTGTCTATACAAACAAAATAAATAGCTAAATTTGAAGGAAAACAGTTAACTAAGTCAGGTGGGGTGGGGTTTGTGGCAAATAACCTATAAGACTCAAGAAATCTGATCAATAAAATGATTATAATCATGATTATAGATGACCAGTGAAGCATAATATTCACCTCCTGATAGAGAGTTGATGGTCTCATGATGCAGAAAAAGGAATACATTTTTGGAGATGACAATTGTGAGAATTTATTTTGCTTAGCAATGCCTACTTGTTACTTAGATTTTATTTGTCATTTTTTCCAAGGAGGAAGAAGATCATTAGGGACATGTTTGCCCCCCCAAAAAAAATTACAATTAAAGAGATCTAGTTTTAAAATGCTTAGAGTGTGGGGGTGGATGATGGTTGGAATGAATCATTGATAAGCAGGGCAGCTTTGAAAGTCAGATATAGAGTTATATACATAAATACATATATGGAAATTCTAATTTTATTTCATGTTTGTTAAATTCAGATTTTAAAAATAATTGAATGCAAAAAAATAATTGACACCGGAGTATAGAAATGGGGGGGGGGGTGGAGTTTTAAAAAGCACTGACAAAAACAACCATTTGCCCTGATTGTCCACATGAACATTTTTTTAAATACGTAAAAAACCCAATTTTAATCTTGACAACATTGGTGGAAGTCATTTTGGCTTCAGGAAAAAAATAGTGGACTATACCCTGGTATAGAACTAGCCCTAATGTTGTTTTCTTTTCATAAGTCCAGACAATCAAAATATCTGCCTACTCTAGATCTTCCCCTCCCCAAACTTGATTAGCTATTGCTCCCCATTAACTGATGGTAAAAATTGTTTTTTAGCGCAGAAGTAAAAATTATAAGGAAACACATTTCTCCAATCCTCTGTCACCTCTGTAGTCTTCAGCATGAGGCTGATTTATGATCATAAATTTAAAGCTGGAAGGGCCCTTTGAAGTCAGCTTGTTCAGCCCTCTCCTTTTACAGATTAGGATACTGAAACCAAGAAAGGTTAAGTGATTTTCCTAAAGTCACACAGGTTATAAGTGGAAGGTCCTCTGACTCCAAAGCCAACTTTTTTTTGCACTGTACTTCCACTGAGACTTGAAATACATCCAGCTACAAAATTATATCTGAAGCCAGACTTCCCATAGTATAGACACAGTAGAGAAGCTTTTGACCTTTGACTATTATCATGGCCAACATTATTATCATCATCATTATCTTCTTATTCCCATTTTTTCAGCTGAATTCATTTAAGAGTGTTATTAAGACAAATAACTATCTTGCTGTAAAGACTATGCAGGGGTGGGAAACCTGAGGTGTTGAGACCACATGTGACTTTCTGGGTCTTTGAGTACAGTCTTTTGACTAAGTGCAAGTTTTACAGAACAAATTCTTTAAGGGGATTTGTTCTGTGAAATTTGGGTTCAAAGTTCCTCAGGACCTAGAGGACCCACGTTCAGAGCTCTTTCCACTATGCCAAACTGCTTCATTCAAAGTTTTGTTCCGTTAAGTGACCTCTAGTTCCTTTACCTGCGTATAATTTGTCTCTCCAACTAGTCTAGAAACTTATAAAAAGACCCACTCATTTTCCATCTTGTCCTATGGCCATGGTTTATGTAATACCTTATTCTGGTAAGCACACAATTTCTGGTATGGATGAAACAACTGAATTAATGGACTCTGAAGGGAGGAAGGCTTAGGATTCCTCAGGGTGGATTGTGAGGATAGGGAGAACAGTAATAATGCCAATAGAGAAAGAGCCAAAGTCTGAAGGAGTAGGGGTAGGAAGGTCAATATGTGCTATGGTCACTACAGAGAAACATTTTGCTACTTTACAAAAACATAAATGGAAAAAAAAATGTGGCATTGCTTCTACATTACCCCTTCTACACATATGCTTATGAATCAACACTTCCCAGGGAGTTGCTGCTGGAGGCTACATGGACCTAAGAAATCAGAATGTGTTCTTTCTTCACTAAAAATTAAAATATTGATCTCAAAACCAGATAGACTGCCATGCTAAGCTGCAGCTGGCTTGGAGAACTAATGGGGCAGCAGCAGCTGGCTTGGAGAACTAATGGTGCAGCAGCAAGGGAGCCAGAAAGCCAAACCTCTATTTTATAGTGCTTTAGGTTTTAAACTCAAAATACAGTGCAAAAAAATGAATGCAAAAATGTACACTTGACCACAGTTATTTACAAATATATACATTTTGTCTTTTCTTTTTAGGACTGTGATTCCCAAACTATAACTGCCAAATTCCATCCCCCATCACATGTATGCAGCCCTTACTATGACCAAAGGTAATTATCTTGGTGTATGTGATCTTAGAATTTGAATCAGAAGTGTCTAAAACCACTATGGAAGTGCTGAAACCACCAGACAGGAAGGAATGAGGGCAACAACCCCAAAAACAACACAGTGGGTTGATGTGCATAAACATCAACAGATCCCAAATAGAAACACAGCATGAATCAGAAACTTCCACCACAGTCTGCCCCAACTGTGTTAAAACTGATAGAAACATGTGGGATGTTCAATAACAAGGGAAGAGCTTAAAAATTCTATTATTTAATGCAGCATGTGAGTGCTAAGGAATAAGAGGGCTTTGGAGTTGGCTTGTTTTACTGGAAATAAAGTCTTATTTTGTGTACTCATTTGTATGAAATATTAATGATGAAAAAACTTTACAAGCTTTCTTCATAGCTGCCTAACATGAACATATTGCCTAGTGAGATCATGTAGCTTGTTTAGCTTTACACACACACACACACACACACACACACACACACACACACACACACACGATATTCTTACTTATATGTAAAAGTACTATCTCCCTCATTGAATACAGAATTCTTTGAGGGGCAGTGATGATCTCCTCTCTATCTTTGTAACTTTGATACCAGCACCTAGTACATCCCAGTGCATAGTAGGTGCTTAATGAATGTGCTTGCTTACTTGAACTTTATAGTGTCCCCCAAGGTAAATAGGGTTGGTGGCATCAGCCTTTTAAAAATATGAATGAATGAAGGATACAGAAATTAAAGGAGTTGAGCAAGGTCCCAAAGTCAGTCAATCACTAAACACTTATTAAATACTTACTGTGTGCCAGGCAATATACTAGGTGCTGGTGCTACAAAAATAAAAAAAAAAGGAAATAGTCCCTACTTTTAAGGAGATGAAGGCAAGAAATAGAATCTAGATCTCTCAATCTCTAGGTTAGTACTTTCCCACTAGGCTTCCTTATTTCTGGATGAATTGGTGCTTAAAGAATTGTAGATGAAGCAGAAGAGACGAAGACCAGCCTTGCCTAAAAAGTAGTCCCAGGATTCTATGAAGGATAAGTCCTGTGATGGACATATATATATTTACCTTCTGTGAAATATTGTTCTGGGCTCCACTGGGAAGTGAAGGACAAACTGTAAAATCTCTGGCAGTTGGGATGAAGACATGTAAGAAACTGGCAATACATCATTAAATTATATCAAAGTTAAGGTTTCTCTACCGAAGGGAGAAAAGTGATGCCCCTTTGTATTTTGTGCGTAAGACTTCTCTGATGGACATGTGGATATCTTTTCATAGATAAGATGCTGCAGGATCACATCCCAAGAAGTAAATGGAGACACAAACATGGCCCATCTGTAGCATCTTTTATCAGTCTATGCTCATAACTCCACTTGACTTTGTTGAATTAACTAGGAAACTTAGTAGGGACATTCAGATTAGTCTTTAGCTGACTGTCATTGAAAATGGCCTTTTTATTCTTCCAAAATGTGATTCTATATTTCAAACACTTCTTCTTTAATACTTAAAGATCTGTCAAAGTATGCCCTCTTATGGAAATTGTACCTGAAGTGTATGTTTTCCACAAAAAGATCAAAGCTGCCAGTGGTTTGTAGTCTAATGTGTGACAGAGAGCCTTGAACTAAAATAGGTGAGACTGCAATATGGTGATTTTATGGAGTGTTGAGATATCTGGGGGACAACATTTTAATGCTGGAAGACTACTGATTGAAAGCTATAAGGAATTAATATTATTAACCTATCCCATAAACACTAGGAACATAACATGCTGATGATGAATTTCAGTAGAAATAGAGTAAAATATGTTTATATAGGGCATCCTAAATGAAGATATAATCGGACATATATACATTTCAATATATATGTACATTTCAAAAGACTGTGACTACTTGGCATCTATGACCTTAGGAAAACCTCTTTAAGGTCTCAGTTAACTCATAAGTAACAAAAGAGATAAAAAACATTCCAAATAACCTGACAGGGGCATTGTGAGTCTCAAAAAAGAGAAAAACGAAAGACAGAACAGGATTTAGAGTGAGAAAGAACCTTAGAATTTATCTAGTCCAATGATCTCATTTTGTAGGCGAAGCAACTAATGGCAAAGGAAAGCGGGAAGAGAATAAGCAGTTATATGGTGCCAACTATGTGCCAAGTACTGCGCTAAGTGATTTAGAAATATTATCTCATTTGATCCTCACAACAATCTTCTGCAGTATGTGATACTGCTATTCTCATTTAACAGTTGAGGAAACTGAGTCAGGCAGAGGCAAAATGATTTGCCCAGGGTCACACAACTAGTAAGTTTCTGTGAATGAATTCGAACACAGATGTTTCTGACTCCAGCATTCTCTCCACTGTGCCACCTAACTGCCTCTGAGGCTGAGGCTCATAGCAGTTAAGTCACTTGACTAAGACTTCTCACATAGAACTGGCAGAGTCATTATGTGAACTGCTTCTATTATACCAAGTTGCTCTTTGAGGAATTAAAATTTCTAAATGAATCTAAGGTATTTTTAACTGATTGATAAAATTGTGAACATATTGGGCATGAGACCACTCTGCTTTAACACTGGTTGACATTCTCCTATCCCCACATTTTAACAGACATTGAAGGGACTTGGCATTAATTAGTGGCCATTGAAGAACTACTATAAGAGAATGCTGGAAGCTTGCACATTAAATGTTCCACAACGAAACCAAAACAGTGTTGTGATTTTAGTCTCTAGTTTCAGTTAAAAGAAGAAAAGTTTGATAAAATTCAAAGCTGACTCCAAATTTAGAAAGACAGCATGATGTGGCAGATAGAACATTTCACTTGGAATCAGAAAAATATAAGTTTTAATCCTGTCACAGATACCTGGGCACTTTGGGCAGTTATTTAACATTGATGACCTTGTTTCCTTAACTGTAAAGTGGTGTACCTACCTTGTAAGGTCTTTGCAAGAATTAAGTTCATGTATAGAGAACACATTATAGTGGTCAAAGCTTATATCAATGTGAGATATAATTATCAGTTTTGTACTCTTAATTTAGTCCAACTCAAGCTTCACCTCTTCCATGAAACCTTTCTTGGTTGTGCTAGTTATCTTTCCCTCTTATGACCTCTGGTTGTGGTTTATTCATACCATTCTTATATACATATTTCCTAAAATAAAAGAAAATGCACTTTTTTCCTGTCCATTTTATTTCTCTACTAGATTATATGCAAAACTTGTACTATAACTATCTGTCATATTATATAATATAGTATAGTATCATAAAATAATACTATGATTACTATATTAATTTATATATGATACACAATAAATCTGTAATAAAATAAATGTGTATGTATATATGCACGCACATGCACACACACACATAAGCTTTATACAGAATCTGAGATTTGAAAGGGATCTCAGAAACCATTTAGTCCAAGCCTTTACTGCTCAAGATTCACTTGTAAAATATCTCTAGCATATAGTCATTCTGCCTTTGCTTGAAGACCTCTAGTGTAAGGAAATACACTACATCCTTAAGAAGCACATTCCATTTTAGGATAGTGCTAATTATTAGAATGACTTTTCTTACACTGAATCTAAATCTACCACTTTACAGCTTTCACCCATTGCTTTCTTCAATTCCTCCAGTCTATGACAAAGGCCTTTTATGTTTCCAAGGCCAATCTTTTTACATGTGAACTTGATCTTATCCATTCCTGCCTTTTCTGTCCGAGTGCATCTTCATTCTCATAAATCTTCAGAATCTCCCTTTTAACTGGTTCCTTCTTTATTATCTTTAGAATGTACAAGTCTGCTTATTTGTAGAAAACCTGATCGTCACCTCAAGCTACTCAGTATTTCCTCTCCCTTTCTATTGTCCCTTCCCCTTTTCTCATTTACTCCTCAATCCTTTGTAATCTAGCTTTTGACTTTATCACTCAACTGAATCTACTGTTTCCAAAATTATCAGTGATCTCTTAATTGTCAAATCTGATGGCATCTTCTCAATCCTTGTCCTAGTCAACCTATCTGCTTCATTTGATACTCTTTAATATTGACCACTACCTCTTCCTAAAAACTCTCACCTATCCAGATTTTCATGAAACTATTCTCTCTATGTTTACCTTTGGACCAACTGATCACTTTTTACTCACATCCGTTTGGAGAATCATCATCACTTTCATGCCTTCTATCTGTGGCTGCTCCCTAAGGTTCTGTCTTAGTCCATATTTTCTTCCCCCTCTACATTCACTTTTAATGAATAAATTTCCCAGTTGCCAAGTAATAATCCAAGGATAAAAAGCACTAAGAGTTGAGAACAAATCTTGTGGGCTGCCTATTTTTCTACCACTGGGAGCTAAGAATGATTTTTACATTTTTTAAACACAATAAAACTATGTAAAATTATAAAAAAAAAATCTTAGCTTTCTGGCACAAGTAAGCTTGAGGTAAGGCTATATTTTATGACCTGTCTGATAAACTATTATTTTAAGTTATGTATCAAGTTAAGTGAAATTCTGATCTAAGTTTCTCATAACAGTTTTAATAATTCACTAAAAATAATATTAAAGAATAAATATTTGTAACATATACTATTGTTAAATTACATTAGTATTTGAGAGGCATGTAAAGCCAATAATGACAGCACATCTGAGGACTTCTGCTGTGAATGGTTTCAAGGTTCTAATCGCATAGTTTAATGAACTCTTTATTCAGCAACAAAGTAAATATTATTTGATAAAGTAAAGCATGACATTAATAGCAACATCCTTAAGTAAAACATATCATTCAATATATAGATCATAACAATAGCAGCATCCTTAATCAGTACCAAGTATCCAAGTAAAGTCCTCTTTCAAAATACCACACCACCCACCCCCAAGCCACCATAAGAATAATCTTAATCAATATCAAATGTCCAAGTAAAGTCCTCTTTCATCTTAACTCACAGTTGACTTCCAAGTCCCATGGCTCTTCCTCTGTGGGCTGACCACTTCTGACTCTCACCTGGATTCACAGGTAGGCAGCTCTCTGCTTCATGTCTCGGCTCATGGGGCCTGCTTCACTCTGTAGCTTCTGCCTCTGGGAAAACAAAGCTCAGCAGGGCAACAACAATACTAACATGCACCACCAGCACCATCATCTCAATGCACTCATAAAGACCAACAGACAAAGACCTCTGTCTGAGAAATCAACACAGACCAACAGACAGGACTTCTGTCTGAGAAATCAACACAGACCAACAGACAGGACCTCTGTCTGAGAAATCAACACAGATCAACAGACAGGACTTCCTCTCTACTCTCAGAGCTCTCCTTTTAGCTCTCTACTTCTCAATGTTGGCTCTCTTCACGTCTGCTTCTCTCAGCTCTGGCTTTCTTTATATACAGTTCTACTCAGCATTTGGTTGGTTAGAGCTCACTTGCACATGTTTGATAAGTTAAAACTTTCTCTACAACATATATATATATATATATATATATATATATATATATATATATATATATATATATAGTTTTTAGTCAAAGACTCTTGATTGATTCAATCAAAGGCAAGACTCAGAGACACGATTATCAAAAGCAAAAATAGCAAAAAAAAATCCTACTTTGCTTGTCATTACAAGACATTAATATTAAATGATACTAGATAACTCAGTAAATTTATATTTTACTCATTTATTAATAATAAAAAGCTCTTCAAATTAATATTCACAAAGTTGAAAGAGTCCTAAGGTATCATAAATCCAACTATAACTGAACAAGAATTCTATCTGTATCATAGCTGAAAAGTGTCCATTGAATTGTTTTTGCTTGAAGACCTCCCTTGAAGACCCAAAATAAAACTAATAATAAAACTAAAAATAAAAAAATGAAGGTAGTCCATTTCACTTATTGAATTGCTCTATTTATAAGGAAGAAGTACCTTGCATAAACTCTTAAACTACTCTTTGCTCCTACATATGGTTCTAGAATAGATCATGTTAGATCATGATCCTTGAATTTTAAGTTAATAATTTTTTCTAGGATACTAAAAGTTTCTTTTAAAAATTTATTGTTTTGAATAATACTTCATCTTTTCCCAGTTGCATGCTAAAAATTAATATTCATTTTTTAAAAAAATGAGTTACAAATCTCTCCCCCTTCTCTCATCTCCCTGAGACAGTAAGTGATTTGACACAGGTTATACATGTGCAATTACACAAAATATATTTCCATGTTAGCCATATGAAAGGAAATAAACCAAAGACAAAATGAAAAAAGTAAAGTGAAAAATAATATTCTTTCATTTGCATTAAGACTCCATCAGTTCTTTCACCAGAGGTGGATAGCATTTTTTAATCATTATGTCCTTCGCAATTTTTTTTTCATATAAATTCAATATTTTTATTTTTTTATGTCTTTTTTATTAATTTATTTAACTTTTAACATTCATTTTCACAAAATTTTGGGTTCAAAATTTTCTCCCCATTTGTCCCCTCCCCCACCCCAAAACACCGAGCATTCTAATTGCCCCTATCACCAATATGCCCTCTCTTCTGTCATCCCTCCCTTCCCTTGTCCCCATCTTCTCTTTTGTCCTGTAGGGCCAGATAACTTTCTATACCCCATTACCTGTATTTCTCATTTCCTAGTAGCAAGAACAGTACTCAACAGTTGTTTCTAATACTTTGAGTTCCAACTTCTCTTCATCCCTCCCTCCCCACCCATTCCCTTTGGAAGGCAAGCAATTCAATATATGCCATATCTGTGTAGTTTTGCAAATGACTTCCATAATAGTTGTGTTGTGTAAGACTAACTATATTTCCCTCCATCCTATCCTGCTCCCCATTGCTTCTATTCTCTCTTTGGATCCTGTCCCTCCCCAAGAGTGTTGACTTCAAATTGCTCCCTCCTCCCATTGCCCTCCCTTCCATCATCCCCCCCACCCTGCTTATCCCCTTCTCCCCCACTTTCCTGTATTGTAAGATAGGTTTTCATACCAAAATGAGTGTGCATTTTATTCCTTCCTTTAGTGGAATATGATGAGAGTAAACTTCATGTTTTTCTCTCACCTCCCCTCTTTTTCCCTCCACCTAGTTTCTGCCATAATGTTTTCCAGTTTTCCAAGCAGTTTTTGTCAAATGATGAATTTTTGTCCCTAAAGAATAGATCTTTGGGCTTATCACATATTGGGTTACTTTGGTCATTTATTATGTAATTTGTACCTAATCTATTCCACTGACCCATGACTCTATTTCTCAGCCAGTACCAGATTATTTTGATACTTACCACTGTATAATACACTGGTATGGCTAGACCATGTTCTTTTGCATTTTTTCACTGGCTTTCTTGATATCCTTTAACTTTTGCTCTTCCAGATGGATTTTGTTACTATTTTTTCTAGCTCTAAAAAATAAATTTTTGATTGTTTGATTGGTATAGTACTGAATAAATAGACTAATTCAGGTAGAATTGTCATTTTTATAGTATTGAGTCAACCTATCCATGAGCAATTAACATATTTCAAATTGTTTAAATCTTATTTTTTTGTGTGAAAAGTGTTTTATAGACTTTTAAGAGATTATGATTTAGGGGGCTGAGTAAAGATGAAAGCAGAGACTCACCTGAGCTTTTCCATAAATTCCTTCAGATACTCCTAAAAAGTGAATCTGAACAAATTTTGGAATGCCAGAATACACCAGGAGACAGAGTGTGGCAGATTTCTAGCCCTGGACAGTCCAAAAGGTTGACAGGAAAGATCTGTCACACCAGGTTGGGATAGCACAGAGCACATGGGCTGTACTAACACAGACTTGGCCATAGCAGAGTGGGAACAGGCCTGTGTGATGTGAGTCACTAGCTGCAATTCCCAAATCTCTCAGCACAGGACAGGAGTCAGACCCCGCTGGGTGATAGGGAAGCATGGGGCCATGAAAGTAACAGAGGCTGCTCCTGGGGCTATTAACCCCACAGACTATATGTTTAAAAGTCATGTACTTGAACTTCCAGTAGCCAAGATGGCAGAGTAAACTAAGTGCTCTCACCCTTCCTTGTTGACCTTGAAAAACCCAGAGACTATTTCCCCAGGAAAAATATGAATATAGTGGGGCCAGCAGAAGGGATACAGCAGTCTTTTAGCTCAGGAGGCTAGTGAAATCAAAGACAAGACCCTCTTGCTGTGGCTGAAGGGGACCAGCGCAGGACCAGAAGCATCCCTGCAAGCTCCACCTTAGTGGATCAGCAGGAGATCCTGAGTCCCAGGTGAGTGGAGCTGGTAAGCACCAAGGCCTGGACCCCAGGCATGCCTTAATACAGCCAGGGTAATTGGGCAAATATCAGCACAGACAGCGTTCTACCAGCCCCTGAGCCTGGTCATACTCTAACATAGACCTAGGGGAGGAGGAGACCTCCAGTGGCCAGACCACCCCTCTCCCACATCTCACTCCATAAACTTCAGTATAACCCTGGGGAAACTCAGACTTCCCCTGGCCTCTGCCTTCGCAAATACCAACCAGTTCAGCACCAGGTACGCTGCAGCATCACATAACTTCTAGCTGAAAGAATAAGAAGTCACAGCACACAGAGCAGGTACCAGGCCCCTAGCTCCCAGTACAAGAAATGTGAGGCAGAGCCCCCTGTGGCCAAGAAGCTGAGACCCACTTTAAAAGTGAGGAAAAAGGCAATCACCATGAGTAAGAGTTAAATTAGAAAGGCAAAGATGATAGAATCTTATTGTGCTCATAGGAAAGTCAAAATACAAATTCAGAAAATGACAAGATTGACACTATGCCCACACTGAAGAAATCAAAACAATAACTAGAAACAATAATAATTGTTAATAAATCTGACAATTGAAGTGAAATGGATGAATAATTACAAAAATATAAGTTGTTAAGATTAACAACGGGGAAATAAAATATTTTAATAACTGCATCTTAGAAAAAAGAAATTGGATAAGCTATCGATGAACTCCCTAAGAAAAAATCTCCAAGGCCAGATGGATCCACAAATGAATTCTACTAAACATTTAAAGAACAATTAATTCCAATACTATGTTGGGAAAAATAGGCAAAGCAGGAGTTTTACCAAATTCCTTCTATGATAGAAATATGGTTCTGATACCTAAAACAGGAAGAGCCAAATCAGAGAAAAAAATATATAGGCTAATTTCCCTAATGAATAGAGATGCAAAAATTTTAAACAAAATATTAGCAAAGAGACTATAACTTATCACGAGGATAATACACTATGACAGTTGCGATTTATACCAGGATTGTAAGGCTGGTTCAGTAATAGAAATACCATCAGCACAATTGGCCTTATCAACAACAAAGTAGAAAAAGCTTCTGACAAAATACAACAGCTATTCCTAGTAAAAACACTAGAGAGCATAGGAATAAATGGAGCTTTCCTTAAATGATTATAGCCTCTATCTAAAACAATCAGCAAGCATTATATGTAATGGGGATAAGCTAGAATCATTTCCAATTAGATGAGAGGTCAAGCAAAGATGCCCATTATCACCACTGTTATTCAATATGGTACTAAAAATGCTAGCTTTAGCAATAAGAGAAGAAAAAGAAATTGAAAGAATTAGAATAGGCAAAGAAGAAACAAAGCTATCATTCTTTGCAGAAGAAATGATGATATACTTAGAGAAAAACCTGAAAAGACTTATATGAACTGATTCTAGGTGATGTGAGCAGAACCAGGAGAACACTGCACAGCAATCTTGTGTGATGACCAATTTTAATAGACTTAGCTCTTTTCAGCAATGTAAGGATCTAAGACAATTCCAAAAGACTCATGATGGAAAATGCTATCCACATCCAGAGAAAGAATTATGAATTCTGAATGCAGATCATATTTTCTCTTTTTGCTGGCTCCACTGTTCCAGGATTTTTCCTGAGGTCCTATTTTCTGTTTTTGTTAATAGGTCAAAAAGTTAGAGTGATACTAAGTTACTGCTTACTCTGCCATCTTGGTCTGGGAAGTTGTAATGTTAATGAGATAATAAGATCTTCCCCACCCACTAATAGGCCTCATGTGGAGCCCTTTGGAGGAGGGACTTGCCTAAGAAGGAGCTTGCACAGGGGAAGGTTTGTTTGTAGGAAGGCTTCCGTACCTTTTGGTACTAAGTTTATTAGGCACTGAGTCATAAGAAATTTGATGCCTTCTGGCTCTGAGAAGTGCATATATACTCTGAGTTGGTATTTTGCTTTGGGGCTCACTTATGAGAAGGATATTGTGATGCCCTTGTGGAGACTCTGAGTAATCATATGTTCAGATCACCAACTGCTCAAACGTAAAGGCTCTTTCAATCCAGAGGTATGTGTAAAGTGTATAGCAATGTTGCTTTGATTCAGGCAATCCAAGTACTGTCATTCTTTAATTTCTCTGCTTGTATTTTCTGTTTGTATTTCCCTGCTTGTACTTTTTCTGCCATTGAGGGTGCTGACTTTTCCCCTGAACTAGTGGATGTAATTAAAGAAGACTGTTTATCCCTTAAAAGTTGCTTTCCTTTAAGAAAAGTAGATCCAAGAACCTGTGCTAACAGGTCATCCTGGGTGTGCCGGGTGCCTGCTGTTACAGAAGTCAGGATCTCTAGTACAATATTAAATAACAGAGATGATAATGGGCATCCTTGCTTTACTCCTGATTGCATTAGCATGGCTTCTAGCTTATCCTCATTACAGATAATGCTAGCTGATGGTTTTAGATAAATATTACTTATCATTTTAAGAAAAGCCCCATATATTCTTATGCTCTCTGGTGTTTTTAATGGGAATAGGGGCTGTTTTTTTTTTTTTTTCGTCAAAGGCAAATATTTTGACAAATATTTGATGAGAACAGGATGATTTATTTAGCAAATTCTAAAAGGACCCTTTCAATTCTATATCGGTGATTTTGTGAATGCTGGGCCATCAGTCAGGCTCAGTCAGCTTTAAAATCCTATGTGATACATACTACTCATGTGACCATGTATAAGCATTTAGTCTCCCTGATCCTCTTTTACCTGATTTTCAAAATGAGGATCATGATATTAACCTCTTTAGTATCTACTTAGCAGAATGGTTGTAAAGCTGAAATGAGATGATATAAATAAAGTGTTTTACAAAACTCAAACACAATATAAATGCAACATATTATTATTGTTATCAATGTTACTAGAAATGGAAGAAAATAATCATATTAGGAAAATACATTAAATATCTAATAGAATTCTGAAAAAAAATTACATGGTATCACTAATAATCTGCAACAGGTTTTGGCACACTGTGTCCCATAGGTCACATCTAGCCTATATTTTTATGTGGCCTGTGAGCTGAATAGTTTTTACACTTTTCAAAAAGATTTGTTCTATTATATTGTACAATATATAAGATTAAGGTTCTGATCTATATTTAAGCTCTATGAGATTAAGAGTCATTTCCCACCTGACAAGTGGTCAAATAATACACAAAAAAGAAAATTGAAATTCTCAACAACCAGCTAAAACTTGTTCAAAATCTCTAATAAGAGAAATGCAAATTAAAATAACTCTGAGGTATAAGTTATGCTCATCAAATTAGCATAGATGCTAGATGATAGGAAAACTCATTATTGGAAGAGTTGTAGAATAAACACATTTATTCTTTGGTCCTAAAATTGAGAGCTGGTTAACCATTTTGGGTAATAGTTTGTCATTATAAAAGTCAAGTTACTGACTTTTTCATTTCCTTTGATGCTAGGATCCCAGTTTTTGGATTATGCTTGCAATGAGGATATTGACAGCAATGAAAGACTCTCAAAGACATTATTTTTATAGCAAAATATATGGGAAAATATTTGCCCTAAGATTGAACAGAATATGAATAAACTGTGATTTGTGAATGCAAATGGGATAGTACTCTGAATTATGAATATGAAGAATTGAGAGAAACATGGGAAGACTTGTATATGTCACAAAATAAAGGCAGTGCAAAAAGAACCATATATGAATAACTATTTACATAAAGACAGCACTGAAAGACAAAACTAAATAAAAATGACAACACTGGTACCATATCTGCCAACAATTGATAAATTATAAAAGGGAAAAGAAATGCACACATACAATCACGTGTATATATAAACATACATACACATATGTACACATTCATATATATTTATATATATGCATCATATGTGATTAAGTAGTTCTGTTTAACTGTTCTGGGAGAATGTATTCTGAATCAAGGACTTGGGGGGATTTTTGTTGATAAGTACCTGTTGTGTCAAAGCAAAACATATCCACTAAAAAAAGAAAAACCAAACAAACCTCTATTAAGTTTGATGGGAATCGTTTCCTCATGTTTTATTCTTTAGAGTTTATCTTTCCAAAGAAATGTTGGTAATGATTGGATGAGAGACAGAATTAGCAGGGAGGGATGGAGTGTCAGTCTTGAAAAACTCAAGAGTGGAAAAATTGAATTGAATAAATACAAAGGCAGGTGGTATTCCTTGGACCTCACATGATTTTGATCAATTGCATCTGGCCTCCATTTTCAAATATTAATATTTCTTGACAGATATACTGTACTATGTCTCCAGAAATATTACAGCCTTGGCTTGTGCCAACCCTCCACTCATTGCAACCTCCTACTGTTAATGCCCTGGCAGTCAGTCTTTCACGTTAACAGGATTTCTTTCCATCACAGTTTTGTTTCTCTCCTGAAGTAGATATTCCACAGTACAGTGGGAAGGCCTCCAACATATGTGATGTTTAAAACTTACAAGTTCCAAACCAACCTGCTAAATAAACTGGAATTACATCTGTCTGGCTCACTTTAAAAAAAAGTGTCCCAACTGAAACCACTTCCCATTCAATTAATATTGAATATAATTTAAGTTAAACAAAGAATATAAACAAAAAATAATAATTCTATTAGATGAAATCAGGATGAAATCTTTAAATCATAATTGCAAATATAATATCTGAAGGCCCTAAAGTCATCGTCTAAAAATAGCTAAAAAATTAGTTCTCTGTTCTTTAATATGGTATTTTTTGAGATATGTTTAAGAAACTGGGGTAACATAATTAAGTGCCACTTGCCAATATTTTCCAGTTCTGTGTAAACTTAACTGCACATATAAAACATATTTTCTCCTGCTGTTGACTTTTTATTGTCCTATGCCTGTAGTAAACTCAGGGCTGCTATGCTTGAGGGTGTAATTTTGTGCAGGAAACCACAATAGGGTCTGGGAGTAATTGCAACAAAGACCAAGGTTAAAAGATAGAGATTTGCAAAATCTTTTGACGTTTCTATCAAAATACATTCACCATAAGAAGAGTTCCAATTACCCATTTTGTCACATAGCAAACTGACATCACCTCAGTTGAAATCTGGAGTCTCCTACCTATCAGTTCCAAGTTTAGGTTAAAAAAATTGTTATTGAATTTTTAAATGTTTCTGGGACAAACTTTTTAGTTTTACAAGGATGTAACCATATCTATGTAAGGCAGTCATTCCCAGTGATTTTATTTGTCCCCAGATGTCCCTCCCTAAAAAAGGAAGTCCCATCTGTCTTTCTTCCCTACAGAGTGGGAAAATTAGTCAATAAAAATTTGTTAAGCACCTACTAGGTACCAGGCATTGAACTAAGCACTGGGGAAGTAAAACTGAACTGTAAGTATTTGGAGATACACAATGCAAGGCCATCATGGAAGGATTCTGGGAGTTCTTCAGGAAGCATCATATTTGTCCCTAAAGCCATTTTAAGCCCAAGACTCCTTTCACAACATGCAAGATTACTGTATCCCTCCAGACTTGTTTGTCTGTAATGCCTGTATTTAATTCCTTAGGTTGAACAAGTTCTTTGATACTGGAACTAAAGATGTCATAGATATACAAATTCTAAAGCCTGAGACTAGGTAAGTATAACCTGCTTTTCCTTTCTGAATTGCCCTGGGATTTACTGTATGCATATCAATAGTGTAGTACTGTGAGAAGATACCTTTATGTGTTATAGGTGATTAATATTGTATGTGAGGCCCAACCCTGATACCAACTCAGTCACTGAGAAGACTAAACAGGAGGTATATAGACCCTTTGTGCCTCTGCTTATCAACAACAAACAAGCAAATTATCAGGGAGAAAATCTTCTTTCAGTATAACAGAACATACTAATTTGACAGAAAAAAATATATCATGTCATTCAGGGAGGAAGAAGATCTGATTTTATGTTAAAGGCACTAACACTCATTCCCCCTTCCAAGTTTATTCTTTCCTAAAACATTTGTGACGTACAGGAGAGCATGTTTACATGAGAATAGCATTCATGCTTCTGTAAAGTATTGTTGTATTAGGTCACATAGTGGACAAAGGGGAGGAAAATGTCTTTTGGGTGAGACATGTTTTCACCTGAACACTAACATACCATGGTGTTGATGGGCAAAAGATATGGAATGAGTGATATCTTGTTGCCTGCGGGTCCCACTTCCACATATGAATCTATGGTATTATCTCAGCCACACATGGACTTGATTCACATCTTGACAATCCAGCTTCCACATTGTTCCTATGTGCAGGGTAGTATTGAAATGGAGCAGAGGAACCATGCAAAGTAACCCCATTCAGTTGGGTGAAATCCAGAGCTGTTTTTTTCCACAGACACATAAAATTAAGTAGTGAGTAGCCAACCCTCCAGCGCATTGTAGCCTGGGTGTGCTGCTGTCTGCTTCTGTCAGAACATCTCATCTGCAAACCAGGTGTGTTGAGCACTGTGGAGTTGCCAGTAATTAATGGAGTTATTCTGAGGAATAAGACTCAAGGGAGTAGCCCCATATTATAGACCTGTAAGGCAATGGTAGAAAAAATTTTCTTCAAACTAGAAGGAACTCTTAAAAATACAGTGAGCCTGAGTTTGGTCCATGCTATCAATCCCTTATACTCATTACAATTCACTTGCTGGCCTTCTCTTCTCACCCCCATAAAAGGAAGGAAAAAAAAAAAGAGGACTTCAGAGGGTGGAGGGAAACGGGCCCTATAAAACATGTGGAATGAAGCCAAAGCTAGCTGTTAAGCCTGGTGCTCCTTGTGGCTGATGGATAGCAATCATAACCCACAAAATCGCCTTGCTGTTCCTAACAGAGAAAATTAAAGCTGTGTCACATCTCCACCATCAAAATTTATGCTCCTTTTGGAAGAGCTTGGCCTGCAATTTGTGCTGTAATCTGGTTTTTATGTTTTCTCATACTTGAAAGTCTTTTTTTCTGGATACAGACCTATAGAAGACAAAAACGTTGGGAAATCCAAATAAATGAATTTAGACAATTTGCCACCAATGAGCCTGAGTCCTTAGAGTTTAGTACCATGTCCCTCAAACCTGTACCTTTTGCCAAATTCACACCTCCTCTATGTGGCACTCCTCCTACATCCTCTTTGTGTGGCCTTGGACTATATAACTTTTCCCTTCTCTCACACTTCACATACAACCAGTTGTCAAGTCTTATTGCCTCACTTCCTCCATATCTCATAGCTATAACCTCCTCTCTATTCCCACTGTCCCTATCCCAACACCAAATCTGGGCTTTTACTATCATTTCCTACAAGATCTTTCTTCCTCTGATCTTCTGCTCCTTTCAAAGGTATCCTTCCTTTGGCATAGATCTGTCTGTTCTGACAAAGTTACTCCTTTGCTTAAATCCCTTTAATGGATCCCTGGGGTCTGGCACAAAATTCTGAAGGTCCACTAGCATGCATGTAAAAGTATGTTTTGAGCACCATAATAGGCATTAGGAACATATCAAACTAAAAGAAGTAGACACTGAACTGGGAGTGAAAGACCTAGGTTACAATCTTAGCTCTGCCACTGGCTCATTGCACAGCCTTGACCAAATCATTCTATTTCTGGGCCTTAATTTCTTCATATGTAAAAGAAGAGCATTGGAACAGGTGATGACCAAGGCCCCTTCTCACTCTAACACTCCATGTATGTTTCATAAGAAGCATAGGAATTCACCCTTATATAATTATTTTCAGGTGTTCAAAGTGCTTTTATTAATTAATCAACCTCTAAGAATTATTTCCCTAACATAATTTTTCCTACCAGTGCAATGGTTTTATTGCACAATTTTGAGTAGCATGATGATGGAATGTATTTATAGCAGAACTGATTTGAATTAATAATGTTGTTTGAGCAATGATCCGTTGATTCTGTTGTGGATGTGAAGAAACCATACGGTCTCCTATGTCTCTCCCCTGCCTTTCCCTAACTCAGGGTCACTCAGGCTACATTGTATTACAGGATGAGAAGACTACCATGGTTGTTCACAACACAGGGATGACTTGAGTTAGCAATTACAAGCATTTCAATTCCACCAGGCCTGACCATCTGCCATGTTACTTCTACCCTCCAGATCCATGAGCACTGACATCTGACCTGTGGCACCCTGTGGATCAATGAGCATTTTCACTCCTCCCTACCTCCACTGACCTACTAAACCCTTAGAACTTCCAAGTTGTTCCATCTGCCCTGCAACTAAGTTCTTTCATATATGTTATCTCCCTCAATTAAAATGTAAGCTCATTGAGAGCAGTGACATACTCCGTTTTTGTTGTTGTTGCTGGGTTTTCAAGTACTTAGCACATTTCAAGCACTTAATTCTTTTTCATTCATTCAAAAATTCATGGATCATTGGAAACTACAAGATGAATAATGAAAAAAATACATTTGGGGGGATAATAACCACTTAAATTGGCACCTTTATGACTTTCAATTTTTGACTATAATATAGACAAAATGCCTAACTTCAAATGATTTCAAAGTTTAATGAGTTGATAGTGAATGGGACAGTTGGTTAAAAAAAAAGATAGAAATAAAATCTGCAGGACCTGGACCTCTGATTCCCTTGCTATAGGCAATGGAGGCTGGGAATGTGTAACAATAGCTTTCTGAAAAACCAAAGAGGGCACACTCTAAAATTTAATCTTTATTATTAACATTTTCTCCACCAGTTTATTAAGTCTGTCTAGACAGTCAACAACCAATTAAATAGCCCTGGTTTGTAGCACTAATTTCTGAGGTGTAAATGCTTAGACTGAAAATTTAACGATTGACCAATCAAGCTGACTCCAGCATATCTCTGGACAGGGAACTCCTGGATGAAGAAACTCTCTCCACTGTACAACTTTCCCTGAAATTTGTGATATTAAGAAGTGTAATAGCAATTTAAATGGAAAGATCTTTCTCATTCATTAATAGGCCCATGTGACCTACTTAAATAACCTAGAAGCCTAAGACACATATGATGGGAGGAGTTTGCTGAACAGGTAGAACAGGAAGGGTGGAACAGCACCAAGAGGAAGTTAGTGAGAGCAGTGGGGGCAGAGGATAGAGGTCGCAGGCCAGTAGGCACAGCAAGGCTCCTAAGTGTTTGCTTGTGAGAAGGCCCCAGCAGAGGGAGGGGAGAGGTTTGGGAATGGCTATGCTCCTTGCAGTGATAATACTTGACTTCTTGGCTACCATGACAAATTTGACTTTCTGGTATCTGAATAAATGTTTTTCTTCTGCCTTCTATATGGAGAGTCTTTTATACTTTGTGACTGAGAACTATGCTGGCATATTCATAGTCACCACCAGTGCTGGGAATATTGCCTTGGTGACACATTTTGCATCATGAACAGGATCACAGGGTATAAAACTTCCATTTTGAGGCAGAAAGGATTTAGAGGAAGAAATTAATGTCCCAGGTTGGGAGGATCTATGGTATTCATCATTAGCAAGGGAATGGGTTAAAAGCACTGAACCTTTTGAAAACTGGGAAAGAAAGTTACAGGAGGGGTAACCTGGAGATCTGAAAAGGTGTTTACATGGAATATCAATTAGACCAGGGAAGGAGCTGGCAGGGGTAAGTAGGAAAGGCTGGATTTTATTAACAGATTACTATATTATATGTAAAAGTAGAGATGATCTGCTTAAGGAAAAAATCAGATGGAAAAAGAATTAACTAGTTTGCATGGGAATTCTCAGCCTTCATGCTCTCTTTAAAAGAGCAGTCTGGGGAAGTGAGTTGGCTCAAATGGAAGAAAAGGCTGTTCATTTAGCTTAGAAGAAGATGAAGACTGACAAAAAAATGTGCATATGACCTTTGTACAGATCTTGTCCTGTGGCCACAGTGAAGACTGCCAGGAGAGGGCGTGGAAGGAAAATAAAGGAAGTCAGAGCAAGAAAGTGAAATAATGCTACAGGGAGAAGTTTCTCAGGCTGAAGGACATCCAATAGGTGGAAACAGGAGAATCAATGAGTATTTAGGGAAATAACTGAGGATTTTACTCAGCAGGAGGTCACAGATTTTGAGTCTATTCACCCAAAGGATGGGAGAATCCTTAATAATTTGGATGATGAGAATCAGTGATGAAGGAGCCAGAAGAGTATCTATAGATGGTGTGGACTGCTTGAAATTTGTAGGTATTAGAAGCCTTTTGTACAACAAGCTTTTAGAGATTACAACAGGCAAGGAGGTAAAAATACAACAAATCTATTAGCTTTGGCTGCAGAAGGCTGCAGCAGGCAGCATCCTACTGACTCTATGTGGTCTAGTGGAGACAGATCCTGGTATTCACTTAGGGACTGTATAAGAAATCTAAAGGACGAGGTAATGAAGACTGCCATAATGATCAGAAATGCAGATGCATACTCTGATACCCCTTTTTCAGTTTTCCATAGGAATATGATAATGAAGACAACTCCTCCTGCTTACAAACACTTAATTTTGACTCTAATAATTGGGGAAATAGGCACCCTCTTTCAGAGGACAATATTTCACAATTAAGTGACTTATGGGATTGGGGAAAAGATAAATTTCCTAGAGAGAGAAATGTAAACAGCCAGTAGATTCAAAATCAGAATAAATTGAAAAGGAAAGAATTATTTGCTGCTCTATTAAGAGCAGGGGTAGATTTTGGAAGCATAGATGATACTACAACTAATGAACTATACAGAATGTACTGAGAAAAAGGACTTGATACTAGACAAAATAGATAAGTAAGAGCTGCCCCTACAGATCCTCCTGAACCCTTGTATCAAAGTTTGTTGCACCTTCAGGGAGAATAGGAAGTTGACCAAGCCCCAGTTCAGATTAGAGAAATACACAGATGGGATTATAGAGCCTATATCAATTTGACCATAGATTAGAAAAATGGATCAAATATTGTAACCAGGGCATTCATAGATACTGAGGCAGATGCCTCCCTTATATATGGAAACCCTGATAAGTTTAAACATGGAACTTGAGGAGCCGAAATATTAGCCAGACAAGTCAACCTAATGATGAAAATTGGACAACTACCTAAGAAAGAATATGTCGTGATAATTGTACTTTTTCCTGAATACATCATTGGAATAGATACATTGAGAGGTATGACTTTAAATTTACCTGAGGCGAGATATCAATTTGTAGTAAGGAAGATAGAAATTAATACAGTTTTAGTGGGTAAAATAAAAATGGATACAATCACTTTACCTGAACCTTCTGAAGTGATTATTTTAAAACAATATTATATGCCAGGTGGGCAAGATGAAATTACTAATATTATAAAGGAATATATTGACTCAGGAGTGTTAGTCCCTATAAACACTTGATGGAATAATCCTGTCTGGCCAGTACAAATGTTAGATTGGACATGGAAGATGACAGTGAATAAAATGACTCCTCCCTTGTATGCTGCTGTTTCAGATACCATTACACCCTCTGAATCAAAATACCAGTTGTTACAGTTCTTGGTAAAATGGAATGAATGATATGATGGATTAACTGAAGAACAAAAGAGATATGAATGGTTTGCTGCTGGGACAGAAAAATATTTGGACCACAAAAGACATTGGAAAGCAGTAACCACGTACTAGGTGGACCCTACAAAGTACTGGGACAGGTGAAAGTGGTCAATATGCTGAACTTATGGCAGAACTCCAAGCTATCAAAACAGAACAAGGAGAATAGTGTCATACATTCATTGATTCATGGGCAGTAGCTAATGGGTTATCTATGTAGATGCCCATGTGGAAAAATCAAAATTGGGAAATTCATGGCAAACAAGTCTGGGGCAAAGAATTACGGGAGGATATAAGGGACATGTCTTTGGTTACTAATTTGTTCACCATGCCAGGACATGAGTACATTGCACATGCTGATCAGCTGGCAAAGATTGTTACTCAACATATTGTCCCTACTCTGACACCAACTGATGACCTAGTACTAGAAAAATGAGTCCATAATGGCAAGTCATTTAGCAGTTCAGGCCACACGCTCGTGGGCACAATATCAAAGTATTAGTTATTATTTATTGTTAAAACAAGTGGCAGAGGAATGTTACATATGTCAATTGGAAAAGGAATAAACTGTTTCTTGGGTACTAAATGGAGTAAATGGAGAAATAGCAAGGGCAAAAGTACTGGTCCAAATTTGGCAAATAGATTATATTGGAACCTTGTCCCAAGATAAAGGAAAAAATTTATATGTACTTGTGTTGACACCTATTCAAGTATACTAGTGGCTTGTTCCTATAAGAATATGATCCAGAAAAATGTCTGTAAAACTTCAAATATCATAAGTCCATATTATGGAACCCCAATGCACATTCAAAGTGACAATGAGTCACATTTTAAAGGTAATGAAATGAAGAAATATTGTGTATTAAACAACACAGAATGGATATATCATGTTCCATATTATCTACAAGTGTCTGGGCTAATTGAAAGAATGAATGGATTATTAAAAGAAGGGTTGAGCAAGTTAAGTTCTAATAATTCTTATCAACATTGGAAAGATAATATGTTCATTGCTTTGTGTAATTTGAGTAATAGATCATTGGGAAGCTCTGGCCAGAATGATGACTCCAAATCTGCAAATAGGAAACAACAAACTCATAAGATCCCAAATGTTGAGTATTGGAGTGTAAAGCCAGATGTCCCAGCACTGTATCCAGGGACACCTGGTTCATCAGCATATGATTTACAATGTTTACAGGACTTTTTATTGGATAGGAAAGAAATAAGAACAATCTCTACTGGAATATGTATAAGAATCCCTAAAAATCATTTTGAATGCATATTACCTAAATCAGGATTAGCAACTTGAGGAATACCTGTATTGGCTGGAGCGATAGGTTCTAATTAATCATTGTGACAACATATTCCAAAATTTAGGTGATGAACCCATACAGTTTTGTAAAAAAGATAGAATAGTTAAGATGATTATTATTCCTTTTGAAATAATACCCCTTGCGAAAACTGACCCTCCTTCTGAAATAACAGCAGAGGAACTGAAGGATTGTGTTCTACTGAGAGAATAAAATTGGAAGCTAATGTATGGGTAAAACGGAAGCCACATGATATTCTAAAGGCTGTGGAAATTATAGCACATGGGAAAGATAATACCGTAACTGTTGTTTATTCAGGAGAGGATAATTGCCAAATTGTATCCTTAACTCATATATTCTATTGTGAATGAGACTATGATAGTGGATTCATGGACTCCAGAAGCACAGCTGGCCCTATAGCTACCCTGCTTCTGGTTATTGTCTCCTTGTTTCTTTTTGGATTTGTGTCTGTGAAGCTTGTTTGCTAGATTTGTTTTCTATAGGCTTAGTACCCTCAACCTACAGATGCTTGATCTCTTAAGCCAGATGTCACCCTCTATCTACGACTGTGATGTGTCATCTCTGGACCTGACATCGACCAAGTGCCAGATAGCAGCTAAAGAACTGATCTCTGTAATGGGATTTCTTGGGAAAGGGACAGCTCTATGTCCAATTTCAGCAGGAAGTAGCTATGGAAGAAGAGACCTTCACCCTTTACCCCAAGATTTTAGGCCCCATTCATTCGAGAGGGGAATGATAGAGTGCTTGTGCTCAAGCCCCATTCTAAGATGTTGTTTTATGTGCTCATTTTGTGTGATCCTTTTTATATTGCTGTAAAGTTCTATTGATGCCAGTTGCTAAAGATACTGTTTTATATGCATATTTTCTGTTATCCCTGTTACAATTCTGTTTACACCTGTTGCCCCACCAACCTATATAATGAATACCCTAATCCTAAATGTCTTGGGGCCGAATGTAATAGCAATTTAAATGGAACGATCTTTCTCACTCGTTAATAGGCCCATGTGATCTGCTCAAATCACCTGGAAGCCTAAGTCACATGTGGTGGGAGGAGATGGCTGAATGAGTGGAAGAGGAAAGGTAGAGCAGAACCAGGAGGAAGTTAGTGTGAGTGTTCATCCTTCATTGCTGAAGAAGACCATGCTATCAGAGAAATGATGACATGACTTGCACTTGACTTTGTTTTTTTGAGTGAGGGAGAGCTGTGCAGGTCACCAGCCTCACTTCTCCTCCAGAGCCATCTGAATCCAGTGACCAGATATTCATCAGGATGACTGGAGATGACCCAAGATGAAGCAACTGGGGTTAAGTGACTTGCCCAAGGTCACACAACTAGTGAGTATCAAGTGTCTGAGGTGAGATTTGAACTCAGGTCCTCCTGACTCCTGCACTGGTGCTCTATCCACTGTACCACTTAGCTGCCCCGCCAGTGAGAGCAGTGGGGGGCAAAGGAGAGAGGATGTAGACCAGCAGACAAAGCAACTCTTGTGAGTGTTTCCGAGTGTTTCCTTGTGAGAAGGCCATGCTGGGGTGGGGAGGCTTGAGAATGGCTTTGCCCCCTGCAGTGATAATGTGTATTGACTTCTTAACTACCATGACTGGCTTAACTTTCTGGTTCTGGGATTTGGCTTTCTGGTGTGTAAATAAATGTTTTTCTTCTGCCTTCTATATGGAGAGTCCTTTATACTTTGCCATTGAGAACCATGCTGGCATATTTATAGTCACCACCAGTGCTGTGAATATTGCCTTGGCAATACAGGGAGTTTCCTGCACTGTTATGAAGTTATGTGATATGTCCAGGGTTATACAGCTACTATATTTCAGATCCCGTATATGAATGCAAGTTTCCCTAAAGTCAATTCTCTGTCCATTATTTCAACTATCCATTTATATTCCAAAAAGGGGAATTTTTAAAAATTCTCATTACTTGAGTCAGTCTATCTTATATCAAGGGCTTGTGATGAAGTTGTTGGTACATTATCTTGATTTTCCTTCTTTTTCTTCCAGTCTCATATCATCTAGATAATGTTTAAGAAACTGTGAGTGCTCAAGCATTCATCTTTGACATCTTTAGATTTTCTCTGTAATAGGGAAAGGGAGATTCTCATCATGACCAGAGAGAGCCCTTTACACAGGTAAGTGGAGGAGGGAAGAGAGAAAAGCTGCTCTAGAAGGATTCATACTGAAAAGGTCATCAACAGAGGGAGGGGCAGTGAGAGTGATGAAAAGTGATAGGCTTATTCAAAATAAACTGCTTATCTGCATTTTAAAAAATGAAAGTACTGTGAGAGTCATCCTCAAACATGAAATTTCTCCACTGTATAGTAACCTCCACCTCCTGTACCCTCAATTATTTCAGTAGCAATTTTATTGGTACTATAGAGTCCTTAGAACATTATCCAAAATTGTTCAGCAGCCATAACTTAGAAACAAAAGAATCTCAAATAAATGGGGTGGAACAGAATCAAATGCAATTGTAAAATGATGGCTTAGTTTCCATGTGATTTTGAATTGTTTTTAAAGAACTTAATTGTCCTTTTATGGTATAAGATATACTTGTATTTTTCTTGCGGTTGTTGAATCATTTCAATCATGTCTGAGTCTGCCTGATGCCATTTAGGGTTTTCCTGGCAAACTTACTGGAGTGACTTGCAATTTCTTTCTCCAGCTCATTTTATAGATGATGAAGCTGAGGAAAACAGGGTTAAGTGACCTTCCCAGGGTCACACAGCTAATAAGTATCTAAAGCTGGATTATGAACTCATGATGAATTTTCCCAGTTCTAAACCCAGTGCTCTATGCACTGTACCACCTAGCTGTCATCTATACCTGTATAGATACTACAAAGGTTGTTTTATTTTCTTCAGAAATAGAAGTTTGTACTCTAAGCAGCCTTGTCCCACAACAACTGGGGAAATAACTCCTTGTCATTATTAATTAAGCAAACTAGAGTTTTATAATCTCCTTAAGATGTATCTAGATAGATAGATGTGGGCATACACATATACACTCACACAAAAGCATATACACTTACAGAAATTTAAGCTCTTGTTGCATGTAGAACATTACTTGAATACTATAAGTAAACCTTGTCACATTGATATTGGTAGGTAGAGGAAAGAGATTCTAGAGAGTTCTTGGGAGGAAATTATGTCATTGATGATGACCTTTTAATAAACATAGGAGGGAAAATCAAGATGTATTTAGTCTCCTGACTCAGTTTTGTGAGCCTGCTTTAAAACTAACCACATAGACAGAATGAACAAACTTGCTTTCTAAGAAGGTAAATGAGAATATCTCTAAGAAACAAAAAAGAATTTAATGAATCATTCTGAATTTGTTGAAAACCTGAAATTAACTGAAAACCCTCAACCACGTTCTGTGTCTAAAACATATAACACGCACATACACACATACACACAAACAATTGCAACTAATTATAAGCCTTTAAATATTGTGTACATTTGTTTTACGCAGCTAGAGAAAAGGAAATATGAATATTCTTTACCAACAAACAGCTACAATATCTAAATATCAGCTATGCATATATTTCTAATATGCATTGGATTCTCAAAACTGCCATTGTGTTTATGGCAGCATTTTTCTCACCTTTGTTTTGAGAAGGATATCGAGAGAAATGTTTTCTTTAGATTGTCTTGTCAGTAAATGAATGGGTTGCAAACTCACCTGAAGGACTAAATGACCACAGACCATGCTCCACAGCCACCCCTGACAGCTTGAGTTATGCTACCATGATTTTTGCTGCATCTTTCTTGTTCCCCTCCTAGAACAGACTCATAGGGAGCAGAGACCATGCCTTCTCCTGTGGGCAAACTAATCTCCTTAGCTTGGAGGTGAGCTTGATTGGCCATTGAGTGAACGCAAACTGACCTGAAGAACTACAACAAACTGTACCCAAACCATTTAACACTGGGCATTTTGGAATATCTTTTAATCTCCTCTGTTGCCAGTGTCCATACTTGACTTAAATTACACTTCTTACTCTGGGAATAGTATTCAAATAAATACTGCCTTTGCTTCTGGGGCAGCTACGTGGTACAGCGGATAAAGCACCAATGCAGGAGTCAGGAGGACCTGAGTTCAAATTTCACCTCAGACACTTGACACTCACTAGCTGTGTGACGTTGGGCAAGTCACTTAACCCCAGTTGCCTCATCCTGGGTCATCTCTAGTCATCCTGATGGATATCTGGTCACTAGATTCAGACAGCTCTGGAGGAGAAATGAGGCTGGTGACCTGTTGCACAGCCCTTCCTCCCTCAAAACAAAGTCAAGTGCAAGTCATGTCATTATTTCTCTGATGGCATGGTCTTCTTTGGCAACGAAGGATGAACACATGCCTTTTCTTCTGCTGTATGGTTTTACTCACTACTCCTGCTGTTTTAAAGACCAAAACTCCCTTCTCTGACCATCACTCTCTTATATTTGTTCTTCTCCTTATAGTTGGGATATAAAGTCCTTGAAGGCAAGACCATTTGGAGCTTTTTGTACTCTCAGTTCTTTCATACAACTCAATAAAAACTTAATTAATTGGTTCAATTGCATTAGGAGTAGAGTAGCTTTTAAAAACAGACACTCAATCATCTTTATTGTTGGAGAATAGAGTGATCTAATTGAGTACTTGTGTGGAAGGGCACCTAAAATATAACTTTATTTGCTGCTAATTGCTATGCCATTTTGCCTTGGTGGAAAAAGATAAAAATGTTAAAGATTAAGGATGGCCATGGGTCATACATAATCACATTGTACCATTTTGGAAGATAAATTATGAGAAAGCAAGGACAAGATCATACATAAATGTGATGAACACTCTTAAATGGAGGTAGTAAGAGTTTCCATTGTCTTCTCCCAGACCAAATAGTTAAGCAGAAAAAGGCTTTATCACTCTTCTTGTGGCATTAGAGCTGAAAATGAGATTGATGAGAAAAGCTGCTTTGGGGAAATTCATAAATCAACTAGCAAGTATTAAACACTATTATTTGATGAGTAACATTCAGGGGTGGGGAACTTGCAGCCTTGAAGCCACATGTGACCCTCTAGGTCCTCAAGTGCAGCCCTTTGACTGATTCAGAACTTCGCAGAACAAATGCCCTTAATGAAAAGATTTTTCTGTAAAACTTGGACTCAGTCAAAAGACTGAACTCAAGGACCTAGAAGACCACATGTGGCCTCAAGGCCACAGGTTTCCCACCTCTGTTCTAGGCAATATAAATATATAAAGAGAAGTCAGCCTGTCAGAGCACATAAAAAGGCAAACTTGGAATCAGAATGAGTACTCAAGTCTTACCTCTGACAAATCCTACGTGACCCTGAGGAAATCATTCACATTTTTTCATGCTTCCAGGAAACTTTCTAATACTCTAAGTTGGTTAACACTTGATTGTCTGTATTTGTAGAGAAAGTTTACTCAAAGTATACCAGTATCTATACCAATGTAATCACAGGTTTGGACCAAAACAAACAAATGCAAGCCAATCAAGTGATTATTCTCTCAAACAGTTCCTAACCTAGTCAAAGAGAGAACTTACATATACAGCCATGACAAATAAGATGATATATGACTGTAGTGATGTAGTACATATTAAAGCATAACCTTAAACATTCAAAGGAGAAGGAGATCCATGAGAACTGGAATAACAAAGAAGGAAGTAGAAGAGGTAGAAATTGAACCAGGTCAACAATTTTTTAAGTTCTTGCCCAGTGCAACTATGTAGAAGATGCCATTCTAGGTGCTATTTGGAGATACAGAAATATATAATACACAGTCCCTGTTATCAAGGAACTTTCAACCTCTCTGAGGATATATGACACAGACATATACACAAAAGGACAAACCACAAAAAGGACAGTGATATAAAAATGTACACACTTAGTAGCTAGATGAGAAGTAAAGACAACTCATGCTCTGAGTTCAAAGAACAAAGATATCCCTATGGATGGGCTAGAGAAGTCAAAGAAAGATTTATAGAGTGGGTATAACTTAAAAGAAGGGGAAAATTAGGAAACATATTCTAGTTATGGAAAATATGAGTAAAGAGGTTGAGGAATCTCCCAGAAGTAACTAGAGTTTATACTTACAAGCAAAGAAATAGCAATAGCTCACACTTATGTAACATCTTTCCTATAATGTAGAAGTTAGCCTCTTTTCCTCCTCAGATGTGAGTCAAACGAGGCTCAAAGAGGGGAAGCAATTTGCACATGGCCACACAGTTAGAAAGTGACAAAACCAAGGTTCAAACTCAGATTCCCAGAAGCTAACATCTAGCACTCTTTCCACTATGCTACACTGACTCTCTGACAAATCCCCCGTTATTAGTTCAATGAATATGTGTTAAGCATCTTCAAAGATTGCATTAGATATTGTAGGGGATCAACATGATGAGGAAGACCAGACTCCTGCCTTGTATTGGCTTATCTTTGTTTTTCCACATTTTACAGTGTTCTGCTTCTTTTACAAGACGTTTCTCTTGTCTGGTCCTTTACTCTCTCCCTTACCCTCAGATGCTAGTGTACTCCCCACCCCTGTCACTTTATATACATATATATATATATATATATATATGTACACACACACATACACACACACATACATATGCTTTTATAAGTTCATATTAGTCACGTCAGACTCTACGTTCCCTAAGAAAAATGACTCGCTTCATTAAAAAAAACTAGTTTTTATTATTTTTAATATTTTTTTCTTTAAAATTTGGGTCCCAAATTTTCCCCTTCCCTTTTCCCCTTCTCCCACCCACTGAGAAGGCAAGAAATCTGATGTCTATTAATTATATATGTGAAATCATGCAAAATAGATTTCCATATGAGCTATATCACAAAAAAACCAAAACAAAAAGAAAATGAGAAAACTGTACTTCAATGTGCAATATGAAGGTGGAAAGGATATCACTTTTTCATCAATTTGGAATCATTGTCGATCATTGTATTGATCAGATCATTCAAGTCTTTCACTGTTCATCATCACTGTAGCATTGTTGTTACTGTGCCCAATGGCCTTCCAGTTCTTCTCATTTCATTTTATGTCAGTTCATGTGTCATCCCATTTTTCCCCTCATCATTTCTTGTAGTACAGTAGTACTTCATCACAATCAAATGCACAATTTCTTGCAACATTCCCCAGCTGAAGAGCATTCCTTCAATATCCAATTTTTTGCCACTATATACAAGAATTGCTATAAATATTTTTGCACATAGAGGACCTTTTCTTTTGATCTCTTTGAGGTATAAACTGAGTAGTGGTATTGCTTGGTCAAAGAGTAGCACTGTTTTATAGCTCTTTGGTCATAGTTCCAAATTGTTCTTCAGAATGATTGGATCAAACCACAACACCATCAACAATTTGTTAGTGTACATATTTTTCCTCATCTCCTGCAGCATTTGCCATTTGGATTGGTGTGAGGTGGTACCGCTGATTTGCTTGAATTTGCTTTTCTTTTTTTATTATTTATTTTTTTAAAACCTTTTAAATTTTGTTTTTCATTTTTAACACAGTTCATATCACATAAAACAATTCCAATTTTTGGTCAGGTTATGTTTCTCTTTAAAGCATTTACAATATAGACACAAAAGAATTTTTTTAAACATTAATTGAGACACAAATAATATTTATGTATGTTAACTTCATAAGCCCTTGACCTAACTGTCTCCACAGTATTACTAAGAATTAAAGGACCCTAACTGATTGTTGTTGGTCTAAAGTACTAAGCCTAATAGCTTAATTTTAGACTTAACCTTGGATGTTCCCCTACCAACAATCTATAATTTAATAGATCTGGTATTAAGCTTACAAACCATTTGACTATAGGAAATTGCCACTAAGAGGAGGGACATTGCAGCGAACCAATATCTCCCCAACTTCATGTCAGTTCCAGGTAGGAGTAGATTGTCAACTTGCATTCAGTCAGGCTTAAAGTCTGCAGGTGTCAGTGGGGAAATTGAGTCAGGAGAATCCTATCTCAGTCCAGGCTGAACAGCTGCTCTCCCACCCTGCCCATGAGATCACATTTCTCAGTTCATACCAGCATCTCACAGGCTTACTGACATCATGGATTAGAGGCTCAGACTGCCTTTCTTGCTATCCGTATCTGGAGTTAGACTCAGAAGAACAGTCACTCAATAGTCCCATAGCATCTTAAAATAGTTAAGTTCCAATGACCAGGTTTCAAATATGAGTATAATTTCATTTTGGCTAAGGAACATCTGTTGAGGCAAGTCTTAAGTGGCTTACATGCCTTTCTATACATGTTCTAGTTACTGATTAAATAGCAATCATAAAATCAAATTTGCCATTAAAACCTTAACTTTTCCATGAATGCCAAATTTTACCTGAGGTTACCTCCCTCTAGGAAATTTAGACTGAAATTCTTTTCCCCAAACTAAAGATGCCATTGACTTATTCTCAGTAATTAATTCAGTCAATTGTTTCAATACTAATTGCTTTTACATCACTTTGTAACATGTCCAGTTTTCCTTACCATCACTCCTCTCCCCTCACTTCCTAATACCTTGCATTCTGATTACTCCTTCTCTCAGTGTCCCCTCCATTCTATCACACTCCACCGTTCCCTCATCCTCATTTTCTTTCTTTTCTTGTAGGGCAAGACAAATTTCTATACCCCATTCCTTGTATTTCTTATTTCCTGGTTATATGCAATAAAAATTCTCAGCATTCATTACTCCCTCCCTCCCTCCCTACTCATCCCTACTGAGAAGGCAAGCAATTCAATACAGGCTATATATGTAGTTTTGCAAAAGACTTCCATAATAATCATTGTGTAATACTAACTATATTGCCCTCTATCCTACTCTATCCCCCCTTATTTTTTTATTCCCTCATTTGACCTTGTCCTTTCCCAAAAGTGTTTATTTCTAGTTACTCCCTTCTCCCATTTCCCCTCCCTTCTATCATTCCCCTCACCCCACTTGTTGCCTCCTCCACTATTTTCCTGTAGTGTAAGATAGATTTTCATATCAAATTTAGTGAGCATGTTATTATCTCCTTCAGTCATATGTGGAGAGAATAGCTTCACTTTTCCCCTCTCCCCTTCTCCCTTTTCTCCTCTATTGAACAAGATTTTTCTTATCTTTTTTATGAGTTATAGCCTGCCCCATTCCATTTCTCCCTTTCTCCTCCCAGTATTTTCCTCTCTCATCCCTTAATTTTTATTTTTTTTGTGTGTGTAGATATCATCTCTTCTGATTCAACACAACCTGTATTCTGTGTGTGTGTGTGTGTGTGTATACAATCCCTCTACCTACCCAAATACTGAGAAAAGATTCAAGAGTTATAAATATTTTCTTTTCATGTAGGAATGCAAACAGTTCAGCTTTAGAAAGTCTTATATGATTTTTCTTTCCTGTTTACCTTTTCTCTTGATTCTTGTGTTGGAAAGTCAAATTTTCTATACAGCTCTGGTCTTTTCAACTATATGAATGCTTGACAGTCCTTTATATTATTGAATGACCATTTATTCCCTTGAAGTATTATACTCAGTTTTGCTGGATAGGTGATTCTTGGTTTTAATCCCGGTTCCTTTGATTTCTGAAATATCTCATTCCAAGCCCTTTGATCCCTTAATGTTGAAGCTGCCAGATCCTGTGTTATCCTGATTGTATTTCCACAACACTCAAATTGTTTCTTTCTAGCTGCTTGCAGTATTTTCTCCTTGATCTGGGAACTCTGAAATTTGGCCACAATATTCTTAAGAGTTTCTCTCTTCTGGTCTCTTTCAGGAGGTGATCAGTGGATTTTTTCAATATTTATTTTGCACTCTGGTTCTAGAATATGAGGGCAGTTTTCCTTGATAATTTCATGGAAGATAATATGTGGGCTCTTCTTTTGATCATTGCTTTCAGGTAGTCCCATAATTTTTAAATTGTTTCTCTTGCATCTGCTTTCCAGGTCAGTTGTTTTTCTAATGAGATGTTTCACATTATTTTCTATTTTTTCAGACTTTTGGTTTTGTTTTTTAACTACCTGTTTTATCTCATAGTCATTCATTTCCCTGAACTCAATTCTCTCTTTCAATGAATTATTTTGTTCAGTGAGCTTTTGAACCTTCTCTTCCATTTGGCTAATTCTGCTTTTTAAAACCTTCTTCTCCTCATTGGCTTTTTGGACCTCTTTTTCCAATTGAGTTAGCCTCTTTTTAAAGGTGTTATTTTCCTCAGCATTTTTTTGGTTCTCCTTTAGTAAGCTTCTAACTTACTTTTCAAGCTCTTCTATTGCCTGAGACTAGTTTAAGTTCCCTTTGTAGGCCCTGGAGGCAGGGGCCTTGACTTCCTCTGACAGTATGCCTTGTTCTTCCTCATCTGGAACGATGGGAGGAGACCACCTGTTCACCAAGAAAGTAACCTTCTATGGTCTTATTTTTTTCCCTTTTTTGGTCGTTTTCTCAGCCAGTTACTTGACTAGTTTCTTCTCCACACCCACCTCACCTCCAGTTCTGCCAAGTCAGCACTGGGGGCTGAGATTCAGATGAGCTGCTCGAATCCCCCAGTGGCTTTAGGCAGGGGCAGGGCCACTCTTCAGTGTGAGATTAAGATCAGCTGCTCAGGTGGAGGCAGGGCAGCCACACAGGGCTCAGTTCCCTCAGGGGCTTCATGATGAGGTCTTCAACAATGGATGTGGGCTGCTGCCTGCCTTGGGAGCCCTGTCCCCTGCTGCCTCTGCTGCTGCCTCAACTGTTGCCACCTGAGGAGGTAGGGACACCCTACTCCCTTATTGGCCAGCATAAAAAACCCTATCATTGACCTTTGGAGCCTGTGGGTTGAGGGATCTGAGCTGCTGCTGGAGATTCTGTCCCTGAAGCCTGTGCAGCCAAGGCTGGGCTGGGCTCTGCTCTGCATCTGGTGTGACAGACCTTTCTCATCAGTCTTTTAGGTCACTGTCTTGGCTCCCAAATTTGCTTTTCTTTATAGTTATTTTATAGTCATTTAGAGTTGTTTATTTTTATATGACTACCGATAGCTTTGATTTCTCCTTCTGAAAACTCTACTTATTCATATAATTTGACTATTTGTTAATTGAGGAATGGCTCTCATTTTTATAAATTTTACTTACTTCTCAATATATTTGAGAAGTGATGACTTCATTAGAGTAACTGGTCATAAAATCTGTTCATATTTTTTTCATTGCGTATGGCGTCTTTTGGCAAGTTATAATTTCCTTTTTCATCCTCTTTAATTAGGTCTATTTTTACTTTTGTATTGTCCGAAATCATGATTGCTAATAATTTTTTTTTTAAACTTCAGTTAGAGAATAATGGATTCTTCTCTAGAGTTTTATTTTATCTCTGTGTAGAATTTTCCATCTCAAGTGTATCTCATGTAAATAGCACATTTCTGGATTTTGGATTCTAATCCATTTTGCTATATGTTTCAGTTTTATAAGTGAGCTCATCTCATTCACATTCACAGTTATTACCAACTGTGTATTTCTGTAATCCTATTTTCTTCTCTCTCTCTCTCTCTCTCACCAATGCCTCCCTTGATTTACCCTACCTTTTATCATCCCTGATAATTTTCAGATCTCTTTCAGGAGGTGATTGATAGATTCTCTTTCTATTTTATATTCTGGATGTAAGATATCAAGGCAGTTTTCCTTGATAATTTCTGGAAATATAATGTCTAGGCCTTTTTTTTTACCTTGGCCTTCACATAGTTCAACAAATTTTAAATTATCTCTTGATTTATTTACCAGGCCAGTTGTTTAACCAATGAGATATTTCACGTTTTCTTCTATGTTTTTATTCCTCTGACTTTTTTTTTTTTATTGTTTCCTGATGTCTCATGGAGTCGTTAGCATCCACTTGTCTGATTCTAAATTTTACAGGATTTTTTTCAACGAGCTTTTGTACTATTTTGTCCATTTGGCCTGTTTTGTTTCTGTAGGAGGTCTTTTCTTCTTTGGATTTTTGTGCCTTTTTTTAACCATTAGGCCAATTCTATTTTTTAAATTGTTACTTTTTTCAGTGTTTTTGTGCCTGCTTTACCAAGCTGTTCATTGTCTTTTCATAATTTTCTTGCTTCACTCTCATTTCCTTTCTCACCTTTTCCTCTACCACTCTTATCTTTTTCCTTAAGTCTTCTAGGATTTTTTATTGAGTTAGTGCTTTATTAGTCTTTTTCTTTGCATTTTTGGTCATAGATGTGATTGTCTTTTTCTGAATTTATGCCTTGGACTTCCCTGCCACCACAGTAACTTTTCATAACCAAATTTCCCCTCTCATTTTACAGTCTATTTCTGAACTTTTAAAATTTTTAAATTGAAAAAACTATTTAAAACTTTTGTTTTAAAGTTAAGCTCTGCTTGCCTGGGAGTGGGGAGTCATTGTTTCAATCTTCAGTCTTTTTTGTGCTGCTGTTTGGAGAGTTACTTCTAGGTTCTGTGAGTTTTCTATGCTTCCAAGGCAGGTGTGGTCCTCTCTTAGTCTGTGCCCTGGTCTTTACCCAGGATGGGCCCCTGATCCCTTTGCATCTGAAAGATCTAGCACTCTTCTTAAACCTGAAACTGTGACAAGTTCCTGCAGCCTTAAGCACTATTACTTCTCCTCTGCCTTGCAACTGTGACCAAGGTCCCTATTCACTTGTGACTGACCACAAGCTTTCTTCTCCGTGCTGGAATTGCAACGCAGAATTGCCTATGGATAATAGAGTTGCCAATCAGTGCCAGCACCAGCTAGTACCAGCAAATAGTATCCTGTAATCTCTTTCTGTTTAGCTGTTCAACTCCCTTACTATCTCTGGTTTGAGAGCTTCTGAAGTTGCAGTGCTGCTGCCACCATGAAGGTCCCCTGCTAGTGCTCCTGTTGTTCAGTTGTTTCAGTCATTCCAGTTGTGTCTGACCCCATTTAGGGTTCTCTTGGCAAAGATAACTGGAGTGGTTTTGACATTTCATTCTCTAGTTTATTTTCCAGATAAGGAACTGAGGCAAATAGGGTTCAGTAACTTGCTCACTGTCATCCAGCTAGTAAATATCTAAGGTTAGATTTGAACTCATAAAGATGAAGCTTCTTGATTTCAAACCCAGTCCTCTATCCACTGTGGCACCTAGCTGACCCATGATGCTCCCCTTTTTGGTGACACAGACCTTTCTTAGTGATCTTGTCTTAGGCTGAAAAAATGTTTCACTCTGACCTTTTGTTGGCACTACTGCTACTACAAAATTTGATTTCAGGAATTTTTAAAAAAAAATTTGGAAGGGATTATTGGGAAAGTTCAACTGGATTGTTGCCTGTACTCTGCCATCTTGGCTCCCAATGATTCACTTTTGCATTTATATCCTTCAATAATGTCTTGGTACATAGTAGGTACTTTATAACATTTGCTGATAAATTGATTGATTGACTGACCTGTGCTATTGACTTAAAAGTATGAACATCGATGACTTTTTACTTGATTGGTTCACAGTCAACACAAGCCCTAAGTGGAGTAGGACTTCCAACAACTGTGGAAGTGGAATAACATTTAGTTTATATTTGCTGCCTAAAGAATTGAAACCTAGCTAGGGGGACCAATAAATATGGATAATAGGGAGATCTTTGCAGCATATCTCAGTGTATGCCCTAAACTTGCCACCATAGTTCAAATACAGTTTTTTTAACTCCTCAATAAGTAAAGTTTAAGATCTCTATGTGGGCAAAGGCTGGCATTAATATCCCTGCCCACTATTTACCCAAGGAAAGAACTAGGTCATAAAACCCAGAAACATTTTGTGGGAAACTTGTACTTTTTAAAAAAAGGCAGTTTGCTTTGTTTGGTGGCTCATTTTTTTGTTTTCTTTAATAAATTTTTATGTTTTTCCAGCAAAAGTAGTAATGTCTTTGTTCAGCAAGGGTACATTATATTATGTTATAGTACTAATCAAAGGGACTAAATTGTAACCAAATATGTAAAGCAAAGAATGGTGACCTTAGTTCTTTTTCTGTGGATGATACCATTGGAAAATAGGTTTTATGAGGTAAGACTTGATGAGCAAAACTTACTCCATTAACTTTTGTGATGCTGAGTAGAGTGGGCAAGTTACCTCGGTTATAAAGCTGAGAATCTAGTTAGCCAGCATGGCTGAGACTTACAAACTGTTTCCAGTCACATAAAACACAGTGATTAGAAGATATTTGGGAATTGTTACAAATTATTAGAGCTGTATTTAAAGGGTTGAACCACCCTGGTAGACTTGAATGAAAAACAGATCATTTTCCAGAATTGTTTACGGGGACTTAAGGCACTTGTGTGGTCAGAGAACTCCAGGCAGCCCCATTAAGGCTGTGGGAATGAGCTCCTGTGAAGTTAACATCACTCTAGCACAAGGCTCTCTTTGGACCAAGTTGGGTAGTACCCAGCAACAGCTGCGCATTCATTAAAAAGCAGACTGTGGAGGAATTACATCACAGAAACCCAGAAGACTTAGAGCCTATCCCAACGCAGACCTAAACAAGAATGTTCTCTAAATACTTCATCGAGCCTTTGCCTAAAGATTTCTTGTCAGGAGTAATCCATTCTCTTCTAGAGCAATACCATTCTACCTTTGGATTACTGTATCTGTCAGATTGTTTTCTTGCAAATTAACTCAATAAGCATTTATTAAATTCCTACTACGTAGCAGGACCTATACTAAGTATGCCAGACAACTTTTAAAGACTAAATTTTAAGTCTTGTCTCCTCTATGAGTGGAGAGATTTTTTTCATCAAGTCTTCTAAACCAATAAAATTTCCCGTCAAAAATAATCAATTGAATCAGGTAAATGCCTGGTAGAAAAGGGCAATTGAATGGAAATTATATTATTAGCAATGTCCAGAAAACCCATGGAGATTTGCATATGTTATTGCCTAGACATTATTTACTGTGTGTGTCAGATTTCATCACAAGCCACCAAGATATATCTAAGGGCTAGGAACTTCTGATTAAAGTCCTGATGGACAGTTACTGGGTTTCAAAATTTACTTTATATCACCTTTATGCATGTGCCTAGTTCAGTATAATCAATAGCAGATTTATTTAGCAGACTGAAATAAAGGCATTACAGAAGGGGAAAATCTCAGCAAAGAGCAAAAGCACTTCCAAATCTTCTCACCTCATTCATCCAAGACAACAACAACAAAACCAAGGTGAAAAATAATCTAATTATTTTCACTGTGATGTTTTATCAGGACTATTTTCTAGCTCCAATGTCCATAATGCTATGTTGAGGATAACTAAGAGGCCTCAAATCCATCAGCGAGTTAGGAAGATGTTCACTTGTCACCCCACTCTCACCTGTGGCTCCCAAGAAGCTATAGTGTGCCCAGCACCCTCACCCTGGTAAAAAGTATCTTGGCAAACAGGTTAAATTTGCAAGAGAGTAACTGACCAACCTCAAACCTGTCTTTGGGTTAGAAGATATCTACTCCAAGCATGTGATGGCTTCTCCTGGCAGAATGGGTGAATGATAACAATTTATTCCAATGGCTATGAAAGTGGTTGAAGCATTGTACTTAGAGTGCTTAGAGCTTGGTCAGACATTGAAGATGCTAAGATCATCCACCACATTCCAGACTATTGCCAGTCATCTTGACTTTTGTCCTGCCATTGGACTTTGATGATTCTGGAAGAGAGAGTAAGGCTGATGACTTTGTACAGTTCTGCCTCACTTTAATCCAACTCACTCAAAAGTCAAGACATCACTTATGATGTCATTTATCCTCTTTGAAAACAAAGGACAATCAACAAGAATATTACTTGTTAATAATTATTTAAATAAAAATATTAAAAGTTTGCTACAGATAGTATATCAAGATACTTTCTTCAATAGAACGAATTAAGTAGTTAAAATGTTCAAGTTACAAATAAATTATTTTAAATATCTTTCACATATTTTAAAATAATAAATGAAAGCAATAAACATTCCCATTTAGATTCCTTAGATGTTATTAAACAATTTAGGATAAAATATAATACATTTCAAGAAATTCAAAGAAAAACAAAAGATCTTTCCTAGGTTTAGAGAATTTTGCAGCCTGGCTAAGGGCTACTAATTGAATTAAACATAAGGAGGATATTATATGGATTTATTTTTGGTAAAAAAAAAAAAAGGATACAAGGATAGTAATTCTGGAAAACTTATCACTCAGACATATCAGAAATGAAACTATCTCATTTTTAATTCTGTTGTGCACCCCATGTCTTCTATGCACACATAGAGAACCCTGTTTATTGATCCTTAGGATAGAAGTGGCTGTGGTAAAATATACTTAAAGTATCTTTAAACTCATAAAGGAGGGCTGAGGAGTTTGTCTCTGTCTTCTCACCAGCTTAGGTTGACACGGCCAGACAGAAAAATAGGTATGCTGCCCGATACAGAAAAGAGATGGCTTCCCAAGCACTGAAGAGGTGAGAAATTAAGAACTGGTAGTGGTAGAGACCTTAGTCCAGTCACTTCCAGAGAAAGCTAAACTATTTAAGGACTTTAAATAATTGTAAATAAAATAGTCCCTCTTTCTAGGAGGGTGCTATCTGGTAAATGTTACTTGGCAGTCTCCATTATCTGTTCTTCTTCATCATGTGGCTGAAAGTGAATTGAGTGGAGGCAGAGTGAGACATAGAGGATGAATATTTCTTCTGTGCTCAAATCATAAATTCCAAACTCAGATCATATGCAATCTATGTTTGACTTTATTAAAGTTACTTTAACCTGCAAGGTCTCTCAATTTCTTCTTCTGTAAAACGAGGAGAGTTGGATTCAATGACTTTTCACTAAAGGTCTTTCTAACTGATTTTCCTATTTTCTGTGACATGTTCTACAACATTGAGTCTTCAGATGGCAATGCATGAGATTTTATTTCCTCTTTTAAAAAAGCCTCAGTTTGTTTTAAAGATTCCAATGGGTAGCAAATGAAAATAAAACAAAAGGGAAGGTTTAAGAAATAATCATCTTAGACTCTGTATGACATAACATAGTTTATGGAATAGGAAACAAAAGGTAGAAGGGGAATTTCTCACAGAAATTTCTTTGGGATCAGAAAAGCCAAAAAAAGTTCATTTTTTTCCTTTAGGGAATGTCACTCGATATACTCATGCTTTGAATTTGTAAAAATTCACAATTTGGTGCCAGAGCAAATTCTGTTGTTTTGATACTTGCTATTTGTTTTCTGGAAATTTCCAAGTTTCCTTCTTTTTTCTACCTTAATTGTAACTGCAGTGTACAAAGACATTTCCTTCATCACTCAAACACATTAACTATCAGGGAAAAGCCCAGCTGGTACAAATTCAAATAACAAATACATATTTATGATAATAGGTTTCCCACAAATATATATGCAGTTTGTGGCAGTAAATATGCAACTTGATCCCCAGGCAGAAAACGTGTGAGAAAAAAAACAATGGTTCTGAGGACTGTACGATTCATTTGATTTTTAAATCTGTCTTCAATCAGGGCAAAAGAAATCCATTTCTGCTATTGGGCCCTGTGAATGCCATTAAAAGAGATGAAGAAACATTTGAAAAATGTAAGTTCAAATGCACAATTTTCTGAATGATTATTTAGGCATTAAGAATAACAAAGAACCAGTGATAAAGCAGACTAGCATATGGGTTGAAGTGGCTATGTAGTAAAAATGCTGGCTCTCCAAAGGTTCAGAAATCAATATCTTAAAAAAAATCTTAATGTTTATGCATTTACATTTAAAATAAACATTTATATTATTCCAAACATCACCTTGATGGCTAACATTTTTTGTTGTAAAATACTGAGCTACCAGAAATGTACATTGGAATTTTGATATAGCAATATTTAATACAAAGTGGAATTCAGTAGAAAACTGGTCTGGGTACCTTGAACTACATTTAAGGGTCACTGAATTATGCAAAATAAGTCATTAGAATACAGTTTCCCCCCTAAAGTGGTCATAAGACATGCATTCTAAGGACAGTGCTGATAGAGAGCTCATGTTGTATGTATGTATTTTTTGTTTGATGCCTTTAAAATATAAATACTATGGAGAAACAGGGATTATTTATTATTATTCAGCTATATGAACAGAACTAGCCATATGAAACTGAGTAAAATAGTTTTTGCCAGATTCTGTGAAGAAGAACTTACTGAAAATTAAATGACCTGGGCTAGATCTGTCCTGATTATTTAGGAAAAAACAAGAGTTTTGTGGGAGATTCAAAACAAAAAATAAGAAGTTTATAAAACCCTTTGCCTACTACAATACTTTTCTTCCTTTAGAAACAGATCAGATACTATCCCACACATGAAACCTTTCCTGATTCCTTCTTCCTCCTCACATCAGCTGGTTCTCTCCTTCCCACTGCCTTTTATTTAACTACTTGTAATTTATTTTCATTTATTCACTTTATATTTCTGCTACTGCTGCTGCTGCTGTTTTCTGTATACTCATAGTCCCCCATTAGAAAGTAAATTCTTTGCAAATGGGGATTTTTTCCCAGTTTTTTATCTTTTATTCCATTATCTAGCACAGTGCCTGGTTGCATAGTAGGTGCTTAATGACTGATTGATTGGCTGATTGATTGATTGATTGATAGTTCATTGTAATCTTTCAGTGATAAAAAGAAGAATTCAATTAACTTCCCAGATTTAGCATTGGTATGAGTTTCAAGCTCAGGGAGCAGCCAGAGTTTAAGATGATCGATCAAATTCACAAGGGCTTCCAAGTCAGAGTGTCGATTTGTTTTTAGCTATTTAGTTTTCTCCCCACCTCTATCCATTCTTTTTTTACTCCTGTTCCCATAAAGAACATCTTCAAGCCAATTTAATGGGAGGCACAGTCCAGGCATGAAGAAAGACAAATGACCCTAACATTGCCTTCAGAAAATGTCCTATGAAAGAGAAAACAAACAAAAACATGAGTCATTTAGTTTGGGGAAAGAAAATAGACAGTTGGGAATCAAGTTTGCTCTTGATCCAAATATGAGGAAAGCATCCTTCAAGTCTTCACCACAGAAGATAACTGATGGTGAATGAGGAATCACAGATTTGACCAGGATGGCCCTTAGACAGCCCTCCTGTGGACTAGACCTTAATGTCAGGATTCCATGCATTTTTCTTTGGAAGGGCAAGGGTGTGACTCTCATTTTCACCATGATGCATCAGGACGCTGCATTCCATAGGTATGGCTGAAATAAAAGGATGATGCTCTCTTAAAGTTTCTCATGCCAACATCTTTCCTTTGCAGGAAAAAAGAAATGTTCTAGGTCAACTTTTGAAATTAGTAAAATTAAGATGATTTTCAATTTTCACTATTCTTCTCCTCAAAAAAGTTATAGATTTTTCCCCCTTTTCTTTTGGTATCAGCCAATTCTCTCTAGGTGAGAAGAAATCTGTTTTATATTTCATGCTCAATTTTTAAAAAATCGTAAGATTTTCTTATATTGCAGGAAGATTGCCATCTGTCCCCTATTTATTTAGGACTGTCCTGATTATGTTAAATGTGTTCTGGCTCAAGTTTAAAAAAAGCTCTTCAAATTTACATGAAGCAAAACTACATTAAAAGAAAATTGTTAGCAATGAGGAGAAGTTGACAGGATTGAAACAAAGAGAACCCCAAAGTGCAAACAATGGGACTAACTTCTTGCGCCTGGATGTTTGTATTAGAATAAAGTAATAGCCCTCTCCCTTCACCTCTAATTACTCATCCCAGGCAAAATGCAAATGAAACTTGAAACCAATCATTTTGGAGTGTCCAAGAGTTTGGTTAATTTTTCTTCCTCTTTACTTTTTTTGAGCGACTTCATGCTTCTGGGATCTGGCAACGAGCAGGAGGGGAAATGCCAAAATCCTATGGGGAAGGCTGTTCTTGTGGTAATTGGGGTCTGACTAGAAGAGGCCAGAATTGCTATAAATTTCATGTTTAAAACCAGAAAAAAAAGGAAAAGAAAAAAAAGAAGCTCCTCCTTGTAAAGTTTCCAGCTTTGCCTCACAAATGCAAGAACTTCTGATAATTAGAATGAAGTCCAGATAAATATGCAAAGGGTGGAGGGAGAACTATGCTGTAACATTTAGAAAAGGTCACACTATTGGACTCTGAGTCCATGTATTTGGATGCTCTCTTCTGCCATTCCTTTTAAAGTAGAAATTTGGTAAATTGAGATTATTTTCTTTTAAAAAAAAATCTCTACCTTAGTTTCTCCATCTGAAAATCCTGGAGGCAGTACATCTCCAGATGTTTAATTTTGGGGGATATATGAATCCATAAGGTAAATGTATATTTTTTTCATATAATATAATCATGGTTCCAACTGAGTCTAACAAGCAATGATTTTAATAAGTAAACAGGGTCTCCAACTCATTGTGTAGATCCTTTATGGAGAAGTTATAGAAAGATAAAAGCAACGGTTCTTGCAGGAGAGGTATAAGGGCGATTGGCTAGAGTACAAGAAACAAAGTCTGGAAATGTCCAGGTTCATAAGTGACCTCTTTTGAACCTTACAATAACCCTTTCTCATTATCAACATTTTACACATAAAGCTATTGAGTTTTGGAGAGGTGAAATAATTAAACTATTATCATATATATTTATCCCTTCCACATCTCAGGAGATAGAAATATGGTGCCCCTGTGATCTTGAAAATCCACATGAAATTTTTTGACCCTTTCTTTATACCAGAGAAGAAGTCTTCATTATTATGGTATTAAAAGATAAAATGTTGATAGTATACAATACTATACATATATTTTATGCATTTCTGAGTTCCTAAACTTTTTCTGTGTTATTTGTTGGGCTTTATGTGTAATCTGCAGTCTCTGCAAAACTCCTCAAAAATTTCCATTTAATTTCTTATGCTGACCCACGATATATTGAAACCACAGTGGGGAATGTCATGATATGGAAGGGATAACTAACTGTAGTTTCAGTGGCCCCTTCAGGAGTTACTCTTTCCCAGCTAGCACTGACTAACAACATTGAATTTCATTTTCCAGAATTGGACTACCCCAGTTTTATAGGTACTTTGTGGTTTAATATTCTTAAAATGACAACTCAGAAGCCACCAGCATTATGCTTACCTTTTATAATCAACCAATAGATACAATTAGCTCAAAGCAAAGACATTTACTAAGATAGCATAGCTAAAACAGTAGCTTCACGCCTTTCCTGGGTCTCATGCTCTCACAAATACATTGTCACTGAGGGGAGAATGAGCTAACTTGGGGTACCCTGGTCATAAGTTACAAGTATAAAGAACACATGTGGCCAAGATAACCATGGATTAGGGGTAGAATTTCATGCTATGACTTACCTGCCTTGAGGTTAACTAGAAAAGGTTGTGGTTATTTCACCTCTGTGGGAAAGTACCCCCTATGTGCAAATTGTAGTGGTCAAAGGAAGACCTTAATCTATTCCTTTCAGAAAGGCTAAGCAGGTTGCCTTTTGGGGCACACCAGTCCTGATCCTCTCTGCAGTTCCTCTCCTACCTTGTAGCATTAGTTCTCCCCTGAATTCACAACTGGTTCCCTTCTCTGCTGCCCGGTGTCATATTCCTTGAGACTGCTTCCTATCTGAATATATTCCATCTTTCTGTTATGCCAACACAACAAAAAGAAGGTTATTTTCCTCTACACATTGTATTTGAAAAGTTAAAATTATAGATTTTTAGTAGTGTGAGTCACTTCCATCTTTCCTTTTCATGTGTTGCTACTTCATAGTAATTCATAGTTGCAACTTGTAGTAATTCTGAATGTTAAGATATGTCACTGAGTCTAATAGAATAGGGTTTGTTTTTCCCCTAAGATGAAAAGAGTAAAAGTGTGTAACCTCAAATTGTCCAGTTTATAATGTTTATTGGCAGAAATTCTATTGTATTTTCCACAATGTCCAAGAGAAATACTTGTCTGGACTTGATTACAAAGATAGAACTTACTCTTACTCATACTCTTAATCATGAAAACAAATAATAGCAGGGAAAACAGTTTAATTCACATGGGTATCAGAAATTCATACACTGTGATGCCTTCTCAATGACTTGTTTTCTGTTGAGATAGGTGAGTATCTAAACAAGTTCTGTTAAATTGACCATCAGAGGATTAAAGTTAAAGTCCACATAAAAGCACTTGGCTGATTGATGACCTCTCTTGACTACTCACCCTCAAGATCCTTTCCTATGAGAAGTGAGATGCACAGCTGTCATAGGGAGAGCAAGCTATGCTGCCCCATAGACAGCATAGGTGACCTTTCACAGACACTCATTTCTATTACAACAAGTGAAAAAAGAAAGTAAAAAAAACCACACACAGCACACACAAAGCCTATTAAGTTGTCACCAGTTATCATATAAGAGCCAGAATTTTCTCAAAGTAAACTGGTTTCCTGGAAAGCTTGTGGTAATGTTAGAAATGGAGGCTATCATACATAGAATTTCTTGGAATCTGTTCACACTTCTCTACTCCAGCAAATTTTTTCTTTCTGAGAACCCTGGACTAGGAGTGAAGTTTGGTGCTATGACCTTCCTGATTCAGGGTTTCCTAGAAAAGGTAGTCGCTCTCCCACTAATACCACCTTCACAGGTAATTGTGGAGGCCATGGAAAAGCACACCTTGATCTTGACCTTTAGCAAGCAGAAAGGTTATTCTGACTTTCCTGCATTACAAATGATCTAGCATTGGGAGGAGTCAAAAATAGATTACAGCACTTAAAGTAAAAAGAGAGCACCAGAAATTCTACCATTGTAGAATTTTGGGTAAAGTAGAGCAGAACAAAACCTCATCAATTACATTCCTATGTCATTTCTTGCTGTCAAGTCTTGAAGAAATTTCCTCTTCTGTTCAGCGATATCTTGCATATACTAGAAAAAGGATATCTTCTGGGAAACATGTCAAGGCAACTTTTCAAGAGTTTGATGGATACTTTGGAAGTTTTGGAGATATTACTTCATAATTCAATCTCAGGAATATGGCTAAAAATGTTTGTTGCTTGTTAGCAAGATGTAGTATGTCCAAATGGATAGAGGAATAACTCTGGATTAAGAAAGAAATAGGTTGAAGTTTGATCTTTGAAACACACTTGCTGAGACACTCTGGGCAAATCTCAATACCCCAGAAAACCATAACTATAAATTACAGCAAATTGATAATTTGTATAGGTAAAAGAAGTTTTTCCACCAAGGAGGTCATCACATTAAGGAAATCATAGGTCTAGAGAAAAAAAATCGATCAACTTCACATACATTTTATATGTGTCTGTCAGTCCCCAAGGGAAAATACAGTTAATTATATATATTATTTTCTATTTGGTTGTGACATTCTCCACTCTAGGAAAGCCATATAGTAATTATAAGGCTTATTCCATTCTTTTATTTCAACATGACTTAAGAATGGTTTTAATCTATGAGTTTCGAATATTTATATTTTACATTGATACATTCATAGGTGCTGTTCACCAGATGATGTGTCAGAGTTGATCGAAAACAGCCTTTGGGCCAGAACTGTCCAGGTTCAAATCCTGATGTGTTATACTGGCTCTTTGACCTTAGGCAAAACCTTCAACCTCTCAGTGCTCTAGGTAACTCTCTAAGGCTTATAAAGTTGCAGAGAAAGTCCTGGCCTGCTTTAGTAGGGGAATTTCCTCACCAGGAAATTCTTTATGCCAGGGAAATCATTGGTCCAAGGGACTGTATCCCTATCTTCATATTCATGGGTTCTCATTGGTTACTAAATAGTTTCTCCTGTCACTCGTATTTCTTAATGGTTAGGACAGGTATCCAAGGTACCTTTAGGCTCAAGAGGTCTTTCAATCTGTTTTAGGATTTACTTGGTTTCTATATGGTTTAAATCAGCAATGAAATTGGCATGATCACAATTAAATCAATGGGTTATTTGTAATTTCTATTAAATGGCAGGTTCCATTTGATGAGTTAAGAACTATCCTAAGGACTGGCACTCACAAAATCAAAATCACAGAACTTAAGAGTTGGAAGAGAGCTCAGTAATCATCAAGGTTAACTCATATTCAAAGGAATCCCCACTATAACATACATAGCACTTGGTGGTCTAGCTTCTGCTCGAAGACTTCCAAGGTGAGGGAACCCAGCACCTCTCTAGGCAGACTATTCTACTTCTTTTTTTTTTTTAATTTATTTTTAACACAGTTTATAACAGATAAAGCAATTCAAACTTGTGGTCAGGTGATACATCTTTTTAAAGCATTTACAATATGGACCACAAAAAACTTTTTTTAAACATTAACCAATTGAGAAGGATAATATTTATGTTGCTAACTTCACAAGCTCTTGACCTAATTGTCTCCACAGTATTACTAAGAATTAAAGGACCCTAACTTAATGTTGTTGGTCTAAAGTCCTATGCCTAATAGCTTAATTTTAGACAACTTCGGATATTCCCCTACCCATAATCTATAATTGAATAGATCTGGTGTTAAGCTTACAAACCTTTTGACTATAGGAAATTGCCACCATTAGTAAGTAAGGACATTGCAGGGATACCATATCTCCCCAACTTCATGTCACTTCCAGGCAGGATTACATTATCCACTTGCTTTCAGTGAGGCTTAAAGTCTGCCAGGTGTCAGTGGGGAAATTGAGTCAGGAGAATCCCACCTCAGCCCATGCTGAACAGCCACTCTCCCACCCTTCCCTTGAGATCACCTATGCAGTTCATACCAGCATCTCATCAGCTTACTGGCATCATGTATTGGAGGCTCAGATTGCCTTTCTTGCTTCCCATACCTGGAGTTAGACTCAGAAGAACAGTCACTTAACAGTCCCATAGCATCTAAAAATGTAAGTTCCAATAACCAGGTTTCAAATATGATTATAGTTTCACTTTGGCTAAGGAACATCTTTTGAGGCAACTATTCACTTTCTAGCCAATTCAATTTAACGTTATTTTTTTTTCTGATGTTGACCCCAGACTGGCCACTTTACAACTTTCACCACTGCCCTCTTGGACTGAGCAAAACCAAGGCTTCTAGGACAGAAGCAGTGTTCCCTATAGATGAAGGTGGTGCTTTGAGTCCCCTTTGGGCAGGTTTAATTCTTCAACCCCCATTTCTAAGCCCAGTGCCACTCCCTAATTCTTCTTTCTTTCTTTTCCCTGTCCTTTCATTTCTAAAGCCACTGATGGACATAGGCATTTTCAGGAGACTTTAAAGGGAAAGGAGTAATTAGAATTTCTTTTTGTCTCACTTCAATCTTAATGATGATGCTTATAATTTTGGGCTGCCCTATGAAATCCCATCCAGTTCCTTACCAATGGCTTCTTTGCATTTTAGCAATATCTTTCTTTCAAAATACTTTGGGCAACTGCAGAATTACTAAGCCAGGGCTAGAAGCAACTGGCAAATGCTAAGTATTTGAAAATTCTAAACAATAGAATGAGGTGACCTTTGCCTCTAGAGAAGTACTGCACATCATGTCTTTGACTGGCTTTTGCTATGTGGTAATTATTTGGGCAACATCTGGTGGCCCATCACATTTTTTAACATCTTATCTCATTGCGTGACTTTTCATTCTGTGACATTTAGTTCCCATTTGGGACTTGGAGTTGGAAACCTAAAATTAAGTTCCATTTCAAACATAATAATAGGGGATTGTGTTGGATAATGATGTTTGAGCTTCCCAGTAAAGCAATTTCAACATAACACATTGGAAAAAAAATAATAGTGAAAAGCAATTGATGATTTTAAAAAATGCATAAGCAGGTGCCAAAAATTGTTTAGAGAGGCCACTTCTCTGGCTGCTCTTAGATCTGAGAGAATGTTTTACTCTTTAGCTTTCTGTTTTTCAGCTCTACTCTGAAGCCTCACAGCTTCATCTGTATGTTTTCCTTTTGCCTTTTCTACCCTTTCCCTCTCTGGTGAGTACATTTTAGTAACCGTTTTTTCTTGAAAATATCTGCAGAAAATGTTATTGTGTTCAAGTTTTCCATAGGAGGCATAATGAGTTTTCTACTGGTACTTGTTTGGAATGAAAGGGGCCTGAGCCAAGGTATCATAATTTACCTCTCTAATTAAAATGCCCACTTTTGGGCTTAGAAAAGAATTGTCAAAATTCTCCTCTTCATTGCAGAGGAAGAAATTGTGGATATAGAATACTGTATATATCGTCAGTTGATGAATTGGTTGCTTTCTGCTAAATTGCCTTTTCTCGTTTTCTTAATTGTTGTTAAAAGAGTCAATTTGCTGGGTAGAGATAGTGGGGGTGGTGGAAGTTATACACTTGGAAATAAAAGTTATGGAAAAATAAAAGTTATCCATAAAATAAGACTTCTTCTCTTAAAGAAAAAAAAGAATGCTTGTCCACTGTCACCCACGTAAGGAAAGATTCATCCCTAACCAGTCTAGTAGCATGTGCTGTTAGTACATGTGTGGGAGACACTGGGCGTAGCCATATACTTCCATTGCTGCCTGTCTCAGAGCCAATCATAAAAGTGGGTCCCTCAGCCATCAGTTCATTCTCTGAGATGGTGGTGTGAGTCTTTAGATACTTCCAAAGCATTTATTGAACACATATGTCACTTGAGTTCAATCTAAGCAGCCAGACATTAGCCAGAGGAAGAAGCAAGCTGGGTCACCACAGTTATTGGTAACAAGAGTTGTCCACTTTAAGAAAACTTTCCTTGGTTTTCCTCAAATTAAACTTGTTTCCAGTTCTGGCAACAGAAGTCAGAGAGATGGTCTTAAAGGTGGCCATACCTTCTTACTTGATTTATAAATGAACCATTAAAGGGGATAGTAAGAGGTATGCTTGGAAAGGAGAAAAAAAACTAGTTAGGTCCTGTTCGCAGCAATACTTGTCATTTCCTCATTATAAATGAAGGTCTAAGGGAAATATATTCATTCTTTAGGGCCACTACAATACTTTTGCCTCACTATCCTAATAAGCAAGTAAGTATTTGTTAATGCCCTCCCTATGTTCCAGGCACCATCCTGGGTACTAGATATACAAAGAAATAAACGAAACAGTCCTTGCCCTTATCAAGTGCCTTACTCACTATATAGAACATGCTATTTAAGCTTGATAGCGTATGCAAAAGATATACAAGGTAGTACAACAAAAGAGTTCATTAATTCATCTTCTTAATAGAGGCAAAATTCTAAATAAGAATTGAGAGCAGACAAGCTAAAGGAAAACAAACTACATTTTCCCCAGAATTGTTTTAATTTAAAAAGTTAAATGATGAATATGACATTTTGGGTAATGTATTTATGAATTTCCTTCTGGCTTTTTAAGTTTCCAACATGATCTCTGAAAGCCACATAATAGTGTTCTATTTTAATCATGTTTTCTATTTTTACGTAATACTGTGGTATCTATAATAGGAGAACATTGCATTTAGGACAAATAACTGATTAATTTTGAAACACAAGAACAGAATAAAGGTACTTTTAGGAGACATCATGGTTTTCACAAGATAAGGATGGATTCAGGGCTTACTTTGCTGGTAGGCTTCCTTTTACTTTCTGGCAGCTGGGTGATCCATAGGATAGAGCATTGGCCCTGGAGTCAGGAGGACCTGAGTTCAAATCTGGACTTAGACACTTATTAGCTACGTGACTCTGGGCAAGTTACTTAACTTGTGACTGCCTCAAAAAGGAGGGGCAGCTAGGTGGTACAGTGGTTAGAACACCAGTGCAGGAGTCAGGAGGTCCTGAGCTCAAATCTCATTTCAGACACTTGACACTCACTAGTTGTGTGACCTTAGGCAAGTCACTTAAGCCCAACTGCCTCATCCTGGGTCATCTCTAGTCATCCTGATGAATATCTGGTCACTGGATTCAGATGGCTCTGGAGGAGAAGTGAGGCTAGTGACCTGCACAGCCCTCCCTCACTCAAAACAAAGTCAAGTGCAAGTCATGTCATTATTTCTCTGATGGCATGGTCTTCGGCAAACAAAGGATGAACACACCCACAAGCTGGTGTCTCTTTTTCCTGGTCTCTTCAATAGGTGTTAAAGGGCTAGAAACAGATTGGACATTAGCCATACTATCTCTCATCTTGCAAAGGTTTGAAAGAAGGTGCTTACTTTCCTGCCTGCTCAGTGGACTCAAGACAAAGGACAATAAAAGCATGTCGAATGGTGTTAGCTTCATGTAGAAGATGGAACCTGGGTTCTCCTGGTCCTATGGACTTGAGATCCATTAAAAAAACTGAAAAGAGAGTAGGCTACATTTCATTTGAGAAATTGTGAAAATTTTTCATTAGTCTAAAATCGCTCCTAGTACAAAGACCTCTCTCTGACAATAATTTTATTAGCTATGTTCTCTTAGCTATGCTCTCTGGAACACTACAATCTCTGAGCAGTTACAAATGGCTACAAAAAATCTCATGGTGAAGGCATGTTGTATATTTCCAGTGAGGATCTGCTGTCCATAATTCATATAAGGGATGTATTTGCAACAGAGTATAGTGGAAAGAGTCCTTTGTTTTGAGTTGGGGAACTTAGCTTGGAATCCTGGCTTCACTGCTTGCTTACTTCCCATGTTATCTTGGGCAAGTCACTTATTATCTCTCTAGGATTAGGTACCTGTAAAAAGGAGAAACTATAGGAGATGGTTCTTACAACATCAACTCTAGATTCTATGATACTACATGCATGATTAAAAAAGGAAGTGGACTTTTTTGTTAGTTTATTTTATCTATTTTTTGGCAAAAGCAAGGAGTAACAAATAAAGAGTCAAGACATTGCACAAAAAATGCAAAAAGTTGGAGGAATTCATCTAGCACTTTAGACAGATCTTTTATGGAGTAACTATTGAAGAATATGAACAAGAACCACTCAGGATGAAGAGAAGGTAAGGGAGAGATTATCTTCTGCCACAATAGAGGAAATACCCACATAAGTGAAATCACAAATTCACTGACGTGTGGAAAATTAAGAATTTCATTTTGTTCACATTAAAATGCTAAAATGCCACTTCTTCATTGCCCATGTAAATCATTATTTATTTTCTATAATAAAATATTCATTTCAAAATCATCTATGAGTCCTTAATAATAAGGGCAAGGTAAATCCTATTGTATTGGAGAGTCAAGAAACGTAGCTCTGAAAGGACTTCATTATTACATGTGCTTAGAATAGTAAGCTAGACCTAGTCAGAGGACTGCATTTTCTTGTCTCCCTCAGAAAAATGAAAAGGCCTTCCTCTAACATGTGAAATATTTCTACACTGCCAGAAGTATTGCTGAGAAAAAAAATGTACTACATGATTTGAAAATACTATCAAATAAAATGTGAACAGTGATGTTGTAAAATTCTGATCTGAACAAACACCAGATAAAATGAACATTTTTCCAGTATCATATAGAAAAATAGCAACATATAAGTTTACATCTGAAACTGAGAATCTTTTTTATATATGGCTTGGTTTTCCTTTAAAACAAAAAATAAATCTAATATGCAACCAGCTGGTCTGGTTCTTTATGGTTTTCTGTTCTGTTCTTTCCTTTGTATACTTTTTAAAAAATGTTTTTATTGATATATTTTTAACATTACTATAATTTTCCCCAGTATTTTTCCTTCACCTTTCCTAGAGAGATATATTTTTGTAAACACATAAAAATGTTAAAATTGTATTTTTAAGGACAAAGATAGATGAAAAAGGAGAGGGAAAAGAAAAAATCAGCATAACTGATCAATTAATTGAAAAAAGAAGTCTATACTTGTGGACCTTCCTTCACTGCAAAGGAGTGGAAAAGTTTTCTCATATCTCTTCTTTCAAGCAATGCTTGTTCTTTTTCTTTGCAACATTCAGTTTTGATTTAAATATATGGCTGTTCTTTCTACTTACATTGTTATAGTCAATGTGTATATTGTTTTCTTGTCTTTGCTTACTTTATATCCATTTATGTATATCATTTTTTAAAACAAACTATTATTTTTAATATTGAGTTCATTTATCATTTAGAATATATTGTGGAATATGATGGATGGTGTTGGTCTAACTCTAATTTCTTTTTTTTTTTATTTAACTTTTAACATTCATTTTCACAAAATTTTGGGTTACAAATTTTCTCCCCTTTTATCCCCTTCCCCCCCAAACACCAAGCATTCTAATTGCCCCTATGACCAATCTGCTCTCTCTTCTATCATCCTTCTCTGCCCTTGTCTCTGTCTTCTCTTTTGTCCTGTAGGGCCAGATAGCTTTCTATACCCCTTTACCTGTATTTCTTATTTCCTAGTGGTAAGAACATTACAGTTGATCCTAACACTTTGAGTTCCAACTTCTTTACCTCCCTCCCTCTCCACCCCTTCCCTTTGGAAGGCAAGCAATTCAATATAGGCCAAATCTGTGTAGTTTTGCAAATGACTTCCATAATAGTTGTGTTGTATAGGACTAACTATATTTCTCTCCATCCTATCCTGTCCCCCATTACTTCTATTCTCTTTTGATCCTATCCCTCCCCATGAGTGTCGACCTCGAATTGCTCCCTCCTCCCCATGCCCTCCCTTCTATCATCCCCCCCACCCTGCTTGTCCCCTTGTCCCCCACTTTCCTTTATTGTGAGATAGGTTTTCATACCAAAATGAGTGTGCATTTTATTCTTTCCTTTAGTGGAATGTGATGAGAGTAGACTTCATGTTTTTCTCTCACCTCCCCTCTTTATCCCTCCACTAATGAGTCTTTTGCTTGCCTCTTTTATGAGAGATAATTTGCCCCATTCAATTTCTCCCTTTCTCCTCCCAATATATTTCTCTCTCACTGCTTGATTTCATTTTTTTTAAGATATGATCCCATCCTCTTCAATTCACTCTGTGCACTCTGCCTCTATGTATGTGTGCGTGTGTGCATGTGTGTGTGTGTGTACTCCCACCCAGTACCCAGATACTGAAATGTTTCAAGAGTTACAAATATTGTCTTTCCATGTAGGAATGTAAACAGTTCAACTTTAGTAAGTCCCTTATGACTTCTCTTTGCTGTTCACCTTTTCATGGTTCTCTTCATTCTTGTGTTTGAAAGTCAAATTTTCTTTTCAGCTCTGGTCTTTTCATCAAGAATGCTTGAAAATCCTCTATTTCACTGAAAGACCAATTTTTCCCCTGAAGTATTATTCTCAGTTTTGCTGGGTAGGTGATTCTTGGTTTTAGTCCTAGTTCCTTTGACTTCTGAAATATCCTATTCCATGCCCTTTGATCCCTTAATGTAGACGCTGCTAGATCTTGTGTTATCCTGATTGTATTTCCACAATACTTGAATTGTTTCTTTCTAGCTGCTTGCAACATTTTCTCCTTGACCTGGGAACTCTGGAATTTGGCCACAATGTTCCTAGGAGTTTCTCTTTTTGGATCTCTTTCAGGCGGTGTTCTGTGGATTCCTTGAATATTTATTTTGCCCTCTGGTTCTAGAATCTCAGGGCAGTTTTCCTTGATAATTTCATGGAAGATGATGTCTAGGCTCATCTTTTGATCATGGCTTTCAGGTAGTCCCAAAATTTTTAAATTGTCTCTCCTGAATCTATTATCCAGGTCAGTTGTTTTTCCAATGAGATATTTCACATTATCTTCCATTTTTCCATTCTTCTCTCTTTGTTCTGTGATATCATGCTTTCTCGCAAAGTCCTTAGCCTCCATCTGTGCCATTCTAGTTTTGAAAGAACTATTTTCTTCAGTGAGCTTTTGAATCTCCTTTTCCATTTGGCTAATTCTGCTTTTGAAAGCATTCTTCTCCTCATTGGCTTTTTGAGCCTCTTTTGTCAATTGAGTTAGGCTAGTTTTCATGGTGTTAATTTCTTCAACATTTTTTTGGGTCTCCTTTTCTGCTTTTCATGCTTTTCTTTCATCTCTCTCATTTCTCTTCCCAGTTTTTCCTCCACCTCTCTAACTTGATTTTCAAAATTCTTTTTGAGCTCTTCCATGGACTGAGCCCATTGAGTGGGCTGGGACACAGAGGCTTTGATTTCTGTGTCTTTGCCTGATAGTAAGCATTGTTCTTCCTCATCAGAAAGGAAGGGAGGAATTGCCTGTTCTCCAAGAAAGTAGCCTTCAATAGTCTTATTTCTTTTCCTTTTTCTGGGCATTTTCCCAGCCAGGACTTGACCTCTGAATATTCTCCTCACACCCACCTCGCCTCCTGATCTTCCCAGCCAGCGTTTGGGGTCTTAGATTCAAATGCTGCTTCCAGTCTCAGGGCTTTGGGCGGGGGCAGGGCTGCTATTCAGTGTGAGATTAAGTTCAGGTGCTGAGGTTGGGGCAGGGCCACCTCTCAGGCTCAGTTCCCTCAGGGAGTTTATGCACAGACCTTCAACAATGGATCCAGCCTCCTGCCTGCTTGGGGAGCCCCTGTCTGCTGCCGCCCTTCAGCTTCTGTCTCCCGAGGGGGCCCAAGCCATGGGGGTACCCCAATCCCCCCTCGACCCGCCAAAGAGACTCTCTCACTGACCCCCATCACCTGTGGGTGGAGGGACCTGTGCGGCCGCTGGAGATCCTGTCCCTGAAGCCCGCTCGGATATTTTCCTCTCGGTGCCACGGCCGCGGCAGGGCTGCCCTCAGCTCCCAGTCCCGGCGCCCAGTCAGCAGCTCAAAGGACCCCCCCACGAGAGGGTCCCTTGCAGGTCCCTCCGGAACAGAAATCTCCCTTGCTCCAATATTCCATGGCCTCTGGGTGCAGAATTCACCATGAGTTACTCCCCTGTAGCTGTTCTGTGGGTTGTGGGTTCGGAGCTATGTGTATGTGCGTCTTTCTACTCCGCCATCTTGGCTCTGCCCCTCTAACTCTAATTTCTGCCAGACTGCTTTCCAGTTTTCCCAATTATTTCCTGATTAATTTGTATTTTCTAGCTTATCAAATACTGGTTTATGAAGGCCTATTGTTTTTTAATTGCCCTTGTCTATTAAGCTGATTTACTTTTCTACTTTTTTGGTTTTGATGACAATAATATAGGTTGAGGTTTAGAGGCATTATTTCCCCTTCATTCCTACTATTTTTTTTTTTTTTGCTATTTTCCTTGATGTTCTAGAACTTTGGCAGTATTATCATTTTTACTAAATTGACATGGCCCAACAAATTCTAGAGCAGCAGAACACACAAAATGGCAGAGTGAAAGAGATTTTCAGTCCAAGACAGCCTGGAAGGCTAACAGAAAAGGTCTATTGCCCCAGGCTCAGAGTGGAGTACAGCCCAGCCTTGGCCATGCAGCATAGCAGGGATAGAACTGGAGCAGGCTTCATGGCATGGAATCATACGTAGCAGTGACAGTTCCCAGATTTCTTAACCCACAAACATCAAAGACAGCTTCAAAGGTCAGTGAGAAAGCTCTTTCACCTGGGTGAAAAGAGAACGAGGTCTGGCCCCAGTCCCATGGTGGTGACAGTGGCTGAGGCAGAAGGTCCATTTTAAGAGTTCTCTGCCTAAAGACACTGGTGGAATTGAGCACCTCATCTGGATCTCAGTCCTGAGTGGTGGTCCTGGGGTGAGGAGGAACACTGGCCTGGTGGAGCTGGTGAAGGCTCTGGAGAGGGAATTCTAGTCACAGATCCTGGGCAGAAAAGTTTTTGGTTGCTCCTAGACCAGAGCACAGGCCAGGAGAGGAGTAAACTCTTCTCCCTTGATTGTGCCACCTTAGAGGAACTGAGACCTTACAGGTCCATAGAGCATACCCTCCACTTGAAAAAGGACTCAAAAGTCAAGTAACTAGCTGGGACAATGCCCCAAAAAGGGAAAAAAATAAGATTATAGAAGGTTACTTTCTTGATGAACTGGTATTTTCTTTCATCCTTTAATATGAGGAAGAAGAAAGCATGCCATCAGAAGAAGACATCAAAATCAACACTTCTGCAAACAAACCTCTAAACAAAATATGCAATGGTCCCAGGCCATGAAAGAGCTCGAAATGGATTTTGAAAATCAAGTAAGAGAGGTGGAGGAAAAATTGGGAAGAGAAATGAGAGCAATGCAAGAAAATCATGAAAAGTGAGTCAACAGCTTGCTAAAGGAGACCCAAAAAAATGCTGAAGAAAATAACACCTTTAAAGATAGAATAACCCAAATGGCAAAAGAGGTCCAAAAAACCAATGAGAAGAATGCTTTAAAAAGAAGAATTAGCCTAATGGAAAAACAGCTTCAAAAGCTCACTGAAGAAAATAGTTATTTAAAAATTAGAATGGAACAGATGGATGCTAATGACTTATGAGAAACCAAGAAATTACAAAACAAAATCAAAAGAATGAAAACATAGAAGACAATGTGAAATATCTTATTGGAAAAACAACTGACCTGGAAAAGAGATCCATGAGAAACAACTTAGAAATTATGGAATTACTTGAAAACCATGATCAAAAAGGGAGCCTAGGCATCATCTTTTGTGAAATTATCAAGGAAAACTGCACACAGGATAAAATAAATATTGAAAAAATTCACCAATCACCTCCTGAAAGAGATCTGAAAAGAAAAACTCCTAGGAATATTGCAGCCAAATTCCAGAGTTCCCAGGTCAAGGAGAAAATATTGCAAGCAGCCAGGAAGAAACAATTCAAGTATTGTGAAAATGCAATCAGGATAACACACGATCTAGCAGCTTCTACATTAAGGGATCGAAGGGTTTGGAATGTAATATTCCAGAAGTCAAAGGAACTAGGATTAAAACCAAGAATCACCTACCTAGCAAAATGAGTGTAATATTTTAGGGGGGAAAATGGAATTTCAATGAAATAGAGGACTTTCAAGCATTCTTGATGAAAAGACCAGAGTTGAATAGAAAATCTGACTTTCCAACACAAGAATCAAGAGAAGCATGAAAAGGTAAACAGGAAAGAGAAATCATAAGGGACTTACTAAAGTTGAACTGTTTACATTCCTACATGGAAAGATAACATTTGTAACTCTTGAAACTTTTCTCAGTATTTGGGTAGTTGGAGGGATAAACAGAGGGCACAGGGTGAGTTGAATAGGAGAGGATGATATCTAAAAAAATAAAATTAAGGGATGAGAGAGGAATATATTGGGAAGAGAAAGGGAGAAATGGAATGGGGCAAATTATCCTTCATAAAAGAGGCAAGAAAAAAGCTTTTTCAATGAAGGGGAAAAGGGGGGAGGTGAGAGGGAAAAAGTGAAGCTTACTCTCATCACATTTAGCTTAAGGAGGGAATAACACACACACTCAATTTAGTATGAAAATCTATCTTATACTACAGGAAAGTAGGGGAGAAAGGGATAAGTAAGGTGTGGAGGGGATGATAGAATGGAGGGCAAATGGGAGGAGGGAGTAATTAGAAGTAAACACTTTTGGGGAGGGACAAGGTCAAAAAAGAGAATAGAAGAAATGGGGGTGCAGGACAGGGTGGAAGGAAATATAGTTAGTCTTTCAGAACATGACTATTATGGAAGTCTTTTGCGTAACTACACATGTATAGCCTAAACTGAATTTCTTGCCTTCTCAGTGAGGATGGGTAGGGAAGGAGGAAGGGAGAGAAGTTGGAACTCAAAGTTTTAGGAACGAATGTTGAGAATTATTTTAGCATGCAACTGGCATATAAGAAATACAGGTAATGGGATACAGAAATCTATCTTGCCTTACAAGAAAAGAGAGAAGATGGGGATAAGGGAAGGGAAGGATGTGATAGAAGGGAGGCCAGATTCAGGGAACAGGTAATCAGAATGAATGGTATGATGGGATGAGGGAGAGGAGAGATGGGGAGAAAATTTGGAACTCAAAGTCTTGTAGAAATGAATGCTGAAAACTAAAAATGAATAAATAAATTTTTAAAAAAAGAAAAAGAAAAAAAATAAATTGACATAGCCTAACTATAAGCAATGAATTCTCTTGCAACTTTTGCAGTTAGTCTTTATTCCAATCAGGAGCATTTTATAATTAAACCTATGGAAATATTTGTTTTACTTCAGTAGCATGATCTCTACATATTTCATTTATTTTGTAGATTTCTGTTTGTTTTATAGCTTCTTCTTCTTGCATTTTGTTATTGTATTTAAAATGATGTTGAGTTTTGAAGGTTTATTATGCAGCTTAAAATTTTGCTGAAGCCATTAATTTCCTCAGATAGTACCTTTACTAATTCTATAGGATGTGATAGTTGGCTACACTGTCATCAACAGATAAGAGTAATTTTATGTCCTTTTAATTTTTTACTTGATTTATTAATTTAATATTTATATTTCATATTATCTCATATAATTATATTTTATTATATGTTGTCTGTATATATTAGATATATTACATATTAAATTATTACATAATTATATTATATGATTATATTCTTTTTCTTTTATTATTTGCTATTACTAGCATTCTCAAAACCATATCAAATAATTGTGTGGAAAATTGACATTCTTCTTTTATTCCCATGTGCAATAAAGGTTCTAGTGTGGCCACATTGTTTTTTAATTTAGGTAGATACCTTTTATGATATTAGAAATGGTCCCATCATGCCTATACTTTGTATGGTTTTAGCATAAACAAGTATTACATTTTTTCTAAGGTTTTCCTCCCATCTATCAAAATAATTGTGACTGGATTTTTTAAAATAATTAATTACATTGTTTATTTTCCTGATGATAAGTAATCCTTGTAACTTTGGTTCATGGTGAATGATTTCCTGGATCTATCACCATAGTCTATTTAACAGGATTTTATTTAACGTTATTATGTCAATATTATTGTAATTGGTCTATCATTCTTCTCCTATGTTTTATCCTTACCTAGTTTAAGCATAAAATAATTTTGGCAGGTGTCTTTACTTATCAGTTTTTGAAAATAATTTATACATTATATTTGTATAAAAATAATTCATATATAAAGAACAATTATGCCAACTGTTCTTTAAACATTTGATAGAATTCTCCTATGAATCCATCAAGACCAGGAGGTTCCCTCACCCACACGCTTCAGTAGTTCCTTTACAGCTAGTTCTATTTTCTTTGTGAGATTGGGTTATTTAAGATCTCTGGATGGGCTTCAGTCATTTGAGGTATTTTATACTTTTGAAGGTGTTTCTCTATTTCTTTCATGTTCTCAATTTTGTTGGCATACAATAAACTCTGGTTATTCGTTTTATTTCTTCTAGCTTTGTTGTGATTTCACCTTGCTCATGGGCTAATGTTTTATTTTCTTTCCTCTTCTTTTTAATCAAATGACTTAAACATATCAATTATGTTAGCCTTTTCAAAGAAACAGATCTTAGGTTTTTAAAAATCTTTTTTGCATCTTTTTATTTCCAATTTATCTATTTCCCCTTAATTTTTAAATATCTTTTATATATATCTTAGTGGGGTTATTTGCTGCTTTATAATTTTTAAATGTATATTCAATTCATTGATCATTTTCTATTTTGTTAATGTAAATTTGTCATGATATGATTTTTCCCTAAAAGAGTGCTTTAGATGGAATTTTGTTATGATGTTTTATCATTATCATTATAAAGAACCATTCTTTATTTAGGATTTCATTAAGTCTCTAATCAGCTCTGTCTTTTCTTTGCACTCCACAAACTAAATACTATTTTTATTGTGTGATGGTTTGCAAAGGATGTTTTTTATTGTTTCTTCTTACTATTTATTTTTATTTGCAATATCTCTCGGCCCCAATAGTATTTTTTTTTATAAAAGTGTCATATGATGCTGAGAAATGTGCTCCATCTTCATAATTTCTGTTTACATTACAGAATCTAACTCGAGTTTCCTCTGCAATTTGTCCAATTCTGTATTTTGTCTTTTGTCTCTCTTTCAGTTTGGCTTTTTCAAAATGAAGAAAAAGGCATAGAAATCATATATCAACATTGTGCTACTTTTTATGCTTTCTTGTACTTCAGTTAATTTTTCCTTTACAAATTTGCCTGCTAGGATATTTTGAACATAGAAGTTAGTTGGTTAGCTGTCTACATTTCAACTCAATGTATTTTCCTTATTTATCCCATTTTGTGTTTTAAATATTTCTTTTTACTTTGTTTTTATGATGATAGGATAATTGCCACTGTGGCTTTTTAGAGGGTTCACCTAATGTACAGGAAAATTTTCCCCCAGCCCCTCATTTTTTCCTATATATATGCAACACACACTCTCTATCTATTTTCTCCTCCAACCTTTCACTCATTTTCATTTTATTGCATTCTTCAATTTATTCACTATTTAAAGTGATGAGAGTTAGGCCTATATTTTCCTCCATTTATCTCTATTTTTTTTATTCTCAAATTAGGAATTTTTCTCTCTCTCTTCCTCCATAAAGATAGAATTTTGGCTCTTTAGTTATTTCAGCTTAATTTCTTTTAAGGTAATCCCATTTTTACTAGCTTTCTTCTCACCCTTAACTATTTCCTCCTCCTATTCACTGTCCCTTTCCTTAGTTTTGCTTAAGGTATTAGTTCCCTTTTCATTTTTATCGCATTATTTCTTTCCCCTTTCTTCTCTCAGTTCAGTAATCAAAATCTTCACTACCCTCTTCTCTTTAAGCTTGTTTTGTTCACCGGCTTTCAAAATGTCATTTTCTTCATATTTTCCTGAAAAAAGATTTCATTCCCTCTTCTTCTTCATTATTCATTCTCCCTTTCTTTTTACTCTATACTGTTACTTGATTCATGGCCCTTACACTTATTTAGTTCTTCTCTAATCAATGTATTCCTCATGGAATCAAAGAGTCTAAGGTATCTATTTAGAGTTTCCTCTTTTAAATTGTTTCTGTTATAGTTCTTCCCCTTTGAGACTTTTGTCTGTTATACCTCATCCTTAATTAACAATCCTGTCATACTTCATCCTGCAGGTGATGGAGAGGATATTTGTTTCCCTATGGGAAGAATTTTCTTATGTCCCAGATTGTGCAAATCATTATTAACCTTTGCCTTCCTCATTGTCATCCCCTCTCCCTTTTGCTATGGAATTTCCTCTCTGGGTCTATATTGTCTCACTGTTCTGGAGGCCACTCCCTTTATAGAATATCTTCTTTCCCCTAGGCGAATGTGTTACTCCCTCCCTTCATTGAAACAAGATTTCTCCCTTTCTTTTCCCCATTTCAATCCCCTTCTCTGTTGCTTCATGCTGTCTCCTGTAGGGTTTCTTCCTAGTGAGAGACAAGAGGAGATGTTTTCCTTCCATTGTTAGCCTTTGACTTAATTAACATATGCCACACATTTTCATCTATCTTTTTCTTTCTCATGTCTTGTCTTTTATGCACCCTCTCATTCTGTAATTCAGTCCAGCAAATAATATTGATTTACCTATAACTGGGGAGGGAGCAGAGAGAAGATGGCAGAATAAAGCAGAAATTCACCTGAACTCTCTCAAATTCACCTCCAAACAACTATAAGTTAATATAATAACTATATTTAAGTACATAACTATTTATAACTCAAAATGAATTCTAGAACAGCAGACTTAACAAAAAAGAAAATGGAGTAAATTTCCAGCCAAAGAAAACCTAGAAGATTGGTAAAATCTCACTTAGGTAAAAGGGGAGCACAGTCCACTGTAGGCAGTACTTGGGCAAGCCAGGGGAAGGCCTCCAGTCCCAGCACAGATTAATGGCAAGGCCCTACAGCCTTGACACAGAAGGCCAGCAGCCAGGTCCTGGCTCCCCAGTGTCAGAAGCTAGGGAGAGTGCCCTCTCTACCCCAGGACCAGAGTCCAACTTTAAAAGTCATGAAATAGGCTGGAAAAATAAGCAAAATAATATTACAAGTTATAAGGGGCTTCCTAGGCTATCTAGTTCAAAAATGTGGATTTTAACAAAAACCCTTTAATATTTCTGACAAATACTTGTCTAGTTTCTATTTAAATACCTCTAGTGACAGGAATTTGCTACCTTCTGAAGTTCACTTTCTTTTTGGACAACTCTAATTATTAGGGACTTTTTCTTTGTATTTTGTTTAAAAAAATCTACTCCCTACAATTGCCACCTAATGATCCTAGTTTTATCCTCTGGGGCCAAGTAGAATGCTTTCTAATTCCTATTTCATAGTGATCTGATAGGTCATGGAAAAGAACAGTCAAGTTAGGATGGCCAACTTATTGGACATGGGGCAGAGTTTGAATTCAAAGAGTTCTCAACAGGGAGAACAAGGGACTGAGTCTAAGAAAGTATTGTTAGTAGAGGAAAATATAAAGTCTCACACCAAGGTGAAAAACAAATGCCACAATTATAAGATGCGAGACAGTAACTAACTGACAATTTCTCTAAAAAAAAGAGAAAAGATCTGGGGTTATAAGTGGTTTGTAAATTCAATAGGTATTAAAAGCCCATACAGCAAACTAAAAAGCTAATGCAATTTAGGCCAGTGCAAGGGAGGCCACATGTCTAGCACATGCTCTGAGCTTCCTCTGTCAGACGATATCTGTAATGTTGTGTTCACTTCCACTTTCTGCATTTCAGGAAGGGTTTGGTCATCTGGAGAGTATGCCCAACCAGATGACAAGAATGGTGAGAAGCCTTAAAACCATCCCATAAGAGGGGCCTTTGGAAGGAATTGGGAATGTTTAGTCTGGAGAAGAAAAGGATTAGGAGGATCCTGATAGCAATGTTCAAGCATTTAAAGGGCTGTCATGTGCAATAGAGATTGGATGTGTTCTTCCTGACCACAGACATGAGCACCGGGAGCAGTGGATGGAAGATTCAGAGGCCCATTTAGGCTTATGTCAGGAATTCTGAATTTTAGAGCTCTTCTGTCAACTTATTGCCTCAGGAAATCATGGGTTCCCTTTCACTAGGGAAAGTGTTCAAGTGAAATCGCTGTGACCACTGTGTAAGGAGGCTATAGAGTAAATTCTTATGTAAGTATGGGTTGTATTTGGTGGCCTTTGTGCCCCCTTTGAGGAGAGACAGATTAAAGGCAAATGATATTCGTTGTTATTAAACAAGCACTTTGGGACTGAAACCAAGTTATCAGGGATGGATTTAGTATAACAATCCTCCAAAGTTTTTAAAAAGCCTGGAGTCAGTGTGAACTACTATAGTACTTCACCAGACCCTTGACCCACTGCCTTCTGCCTCTAAAACATTACTTTTTGATGCTGCTAGACTGTAATTTCCCTCTACTTGAATATAAACTATTGATTAGTAAATAGACTGAAAGACTCAGGTGAACTATACTCATGCTATATATAGATCTGTCATTTAAAGTGAAAAGTGTTCCTAAACTAAACAGCCCTTTGTATACTTGTGTCATCTTTTGAATGTGTAATATCTTTAAGTATGGAATTATAAACCCCTTGAGGGCAGGGATAGTCATTTTTTTAATGTGTTATTTTACTTTTTATGAATCTTTTATTTCTGAATTCACATTTTGAGTTAAATTCAACAAATATTTTCCTGTGTTTTCTACTAAATGAAGACAGCCTAGTATAGGGAACAGAATGTTAGAATTGCAAAATTCCTCTTTTGGCACTTATTAGTTTTGTGATCATGACAAAGTTACTCATCTCAATCTCAGTTTTCTAATCTATAAAAGGGATTAATAATACTTATGGTACTTACCTCCCAAGGGTCTTGTCAAAATTAAACAAAATAATGGACAGAGTACAAGGTGCTATGCAAAACTTAATGTACTGCAGTGGTCGGGGTTATGAGTCCATAATATTCCATATTGATAGATTCACTTGATAAGTGTGCTGGTCGGTTTAATTGGACTACCTTTGCCTTTTTTTCCTTTCATTTAAAAATTTTTCTTTTTTAATAGGACATGATTATCTTGATAGAGGTAGGAAAAGGTTCTTTTTAGAAATAAATTTAATGCAAAACCAAAAAATTTCAATATAAATGTTTACATCCTACATGACCATCATCTATCATTAATGCACCGCATTAGGTGCTTGGGGTGTATGTTGTCCCTATCACCTTAGAGGTCTTCAGGTTGAGGTTTTCCAATTTTTGAATTGTATGGCATTCCCTCATGCCATCCTCCAGCTGCTCCTCTTATCTGGACTTAAACATGATTCATTCCAGATTGCCTTTCAAAGGGCATGTTATTATCCTATACATTTTTCCTTTCCTGAGATTTACAGTTTTTCAATTGTGGGTGTTCCCTTCAGCTCCAGGGTGAGTTCTTTCCCAATTAAAGAGAGAAGAGTTAGTAAGAGAGACAGATTTTCTACTTTTCTTTACTAGATAAAGAAGGTCCTTCGGGTCATAGGTCCTTCTGGCATTTTTCCAAAGGTCAGTATTCCTGAAATGCCAGAAGAGCCCATCTTTCTTAATGTTGAATGGAGAAGGCAGAGCTACTAAAGAGTCATCTATAACTAACTGCTATGCATTTTGATGAAATGAAAAATAGAACTTGCCATTACCAAACACTAGGAAACCTGTATAATCCATCTCTCCTCACATCCTTCATATTCAGTGTGTCAAGGGTCTTTGTAATCATATTCTGAAGTACAAACCAATGAGAAATTGTAGGATTTTCATTGTTGCCTACACTTTGAGCAAGTAAGGGGGGGGACAAACACTCAGCACAAAGCAAAAACTGTGAAGCATTTGAAATGTATCTAAACCAAGCGTGAATAAATCAATAATCCCAGGCTCTCTAGGGAGTGGGAAAAACAAAATCAGAGGACCAATCAGAACACAACTTGGCAGGTCATCTTTCCATCATCTAATGCCCATTTATAAAAATGAACAACTGACTATTATTTGAAGACTGCATCCCAATTTCCCTTAGAATTAGCTATGTAGTAGGAAATAGTCTACAATTCTGCTTTCAGATTTTGTGTGAAGAAGCTTTCAAAAGGCATAGAAGTCACATTAGGTGTAAGAGAATAAGGATATAATTAAAAGTCTTTCAGCTGGTACTGTTAGCTGTATTTCATTAAATCCATTTGCCACTAAACTAGAAATACAATGAAAGAATTGGGAGGATGTGGCTGCTTAGAAATGGCAGACCAATGGCAAAGCCAAGAGACATTTTTTTTCATATTTGGAGGCTGAAAGAGAGGAGCCAATGGATAGATAGGAAGGCTCTGGAGAGTATAAGGCAGGACTGCTTGTCCCGCACTTCCCCAGTCACTACATGAATAAAATTGGGCTTTCTTTTTGTAACACAGTCACTTAAGAGAACATGTACAATCAATACAGCAGTCAACAAATATTTATTGAACAATAGACAGATGCATAACAATGCTCTCTATATTTTAGGGAAATGAAGTCCATCTTGAAATAACCAATTTAACTGACTGAAATATTCATATTATATATACTATATGTACATATATGCATATACACATTAAGCATATTCTCCCTCTCTATAAAGAAATATAACAACTTGAGAATTAAAAGGCTACAGGAGATTTACCTTTATAAATTAAATAAATCATTAGGATTTAAAATACCAACAATTCTTTTTGAAAGTAAGATAAATGTACATCTTCCCACTAGCTCAGTTAGAGAGGGGAAGGTAAAAGGAGATCAGTGGAGCAGCAGAATGAACAGAGGCATAAGACAGACCAAAGAGAAGGAGGAATTTTAGTCCTGAATGGGTAAAGGTAAAGGTTAAGGGAAGCTTTCTTCACATTCCAAGAAGGAAAAAAAAATACTTAGAGATCCAGGTGTGTACTTATCTGGGACAAGATATGAACAATTCACTTTTTTGCCCCATGGTTTCAGCCTTATTGGCATTTAAGAGTTCCTCAGAAAGTGGATTTCTTCTTAACTTCATCTGGTCCCCAGAAGGCAAAGGGATCTCTCATTTCACATGCTCTCCAGAAGCTAGGGGGCTTCCTGGAATTATCATTAATAATCCCAGATATGTCAGCAATAATTTCTAGATTCCACAAACTCTGCTCACACTGTGAAACAGTTTTACCTCATCTTGTAAAGGAAATTTTTAATAGGGCCAACTCAGGTTCATATGTGCAAAATTCCTACTCTGATACCTCACTGTGGCATAGAGTGAAATCTGGATTCTCTGAGTTTGTGCCAGTGCAACACGGATTGTGGCTGCGCCCACCAAGTTAGAAAGGTTTCCATGCTGTGATAGGGATAATCTATTAACCTAGGTCTAGGCTAATAGCTGATGAATATTTCAATTGAACAGTACAACACATCATTAACAATGTATTTGCATTGAAAGAAGGAGAAATCACACTGAACAGAACTGCAAATCCTTGTAGTAAGTCTTGGATTGACTCATATCAGCATGGGGGTGAGGGGAGATGGTATAAAACAGATTCTCATTTAAACAAGGCCCACATTCCTGTTTCCTGGTGTGTAAAGTGTCTTATACAATGGCATATTAATAATGTCACCTGCATCAGAAGAGGAACAAGACTTTTTGTCAGAGTGATGTTGGGTGGAAGACAGGCACAGAATGAGGTGTAGACATTTTATTTTCCTTGGTTATATACTTAATTTGTTACAAAGGAGGGCTTTGGAGGTGGTGGAGTTGATAGGTAATGAGAGTGAAAAAAAGAATCAATTCAACATTTTAAAACACATAGAAGGGAATAGAAGGAATTTCAGGAAGGGACATAGATAATTCAGGCCTTTTGTTACTATAATGTGAAACTTAATAAGTGTGATTTAATATATAATTCTCTTTGTAGATTTAAATTTTTATATTTAACTACATGCTTTTTTAAAAAGAAAAATTTAAAAGGTCATTACTGCCTTGTTAATTTTAATGTATATATTATATCTGTTCTTTATGTGTGACCGTACGTAATAGAAGTTCAGTTTCTTATACAGTTCTCATTCTTGTTCTTTGCATATTGAAATCTTTGTCTCATTCAATCCATCATTCCTAATTTGTGTTCTATTACCTTAATTTTTAAAAAAAAACACATTTTGCCGACTGTATTTCAGTTTCATTTGTAATTTCTTTTATGCATTTAACAACATTCTTCTGATAAAGGAGTCCACAGGCTTGGTCAGACTGCCTAAGGGTTCCAGGATATACAAAAAACGGTTAAGAACATCTGATTTAAGTTTACAATATTAATTTTAAAGGCCAAGGTCTATCTTCATATTGTAATTTTCTGTTGCTATTTGTTAGGAAGCTTCCCATCATAACATGTTGAAGTGGCTGCTCTTTAGTCATTGACTATTTTTTTGCGGTACAGGTACACAAGACCTTGTGCACTAGAAAAGGGAAATGGGCTGGGGTAGAGTGGCACCCTGATCAAACATTTAAAACCATCTCAGTGCTTCCATATTGATCCCTCTGGTCTAGAGATTTTCAGACCCACAGAGTACTGTTTGACCACCTCTGTAGATACTGGTTCGAGCACAATTCTAATTGTTTCAAGGGAACAGGAATTACCTACTGAGTGCTCTGGTGTTTTGACTGCAATAAATATTTAATAAAACATTCCTCACAAGAAGTTGCACGAGGACTAGGGTCTTGAAACCAGAAATGGCAGCATTTACCCAATTTCAGGACCTTACAGAAAAACTGGTTCTAATTTAAGCCCCCTTGCAAGACCTCTCTCAGCATCTGCATTGTCAGCAGCTTAAATTGACCACAGAATGATAACTAAATAATTTAGAAAATCATAAGATGATTTAGGCATTTAAGATGTGTAAAAGGTAATTAAAACCACACTGTAGGAGGCTTAAGGCCATAATGTAACTGGCTGCTCCACAGCTGGGGTCACTGGTTATGTTGTAAAAATGCATATGTTCAATTTATGATCCTAATGAGGAACATGGAATGTTTTGCTTCTTCATTTGCAGCGCTCATCTCCAGAGGATGTGAGAGTCTGGACTTTAATGTGAATGTAAGCTCTTTATGGTTTTTGGTCATATCTTGGCTATCGTAATCTGCTTCATATGCCTGCATGTGTCTTGGCATTTGCCATCATATGGGCAAATGCTGCCCTTACATGACAAAAATAATAGGATGTTTCTCTCTTACTAGTAACCAGTGAGTGATAAAACATATGCTTTAACTACCCTATTTATCACAAAACGTTCCTATTAAAACCCAAGGGCAGTGTCTCTAAAAGGTGTCAATACTCAGGCATTCAATTTATCTCATAACCTGAGATCTGCAGAGAGTTTTAAAGGAAGCATTTCTTTTTTATTCTCTTATGTCATGCATATATCCATGTAATAGTACTAATCATTAAGTCAGGTCATTTTCTTACAGGCTACTCCTTATTGGTGGGATTTAACCATCACTAGTTTCCAGGACCTTCTCTCCTTAGAAATGATGAAATAATTTGTACCCCATATGTTTCAGACATTCTTGAGCATGGTTTCTTTAGCAGCACATTTAAGAACACAAAAAGTCCATGATGACATATTCACAAGATAGAAAAAAATATATAATTAGGAAGTTTTTTATAGCTAAGAAGACCACATCATTAGATAACTTAAGCACTCATTTCATCTCACCTGTTTATTATAGTAGGAAGAATGCAAGATTTGGAGTCAAGTGAGAAGTGGGTCAGTCTCACCTCTGACACTTACTAGTTGTACAACCACAGATTAGTCATTTAACCTCCAGGAGACTCTTTCCTCCTCTCTAACATGAGAAAGCTAATCCCAAAAGTACGTACTTCACAGGATGGTTACAAAGATGAAAATCATATAGGACATGATAAGATGCTTTGTAACCCCTATAGTGCTATCTAAATGACAACATTATTAACTAGAAGCAGTTAATACTGAATATACTATGCTTAACTGTTTTCAAGTACCGAGCTTTGGGGGCAAGTATTCACAAGCTCCTTTCTGTAGTTACAGGAAATCTTTTCTAGAGTGGGCTAATTGGAAACTATCAGTCTGAAAAAAATATACATACATATATGCATATACTTTAAAGAATACATATTCTTCAATGTAGTACAGTTTTATCACTTAGAACCTACACCAGTTCTAGGTATATAACAGAACAAAGCAACTGGAACTAGGTAGACAGGTAACTGAAATATGGGATGGCATAATGGATGGAGGGTCAGCCTGCAATCTGGTAGTCTTGGGTTCAGATCCTTTCTGGGACTCACCAAGTGGCCATGGGTAAGTCACTTAACTATGTAATGTCCCCAGGCAACCCTTTAAGATTGTAAGCTGACTTGGTGACCTACATCCTAAAGAAGAAACCCCCATACTAATGAATAATAAAATAAACAGCAGAACCCTGAACGGGATTAGTTATCTGGAAAAAAACAAACAAACAAAACAACTGCTTTACTGAGTGATTTTTAGTTGCGATTTTTGATAAGTAAAGGGGATTATGAAAGTCCCAGAGCAGATATGACTTCCATATTCCTTCTTCATCTCTTTCTGCAAAGTTCCAATGTAAGTTTTCTGAACTTTCATCAACTTGGATTTAACAGAGTCCAAATTAGTGGGGAATAATGACCATCTTCTTTAACTAGAATGTAACAACTTCCCTTATCTCATGGGCCCATGGGCCCTGCGCCAGTGTCCACCATCTAGGCTGAGCATGTGCTGTGCCGAGTCATGGAGGTTCTCCCACACAATGCCTCAGCCCATTGTTGGGGGCCCCTTTTAGACACAGCCTTCTAAACTCACTTCCTAAAGCCTTTCCCGCTTTCATAAAGCAAGCTTGTTTTCAGTTCATTCCTTTTTATCCGTTATATAAACTAGGTGGACCTGGATACTTAACAGAAGAATCTGAAGCATTTGGTTGTTATTAGAGGAAGGATAGCTGACTCACACATGCAAAACATTAAAGAAACCTTACAAACGTTCGAGGGATTTGTTGTTGTTTTCGTTGTTTGAGGCTATGCAGCCCTTAACCACATCCTGAAGTGCACATGGCCATCAGACTTTTTTTTCTTTATTACTCTGTATAATTTTAGGCTAATAAAACAAACAAGAAGCATTTTTGTATTTTCTATTCCCAGCATTTTATTGTTTTTATTTAAAGGTAACATACTGTACATGGTTCAGCTTTGGGGGGAGGTAGGAAGGAGGAGCAATTCTTTTGTCTTTATGAGGCATCCCCTCAGTTACCAACATTCACACAAACACGTGCTTGTGTTGAAGCACTGTCACATCCCGGGTCCACATTTTCCACATGGACAGAGTTTCCCAAACTTCCAGGAAGTTGTTAACCTGAAGGGCTCAGGATTGAACATTCCTTATCTTCAGTAGCAGTCCAGCCACAGTGGGGACCAAGTTACTGTCTGACACAGAGTCACCATTTTTAAATCAGATTTTTTTTCTTACTTCTCAGGAAATAATTCCTGTCTTTATCTCTGTTCACTTGGAGGGGGCGGGGAGGGGGAGAGGGAGAAGGAAGAAGGATATTTGGATATTTTCTATTCTTGGCCTCTGCAAGCACTGATACATTTTGCTAGAAGCTATTTTAGTGTTTTGAATCCTATAATTATGAATGTTTACGTGTAGGCTCTTTGGTAATCTAAACGATTACGTGAAATGAAAACCCAGTTTATGCCCTAGATGCTGTTGGAGTGGTCATCCAATACTGTATTTGTCTAACCAAATGGTGCATTGTTGTTGTGGGTGGTCCATGTTGAGTTGCCATACCCAATTATTATTTTAAAATATGTAACCAAGAATATCTGACCCTGATAGAAGTGAATTACATTTTTGCTTTCAGTTCTATTACCAAGTTAACTTTTAACATCCAACCATAGGTTGGAGTAAGTATTTTTAAAAATCTCATTTGTCAACAAGCAAGTTGAAACCTAATTACCATGAAATGCAACTTTGTCTATAAGCCAAAATGCTGTGTGCCTCCAATGCATTTCTTTTTTTCAAACATCCAGCTTTACTTTAAGGAGAAAAGTCTGACCACTCAGTACTTTATGGGAAAGCTTCTTTATACAGCTAATATTTCAGTAACAGATTGACGTTGGAAGTGCTGGTTAAGCATTGACTCGAATAAGTTATAAGAAGATCACAAAACACCAGCCTTTCTAGAGGTTAAACTTTAGTAAAAAGCCACATTTACTGAGTCTCTCCTTTGTACCAAAATACAGTTTCCAAACAATAAAAATAAACAGACTTTTTCACAACAAGAAATATGGAGATAAAACTGCAGCATCAATATAATCTCAGTTATCACTTAAAGTATTTAGAACAAATAATATTATACTACATTTTTTTTCTCACTACAGACACTGCAAAGAAGGCTTATGCATTTATTTAGTGGAATACAATGTGAAGACTGGTACACTCTGATGTACTGTTCTCTATTTACCTGCTCTAACAAAATGAATTTCCATATGGTTATATTAAGGAGCTTTCCAGAGCTCTTTAAATTTACAGAAAAGAAGATTAAAAAAAAAAAAAAACTAGATCATACAGCTTGAACAGATTTTAGTATATGATTACACATATACCAGGATAGATTTACTCAGTCTAATTCATGGGAAGAGTTGTACTTTATAACAAATGCCTCAAAAGCTCCTTTAGGGGAGATTGATACTGATAGAGTCACAAATGGTTCTTACACATCCAGACAGGCTTTTCATTGTTTGTTGCTGTGATATGTGTCAATGAATCACTAGTAAGTATGTGGGCCAAGCAATTTTATGTGGGTCTTTTTTTATAATTAGATCTAACTTTTTTCTTTGAATGAGGACCCCAAGCTGATGCAATAGGAGTCAGAAATGCCTTACCAATAATAGAATTTGGCCACTTGTGCTCATTTCATCATGGATATGATATGTTGGGGTCAATGTATTCAAGGACTGGCAGATACCTCACACTGACCACATACCCCAGCCCTTCTCAGATTCATTGTTCGTTGGCGCTTATTAAGTAAGTGCAATGTCAGCCAAAGGAAAGCAGGTTAGAGACAAAATCTGCTCCCCCAGCTTGGTCTGACAGTCACATTCATTTCCCATTTTCCAAATGTTTGCCAAATATTAAAGCTATTACTTCATGAACATGAATGTGATATGCTGAAAGAAAAGACAAACCAGAAGGCAGCTGCTGAGGAAAATATTTCAAACCCCAAAAAGATATTTAACATCCTATTAAATAAATAACTTAGAAAGAAATAGAAAGGATGAAGGCAGAATGCACAAGCATACCATACTATTCGTTTTGTTAGAACAGTTTTGCACTAATGTGTTTATATTTCTTAATCCTATCCATTCTTCCATGTTGCCACACCAAAAACTCCTTTGGTTGTGCATTATGACCCAAGTGCTTCCAGTAAATGCTTGCGTGTCTAACTGCTCATTGGATCATCAGGCTTGAATGAGCATTGAAAGTCTTTGATATGAGTTAGTATTCCATAAATAACTTTCCCCAAAGATCATTCATCTGATTGTCTCACGTCCTCCAAGTTCTATCACAGAAATAAAAAACAAAACAAAACAAAAAACAGACATGTTGTTCACTCTGGGAAGAGCATCCATCCCATTTGATCTAGTCTATATCTTCATTATAAGATATGACACAGAACTAATTCGAATGATTTCTTTGCCAGCAGTGAGTACAAAACCTTCAAAGACTCCCTCTCTCTCAAACAAGCAGAGGTCTGTAAGGTCTTTGCTTTTCAAGACTACTCTTCTCGAGGATTACCAGATATTCTCAACAAGAGAGCTTTTGATTCCACTTGCATCAAGAAATACTTCATCTACGAATGTACTACCATGGGAAGAAAGTGAGCAGAGGTGTTTTTCCTTCGTGTTTTCTGTCCTCTCCTTGGAGCTCCCTTCCCATTCAATGCCACATACATCTGTCTCCCATTGTGCTGCCAGTTAAAAGATGCATAGGTGTTGTATCCATTTTCCTCTATCCTTTCCTTCAGCTTGCAATCATTGTTGAATTCTCTCTGCAGAAGAAAACCAAAATGTGATCTTTAAATAGAATTTGACTTTCTCCATCATAAAATCAATACTGTCAAGAGAATTATGGTTTGGAGGTGTTTTGGTTGTTGCCATTTCAATGCCAGTTGTGCATAAGAAATATTAACCAAAAATGTACAGTAAACCTCATAAAAAACAACTTTCAGGCTTAAAAGTATAAGATTTATTTTCATATATTTATGTAACCACCAATTGGGGTCCCTGTTATATCCAGTGTGTTTAGAATGCAAAGTGCTTTAAGTGTCTAGATTGTCCAAAAGTAGTGCCGTTAACCTTTTTTTTTTTGGAGGGCAAGGTGGGTCAAAAAATAAAGAATGTCATTTTCGTCTTTCTCTCACAGTAGGAGCTGTGTGCCCCAGGATGAGAGGGCGCTGGCAGTGGGGGAAAAATGTGGATTGGGAAAATGGTTAATCCTTATTTGCAAGGTCACAGTAAATTTTCAAAGTATAAATAAAGAGAAGTAAATAGACAATGAATCCCGATGGGAATGTAGAGCTAAAGAGTGTTATGCTACTTTATATATTGAATTTCATCATTTAAATATAAATCCTTCTACTCCTCTTAATCATTCCTGTATACCACACATCATAAGGGATATTCCAAGCCTTCTACGTTCAATTCTTCTATGGTACCCAATTCCTGCCCCCCAGTTGAGGAGTTACCTTATGCTCTATCCTGCAATTCTCCCTTTCTGCTCATGTCATGTCCTTCTAACATTATCCCCCCACTATGTCCTTCACTTCAGTCTCTGATGAAGAGGTTACCCTTCTCCTTGTGAAAGTTAACTCAAACACACACTCTTCCCATTCCTTCCTTTCTTCTTTGGCAGATTGCCTCCAATAAACATCCGCCCCACTCCCACTGCTAATCTTTAGTTTGTTCCCTATCTACTAGTTCCTTCCCTGGTGCCTACAAACATACCTAGTTCTATCTCATCCTTAAAAAACCCTCATTAGATCCTACTATCCCCCTTCCTATGAGTCTTATCTCTCTCTTCCCTTTCTCAGATAAACATTCTAAAAAAAATTTCTCTACATTCCACCCTTCCACTTTCTTTCCTGTCACTTTCTTCTAACCCCTTTGTAATCTGACTTTTGACCTCATCATCCAACTGAATCACTCTTTCCAAATTATTAATGATCTCTTAACTTAATGTCATTTAATCAGTTCTCATCTTTTCTCCTCCCCACCCTGTAGCATTCAAAATTCTTTGACCACCTTTCTTGAATATCATTCTGTCTTCTCTCTGGATTTTCATGACATTTTTCTCCCTTGGTTCTCCTGAAAACTTTCTAAATGACCTTTCTCAGTCTGCACTGTTGGATCTTTATCTATGTCACATTCTCTTACTATGGATATTACCTCAGACTCTGTCTTAGGTCCTCTTTCTTTTTTTCATTTGGTGATCTCAACAGCTCCTATGGATTTGATCATCCTCTCTATAGAGATGACTCACTGATCTATACGTCTAGCTTTAGTCTATCCTTCAATCTTGCATCATCAACTGACTTTTGAATATTTTAAACTGGATAGTACATAGCCATGTGGAACTCAACATGTCTGAAAACAGAAATCATTATTTTTTTGCCAAGCCTATTCCTGTTCTGAACTTACCTATTGCTGAAGTACCATCCTTCTGGTCATGCAGGTACACAACTTCATTGTCATGCTTGATTCTCACTGTTTCTCCAATCTCTTATTTCATTCCCTACAACATCTCTTGTATCTATCCCTTTTCTCCCTTTGCTCTTGCTTCCACCTGGGACAGGCTCTTATTACCTCAATCTCAAACTATTAAAGTAGCCTTTTAATCAATCTCACTGCCTTAAGTCTCTTTAGTTCATTCTCCACTCAGTTGCCAAAATGATTTTCCTAAGAGACCTGAATATTTCACTCCATTACTTAATAAATTCCAGTGAAGCCCTATTACTGCTTGAATCTAAAAGCTTCTGTTTGGCATTAAAGAGCTTCACAAATAGCCCTTTCGATCTTTCCAGTTTTCTGACACATTGCTTCTATGTCTCTCTGGATGTGCCATATTGGCTCAGTTGTCACAGACAATATTCCATTGCCTGTCTCCATGCCTTTGTTCCAATTGGCCCTCTCATGCCTGTAATATTCTTCTTCTCTATCTCTGACTCCTAGAATTTCTAGTGATTAAATAAGAATAATAATAAGAAAAATCACTTTACAGCACTTTAAGATTTGCAGTGTGCTTTATATATGTTATCTCATTTGATCATCATAACAATCTGGGGAAGTATCTATTATTCTCATTTTAGAAATTAGGATACAGAAGATGATAAAGTTTAATTGACTTTGCCAGGGACACACAACACATAAGTGAATCTGGACTTCTTGCCTTAAAGTCTAGCACTCTATCTGCTACTCTACTGTTCCATCTAGATGCCTCTACAAATGCAATTTATTTGAATGTGTTGAGAATTCAGGAACTAAAAGGATGACCCTTTAGCACAGAAGTTGCTGAAATTGTTTGGTGTAATGGATCCCCTTGACAATGCAAGACCTTTAGATCCATTCATAGAGTAATGTTTTTAAATATATAAAATAAAGACACATAGGACTACAAAGGAAATCAATTATTGTGAAACATTAAAAAATTAACAATTTCCTGGATCCCCTGGAACCTATCCATGGATCAGTGGACTCCAGTGAAGAAGCCCTTCTTTCATTCACAGAGAACATGAAAAGATGGCAGGCTACCTAGGCTAAGTGAGAAAATAGTTAATCTACTTACTCCCCGGTTCCCTCCTCTTTCATCCCCAACTTATACTAACTAATCAGCAGGTATGGTCAATTTAGAATGCTGTGATGTCTATTGTCTTCTGTATCTAGTTATCATATGTGGCACAATGCTGATACAATTCCGTCCCCACAATTCAGACCTCTGACCATTTAAATATCTATTTCTGTATGTTAGAGGATTTTTTTGAGAATCATCGAGATAGAATCACAAAAAAAGGTTTTGAAATTGGTTGATCCAAAGAGTGGTCACTAATCATTCATGGTCACTTGGAAGGTGGTCTCTAATAAGTGTATTAAGGATCAGTATGTACTTGTCTGCATATCATTTAACATTTTCATCAAAAATACTGAAATGAATGATGTGCTTATCAAATTTGTGGATGATACAAGACAAGGAAGGCTAGATATGATGTTAGATAGAATCCAGGGTCAAAATCTAAAATATCTCAGAAAGCAAAAAAGTTGGATCAAATCTAGTAAAATGAAATTAAAAGAGATTGAATTGTTCTTAAAGTGTGGTATGGGTAGCCTGGGAGTTTGAGAGACTCTTTGAGGCAATCTATTTTCATTAGAATAATAAAATATTTTAATTTATAATACAGTAAATTATCTATGTAGCTTACATAAACAAGTTATTAGCGGGGCTCCTTAATAATATTTAAGCTCATGAAAAGGTTGTGAGACCAAAAACGTTGAGAACTGCTGGTATAGTCTTATATTTTGGTTATCAAAATCAACTTCAAAAGTAAGGAGATAGAGGAGACATCACTAGATAACGCTATGTCTAAAAAAAATAAAAAAACTGATGGTGTTAGTGAAATATAAAGTCAATGTAAATTAATTAATTGCTGTGGCAGTTACTAATGCAAATTTGACATTATGTTACATTAAAAAAGGTGGCTTTAGGATCAGGTAGGTGATATTCTCATCATACTTCACCCTGAAATATTTGGACATCATATTTTAGTAAAATCACTCAAGTTAAAAAGGATAAAGAATCAGGCTTGTACTACATTTATATAATCCCTGATACTAGGAAGGCCAAGCCTGTGACTTACTTGAAATGAAGAATTCTGAGCTGGGATAGTACTAAGCTAAGTGAGTGTCCTCACTGTTTGACATGAATGTATGCTAAGTGTCTGAGAGCAGCATGCTACCAGGCTATCTCAAGAAGAGTCATAAAATGAGCAAGGCAAAGCTTCTGCAATGATCAGATAGCGTTCATGAGAGGCCGCTGTACTTCCAGGCTAGGAAAGATAGGCAGAGATCCAGCCTCAAAATAAAACAAACAACCTCCCACCTGCAACAACAACAAACAGATGATAGGGCAACCAGGATAATGAAAGGTTTCAAGCCACATGTGACTCAGGTGAAAAAGTAAGGGACATTTAATATGGAGAAATGAAGATTTACATAGTCACAGTGATGGCTTTCAAAACATTTTAAGGGTAGTAATAATGAAGAAGAGCTAAATTTATTTTTCTTAATGCAGAAGGCAAAACTGGGAAGAACAGAAATTTCAAAGAGGCAAATTTCATTTAATATAAGGAAAAAATAACTTGGGTTCCCTTAGAGGATAGTGGGTTTTTACAAATAAAAACATTCAAGCCAAGGCTGGATGACCATGTATGGTGTTGAAAAGATTCTATCTGGGTAACAATTAGACCAACTGGATTCAGTGTTCCCTTTTAAATTCAAATTTTGTGAAAATACGTCAAAAAATAATTTGTGCTTCTGATACATCTACCAGCTGGATGCACTGCATGGTTGTTACTGTTGATCCAGGTATAGGTCACTCTTTGAATGTAGGACAGGGGTGGGAGAACCTGGAGCGTCAAGGCCACCTATGACCTTTTAGGTACTTGGGTGCAGCTTTTTGATTGAGTCCAAGTTTTACAGAGGAATTTATTAAGGATGATACACATCTACAAACATACACATGCCAATAAAAACCCAAATGGGGTCATGGAGAGGTAGGCACAACTGGACAACATCAACAACCGTGTGTGTGTGCATGTATGAAATACAGTTATATATCTATATAACATGTATGTATATATTTATATACACACACACTTATATGTATACACTTATATGCATATTCATATTTTTTTAAGTGTTCCGTTTTCATTCCACAGAGTCCCTACTTTTACTTCAAGTCATACAGTTCTGTAGCCAGGATATACTTGAGTTCATAGAAGCCCAAATTTAGATATGCCTTCTACCTGTTCCTTATGTTTAGAATCTATAGTCACAATTGTATTTCTCTTTTCAATGTCCACAAAGCCAGCTAGTATTCCCTGCTTTAGCTTTGGGACCAGTACAATGGAATGCACTCCCCCTCCAAATCTCTAACCTGAAACTCTGGTTATCCATTATTCTACTGCAACTATTAGCATTTGACTGATAATTTAACTCATTTCTTATCTTCAACAATAATTGAACACTTGATTTTCCTTTATCTGCAGAATAAAGACCAATATTCTCTCTGGTTTACTGTAATTAATAATAATGACACATATAAAGCTTTATGATCTACAAAGAATTTAATACGTTTAACATCAGTTGATCCTTACCACAGCCATGGGAGATAAGATTTTTCAGGTATGATTATTTCTATTTTATAAATGAGGAAACTGAGACTTAAACAAGTGATATATCAAGCTTACCTCTTATTACTTCCCTATATGGACCTCTCCCTAAAGATTCTCCCCCTTCACTCCATTGTCTTTTTTCTTAATTGCCTACATAGCCCCTTTCAAAATTTTTCCATCTTCTATTGCCTAGATTTAGTTCCAAGACTTCCTTGAAACCTTCATAATTATTACAATCTATAATGAACTACCATTGTATCTAGTTACAATTGAAACTTAATTGTTTCATGCATAATAGTTTTGTCTTCTGACTCAGAACCTAAACTTCCTGTACATTTAAAAAAAAAAACTACAAGGTATTGAGGAATTGAATTGAAAGATATGGCTCCAAATTCCACACCTAATGCTTATTAGCTCTGTGACCACAAGTAATTCATTTAACCTCTCTGGACCTCGATCCCCCCAAGTGTAAAATAAATATCATAATAAACGATCTATTTCCCAAAGTTGTTGTCAAGATCAAATAAAATAATGTATGTAGAGTGCTTTGTAAATCTTAAGATGTCTTTTAAAGACTAAAAAAGTCTTTTAAAATTGATGTTATTATGATCTATTCTATAATTTAACTGGCACATAATAGGTAATCAATATATACTTGTTGGTACACACAATATTACATATAACATATAACCTTTATGTATGAAAGTTATCATTGAATGAATTCATGTATTCACTATATGTATGTATGTGTATATATATATATACACATACATACATACAGTCACATATTACAAAGACATTATCAGAGGATAATTAAAAATTGGACAATATATAAACCTGGGTCACACTTTACCTGTGATGATATCCATTTAGCTTCAAGTAAGACTGTGTTAGGGTCACTACTATAGGGGAGAAAACGTATATATACAAGTGAAAATCCAGCACATGATCATTCAAAGAGAGGCACTACTGATTGTTTTTGAGGGCTTAAAACAACAAACAGTATAGTTGATTAGAAAGAAAATGGTTTCAAATAATGAATATGCTAATCATTTTCCTCACTAAAAGTAAAGAAGGATTTATGGGGATATTCAGAAGACACCAGAAATCCATAGGTTAGATTCCACTGTTAGCCATGATACTCATATGAAGGCAGTCTGTGTTTTAAATCAAATGAAACAAAATGGTTTGGTTTGGCAATGATTCCCTTTAACCTGAGTATAGCTCTCAGGCCAACCTGACCAGAAGTTCCTCTGATAGGTCTCACCAGTTGCCATGTCAGAATATTTACTGATGATCAGTAGCAGGCAAACAGATAAACAACATGGGGTTTGTCTGCTCAGAACTGCTGACTGCTCAGTGCTTGAAGTTTGGGAGAATTATTGCCCATGCAGGTCTATTTTCAAGCAATTTAATGATAACAGAATTATTTGGGGGAATAGATGGGCTTAAAATCCTGAAATGATCATACCGACTTACTAAAGTCAATTTTGAAAACAAAAAGCATACTTACTGAACCATAGAGTTTTCCTTTCTTATTCATGGCTAAATAATAGTTGCTGTTAATGGCTTTGACTGCTACAACTCCTATTTCCACCGACGTTATCTCCAGGATACCTAAAATTTCAGAAAAAGAGAAATGAAAAAAGGGTCAATAGCACTCAGGAGTTTCCAGCACCTCATCAAAAAAGAAGAAATCCTGAAGGGATGCAGGAAAAAAATTGTTTTTATTTGGCAAAGAGAGAGTATGTGCGTTTTCTGCTGCTCAGAACTAAGAGTATAAAGGCCTTCAAAATGCAGAAAAAAATCAAGTCAAAATACAATGAGCAGCAAGTTCTAGTAGCGTTTCTCTCCATTCTCCCATGAGCACTGATGGAGAAGCATTGTTTTAATTAAAATGCTTCCTTTGCTAACTCTGCATTTTCAACTCTATAAATATTAAAACAACTCTACTCATCTTAGCCTAGATTTCACTCAAATTTATCAGAACACACATCTGAACTACAGCATTAAATTAAATCTGTAACATATGTCAATAATATGTCAGACTTACCTCAATCTGCAAAAACAGTGGTAAACTATTTCTTCCTTGTAGGATATTTTAGATAAACTAAATCTCTTGGCTATATTTAGCTGATAAATTCGTTTTTGGCAAGGGTGTTGACATTCTGGGATACAGAAAGACTTTTCCTTACATCTACATTAGCTTTGTCTTCCCAATGTCAAGGAGGCCATACTGTGTGGGGGAGGAGAAAAACCAACATTTCCCTCCAAGAAAAGAAACTTTTTTGGGGAAATGGAGAACTCATGGTATTAATAGACAATACAATTTGTTTGTATTTTACAGGGATAGAATTGACATAATCAGAAGGGGAAATCATTATGAGGTCGTTTTATAGCTGATTATTTGAAACCTGTGAAATGAAGTGGAAATTTTTGAAGTCTCTTTGGAAATGTGTCCTTATCACATTCATCCACTTACATTCTTAGGCTAACACACATTGGGGACCCCAGTTCTTAGTGTTACAACCATCTAGGAAGATAGCTAAAGTCTATCCTGTCATTTGAAAATTTAAATGCCCAGATCTGGAGGCAGGTCCTTTTTCAAATAAGCTTTGGGATTCTTTCTCAGAATTGTGACTGTGAACATTTGGGGTAGGAATCTTCTGAGCAAATACAAAATGGAATATACTTTGAAAGTCCTACAACTATAGCCCAAAGGTGGTTATAAAAGAAAGTTCTCCTTTGTTTCTTAACGATGGGTTGGGACAATGGCTTTTAAATGAAATGTGATGCCATTTGTCTGCACCCCAGATTTTGTCCTTCCCAACTACAAGGGCAGGAGTCATTTGCCTTTGTGATATCTGGCAGAGAAATTTCCTCCCATTTTTCAGCTGCCTCTTGTGGTCATGGAGTGTCGGAATACATTGTTTCTAGGTTGACACAAGTCAACCTTGGCTACAACAGTGTTCAACAGCCAGCAGCCACGGATTTACTACAGCAAGTAACCAGAAGTACTTCTTCCAGTCACCCAACATGATATAAGCCGGGTTTATCTACTCTGGCAGGAAAACAGAAATGAATGGACTTGGTAGACTATTCTTAAAACCTGCAGAATCAATCATATCACAGGTATAGTTATAATAATAGCAACTAGTTCTTACACAGCACATTTTAAGATCTATAAAATACTTTACACATGTTATTTCATTTGATTTGCACAAGTCTAGGAGGTGATACTATTATCCCCATTTTTTAATGGGGAAACTGAGGCAGACAGAGGATCTTGCTCAGGATCATATAGCTAAGTGTATGAGGTAGGATTTGAACTTGGATCTTCCTGACTCACAAGTCCAGCAATTTATCTACTGTAACACCACCTAACTATTAAATGGGGATGTAAATTAACTGATTTTATTTAAATTTCAAACTCTCAATATTGCACCATGTTTCACCATACATCTACTGTGATGCTTCACTATACTGTAGAGGAGATGCTAGATTCTTGAAAGCTAGAACACAAACTATGGCAGTCTGAAAAAATTTTTGGCATGAGCCTAGCCAAATTTGGAGACAATATCACAGGTTCAGTCAAGGGACCGTGGTTTATTATAAACCCAGAAGCTAACAAGACCATCTAAGATGCAGACGGGATGCAATCTGCATTGGTGGATGGAAAACCCTTTCTAATGAAATCAGACTTCCTTGAAATATTGAAATTACAAATTAGGCCTTGTAATTACAAAATCATATCTATGAAATCTCAGCATAGCAGGGATTAGAGAGCACAGGTAATTCAATCCATATTTGTATTAATTATTGTCATTCTTGTCAGCTCTATTGGTGGATTTGGACATTTTGAGGTTTTGGCATAAATAGGGTAGTTCAACAACGGCTTTGTCTCAGAACATGAAAAGCAAATGGTAATGACACAAACTAATCTGGAAATACTTTCTTCACTCCCCCCATGCTGCAACTATACCCCAAATGAGCCCTTCTTCTTCCCTTCCCTCCCATATGGAAGCCTCACCTGTGCTTTCTCCCTCCAGTGGCCATACCACTGTCTCTGCCCTGAAATCACAGGGCCCCAGGATGTCAAAGACCGATGATGTCCTGGACAACTATTTCCCAGTCACTTGACACCAAGTACAACAATTACTAGTTATAGTTCTCCTATTTTCCTTTGTTTAGCCAGGCCCCAAAGTATAGAATGCAAGTGATGCCTACAGATACTAACTATACTGAAAGCTTGGCACTGAATAGGAGAGAAGAATTCTGAAAGAAATTATTCACCAAGTTAACGAAGTGAGTTTACTTTTGTAAAAGCATAACTCATGGCACAGCCTGCCTCAGCCTCTCGGAGAGCTTTAAGGTGATCTCATCCAAGTAGAGCTCCGTAAGTATACAAAACTAAAAATATTCTCAGTAAATCAGAAATGAACAAGGAGTAGTTAAGTGCCCAATTATACTGGACTTCAATAGACATATTCCTGAAAGTTGTGCCTCAGGGCATTTGTTATTTTTAAGATCTCCTTAAAGAATCCTTTTAAAAAACAAAGGAGGCAAACTGTCACCCCCCTAACATTCCATTTTTCAAATTTGGATTTTTAAACATAGCATCTGTGGGTTTTTTAATAGGACAAATTTACAGGGTGATTGTTTTATTAACTGGTCCCCCATTTCCTTCCATGATCTCTCTTAATGATCTCATCAGTTCTTCAGTTCTTAAGGGTTCAATTATTACCTATGCAAATAATTCACATACATACATATACATGTATGCACACTATATATACATATGGGCAATTATGTATTCATAGATATATTCACTATATCATATGTAGATATACATACACATTTAGCTCTATTCTCTCTCCTGAACTTCAGTTTCATCTCATCCATGACCTATTTGATATTTCCAACCATTCTTCCAATGGTATATTAACTTAACATGTCCAAAACAGACTCAAATTCTCTCATCTTCCTAACTTCCCCTAACAGAAATATTTTCCTCTAGTCCCCTGGGTTTATAAGACTGGAGTCATCCTTGACTCTTCCCTCTTCAACACACCTTATATCCAAACAGTTGCCAAGTCTTATTGATTCTATCTCTACACCGTACTTCACATCTGTCTTCTCTCTACTTACACTACATTACCCAAGGTGGAACCCTCCTCTCATTTCACTTGGACTACTGTAACAGTCTTCTCATTGGTTCCCTGTCTCAAATCTCCGTCAAATCTATATCTGCTAAACTGATACTTTGAAAGCAAATATGACCCCCTCTGCTCAAGAAGTTCTAGTAGCTCTCTCCTACCTCTAAGATAAAATACAAACTTCTCTGTCTGACTTTTAAAGCCATTCACGATCTGGCTCCAGACTGCCTTTCCATATTTACTCATGCACCTTCTCATGAACTCATTGTTCTGATCAAACTGGTCTGCTTGCTATTCTCTCTGCACAACATACACAGTGGATAGAGTGCTGGGCCTGGACTCATCTTTGAGAGTTCAAATCTGGCCTCAGACACTTACTAGCTATGTGGTCCTGAGCAAGTCACCTAACCCTGTTTTCCTCAGTTCCTCACCTACAAAATGCGCTGAAGAAGGAGATGGCAAACCACTGCAGTATCTTTGCCAAGAAAACCCCAAACAGCATCACAAAGACTTGGACATACTTAACAACGCCTGAACAACAACATACACAACATTGTCTCCCATCTCTGTGTCTTTCCACATTCCTGAAATACATTTGCTTGTTATCACAAAATTCTTAATTTCCTTCAAACCCAAACCAAAGGGTCACTTCTTACAGGAGTCTGCCCTGATTCATTTCTGCGTTTCCTTTCATGTGTTTACATTATTGATCTGCAATAGAATGTGAGTTCCTTGAGAGCAGGTACGGTTTGGTTTTATCTTTGTATCTCCAGCTCCTCGTTCAATGCCTGGTACAGAGCTGTTGTTCATCATGGGTTTTCTCAAAGAGGATCAATGATGTCACAAGTGATGTCCTGACTTGTGGGTGAATTGGATTTAAGTGAGGCAGAGTTACACAAAATCATCAGCCTCGCTCTCTCTTCCTGAGGGGTAGGGCAAAAGGCAAGATGATTGGGAATGGCATGGGATTCAGTGGATGATCATGGTGTTTCTGATGCCTGACCAAGCTCTATATGCTCCAGTGTCTTCTTCAGCAACCTTCATGGCCACTAGAACACATGGTTCTCATCTGCCCATTCTTCTAGGAGAATATCTTCCCACCGTTGGAGTAGACATGCCCTAAGTCATTGACAGGTTTGAGGTTGGCTACCCTCAACCTGATTTAACCCATCTGCCAAGAAAATTCTACCAAAACCGTTTACCAAGACAGACACATTTTACCATAATATGGCTGCTGCATATTCTAAAACTTCTTGGAAGCCACAGTTAAAAGTTGGGTGGCAGGTGGACACCTAAGGTAGATGAGTAGCTCTGAGAAAGATTCAAAAAGCCCTCACTAGGTGCTAGTTGTCCTTAAACATCCCTTTACATCTCCTGTTGCATTGAACTTAATTCCTTACCCTATTGCAGAGTTTGTGGCGAAAGTTTATTTCCTTGCACCCTGAATGAAAATCAGCAAACTTAAACCTTGGCCCAATCTTTAGAAAAAGTAATTTTATATAATTAGCTTTCTGTCAAGTATTTCAGATGATAATTCACAGCTATATTCTTGTGAATCAGATTATACACTCACTACACCTAACTAAGATGAGAAAGGGGCCCTCTAAGCATTTATAAAATTGACTCTACCCATTGTACAAACTAACTGCCCATGGAGTAGGGAATTTGAGCTAAACAAATTGTGACACATTAATGTAATGAGATATTATTATAATGCAAGCATGATGAATATGAAAAATACAAATAAACATAGGGCTATTTATTTGAATTTATGTAGAATAAAATAAAAAACCTGGGAAAAATAATCTCTGCACTGGCTTTAATTGTATGTATGTGGGTGTATATGTATGTATATATATGTATATATATATGTGTATATATATATATGTGTATATATATATGTATATATATATATATATATTAGAGAAAGAGAAAGAAAAAGAAAGAGATAGATAGACAGACAGATAGACAGATAGAGACAGAGAACCAAAACAAAACAATTGTGTATCATCACGATGACCAGAGTTGGCCCTGAAGGAATGCTGAAAAAAATGTACCTTCCTATTTGCAGAGATAGAGGTCTCTGGGCATAGAACACTATGTGTACTATCAGAGATTACTGATGTATTGATTGGTTTTGCTCAACTTTTTTATGATCTTTTTTTATCTTTGGAAGAAGGGATGGATCACTGAAGTGGCAGGAAGTAGGATATATTCAGAACTAAAGGTGACACAAAGTCAAAAGAAATTGATAAAAATCATATTTAAAAATACTGAGAAATTTAAAATGACTCTCCCCCCAAATAAAGTAGGATAGACCAATTAGCACAAATACGTCTTTCCTTCAGTCCTATTCTTCTAACGATTGGAATAGAAATGAAATACATGAATGGAATTGATTTATTCATTTGTCAAATTTCCAACAGCAACTCCCATATGCCATGATGTAATGCATAGGATTATTACATACAAATCCGCTTTTCTTAAAATGAAGCATACCTTTAGAACAATTATATCAGGCTTTATTCAGATAATTTCTGCTCAGAAGACTTTTCAGTCTCTGTTCCCTTGGCAAATACAGGAATCAGGTCTTTCTACATGTGGCATTTGTAACCCTTTCCATGAAAGTCACCAAATCTTATTTTACCCTGAATCTAGACTATTGGAATGTGCTTAACACAAGGCAGAACAGAACTTCTTGAGTGATCTGCAGCTATTTTTAGCTCTGATGACACTACTACCTCTTTTCTTCCATTCCAAGGTGTATCACATAAAGATACTAAGCACAGAATAGCTAGAAGCACTTTCCTATTGGAGATACTAAATGTAGCTAAAATCACCTTCCTGTGGGGGACTCCATATGACCCCATGATGGAAAGCAAAAAGGTTTTATGGTTTTCATTAGGGATATGAGTAAAAATATTTTAACTCATGAAAACCTAAGGTTGCTTCATATAATTTTTCTTGTTTATGGTATGTTGGGGCAGAGGAGGAGACCTAGTGAAGAGAAGAAACAAATATGTTTTTGATAATATGGATACACCTGGTGGAGGGTAAAGGTTATGGTAAGGAAAAATGATTTGCAAAAATTCAATATTATAATCTCTTAGAAGACAAGAATATGGACACAAAAAAAATTCCATTATAATAAATTAAATCTTACTTTGTGGTGTTCACCAAGACTAAAACTCAGAAATAGCTCATTTACTAACTGGCATTTTCCAAAAAATTTCTTTTGAAATATAAAAGCATCTGGTGCATAACGACAAAAACTAGAGAATTTGGAATTAGTCACGAGTGTCCTTCCCATTCAGTATTCTGATAAAACGTATTTTAGTGTTATATAGCTTGATAGCTTTAGGAGGCATGGCAATATATTTCACAGTTTGAATAATGCAACTCGCAAATCCTATGCTTTTTGTTCTGGTGTGTATGAAAGTTGTCAGAATCCCAAACCAATCTATTATATCTAAAGTTTATAAAACCAAGAGAACTCCTTAGGGTTGTTATCAGATTTTCACTATACGCCACAGGAATTATGTGTGACCATTCCAAATAAGAGTATGGGGCTAACTGGCTCCAAATGTGGTTTGGAATTCTCATCAATCTCATCTTCTTATGAGTGCTCATACATACCACAAAAAATGACAGCTTTTGACTATGGTACACAAATATTGAAGAGGTGTGCATGTCTTGCAAAAGCCTGATCCAATCACCAGCCAAATCAAATGAAAAAATGAAACTTTTCTTCTTTGGAAATGCAAATCACTAAGATTAATTTGGTGCTTGAATACTCACAGAAATGGACAGAAAAGGAAGTAATCAAGAAGGTACAAAAGACTTTTTAAAAGCATTTTCCTTTTTATGAAGAGGATGAATAACCCCATAGCAAGTCACATATATTCTGTATATACTTAGATTAATATTTTTCGCTACTTTGAGTCTCCTTTGACATGAAAATATACTTCTATAACTATACACAAAAAATAGTTTTTTATTGTGAGCTTGTATAAGAGAACAAGAAAGCACTGGGCACAGAGTATTGGGGAGCCATGCAAGGAACTAGGATATTGAAAACGGCAGTAACCTGAAATAGAAAATCCAGTTGAACTCAGACTAAATTTAAAGCAATTAACCACCACAAAATGGATGAGGTAATTAAGTAAGAATGTCAGTGGTAAGGACTAACCTATTCCTAATTTTACACATTTGTTAACTGTCATTGAATAAATACAAACAACTGTTAAATTATAAAATGGTGCTACAGAAATCTTATTTATCTGGAATTGGGAATGAGCTCTTTCAAGAAGGATAATTTTTCCAGATAAGAATTAAACTTTTGATGGAAATACTTCCAAAATGTATTACCCATTTCCCTGTTTCTTTTATGCAAAATAGATGGTACAGAATTTAATGTTTTCAATACCTCAGGGTCATTATTATAAATATAATTATGAGGTTGAGCCTAGAGATATGACTAGGGCTATTTGCCCCTAAGTTAAGTAGGCTGGAAAATCAGATCACCAAGCTTATTAGAAATAATATGTAAAATAAAAACAAATGGATCCTGAGCGGTTTCCTGAAAACTCTCCATAAGAATAAAGTATATGTTTTTTTCATTGGATGGACTTCTGTTTTCTATTGTTTTCTCCTAATTTGGTGATAGTATACATTAATAAAGAGTCCAGGTCACACTCCAAATTTTTGACATATGTAATTCTGATTATAATAAGTTGAATATGATTTAGATAATTAAAACTACTCTGAATAAGATAATTAGGAATGTTAATTAATTGAATAAATTATGATTTTTACACATACTAGATAGTGTCCATTTGGTTGAATGAACTACCAGATGAAATTAACACAGCAATTATAATTTCATCTGGTAGTTCATTTGTGTCTATCTGAATAAACAAACAATTCTTTTACGGTTTTCAGCAGATGTTCTAATGTTCTTTCCTAGTTATAACTCTGTGGACAACTATAACTGAATTGTAATAATGGCTCCACTCATTATGCCACATCAAGGGGAAATGAGTAGTAGTTTTTTAATTATCTAAATCATTTTTGATTATGATCAGAATTATTAAGTTTTGGGGATGTGTTATAAAATCTTAAATTGACTTTCTGCTGTGCACAGTTGGTACAATAGAATTTCCTCATAAGGAAGTTCCACTATGTAGTGTCTACAGCCATTCATTTAATAAAAGACAAACTATATTATAGCAGTATGACTTGCCATCAAATGTCATGCAGAAGTATTGTAAGAAATTCTATATTGATTAATTAATTTAAACTATGGATGAAATGCTTGGCTTTTAAACCTCTTCAGGGATAAGTAAAAATATTTGCATTAAAAATACTTAATTCTCAGGGCAGGTAGATGACACAGTGAATAGATTTCCAGGCCTGGAGTCAAGAAGACCTGAGCTCAAATCCAGGCTCAGACATTTACTAGCTGTATGACCCTGGGCAAATCATTTAACCCTGTTTGCTTCAGTTTTCTCATCTGTAAAATGACTAGAGAAGGAAATGTCAAACTATACCAGGATTTTTGCCAAGATCCCAAATGGAATCATGAGGAGTTGGACATGACTGAAAAATAACTGAACATCATGTAGCCTTCTATGCATCAAAGTAGTGAATTGACTGCAGATGCAGTATAATCTAACAAAAAAGAAATCGTTGGATTTAGAGTCTGGGGGCTTTGATTCATCCTGGCTCTATGACTTACTATTTGTTTAATGTCATACAAGTTATTTAACTTTCTGGACCTGAGATGTTGGACTAGATCATTGATGTCCACCTTAAATAGAAACGGGAACCACACATAAAGATCCCTGTAAACCACATACTGACTTAGTTTTAAAATGTAATGTTATTCATGTTTTGTTGTATTTTTATTTATTTTGTTAAATATTTCCCAACTAAATTTTAATCTAGTTCTAGTGTTCTGGGGAGTGTGGCAGGCCACAGCCATATACTGCCATCTCTGGGCTAGATGACCTCTAATGTCCTTTCCAGCTCTAAGTCAATGATCCTGTATTCCTCTCGAATTCTTTATCTATGACCTTATGATCCTGTGAATTAAGAGGGCCAATATGGGGATTGAGAAGATAACGGGCATGATGCCATGCTCCCAAATCCAATGAAAAATAAAGAACAGAAGAAGTTTAACTACCTACCCCTCACAACATTAAAAGGCAAGATGCATGACAGAGTCACTAACAAGCTCTTAAATCCCAGCTAATTTACTAAACCAAAGTCAATCAATCAGCAAATATTTATTAAGGATTTAAAATGTGACAGACACTGTGCTCAGCTCAATACTAAGAATGAAACAACCCCTACATTGTATGGAAAATGTTATTAGCTTAAATTCTAATGTAATACTTTTTGTTGACTAACCTTTCTGGGACAAACAAACAGCAGAACTCCTGTCAGCAGATCAGCTAACACGGTCTGTTGAGTTGGAGTGGGACAACCACAAAGAGGACAAACCAAAGAAATACTATTAGACCACATTTGAAATGATATCTGGCATACTTAGAGTCAAGAGAAAAACTAGGGCAGCAAGACTTCCTGTTATTTGTGGTTTAAAGAAAAAAATTTTTTTATAGTATTGGGCAGAACAAGCATCAGGGAGATGGGTCATGCAAAACAGTAGATCATAAGTAAATAAAGTCATCTTATACCAAGTTACAGCCTTCTACACATACACATCATGAAAACAAATTGTGAGATTCTTTAAATCACAACCATAGCATCTTGGTTGTGGGTCATTTTCAAACCAGAAAGATAGTGATATTGATCAGCAAGCACTTGTAAACTGCCTATTATGTACCAGACACCATGTTGTGTGCTGGTTATACAAAGAGAAAAACAGAATTGTCTCTGCTCTCAAGAGACATATGTACTATCTTAGGAAATAATATGTACTCATATAAATATATCTCAATCTTGAGATATCTTGGGGAAGACAGAGATATTTGTGGAAACTGGGAAGATCAGTAAAGTCACATAGGAGAGAGTGTTTGAATTGAGTTTTGAAAGAGACAAAATAAAAGGCAGAAATGAGGAGGAAGTGCATTCCAAGGATGGAGAGAATCTAGAATACCATTTATGAGGAATAGAAGAAAGGGTATTTGGATAGAGCAGAAAGCATAGGGAGAGTAAAATGTAATAAACACAAAAAGGTAGTTGAAATAAAATTGTAAAAGGCTTTAAATGTTGAACAAAATAATTTGGAGCTGATCCTAGCTGTAACAGGGAGCTATTGAAGCTTATTGAGTGAGAGAGCATCATGGTCTGACTTATGCTGTTGTGATATCACTTTGACTGCTGTTCAGAGGAATATTTGGAGAGTGGAGGCTTGAGGAAAGAAGAATTAGGAGGCTACTGAAACAGGCAGCAGGTGAACACAGGATTAGACTTGGAGCAGGAAGGGACCTCGGAGACCACTTAGTCTAAGCTCCTTATTGATAAGGAAACTGAGGCCCAGGGAGTTTAAATGACTCATACTAAATAAACTACACAGCTAGTGAGTATCAGAAGTACAATTTAGATTCTAAACTAGAGTGGAAGTTGTGTAAGTTCGGAAAAGGGTACATACAGATTCAAAATATATCATGGAGGTGGAAGTAACAAGATTGGACAATTGATTGGATATGTGGAATGATAGAGAATGAGTTGAGGATGATTCAAGAAGGTTATGGAATTGTGTAGTGAAGGATATTGGTGTCCTCAACAGATAGTGTGCCTCAGTTTCCTTGACTGTGGAGTGGGATAATGATAAAGTCTGTCTTCAAGGGTTGCTGTGAGGGGAAAAATGAGATAGCTTGTAATATACTTATAACAGGACCTGGCATATAGCAAATGCTATATAAATGCCAGCTATTGTGACTATCATAACAGAAAGGGTATAGCCACAAATGGAGCTCCTATACCTGATAATCCAAGAAAGGGGAGTTGGAGTAGTAAGAGAAGCGGAAGGAGGACCCCAAGAATGCCAGTGGCACAATAACCCAAGAGGAGAGTATATGCAGGAGGAGAGTGTAGCCAACACTTGCTGGTGATTAATATGCATTTTATGTATATTTTAAAATTAGGTATTTGTAGGAACGGTAAAACTTCAGTGACTCATAAACACCTTCTATCATTCACTTAAGAATCCCAAAAAGTATTCTCAAAGAACAAATTGTCATTTTACTCCTTCCAAAAGAAAAGCGAAATGTAAAATCCCCCTTTCAAAGTCACATAAAAATACACACATACATATATACACATAAAAATATGGTAAAATAATTGCTACGGAGTACTGTGCACTCATCTGGTATGGTTTCCCTCTTCCTCCCCTGAGATAGTGTTCCAGATGTCATGCTTCCTTGTCTGGTAACTGGTCAGAAGGCTATATCTGTCTGTTGAATTATGGTCAGAAATTTTGGAAGCATGTCTGTTGACTTTTCATTTCTCTGTATTTTCTTTGAGGTTCAGGGTGTTAACTCTCCTGAACTAGGTGAATGATATATGTGCTTGGTTAAAGGATGGATACATGTGCTTGATTAAAGTGATTGCTAACCCCTCAAAAGTTGCCTTTCCCTTTATGAATGCATATCTAAGAACCTGTAGTAGGAGACCTCCCTGTGTTTGTTGGGGTGCTTATTGATATACCATGGTACCGTTCTTATATTCATAGGCCAAGAAAAATGTCTGTGATTTGTACTTTTATGTTAGCATCCAAAAGCCTTTACTAGACTGAGGAAAAACCAGAGAGTGATCCCTAAAAGCATCATGGAAAGAAGTGTTCCCCAGTTCCTTACCAAGCATCTAAGTCATGTCCCTTTTCCTACCCATATGCTTTGAGTCACATTCAAATTAGTTCTCTTGCATTCATTTATAGGAAGGGAAATGTTCCATGCCCAGATGTCTAAGGGCATTCCCCTGGTGGCTAAATGACTTCTCATTTCCCGCCAGGAGGAAGGGAGAGTCCAACTTATTGTCTATGTACAATTTCCAAATACCAGCAGCACAAAGCTATGAGAACATCAATGCAAGCTATGTTATTGTTGGAAAAATCTACAGAGAAGGCAAAACAACATTAGGAATGAGTTATGAACTAGTAAAACCAAGCAACATCCCAAATGAAAGCTGCTACAACAAGGTTTTGGACAAGCTTACTTGGCATGGTTTTTTTTCTGGCTGCGTAGTCTGCTCTGCACAGTACAGTGTGTCACTGGAGAAAGTCACCATTCAATCAAATCCTCAGCTTAGCTCACTCACCAAAGTGTGAGATACCATTCTCAGTGCTTCAAAAACTAGTAAAGCTATTGATTAGAAAAGACCTGTTCCCTATTTTATACTGAGTACTCAAAACACAATGGTCTTTTTTCATGACTTGTCTAAGTTGCAGAACCGCAGAACTTTGGAGCTAATAGGAATCATAGAGATCATCTAGTTAAATTCCCTTATTTTACTAATGAGGTCCCAGGAGTAAAAAGATTTGCCCATTCTCACACACTGAAGTGAAATTATTAGGCATTATTTTAGAAATCTTCTGTCAGGATAGTGCTCCTTTCCGAAAGTGCTTCCATGTAGGTTGGAGGATTGTGCTGACATCAAGGCAGAGTTTATAATCCATGGAACATCTCTGAAATGTATTTAACTTGTATGCACAGAGCAGGAGCTTGCTCTGCTTAAACTAGTGCATTCCATCTTACTGATAAGGAACGGGGTCATCCTGAAGAAGTACAATTAAATCAAGGCACTGTTCAAATAAGCCAGTGCAGATGTTTCCCCTAAAGATAGAGCAACGAAATATCTACCAAATATTACTAAATAGTTCCAAGAATTTCCTTTTTATACTCTGTCCAAATGAGAAATGTCATCCCAGCGTGGAAATTCTGTCTACCAGTGCACATCAGCAATTCATCTGTAAGCTATGCATTGAAAGTTTGAGTGACTTGCCAACAGTCATACAGTCATGTGTGCAACACGCAGTCTTTCTGATTCAAAGGTTGACTGTTTACCTACTAAGCCCTATGGCATCTCTTTTCCTTATATGGTTAAAGAAAATAAAGACTATCTTCTTCAAACATTTTCTCTGCCTTTATTCAAGTTACAGATGCAATTCCACCTCCTTTGCAGGATGCAGCTCCCAGTCCCCAAAACTTTCAGTGCCTCCTCTTCCCAGATCACCTCCCATCCATTCTGCATATGCCTCCTATGTATTTACCTCTCTCTTTGTTGTCTTCTTCATTAGAAAGTGAGCAGGAGCAAAAACAGAAGCAACTAATATTCAGTTCTTGCACAAAGGGTATCCATATTGGATCTATCAATTTCTGGGCGTAAGAATACGAACAGTTACATGAAGGTTTACAGTCTGAAAACCAATTCTACACACTTCCTCCCAAATGGCTACTGCACTAACGTCGTATCACAAGAATGAAGAATGCCAGGGTCAAGTACTGCCCTGGTATCCAGGAAACCTCAGAAAGCCCAAAGAAACACTCCTCTCCTCCCACTCCCCAACACACTGGGCAGATCTGCTATAGATGTTTGGGGTAAAAATGCACACAGAGTGAGAAGACACAGAGGGGGTGAGTCTCCAGGTCAAAGAGATCATAGTTCTACTGAGGTAAAATTCTAACAAGAAAGAAAGTACCGTTAAGGTCAGCATTAGCATATCTATATGCAAATCTACTAACTTTACAATAAAAATGGAGAGAAATAGCTATCCTTTCTTCCCCCTCTAAAGCCCATTCTCTTGGCAAGTGATATAACACTATATTGGAAGCCAGGAGGACTGGGTTCTTGACATTAGGCACATCATTGCCAATTTCTATGACGGCAACCTCACCTATCTCACTAAATCTCTTTATGAACTAATATGGCCACCACATACTTGAATTAAATCAACAGAACCTGTAAATAGTCTGGGCACTGATCCATTTTGTCAGGAATTGAGGGAGGGGGAGGAAGGAAAGGTCTGTGAATTGGCTAGTGTTAGAGTCACAATGGACATGTTAGAGTCACAACAGGGACAGAAGATAGGGGAAAGTCCTACTAGTTATAAGGCAGTGCTGAGGGCTGCAGTATATGTCCTCCCATTTCTGTCTTCTACATATAATGCTCATTAAACTGCAGCAATAATTTATCTCTGGCTTTGGATAAGCCTATTATTTATTAAGCTCATTATGTTTTTGAGGTATATTCTATGGAAAGGGATATTGTCCATTTAAGGAAAAAAAAAGCAATTTGCAACTAAACCAAATTTTCAATTCAATTCAGTTCAAAAAGAATTAAGTACCTTTTATGTTCCAGGCACCGTTCTAGAGTCACAACAGGAAAAAAACATTAAAAAAGCTAGGAAATGGTGTGATCACTGGCAAGTTAGTTAACATCTCATAGCCTCAGTTACTTCATCAGTAAAATGGAGATAATAATACTTGCACTAGTTACTTCACTGAATTCTTTGAGGGAAGTACCTAGGAAAGCACAAGTCACTATAGAAATGTGAGTTATTGTTACTGTTGAAGGAGGATAACAAGCAGGTACTTGTTAAGTAGCAAACACGGGTGAGAATATCTAAAAGAAGAAAGAGAGATAATCCAAATCTCTACAAAAATTAAGGACTGTTTCATTGCAGTATATACAGAGATGCTCTGTATGACCAGGATTTCTCTCTTTTTGTTTTTGCCCATGGATGGAGAGATAAGAAAGGTAGGAACAGAGGAGACAGAAAGAAGAGAGAGGCCATCCTTTTATTTTCATCTACAAACTTTAAAAGGATGTACTTTCTTTTTGGCTGAAGTAGAGAAAAACTGTAATAGCCAAAATATTGAAGACACATTGCTGAAGGATCTCTTGATATTAGCCAGACATGATATTTCAGAACTATCTAAGGAGGGGCCTGAGTCAGGTGTGGGGGATTTCAGAGAATCCTTAAAATTCTAACACTGTAACTACAAGATATGTAAGATAAGATAAGAAGAAATATTCTACTGAGCTATTTGGGTGAAAGGAGGGAAAGGGGAGAGAATGGAACCAAGGTGGAATGAAAGTCATAAATAAAAAAAAATATTAAAATTTTTTTGTGTGTTTTGATAATTTGCCCTGTGGATTTACTTCTGTTTTTACTATTTATTCTTTAATCCTTTAACCAGCAGCAGGAGCAAAAGCAGTCAAGCATGAAAGATTATTGAATAAAAAAGCATGCCAATTTCTATTGACCACAACTTTAAGAAGCCTAGTTCTTATGTCCAGAGTCAGAATCTAGTCACTGCCACTCACCTGGTAGTAACTAATCCTATAGGTCATCAAAATATTTGCAGGAAACAAAACGACCCTTGGTGTTGGCTCTGAAATTTATGAGATATAGAAATCTCAAACCATCCATATGTGTGAATTAATGGATAAGTACATTAACTGAAGGTACCCTGTCTAGTAGTAGCAATTCTCCATACATAAATATGCATTAATGAGATTTGATATTTCAATCCAATCATGAGGATGTGGTCTAAAGCTGGTTTAAACATTATTTTTGCAACTTATTCTCTCTATGATGTTGCACAACTTATTTTACCTCAGTGCACCTCACTCTTATCTGTACAATAAAGAGGTTAGATGAGATACCTTCTAGTATTCCTTCCAGCACCAGATAGTATACAGAAGAGTTGCATGGATAATAAATAGAGCAAAATACTAATGAAACAAAGGTCAGAAATTTAATCTTATTGTTGACCAGTAAGCTTTGTTTTGTGTTATGACTACAGATTGCATTCCAAAATGCTGTTGTTGTTTATGTGATTAGCAGTATCGGACTCTTCACGACCCCATTTGGAGTTTCCTTGCCAAAGATACTGGAGTGGTTTGCCATGTCTCTCTCCAGCTCATTTTATGGATGAGGAAACTGTGGCAAACAGCATTAAGTGACTTGTCCAGGGTCACACGCTCTGAGGTCATATTTGAACTCAAGTCCACCTAACTCCAGAGCTGGCATTCTATCCACTGTACCTCCCAGCTGCCCAAAACCCTAATCAGTTTTTTAAAATGTATGCTCTTGGTTACAAAATAACTGGATAAGCAGCATGGTAGGGTGGGGAAAGCCCACAATTTGGAATCAGAGAAACTATTTTCAAATTCCATGTCTACTATAATACTTAATAACTGATTTTGGTGAAGTCAGATGAGGCGTTGTACAAGATAATTTCTAAAATCAATTTAATTCTGAAACTATGATCCTATAAATCAAAACCTATTCCTATCACCAGGAAAAATAGCACCAAGGACATGTTGTAATCATGGTAGATCAGTCTTATATGCTAAGAGATACACATTTATGGATGTGAGTTTTAGCTCATACTATGTTGTGGCATGTCTTGATTCACCATTCTGCCAGAATTTTTAATCTCCTTCTGAATTCTTTTTTGTTTGTTTATATTTTCAGAGCATTGCAGGGATCGAGATTTGAGGTAATATTCCATGGAAGGTTTTAGAAAGCCCAAATTTAAAAGCTAAAACTGAAGAAAACAAAAGAAAATCAAATTATTTGAATGGGTTCTGTCTCAAATCTGGGGGGGAAAGACCCATCGTATCAGAAATGAGTCAACAAATGGATATTACTTCACATTCAAACATATTTATCCAAATCAGCACAGCTTTTCTTTTAATCTGGAAACTATATAAAATAGTCTTATGAAAAAAGCTTGACAGCATTTCTTAGGTTCAGGTGGACTGGAAAACAGTGTGCTATATTTGAATAGCTATATCTATTGCTATCTCTATTTTCACTTATATTCTTTGCTAAAATCTGTCGACAACTTTTTTTTTAATGAGGTGTTTAGGAGCATGATTTATTATGAATGAGTTAATTTTAAGTACCTCTGAGTGGATTTGACTCTCCTTGATATGCACTATGGCAACCTCCAAAAAATCTCCATGATGCTTTGAACGAAACATTCAGTTTATGATATCTAATGGAGAGGTCAGGATTGGACCTGTGGTTTAATTGGTATGGGAAGCTCTTAATGAGGAAGTCCTTTGGTTAATGCATGCCAGCACTTCCCTGTCACTTCTAAGTCTTAGAGAGTTGCCACTTGTAGCTCTGAAAAATGAAGCAGTTTATCCAAAGGGAAGGACTTGAACCCAGGTCTTCTAGCTGTGCACCCTATGTCATGCTGCCTCTGCCAACTGATGCCAATATGAAAATTATAATCCGTTAAAGCTGGGAAAGTTATAGTGATTCATCCTGAGGGAAAACTGAATCACCTAGAAAATACCTTGTCAAATTATTCCCAAAAGCTGTTAACATAGGGCATGCAGACAATTTGGTTAGTTTCATAGTGAGCTAGATTAAATAATTATTTTTCAGACTTAACCTGCTCAGTCTGTGGGAAGTACATTTGTTGAAACACCCAGATTAGTGAGCAGTGCCATGTTAATCCTGTCCTTCATACTTCCCATTATTGCCACTCCCAAAAGGTCAGGGACAAGGTTACTGGATTACTTGAGATACAGGAAACACTAACAGGTGACAACAAAGATATTACAGCCTTAACTTCAGTCATAAGCAACTGTTATGTCACTGTGGCTCATCCTTGGATCCCATTCAAAGAAAACCGGATATATTTATTTTCAAGTTAAAGATTTTAGTTCTTACAAAAGACTTCCAAATAAACAAATCACATATTTATAGTCATAACCTGTTAGCCTGCGTGCCTGAGAAATGATTGCTAAATCATTATTATTCATTAGTCAAATTAGGAATCCAGAAGCCAAAGGATAGCATCAGTTCATACATGTCATAGAAATAAAAATGTTTTTTCACTGCTGACTTCTTGGATGACATAGACATGCTGAAGGCTTCTATTTTCTTCTTTAAAAATCTTTGCTTTTCAATTAAACATTTGTTAAGTGCCTGATCTGAGCAATGAACTGTGAGGGGAAAAAAAGGACTAGCAATATTTATGATTACTCTTTTTCTCAAGGAGATATTTTCATTATGAGTATAACTAAATGGTAATAACTTTAGATCTGAAAGGATTGCGTGGTTGAGTATTATTAGAGTAGTTCCTTAATAATCCAACAATTTCAAATACACTAGAACACCATCTAGAACCAGGAAGTAAGCAAAAGTACACTTCTATTCAAGACAGATGACACCAAATCTATTCAATTAATAGATACTTATTAAAGTTCTCTAAAGTATTTATGCAATAATTTACCCCCTTCCTTTCTCTTAACCAGTTTTGACTCCAAATCCAGTACCCTTTCTGTTATATGGTAATGCTGCCTGTGGGTGCTTAGCACAGTTCTGGCACATGATAGGTGCTTAATAAATGTTTGTTTCTCTTCCCCCTTTTCTTTCCCCTTCTATTTAAAAATATAATCTGTGAAATCACTCAAAAATTTATTTAGTACCTACTATGTGAAGCCAGGCATGGTGGTCACAGAATGATCAAAAACTAGTTTCCATTTACTTTAACCCAGAATACTATAGTTTAGTCTATTAGCACAGTGTCTGAGACAAAGCAGGTGCTTAATAGATATTTATTTATGGATGGGTTGAACTTCACTTGGTTAAAAAAGAACAAAGGCCAAGGAGACTTGTCACCTTTCTTATTATACCCAAACCTTTTCCTAAAACTAGAGGGTCATAAGATTCCCTGACTCCCAGAGAGATGGCAATCCCTTAACAGTCTTGTTTCTCACCTCGCACATCAAATAAACTTCTTGACAACACTGTTCAAGGAGGTTAAGTAAGTAACAGGGCATGTTCCAAGAGTACAAATGTAAATGATAGTTTTCTTCCCGTGACACATTTTCAGTGTTTTCATCTTTAGTACTTTACTGCTCTCTAATGTGGCCAGAGGTGCTATCTTTTACTCTAAAGCACAAATACCCCTCGTCACTCCTCTTCCTTCCCACCCTTCCATATTTTAACTTTTCCCCTCACACTGCCCCCAACTCTACCCAAATCTGATGAACAGCAGAAGACACAGCTATTTCAGTCATTCAATGCCTCCATCCTCAAACAGGATGACAGACTCTTCTTTCTCAAATGTTAAAGATTACAGAAGAGTGCAATCAGTTCACACCCTTCTACTCTCATTATTTTCAACTCCTCTTTTTATTGTTTTTCCCCAACCTGCCTCCTGACAAAGACAGCAGCTCATAATTAAACTTTGTGCACTGGACTGCATGATCTGATTATGGAGTCTGGACCACATGTCCGAGTCAGTTACACAGACTTTGTTTCCACAGGGTAGCTCCCAGAGATATTTTCCACGCTGTCTCCTATGCTCAAAATTCAATGGATGCCCCACCATACCCATATATTCAGAGTTATTTTCTCTCACACCACCAATATTCTAGGTTTCACATACCAGATAGGGCAGGCTGTTGGTTGGAATTGGATCATTTTCCAGCTGTCACTTTTTAGTTCACTGCTGTAAGCTAATCCTTGAGGGGGAGTCGTTGTTGCTTTAAACGTGATACAATATACTGACAAGCTGACTTTTTGCAATGGGATAGCTGGGACAAAGGAACACAGATTCTTGGAAACAAGGGCAATAGTCAAAATTTTATATGTTTTATGGAGAATAGACTGTAAATGCAATTATTCTATTTGAGACAGGCATTCCCCCAAGCACATGAGCTCTACAACAATCCTTTTCCCTTATCTGTAGCCTGATAATTTTACACAATTTTGCCTGAAGATCCCCCAAATGGCCAAAAGAAAAGATGGAAGCAAAAATATTTGACTGCGTTCAAACCCTCCACCAAGAAACCCTGGTTTGGGATATACTTGACTTTATACTGAAACTCCAATTGGAAGAGATGATGTCATTCACTGAAGAGAGTTACTTTTCTTGTGAGCAAATTCTATGCCTCCATTATTGATTATTATCAACCTTCATCATGACTCCTATTTCACCATACAAATGAGAATGTAACAAAAGCCCTTAGCACTCTGGGAAGATTGCCTATGGAAAACCTGTGGTCAAGAATCACACAAGATGGGTAGGCATGGATAGCTTATAAATTGCATCATTACAGGGGATAACTCACATTGATGAGAATACAGATTCACTGAAGTATTTGGTAGTGCAAAAAAAAAAAGACTGTAAACTCCAGAGACAGAGAATCTGGATCCAAGATTTATAATCTGGTGGCAATTGGGCAAGTTACTAGACCTCCCTAAACCTTAGTTTTCTCATCTATAGAATGAGGAGGTCAAGCTAGCCAGTGTTTAACATTCCTTCTTGTCCTAGATCTGGTACCCTGGGAGTGAAGTTCCAGTTTGCACAGATTCCCTCCATCTCCCTTTAGCTCACTTCTTTCCATTGAACCCCACTCTATATGATCCCACCATTACCAACACCAATAGAAAATACTTATTAGCTACCTGAAATAGGCTCGATCATTTACAAAGAGAAACATCCAGACAGTGAGCACAGGCATTGCATCATCAACAGTCACAAACATTTGCGCTAACTTTTGGGCTCATGTCATCTTCCCAAATAGTCCTGGCTTTCCGCCCCATACTGTCTGACACAAAACAGCTGTTTTAGGGGACACAATTATGTCATGCTAGAACACCCAGCCCTTAATATTGATTGGACCATTGTCAGAAAATTGTTCCAGTTCATCCTTAAACCTTGCTGTCTTTGAATAAATAGTCTACGTTTGCTCCAATTCTGACAATGGTGGCAGAACTTCCTTTAAAATCTTCAAAGTCTTGGTGTTCCCACTTGCTTGCCAAGATTGAGGTGGAGCTGGACAAACTATCTTAATTCATTCTTTTTTAAGTTTCCCATTATATCACATGAAATCATGCTTTTATTTCTACCCATATTGATTTACATGATTTGCATATATATTAGCATATTTATAAGACTTAATTATGTCAGTATTTAACCCTAGTCTAAAGCCTATAAATCTTTCAGTACTTTATTTCATAAACTTTTTAATGTTTCCATGACAACTACATTTTTTTTTTTACAAGACAGTGGTTAACAGGGACATTATAAACCATGTACAAGGTGACAGTGGCAGCTGATCCTTCTTCCTTTACCAACATGTGGATTATGTTACAATCACAAAAGCCCTCAGTTTTTATCTGTAGGAGCTGTGAAGGTGAAAGCTTATGGGATCTCATTGTCTAATTAAGCTTGACTTAAAATTCTCTTAAGTTAGTCTTACATAGATAGGAAGTTGGTTTCTGTTAGCTGTCCCACCTTTTACCTTACTACACATCTGGGGAATATTCAGTTCAAGATCAGACCCAAGTATTTTGGCATTAACTACCTTAAGACATTAAGATATCACCAACAATTTGCCTTTGACTAGGAAAATTAAAAGTATATTTGAGATGCAAACATTATCGTACCACTAATATTACTGGGGATGATCAAAGACTGTTAGTTTTATTGTAATTGAAATGACAACAAAAAGAAAGCAAAAATTATTAGCTAAGCCAAGTTTTTATTATTCTCATTGGGCATATCACTTTCCTAAAAAAAGAATGAACTCCATATACATTTTATGTGTATGCTAATAATAGATGATTCATTATTTACTACTGAGATCTCTAATTTTATTAAGGGTAGAATAAATATTTCCTGCAAATATATGAATAGTATTTCCCTTATCACTAAAGAAAGTATATCAAGTTGGAGTTTGGAATTTTTAGTAATGATAATAATGCTCATGGGACTTTAGCTTAGATGAATTTAGTACTGCACCATAAAGGCCAACCTTGCAAAGCCAACTATTTCAAAGTAAACAAAAATTCTGTTTTCTGCCACAGAGACAAACCATGATCTTGGCTAACTGCTTTGCATACTCTTGGTCATTAACAGCAAGATAGTATGAATCGTTCAACTCAAACTGTCTACTTGAGATACATGGAAATTCAGTCATGTCATCTCCATGTATATAAGTTCTATATTTCCACTGGGGAGGGCATGGTGGTGTGGTAAGGGAAAGTGACCCATTTGGGGGCATATTATATAGGTTTTCATGCAAAATTTTAAATGGAGATTCAGAATTTATACTTTTGTTTCCACTCATGGCATCTACAAATATCTCCAATATTTTAGGCCAGAAATGATTGTAGCATGATGCGTTTGCTTCTAAATTTTTTCTTTTGGTGGAGTCACATGTTCAGGCCATGCTTTATTAGCAATAAAACCAACAATACATGTCACCTTGCCTTTCTCCTGAAACATTTTCTCTCTGGTTGATAGTATCCCTAAAAAATGGCCAACCACTGATGCAAATAATTGCCTGGATGATTTTGGCTCTGGCCAACTAATTGTATCTCTATGTGGGGGCAGTTGAAAAGGCAAAGGAAACTACAAAAGTCTGACTTGTGTCTTTTAATTGGAGGGTCAGAACAGTTTCTCTCATGAGGTTTCCATGTGTGAATCTGTGTCTCCTAAAAACACACTGACATTTAAAGCATTTTTAAGAGGTCACTTTCCAGACATGTGAGCAAGTTATGCTGAGGGGGTTTGGGTGCAATTAGTGCTCTTCTCATTAAATGGCCTTGCCAGTTTCTTAGAAGGATTATGATCCAATGGTTTAGTTTTCATCACCCTACTTAACATATCCTGGAGTATATCTTCCAGGTTTTTTGATTCAATTGTTGCATACAAGAAACATGTGGGCATGGGATCAAAGATGGAAATCACTCACTAGGCAAATTTAAGCAAAGCAGAAAAACAACTAAGAAACCAGCAATCATATTAGCAGTGAGCAAAAAGGAATGTGGAACAGTGCTGTGAACCTTGTCATCCCCCAATAATTATTAATAAAATTGGATGATTCACATTGAGGTTGACTTTGTTCTTGATATGGAGATACTTTGGCCCTGTCTGATCTGAAACTTGTGCTGTTGACTGCAAATAACTCAACAGAAACAGAATAGAGCCCTCTCTGGGAGAGGTCTGCTGATCACTCCAGCTTATCTTTCCCATTTTCAATCTTTTAAAGGAATTCCATCTTCAGTTATAAAAACAAACAAAACTCCTCATAGTATTTAAGAACATGAGCTGTGTATTAATATTAGGGAAATACTCAGGATGTTAGGTGGTTCTTTCATATATGGTTAGTAACAGAGCCAGGAAGTAAAATCTGGAGTTTGCCATCTGTTCCTGCTCTAAGCACTTGCCTTTAAACTACCTATTTCATTAATCTTATATATCTATTCTTTTCAATTTTGTCTTTGAATTTGCAGACTGGCACAAAACCTCACACATTAATTTCTTTAGTAAATGCTGAATTGATTTGAATATGCTAATGGATTTGCAAAAGATTTTACCCAAATTTAGAAAGTATAATGCTTTACCTAGTGGCATATGTGTACTGCTGCCCTCTGGTGGGTGTAATTAATCTTCCCTGCTTGGCCTAGAATATTTAGATATAAAACCCCTTATTTTAAAGAATTTCTTTTAATTTAAGAGGTTGAAATACATGTGCTTAGAAATACATCATGTTTTTAAAAACTACTGGGATCTATTCTCATAACTTCTATCCTATAAGCTTCGGGAGGGAGGAGATGAATTTGAAGCATCACACCTGAAAGGTTTGTGAGAGCATATATCAAGAACTGGAAAAGACATCAGAGACCATCTAGCCCAAGGGATCATTTTAAAGATGGGGAAATTGTAACTGAGGGAGATAAAGTGGATTGCCCAGTCACATGGCTATGACTGCTTGGACAAACCTCCCAACTTCAGTGAGCTAATATTGCCCCTAAACTGTCATCTCCCCTCCCAAACATGAAAGTATACTAAAAATAAAAATATAACTTGCCATTAGGCCACCATAACATTCCAAACATTTCCCATATTCAAGTCTAAAGCAAATGCCATCCCATCAGGATGGAGTCAATTTCCAGACTCAGTCACCCAAGCTGCAAACAGGAAAAATCCTGAAGTTCCATTGGTTAATAAAACTTGTATGTACTTTCACAGAAAATGCAGGAGCAGAGGAGTAAAACCATCACACCACTTCATTCGCCACAATTTTTGTACTTTGAATTTCCACAAGGTGTCATGAGGCAGGGTAGTGTGTACTATTTATCATAAACTTCCCTAGGCCAGGACTTTCTTATGGAAAGATAATTGTAGGTTTCACATGGAAGAATACAGATAACAAATTATGATGAAAGAAAATTATTTAAAAAAACCCTTTAAATTACTTATCTTTTCTTATCATATTTCAAATAAATTCAAAATAACAAATGGGTGTGCCTAAAACATATACATTCTATGAGCATGCTAATAAAAAAGCTGATTCATCATTTACTATTAAGTTCTACTGTAACTATTGGCAGATGCAGCATTTCCCATAGACACAGAAATAGTAATTCTGTCTTCACTAAAAGAGAAAGTATCAAATCAGAGTTTGGAAGCTGTTATGTGACTTTAGCTTGGATGATCTGGGTACCATAGAAAGCAAGCTGTCTAGGCTAACTCTCCCACTCTGCCTTCCACAGCTATCAAAAAAGGGACAGACTTTTCTTCTGCTCTCTTCCATCGATTCTAACCTTGCCACAGTTTTCTTCCTCGAACTGTAATATGCCAAATTTTATGTGGGTTGAACTCAACCATGAAGAATTGGGTATACCCCACTATATTCTATTGAAAACAACTTGTCCTAATAGTTCCTGGGCTTCTTACTTCAGGTAAGTATTATCTGTGATACAAACCCCAAATAACCACCCCTTTTCCTTGAAAAAAAAATGCTGTGATATTATACAAAGAATGTGTGATGGAAAAATAAAAGATGGATTGATGATGTGGCCAGAGAAAGAGACAGTCAGTAGATGACACATATGCTCCATTAGGATCCTCTCAATGTCAGGATCATTTGAGGCAGGCCCTCCATCCACTGGGTAAACTCTGAGGTCAATTATTGGGAGGACCCAGGCAAAAGTCACATAGCATAGGCAGGTATGGATGGGTTGAGATATACACAGCTGTTAGGAATATCCAGATTAATAGGATCACAGATCTGTGGGATTATTAGAATCTTGTAATATTTTCACAGCAGCAGGACTTCTAGGTTCTCTTACTTCTTTATGATAACTTAGTTCCTCTTCAAACCTCCTATATCATACAATCATGAGCCTGTGGCCCCCTACTCTCATCTTCATCTACCAAAAATAGATGGCATTATAATACCAGTAACTTAAGTACCCCAAAGTCCTTTACACATGTTATCTCATTTGATTCTCATAACAACCCTGGGAGAAAAGTACTATTATTATTCATGTTTTATAGATGAGAAAACAGAGACAGACTTGCCAAGGGTCACACAGCTACTGTCTGAAGCCATATCTGAACTCGTCTTTCTGACACAGGACTTGTAGATCACGACCCTTAACTGTAGGTATTTGTCAGGGTTCTGTCCTGGACCCTCTTACTTCTCTTCCCCCTTTATATTACTTCACTTTTTCATGGTGATTTCATTAGCTCCTATGGATACAGTTATCATATATGCTGATGATTCTGAAATTTATCATGCCTTAACTTCCTGATGATATCATATCTTCTATTGTCTTTCAGACATCTCAGATTGGATGTCTAGTAGACATTTTTTGAGCTTATTTTATTTTTAATTTATGGAATAAAACAACAATTTCCACATCATAGTACAATAAAAAGATGATCGTGCACAAAGCTGCAAATCCTCTACGCACAACTTGCCAATGCTTTCAAATATACAACAAAATTATCATGTTAATTTCTTTTTTTCTTTCCTCCCTTCCCCTGCCCTGGAGATGGCTAGCATAGACACAAATACGTAATTATGAGTGTATGTGTGTGTAACTATTCTATACATAATTCTATTTATCAGTTCTTTCTTTGGATGCAGATGTCTTTCTTCACATGTCCTTTATAGTTAATTCGGGTGTTTACAATAGACAAAATAACTTGTTCACTCAAAGGCATTCTTGAAACAATTTTGCTATTGCTACATACAATGTTCTTTTGGTTCGACTCATTTTGCTCTTCATTGTTTCATGCATGTCTTTCCAAGGTTTTTAAAAATCATTTAGCTCATCATTTCTTACAGCAGGCATTTTAATCTCAATATGTCCAAAACTGAACTAATCACCTCTCTCCCTAAACCCTGACCCCCTTCTACCTTCCCTGTTACTAGAGAGGGCAACACTCTCCTCGGGCTTGCAACCCAGAAGTTTTCCTCAACTCTCCACTTTCCAGCCTCTCCTATCCAATCTGTTGCCAAGGCCTATTGATTGTGAAATGTGCAACATTTCTCAAGGATGTGCACTTTTCTCCTCTGATAATGCCTGGTAGGGCAGGCTCTCATTATGTCATGCCTAAACTATTAAAATAGCCCACTAGTAGGTCTTCCTGACTCAAATTCCTCCCTGTGCCAAGTCATCCTTTAATCAGCTTCCAAAGTGATTTTCTCCCTAAAACTCAAATCTATGTCACTGCCACCCTCACACAATGAACACCAGTGGCTCCCTATCATCTCCAGGATCAAATACAAAATCCTCTGTTTTCTGGCCAAAGACCTTCATAACCTAACCTGCTCCTACTTTTCCAGTCTTCTTACACCTTAATTCCTACCATGTATTTTTCAATCCAGTGATACTGGTCTCCTGGCTGTTCCACAAACAAGAAAATCCATTTCTCAGCTCCAGGTATTTTTCTCTGGCTATCCTCCATGCCTGGAATGCTCTCCCTCTTCCACTCTCTCTCCTGACTTCGCTGGCTTTCTTTAAGTTACAGCTTAAATCCCATATTTTGCAGGAAGTCTTTCCCAATCTCTCTTAAGTCTGATTTCTTCTCTCGGCTAATTATTTTCTTTTGATCCTATATAGAGATTCCTTTGTATATATTTGCATGTTGTCTCCCTCAGTAAATGGTAAGCTCCTTGAGATAGCCTCTTTTTGTATCTCCAGTCCTTAGCAGAGGGCCCAGCATATAGTAGGTGCTTACAAAATGTTGACTCATTGACTCCAGGTCCAGTGCTCTTATCCACTATGCCACCTTTCTGCAATAATATTCATATCCTTTCTTCAAAGATCTTTTTAAATCCTGTCAACAACACAAAGCCTTCTTGGATTCAGGCAAAGATCTGCAAAATTCTTCAGATTCAGAGATGGTCACACTTATTTTATATCTCAAGATACCAACAACTAAATATGGATTATGATTTTTCTCTTACTTGTATGTAAACCTAGTGCCTGAATTCTCTGTAATCTGCTTTAGCCCACATAAAACATTTAGAAGCAGGAGGATGTGAGATTTAATGGAAGAAAATGAATTTATTAGATGTTGACAATGATAATACATCATGGCTTTAATGCAATGTTTTTACTATGGCAAATTATTTCACAATATTTTACGGCATCCCCTCAAAAAGACAGCAGACATGATATCGTATAATTGTTATGTTCTGTTGTCATCATTACTTAAGTGTTGAAATAATCATTTTATGAACTGATTCTTTTGACCTTCTTTCCTGATTAAGAGGAAGAGTAAAGAGTTGTATTTAACATAATTCCAAACAATCATAAAAATTCAAATAAAAGGGGGAAGGGAGAGGGGGAATTTTAAAATTTGACCTAATATTCACAACGAGCCATTAAATCTTCATTAAAATGTAGGGTTTTCAAGTAGAGAAACACTGCTAAGCTTTGACATCAGTCTAGATCTAAAAAGAAGTGAGGAGCAACCTAACAGTCCTGACTCCTTACCATATTTGACATCAATAGCAAATAAACATGGAAAATTAACAGCACAAGACACATTGCAGCATCTTACATAGTCTAATCTGCTCAGTTTCTAGATGTGAAAACTAAGGTCCAGAGACATAAAAAGAATAGTTCAGAGACACACAGCTGGTTAGTAATAGCACTAGAGCTATAATCCAGATCTCCTAGCTCACAGGCTATCTAATGTGACAAACATGATGATGAAAAATAGCCATCAGCTGAGATTGTGGTGAGAGAAAAAGAAAGTCCTGCCCTTCCAATCCTGGTCAATTATTTGAAAATGTACCAGTCATAAGGATAATTAGGGTGACTTAGTTCTACGCCAACACTGATATTCTTGGAAGGACAGAAGTGAAAAAAAATTTCAAAGATGTAAAGCAAAATTTTCTTGAAGTCTGAACTTCCCCAGACCACACAATCTAGCTTCAATTTATTCATCTCACAACTGTCTCCTTTTAGTGCCTTGTTTTGTTTATTTTTGTTCATTTTAATTTCAATATTGTCATTGATAAGACCTGTGAAATAGTCTAGACTCAGTCTTAGAATGTTTCCTCATATTAAAGAAAGGTTATTGCATTATAATTAATGCAGAGAAAAAGTAATACTCCTAAGTGACATGGTTCATTTTCACAATCAATGCACTAAAGAAGCATTTATTAAGCTCCTATTAAGTGCAGTGCACTGAACTAGATGCTGGAGATACAAAGAAAATGATAAGCTAGTGCTTGCCTTAAGAGAGATTATCTTCGGCTGGAGGATTTTCTCTCTCTCTCTCTCTCTCTCTCTCTCTGTAGACATAAATACACACACATATATACATATCTATGCATGTATATATGCATACATATATGTATATATATTAAAAAGATACCTAATAAATTAAGACATCAAATATATATAAAATCTATATATCTAAACTATATAATCTAATCTATATAAGATGTATCTAATAATATCTAATGAGATGTCTGTAAAACACTCTACAATTTTTAATATTTTATAAAGATGGCAGCCACTATTATTATCTTGAATACTAGTTTGGAAAGTTTTAATATAGAATAGTAATCTGAACAGAAACCACAATGTCTATAAAAATAAACCTTCTTAATAATATATAACCATAGCAATTCCTTTTTGTTTTTTGAAAATATTTATCACATTTCTTTCATCTTTGTAGAGACCTGAAGGATTGGGGATGATTATGAGGCAGAATGTTGTATGTGTCACCAAATATAGCTGTGTTTGTTGATCAGTTTTGCTTAACTTTTCTTTGTTATAAAGGAGGATACAAGGGGGAGGGGTGGAGGTAGAGAGTGGCACATGGCTGAAACAGAAACAGCAAGAATCATCAATAAAAGTTTCTTTTAAAGGGGGTTATCTCATTGTCTGATTAAGAAATATTGCTTAGCTATGACATCAATCCAGGTCTAAGAAGAACCAAGGAGCAACCTAATAGTTCTGACCCCTTACCATATTTGACATCAATAGTAAATAAACATGAAAAATTAACAGCACAAGGAGTAACAAGGGAAATAAAATGAATCCTTCTGTGATAATGTAAAGAGTAATAAACTTTTCCAAACTTATAAAAACTGGAAGCTTTATCTGTGAATCATTAATGGAATCACAGATGCCTGCTTCCCATCACTGCTGATCACCAAAGCAGTTATGTGTAAACAAAAGTTCTCTCTTATTTATAACTTTTGGCCCCATTTGTAACCATCAACAAACTCATTTCTCTGCCCATGAGCTAAATGTTTTAACAACCAGATTAGGCCATGCCTGCTGGGCTCAGACCAAGAGCACAGAGAAAGTGAACACCTTCCATAGAAGCACATAGTTCATTGGTAGGAGATAGAAAAGAGGCTCCCTAACCTATAGAACCTTAGAGAAAATGATTCTAATATGAGAGTAGAGCTCTTTTCCTTAAGAAGCTAGCTTTTCTAAGTTGCATCATTCATGATTTTTAACATTTCTAAATTATACTTAATACATTGAATAAGTCCAAAAGCATGTGGATTCTTTTAACTTATTTTTTAAAATTTAATTTACTTTCAACTTGCTGAAAAGTAGAGGGGGAGAGAATAATGCTCAAGGTGATAAAAACTTGCTCATGGGAAAATGTCATTCCACTCCTTATATGAAAGGTGATAGCCTTATTTTTACTTTCATCCTTGTGTCTTTTTTTTCTTCCTATTAGAGAACTAATGAAAGATGACTAGTCTCAACCACAGAGACAACATCTCATGTTCTGAATCAGTGGTCCTTAAAATTTCTAAGCCTTTCCTTTTCTATTTTCACCATTAATCTTCCTCCAAGAGGAGGGAAATATGACAGGATAGAATCTGAAAAGTAACAATTTATTAATTTCATCTCTTTTAGAAATGATCAAGTTTTAAACCAATCCATGGCTTAACTAAGCCAAGGACTAAACGTTAATGAAGAAGACAGCAGGAGAAAAGGTAATGATGGAGGAAAAGAATAATATTGGCTAAGACAAAATGACAGTACTAATTGATACATCTGGATGTAAGCACAAGAGTGGATGAATAAATATACTTCAATTCTTTCAGAACCTTTCTTCTTAGTTACCACCCTGGGTTATGTACATTTCCTTCCTTATTCCCTGCAACCCCCCCCCCCCCTTACAGAGAGAGGGCCCACAGTTGGCACAATAGTGATGTTACCCTCTTCTTCTTAGAGTGTCTCTTCCATTTTGATTTCTGGTGCCTAGGACCCTTTTTTCTGCAATCAAAGCCTGTCCTTCTGAATAGGCCTGATATTAAATTCATACCAAAGTATAAATGACTAAGTCATGGGTTACTACCCTAAAGGTCCTTGCATTTTAGACTCTAGAGCTATGTAACAAAATAACTTATTCATTCTAAAAAAATCAGAAACCTGTATGCAAGGGGCAGGGTGGTATTTGGGAAATCAAAGGCATAGAAATATGTTTCTAGAATCTCTTTTTAAGTATATCTCAATCTAGATATGTAATTCATTAAAAATAAGAAATTTATAAAAAAATGATTCATTATTGGAAGAAGGAAAATGGGGGAAAGAGAAAACTCCATCCACTGAAAAAGATCATCAATTGGTCTATGACTTAGTCATCTCTGACATTTTGCTCTTTCTTACCATCTACCTTATTAATTTAGTTGCCAAGTCTTACCAATTCACTCTCCTTGACATTTGTCACATCTCTTCTTTTCTTTCTTTCTTTTCTCTGCTCAGACCACAAACACTCTCAGGATCTTGCTATCTTTCCTCTGGACTTTTGAAATTTGCCTCCCTTCATCCAGACTCTTTCTTCTCAAATCTATCCCCATACAGTGGCCAAAATGAAATTCTTATGATGTAGGTCTGACTTTGCCACTCCTCTAATCAAGAAGCATCACTGATTCCCCATTATCCTGATGACAAAATGCAAACTCTTCTGGCTCCAGTCTGTCTTTATAGTCTAATTATATTTTACTCTTTCTTACTCACTCTGTGCTACTGCAAAAGTGGCCTAGTTCTCATTTCCTTTACATAACATCCCCTCTCCTAACTCTGTGCCTTGGCACAAGCTGTTGTCCATAGCTGGAATTCTTTCCTTTCTCACATTGGACTTTTGGTTTACTTAGTTTTATTCAGTCCTTTATTGAAGTATCACCTCCTTCAAGAAGCCCTCCCTGATTTCCCTAATGGTCAGTGCCTCAATCCTCAAATACTTTGTGTATCTTGTATACATTCTCCATTTAACTGTGAGTGCATTGTTTTCCCCAGATAGATTATAACTTCCTTTACGGGAGAGACTGTTGCCCTTTTGTGTTTCTATCAACAATGCCTACTGTATTTCCTGGCACAAAATAGACACTTAATAAATGCTTGTTAATCAACTGAGGAAGAGAGAAGGGAGAAACCATATCACCAAAGTGTTTGTTTCTGTTGTTTGAAAGAAAAGTAAAAGAATCAGATAGAGAGTCAAAGATTTTGGGTATGGATCCTAATTCTAACACTTCCTATCTGTGTGAACTTGAGGAAGTTACTTAATCTCTCCTGTATCTCAATTTCCTCATCTGTAAAGTGAGGGAGGTGAATTATATGACCTCTAAGATTCCCTTCAGCCCTATAACTAAACTCCTACAAGCATTTGCCAAAGATGGGGGAAGGAAGTAGAAGGAAATTTCATAAAAATCTAGGAAGTCTTGGTAGAATTCCTGTGGCACGTGAACCTCTCCCTGCCTTTTAGTAAAACTGCTCTATCTTCTGCTAAAGATGGAGAAGCAGATACCATTCAGGTTGACAAAAGCATCTGTCCAGCATGTTTAGTTTCTTAAGGCTTTGATGTGCTTAAAAGATCAGCAAGGCTTTCCCCTTGCCTTTCCTCACAGCAATGCAAGTTCAAAGAGACATTTATTATGAAGGAGCTAAATTGTAACAAAAGTCTCCTCGAAAGCTTTGAACTGAAACATTAAGCTTCACTATAACATTGTTTATCAGAAATACTTAAATGGCTGAGTTAAAGTATCCTATTAATTGGCATTAGTGGTTTTGTAATGAGTAAGATCCGTTTCATGTGCCATGGACAAAAGAAAGTGAATATTTTATTGTTGTGGCTGAGAAGGAAAGGAGGGGGAAAGATAACACAGGTTTAAGGTATAAACTGGAGATGTGTGTAGGTTGAAACTATCTAGCCACCTAATTAAAAGTGAAGTAAAAGGCATTAAGAGCTTGATTGGGAAGGTGTCGGATGTAAATGATAGCCCTTGGAAAAGGGAATTGATGAATTTAGTTTATAGATGATTTCCCTCTCTTACTCTTCCCCGTATCTGCAAGTTGCTAAAGGAATTTATTTTTTCTTTTTAGGTAAGAAGGGACACTTTGAGAAAACTTCAAAAACATCTGAAAATTTCCACAACAAAAAAAGCACATATTTCAGAAAAAATGACCTATTTTATTAAACAAAATGAATAGCATTATTTTTTATTTGAAATTTCTGGAAAACTGGGCATGATGATTTGTAAATATTTGAAAGGAGAAAATAAAGGCTTTTTAAAAAGTCATTGTAAAGCCTAGATGTAGGCTTGCATATACATAGTGGGGAAAACAAAATAAAATATTTGTTTGAAACACAAATCCCTTAATCCTAAAGCTTAGGAAAATATTTTTATTTCTTTTAAATGTTTTTGCATTGTATACATAGAGGGAGAGCAGATGTAATCAAAGTTATTTTCTAGTACACGGCATATTTCAGGCTATCTTTTAATGTTAAATAATTCTTACTGAATTCTAGCAAAAACAATTTTCAGGTTGTCACTATCTAAATTATAGTTGTTTAACTTTCTGTCAATACTCAGTATAAGAAAATATGAACCCAAACAAGCAATGTTTAGACTTGATGACTTGTTTCCTCCCTCCTTCAGAATTCATTACAAGCACCTTATCACAAAGGTTTCTCCATGCATTTGGTCACTTTTTTTTTTAAAGCATTCTGCCTTTAACATACTTCACTTTCTTCTTCAGGCTGCAAAGGACTTTTGACCCTCTAACTAGTTCCCTTATCACTTGAAATAAACTACTAGCACTTCAGAGATATCATGATTCTTTTTATGTTTCTATCAACACTCCTCTCTTGTCTCTAAAGACTTAAGTCATGAACCTCACACGTCTTCTAAAGAATGGTCAAGTCTTGTTAAGTTTCTCTATGTTTAATTTCTCCTTTTATTGTATAGTTAGTAAAGTAGGAAAAAATAATATAAGAGACTGTAAGGCTTGAAATTAGAAAGTAGGAGGGAGAAAAACTGAAAGACTTCACAAATACTGTAACATCCTTCTCTTTACCCCGATCCTAGCCAATTTTTTTTTCCAGCACCCGCAAAGCCACTGACCTCTTGAGGTTGTGGAAGGAAGAGGTGAGAAATAAGGAAATAGATACAGGTAGAAGAGGAATGTGAAAGGATGAAAGGGGCCTGTTTCTTCTCAGATTTGGAAAAGTTAAATAAAATTGTTTAAAGAACTAGAATCATACTCCTTCTTTAAATGTTGCTTGAGAGAAAGATCTGGATTATGAGTCATCAGTTCTTAATTCTTATTTCTATGCATGTCCCCAAACTATGACTTTCACTCTGTGTAACTCAGATCTTTTACCTATAAAAGAAATGCCTTATAGGAGCAACCTCAAAAGAATGTACTGTGATATAGTTCAGAAAAACAGCTCATCGAATGAAAACATAGGATTTGAAGAGGTGGAAAGGCTTTGTAAAGATCTAGTCCAACTTCTAGGAGGAAAGTTCTTCTCAAAAAGGTTAAGTGTATGCTCCAAGGTCACGTCCTTTGTAAAGGGTAAAACTGAAATTCGAACCTGTGTCTCCTGACTTCAAATCCAGTGCCATCTTCACTACATCATGGAATATGTTAAGCAGTTAAGAATACAGATGCTCACACCTGGCACACAATAGAAGAAATGTCTCTGGATGTTCTGAAACTTTTTGTTGTACACTTCCCAAAAGTTGCTCCTGACCATTCTATCAGTTTACATTCTCAGTTCAATGCTTGCTAACTTGCAGTTTCTGCCTTAGTGTTACAAACTCAGTTACAAACCATAAGGAAGTTGGAGAGGAGGCCTAAACTGCATTCAGGTAGTTTAGAGATCCTTTCTACCCATCCCAGTTTCTAGATACACCAGCAATAGTACATTCCTAGAAACAGAAAGGGAAAACATAACAAGGAATTTCCCTCTGAGGAAAAGAGAAATGGACATCAAAGTAGGCATTAAGTCTAGAAAAAAGGGGAGCAAAACCACTCTTTGAAGGCAGATAACTACCCTGAAGTCTCCTGTAAGTTCAAAGAGGAAAGGGCAGATATTGTCTGTGGGGAGGGTGAAAAGATGGTGTACGCACCTGCATATGTCCATATGTATATGTATACACAGATATATACGAATATGTGTATACATACATACATACATACATATATATATGAAGGTTATAACCATAATTGTGCATTCATTGTGTATTTCACTTGGAAGCTGCCATTGTAGTTGAAAGTAGTTAACAGGTGTTGTAAACAAAATGCCCAATAATTCTACCTGAGAAAATGGTCACGATAAAATACTCTATTTGATCAGTGGAAGAAGCACAAATGACCTAAGTTAATCCGTAAAAGACCAGTGATGACAGAAGCTTTACAATAGCACAGTAAATGGAAAGCACTGCCAAAGAGTGAATAATAGGAGACTCCTAGGGGAGAAATACGCACAAGAAAGACAGGAAACTTGCTTTCTAACTGCAGTGTTTGCCAATATGTGACCTTGGGCAAATTGCTTATGTTTTCTGGGCTTCAGTTTCCTCTTCTGTAAAATGAGGGGGCTGAATAAGAAGACCTCTCAGGTCCTTCTAGTTCTAAATCTCTGGTCCTATGCTTCTAACACTAACCAGTCTCTGAGATTGTTTTGACCTCTAAAATGCCATGATTCTAATTCTTGTTTCACTATAGAGAACAAATAATATTTCATTTCTGATAACTATTCATGTGACCTACCTATATTACTTCATTTCTAAAAAAGGGATAATTACATTTTTAATTCCTCATAGAATTATTTTGAGGAAAACACTTTATAAGACTTCAAATGCTATGTAAATTTCAATTGTTATGACATAATTTTAACAAATCAGTATGGTGTAGTGGTTAGAGTGCCCTGGGGTAATGTTCAGGTTCTTCCTTTGACATATACCAGATATCTCAGGCTAAGTTAATGAGGCAATGGTAATTGACTTTGGTGCAAGGAGTTTCCATGTTTATTAAGAAAGAAGAGAGGTACACTAATGAACCAGATATCCTAACCAAAGAGGGGATAGACAATGTCACTTCAAAATGATGAATTCACAATATTACACAGAACACTGCCATCAACTAAGTAACTGATCAGAAGCCTGCTAGAAAAGTGACTTTCAACAACAAGAAAATAGTAAGAATTCTTAATATACATTCATTGACTCACTCATTTGACAAACATCCTCTGAGAATTAATTGCACAAGACAGCGACTAGTATACAGCGAAGTATAAATTACATATGATCCCTCTTTTCAAGAAGCACACTGTTCATGAGGGGAAATAAAGGCAAAAGAATAAAAATTACAATTAATAATGATTCATGCAGAACTATCAAGGTTTATGTAGCACTGGACACATTGTCTCATTTGATCCTATAATAACTGTGAAGTGGGTGCTATTATCATATTCATTTTACAGATGAGGAAGGAAACTTCTAAGGCTGAGATAAGTTAAATGACTTGCTCAGGGTTTAACACAAAGGAAAATACCCAAAGTAGGATCTGAACCCAGGTTATCCTGATTGAAAGAACAATAATATGTCCACTCCAAGTGGCAGCAATGGGAGGAAAATGCTCTTTTTAGAACAGTCAATTATCCTATGACTAAAACTAGCAAAATTCTAGAGCAAGAGTTTTAACCCTTTTGGTGACAGTCTAGTGAAGCGTATGAACCCCTTCTCAGAATAATGTTCTTACATGCATAAAATCAAAAGCATGGGGCTACAAAAGAAACTAATGATATTGGAATACTTATCAAAATCTTAAAAATATGAAGTCCCAGACCCCAGGTTATGAAACCTTGTTTTAGAGTTTACTTTTATATCTAACAATGAGATCACAATATTCCAAGTAATTCTCCTCTCACATTTTTATTTCTGGGATGTTTTTGTATTTATTTCCAGGCACCAGAATCAATGTTGTTTCAAAAAACAAATGAACAAGCAAAACGCCCTCCAAACATAGATGTGCTTATGGAATAGAAAAATCTTAAAGTCAAAAAATGCTTTACAGATCATCTAAATGATGAGGCCTAAATTTCTACTGGAAAATGACTCCTATTTCAAGCCTTCATAAATTTAAAATAAGTGACAAAATGTGATTACAAAACAGATAGCTTGGTTTTAGAAGTCTAGGCAGGCAGAGATGTAAAATGTAAGGAGAAGCAATGGGTCAAATACTGAGGCACATGCATACCAATATATAGAAATATTTTAAAAAGCAAGACAATGTGGATGATAAAATCTGAGAAAGCAGCCATTACCTCCACAGTAAATGAAGGTAATGGCTAGTTAAAGTTCAAAATAACACCATCAAGGTACCAGCACCAAAGAGACCCTGATGGCAGATCAAATTCCTACTCTGTCTAGAAGTTTTTAATTTGCTAAGCCAGACTTGGATCAAAAGGAGCCAATATATAGGCACACCTGGTCACAGAAAACATCTATGTAAAAAATAGGATCAAAATTCTGTTCCTAAAAAAATAATTGAGGAAAGTGACATTTGTAACACTTCTACTCCTATTTATGGTATGATAGAACCATAAGTGAATGTAGAAAACAAGAGAAAAATAAATTAGCTCAATTTCTCAATTACCAGCTTATGAAAGAGTTGAGATGCAGATTGAATTATAAAGCTTTATGAGTTATCGTATCATTAAGTGGCCAGACTACTATATATAAACTCCATATTTCCCTAAGTTAATCCTGGAAAATATACATACATATGTGTGCATACACATACTCTTATGTATATATATATGTATGTACATATATATTCATACACGTATATACATGCACATGTATATATACACACAACTGATAAAGAAATATTGACATAGATAAATACAGTATTTATTAGGTTTTTACTATATGTTAGGAACTGTACTAAGTGTTGGAAATATAAATATAAGCAAAAAAGACAGTTCCTACATTCCATTCCTTCTAATGAGGGAAGATATACATAAAAGGAAGCTAGAAAAAGAGTAGATGACATCAGCAAGGGGCAAGACTGATGACAAGAAAGAGAATGTGGAATGGAGTTAGGAGTGAAGTGAATGAAATGATGACTTTGAATAGAGATTTAACAATTAGATGAGAAGACTGCAGGAGAGTGGCATCTCCAGTGTGAGAAGGCTGCTGCTGGCAAGGAAGCTAAGAAATCCATAGTAAGGAAAGAGCCAGACGTGAAGCGAACACAGCCTGGGTACTTCATTAAATGGTGGTCCATGCCAGAGATTCACCAATCAGTAAAGAGAGGATTAGAGGGTAGAGAAATTCCCAGGGTAAAGGAAAACAGACATAGTCAGGTGCCAGGTTCATAGTCAAAGTCTTTCCACCATGGCTGGACCTTCCAGGGCTTACACTCCATAAAGCCTATGACTATAGCTTTTGAAAACCCAGAGTCAACTTCACACCACAAAGAAGCAGCCGAGTAGTGCATAAAGAAAAGCCTGTGATCAGGCTGCAACACATGATAAATGAAGAGAAATAGCACGAAAGACAACATTGGAGAAATTATAACTGGGCAAAGACGGGTAGCCCATGTAGCAAGAGTTAGGTATATCTGATAAACAGCCTGTATGCTCCACTTGCATTTATATAATGTTAAGAAATCCCAAGAAAGGTCCCCAACCCATTGGTGGACAGTCTATGGTGAATTAAAGGGAAGATACAGATGAGGGTCACACAGAACTGGCAGGGATGGATTCAGTGTGATTTACATCACTGAAGGGCTACCCACATTGATGAGATCAAAGACTCATCAAAGTAATATCTAGTCTTTTTTGCTATTGTTGTTTTAATTTGAGCAAAACCATTTCTTTATCTCTAATTTTAATGCTTTTTCTCTCCCAATATCATTCTCTGATGCCTAGTACCTCCTACTTCTAATGCTTACTAATGGCAGATAGCATACTCTCTTTTAAAATGAGTCCCTTGGAAGGAAGGACATATAAACTGATGTAGAGTGAGGGAAACAGAAACAGGAAAACAACATATACAACGAGTACAGCAATATAAATGGAAACAACAACTAAAACGGAATGCTACACAACTGTAATGTCCATTCTAGGTCTTAGGGAAGGTGAGGAGATGTACCTCTCTCCCTTCTTTGTAGACATGGGGGACCATGAGTGTGGAACATTGTATGTACTGTAAGGACAAGTTGACATGTTGGTTAGTTTTGTTCAATTGTTTTCCTACCCCCTACCTTTCTTTAAAATTCCATTATAAGGGATAGCTTGCTAGATCAGGAAAGGGAGATGAATATATTCAGAAGTAAAAGCTACATTAAAAGAAAAATTATACAAAAATGCTGGGAGAGCATCAATCATTTCTTTTTAAAGATGATACTCTTTGGGATGTCTGATAATCATCAAATTCCATTTTTCCCTAAGTTATAATTTCATGGTTTATGCCTCAGTTCAAATATTTTCAGAGTTAATAAGGGAAATGAAGTTTGTTTAGTCTTAAATTCTTTTGTAGGAAAAATAAATGTGAAAAAAGTTGGATGAAGGCCTTAGTAATAGCTTTGACATAGGTTTCATATTTACATTAAAAATGTACTTCTTTCTAATTCACAAAAATTAATTTCCTTTTACTTGGGAAATTTTTATGTTTATGAAATAAAACAACCAGTTTTACAAGGGGAATTGGCAGCATTTGACTAGTACACTGTATTAAAAGGGACACACTATTCTCATTTTCAAAAGGGAGTTGAACAAAACTTTATTATAAAAACATTCTCAAATGGATTTTCAATGTGGTCAGTGTGGACATTCCCTCTAACAATAAAGATCAAACTTCCTCTATGTCTGCCCATCCTGGGTGACTCTTGGCTCAGTTTTCTCACAGGTGCACCACAGGGGCCCCAATCAGTATGACAGAGCCCTTCTTCAATTTCTCTTAACCTTATAAATATACCAGTGGACTTCATGGACAATCTGTAGCTTACCCCTCACTTTTGCCTTATGGTCGTGTCCGCTAGCCTTTCCAATTATACAGTTCTTTAATGAAATATTTTATTCTAACTTTCCTTTATAATTCCTTTTTCTTTTTTAAAATAAAAATGTATTTCTATTTCCAAAATCTTCTCTCACTCTAACCATCCCCCACATATTGAGAAGGCAAGAAATATGATATCCATATCATTCCTTGTTCTTAAAACATTACAGTCTGCTCACATTCACCATGTGCCTCTCCACTGCCTTCCAACACTACTTTAAAGACTCTCCTCCAGCAAGTATCTTCTACTTATGTGTCAAAACTATATAAGATTCAATCAGAGATAATCTTGTTTGTTATTTTCTTGGCCAATAATATCAGTTGAGGCATAAAATAGAGATGCATGCTTGCTAGAGATATCTGTGACTACCATGAAAGAAATCTGATACAGAGTTCAAGTTAAGGAAAAATTCCCTGTAGATGGAGACCTCTTCCAGTTGTGCTTGCATGTCAATGACATTAAGCTAGTTGCACTAAACACAAGAAGCTTATAGAATACTGAATGAAATATGGAACTACTCAAGAGTTTTACAAGAATATTCTAAACATCTTCAAATGTACTGGTTATCTCACTGATTCATAAGCTCCCTGAAATGATGAAGATTGCAACCCATCCATGTTTACTGTCCATATTCTTTCATAAGGTCACTGAAATGGTCCATCCAGTTTGCAAAGGGCCTTTTTCAGTTTCTCCTTACATCAAAAATTCTAGTAAAACACTCTACTGTCCATTTGTCATGTCTCACCATATGACCAGCCCCTCTTCCCTTCCTATTATGCAATCATTGATCGTGTCTTTTACTCTTATCATAAAATTCTGTTTGACTTTTAAAGCCCTTTATAATTTGACCCCTTCCTACCTTTCCAGTATTCTTTGCATAGTGCTTAACACATAGTAGGCACTTACTACTAGATACCTAGATACTTATCATTGCTTCTTGCCTTACTTCTATTCCTTTTTGCAAGTCCTCCTTGATTATTATACGTTAAAGCCTGTATATATCCACCATGTGTCTCCATTATCTTTTGTGTGATGTTATTTTTTTTAATATTTCAGGGATAATTACATTCTATATCTTGCTTTCATTTTTCCAATACCAGCAGAAATTTCAGTATCTAAAAAAATGGTTCTTTGCTTCCATGGTAAACTTGGGGTTAGTAAAGCATCTTTTTAATTTTTCAACAACAATCCAGCTCACTCTCCTCTTTTCATTCAACTTTGGGCCCAATTCATCATCTGTATGTACCCTGTCCCAGACACACATATTATTTTTTTTAAACTGTACAGAGTATCATTCCAAAAACATGTCGAAATTCGGGCAATAGACACTTTTTATCCACTTGTTTTTCGTCTGTGGATGGTCAGGTTAAACTCCTCCATATTATTACATAACTCTTCCAGGAGATTCTGCAGTGTTTTGATGTAATTAGCACAACATCATCTACAAGCAAGAGAATCTGGAAGATTTCACTACCCATCAGGAATCCCTCTTCAACCTGGGCCCTATGCTGGACTTCCTCCATCACTCCGGCAAACACATTTGTTAAGTATACCTCTCTCTGATTTACGCCTCAGTTGTTAATTAGCAGACAGTCACAGAGCAGAGTTATTTCTATTGTTCTGTATTCCTAGCAATATTGAATGACTTTGATGTATGGATCAGAGGCACCTTGCTGTAAGAGAGCTGGCATAATAGATAGTATTTTATTGTACCAAAATAAACACTTTTTGGGTAATAAACACACAATATGGACAATAAGTATATTCTCTGCATCTTTTAGTTATTTATGAAATGGCATAGATGTGGTATAGTGTTGAATATAGGTTGCAAAAATCTGCTTGTTCCCTTTTAAAATCCTTACAAGAATGCCCTTGACTCAGAGTAACGACTCTCATATTTTATACAAATTAGGAGAGTAGTTAGCTCAGTAGTTACTGATGTTCTTTCAGTCACCAGCATACATGCTAAAATTAATTCTATTACTTAAGGATGTACTTTCTTTCCATACAGTTTCTGATTTTTCTCTCCCATCCTATAATTTATGGTAAGGGAAATGAGCATCCTACTACTTAGTTAGAATCCCTGAGTTCAAATATTTTAATTTACTTAGGAGATAAACCTTTGAATCTTCCACACAGTCAGTTAAGCAATATATTATTTACCTTAAGACTCTCTTAAATAAATATGCTTGTTGGAATATAGTCTAACACAGTCACAGAGGTCAAACTTCTCCAGAGATTCCATTCACCATGTAGCTGCATTATGACTCAGTGATAATGGATGTGTCTTAGATATAAGGCTCCTGGGTAAGACAAAAGCAGTTTGCTGTTGGCTCTGCTTAGAGAAATTTTAAATGTGCTGAACTATTATGATTTCAGAAGTGGGATAGTGAGATATTAGAATGATCCTTAATGTAATGCCACAGTGAATTTTGTTCCATATCCTTTGCAGAGTTAATGGTATGATAATGAGAAAGCATGAGGTTTGATATTACTTGAAATGATAACAAAATCTGTACTAATGAAAAAAGTAATTTACTGGGAGTCAAGAGACCTTGAGCGTGGTCTTAACTCTGATACAAGTTCAGAGAACCCAAACTAGCTAATCATTTAAATTCTCTGGACCTCATTTTATTGTTGGGGGGAGGGCAAGATAAAATTAAGAAGTTAAATGATCCCTCAGGTCCCCTTCTATCATTGATAGTCTATGATCACTCCGTGAACTACATTCTGACATATTAGTCTAAGTTCATTTCAGTTCAACAAACATTTATTAGATGCTTACTACATACAACTAACCGATAAGCATTTATTAAAAACTTATTATGAGTCAATTAGGATGCTAGGTATTGGGACACAAAGACACAATAGCCCTGCCTTCAAGGAGACAAAATTTGATTGGAGTGATACAAGACCAATACAGAAAAGTCAATATGAGCTTATTTCAAGAGGAATAAGCAGTAAGCTGAACTGATGGAGAAAGCATTGTACATGAAGAAGCACAAGATAAAAACTGAGAGGTGAAGGTGAGATAGGAGTGTATTACAGGAACAGCCTATGTGAAGGCACAGAAGTGAAAAATAAGATCCAGAGTTTGGGCAACATTTAATAGTGTAATTTGGCTGGAAACGATGGTCTAGTTCAGACAATAGTTCAATAGTCCAGTTTTGTTTTTGTTCAGTAGTCTTAGAAAACATATAAAACAGTTAGGTTCCAAAGCGATCTTGTATCAGAGGTCTGACCATGTCCTCCTCATCCCTCCATTCAATAAATTCCAGTGGATCCCTAATACTTTTGTGATAAAATATAAATTCTCCTTCATATAATAAAATATAAAAATCCTTTTTAAAGCCCTTCATAAGTTAACACCTTCCTTCTTTTCTTCTTACCCATTCATTACTCTCCTCTATACACTCTAAGAGACAGTGACATGGAACTTCTTGCTGTCCTTCACACAATACACCTTTACTGGGCTCCAAGACCATTCATTGGTTATTGCCTATACCTGGAATACTTTGTCTCTTACATTTCTACTTCCTGGTTTCCCTGACTTTCTTCAAGACTTAGCTCAAATTTCACCTTCAGCAGGAGGCTTTCTCTGGTATTCTCACCTACAGGAGCTTTATCCTTTCAAGATCACCTTCAATCCACTCAGTATTTACCTTTTATGTAACAATTATTTTTATGTTATCTCTCCTATTAGAATGTAAACTAATGGACCATGTTTTTGCCTTTTCTTATATACTTAGTCATTAGCACATTTTAAACACAGATGTTTATAAACACTTAAAAAGTGTATTATGATAGACTGATACCTGTGTGACCTTCGACATGTTATTTAACTTCCCCAGACCATACTTTCCTTGTTTGCAAAATAAGGGATTGGAGTGTTAGATCTTAAAGGTTCCTCTGCTCTTCTAAGGCTTATGATGCTATAACTTTGATCAGTTTCTGAAGCAGCAAATCTTATTTGTTTACCTCCACAGATCAATTAGTACAATATTCAGGTTATAATGTTTATATGTGACTTGCATAAGACTGGGGGACAAGGGAGTTCTCGTGGTAGGCAGATGGATACCGATTTTCTCAAACTACTCTAGCTCGATAACTTAATGTATCATTACAACATTCTGGAATGAATTCAAAATAGGGGAAGTGGCAGAACTTTGCCTTCCTCCACATCCCCAAACAAATAAGTTAATCAAGAGCAGCTTTTGTAAGAGCAAAGATCCATATGGACCATGAAGGTCTTTTCTTTGTACTTTAGAAAGCAGACACTTCTGGGGTAATGCAATGCAATCTATAACATAAACTGCTTCTCTTCTCTTAAAATACTCTAATTAGAAATGGCAAAATATGCCTTGAGGACATGATGTTTTCTGTCAATTTCTCCTATAAGGTATTAACTTGATCTCCTACCCAATAAAGGAAAAAAAAGTCAGAAATTTGCTCTCCTTTTCTTCTGGTCAGTAAGGACCTGGGCTGAGATGTCACCCTCTTGATAAAATGCAGGTCACTTTCTCTGTCTTATGCCCTTTGATTCTACCTCACATTTTTATATGTAAGTAATTTTTTAAAGATTAAAAAAATAATCCTTGAGGATTCAAGAACTACTTAAAATAAAATTCTGGTCAGATGAAGACAAATGTTCTCCTTTTTGAAATAAACCAAGAAATGTTTCAACATTACTCTCTCCAGGGAACTGGAGGCAAGAAAGCTCTCAGTTTCTGGACTTCTTTTCTTTCTCTAAGAAAAGAGAATTCCTTTTCAGATCATAGCATAAAGCCAATCAGTGTAAACTGGCTTTTATAGACACATTTTTTCCCTTTTGGGGCTGTTGCTGCTGCCTGTTTTATTTATATTAAACGTTTTGGTCTACTTTACCTGGGTCCTAAGGAGGTTTTTTGTTATTGTTTTGAAAAACATTTAAAAGGCAGTCTAGCTTAGCAGGCAGAGGCTAGACTTTTAATCGTAAAGACTTGGGTTTATATTCCACCTCTAACAATTACTGTCTGACCTTAGGCAAATCCTTTAACTTCTCTATGCCTCAGACAACTCTCTGTCTGATTTATTAAATCACAGATGCTTTGTGAGTTTATTATTTGCGTAAATGGAGGGAGTCAGGGAATGTTGGCTTTGGAGTTATTACCTATATAATCTTGAATAAGTTATTTAACCTCTCTGGGAATTTGTTTGTGCATCCCTTCCAGTTCTAAGTCTACCGATGACCCTTATGTTCCCTTCAAGCACTAAAATTTTTGTACCTGTGAATTCCCACACTGGTAATTACCAACCCTAGTGAAAGCATAGATTATTCAGCCAGGTATGATTTAAAAAAAACTTTAGTGACTTTATCTTTTGAAAGAAAAAGAATGTAATTCCATCTTCAAGCAACAGTTGAAATTTCAGATCTAATGAAAATTCAGCGTACTTATTTCAGGGTTAATCAGAATGTAATCCACAATATTTTGTAGATGGAATGAATTAATTCCTACTTTACTGAACAATAATAATAACAATACACCCAAACCTTATGTACGATCATACTATACTTTGCTGATTAGATCCAAGGCCAGGGCTCATGCTCACTGACAGAAAGCAGTACGAGATGTGAGCACATCCACAAACATTCTAAACATATTAACAAACATAATGTTAATAACCCATTCAGCATTTTCAGTTGTTTTTTTCCCCAAACATCTTCTGGGTAACATAAGAGAAAGTCTTAAATGTATTATCCTCTTGTATTATGGGAGTTAGATGCTAGGAAATCTTCTAACTCAGAAACTCTTTTGAGAGAACAGAAAGAATAACAGACTGAAACAGAATGGACTGTTTAAGGCTTGTCTCAATAATTCACAAGTAACTGAAACCTGCACTTCACTTTCTCTCACTATGAGTCAGTCAATCAAAAAACATTTAGTAAGTGCTCATTTTCTACCAGGTACTGTGCTAAGATCTGGGGACATAAATAAAAAAAAATGAAACAGTCCCTACCTTTGAGGAGCTTACAGTCTAATGGAGGAAACTACTGTTCAGTGGTTTCCAACTCTTTGTGACCTCATTTGGGGTATTCTTGCCAGAGATATTGGAGTGGTTTGCCATTTCCTTCTCCAGTTCATTTTACAGATGATGAAACTGAGGTAAACAGGGTTAAGTGACTTGCCCAGGGTCACACAGCTTGTAAGTATCTGAGGCCACATTTGAACTCAGGAAGATAAGTCCTCCTTACTCCAGGTCTGGCCCTCTATCAATTGTAATACCAAACTGCCCAATGGTGGAAAACAACACACAAAAGAAAGAAGAAAAGTCGAGACTGGGGAGGGGCATAAAGGTACTGGACAAAACCAGAGAAATCCCATGCAGGTGAAAGCAGGTGAGAATGAGATGTTCTGAGTAGAGCTCCCTCCTTACAAGGAGGTTTTGCAGTTTATGGCTCCAACCTTCAATCAAGATGGGCAAAGAGTAATGAAGAGATAGAGGCTAATAGGATCTTGCAGGAGTGATGAGGTTTTCCCAACAATGAACTTCCTAGAATTCAGAGAAGTCCCACAGTAGTGCAAAGGGAATATAAAACAGGGCAAATACTTATACTACTACCTCAAAGTACTGTTTTGAGGAAAGTATCCTACACCAACAGTGGTTCCCTATTACCTTTAGGGTGAAATACAAACTTGCGTAGTTGACATTTAAAGGCCTTTCACAGTTTGACTCCATCCTACCTTTTCAGATTTAGCCTGGGTTAGTCACCCTCCTTCATGTGCTTTATGATCCAAACAAGTTGGATTTCTTGCTATTATGTTTTTCCATACATATATATCATGTTAAGAAAACATTTGAACACTGAAGATTAAAAGGTAAAGACATTTAGGACCACCTTTAAGCAATATTATCCATTCACATGTCTTCACTTGTTTGTTATATTGTGACTTTTTTTGTCCAGACCTGAGACTTCATTGACATTAATAACTCCCGGTATGGAAATTCTTCTTCCAAAACAAATGGGCAACTCACTCTTCTGTATTATATTGTTTTAGAGTGTTTCCTGAAGTACTGAGAGAAGTGACTTACCCAGGATCACATGTCACAAACTCATAGTCTAGCACTATGAACCCATCTGTTTCAATCCCTTCATTTTACAGATAAAGAAATGGAGACCTAGGAAAATTAAGTGACTTGTCCAAGTTTACACAGATAGAATTAGAGGTAGGATTTGAATCCAAATCCTCTGAATCCAGAACTGGTATTCTTTCCATTATACCATATGGTCTCCCATATACACATAGTTAGAATTCTCATAATTGTTTTTATAGATACATTTACAATGATATGAATTCATGACTCAGAACCTATTTTGAGAGTCGGCAGAGTAGAGCAGAGAGAATATTAATCACGAAATTAGAAAACTGGGGTTTCAGGCCTGGTTTTGACACTAACCATGTAAACCAAAACTCTCTGAGCCTCAATTTCTCCCTCCTATAAAATGAAAGAATTTTGAGCCAAGATTGACTACCTTGTCCTTTCCTTTATGTCATACTACTTTTCTAATATCTTTTTCATTTCATTGGAACATCCACATTTAGTATAAAATTAATAGTTTGAAGAAATTCACATCCCCCCATATGTATTTTTAAACTACCAACCACAAGATTAAAAATAAAACAAAAATTATGAAAAGTAAAGATAAAGCTATTTGTATCCTCATTGAAGGAGATTGGCAAAGAGTACCCACCCTCTTGTGTTAATCATCCAATATTTTTTCCACTTGTTTATAATGTGAATTTATACAAGATTCTGAGTCTTATAGCCTGATGAACATTTCAAATAATTTCTGATTTAGCAATTGAAACAAAGAAGTTATAGCTGGGTCTCATGTTAATCCTGCACAACCTTCTGCAGTTTTCTGAATGTTGCTCAGTATGAAGGTGTTGACACGGTCATGTGGCTTAACACACGGAGTGGCATCTGGAACACTGAATAAGTTATTTTCATCATAAGCTTTTTTCCTTCAACTACTACTGTTTTTGCTTTTGTTATTACTCTTGTTTAAAATCCCCAAAGATTCTACTGTGCAGAACCAAACCACTGAAAACTGATCATCTATCATGGGCCAGCCCACTTTCAGGAAGACAGTTCTTGTTTTCAGGTAAGTAACAACTTTTTTTTTTCAATCTAACTAACCATATCTAAGGAACTTTAAACCCCTTAAATTCTGTACTCTTCACAACCACAACAATAAAGCATTAAGGGGAATCTATCTAAGCTTTCCATCCTGCTCATTAGGGATCCAAATGGTTCTAGGCCTTATATATAAATAGCAAGACATCTGTAAGTGGTGTTGCATTTGGTTGAAGTAACAAGCCTTGCAAAGGAATTTTTTCTGCATTAGAAACATTATAAAGCAGCTGGGGTTTTAATACCAAATCTGTGATGGATAAAACCCAGGGCTACTGGCTCAGCTACTGCCTGCCCTTAGTCACACCATCCCCTCTCCACAACACATGTAATGAATTAACAATCCAATAATTAGTACACATTCCTGTCTACTACTTAAAACTTCACTCCCAGATGCTGCTTTGGTCTGATCTTGCTTTTATTACCTTTGATGATTCACTGAACTTGGTAATACTGGTCTCCATTGCTACTTATTAGATCCAACACTGGCTAGGCCAGCATTTGAATGAAGCCAGTCTTCAGCAGGCAATCCTCTGCCCTTATTTCATGTGATCAGGCTCTCTGTAAATTATCAGAAACCTCTGTGGTAATATATATATATATGTATATATATATATATATACACACATATGTACACATATGTGTGTATATGTGGCCATGGTATAAACATCGGCTCTAGCAAAATGGAACTTGCAAGGAGATAGTTTGTTTCTTTCAAATCTAGGGTAAGGAAAAAGGATGAGAAACAAACCATAAAAGATTTTAAAAATAATTTTTAAAAATTTAGGGGCACTCAGGATACTTTATTCTGCTTACTGTATTCTATGAATCTGGAATCCATCATTCTTAAAGGTAACTCTGTGAGGTAGCATGAGAGGTAAAGGTACTTGACTACTAAATCAATGATCTTTTCCTGTATCAAATGGCTCCTGGGAAATGCTATGTTTTCATTTTTGTTTCTCCGCTGAATCAAATATTTTTATATAGCGAACAATAAACATAGTGGGATCTTGTTAAAATAAATGTCTGCATTCAACTTATTTGCCTAAATGGAGAAAAGTCATAAGCCATCCTTTCTGACCATTTATTAAATAAGAATTTATTCATATAGGACCTTCAGATTTGTCAAGGGCTTTACCTATAATGCCATTTCATCCCCCCTTGTGAAGCAGCTGCTATTATCATCTTTCTTTTATAGATGTGAAATTGAAACTCAGAAGGGTTAAGCAACTTGCCTGAAGTCATACAGCTAGAAGTTTCAGGAATGTCCAGAAAGAATCTGGCTTGAGGCAACTAGAGATGGAAAATAAGTAGAGAGGTGAAGCCTTTAAAAATGGTTATGTTTTATTTTGCTTCTTCAATCCAGAGGAAATAGCCTCATTCAGTAAGAAAGCTGAGAGAATAGCAGGTTCTGTTAGATTAACAAGCTCAAACAATGGAATTTGTGTCCAGGAAAGTGTCATATAATAAGAAGTAAAACTTCTTTGCCAGTTTCTTTAAGAGTTTCATTGTTGTTCAGTCATTTTGGTCTTGTACAACTCTTCATGAAAGAGGAGATTCTGTAGATTTTACTCCATAAAACCATTTTGGAAAGAAAGCTACATAAATTTCAGATATGAAGGTAATATAAGGTGGCTACCTCATTCTTCATTCTAGAATGATAAGACTTATCATCTTAATTAAAAATATACTAATAACTCCTAAGGAGTTCAAATCTACCTACATTCTAAACTGGAAAATTACCTCTATGTCTTTTGTTGTTAGGGGATCTTTCATGAGAACTACCCATTCAGTGGTGTGAACCTATAGGCACTATTGTGCGGTAGGTAACTCCTTGTAACCTTGCACAAATTAGTTCTCAGGGACTCAATTTCCTCTTTAACATGAAGGGAGTTGAACTAGATGCTATGAGATACTTTATAGTTCCAACAGCCTATGATTCCAAACCTTGTGCCAAGGAACTATTGAATAAAATCTAAGACTTTAATTGCTTCCCCCAACTATTATCAGCTCCACCCATTTGCAGCCAATAAGTTATCCAGTAAGGACAGAAAGGCATATTTGTTGCCAATTATATTTTAATGAATGAACCACCAAAATCACTTAGAAATACAGGAGATGTTAATAGTTCAATTCTGAATTGGTTAATTTCTGTGAAAGGGGTAGACTCCATGGGGAAACAGTCAAAGTAGGGATAAGGTCTCCTAATATCAACAAAGTCTGGATCAGTTTCAGTTCATCAAAAAATGAAATTGTTTCTGGGAGCAGAATTAAACATGCATTTGACTTAAACCTAAGTCTAAAATAAGTAATTTCATTAACTGAACTACCTAACACATGATTACACAACACACTAAATGTTATAAACATGATTTCTGGCAAATCCTGACTTTAATTCAGGAACTGAGTTGGACAACACTGGGCAACATTTGGATAATGACAATCTCATCTTGTCTCTTTTGGACAGTAACAACTTGTAAACAAAATGAGCCATTTACTGGCACTGACAAGCTATGCAACTGGTATCTGCTCCTTTGTTAACATCCCATTCATATGTTTATAAAGGATTTTTTTATAGGTAGAAGAAATGTCCCATGTCTTAGTTTAGCATAAAATGATCTCATAAACTGCATTTTCATTTTATTTTTCACCCTTTTTCACTATCAAATAAAATATTTCTCCCAGAAAATTTTAAATTCCTTCATCTGATAACTGTGTATGTGTATATACACACACACACAGATATATGGGTATATATACAAACACAGATATGTACATACACATATATACCCATGTATACAAACATACATACATACACACACTGATATACACATAGATATATACATATACACATTCACATACATTTAATTTGGTAAAGGAATTTGAAATGTCTGTGACACTTCTCCCATTCTGATCTTGTGTAAGAAGGGGTGAGTAATAAGGGAGTCACCATGAAAAGGTGTCCAAGATGGTTTTAATGTTTACGAAGGGCATGTGAACCTTCTCAAACAGATTTCGAATTACTGTGCTCCTACTCTGAAAAAGCGAGAATGAGGTGAGAAAGAAGAGAATTGCCACACTTAAAGACTAACTGAGTGACCTTACAACCCCTTTCCTCCAGCTAACTCTGCTCTTAAAATAGAGGACTTCACATCTTCCTTCCATCCCCCCAAACCATTGGAAATTGTGATTGGTATGAACAGGAGAGAAATATATTTGTTTGGAAGACATTATAAAGAATATATTGAAGTTTTATTTTCATTTTACTACTACTATTAATGAGAATAGCTGACATTTATCTGGCACTTGAACATTTGATACACATTAATTTATTCAAACAACCAATAAAATAAGTACTTACTATGTTCTGAGAACTGCGCTGAGGGAGGCAAAGATAAAAATGAAATAGTCTCTGCCTTCAAGGAACTGACATTCTATCAGAGGAAACAATACGTGTATAAATAAATATGCACAAAATGTAACACAAATAAATACAGTGCACATTTAGGGTAGGGAGGTTATTAACTGGGGAGTTCAAGAAAGGATCTTGTGTGAGCTGCACAATGAACTTATGAGATAAATACTACAGATATTACTGCTTTCATTTGAATGAGATGAGAAAGATGACAAAATAAAGCGGAGAAAATATTTTCAATTTTGAAGATTATTCTTGGACTATAAAGTTTTACAATAATTTCTTTACCACACTGCAAGTATTATATATGCAAGTGTTAATTCTTCATATTCTTCCTATTCCTCTTACCTCATCCTCCAACCTCGAACCCATGTTTAGAAAGTTGGGCTTGTCTACTGCAGTGACTTACATTAGAGTATGGGCTCTTAACCTGGCATCCTTGAACTTGAAGTGGAACAAAAATACATCCATTTTCACTAACCCTTGGTTCCCCTTATGATCCTATGCATTTTATTTTATGTATTTAAAAACATTCAGAGAGGGGTCCATAGGTTTCACCAGAATTCCCAAAGGATTCATGACATGCAGAAAAGGTTAAGAATCCTGCCTTAGAGAAAGGACTAAGATACTGATGACTTATTGAACGAAAGGGGCATTTCCAGATAGGATTGAATTTTTTAGGTTAAAAGAATTTTTTCTATCCTTATTGTTTATATTCCAAAAATGTTAGCGATAATGCAAGGTGAAGCCAGCTAAAAACCTCCCTGTGGACTTCAGTCTGAAAAATTTCCTTCAGTATGGCAGGAGCCATGTTCCTGTGAAAATAGAATTTTTGAAACTCATACTCACAGGTTAATTCTTCTGCCAAATTATTACGTAATATAATATATAAATGTGTTGTTATATAGACACAACCTATGCAGGTTACATTTGGCTCCCTGGGGTACTAACGATCATTTAAAAATTCTTACTAACTGGTATATAAATATTCCTTCCATATATATAGCCCATTGGACTTTCAGGGACTCTGAGACTTAAATATAGACTAAAATTTAAAAAAACCACTGTAACCATCAGAAACCATTTCTTAGGTGTCTATCGTATGACCAGCACTTTGCTTAGGTGCAGGACAGAAAAAGATAATGAAATATTATCTTCAAGAAGCCATTATAGAGAAAAGTATCTTGGGAGAGTAGAAAACATAGTGGAATTAGAGTGAGAAAATCTGTAACCTGTGTGACTTTGAGGAAGTAGCCTCTGAGGGGACTTCAGATTTCTCCCTTGCACAATAAGGGGCATTTCTAACTCCTATGATTTCTTCTCTTCCAAACTGAATTTGAGGACTGAAATATTTTGAACCATTTTTCTTATGAACATATGAGCACACATTTGATTAATAAGAGACTAAATACAATGAAAGGCAAGATGGTACGCCAAATAATGGAAAGGTTTTGGAATGAAAGAGACCTGCATTTGTCACACACACACACACTCAGACTGCAGGATCATAAGCAAATCACTTCACATCTTGGTGCCTTTAAGGAACCATCTATGACAAGTTGTCTATCTTCGCCAACAAAAGTTTCTAATGCAAGAATCAGGTCTGGATGAAATAATGATAAATATAAATTTAAAAACACAATAGAGTCATGAGATAGCTTTAAGACTTCCAGGCTCTAGAGAGCTAGTAGCTCTCTTGTTCTCTTAATTAGGGTTTCCCTTTAGATTGTTTATGTTGTATTCAGAAAGTGTCAACTGACAGTAGATTGTGCTGGAAACTTTCAGGCGTAATTAACCTCAGTAGCCTCAGTGCAATTTCACCTATAATCCACAGTCCATACCACAGAACAATCTAACAGCACTCTCAGAAAGGGATTGCAACATTTCATGAAGAAGTTGGTGATTAAAGCCAGACATACAGACAGTAAGAAACCATGTGGTGTGCATTATCTGCACACATCCGTTTAATGGCAAGTGCTCTGCCCCCTGACAACTCTAAAGGCCAATACAATGCAAAATATCTTAAATTGTTATCTCTCTCTTCAAAGGCAAGAATAAAAGAAGTTATGTAATTAATAATGCTGGACTCCAAAAAGAGAACATTAGAACATATGATTACTATAGCAAAGAATCCGCATTTTTGGCATATTCACCCTTTTTTTTTTTTTTTGCAATTCATTGCATGGTGTTCACAGATGTGAACATTCAGACTATATGACATTAGCATTGCCTATTTCCTTCATAGCACTTTGCCTTCTTCATATTGATTTCCTGTGCATTAAATTTAGTTTTCCAATGAGACTATAAACCCATTGAGGGCAAGGTCTTTGTACTATTCTTCTTTTTGCATGCTCCCTAAGACCTAGATTAGTGATGAGCATTTGGTAGGTATTCACAAAAATTAGGTTGATAGATTTTTTTATAAAAACATTTTTTTAATTTTTAGTACAGGCTATTTGAGGAAATTGAAAGTTTCTGTTCCCACAGCTGTTTCTTTGCATGTTTCTATACCTTGGTATAAGGTAGATTTGAAGCAAAAATGCATAACACTCAAGAAAACAAAGGTATTGACATGGACACATGGGAGATGTAAAATACAACTTAGAAACTATGCTACTGCGTACAGAAAAATGATATTTATTCTATGATACAGAACTTGTAATATTCTATGACAACAAGGAAACCAAGATCCTCTGTCTTTTGCCAAGATGATCTTTTACATTTGAAATACCATGTTGTATTCTGCAGAGAATGATGACATTTTTATCAAGTCCAGTCAACAAGCATTTACTAAATACTTATCATATGCCAGGCACAGTGCTAAGTGCCAGGGTTATCACTCTAAACCATCAATTAAAACAGGTTCTATTCAATTGTTTTAAATGACTCTGGAATATGAGTTGAAATATAACATCTCCCATAACCTATAAACTGAAAGCTATTATCCAAGGTCCTACATAGCTACTTCTATTTCTCCCTATGGGGGGGGGGAGTTAAAAACAACAATAAAAAGTTATTCCATACAGGTCAACCTACTCATTGATTATTTATTGAATTTAATTGATCCTAAATGTCACTTCTGACTCTTTTCCCCCCTCACACAATTTCTCTACTTGAAGCCTTCATTTAAGTCTTTCAAGTAAGAAGTGTGGCAACCTGGTATAGTGTTAAGCGTTTTGCATTTTAAGTCAGGTCATCTGGGCTCAAATCTGGCTGGGCCACTTGCTGACTATTTGCTGTTGGGCAAATCAATTTAGCTTTTTGGCCCTCAGTTTACTCATCTGTAAAATGAGAAGGTTTGAATAGATGGCCTCTGAGGTCCCTTCCACTTTGAAATCTATGATCCTCTGATTCCCCATATCTCTAGCCTCTTACTGATGCTCACTGGTCTGAGTTCCTATGCCATTTACTCTCTTTAGTAAGAGGCATTGGAGTCAATTTGCATATTCATCATAGATTTATGCCACTAATCTGATTTGTGAATCATTTGTTAGACTCTTGGTAATTATAGTACATATTGGTCTGAACAAAACAGTAAAGGACTACAACTAAAACTAAGGTCAAGAGTTTGAGATCTCTGGCCTATAAACCATAATCTACATTTAGCACTTTATTACTGCTATTGTTATTTATGTTCTGTCTGGATAAGGTTGCAAACTCCTTAAATAGATTGCATGACTTATACTTTTTTGTGTCCTCAGTGCAAAATGCCACGTCCTGTGGAACAGGCACTCTTATCAACAAATATCTTATTTTCTTCCTCCTCATGGATGGCAGTAAGCCTTCTCCATCATCATCTCAGTGTGGAGAACATGACAGCTACCAAATTGAGTAAGATTCCAAAAATATGTAAGAGAGATTGATCAAGGAAGTTTCGTAATGAATTTAATTAACTTATAAGGTAACTGTTTGGAATCAGGCATGCAACTCCTACAGAGAGAGAAGACATGTCCCTTGTTAACAGGACAAAGATAATTCCTAATTGGTTTCCAATAACTAGAGCTGACTCCCATTTGATATAGTTGACTAGAACTCAGGAGGATGGATTCTCATTGAAAGAGCCACACTTTGTGATGGTCTGTAAAAGTAAACTGACAGACCTACTCTGCCCTCTTCACCTTTTCCCTCATAACTTCTTAAATATAGCAAAAAGATGGGGAGGGAAAAGGGGATACTTCCTCTCCCCAACTGAAAGTTAAGGCAACTTAAAGCAATAGGACATAGAGTGTTCTCTGTGTTTGCTCACTTGTCTTGAGCAGGTTCAAGACCTGTAAGCTAATCAAAGTGATCAGGGACTTCTCCTAAATATCCTTCTCTTCAAAACATAATTAGTTACATGAATATCTAACAAATGATTTGGTTTTATGGCCTGAAACTAAGAACTAAATTTCCCACCTAGTTCATCTTCCTATTCCTATTGTCCAAATGTGGGTGTCCCCCAAGATTCTGTGCTCAGTTTTAGGTCTTTCTCCACATATTCTTCTTTATCAATCTTATATGCTCTCGTATTTTCAATTGCCACAACAATGATATAACCAGACCCAATCTCTCCCCCAAGATCTAGTCTCCTGTTTCTGGACACATTCAACTACATGTCCCAAAGACATCTTACATCCAAAATTAAACTCACCTTACTGGCTAAACCTGTTCCTCCAAATTTTCTATTTCAGTTGTTATCCAACCTCAAAATTTTGGAGTCATATTTGACACTTCTTTTCCCTTTCAAATCCACTTCAATGCCCTATCCTTTGGACTCTATCTCTTCCTCTCCACTTGAACAACCATCATCCTAATTGTCTCTCTCCAAACTCAGAATTGGTTTCCTTTCATCCAGCCCTCCAGTTAATGTTTCACATAACTACCAAAATAACCTTTCTAATGCCCAGAACTGACAATGTCACTCTCCTACTTCTTGTTGCTCCTTATTACTCTAGGATAAAATAAAGATTTGTGAGACTCCATGGTTTCAATCTAACCTACCAACTTCAGCACGATTTCATACTGTCCCCAAGTATACCTGCTACATTTCGAGTAAACAGGATTTATTTCATACTGTCCCCAAGTATACCTGCTACATTTCCAGTAAACAGGATTTATAGCAGTTTCTCTATCTTGTTTTACTATATAATTATTCTCAAAGAATATTCCCCATGTCAAGAACATACTTCCTTCTCATTTCTACCTGTTGAAATTCTCAAGTACTACTTATTTCCCCTGATCTCTTCAGCTAAAAGTGTTCTCCCCCTCCACAAATTTTCTTTTATTTTGTATGGACCTCTCCTTTCCCCCTTATGTTTTTCTTTCATCATTTTTATTTGTGTAATCATCACCAGGCTGTATCCTCCTCCACCAGTACCCCTAGTAGTCTATTAGCTTCTTAAAGACAGTTATTATGTCATTTTAAAAATCATTGTGTAATCAGTACATAGCATAAGGCTTTACTTTTAGTAGGTGCCTAATAATTATTTGTAGATTTAAGTTCAAATAGTTATACTGCCTACTACATAACTCTGGACAAATTCTAAAACCCCTTAGTCCAGTTTCTAACATAAAAAAATTAGTAAGCACATCCACACAACTCACCAAATCAATACAGCGAATTTTAATAAATTCCATCAATGTTAAGAGGAATGTTATCAATAATCAGAATTTTCAAATTTTACTCTTATAATAGTCCTCTACTTTTCAGATGCAACTCAGTAACATGATTAATGTCCTAGTGTTGAAATCATGTTTCTTGGAGGGATGACAATTGGGAAGTTTGCTAGTTCAGCTTAAAGCAATTCTGCTGACCCACAGAAGCAATCCTGGGTTCTTGTAGTTTGTAATTTATTGCTCTTAGAATTCAAAATTTTTAAAGAAACTGGAAGATGAAGAGCTAAGGACTTTCCTTCACTCAAGAGAAATCCTTTATAGCATTCAGGCAGTTGAAAGCCAATCAAAGACCCAGCCACTCACCCCTCTCCTTACCAAGGGTAATGCCATAGATTTCAGAGTCTGACACCAACTCAGAGCTACTCGGTACTTAGGAAGGACCCACTGTATCACATAGGAAAGTAATATTCAAGGCACTCCCATGACCAAACAATGAAAAATAAGGGTTCTTCTCCAGGTAACTGATCATCTAAAGGTGATTTGGAAGAGCTCATTTCATATTGAAACACCTCTCCAGCTAACAGTTTTGTTTGGAAATTTAGCCAGGGATGAAAGAGAAAATGTCTTTTATAACAAAACAAGACTTTAGGCTTCCATCAGTCCTTTGTGCTTTATAAGTTTGTTTATATATTTTTTGCATTGTACTGGATAAATCTATATCTTAGCTTTCTGAAAAACTAATTAGGTATTTTCATTGATTTCAGCTTCTATGTTCACCATTTGTATAATTCTATGTTCCATAATCATTAGCCATTTTATCTTCTTATCTCTTGGCTGATTTACCTTGTGACATACTTGGGAGGAAGTACCTTTTAACTACCTTCTACTAGCTGGGTTCATTTAAGTCATCAGATATTTATTAGAATGATACTAACTCTGTGACCCTGGACAAGTCACTTAACCCTGTTTGCTTCAGTTTCTTCATCTGCAAAATGAGCTGGAGAAGGAAATGGCAAACACTCTGGTACCTTCACTAAGAAAACCCCAAACAGAATCACAAACAACTGGACGACAACTATGAGTAATGGGTTGTGCAAAGTACTGGGGATCCACAGAGGGAGTCAAATACAGTCTCTGACCTCAGCTCACAGAGTTCTAGCCTTAGAGTCAGGATACTTGGTCAAAATTTGGCTTTGGACACTGAGTAGCTTGAGTGCCCTCATTTGTAAATTGGGCATAATAACACTTATCATACTTTCCTCATAGGGAGTTTGTGAGGAAAGTGCTTGGCAAACTAAAAAATTCTATATAACTTTTAATATAATTGCTATCATCTATAGTCAAACAACAAATTGAATAATAAAAAATTAGTCATTTAATAAAAATTAGAATATAAAGTCTCAGGATTAGTTAAGCAAAGTTGGAAGAGGTTCATGATGAAAAGTGTGGCCACAAGGTGGTGGTTTTCTTCAGTTACAAGTGAATTATTAATGAATAGTAATCCTTCTATTTAATATTTATAGCATTGTAAGGGTAACAAAGTGCTTTAAATGTATTATCTATTTTGTTAGACAGTCAGAAAGCAAATAAGCATTTATTAAGCCCCTCTCAAGTGCCAGGAACAGCGCTAATTGGTCGAGATATAAAGAAAGACAAAAACACAGTTCCTGCCTTCAAGGAGCTTCCATTTTGATGGAGACAACATGCAAACAACTAAGTCTGTGCAAGTATAATCTGCCTTTCAAAACACAGGAATCTTAGAAAATACAGGAAAGTGTGTTGATTAAAAATCAACAACAAAAACTCCACAGGCTGCGTAAGACTGGATGTCATTAGGTTTTGTGCAGGATGAATTCAAGGGGGTGGTTTGGAAGTAAAAGGAGAGAGTGGCACAGAGCAATAGAGAAAGGGAAATGGTCTCTATTCGGAGGTTCCCCTAATGGGCAATAACACCCCCAGGGGCACCAGTATAACCCCTTGACGGTGGTGGTAGTAGCCTCAGGTGCGGGGATTAAGTAAAAATAAGGGGGGTGGTGGAAACATAAGGAAAGAGAAGATAAAAAAATTTGGGAAAAAAAATATTCTTACATGCTTCATCTGTTGTATAACAGAGGTAAAGTTATAGTGATTACATTATTTTCCAAATAAACACACAAAATGCAAATTATAACCAAGCAGTGGTCAAGTCCACTGACAGGTCTCAACAAGCAAGTGTTGGCAGGCAAGTTTGTCATATATTATCAGGAAGTCCAGCATGCATTATCAGGAATATGTGTGTGTAATGACTTGTTTATAATATGATACCACATGGTTACATGATACAATATTGTGTCATCAACATTTTAATGAAGGAAAAAAATCCACAAATTTACAATAAATTATTAAATTTAAGATGTATTATTTAAAAATATTTTATATTTTTTGAAATGATGCAAATTAAAAACAAAATACCATTAGAGGATTAAAGAAAGTAGATTTCTGGGTAGGGGGAGCTGAGTAATTTTTTTAAAGGGGGCAATTTAGGTCAAATAGATTTGAGGACCTGTGATCTAGAGGAAAAGGAACATGTAGGGCAACTTGTAGACTCCTGAGCATTTGCACCAAGAAGGAATGAGAGAACTGGTGACCACAGCAGTGCTGCTGACAGAAATGGTAATGTACACTATACTCAGTTGGGAGATAATCCCACATACAATCTAACCCTTTCCTCTCAACTAGATTGGTCCTGTTAATGAATGGTTCCTCTTCAATATCTCAAATAGAAGCTCTTTCAGTTGCCTGCACTCCAATGTGTCTCTGGCTGCCTTACTTTCACTTTGCAAATGAGCTTCTACTTCCCCCTCCCCAAATTTATACATTCCAATACATCCTCTTTGGTGCATCAAATTATTTTTGGCCACTAGCCTGAGCTATGTGATTATTTAGGGAGCACTAGAAATATGTGTTTTTGTGGGGGAGTGGGGGGTAAGAGAGTGGAGATAGTCTAAAATGAAAATTATAGATTCATTCAATGCTGGGTCCAGGGGATGATCCCTGAGGCTATAGTGGCAGTACTACATTTTAAGCCAGAGCAAAGTAATAAGTTGGAGAGGGAAATAAAAACCAGAGTGTATTATATTTGTACCTGGATTAACTAACCCAGCTGTAACAGAGGAACCCAATATTCTGATTTTGGTAGCGAGAACAGAGAAGCTTGTAGAGGGATTCTATGGCCTAGCCTTTCCTTGAGTTCGTATACCCCTTCCACTAGACCTCTTTTGGATTTATACTATTTCATTCAGCAGTCTACCAGGTCTGATGAATTCAGTTGTCACCTCTATACTGATGATTCTCTAATCTACTTATCCAGAATTAATCTCTTTGCTGATCTCCAGTATCATATGTATAACCTTCTAGTGGACATGTCAAACTAAATGTTCCTTAGACATCTTAAACATGTGTCCAAACAGAACTCATTATCTTTCCTTCCTTTCAAATCTTCCGCTCTTTTTAGTTTCCCTATTGCTGTTGAGGATACCACCAACTTTCTAGTCATCCAGGATTGCAACCTATGGATCACCCTGTTGATTTTACCTTCTCTTATAGGTAACATCTCTTACCCATGCCTTCTTCTTTCCTTTGACACTGCTGCCACCTTGGAATAGGACTTCATCACGTCACCCTTGGCACCCCTGAACTATTGTAGTAGCCTACTGATTAGTCCTCTTGCTTCAAGTCTCTTCTTGTTCTCTGTCTATTCTCCATTCATCTGTGAAAGTGATGTTCCTAAGGTGCTGGTCTGACCATGTCACCTCCTAGTCACTAAACTCCAGTGGCTCTCTGTCTCCTCCAGAATCAAATATAAAATCCAATGTTTAGCATTCAAAGCTTTTCATAGCATGCTCCCTTCTCCCTTCCCCTTTTCCAGGTTTCCTACCCCTTACATTCCTACATACTCTGTGACCCAGTGACCCTGGTCTCCTTGCTGTTCCTTGAAAAAGAAACTCCATCTCCCAACTCTGGGGATTTTCACTGCCTATTCCTCTTGCCTAGAATAATTTCCTTTCTCATTTCGTCAACTTGATTCCTGTAAGTCCCAGCTGAAAATCCACCTTAGGGAAGGAACCCTTTCCTAATCTCACCTAATGCTACTGTCTTCCTTCTGCTGATCATTTCTAATTTATCCTATATAAAGTTTGTGCATAATTCCTTGTATGTTGTCCTACCCATTAGACTGTGAGCTCCTTTAGAGCAAGGACTATCTTTTGTCTTTCTTCATATCCTCAGTGCTTAGCACAGTGCTTGACACATAGTAGGTTCTTAAATAAACATGTATTAACTGACTAATAACTGAGCTACTTAAGTCTCATACAGAAGAAGCACATTTTAGTTCCATATACCTAAGATATATGCATGATCAGTCCTACATTTTAGAACAACTGCTTTGACAGTTAAGCAGAGGAAGGATTGATATGGGGTCCAACTAGATCCTAGAAGACCAATTAAAGGATTAATGGAATAGTCCAGAAAAGAGGGGATAAGGGCTTGCTTGGACTTGGGGAGGTGTTTGTGTGAGTAGATAAAAGGGAATATATACAAGAAATGTGAAGGTAGAAACAACAAGACTTGACTACAGATTGAATATATACATGTGAGTGAGGAGTCACACTTAGGTTGCAAAACTCAGTGCCTGGAAGAATAATGTGCTCTCAATGGAAATAGAGAAGTTGGGGAAGAGGGGACAGTTTGAGAGTAAAGATAAGGAGTTTTGTTTTACATATGCCAAGTTTTGGGTGTCTCTGGGACTTCTAGCTCCAGATATTCAAGGGGCAGATGGCAATATGGGACTAGATTCTAGGAAAGAGACTACATCTAGATGCCAATCATAGATCTGAGCATCATGTACAGAGAGGATAATTCATAAGAGCTAAGATCACTAAGTGAATGAGCTAGAATAGAGGGAGAAGAAAAGTGGGCCTGGGACAGACTCTTGAGGGGACACCCATGGATTGTAGATATAAGCTAGATAAAATTTGAGCAAAGGAGACTGAGGAAGGCCAAACAGGTAGATGAATCAAGAAAGAATGTCACCCCTCAAAGACACCCCACTATAATGGAGAGAGTATGCAAGAGGAGAGGATCAATAACATTAGAAGTTGAGAAATCAAAAATGATGAGAACTGAGAGAGGTGTTTAGATTTAGCAATGAAGAGATCATTGATAGCTCTGGAGACAGTAGGATGTGAAAAATGAGGACACTGGAAGCCTTACGAGGAAGGGTGTTGAGTCTAATGAGAGCAGAGGAAATAGAAATACCTAACAGAATAACTAAGATTGAAAGGAAAGATAGAGGTCTAATAGCTTATAGGGATGACTAGATCACACAAGGTTTGGTTGTTATTGTTATCGTGGTTTGGAAGGTCATCTTTTTAAATATGGAGAAGTTGCCACTTTCCTTAGTGAAGGGAGTGCCTATAGTGATGCTTTGATCTGTGAAGTGTTGCATTGGAAGTGGATAAGAATGGCATGTTAACGTAATAGAATATTATTGAGCCTTAAGAAATAACAAAAGGTACAATTTCAGAGAAAGCTGGGAAGATTTGAATGAACTGATGCAGAGTGATACAATAACAACAGTATAAAGATAAGGTAGGACAGGGTCAAGATGGCAGTATGAGAAAACATTTTTGCCTAGCGCACCTAACATACCTCCTTCATCATGACCTAGAAAACATGCCAGACTGAATTCTGACTAGGAGAGCCAAGATTCACAGTGACTCATTTTCTCCAACCCAGGGCTGCTTAGGAAAACAGAGAGGTTTGCAAACACTGAGGTAGAGGCTAGGTAGGAGTGCAGCATGACAGCCGATCAAGAACGGAACAGCAGCTGACACAGAGTACCAGGGCAGGAAGCCTGGGGCAGAAAGAGATCCCAGGGAATCTCTAAACTAGCACAGTGAGCAGGAACAAGTATCATCTGGCATCTCTATTGCCCACTACCCAGCTCCAAGTCACAGATCAAGGATAAAGTAGAGCTCACTAGCAAGTGGGGATTAGCTGAGTACTTAGCAAAGAACAAGTTCTAGAAAGCTGTCTTTGTCTGAGTCCGAGAACAAAGTAGTGACTCAGTTCTAGCCTATAGCCCAGCCCACATATGTGCAGTAGAACAACCAGGGCAAGAGAGTAAGACCAAAAGTGAGTCATCAATTCAATTGCTCTGGACCTGTAGACCCCACCCCCCAATCCCCAGTGGGCTCAGTGATTGAATCCATCAAACATAAGCCAACAAATTGAAAACTGGGTTAGGAACTTGTCGCACTCAAGCCAGCCAGAAGGACAGTGAAAAGACTTCTCCCCAGATCACACTTTTGGGAACACTAAAAAAATTCAGACCCCTAGACCAAACTGTGAAAATAGCAGAAAGACATAAAAGGTCAGAAACTCAGGTCAGATATCCTCCCCAAAAGTTTGCAGAGCCCAATGCTAACATAGAGTCCAAAGTCAAGAAATAAGTTAGAAGAATGAGCAAACAAGAAAAGACTTTTAACCATAAAGAGCTACTATGATCCCAGGGAAGCTAAAAACAACACACAGTTTATACCAGGTTGGAAATGTCACCTGCAAAATTCATTCTATTTCCTTGTGGTCAAGTCAAGTAATTAGCAATCTAGAAGATGAAATCTGACGTTTCCTAATGAAGTTAAGTCACACTTGCAATGAACCAATGAGGCATCCATATCTCACCAGATAAACAAAATAATGACCAAATTTGACAAACAGATTGGTAGGTTTGAAAACAGTTTCAACAAAGCCTGGATGTTTTGAATATTCTGTAAGAACTTGGGGCCAAAGAGGTTTCACAGAGTTTGGGGTTTCACAACAAATGCTTTACACACACCCCTGGTAGTACAGAAAAGATATTTTGGTAAAACTGAAAATGCAGCATGAAGCAGTTGGCCACTTTAAACTTGGCTAGTCCATTGAAAATTAAAAAGGGACATATGAAATGAACAGCCTGGTAAACCTGATATTAGTCTGGTCACTAATATCAGGTTCACCAGCATAATAGAGCTCTCTTTTCAATATAAAGAAAATGTATATTCTAAACTGCCTAGTCATTTGACCTAAGCTACTAAGGAGTTCATTCTAAGTGATCTAATACACACTGCTTTTATATTCACAACTCTGAGGGGGCAAACACAATCCCTAAGTTCCTATTTCCATTATGTTTTGGCTATTTTCAGATTGAACAGATATATTTTAAAAAGGTATATATAATTTCATATTGCAACTATAAGTCTTTCAAATAAGTTATTATATCTAATGGACATTTTTTCCCCAAAACAAAACTATTTCAAGGTATTTGAAGTTTAAGAAGAAGTTAAGGTACTTTGTAAATTTGTAGTTATTTGTAGGGTTTCAAGAAGAAAGAAAAGAAAGGAAAAGGAAATGAAAGAAAAAGAGGAAAGGGAAGGGAAAAGAAAGAAAAGTAAAGGAAGACCTTTAAGATATTCATATTGTTGTGGAACCTCATAGAGCTTGTATGTCACTTGCAAAGGGTCAACTACATAATCCTGAGGCAATAAAGTAGGACTTCAGTGTAGAATTATTGAAAAACCTGGATCTGTCATTATTCCCACATCTCAAATGCCCAAATAAGCTCTTTTATCCCTGGTGAATTCAGCCAATACTCTCAGCCTATTTATCCAAAAGAATTAACATAGAAATCCTGGACAACAATTTCTAGAGATTTTATTTGTTAAATGGAAACTTATGACTCTTGAGCGTGTAATTTCAGTATCAATTTAGTCTTGAGTACAGAAATAAAAAGGAATTTAAGCTACAGGAGTGATTTAAGGTAGATATGAGATATCCTGATAGGGTAGCTAAATTCCCAAAGGCTATTATAGAAGTATATCATATCAGTACTTTTTTTTTCTTCTAGGAAGTACATGACACCTTGAGATTTACAAAATATTTTTATAAATATTATCTCATCTTCATTCTGGGAGATAGGTATTGTCTTTTTTAAAATTTTTACAGACAAAGAAAATGAGACAGATAGAGGTTAAGTGTCTTCCTGAAGTTCATACAGTAAGTATCTGAGGCTGATTTGAACTCATTTCTTCTTAGTTTCAGAGCTAACATTCCCCCCACTTTGCAAACAAGACAGATATTACTTTATCTGAGACAATTAGAATGGTTTAAGTATAATCTTGGTTTTTTGATAAATGAAATTACTTTTAGAATCCTCTCTTTCATTCTATGAAGTTAGGTAGCAGGTTTTTGGTAGGTTATCCCAAGTGGCTCTATATTGGGTTTATTTGGGAGCCCCCTTTACTAAATCATGTTTCATTTTGACCTCTTTGTCATCTAGTCTTAAAGATCATCTCCTCAACTAAGTTGTCAAGATGTCTTTTTTTCCACTGTTGTCACCTTTCTCCCCCGTCCTAAATCCTGATTTTCTTCATTATTCCAGAAATATTGAAATACATACACAAAAGGAGACTCAAAACTTTTCTTCTCGTATTCTCCCTGAATCATGATGAACATGTTTGCAGAGAAGATTGTTTTTCCTTTCTCTTTCCTAACTCCAGTGTTTACCCTTATGATTCTGAGCTATAATTAATTCATATGTTTAAAATAAAATCCTGCTTGCTCTGTGGCAAATTTTCACCTCATTCCCAGTTTTACTCCAGTTATATTCATAGGATAGATTTTGCCTGGGCCTGAAATAGAAGCTGCTTTGTAATCTTGAAGTTTGGTGAGCTGTCCTTAGAATAACACTGATTCCAAAAGCTTCAGAGCACAACACCAGTCAAGATCATGTGGGTCTCATATTAGGGACACAATTAAAGCCACCAGAAAAAGTCAGCAGGAGAGACAATCAAACTCCAAGTGAGCCAGCTTCATTCATTAGAGGAACTGATTAGAATGTGAATGTTTTGCATTAATGTTACAGAGTTTAGGTAGGGTTGGATTTCCTGAACGCCCTTTCGGATACGTAGGTTAGTTCAAAGAGATTTTCTCTTTTCAACATTGGATCATATTCTTGATTTGGAATAACCAGACACATAAAAAGGAGTTCCTCAAGTTTACACAGTCAAGGACAAAATGAGATAGTAACTGTAAAGTGCTAAGCACAGCACCTGAAACATAATAAGTGATACACAAATGTTAGCTATTATTAATGTTGTTAAAAGCAGAGAAAAAAAATGGACCTAGCACTTGACCCAGTTGAGAAGATTATTCACAAGCTGTTTTGGGGGCAGTCTGGTACTTTGGTATAACTGGGTAATCCAGTTGAAAATGTCATTATTTTACCTTAATATCAGTTATTTTTGTTTAGTACTGTACTTACTTTATCTGGGAGGCAGGAAGATTTGAGTCTCTGACTCATACTATCTATGTGACCCTGGGTAAATCACTTGACCTCTCAGAACTCTAGGAAAACAATAGACTGTAAGAGTATAATTTGAAGAGAAGACCTCAAATTGGTAGAGGGAGTTTTCCCACTTGGGAATTCCCTACAGGAAAGAAACCACAGGTTAAGTCACTGTCTCTTTCCTTACCATTTTAACACCCTACCCCCAACACCAATCCCCTAATGGAAACCAATTAGAATAATGAGGGCAAAGGGTTATACATACATCTGGTCTACCCAAGTAATAACCAGGTTTATCTTTTATACTTTGTTGAGAATGCTTGGAGGAGGGTGGGGTTCTTTTGTATATTTTTCCAATGCAAAGACTTTCAGTCGACATTTTTCACATATGTGACATCTGAAAAAGCTCAGATGTGGAAATATTAAAGGAATCATTGCTTCTTAGTTTCATGTTTAATTGTCAGAGCTAGAAAAGGAGGAAGTGAAGAAAGCTGGACTTGCATGGGCTGACACTTTGAGGGACAAGGCTATGGCAGGCATGGCTTTCATTATATTTAAGTGAATTAGCCTGTTTCCTTTAAACAGGAGAGATTAACAAGCCACCAAGGACCCGCTGTGGGATTCTGACACTTTTAGTGGCTTGTGACACATGATTTGTGAAGATCAATTCCCCTTGAAAAGCAGCAAACACATCTACCATTCGAATGAGGGATGCCAAATCTGATGTATGATGAGGAAGGTTAAAATTTATTGGCAAAGACAATCTCTAAAAAGGTACATCCTACAATCTTTGATGGTTTCAGTTGAGTGGGAAGCATAATCGATCTAGGCCTAGAGTCACCAGTCTTCAATATTTTTTTTTCTGGTATGATAGATACCCTACTGGACTTAGAGGCAGAAAGAATTAGGTACAAATCCTGCTTCTGACATTTGCTTGCCGTGTGACCCTGGGCAAGTGACTTAACCTCAATTTCCTCTTTTGTAAAGGAGAATAATAAGACTCCTTTCACAAGGTTATTGTAAAGATCAATTGAGACAGTATTTGTAAAGTGCACTGCAATCTTTAAAGACAGAACGTAAATGAGCTAAATTAGACCTTAAAGATTATCAAAAAGATTAAATCCTTGGATCAAATCACAGGAAAAAATCACCACATCTACAAAATGAACTGGTTTAAAAATGATCTTTAAGGGAAAGGTTGTGGTGTCTCTGAATAACTTCGCATTAGGCAAACATTTCTACAATTGTGTGCTCTTGTCATACGTAAAGTAGCGATAAAAAACAAACCAAAACAAAACTGAAAACAAAGCGGTTGCCCACTGGCCAAACAACTTGGTGTTATCTGAATATAATGGGATATTATTTTGCCTTAAGAAATGGTGAGGGATTCAGAGAAATATGGGAAAACTTAAAAGAACTGGTATAGAGTGAAGTTAGTAGAATTAGAATATAAACAATGATTCCAGTAATGCAAATGGAAAGAATACCAACTCAAAGCTTTTAATAACTGATAGTGACCCTGAGGGAGGGATGATGAAGCACCTCTGCTTTTCAATAAAGACAGGTATGTGTATGGGAAGGCAGACTAAGGGAACGGAATGGGGTCTATACTGAACCCAGACACTTAATTGCTTTTCTTTGTTACAATGGATGGATCAATTAATGGTGGGGGGAAAGTGGTAGGGGTGTCATAGCTGGAATTGATGACATGAAAACAAAAAGTATCCACAAAACTTATTTTTGTGCTTGGAATGCTGTCCCTCCATACCTACCCCTGCTTTCCTTCAAGTCTCAGTTCAAATCCCACTTTCTGCAGCAAACCTTTGTCACACACTTGGAGCTCTTTGCTCCTTCCCTTCTGAGCTTATCTCCTCTCTAATCTATATATATGATTTAGGTATCTATGGATTTTTTTCCTGTTGTCTCTTGTGTTAGAACGTGAGCTCCTTGAAGGAACTATGCAGTTTCTTCTTTCATTGTATCCCCAATGCTTAACAGAGTATTTGACATATTGTAAGCACTTACTATATGATTTTCATTAATTGATTCATTTTTTGGCTGGTAAAGATTCCTGTGGAAGAAATATATTACAGCCTAGTTAGCAGAAACACCCAAACACGAGAAAGAAAAGACTGAAGTTTGGAAGTTACACGTGTGCCAAGATGCCCTGAAGTGGAAAAAATTCCTGTGGCCAAATTCATAGTTGGGCAACGGCAAAGCCCAAGCTTTTGAAAAAGGAAGAAAAAAGTATCTTAAAAGAAAAGAACATCACAAGCCTAAAGACTACAACTCCCAGAAGGAAAAATCCATTGAAATACTACAATGCCTATTGTGATGTAAGGGTATTAACTACTATTAATTCCTTCCTTACCAAGTTTTCAAATTTGTCTCTGGAAATTTTTCCATAGAAACTGATGCAGTAACTTAAATGAAAAAATAAGGTTCTTTTGACAGAAAATCATTTTATAAACTAATTTGCTGACATGTATTTATTCCATAAAGTGAGAAATGCCCATATGCTGTGCTAGTAGGAATGTAAACAACTTACATCTGTGTTTTTCAGATATGTGGAGACTCATAAAATCTTAGAAAATATGTGGCCCAATCCCATTACTTTATAGATGAGGAAACTAAAACAGAGAAGTTAAATGATTTACTCATGGTCACAAAGTGAGTGACAAGGCTAAGATTTGGCTCTACAATACCTGACTGCTGGTCAGATCTTTCTCCATGCTGCCTCTTATGAAAACAGGTTGTTTGAACAGCAACCAAACAATTACAACAAAAGATCAATCCTTGGAATATTATTGTTATAAGAACTGATGAGCTGATTGATTTTAGGGAAAAAAAGCACATAGGAAGACTTGAATGAAATAATGAAGAGTGAAATGAGCAGACCCAAGAGAACATTGTATGCAGTAAACAATATTGTTTTAAGAAGGACTTTGAACATCTAAGTCATTTTGAGTATTATAAATACTCAAGTCAACTGCAAAGGATCTATGAATGAAGATGCTATCCACATCCAGAGAAAGAACTAATAACTAGAAGTATGTATAGTAGCGTTTATGCATACATACATATACATGTGTGTATACATATATTGATACACACGTGTGTGTGTGTGTGTATGAAATGGTAGCCTTCTCTAGGGCAGGGTGGGGAGGGAGGGAGAAAAAAGTACACAGTAGAGAACAAAAGAAAACTTAGAAAGAAGCATAGAAAAGCAGGGTAGCTTTGAAAGTAATTATATAATAAAAAAAATAAACTATGAAATGTAAATTCATGGTTTTATATTGAATCTCCTTTTTATTCTGTGTACATGGGAGAACATTTTGGTATTTAAGTTCCATGTGAATATAAAATTTAAAAAAGATCAGTCCTGAAACACTTTGACAAAGATGGATTGATTTCCTCTAGTCCCAAAAACAGAACACACAGAACTCTCTGAAATAGTGGATTTGGAAAATTAGGATCAGTCGTCACTTACCTTCTTTTTTTTTCCTGCCTAATAAGATATATTTTAGTATCTGAAAGACAGTTGTGGAAGAGGGATTCAACTTGTTTTGCTTGTAGCAATGGTGGACATTTTTCAAGGGGCAGATTTTGACTCATAATAAGGAACAACTTTCTGAAAATCAAAAATAGAGTGCTAAGGTAATTAGGAGGTTTCCATTTGTGAAAGACCTGCAAGTGGTCTCTGGATGACTGTGTTGGGGATTCTCAGTCAGCTATGGGCTGACACAAATGGTCTCTGATTTCTTTTCTGGCCTAGCTCTGTGAGTCTATGTGGCTGCAAAGGAGTACATTTAGATTCACAAAGAAAATCTAAGCTTCTTCACTAACTCAAAGCAGAATAGACTGTCTCAAGGGGCTACAAACTCTTTCTCAATAGATATCTTTATGCAAAAAGTAGACTACCAATTGGTAGAGAGTGGATTCTTGAGAAGAAATGTCACATGGTATATAAGAACCAGGGACATGAAATCAGGAGACCTAGATTAGAATTCTTCCCTTGAAACATTACATAAATATGAGTTATCACTACTGAAGGACTGGCTTACACTAGAGCTAAGATGCTAAAGTCCTTTCTAACTCTCGGCCAGATGTCTTAACATGTTCAGCAATTTCTGCCAGAGTCCAAACAGGTAAAGACAAATACTTACCTATACTTAAGGTTTCACTGCATATCCATCAGATTTGGGACAGGATTTCCTAACCTTGTTTTTTGTTATTGTCATTGTTAGTATTTTGATAACTATAATTCAATATAATCACTTTCCTTTGTATTCCCATATATTTTATTTTGTGCATTAAAATGTCATTCTGATAGGTGTACTCAGTCCATAGGTGTACTCAGATGACCAAAGGTGTCCATAACACAGAAAAAGATAAAGGACTCTTAGCTTAAACACATCTAGAAATACTTATATAAGTCTTAGGAACATGGAGGATGATATTGATGTATGTTTCATTCACTTTTAATATAGAGGATGTGCAAAACTGATGAACAGTTCACTTATTCCAAGCCCTAATTTTTCATCCTGATTTTAGGTTGAGGTAATTCCTCCTCTTGAGGCAATCCTTTAAATTCTTCTTAATAGGCAATCGTAGTAAAAGATGCTAAATAGCAAAGGCCTTTAAAATAAGTAGGGAACTGCATTGTTTCATAGGCTAAGACATAGTTAGAATGGTATGCCTTTACTTTACGTCCAATCCCAGCAAAGAAAATCATGCACAATGAGTTTTCCCTAGTAAATAATGCAAAGATGAGAAAATTTTTCTAGCACTTTAATAGTTAAGATCAGGGAATGCCTCAGTACAAAATGGAAGGGTGAAAAGGCATTTTGCCAACTGCCTCAGGAGACATAACCCAGCAGGATATAACAAATTATTTCAAACCCCATAAAGTCATTTCAGATTTTGAAAAACCGAACCCTATTGCTTTATGTTGATCAGCACAATGGCAGTCACAGACTAATAAGCTGCAGATTGTGGTTAATGTCGATTGTTATATTCTGCCAAATTCAGCTGTACATATTCTCTTAATCTTGTTAAATGACTGTGAGGTCTTAAGTACAAAGAAAATATCATAAAAGTAAAAAATGTGTAGGGCCTCACAGAAGTACTAGAGGATGCACTACATGTTGCTAATTCTCTGTTAACAATACCAGATGCCTATTTTGCATATTTCTCAGAGCTATAGGGGATGTAGAGTTTAGCCTACCGCATCATATGGCTGTGAAAGAAGGCAACGGTATCACCAGAAGAGAAACCCTCATTCGCATACACATGAACACCCAAGATAGATCCCAGCTCCTGTCATAGTGATGACAGCCCCAACCTGAAGGGAAGGGGAAAGCTTATCTCAGTATTGTACACACACACATACACACACACACACACACACACACACACACACACACACACACACTGAAAGAAGAAATCACTTTCCACAAAGCATGAATGAGTGCCTCTCTATTGTGGAGAAATATGTATAAGAAGGCACTTTCAAAGGAAGGGCATAGGACCTTGTCAATACTTCTTCTTTTTCCCAGCTTTGGAAGCCTTAACTATGAACTCAAGTGACTACTTGGAGGGATGATCTCTTGCCAATGCTCAGGGGAGGCAGGGAGCTCATGTACAAATTCCTGTGGTTTAAAGAAAAGGAAGAAAGAAAAAAAAGAAAGGAGGGAGGGGCCCTGAGTCACAAAACATTTGTTTATGCAATGGTCACTGGGTGAAGCATCCAGGGCTTCTCCTGGTAAACATGGGGGTGAGAGATCAAGATATTATAGGGGAAAGGGAAAGCTCAAGCAGGTATCTTTTCCTCTTATAAAAGTCATCCACCATGTAGTTAAAAATTGAATTGATTTCAGATTCATCTGTAAACATCTCCCACCAACTGGGGGTAAACATTAGCATATGTTTTAACTTACTCTTAGAATAGGCTTCCCCTCAGTAAAAAGTATGGACACTTAGGGTTTGCCTGAATGTTGTACTGCAGCTTTCTAAATCATTCACACTGAGTCAGTCTCCAATCACCTCCTAGTTTTGCCTCAACTTTCTGAGCCACTACCTTCAGAAGTTTACTCAGGTTCACCTCCTCTCAGGCTCAGGAATCTCTGATGTCTTCATTTGCTTTGCCCCATCTTGTCTTCCATGGGGATTCTGCTTTATCAGTAGGGCATTCTTCTCTAGGAAGCTTATTTTCAGATAAAGCAAGGGAATGATATCCATCCAAAGTAGAGTTAATATTATTTTTACCTAAATTCAACAATGGTACAGCCCATTCTCAAAACAACAACCCTGGCTAGGTCTATGCTAGACTGCCCATTTCAGTAAGCAAAAACAAGAATCTCTAAATCCATTCCAGGGCTGACTGGACACAATGTCCATTTTAATAGAGGGAATCCTCAACAGATGGTGCCCATCCTAATACTGTGCCACCTACCCTTTCTATTCCTATTCTCCTCTGCATTCCCAGTTCATTGACTTCATCTCCCAATATGACCACGTATGTCTTTAGATCAAGGGTTCCTCCCTTGGGGTCCTTGAATTTTTAAAAATATTTTCAGTATATTCCAATGTAACTGATTTTCTTTGTAATCCAAAGTATTTTACTTTATACACTTAAATACTTTTTTCTGACAAAAATTTCATTACCCTACCAAAGGAGACCATGACAAAAAGGAAAAAAAAAGTTAAAACCATTGCTTGCATTTTCCTTGCCCTTTTCCTATTCAACTGGCAAGAGCAGTGAAGGAGGTGATGATCCCTAGAATATTTTTAGTAATGACCTACTGCTTTCATTATTGTGTTGATCTATTGTACCAGGTAACCCAACTTCAGTCTGATATGTGAATCAAGCAAGGACACAAGACCATTTCCTCTGCTTTCTGTATCACATGGACATTATCTAGTTTATTAAACATCTCTGATATCAAAGACTAATCTAATAGCTACTTTTGAGATCAGTTCATAATTTAGATACTAATATTTAAAATTGACTTCATTTCCAGAAAACAGATGAAAAAATGTACATCTTCTTTTTTGTTGTTGCAAAATTCTATGGGTGTGGAACACATACAGAGAGTCACACTCTACTGATCGGCTGGTTGATTTTGCTGAAGTTTTTTTTTCCTCCTGTTTTTTTAAATTTTAAAATACTTTGTTTCAGGGAATTATTTCTGAGGTAAAATGAGGTGCAAACATATAAAAAATAATGTTATACAAAAGCAGAATATGTCAAAATTTTAAAATTGAAAATGATATATGAAGGAGGTATAAACAAGCTTCTGCTGACTAGTTTGATTAAACTCACTACAAACTTAATGACTGCCACATATAGGCAGTAATAGCTTCATGAATTACAAGATCATGTAGTTTTTGGTTATTCATGAACAAATAATAAAAGCTCAATTAAACAAAGCATTTTAAAACAAAAGCCTGGATTTGTTTTATTTCATTCATGTTTTGAGGAATTTTGAAAAACAGAATCTATCATACCAATACAAGGTCATCTTATTGACTACTTTTATACAGATAGAGGAATTTGGGCTAATTTTTGATATTATGGGCTAGTGGAGTAACCTATCTGAATTCAAAATAAAGTATTAACAATTTGAATTCATTTATTTGGAATTTGTTACATGTGACCCGATCCAATCCTTTCTTAGTTATCTCTCCGTAAACAAACTCTTTCTTCAGGCAAATCAATATTTCATCAGGATCAAATGTCAACAATTCAACAAACATTTATGAAGCACTTACTTGGTGGTAGTCATGGTGCTAAGTGATATGAGTACAAACACAAAGAGAAAGCAACAGTCACTAATTTCAAACAACCTACATTCTAGCAGGTGAAGACAACACGTAAAGGGAAGATGAAAAGAGGGGGCACAGGAGAGATGAGGACAGAATGGGGAAGTGTTAAAAATGTTGCAGACCCAATGTTTCTGACCACTTTTAAAGCTTCTAGAGAAGCACTCATTTGCATAAAATAAATCAATATATAGTAGAATTCAAGCTCCTTGAGGGCAGGATTTTTTTTTTCTTCCTAGCATCAGGAACAAGCATAATCATTTAGTAAGTGTTTGTTGGACTGAATTCCTAGATTCATATGATTTAGGGCTAGATTGGGAAGACCAAATAAATTTGGTCCACTTTATTTTACAAACAAAAAAGTTGATGGGGGTTAAGTAACTTGTTCAATATCACAAAGGTTGTGGTAAAACTAGGATTTGAAAAATTAAAAAAAGTAGGATTCAAATTCTTCTCTTTAGGATCAGAGAGCGAAAGTTCTGTAAAATACTTAGCTCAAATCTGTCATTTTCCAGATGAGGAAGCTGAAGTCCATAGAGGTCACACAGGAAGTGACACAGTTAGAGTTAAAACCCAAGTCCTTTCATTCTAATTTGAGGGTTCTTTCTGCCATGCCATGCTTCTTTGGTTTTCATTACTGGGTATATTTTAAATGAATAAAAAATGTATCTCTCTAAAATTAGAAGAAATTCAAGCTTCTAACTAATTCAGACTATCTTCCCCCCAATTAGTCCTACTTAGAGAGTTTGGCACTGTATTTGTAGGGTTTCTATGGGTTATAACTTTTTAAATAAATACCCTCCTAGAAAATTATTAGTTTTGGAGTTGAACACGATCTTAGAAGTCATCCAATCCCTTCACTTCATAGAGAAAACTGAAGTGTAATATCACATTTCTAGTTAGGTATATAATTAGGCCAAAGGCCTGGATCCTTTTTTTGATCCAGGCTCTCCATTACAGCACTGGTTGATTCTCAGGGGTTGTTGTTTAGTTCTGTCTCACTCTTTGTGATCCCATTTGGGGTTTTCTCAGCAAAGATACCTGTCATTTCCTTCTCCAACTCATTTTACAGATGAGGAAACTGAGACAAATAGGGTTAAGTGATTTTCCCAGGGTCACACAGCAAGTGTCTGAGGCCAGATTTGAACTAAGATAAATGAATCTTCCTTATTTTAAGCTCAGTGGCTAGCTGCCCCATTCTCAGGGGTAATCACTGATAAATTAATATATTTAGAAACAAAAACATAGTTCTTAGACAAGTCATATTCACTTAATAGTCTGGTACAAATTTGAAAAAGAATGAATCATTCTTGACCTCCATTTTATATATTTAAATCAAAGATTCTTTTTGGAGGTGTCATGAACCACTTTAGTTATCATATGAATACTTCACAGAATATATTTAAATATATAAAAAAACAATTAAAGTGAAATATTATCAAAGTATTTGTTTTTAAAATTCACAGGTCTTCCATTAAGAACCCCTGACTTAAAAAAATAAAAGCAATTTTATCTAGAATGATTAATTGGAGAAATATAAAGACTGGTGAATTTCAGATGGCACAAGGCAACAAAGGCTATGAAAATACAATTCAGAGTATGTACACTAATGACATATGGACAATAATAATTCAATACTAAAAATACAGGGTGTTCAAGAAGGCTTTACGCAACTTAAATAGTAATTCCCTTATACATATTTATTCCTATTGAGTTAAAATGAAACTCTTCAGACCTCTATCTCTTCAACTTTAAAATAGGGGGATTGAACTAAATGACTTCTGAAGGGGCTAATATCTCTAAATCCATGACCCTATGATCTTTTGGTCATAAAAAAGTGTCCAAGGTGAGTCTACCTATGCTTTCTAACTTCAAGTTTAGTACTCAATAATGATAGTAATTGCTTGCCTCTATGTAGTGCTTAAAGTTTACAAAGCACTACGTACATATATGTGCGTATATACATATATATATACACACAAATGTATATATGCATGTGTTTATATTAGATGAGTTAAACCTCGCAATATTTCTGTGAGGGAGACACAAGTATTAGCATTACCAGATGAGGACACTGAGGTTCAGAGAGGTTAAGAGATTCGCCCAGCATCATGAAGTGAGTCATTATTAGAGGAAGGATTTAAATACAGTTTTTTCCAGACACCAGATCCAGCACTTGATATCCTGCCATGATACCCAAGAAGGTAAAACAACTCTCTACGTATTTTATTATTTACAGATAATTTCTTCCTCCCTCTCACTACCACCACCACCACCACCAATGAGTACAAATCTGATTTTAGGTGATGGTATTTTTTTTCAGATAAAGCAAATCATGGAAACTAAATCAGGGAGGGATTATAAACAGTTGGGGTAATGAATATCTATGCTGAAGGAATCATATGTCCTTAAAAATATTGAAGGTGTTCCTAAAAATTTAAATAATTTACAATATTTTATAGGAAAGCTTTTTTTAAAAATAAATTTACTTCAGTTGTCCTCCAATGTGGCTTATAGGATTATATATACATATACACACATATACATACATACATACAAACATACATATACATACATATAAATATACATACACACACAAAGAAAAAAACAAATGATTTATACTAGGTAGAGGGGATTTTTTCATATACAAATATTACATAATAATGTCAACACAATAATTCTTTTTTGGAGAAATAGTTAAATTTATCAGAAATAAAAATTCCTGTCCCTGGCATGGAGAAATAGAAGAAGTGGATAGAAAGTTTCCCAAGACTGTATTGACGTCGCCTGAATCTAGAGTTAAGATTCCATCCTGTTTCCTTAATACAGAGAGATAGAAAATCCCATTAAAGTGAATGCCAAAGAATAGCCCAATGCTTAAGTTTACTGGAACTATTGTATTAATTATTGCATTAGCTAAGTGAACAGCTGACTGAGGTTAAGAAATTCTTGTTCAAAATTTTAATACAAATGAAACTTTACAGTTGTCATAAAGGGGTGGTGACTGACCATTACACTCTACTTATTCCTTGAGGCTCCAGTTTCTTATATTCATTCCTTTTCAGCTATTTCTTTTTACATTGATTCTCCAAAGTAATTATCATCCTTGATCCAAGTGAGCCCTCAGCACAACCAGGACAGTAGTTGAAGTCAAAGGCCCACATATTGTCCACTGCCATTGAACAGGAAAGAAGAAGCAGCTGAGGATTCACCTACTGTGTTACAGCTTCCTTTTCCCATTCAGTATCACTTAATAAATCAGCATTTGTACAAGGCACTAAGACTCCATGCTCTCCAATTGACAAACTGACATACTTTAAAAGAACACAAACTTAACCAAAAGTACTCAGTTCAATCAAAGGTTTCTTTAGGCTCCACACTCTTTCCAGAGGTAGTATTCCCCTCCTTGGAGGTTTTCAAGTGGAGGCTTGGTCCACTTGTCAGCAAGGAGAAACTCTCGGACAGACATCAGTGGACTGTATGTCCTCCAAGGTACCTTCCAAATTTTAGATGTCGTGATTCTGGAAGTCATCAGAAAGTAGTTTCTTTGGATGGCAAACATTGTTCCCTACAACATTTTTAGGGGAAGACAATCTTTTCACCATCCTTTTTTCAGTATGATTTCGTTTTCCAGATATGATAAGTGAGATAGCCTTCAATATACATTTTTTCTTTCCTTGTAAAAGAATGATGAAGAAAAATATATTTTAAAAAGTCTCTAAATAATATCAGTTTTTTTCTGAGTTAGATCTGGATATTATATTTCAAACCTCCTCCTCCAAAGATTTCTTTTTCAATATCTCATTCATTTCTCTTCATCCTCAAACTTTATATGCAATTCTCTTTCACCAGAGAAAAGTTTTTTTTTTCCTTTTTGACAAATTCGATTTTCATTCATCTCAGTATTGGGGCTTAATCATTGCTACCTGACACTAAAATGGACCCCTCGCCTCTCCTAAAATATAAGACACACAACATGAGAGCTGCTCTAGCAACACAGTTTAGCCTGAGAGATGCTCTAACAGAAACTATCCTCAGAATAAAGTGTTTGATATTTCAGTTGTAATAGGATCCCCATTATTCTACTTCCAAAGGGATTGAGAGAATCCCTTTACCATTTCTCTCTCGCCATGAAATCCTGTCCTTATGGTTCAGACTTTTTTATGTATAGATTCCAAAGGGAATTTTTTTTTTGATCTGATTGATTTTTTGGAGGTCTGTTTACTTAGCAAGTAAAATCCTATACAAAATAAAATTGACCATAAAAGTGTAACAATTCAAAAATCATGATAATACCTGCCTTACAGAGTTTTTGAAGGAAAACACTTAGAAAACTTTAAATTTCTTTATAAATGTAATTTTCTATAACCAGTATCAAAATTATCTGGGGATTTCAGTGCACTTCAAGTTCAGTATGAATCATCAGTGCAACATGATGAATTTAGGGTACACTGAGGAGCATACACAGGATTTTCCAACATTTCTCAGGAGAGTTTTAAGCTTAGTTAGAGTTGGAGCTTAAAGTTATTAAGCTTTACAAAACTGTTAGAGTTTAACCTATTAGAGCTTAAACCTTCCATGAGACTTTTAGGACACTGTATAATGTTCAAGTAATAGTACTATGGCACATTTTTCATATCATACTTGGAATTTCATATTCAGCACTTAATGATACATTTTAGTATTGACAAAGATGGATCAGAAAAGGCCCTGACCAGCATGGTGAAAGGAAGGAGACAATCATTTCTATAATGTGCCATGCATTACACTGATTTAAAAATATCATCTCACTTAAATTTTACAACAACCCTAGAAGATAAATGCTATTATGGTCCCCACTTTACAGTTGAAGAAAATGACCCTGTGCCCAGGGTCATATAGGTAGCAAATAACTGGGGCAGAATTTGAACTCCAGTCTTCCTGACTTCACACCCAGTGCTCTGTCTATTAACCACCGAACTGTTTCCAGAGAGGGCTGACATCCATCTCATATGAGGATGGTTGGGAGAACTGAATATGTTTGATCTGGAAAAGTGAGAATCTATTAAGTATAGCACTACTGTCTTCAAAGAGATTAAGAAGAAGAATTCAAATAATTCCATTATTTGGTAGAAGTAAAAAAAAAACAAAACAGTGGTATAGTTAGGCTTAAAGAAAAAAATCCTATCAATTAGAGCTATCCGAGTGTAATGATTAAGAGGTAGTGGGCTCCCCCTCACAAAAGATTTGGATATCTGTTGATGAGGAGTATGACAGAAGAGACTCCAACACTGGTTGTACTAGGTAACATCTTAGATCCCTTCTAATGCTGAGCTTCAATAATTCTATCTTTGGTACTTTCATAACTTGATCAAAAACATTCATTACCTTCATGAACTTGAATGTTGATGTACTTCCCCACTTCAGTCCAACCAATTCAATAGCTTTCAGTAAGGGAGAAGGTTTGAGTAATGGGTCATGAGACTGGAATAAAGAGGCAGCTTTCTGTTAGTCAGCCTTCTCAGTTCCAAACCAGCAAACCCCAATGACACTCCAATCTGATATATAGGGTTTGTGTTAACCAATCTTCCCAGTTTTGCACTGAACAGCCCCTTAGAGAGAAACAAGGCTCAAGGGCATTCATATCTGACACATAAGGTTTGAAATGTAAAAGATAGGGTTTTAATCATCAACCCCCAAGGGAGCCTAGAAAAATTCTGGCAAGAAGGAAGGTTATTATATAGAACCTAACTAGGCAAGAAGGACAGGGAAGGCCCTAAGGATGTATAGGACTGTCACTCAAGTCTTTCAGCTATTCATTCTATTTGATGAGCAGAAGCAATTTGACTATCCCCTTAAGCTCTCAGCTTTATTTTATCTAGCAAGAAGAAAAACAGGCAGATAAGCAGGCAGAATCACCTCTCAGCTCCAAGAGGATATGGAGCTTGTCTATTTCTCTAGCAGGTAAAACAGTACTGAAAATCAGTGTGCTTTCCCTCTCTCTCTTTCCAAAGTTGGAGAGGTATACCAAATTAAGACTGGGATAAGTGTCCACTTATTTCTCTTTGTCTATTTTTGTCTTTACATGAATACCAGTATGTACAAACCTGCTGCTAAGAAATCTGATAGAGAAAGTGTTTGTTTTTTCTTTTGAATTACATTTTTTTCAATTATCACACATTAATTTTTCTTTTTCCAAACAACTCTCCCCACAAATAAAATAATGAAAAAGAGAAAAAGAAAACCCTTATAATAAGTAAATAAAGACTTGCAAAACAAATTCTCAAATTTTCTGTGGCATACTGGATTATCTATCATTCCACTACCTTTCATGTTTATCAGTTCCATTGGTGACAAATGTTTTGAGAACCCCTTCAGGACTGGATCTCAACTAAGTCTGATTTCTAGGGATGTCTTGATTGAAAAATATTCTAATTTCCCAATTAGATTAATGGTCAAATACGAACAGGCAGTTTTCAGATGAACAAATCAAAGTTATCCATAGACATATGAAGAAGTGCTCTAACTTTCTTTTTATTAGAGAAATGAAAATTAAAACAACTCTGAAGTACCATCTCATACATATCGGATTGTATAATATGACAAAAAAAGGAAAATGATAAATGTTGGAGCAGATGTAGGAAAATCGGGACATTAATGCCCTGTTGGTGGAGTGGTGAACTGATTCAACCATTCTGAAGAATAATTTGGGACTGTGCCCAAAGGGCAGCCACACTGTCATTCTCTCTGATCCAGCAATACTACTACTACAACACCTACTACTAGGTGTCCCAAAAGAGATCACCAAAAAAGGGGAAAGGACCTACATGTGCAAAGATATTTATTTCCACCATTTTTGTGGTGGCAAAATATTGGATATTGAGGGGATGATCATCAATTGGGGAATGACTGAATAAGCTCATATATAAAAGTAATGGACTTTGTGCAATAAGTAATCATGAACAGGCAGATTTCAGAAAAATCTGAAAAAGACTTGTACAAACTGATGCAAAAGGAAATGCTCAGAAGCATGAAAACACTGTATCAGCAACATTGTGTGATGATCATATATGAGTGACTCGGCTTTTCTCAGCAACACAATGATCCAAGACAAGTATAAAGGACTCAGGAAGAAAAATGTTATCTATATCCAGATGCAACTGGATGAACTCTGAATGCAGATCGAAGCATATTTTTTTTCTTTATTCTTTTTTTATGTTTTTTTCTTGACCTGTTTCTTCTGTCACAACTGCGACTAATATAGAAATATGTTTTACATGATAGCACATGTATAACCTATATCAAATTACCTACCATTTTAGGTAGAGAGGAGGGGAGAAAGGGAGGGAGAAAAATTTGGAACTCAAAATCTTGTAAAAAATGAATGCTAAAAATTGTCTTGACATGTAATTGGGGGGAAATACTATAAAAATGTTAGGGAGGAAGAAAAAATCTATTTTTCTGATGAAGTGTTCCTTTCCCCACTCCCCCGCTGTCTCCCCTAATCCAAGCTGCTCTAGTCTGAGCCAGGAAAGCACAGAGCATGTTCATGAATAAAGCAGCCTCTGGGTTCTGCTTAAGAGAGGAATGTAATATGCTACTTGAAATGCCCTGGGTTGAGGTAGTCTGTTTTTCTTCTTCTGTCCTCTCCCCACTTTGCAGTTTTAATTTATGAACCACCTCTGCCATTCGATGATACTTTGTTTTTCCTGTGACAAAGCTCTTGTGCAAAGTCTGTCCGCATCTTTCAACCTTGCCTCTTATTTAAAATGCTGAATACTCTCTGGTGTCTGTATAATAATTAGAGAATTCATGATGACATTGCCTTACAATAACCCTGGGCAAATATTATAATCCCCATTTCATAGATGAGGAAACCAAAAACCAGGGAGATAGATCAAGGGATTGGCCCAAAGTCACATAATTAGTAAGCACCAGAGACAAGACTGAAGCTTTTTTTGTAACATCAAGCCAACCAGATGTGTCTATTGTTGAGCACAGCCTTGGACTTCACCACAGGGACTTTGTTCATACCAATCCTAGAAGCTGAAGGGTTTACAATAAGAAATAAATATTTGTTTCTATTTCCTTCACCAAAAAAGCTGCTGACCCTGGAATAAGGAACCATTGTTACAATCCGTTATGGACATAGTTGATGAAGGAGTCATTTGCTAACCAAGGATCCTTAACTTGGAGTCAGTGAACAATTATTATAACTATTACACACATATATGCATATGTATTTGCATTTTACTAAACTATGAGTCCCGTATATTTTATTTTCTGTACTTAAAACCACTGTGAAAAGGATTGGCCTCATCATAATGCCAAAGAATTCCATGATGAAATGAAGTCAAGAAGCTCTGCTGAGGGGTATCATGGCAAATAAATGCCACATTGAACGTGGCAGAGACAAGAAGCCCATCGAGTCTATTCTTAATAGCCAACATATATGACTCTATTAGTGCCATGAAAGACCACAATCACAGCTCTCACAATATCTGTGTGACTTTGACCAGATTCCTTCTTCTTGGCATCTCAATTTTCCTCATCAGTATAATGGCGATGATGGTATCTGTATTGGATTGTTGTAAGGGCTGTATGATTTGTAAAGTGCTGGACAAATGGGAGTTTTTATTACCCAGATATTTCTCTTTGCAGAATCTCAGAGTTGTTAGTCTGACAGTACTAAATTAATGTTCATAGAAGTGATGATGATACATAAGAACAGTCTGAAGTCAATACTCAAAGAGCAGAGCTACTCATCACTTCAGAAAGCATATCCCTCAAAGATATTCTGATTTGTTCTGTTTCCAACCTGACTGACACTATCAAGGTTTCTACTCCTCCCTGCTCCCTGAACACTGAGGCACGGGGCCAAGGAGGCCATAACATAGACAATACATCAGACAGACCTGGATATTGCTCAAGGGAGGACAGAAGATGATCACAATACATTTTAGAAGTCCTTGGAATGATAAAACCTAGATGGGACCTCAGGAAATCACCTTGCCCTTAAACATATAAGATATAAAACTCATCTCTACAAATATGAGGACCACTTTTATAGATTAGGCACCTGCATCTAGCTAATAGTAAATAAGTTCTTTAAAGTCACATAGGTATAATGTGGTAGAAATTGGATGAAATCAAATATGGATCTATCGATTCTTATTTCAAATACTTTTCTCATTGTGCCACTCTATCTACTCAGGATGTAGGCAACTACTAAATCTTTTCCTTCAATGGCAGCATGATATTATAGAAAGAACACTAAGCTGAGAGTCAGAAATTCTTTTCCCAGTTCCCAACACCATTATTTCTGGGCTGCCAGTGAATTTCAGCATGTTACTTATCCTTTCTAGACTTTATATGCTTTATTACAAACTGGGAATAACTCCTACCTCACCATGATTCTCTGGACTTGTGTTTTCAGTGTGACCAAATTTTGGTGAAAGGCTCCTCTAGTGATACTGATAAACAATTTGTCTGTAGCTGAGAATCTTAGATATAACACTGCATAGCTCAATGGATAGAACACTGAGTCTCAAGTCAGGAAGACCTGAGTTAGAATCTGGACTCAGATACTCATTAGCTGTGTGATCTTAGGCAAGCTATTCACTTTACTTGCCTCAATTTGCTGGAAAAGGAAGTGCCAAACCATTCCAGAATCTTTGCCAAGAAAACCCTATGGATGCTATTGTTGTGTTACGGTTCATGTGGCCATGAAGAACTGACATAATGGAATGAATAAAGATCAATAGCCATAGCTAAAGTACTAGCCCAGGGTCACATGGATAGTAGCTATCAGAGGTAAGGCTCGAACCCAGACTTTCAGGACTTTATGGACAGTCCTTTAACTACTGCTTCTACTCTGCCTCCTAGCAAATAGAAGGAAATGTAGTAATCACTAGTAGATCCTCAGAGACTTAAAAGGATTTCCTTCATGATCAAGTTAATTATTATAAGGAATAACTCCAGTTGTATAAATATTCCCTCTTTATCCACCAACAGGCTATTTCAGAAAATGTTTCAGACTTTCACTTCTACATGAAAAACATCTGTAGGCTACTACCTTGGGATAATCCCTTCAGATTACCAAAACTAAGTAAAGTAAAGACTGGTCTACAGAGAAAGCTGAGTTGCTAAACTGAAGGCAATTGGATTGATGATACAGTAGGTGGTATGTTTCCTCCTGATTCAATGATGAACTGACACCCAAGTACATAATGTCTTTGGAATGAAGATTGTAGCCAATGTTCTAATTGCTTCTTTTCACGAATGTTTTCTCTTCCCCTTCTGCACAACCAATCCCCCCTCCCCTCAGTACAAGTGCTTGAATTGACCAAATCTGAACTCTTACGAAGTTCATATACTTTGGATATTTCATTCCCTCCAAAGCTAATAGCTTTATTTCCAAAAATCCTGCTGTTCTCTTTTTCTTTCTTCTTCCTGAACCCACAGAAATAAAAGAGAATTGGATGTAAACAGTTTTAATGCAACATTCTAATTGAGATTTTAAGGTCTGAAATATGAGGAAATTCCAAAAATAAAGCTCTTGCCATCATAATAACTCAACTTTGACATATAGTTTGAAGTACATCTTGTTTCTGATTTCTTTGTAAGGTAGCACACCTTGCTATGTATACTGAAAACTTCTAATCAGACCTCACCATCAAGTACAGGCTCACTTACATACCTTGTACAAATTGGTCCAACCACCTAGCATACCCCAGTCCTCCATTCGTTTATTGCGTCCTCACCCTTGAATGCCAAAATCATGTCACATATATTTGGTGGGACTGTCTCCTTCATCCCAGAACATCTTAGCTCTCAGTGATCAAATCTTCCTCTGAATTCCTGGTACATTATTCAAACTTTATTACTACTACTACTACTATTGATAAACATTTATTTAGCACATTAATCTTCACAAAACATTTTACATGTTCTCATTTAATTTTTACAACAACCCTGGAATGTATTATTATCCCCATTTTTTTTAGATGAGGAAACTGAAGTTCAGGAAGGTTAAATAACTTATTCATGGACATACAACTAGTAACTGTCTGAGACAAAATTCAAGCTAAAAACTTCTTTACAAGTCTAGCATGCTACCTGTAGTTATTAAAAATATTAAAAATTCTGAGTTCCTCCTCCGCCCCTGGGTTTTATTCACAGAGTGCAAGTTGAGAACTCCTGAACTAAACTAAACCTTTTAGAGACACAGTTTCTTCATCTTTAATATAAAGGTATTGGACTAAATGGTTTCTGAGGTTTCTTCCACCTACCACAGATTTCTATGACCCTCTGAGCATTTGATACACACAGCATGGAAGTCTGAGGTGGATTCATGTTTAGATCATACTCCATATCTAGCCCTCTATAATAATAATAACTGACATTTTACTTAGTGTTGCAAAATTTGCCAAGCATTTCATGTACATTAACTCATTTAAGCCTCCCAGCAACCCCAAGAGGTAGGTACTACAAGTATTAACCCAATGTTATAAAAGAGGAAACTGAGGCTCAGAATGTTTACATAGCTGTCTAGTAAAGTATCAGAGCTAATTATCCAGGAATCTCTCTTGACTCCAAATCCAGTACTATTTCTGCCTTTCAAAGCTGCTCATAGATTAGTTCACAGTGAGAAAATAGATTTCACTCAACCCCTCTCCCACTCATGAACAGGACTCAAATAAACCAATGACATCCAGAGAAATTTGAAGTAAAATACTAAATAAAAACAAATCTGTAATTTACAATTTATAAGAGCTAAAAATCAGTTATGAGGATACCATTTACTGTCTGAGATATGCTACTTGCCTATATCAAAAATAGTAAGAAGAATTTATTTAAATCTTTAAATCCTACTTACATTTTGTTACCAGAAATGCCACTGGCAAAATGGCAGTATCAGAGTATGATAGGAAACATAGTTGGTAACATACCTTGTCAAAGGATTGAAAATGGAGCTGAAGAGGGAATATACAAGGAGCAAAGGCTAGCACAAAGCCTAGTATATAGCCAGTGATTAAATAGTTGTTAGATTGAATAGAACTGAATCTAGCCTGGAAAAGAGAATTCTAGCATTGACAGGGATTTCCTTTGAAAGATACTTTACTATGCTTTGTTTCCTTCCCTTTCTGAAACAGTTTCCCCTCTTTCATCTATAAAATCAAGGGCAATAAAAGTTAAACCACATTACAACAGGGTGATTTTGGAGAAAGTAAAGTACCATAAAAGTGTCACCTATAGGATGACAGGGGGCAGAGCCAAGAAGGTAGAGTAGAAACAGGGATATGCTAGAGCTCTTATCCCCAAACCCTCAAAACCTGTAAAAAATGACTGAACAAATTCTGGAGCAGCAGAAGCCACAGAATGACAGACTGAAGCAGATTTCCAGCCCAAGACATTCTGGAAGGTCTATGGGAAGGGTCTATTGCATCAGGCTGGGAGTGGAGTGCATTTCGGTGTGAACTAAGCAAGTGTGGATGAAGCTGGAGCAAGCCCTAGAAGACTGAATTGAAGGATGTTGCTGCCGTTTCCAGACTTCTCAACCCACAAACACCAGACACCCTTGAAGGTCAATGGCAAGGGTCTCTCACCTGCCTGAGAGGCCAGTGTGGTCTGGCCTAGGGCCAATCCTGGGGTGGGAGCAGCCACTATTGAAATGGAGGTAGCTTCTGGAGCCCTCCACTTAACAAAGAACTCCAAAGTCAAGTAATTGGTTAGGAAAATAAGCAAACAGAAACAAACAGACTGTAGATTGATACTTTCACAGTGAAGAGATATTTTCCTGTCATTAGTGATGAGGAAGATCAAAACATGCACTCAGAAGGAGACAACAAAGTCAAAGCTCCTGAATCCAAAGTCTCCAAGAAAAACATGAATTGGTTTCAGACCATGGAAGAGCTCAAAAGGGATTTTGAAAATCAAGTAAGGGAAGTAGAAGAAATATTGGTAAGAGAAACGAGCATGATTCAAGAAAATCATGAAAAACGAGTCAACAGCTTGTTAAAGGAAAGCCCCCAAAATGTGGAAGAAAACAACAGCTTTAAAATTAGACTAACCCAAATGGCAAAAGAAGCCCCAAAAGCCAATGAAGACAACAAATTCCTTAAAAATTAGAATGGAGCAAATGGAAACTAGTGACTTTATGAGAAACCAAGAAACTATTAAACAAAACCAAAAAATAGAAGACAGTATGAAGTATCTCATTGGAAAAACAACTGACCTGGAAAATGGATCCAGGAGAGATAATTATAAAAATTATTGGACTACCTGAAAACTGCCCTGATATTCTAGAACTACAGAGTAAAATAGAAATCCATTGATTACCTCCTGAAAGAGATACCAAAAGGAAAACTAGGAATATTATAGCCAAATTCCAGAGTTCCCAGGTTAAGGAGAAAATATTACAAGCAATCAGAAAGAAACAAATCAAGTATGATGGAAACACAATCAAGATAACAGAAGATTTAATAGCTTCTACACTAAGGGATAGGAGGGTTTGGAATATGATATTCCACTCGTCAAAGGACATAGGATTAAAACCAAGAATCACCTACTCAGCAAAGCTGAGCATAATACCTCAGGGAAAAAAATAGAAGTTCAAGGAAATAGAGGACTTCCGAGAATTTTTGTTGAAAAGGTCAGAGCTGAATAGAAAATCTGACTTTCAAATGCAAGAATTAAGAGAAACATATAAAGGTAAAAAGGAAAGAGAAACCATAAGGGACATATTAACTGTTTAAATTCCTACATGGAAAGATGATATTTGTAACTCATGAGACCTTTATCAATATTAGGATAGTTGGAGGGAAATATATATTCATATATATATACATATATACATATATATGTATATGTGTGTATGAATAGATAGATAGACAGATAGATAGACAGAGAGAGAGAGAGAGAGAGAGAGAGAGAGAGAGAGAGAGAGAGAGAGAGCACAGGATGACCTGAATATGAAAGAATGATATCTAAAAAAGAAAATTAAATGTTGAGAGGAATGTACTAGGAGAAAGAGAAAGGGAGAGGTAGAATATAGTAAATCATCTCACATAAAAGAGGTAAGAAGGAGCTTTTTTAATGGAGGGAAAGAAGGGGAAGGTGAGAGGGAATAAGTGAGGCTTCCTTTCATCAGATTTGGCTTCAGGAGGGAAAAATATACACACTCAATTGGGCATGGAAGTTTATCTTACCTTACATAAAATTAGGGGGCAGGGGATAAGAGAGGGGAAATAACAGAAGGGATGGCAGATTGGGGGAAGGGGTACTTGGAAGCAAACACTGTGGTAGAGGGGCAGGTCAAAGGAGAGAATAGAATAAATGGAGCTTGGGACAGGACAGAAGGAAATATAGTTAGTCTCTCACAACTATGTTATGGAAGCATTTTGCATGACTACACATCTATAATCTATATCTAATTGCCTGCTTTCTCAATGAGGGTGGGTGGAGAAAAGGAGAGAATGTGGAATTCAAAGTTTTAAAAATGAATGCTAAAAATCGCTTTTACATGTAACTGGAAAATGAGATATACAGGCAATGAGGTATAGAAATCTATCTTGCCCTACAGAAAAATAGAAGGGAAGAGTATGAGGTGAGGAGGCAGGTGATGTGTGAAGAAGGGAAGGCAGATTAGAGGAAAGAGAATCAGAATACTGCCCTGGGATGGGTTAGGGGGGAGATGGGGAGAAAATGTGAAATTCAAAATTTTGTAGAAGTGAATGTTGAAAACTGAAAATAAATGAATTAAAATGTAAAATAACTGTAGTGGATAAAGAGCTGGCCTCAAAGCCAAGAAGACCTAGGTTCAAGTTTCAACATCCACACTTGCTGCTTTTGTGACCCTGGAAAATTTGCTTAACTGTCCAGTGTCCTCTTCCCAGTGTCTCAGGAAACTCTCTAAGAGAAGGTACTTACTTGTAATGATAGAAAGAATTTGCTCTTATGGAAGATCCCTGTACCAGTGAATTCACAAATCTGATTTCTATCCTTAGAGAAATTGGGCTAAAATTTCATATAGAATGAGGTAGGGATTAAACAGAAGCAGGCCACTGATGGAGGCTATGAATTTCTAATTAGAGATTTTTAATTAGAACAGAAGTCATTCAATTTACTTCAACAAATAATTCAAGCACCAGTTACAAAATTCCTATCATATACTAGGTAGTATCAGTATAGCAAATTAAACAGAGTTCTGGGCTTGTAATAGGGAAGATTAGTTTAAATCCTGTTTCTGAAATTTATGTTTTGGGTGACCCCAGGGAAAGTCACTTAACCTCTGTCAGATAACTGTCTAGGATATATCTCCTAAGTCCTAGAAAGTTTGTTATCTGATTTGTTGGAGGGAGTTATATGGGAAGTGAAAAATTACAGCTCATTCACATATTTAGGTATATACTAGGTCCTAGGAAAACAAAGATGAAATGAGACAGACAGTCCCTGACTTCAAGAAACTTAAAGTCAAGTCCTAGGTCAGGGGTGAGGAGTCTGTGACCTCAAGGCCACATGTGGCCCTCTAGGTCCTCAAGTGAGGCCCTTTAACTGAACCCAAACTTCACAGAACAAATCCTCTTAATAAAAGGATTTGTTCTGTCAAATTTTGACTCAGTGAAAAGGTCATGCCCAAAGACCTAGAAAGCCACATGTGCCTCAAGGTAGCAGTTTCCCCACCCATGCCCTAGCTATTCCAAATTAAGGGTCTACAATCAGATTTGTTGTTGTTCAGTTGTTTTCAGCTGTGACCAAATCTTATTGACCTTATTTGGGGTTTTCTTAGAAAAGATATTAGAGTGGTTCACCATTTCCTTCTCTAGTTCATTTTACAGATAAGGAAACTGAGGCAAACAAAATTAAGTGATTTGCCCAGAGTCACAAAACTAGCAAGTGTCTGGTCACATCTGAATTCAGGATCTTCTGACTTCAGGCCTGTAGTTCTATCCACTATTCCACCTAGCTGTCTGTATCATCTGATTAAATTCCTACAATTTTCTAAGTACTCAGAGCCACTATTAGGGTCACTTGAGGCCCAATAGTTTAATTCACAGATTAAGAATATAAAGAAGGGAGAAGGGTAAAAACTGAAGACTAGGAAAACAGGACAGAGAAAAGATACAATTTCATGTTTCCTCATCCGTAAAATCAGGGGGTTGGCTTAGATGACCTCTAAGGTCATTTCCAGCTCTAAATCAACGTTGTCATGGTTGGAGGGAGATAGAAGGGGTGGAAGAAGAGTTATTATAAGTAACATTTGCCTCAGTTACTCAGAGATACCAGTGCCATGGGTGCTGATTCCTGATTTTAATGTTAAGGCACTTGAAGACAGAACTATTAGAAAGAGGGTTGATGAGTCTTTAATTTTAAAGCCTCTATAAAAGTGTCAAGTCACCTTAGATCATAAAGCCAAATTTTAGAGCTGGTAAAGGAACCTTAGTGATATCCACTCTGACCTTCCACCCAAGGGAAATACGTCAGAGTGAGTTTTAAAGATAAACTAATATAATCACTGTGTTAAATTAATCAAGCATGTCAAACTTAGGTCCTTGGAGGAAAGTAATATTAGCAAAAGTAACTACATGACAGTTGAATTCCTTAGTATTGCAGTATTCATCAGAATTTGGTATAACTGTGGACATTGATGGCAACTATTTGATGCTTAGATTTGGGAGCTGTTTTCCTTCTTGCATTATGGACAGTTAGACTATTAGCCCGTGTCATCATTCATTTGGGGGAAGCATGTCAGATGTTTGAAAATTCCTCATTAATGATCATAGAGAAACACACACACACACACACACACACGCACACTGACAGATTAGCTATAGGTAAATGTGGAAAGATTTTGGCTAAAGAATTATTAGGTGAACTATAAAATAAGGCAATGCTTTACAGCCAGTGCTATGAATCTATCAAACAGTAATTGGATGCACGTGTTAGCAGCAGTATAAAAGCACTGTCCAGTTGTCCACCTTACATGGGAATCTACTTGGCGTGTCTTCTTTGATTTATTGTTCCAATTAGAACACAGTGCTCAGAAAAAGAACACAAGGGACCTGATTTAAAAGCATGGGAGCCTTTAGAGTCATTATTTAGTATGTGACCTGGCTCCCATTGAGATGTCTTGAAATTTTCTATTTGTGTAAAATCTGTACAAATTAAAGAGTATTTTAAACTACTTTTCTCCCCTCATGCACCAGCATTCTTTCTTCAAGATTAATTCGATGGTCTGTTGTCAGTGATGGCTTCCCATGATCTGGGCTGATTTCTTTTCAATCATTTTTCTATCTGATTTTTTTCTTATTTTTGTCATCTGTTCTAAAGCACCATTGTGCTGGCTAGCAACAGTAGGACAGATAGGCAGCCCTGGTGAAAGGAAATAGTCCTGAGAAATAAATAAGAATGTCCAAAATGTAAAGCATTTGTAAAATGGGGAAATACAAATAAAAAATCTCAGATTCCATCTATCTCTAAATATGATATGATCTCTGAGCCTGAAAAAAATAGTATGAGATATGAGATTAATGTCCATTAGGATAAAGCATGGATTTGCCAGAAAACAAAGACAAATCCATCTACTAATTGCTGTACTATAATCAGTAAATATTGAATGGTTGCTCAAATATGAAAATATGGAACTCATAAGTATCCCTTTGGAAAATCCATTGCTTTGAGCAAAAGTATTACCATTCCCTTATCTGGAATGAAGGATAGCAGCCACCCCCTCCCCTCCATGTAGATTTATTATTCTAATTTCAGCTAATAACATTGAAAACATGGAATTTAAAGTAAGAAGGTCATTTTAGAATTATGGATTTAGAGCTGAAAGGAAACTTAGTGATCAAGTCCAACCACTTTATTTTACAAGTGAACAAACTGAGGCTCACAGAAGACATGTCATATAGCTATTGATTATTCTCCACACACTTCTTCCACTTTAAAAAAACTAATATAGATTTATGCATCTTCTAGTAAAAAAAATAGAGGCTATTATTGGCATGGTTTTTGTTGACATTTGAGGTTCATAGGAGTTGAATTACATTCAACAGAAGTTTATAGATTTGAGGAATATCAGATTTATTTAAAATAAACTAGCATATCTTTTCCAGCAATTTAAAAAAAAATTCTTAAATAGGCTCTTCTAACTTTTCCTCGAAGTAAAATGTCCTTAATATAATTCATAGGAAGTTTAACGGTACTCCATAGGAAATGTGGCTTGCCTTTTTTTTTAAATCTAAACTTGGTGGCAGTTCAGCTTTCAAAGAGAAATACACCTAATGTTTAACATACTTTACAGTTTCATTGTTCTGTGACATCCCTTTAAAAACACCTGCTTTCAAACCACAGACACTTTCCCTAGGAAAGCATCTTGTGAGGTTTTCAGTCTTGAAATAACTGGTACCTCAAAAATGGGAGTTTCAAAATTCTCTCAAGCTCTTTTCGTACTCTTTTTATATCAGCACTGTGATCCCTACCAAATGTCTTCTTAGGCTTCTTTTAGCAGGTGGTGATAAATCAGGTTTATGAAGAGGACACTCTTTCCAATTGTACATATTTAATAGATTTATGATAATGCTATCAATGTGGAGGGTCTATATGGTGGGAATGCAGTAAAGGTAACAGGACAGTGTCATGTAAACATTAAATAATACAGTGCCTTCCACATTCATAAATCCTCCATGCTCATGACTGAACACTGCTGGTTATAAATTATGTAACTGAACTCTAGAAACCACTAGGACTTAAATGAGACACCAAATGAAGTCATAAAGATGTGTGAAGTTTTCTTTTTGCCCAGACTTTTACTCAAAAGTCCTTATTAGGAAGCATTAATAGTTTCCTATTTTCTTTAGGAGTGATTGCCACCTTAACCCTCTCCCCCCCATATAAACTTCTAACAGTAACTGCCTGTCCTAATTAAAAAAACCATGGAAGCATGGAAAACTTTCCTCTTGGAAAACTGCCTTTGCTTTTTAGCTGAGAAAATAAATGTTCTTGTGGCAAAATCATTTTGAAAAGAATTAAAATCCAACCTCTTAATCTCTGCTTAGCTCTCTGGGCACAGAGATCAACATACAGAAAGACATTTCTATAACAGCCTGATTTCCCAATGGCATTCAGAATGGGATTATTTTATTACACATGGGAACAATTAAACATTTGGCTGTCAGCTGTAAACAATTACTATAGACAATGAAATTAGTGGCTTTTCCTTAAGTATCCATGTATTCCTAATGACCTCAGTTAACGTAAGTGAGATTGATCTGTCTACATATTGTTTGTGCATCCAGGACCAATTATATCCCCCAACTATTCTATTATAGAAGTGAAAAATATTACCAGAAGATGAGAGTAGCACTGCCCAACTCTAGGTAGCTATGCCTTGAGGGGTAAAGAGAAAGCATGTATAGAACAATAAGATACCATTTCTGCTATAATGACATTCTGAGATAGATATTTAGAGAGTGAGAGACAGAGAGACAGATATATAGACAGAGACAGCAAGACAGACAGAGAGAAACAGACAAGAGACACAGAGGCAGAGACAAAGACAGAGACATAGACACAGAGAAAGACGGAGACATAGATAGAGAGACAGAAAGAGAAACAGATAGAGACAGAGAGAAATTGAGAGATGGGGGTGGGGCAAGCAAGGGTAAGACTGTGTTGTCATTCTTATTGAGAATTTCTCTACTAATACCGATCAGGAACCCCTCTGTAATCTTTTTAGAGAGTAGCATAGCCAAGAGGCATTAAGAAGTTAGGTGATCAGCCCATAGTAACACAGCTAGTATGTGTCTTGGTCAGTCGCTCTGTACATGCTGCCAGGTTGCTTCTCATTTGTGCTCACAGTAAAAAGAAATTCTGTTCTTGAGTTGAGTTAGTTCTTTTGAGAAAGGGGGAGGGAAACCACAATACATTTAAGCTGACTATGGACAATCAATGACTTTTAGTTGTTGTGATACCTTGATAGAAAGTTCCAAGAGACCAGTAGGTTTATCAAGACTCCTTGGAGAGCTCTATTTGCATTTCCCCAAGTCTCTCCCCTTTCTCTAAGTGATTGTCTCAGGAGAAACCCCCAGCTGTTTTATTCCCTCCTGGAAATAAGGTTCTCAGACTAGCACTGGGGCAAGAGGGGTGAGCAGCTGTACCCAGGCTTTCCCTGAGGAAAGAGCTAGTGCTGAGTGGTTGTGTTTCAAGGGCAAAGCTCTAGATGTAAAGAATGATAAACCAAAGCCTAACCTAGCCTGCACATATCTAATGACAGACACAGTACAGCTACTCTGAATTATTCAAGCTTTCCCAGACTTCTGACAGAAGAGACATAATTCATCTCCATTCTTGTCATTCTATAAGCATGAAAAGACACAAGGTTCAAAAGCTAAATATCTCCAATCACTAAGATGGTAAGTGTTAGCCAAAGAGAACCTTTATTTAACCCATATCATATTTTTTAGCATGATTCAGGCCCTGGGAATCATCTTTGAAGGTAGAAACTTAAATATGCTTTTGCAATACTTGCGGTTCATTTCCTATTTGTCTTTTGTTTGCTAGTATTTTACTGGCAAAGACCCATTCAAACAGTTGTTTAATTACCCAGGATATCACAGGCATGTAACCTCTAAGATAAGCTGTGACTGTATTTTAGCAGTCATATCACTAAGGTCAAAAGTAACAACGAAAATTAAGCTTCAAATAAACAAATCTTAAAAGATCAGCTTTGTGTATGGAGAGTAATTAATAACTTGTTTAGGAAAATGTTACTGAAATGTGGGTTTGGACAAGGAACTGACACACTACTTCAGAGGTTAGATACCCTAATATTTAACAGGCTACCATTTGGTGGGCTGGCTGACTTGCCTGTAGGCATGGCACAAGTTAGTTCTTCACATGTAATTACACAACATTTAGACAATATCTTAATGACACCATGCACTTCAGCTGAATCAGGCCAGCTGGAAATTGTGGCAACATTCTGATTACCCAGGCACATGTGAAATTAGGACTTGTACAACCTCTGCTTTTCACTTGTAATGTTTTCATACAGATGTTCTTGGAAAGACTAAACTGTATGTACTTTGGAATAATTTATCAAAATAATCTCCTTTCAACGTTTTTTCCCTTCCTTCAGTTGCACCGCTAAGAATAAAATAGTATTATCAAAAATACTTAAGTTGATGGCATACATCCTGTGCTTGTTAAGTTTGATCAAACACAGGTAGAAGACATGGCTACACTTTGGCTAGTTTTGATGACTTAATTTATTCATACCACCCCTTTTTCCCCCTAAAAACCAATCATATTTTATTTTTTTCCCTACATGGAAATGGTTCCCCACAAAATAGTTGTTTAGAGCTGAATGAGTCATCTCAGTAAATGGTTAATAGCACAAATCATTCTCTTAGAAACGACTGATTTTATGACATCCTCTGAATTTTAATCTTAAAGCAACTCTTCTAGGATCCCCTTATATCTCATCATAAAGACACACAAACTTGGCATGACTGGAGTTGGTGATAAAGAAAGTGTGCCTTAATATAATGAGTTCACTCAAGATAAACACTCACCCTTTAATTTTCTTTGTGAGTTGAAAACCCAGAAAAATACTACAGAAGACAGGGGAGTAGACAGAGGAGGAGTCCATGCTCAGTTGTCAATAAATGTTTGAACAGCTTTTCCCCCAGAGTCTTAAGTAAACAAAACCACAACTATTTTATCTTTCAAGCACACACTGGTGTTAAGTCAAAATTTTGGTCAAAAACAGACAGGACTATAAACATCATCTCAAGAATGATAGTTACAAATGACTTTCTAGTGCAAGCAGTCTTACTATGACATGACATCATCTAATATCACCTTCTGTGAATCAGAAGGATGAAAACAAAGTGAAACATTTGGCACTTCTGATATTATAACCATAAATCTCAAACATCAAAATTATAAATAATTTGCATAACATGAAAACAAGCTGTTAGGTTTGAAAAACAGAGGAAGAGAAGTTAAAGAAGAAAATATGCAAGTGGGATAGTTTATTAGGAATAGATTTATTCATCTTTTATATATACGTGTATATAATACATGTACGTGTATATAATACACACACACACACACACACACACACACACACACCATATAATACCATGGGGCAAAAACTTAGAAAAGCATTGTCCATCCACATTTCTACCATGAGTTTCTACTTGATATGGCAAGTTGTCACTTCCACCCCACCTTCAACCATCACTACCACTGTCTACCCTAGACGTTTAACCTGGAGAAATATAAACCCTGGAGTTAGTTATCAAAAGACAAGAACAAAAGATACTACCAATTCATTGCCCCCCCCCCAAAGTGTGACTATTAAAATGATTGGGATCTCATCATTTATTGACTGTTTTTCTATGTACCAAAACATAAGCTTGAGAACCATTCAAATAACAGTTAGCGATTTCCAAGTGCCACCATTTGAAAGTGGCTGGGAAAGGAATTGAATTCCGTAATAATGGCATTTCTCGAGTGATGGAAGAAAGCACACAAATTAATTCCTCCACTCTCCAATAATAGGAATAAAAACACCTCACCAAAATCCCATTCCACAATTTGTTCTGAGAAAAAAAGTTCACTCTATGGAGTATAAACTATATTCATGGGAACAGACTTTTATGCCTTTTACTTTGAAAATAAAGAATGACAATGAAATGTGTGTGAGGTCTCCGAGAAGACAGTCCCAGATGTTTACAGTGCTGCCGCAGTATAGCTGTGCAATATGAGAGGATTTTGAAGAGAAGAGGACGAAAGGACACCACAAAGCGGCCCATATGCTATTGACAATGCAGACAAGAGCATCATGTTACCACGAGAGAAGGCAGGCAGAAGACAAATAGCGGCAGTGGTGCCTTAAAAGTTAACTCCGTGGACTGCGATCACTCAAACCGACACGAGGGACACACAAAAATCAAAACCAGAAAAAATGTTTTTCTGTCCTATGATGGGGGGTGGGTGGGGAGCGGCGGCGACGGGCGGTGTAGGACTGGGATGGGAAGAAACGACAAGAGTGGAATCAAACTTCTCTCTGTGTGTAATAAAATTTCCCATAAAACCACTATAATTGACATTGGGTAATTATTTTCAGATTGAGGTGGCTCGTCCCAAAACTCTGAGCAAGGCTGCCAGCTAACAGAAACAAAATTTGTTTTCTAGAGCAGTTACTGGGGAGAGAGAAGAGGTCTGTCCGCAAACGGGAGGGGTGGGGGTGGAGATCGGATGCATTCAGAGAGCACACAGAGATAACTGCAGGCACAAGAGCCCCCTCCTTCTGGTGGTGGAGGTTTCCCCCAGCAAGCCAGCTGAGGAGGTTGGGGTGGGGAGAGTGGGGAAAAAGAAAGGAGCGGGTGTCCTCGGCCTGATGCGGGGGGTCTCCAGCGTGAAACTATTTGACTTAATCATTTTACAGGGGGTTGGGGACATCGATATTTAGCGGGTCACATCTGGAACAGATTTTTTTCCCCCGTGGAGGCTGGAGGGGTGGGAAGGGGGCAGAAGAGAAGATTGCATTCGTTACTTACTGTACGGGCAGTTCTCATTTTTGGTCCCGCTGACCTTTCCGTTCTTCTCAATCTTGAGAAAGTACTTGGTGAAAGAGAACAACTTCCTCCAGCGAACATCTCCTTGGAGGTGATTGTAGCTCCGCACATGTCTCCCCGCACTGGAAGGAGAGGAGAAGGAGGAGGAGGAGGAAGACGAGGAGGAAGAGGAAGAAGAGTTGGTGGCCTCCGGTGACAGCATGTCCTGGCCCATGTCGTGGCAGGTGACAGACACAGAAGACACCAAGAAGAGCAGCAGGAAGCAGCAGCAGCAGCAGGGCAGGTGGGGAAAGGCTGAGGCACCATGTGTCAGTATCCATTTCCACATTGTACTGAAACTCTCGGCGTTAGAAAATGTCTCATCAGAAGAAACATACTGGAAGGGTAAAACCCGTTAAAAGGCGAGTAGAAAGCTGCTGTTGGCTGCTGCTGGCTATCTTCCTCAGAGGTCTGATCTGGCCTGAAGTGAACGCACCAACATCCATAACTCAGGGGCACAAATCACCTCTGAACGGCTGACTGCCTTTCTCTCTCTCTCTCTCTCTCTCTCTCTCTCTCTCTCTCTCTCTCCTCTCTCTCTCTCTCTCTCTCTCTCTCTGTCTCTCTCGCTCTGTCTCTCTCGCTCTCTGTCTCTCTGTCTGTCTCCTCTCTCTCTCTGTCTCTGTCTCTGTCTCTCTCTCTCTCTCTCTCTCTCTCTCTCTCTCCCTGTCTCTCTCGCTCTGTCTCTCTCGCTCTCTGTCTCTCTGTCTCTGGCCTCTGTCTGTCTCCTCTCTCTCGCTCTGTCTGTCTCCTCTCTCTCGCTCTGTCTGTCTTCTCTCTCTCTCTCTCTCTCTCTCTCTCTCTCTCTCTCTCTCTCTCTCTCTCTCTCTCTCTCTCTCTCTCTCTCTCTGTCAGATCCTCTGAGGTCTGCCTATATAGTTTCCCAGAAAGCGGTGTCACTTGGGCGGCAGTAGTAGCGGCTGCTGCTGGTGGCCCGCAATCTTCCTTCTTTCACCCAAGATTTTCCAGTAGCTACTTTGTCGTCTTCACTCTTTTCCTCACCATGTTAGATGGGGGAAAAGTCTGGAAAGAAAAAAAAAAACAGATGACAGCACAGTGAACAAAAACGCAAGAGAATGGGGGTGGGGACTGGGGAGGGGGATGCCTGAGCCCCTCGAGATTAGCACCTTCTGTTCGTTCTTTCTATCCTGAGCCCCACAACCAGTTAGCCAGCTGTAGACAGAAAGAAGCCCGTTGCTTCCGAGTTATGGGCTCTGAAGGCTGCAGTTGGATGCCGGTGGTTGCTTTCCTCTCTTAGTCTCTCTCTCTCTCTTTCTTTTTTTAGTGGTGGAGGTAGTTGTTGATTTGAAAGCCTCCAGAAAGTAACTTGTTGTTTGGAGTGGTGGTGATTGGTGTTTTGAATTGTTTTTTCCTTCCCCTCCCCAGACCGCTTGTAAACAGGTTGAAGGCTGTAGCCCAAATGTCAACGATTACAAGCCAGAGGTGGGATATGCCTCTGGTGGTCAAACCTTATTTGCCAGAATGGGAAGATGGGGGGGGGGGGGGGGGGGGGGGGGGCAGCGGTGGGACATCTGAAACCCTCTGCAGTAGGGAACGCCAGGACGGGAGAACGCCAGGGGGAGAGAGAGGGAGGAGAGAGACAGAGGGAAGGGAAAGAAGGGGTGGGGGTTGGGGTGGGGGAACAGAGACCCGGAGAGCTGGGGAGATCCAGAGCACCCGGGAGAGAACAGTGCTTTTGCCGCCGAACCAGAGGCAGGAGCTGCGTACCCCCTAGCCTGCCTCGCCTCTGTAGAGGCACCAGCCGCAGCCTCCAGTGACTCTCCCTAATAGCTCCTAAAACGTTCTTCTGCGCACTGGCCACCAGCGTGCGTTGTATACTCATGCTTTCCTAATTTTGCTGTCTTCCAGCCTGAACCAATCCCCTCAAGGGAGCCCCTTTCTGACTTGTTTTCTAGCGTAAGACATTTTTTTTTTTTTGGCAGTGAAGTGCTTGAGAGCCACCTGGAGTTAGTTGCTTTGCTGACTTTTTCTCGTTCTCTCATTGAGAAGGGGGTGAGGGGGAAAGGGGAAAAAATACATTTCCGACCAACCCTCAAAAGCAGATTTTACCCTGGTCAGGGCGAGCACGGAAAAGAAGGGAAGGGGGGAGAGGACACAGAGGACATAATTAGTTTCCTTTCCTCCTCTTCTGCCAGCTTCCAAGGAGGTCTTTGCTTTAATGAATCACTGATTTCTCGCTTCCGTTGCTGAAATAAAAAGTTCACACTTTAGCCTTGCTCTGTCTTTTAAGCCCAGAGAGATTTATCGACCCCCTTAAAGTCGCCCCTCTCTTGCCTCAAATGAAATCAGGGACCCAAATGACCAATTTCTAATTGCTAACATGAGTCATTTACTGAATCACGCGTGCACTTCAAAGCAAATGGCACTTTACTGGGATTGCAAAGATTTTACCATAAAATCTGTCTGAATGCCTTGCTGTCTGTTTTCTATGCAATTTCCTTTGCACTTTGCCATAAAGGGGTGTTTTTTTTCCATCTTCAAATTTAATGTTTAAGGAACTCTGTTTTACAATAAACAAACTAAAACAAACTCTGTCATTAAAAGGAGTTGCCCCTTCCTTCCCCGCCCCCCTTTTCCTTTTCTCCCAGTCCTATTCCTCCCCCAATCCTTTCAAGGTTTGTACTCACTGCTATACATACATGTGAGGTAAAGAAGAATGCAGTCCCGAACTGGGGAAAAAAAAAGTTTTACCAGAAATTGATCCGTTTATAAAATGATGCAGTGGTCTCTGCTATTGGCAAGAAGAAATCCAAGTTTGCCCAGTAGTCCCAGGATGTCTACTGGATATCTACCATTCAGATAGACTGCCTAACTAAGCATGAACATTTCGTTAAATAAAAATCAACCTTATGTCAAAAGACTGTTATTTAGGGACAGCTGAAATTTAGAGAGGAAAAATCGGTATGATTTATGCAATTAAAAAAAAAAACTATCTCGTACCTCTCTACTGTCTTTGAAATAGAATTTTCATTACAGACAGCACAAAATCCCTAAAGAAATGTTAAATCTAGTTCTTAAAATGGACTTTAAATGATATTAACTTCACAAAAGGAAATTTGAAATGACTTTCAATTACGTTGTTTACTGACTTGAAAAATAGCTTTAAGTTTAGTTTATATGTTTATGTTCCAGGGTGGCATTTATGAGGACTGGAGTTGAAACAGTTTAATGCTAAAATTGGTATTTTTAATTGCATTGTTTATGGTCCTCCAAATACTTATTCATAAAGATTTCAATAGTGTGGTAAACACCAGAGAAGATTGTTGGGTTTAATTTAATTAGACTTGATTTTTGTAGTTTAATAATTGGAAAGTGAAGGAAATAAAAAACATGCATCAACCAAATATTGCTCTTTAATTAAAGCGTAGTGACTTTAAAATGACCCAGAATGCTAATTTCAGTCTCCTAGTTCACTGTTTTATACCTAGATTGACAAATGCCTGAAACTGAGTGTAGAGTTTCTAAGGGACTTGAGTTTCAGCCCAGGAGCACAGTTGAATCCAAATATTTGAATCAACAGCTAATCAAAACTACGTGTTTTAAAAATGTTCTGTTTGATGAAACCATAAAGTAATGCTCCTTGCTGTCAAAAGTTGCAAAACATGGGAAATTATTGTTTAAGAGTTTCTTTGCACTGGGAACCAAGAATACTGTTGAAGTTTTGTGGTCATTTGGTTGAAAACTTAATCCCTTCCCCCCCTTTGAAGGCCAGATAACCTCAACTCCCATCCTCCCCTCCCATGGGGAACTCTTTCACCTCCAACATACATGTATAGGAGTTCTGTGTTCCCAAAGTACAACTTGAGGTGCCCAATTGGTTAGATGTTAGTGTTTATGTCAAAATAGTATCTTTTGAAAGTAAAGATTAAAATCAGGCTATTCCAGGTGCACTAATAGGATGGTAACTTGGAGTAAAAAAAAAAAAACTCAAGATTTTTTTTAAGTTCAAGCATCAGCTCTGCCACTCATTAGTTGTGTGATCTTGATCAAGTCACCTCCCTGGGCCTCAGTTTCCTTACTTGTCAAAGCATTGTATGAGATGAGAGAGGATTGTATGAGATGATCTCCAAAGTCCCTTCCAGTGCCAGCATTCTGTGAAATGCCCTTAGAGCCTTTTCTCTACTGTGTGATGACAGGAAGGGCATTTACAAAACAGCCCAAATGAAAAGCTGACATAGCTTTTTAGATTATATCTCATTCTTTTTTTCTCTTTTCTGTATAGCCTTTCTTTTATAGCACAGTCGAATCCCTAAATACCCCACTACTTTGTATTGTTGGGTCACCTCTTAGGTTAGCCTGAGAAAGCCTGAGAAAAGTTCCACAGGAAAGATGCACTATTTAACGGAATTCAATCTCTCCCAATAGATTTGAATCACTAACATAAATGTATGAATGTAGATTATATCTCTGTAATGAGGCCTGAATCATTCTCAGTTACTTCAAAGGACTGAAATTCAACCTCCCTTTTTAGCAGCAATAATCAGACCTTAATGGGTTCCTTTATTAATTGTTTCTCTGCTAAGTCTGAAAAAGACAGTGCAAGCTCTCAATTAGAATGGTACCTACTAGTTTGCTCTGAAATAGTTGGTTTTTCCTCCCTCTCCCTCCTCCAAACTCTGGAAGGTTTGTACATGCATCATCCTTGGACCCTGCACTATTTAATCATCTTGGATCAAGCCATCATCCAAAAGAATAAATATATCTTTTTGCAAAGCTGTATTTTGAGAAGTTAGCATGTGTTCAAGGAAGATTTTTTGCAGCCAATAAATATTCCTTAATGTGTAAATAATGAAGAGCTGAAAAGCAGTCTGGTTTTACACTACTAGGTGCTTCCGTAGCTTTTCTGCTTGTTAAGTAGATATTTCCTGGGTGCTGCAATTCAGCCTGGAGGTAAAATCCCACCCAGATGTGATTTTCCAGGTCCACATCCACCAGAATATTCCTGGATGGTTTTAGGTGGACACAACTATCAGTGGGTCAATTACAAGAGATGTGTGTGTATTCTATTAACTGTGATTTTATTGGCAGTGTCAGTAAGCTGTTGCAAATAATAATAAGTCAGGTTGAAAGTCAGACAAGCTTTTCTATGTAGACATCTGCAGTCCTCATTTTTAAATCAATAGTACAACCCTAGAGAGTGCAAGTTCCAAAATACAGGAATTGCTAATTTTGAAGCTGAACCGTCCTTGAATGCATGAAGACCCACAGTCTCCTCATGTGGCAATCTAGGGTAAGAGGTGTTCCATTTTATAAATGTTAACATTTTATGGGAATGATGTGGTAGTTGTTTGTTGCTCAAGTCTTGAGGTGGAAGGAAATCATAAGACCCTAGATTTAAGATTGGAAGGGACTGCAGAGAGCATTGAGTTGAACCCATTATTGAGGTACTAAATTTTGTTCTTGTTTTTAGAAAGAAAACTGAAGTTACTTGCAATTAGTAAATGTCTGATTCATAATTTGAACCAAGCCCTCCTGATTCCAAGTCCAACTTTCTATCTGCTGTAACCTGCAGCAATGTATACATGTAAGATTTTACTCCTTTATGATTTTAATGACCCCCCAAAGCATCTTGGGATGACACTTTTAGAAGTATAGTACTTTGGAGTAGGAAGGAACTTTAAAAGTCATCTTAATTCAAGCCTATCACTTTACAACTGAGGAAACTGAGGCTCTGAGAAGTTAAATGAATTATCTGGTCACACAAGAGTTCAGCAGCAGAACTGGGATCTGAAAGAATTCAGGATTCCTAGTTAATTTGGTTTATTCTAGTAAATCTCTCTATTGCTCTCCTTTCCTTTTCCCACTCCTAATCCCCTTTCTAAGGTGCAAAGGTAATAAGTATGATCAGGCAGAAGAAGAGAAGTATGTTCTTTCCAATTCTCATGTTTATTCTGTATACTTGTATATTTAAGGATAGGTCCTTGAATTTCTTCAAAGCCAATTACCTAGTCTTCATTTACAAGTTAATGCATCTCTACTACAATAACAAAGAGAGTTAACAAAATAGTTCAGTGTTTAATTATTGAATAATGAATAATTAGTACTTACAGTTGCTACTATATTCTATGTAAAGAGGAAATTTCTACAAAGTTCCATACCATGAGCAGGGATAGAGACACTGAACAAGATATGTTTAGATTTTTCATAGATTCTTGTCTCAGTATCATCTGTTTTAGTAGAGGTCTACAACCTTAGAAAGTCAGATTCCAAATTAACAAATTTTCTGAGCATCTGATGATGCATTTGCATAAAACCTCAGACTTAATCAAAGAATAACTACTATGCCAAATAGTTAAGCAAAGGTTTTTGCCAAGTCTAAAATTAAGCTTAGCTTTGTAGCATCCTGACTGCCTTTCATCCCTGGAGCTAATACTGTTTTCTGAACACGAAAATGTGGCCAGGAAAATGAAAACGTCCCTCTGTGCACAAAAATTCTCATTATCCTTTCACATTGATTTTTTTTTTCCAACAGGGTTTCATGTTCTTAACTTGGGTTTGTGAATTTGAAATTTATAACTATCTTGATATAATTGGTTTTTTTTGTAATCGTACATATTTAATACATTTAAAAACATTATTCTGTGAAATGTTCCACAGTTTTCATCAGAGTTTCCAAGGGATCCATGACACACAAAAAAGGTCAAAAACCCCATCTCTATAGCTAAAACAAACAAAAAAAGAAAAAATCTTCAGAAATTATGAGAGATACATAAATCCATACTTTCAAATATATATGCATATATCTCTGTGTGTACATCTATCTATCTATTGATCTATCTCTTATCTCCCAGGGCTTCTATTTGTCCTTTCCCAATTTAAATAAGGTCAGCCATTGGTAAAGTTAAATCTATGGTGAGGTGCCATATTATGGTGGAAAGAGGGATGGTTTTGAGTCAGAATTCTAACTTCATCTCTACTACCTGTCACATAACTTCTGGGTTAAGTAGACCTTAGTTTATTTACCTGTAAAACAAAAGTAATCTTTTGATAATCTCTGAAATCCCTTTCTAGAATCCCACTCTACACCCATGATTTTAGGTTTCTTTTCTGTGTTTCCAGTCTCTGATATTTGTACCTTTTCTCCTTGGTCATTGGTAGAAATTCTCTTTCTCACTTAAGGTACTCAATACTTCTCACTTCTTTTTACCCCTCTCCCACTGCCAAACCAAAAGGATTTGATAGCAGGGGTTTACACTTATCTGATTGTACAATCGGGCTGATTGTACTTGAGTATGAGTGAGTTTAATGTGTTATCTGAACCAACATTTGCATTTTAAGCCTTTTATCTCTAATTGTGTAATAAAAGACTTTATCTTTTATTAAAGGAATGCCAGGCATTGGCCAGCAGGTAGGGAGATATTCTGGTGGATGTGGACCTGGAAAATCACATCTGGGTGGGATTTTACCTCCAGGCTGAATTGCAGCAGCAGATCTTTTCCCACAACTGCTGAGAAACCTATGTCAAGGGGATGTTTCAGAATCTAGAGCCGAACTTGCCCTGGCACAGGCTCCCTGAAGTTTCCTCCCAAACCTTTGCTCTCCTTACCCCTGTAAGCCTCCCCTGCCTCTTCCAAATTGAACTTAAAACCTTAGCTAGTTTCTTTGCCTCAAACTCCCAGATAAAGTATTTGATATATTCTGGAACATTACTTGAGTTCATATTTTAAAACATTTCTCTGTTATAGAGCTGGAAAAGGGACAGTAGAAACAATCCAGTTCATCCTCCTTGATTTATAAGAGAAACACTGAAGCTGAATGGTTCATGGTCACAGAGCTGAGGACAGTTTCCAAACCAGGTCTTCCTGAATCAGAGCACACAGAACAATGCAGTGGACCACCTAGCTTGCCCAAAGACATGACTACAGCTGCTTAGCAAGTCACTTTCCTTTGAAATATTAAATAAAAAATCACTGGTTATGAAAATTTTTTTCTAGAATTTTCCAGCATTAAGAAAAAGAAAATTGTAAAAAGAAAAACAAAACGTAAAAAACATCCCCTAATGAATTTTTCCTATTGTAGCCTTCCTTACATAAGTTATTAGGGAGTATCCCTATGACTTTTTATTGTGCTGCTGGAACATGTTACTTTTTTTTTGTAACAAAGATATAATTATATTACTGAGAGTCTTAGATTATTTGCCTTTTGCAACATGTAGCTACTACCTAACAGAGGGAATGTGGCTTTGTGGAAAGGGGACTGTTAACTAGGGATAGGAAACTCTGGACTGTGATTACTATTAGCCATGTGACCCTGCCTGAATAAAACACTTAACCTTTGAGCCTTGGCTTCCTCATTTGTAAAACTGGAATAATAATGCCAGAAATATCACCTCATGAGGATTTTGTAAGCATCAAATGAAATAATTCATATAAACCTTAAAACATGTTGTAAATATAGTTGCTTCTTTTAAACTTTTTGGTTTTGCATGTATTCCCTGCGAACTGAGAGGTCCATATGGAAATTAGCATCTGGGGAAACAGGGTCAGTTCCATAATACTACCTTGGTATAGTTTTCAGAAGAGATATTGTTTATGGTGTTTGACATCAGGGAAAAAAATCTTAATAATTAGAGCTGTCCAAAAGTGGAATGGACTGCCACCAGAAAAGTGTGTTCTGGTGCCTGGGATTTCTTTTCTGGATGGGTTAGACTAGATGCCCAATAATAATGTTCCTTCACTCACATTCTACAGTTCCACAAAAATCTCTGTATTTAAAGCCAGACCACTCGGGTTTAAATTCCCCAGTTTTACAATTAACTACCTGTGTGATCTTGGACAAATTTCTTAACTTTTTAAATTGTGTTTCAGTTTCCTCATTTGTTAAACAACATGGTTAGACTAAACTCTCATTTCTTGAAGTTCTGAGTCCAATGACCTGATAAAATTAGTCTGAAATTTTTGACACCCCCAAATTAACCTTATCCTAATTCATAAATGTTATATTAAATGATATTAAATAACTATTGCATAATGCTTTTGAGAAAGGTAGGCTAGGGGTAGGGATTGGGAATGGAGCTGTTATTTCATTGGCAGAGGGAACTCCCAGATTGAGGAAACTCCCTCTAGCAGTGCAGTTTGACACTTTGTCTTCAATTTATAGCGTTATCAGGCTGCCTAGAACCCTGAGAGGTTGTGGCTTTCCCAGAATCCTAGAGCCAGGATGTTTCAATAAATTGAGAACCCAGGACTCTTTGGCCCTGAGGCTAGCTTTCTATACAAAACACCACATTCTAAGAAAGAAGACAATAAAGTGAAAATAGTTTCCATAATGCATATTTCTCAGCCAAGTACAATAAAACCTCTTCACAGCAATATTAATCTTAATACTTTTAGATTACTAAAAGGCATGGTGCATGCTACATCTACCATACTAAACTGTTGCATTTTAGCTAATATAGTTAAATGCATCTGTTCCAACAGGGAATGAATTCTTTATAGATAAGAGCAATCAAATTTGTATGGCTACTCTGATCTATGACTATTAGAAATGCATGATTTGTAATAGTTTTATTATTCATATGTCATTCCATATACTATCTACCTACCTGTGGACAATTAGTTTTTCTAAATATACACATATTAACTATGTGACATTGGAAAAATTACTTTACTTCTCTGAGACTCAATTTCCTCATTTGTAAAATAAAACAGTGCCAAAGGTCACATGCTATCCAACTCTCTCTCTTTCTCCCTGTCTGCCTGCCTATCTATCTATCTATCTATCTATCTATCTATCTATCTATCTATCTATCTATCTATCTATCTATCTATCTACCTATCTGTCAATCTATACATCTATTAAATCTTAATTCAATGCCTTCATTTTAAAATGTATGTTTCTTATGTTGTCTACTGGACTGATACAAACCAGGTTTAGATGAATTTCGAAGTGTGTGTGTCTGTGTACAAAGAAATGGGTTCAAGTCTTGCCTCATGTGCACACACATGCTATGACTACAGAGACATTAATCAACCAAAATCCTAGCAATTATGTACTAAGAACAGAGTAAAATTATCATGTATACATATATACACATATTTGTACATATACATTATACATATATTCATACATACATATACATATATGTAATAAATAAATGTTTCATGTTCAATTGACACAAAATTCTAACTTGTATTCCTGAAAAGAGTTTCTTATCTGAGAGTTCTCTATATAAATGAAACAGTTTCTCTCTCTCTCTCTCTCTCTCTCTCTCTCTCTCTTCCTCTCTCCTTCCATATATAAAAATATATACATATATAAATATATGTATATGTATATATACACACATACAAAAACATGTGCATATATGTGTATATAGTTATAGATGGGCATATTCATACATACATGTATGCATATATTTGTGTATTTGTGTGTGTGTGTATATATATATATTTAAATACTCACATTTTAAGTTGTCAACTTTAGTAGCATATATTTGGGCAAAATAATTTCTAATACCTCCCTTTATTTCTTCAACTGTTGTGAATTATCTTTTTCCTTTTTGATACTGGCAATTCTCTTTTAAAGAATTAGATTAACTGTTTATTTTATTTTTCCATCTATTTAAAATTATTCCTAATTTTATTTGCTAGTTCATTTTTTTTTAAATTTCATTAATGACTTTCAAAACTTACATTTTAGTGCTTAATGATTTTTAAAAAGTTTTTGGTTTTCTAGGTTTTGTAGTTGTATGCCTACATTACTGGTCAATTCTTTCTCTCTTTCACTGATGAAAATGTTTAAAAATATAAATTCCCCCCCAAGGACTACTTTGAGTATATCTCAAGCATTTTGCTATGTTGCCTCATTGTCATCATTTTCTTTGATAAAATTATCTATTCTTTCTATGATTTGTTCTCTAACCCACTGATTATTTGGGATTGTAATTTAGTTTTCCATTGTATTTTAATCTTTTCTTCAATGGTCCTTTGTTGAATATAATTTTTATTGCGGTCAGGATCGGATGTGTTTAATATTCCTGCTTTTCTGCATTTGTTTGTGATGTTTGTGTATTTTTATGTCCTAATCCATGGTTAATTTTTGCAAGGGTGCCATGTATAATCCTTTCTGTTATTATTGAGTAAATGTCAGAGATCTATTATATCTAATTTTGTAAAATTTTATTAAGCACTTTAACTTCTTTCTTATTTAATTAGATTTCTCTAGGTCTGAAAGGGGTAAATTGTTTTCTGCAGCTTCTATCGCTTATTATCTGTTTCTCACTGTGGTTTACTTAACTTTCCTTTAAGTGTGTAACTGCTATGCCATTTGGTGCATTTGTGTGAAGTACTGGCATTGGCTTATTGCCAATGATGTCTTTAATTTCCCTTTTTATCTTTTTTAAATCAAGTCTGTTTTTGCTATTGTTTTGTCTGAAATCATTCTTGTTATTCCCTATGGTACAGAAGAATTTCGTGCAGATATGCACGTCAGAACCACCAAATTGACTTTTGATGATCCTGGAAAGATTTTCCTGATTCAAATGTCTTCAAGGAATTAAGTTAAAGGTGAGTCCCTTGAGACTCTCCAACATTTTTCTTCCATTCTCTGTATCAATTCCCTGCCAGGACTGTATCACCTTTGTGGCATGCCTTGGTTCTGGCTTGAAGAATTCTTTTCCTGTAGGACCATAGACTTAGAACTGGAAAATACCTCAGAATTCATCTGGTCCAAGCCCTGCATTTTATAGATGTAGGAAATGGATCCAACAGAAGTTAAAGAGCTTGCCCAAGGTCACTCAAGTAGAGGGTAGCTGAATCATCATTTAAACCCAGGTGCTCTGACTTGAAATTCATTTCTTTTTCTTTTTCATTGTACCTTACTGTTTTCCAGAGTAGATGATGATGGCAGGAATAGAATCCAGGACCTTACAGACAATATACCTGCTCTGCCACTGAACCACAACTTCAAACTGTGGGACATCTTGAAAATGCCATAGTGTTCCATATTGAGTTTCTTCTAATTGTACCTATCTAACAACCTCCTGCCCAGCATTAGTGCTTGCTACTGTTTTCACTGTGCTGCTGAGAATGTTGTCATTACTTCATTGGTTACAGAGGAAAGAAACTCTACCCTGAGCAGGCTTTCCACAGTATCTGAAGTCCATTTTGCTTTCACCATGTGGTCTCAAAGCTGCATCAATTCTAATTCAATAGGAGAGGGCTTAATAACTAGTTTCCAAGTTCACTATTTGTAAATTATTTCTTTGGGCCTCTGGAAAACACCCCATGCTACAATAAATGTGTCATCATCCTTCCCCTGTGCTTTCCCTAGGACTTTATATCTCCCCAAAGAGTCCACAGAATGGTGTAAAGTCACTGTACTAGGCTAGGACTTGGAAGTGTTGCATTCCCTAATATGGGGTGAAGAAAAGGAAACAACTGTTGATTTTCAATTAACCATTAAAATTCTATAAATACTGACAGGTCCATTCATTTGTGTGTGTTTGTGTGTGTGTGTGTGTGTGTGTGTGTGTGTGTGTGTGTGAAATTCACACACAGACTGGAAATAAGGGTAGATGGTGCTGGTCTCTGGATTTTTACTGTGGTTGTCCAGGGAAATCAAAACATAGCATATAATAGTATACATTTATAGAAGATTTACAAAACAATTTCCCTATTATAACCATGAAAAGCAAGACCTTCCAGTCTTATAGTTCTTATTTTGTAGATAAGGAACTGAAGTGCAGAGAGATAAAGTAATTTACCTAAATTCTGGGGTTCTTAACTTTTTTTCCTGCCATGGGCCCATTTGGTAGTCTAGTGAAGCCTGTGAGTTGTTTCTCAAAATAATGTTTCTAAATGCATAAAATATAATAAAAACATAGGATTACAAAGGAAAATAAATGTCAGTGAAAATTTTTTTTATTCAAGTTAATGTATGCTTGTAATTTATCCCCAAATCCTGAATCCAGGTTCCCAGGTTAAGAACCCTTGACCTATGGGCATTTATCTAGTATTTGAGTCAAAACTCTTGCAATCTCCTGACCCCAAGTCTAATGCTCTCTCTGTTGCACTATCCTGCTTCCAAAATTTTTTACATTTTAAATGACAGTCATAAAAATGTAACTTTCAACATCCAGCTTCCTCCATTTTATTTTGTAGAACTTCAGATAGACTAAAAATATGGTGAACAACCACACAAGTTTTCACTGTTAAATACACACTGACCTTTATTAATAGCTATTAAACAAGATGGTATAGAATTTTATTTTGAATCTCTAGACAATGAACTCTGCCAGGTTTTTTTTGAAGAGATACTGAAAAAAGTAAAGTTTATTTCCCTCAGACACCTCTACCTCCTCACATACTTGAAGATAAGTAATCATGCCCCACTGTCTTCTCTTCTTCAGGCTTTCTCATTTTCTTCAGCTGTGCCTTATGTGACATGCTCTTGGAATCTTTTAAAATTCTGGTATAACTTTTCTGGATTTTTTAACCTGTCTTTTAAAAATTAATTTGTTTGTTTTCAGTTTTTAACAATCACTTCCATAAATTTTAAATTTTTCCCCTTCTCTCCCCCTCCCTCCCCAAGACAGCATGAAATCTTATATAGGTTCTATACATACATTCTTATTAAACTCATTAGTCATGTTGCATGGAAGAACCAAAATGAATGGGAGAAACCATGAGAAAAACCAGACCAAACCAAAATGTAACAAAATAGAAAACATTCTACTTCATTCTATATTCCTACTCTATAGTTCTTTGGATGTGATCAGCATTTGTATTGAGTCCTTTGGAAATTTGGTGGTCCTTGCATTGCTGTAAAGGGTTAAGTGTATCAGAAACAGTCCTTGCTTAGAATGTTCCAAAATAGTCACAAATGATGGTTTGGATGCTTCCCATATTCAAATGTGACAAGTTTGAAGATTCCCATATCATAGCAACATAAGATTTAGAGCTGGAATGGACCTGAGGGACCATCTAGTCCAATTCCTTTATTTTATGGATGAAAACAGTGAAGGCCAGAAAGATGAAAAAAAATTGCCCTAAGTTGTGTAGGGGAGAGCGCACCTACCTGAACATGCTCTTCTGACTAGGGAGTCTGTGCTCTTTCCACAGTACATTTGATAATTATTCTACCAATTTTCACTTTTTTTTACATGTGTGGTTTTTCTTACAAATTGATAATCAAAATAATAACCAAAGCTGATTCACTTATATTGAAATGTATTCAATAAAAACAAAAGCTCTACTACCCATTTTTCAGAATAAATCTTTTTGATTTCAAAAATGTTTAAAAAAAAAAAAAAAGTCCTTGCACATTGTGGTTGTTACCGTGTATAATGTTCTCCTGGTTCTGCTCATTTCACTCAGCATCAGTTCATATGAGTATTTCCAGGTTTTTCTGAAGTCCAACTGTTGATCATTTCTTATAGCACAATAGTATTCCGTTATATTCATATACCACAGCAAGGTCAGTCATTCCCCAATGGATGGGCAACCCCTCAATTTCTAGTTCTTGGACACTACAAAAAGAGCTGCTATAAATATTTTTGTACATGTGTTTTCTTTTCACATTTTTATAATCTCTTTGGGATATAGCCCCAAAAGTGGTATTGCTGGGTCAAAGTGTATGCACATTTTTATAGCTCTTTGGGCATAGTTCTAAATTGCTCTCCAGAATGGTTGGATCAGCTCACAGCTCCACCAACAATGAACTAGTGTTCCAGCTGTCCCACATCTTCTCTAAAATTTATAATCTTTCTGTTTTGTCATGTTAGTCAATCTGATAGGTGTGATGGGGTATATCAGAGTTGTTTTGATTTGCATCAATAGTGATTTAGAGCATTTTTTATATGACTATATGTAGTTTTAATTTCTTCCTCTGAAAACTGCCTGTTGATATCCTTTGACTTTTATCAATTGAGAATAACTTATATTTTTGTAAATTTTACTCAGTTCTCTATATATTTTAGAAATACGGCCTTCATCAGAGATACTAATAAAAATTCTTTCCCAGTTTTCTGCTTCCCTCATAATCTTGGTTGCATTGACTTTATGCAAAAATTTTTCAATTTAATATAATCACAATTATCTAAATTTGCATTTCATAATATTCTCTGTCTCATTTGGTAATAAATTTCTCTATTCTTCAAAAATCTGACAAATAAAGTATTCCTTGCCCCCCTCCCCCCCAATTAGTTTACAGTATCAGCCTTTATACCCAAATCATGTAACCATTTGGACTTATTCTGGTATACAGTGGTACATGGTCTATGCCCAGTTTCTGCCATATTATTTTTCAGTTTTCCCAGTAGTTTTTGTCAGAAAATGAGTTCTTATCCCAGAAACTGGGGTCCTTGGGTTTATCAAACAGTAGACTGCTATAATTATTGACTACTGTGTCATCTGTACCTACCCTATTCCATTTATCTAGCCCTTTATTTCTTAGCCAGTACCAAGTGGTTTTGATGATTGCTGTGTTATAATACAATTTGAGATCTGGTATGGCTAGGCCACCTTCCCTAGCATTTCTTTTCATTAATTCCCTTGATATTCTGTAACTTTTGTTCTTCCAGAAGAATATTGATATTATTTTTTTCTAGCTCTATAAAATAATTTTTTTGGCTAATTTGATTGGTTTGGCATTGAATAAGTCAATTAATTCAGGTAGAATTGTCATTTTTATTATATTAGCTCGGCCTACCCATAAGCAACTGATGTTTTTTCCCAATTATTTAAATCTGACTTTATTTGTGAGAGAAGTGTTTTGTAATTGTGTTTATATAGTCCCTGGGTTTGGTTGGGTAGGTAGACTCCCAAATAGTGTCTGCTGTAACTTTAAATGGAATTTCTTTTTCTATCTCTTGCTGTTGGGCTTTGTTAGTAATATATAGAAATGTAGATGATATACGTGGGTTTATTTCATATCCTGCAACTTTACCAAAGTTGTTTATTATTTCAAGTACTTTTTTACTTGATTCTCTAGGATTCTCTAAGCATATCATCATATTATCTGTAAAGAGTGATAACTTAGTTTCTTTGCCTATTCTAATTCCTTCCATTTCTATTTCTTTTCTTATTGCTAAAGCTAACATTTCTAGTACCATATTGAATAACAGTGCTGATAATGGACATACTTATTTCACCCCCCAATCTTATGGGAAATGCTTCTAGCTTATCCCCATTACATATAATGTTTGTTGATGGTTTTAGGTAGATACTACTTATTATTTTGAGGAAGGCTCCATTTATTCCTATGCTCTCCACTGTTTTCAATAGGCATGGGTGTTATATTTTGTCAAAAGTTTTTTCTGGGTCTATTGAGATAATCATATGGTTTCTGTTAGTTTTGTTGTTGATATGATCAATAATGCTGATAGTTTTCCTAATATTGAACCAGCCCTGCATTCCTGGTATAAATCCTACCTAATCATAATGTATTATTCTCATGATAAGTTGCTGTAATCTTTTGGCTAATATCTTATTTAAAAATTTTGAATCTATATTCATTAGGGAAATTGAACTATAATTCTCTTTCTCTCTTTTGGCTCTTCTCAGTTTACATATCAGCACCATATCTGTATTATAAAAAAGAACTTGGTAGGACTCCTTCTGGTGTTGGCTCTTATCAGCTCCACTCCCTTGGGCCTCAGGATCTCCTTCTGACCTGCTGAGCTGAGGCTTTCTGGGAAGCCTCCAGTCCTGCACTAGTCCCCTTCAGCCACAGCAAAGGCTTCTCTTCTCATTTACCTTCCTAGCCTCCTGGGCTGATAGATTGCTGTACGCTTTCTGCTGGCTCCACTATTCCAGGATTTTTCCTGGGGCAATATTCTCTGGGTTTTTCAAAGTCAACAAGGGGAGAGTGAGAGCACTTCCAGTTTACTCTGCCATCTTGGCTCCTAGAAATTCAAGTGGGTGACTTTCAAACATGTAGCCTGTGGGCTGATAGCTCCAGAAGAGGCTGCTGCTGTTATTACAGTCCCTGTGCGTCTCTCTCATTCAGTCCTGCTGGACTCCTGTCCTGTCCTGAGAGGTTGGCAGGTCTGCATGACTGCTTCTGATTCAGTCTGTCCAGGCCTGTTCCTGCTCCACTATGTCTGTGTCTACGCTGGTGCCTCCACACTCTGTGCTCTTCAAGCTCTGTGTAAAAGATCCTTTCTGTTGACCTTCTGGACTCTCCTGGGCTGGAAATCTGCCACACACTCTCTCCTAGTGGATTCTGCCACTCTAAAATTTGTCCAGGTTCACTTTTTAGAGATTCCTGAAGGAGTTTGTGGATGAACTCCGGTTTGTCCCTGCTTTTACTCAGTCATCTTGGATCACCTTTCCCCCTCCCCCATTTTTAAACTATGAGTACTATTCCTAAAAAGTGTCATTCAGAATTGAAATATTCTGGGTGGGTTTTGATGGCAGCTTACAGGTGAACCACTGTCTCCCTAGTCCTTGAAGTTTTGTGCCTCATCCCTCTTTAACATAGTCCAAAATTACATTAGCCTTTTGTTTTCTTTTACTACTCTTTGGACTCTTATTAGTTTTTCAATCCCCTATAACCTTCAGATCTCTTTTGGATAAAGGACAATTCTAGCCATACCTTCCTCATCTTATATTTTTGAGGTTGAACCATCGAAACTAAGCATAACACTTTACATTTATTTGATTAAATTTTACCTCTTTAGCAATTGTAATGGGAGTCAAAAATTCTTCCCTGCTCATTAATAGGCCTCAGGTAGGACTATTAAGGGAAGTTTGATTAGGTGAGACTTGTTTTGTATGAAGGCTCACACCTTTTGTTAATTGCTAATGTGAGGCACTGAGTCAGGAAGGTTGTGCCCTGTAGCTCTGAAAAGTGTTTATATACTCTGAGGTAAAGTTTTGCTTTGGGGTTCAAATCATTGGAAGAGTATTTGTGTGATTAGACCAGAAGAGATTCTGGGTAGCCATTAAGGAGTTCTTCTGACTTTGAAAACTCAGATGTTGGCGTTTCTCTCTCTGGTAACAACATACAACATACGTATTGCCTATGCTCAGGCAGTTGGAATCCCTGTCTGTTGGTCTTTATATTTGTAATTTCTGCTTCTAATCTGTTTATGTTGTCCTGAAGTTCAGGGTGCTGACTTTTCCTCCTGAACTAAGTGAATGATACATGGGCTTGATTAAAGTAAGTTTGTTTACCCCTTTTAAGGTTGCTTTCCTTAGAAAAGCAGATCTAAGGACCTGTACAGAAGGTTCTCCTGTGTATGTTAATATGCTTACTGTTGCAGCAATATTCCAGTATTCTAGCCCATCAAGAACTTTTCAGATCCTGACTTTTACCCATTTGTTAACTCACTCTCCTAACTTTGTTCCATAAGCAAACTTGATAAATATACCCGTCTATGTATGCTTGTATCCCAGTCATTGATAAAAATAAATGTTAAATGGCTTGGGGTGAAACATAAATCCTTGGAGCACTCTACTGGAAAATTCCTTCCAAGATAACAATGGACCATTAACACCTACTTTTCTAGGTATAGTTAGTTAAGCAATTCCAAATCCAACCAACTGTGTAATCACCTTGCCTGCTTTTATCCACCTTTTCCCAAAACAATAGCATCAGAATCTTTTAAATTTATGGCAATGAACCAGTCTCACAATTCTTCATGGAAGTTTTGTCTAAGGTCAAAAGGCTACACATAATATGCAGTGCTACCATAGATCCTATTCTTTAGTTCATTGGTTGTGCCTCCTTCATGCATTTAGTGACATCCTGCAAAGATAGTTAATATAAGGTTGATACTGATTCCTCCTGGATCAATGAAGGCTTCAGGCAATGCATTTGTTTTATTGGCCCTGAAGAATTCTTATCATTAATACAAACATAGTATTTGGAGTTGGGATCTGGGTACCAAATTTTATAAATATAATAGAATATAGTAGGAGTAGCTAGATGGCACCATGAATGGATAGAGCGTTGCACTTGGATTTAAGAAGATCTGCATTTAAATGTTACCTCACACACTTACTGTGTGATCTTGAGCAATATCACTTAACTGCTGTTTGCCTCAGTTTCCTCAACAGTAGAATGATGATAATAATAGCATTTACTTCACAGCTATTGTGAGAATCAAATATGATAATATTTGTGAAGCACTTAGCACAGTGCCTGGAACATAGAGGCATATAAATGTTAGCTGCTATTACTGTTGTTATTATGGTTCTGGACTCAGAAAGTCTGGGTTCAAGTCACTTTGGGTGAAGTTATAGAATGAGAAAAATATTAAGACTTGAAAGGACTTTGAAAATGGATCTGTTGAAGAGAATGTAGAGAATAGATCATTTTAAAGTTACTGAAGTCATTAAAAAGGATCATAAGATTTAGAAAAGGAAGAACTTTGAGGCTAACTAGTCTAATCCCATGTTACATCAGTCAAAAAGTTGGAATTTGAACCTAATTCATACTGTCTATGTCAGCACACAGTGCACAGACTCTCCCAAGATCTATGACAGGTAAGTTGTTTCACCTAAAGCGTAGATTGATGCTACCACATGGCACAGCATGAATGTTTAGTTCTTAAGAGCTACCAAGATGGAAGTCTCTTGAGGAAGTTTCTAATGACAGATTACTGTCTAAAGACCTACCCTGGCTACATATGGAGAGCCATATCACCTGAAAATTGACCACTAACTAATGAATGTTTTGGCTGGTTATCCATGAAACATTTTTTTTAAATTCAGTCTTACATGATTATTGACACAGAATTAACCAAGGTAAGTATCTTATAAGTATGAATTATTATATAAATCTCAATTTTACTCCTTCCTCTAGCATTCTAGATATTCTTGGTCTTTGCTAGTGGATTTCTGTGCTTAAAAAATAGATCTAATGAAATGATTTACATTTTTAAAAATGACTTCATAAATCTTCAAAAAAAGTCCAGACCAGATTTCTAAAAATGGAACTAGATAAAAATTACTCTCTGTTCAAAAATGTAATAAAAATAAGTAAATAATCAGTCTATTTTTCAGTCAAATGAAGTGAAATGCAAAAAAATGCAAGCGACATAAATGATAAATGGAAAATCTCAGATAAAAACTACTTTTCACTAAAAAAAAGTTTGAACTGTAATTGCTTATAGTAGTTAGGAACATTTTTTATTGGTTGAGATGAGTTTTCACATGGTCCTTTTTAGTTTTTTTTATCCTAATGCTGAATCTACATGATAACATACACAGGACTGGGGAAGAATTTAACTGGTGTAGGCATTTGGGAATGACCTTTTGAAGTATGACTTGTTTCTCCCTTTATGAAATATTCATTTTTGTTAAATTGAAGGTGTCCTCCAGGCTTAAAGGCTTCTCACAGACCCCTGAAATGACTGTGGTTTATAGTAGTAAGGGCACTGTATTTGGAGACAGAGAACCTGGGCTCAAACCCCAGGTCTGCTTCTAACAGCCTTAGTTATATTGAACAAGTCATTTAATACCTTTGGGTCTCAACTTCTTCATCTGGTTTAAAAGGAGGGAATTAAACAAAATGATCTCTAAATTCTACTTTTCATTAAGAAGTCATTCTTAGTCAGGTTCATAATTAAATATTTCTAATTCATAACCAAAGGTTCTCGCCTGCCCTCATCTTTAAAATCCTGTGAAGCATACCTCTAAGGGTTATAAGGGAACAGAGGAATGTTTGGGGTTAAATAAAACAATACAGTTAATAATGCATCAATGGAGTCACTACTTATAATTGGATCGATTATTCTGATGAAATATCAAATTATTTCATTATGCTGCAAAATGGGAAGATAAAAAGAAACCAGTATCTACTCTTTTCATAGTAAAATAGTAAAATATTTGATCTCTAAAGGAATGTCACAAACTTCCTATTCTCTGAACCTCTTTCAGTGGCATTTCATTTTGGTGAGTGGTTTGGGAATTTAAATGAGTTTTGTTTAAATAACTGGAATATTTAAGGTGATTGAAGTAGAAAGTAGTAAGGGCAAGAAATTAAAGAGTAATTTCTACTTGGAAATCAGAACAAAAGTTAATTTTTGTCCCATGTACAATGTCAACAACTCACAATCAAATTATTTAGTTATGGAAGACAGGAAAATAGCATTGGTCCTATGAAATTATTCCTTACATTCCTTGTATGGTTCTATAGATTTATTCCCTGTATGGGATGAAGTCAAAACAACCAAGGATTTTCCAGGTGATCACCCTAAGATAGCTTCTTATATGGAGTCCTATTATGGAACCATAACCTTTACTCCTCATCCAAGCAGTCTCTTAGTTCTGCTAGTTCTTTCAAGATGTCTCTTGGCTCTATCCATCCCTTCTCACTGTCATCACCCTAGTACATGACCTCATCAATTTATTCTTGGATAACTAAAATTCCATTTCATCTCTTTTTCATTCTAGTTTGTCCTTTATACTGCCATTAGAATAATTTCCCTAAAACACCACTTTCATCACTTCATTATCCTACTTAAGTGTCTTCCTACTATCTTCCAATACAATCCCTAGATGCCCTGTATTGATACTCAAAATATTCTACAACTTGGAACAATGTCACCTGTCTGAACTTGTCTCCTACTACCTTCCAAAACATACCCTCCACTCTACTTTGTCAGTTTCCTCACTGTTGCTTAAACATACTTTTCTCTTGCAATCATCTTCAGCAATGCCAACATTCACAGTGATGAGCCTTTCAACACCTTCATCATATTCCTCTAGAGAACACAAATATGAGGTATTCTCTGGATATCCAAACTTACTTGATGTCGCTCAAGTTTGTATCTAGAATAGTGGTTCTTAAACTCCATTTCTAGTCAAGAACCTTTAAAAATCACTCTAATATCATTGAGATTTATAAGTTCTATATCAAATGTTGAATTGAATGCAAAATGAAGCAGCAAGGTGAAGACAATGAATGTTGAAAAGTATTAGTTCTAGTGGAAAGCTGGGCTTTTGAACTTTGTGTCTCATTAAAAGAACTCATTAAATCTTTTCTAATACGTTATTCAAAGATGTTCAAAAATAAATATTCTTTCTGTCCCTTTACCTGAACTAGTTAGAGAATGGAACTGATGAGACAAGAGAACAGTTAATTTTTTCTATAGGCAGGGGTTATACCCAGGGGTCTAGTGAGATTACTACTACTACTACTACTACTACTACTACTACTACTACTACTACTACTACTACTACTACTACTACTACTATTGCTGCTGTTGCTGCTAACACCAACATAGTGTTAGCAGGAGTAGTAGTAGTGTTGTTAGTTTACAGACCACCAGTCTTCCAGTCTTCATTCCCTGAGCCTTCTACTGCACTTCCCTTGAGCTCAAAAAGTCTTTCTATAGCATTACCATAAAGTGCTGGTAAAAGTTGAATGACTAGGCTGGGGGATGGGAGGATGTGTGTAGTATATTTTTAAGTTTAAACTGCATTATTGACATTTTCTTAGATCCAGACAATTAACAAAATGAAAAAAATCAAGCCTTGATTTGTAGTAGACAATTTTTGAAGTAATAATTTTCAAGCTGGATATCAAAAATTGAGTCTTAGAGCCTGTTTAAATTGGTTCACACACCTAGCCTGACTTATTTTATAAATGTCACATTATACAGAAGGAAAACTGAGTAATAGACAAGTATGTCTCAAGATAAACTAGTACTATTTCTAATAAAAAAAAAAGCTATTCAAAGGGCATGTTTTGTTGACTACAAATCAGCAGTTTCAACTTTATTAAAGGACAGCAATTTGTGCACCAAAAAGATTAGACAGAGACAACCCCTGAACTCTAAGACATTAATTTCTAAGAAAGTACTGATTCAGATGAATAAATTATACAAATATGATAAAAATCAATTTACCAATATGACAATATGAATATTAGCATAGAATATATATATACAGATGACTATCGGGCAAGGAAGTTCAACCTAAAGGGCTTACCAGGGAATTTACAGAGGAACAAATTGTAAGTCCAGAACAATGAACCAGAGGGGAAAAAATGACCAGGGATCTATGTTTGGCCCAGTACTATTTAATGTTTTTGTTAATGACTTGGATGAAGGCATTTATTATACAATCATCAAATTTTCAGATGACAAAAAAAGCTGAGAGGGAGAGTTTAACACACTGGGTAACAGCTGAATAGTCAGAAATCTTGACACTGGTAAGATGGAAAATGTCTAGAGGAACACAATCAGCAGTATGGAAGTCCTTGAGTTTAGGGCATGTGAAAATCAACTGAAGGAACTGGAGATGTTTAACCTAGAAAAGAAAGAGTTGAGGACATGATAACCTTTTTTCAAACATTATAAAGGCTCAAATATAGAAGAAGGATTAGATTTGTTCTACTTTGTTTCAGGGGGCATAATGAAGAGCAATGGGTTAGAGTTGAAAAGAAGGAAATTTAGGCTTGATGTAAAGATAAACCTTTTGACAACTGGAGACAGGAATGTGCTGGTAAATGTTTAATATTTTGCTCTCTGGGAAAAGTGTACATGTGACATACTTCTAAGTTTAATTTGTATTACTAACATTTTCTCTATTACTTTCTAAAGTCTAATCAATCAACAAAACATTCAGACATGCCTTGATTTGTAGCTTTTGTCAACTTTTGAGGTGTAAATGTTCATACTGAAAATTTTACAGCTTGCTTTCCCATGCTATTTATTCTGGCCTCAATAGACCCCTAAATTTAGAGCTATCCACAAGTCTGCTTCAGGAGAGTTTCAAGCAAAGACTGGCCCCTTATTGGCAGTATGTAAGGCATTCTTGTATGGATATAGGTTGAGCTAGATAGTCACTGTTATTGCTTCCAACTCTGAAATTTGTGATGGCTATCTAGAATAGATTATATTTTGGGAAACAGTTTGAATAAAAGAAGGGAGAGTGCTTGTCTAGCAGGAGAGGAAGAGCAGGGAGAAAGAAAAAGCAATGATTAATTGTTGTTAGTACGTATTAGCAACAACCTAGTACTTAAGATCCTAGATTTAGTGTTGGAAGAGATATTAGAATTCATTCAGTTCAGGCTTCATTTTATAGATGAGTAAACAAGGTCACACAAGTAGTAAGTTTCGGACTATGATTCATAACCACCTGTTCTGATTCCTGATACATTTATTTCTTCATTGTGAAACTCTGAAGGATGTTTTTCTTCTTTTCTAAAAAAAAATTAAACTAAAAAAATTAGACTAAAAAATTGCTTCTTATTTCTGGATTTCTTTTTTGAACTCTCTTTCCTTCCTTCTCACATCACCTTGAGAGATTTCTCTTAAACTTATTTGGCCAGAGATCATTATTTGTAGGGGCTTAGTTTTGCATATATGCATTGTTTCCTTACTGGCATACAGTGTTATCCTTGTCCAGAGTCCTTCAGATAACAGTTTGTTAGCCTTGGGTAGTTTTCAAATTGCTATGTGAGTGACAAAATTATGTTTTCAATAATATTTCATACAGGCCTTTCAGCATCTAGGGTGAAATGCTGCTTTTTTGTTGGGAAAACATGAATGTGAAGGAGGCATAGCCTACTCCTGATTTCAGTCCACTAACTTCAAAGCAAGAACTGCCTGAGTAAGGATTACAAAATCAAGTCCTTTATGAGTGGCTCATGTTACATTGCATAACTGTTGGACTCATTTGTTTGGCCTGAATGTGGCCCAGCTGCAGGTGGGATTTCCACATCTGTGCTTGTGAGAATAGTCAATATGGATTATAATAGTTAGTAAATGGGCTACTTTTCATTTGTTTCTCATTTACTCTCCTTTTACCACTCAATTACAGGGGAGGAGTTCCTCCTTCCACTCCCCCCCCCCTTTTTTTTTAACAAAGTAGAATATATATTTCTCACAGAGCTAATAATCATTACCTAGAATGTAAGGTCCTGGAGAGCAGGGATCATTGCCTTTTCTGATCCCACAGTTGCTAATGCTCTCTCCCTCTCAAATAATCATATAATAGTTATATATTTTTATAGATTTTTTTCCTCAGTAGAATGTAAATTTCTTAAAGGGATTGTTTATCATTCTGTTTCGGCATAAATAGGGCCTCACATATAAAAGGTCTTTAGTAAATGTATGTTGGATTTGATCATAGGAACGTCAACCTTCATTTTCTATGAATATTATATGAAAATGGTGAAGTGCAGCAAGGGTGATACTATACAGCTTACACTGATTAAGTTCCAAGTATGGGCAGAAGACTATTAATAATAGAAAAGTGACAGACTTTAAATAGTATCTTCATTATGCACATGGACTAGAACTTCACAATGATGCTTAGATATTTGCAATGATCCATTTTCTCACACATGGCCATCCCATGGAGTTATGTTGCAACAAGGACCACATTAATACTGTTAAACTGACTCTCTTCCAGTTGCTGTGACCTTGGCTGTAGGGCATGGCTATCTTGCCATTTTGACAAAGCAATTCAAGAAGACAGCTGTTTAGTGAGTGGGGAAGGTCTAGAATTTTCTGCTCAATAGGAAGTTAAAAAGCATTGTTTCTTTCCTTTGTCTTTCAACTTAATGTGATATGGTCACCAAACTCTGTTTGCAACCTTCCCAAAGGGTTAGATGGCCTACTGGATCTCATCATCTAAGCTGCCAATCAATACATATCAATGGACAATGTAATGCCTAAGAAATAGCAGTTAATGACAATTTCCAGCTCAAGAAGATGTTTTATTACATGTAAAGATTTCTTGGATTTAGCTGGTAGCTGATCCCAGTTATCTCTGGGCTAATCATCCGTCCTAAACACTGGGGAAAGCCTCCAAATTGAGTCATGAATAATTTCATTTGAGATTCAAACACAATTGTTAACAAGTTATTTTCTAGATGATAGCTCCTATGACTTTAATGATAATTAAACGAATTCCAAAAGTATTAAAAAACATTTTAATTAGGTTGAATAGTACTGGATTCCTCTTTAATTTGTTAGTATGGGAAACAGGGCAGAGAAAACACTATTTCCTTTAGAAACATCAACCAAACCAAGATTTATCTTAGGATATTGCTGAATTCAAGACAGCCAAACTGCTTATAAACCAATGGAGCTTTTGTTTATAAGTGGTGGTAAGTGAAATTCTTGAAATTTTCCTTGCACTTTTTCTTTATTAGATTTCAACAAAAAAGTGCCAGTCAGTCAATAAAAATAGTCAATCAGTCAAAAAACATATATTTAGCACCTCTACTATATGCCAGGTACTGTGATAATCACCTCCCCCCCGCAAAAAATCACACACATAATACCGTTGTCGAAGCAGTTCCTCTAGAGTAGTAGCCCTTTGAACACATATTGATTACTTCTGCTCCAGAAAACTGACATCAAAGCATCATGACCCCTGCTCAGGCTGAAGTTAGATGTTAGGGCCAGGAGTAATTTTTAATTCCTTTTGTTACTTGTATGTTGTAGTGACATTTTCAAAACAAAAGCCATAAATAATCCATAACCATAGATATTGCCCTTTGGACAACTGTGGAGGGTTTTTATTCAATGTGAAGCCTTGAAAAAGAAAACAGATCTTTCATTTTAAGATTTCACTGTACAATTTAAATGTTAGGATACATTATATGCCTCAGAGACTAAGTCAAATTTATTTCTATGCTTATGAGTATAACTGTGCATGTTTTTTTTTGTTGTTGTTGCTGTTCATTTGTTTTTGTTTTTACTTTCCTCCTGAGATTTCACTGAATTGCTTCTGGGAAGCCAACTCTAAATGAACTAAAGAAAAAATTCCTGTTTAATCATGATTCATGTCTATTAACAAATTCTCCAAATTTTTGTTAAGATCAAAACGTATACTTGAAGCATTATGATATACTTCTTTCTAATATTATTTATAATACATGCAATATGTCAAAGATTTAGAAATAGTCTCTGAAGTGTGTTGATACATTCTATTATTCTTTGTCACAATTTTTTTCTTTAAAAATACATAGAAAAAAGCCCACACTCATCCAAATGGATCCATCTTTTTTGCCATGCTACAAATAATTTCTAGTAATTAAATATAAGAACCTAGTTCCTACAATATAGCATCATACTTAATATCTCTTTCCATCAGACTTAGGGAAGGATATTTTAATATCAACATTTTTTTTGAGAAAAAACTGACCCTAATGTCATTTTGGGAGTATTTGTTAAATATTTAAAAAGCACCACAGATAATTTTCAAATATTCCTATTTTGGAACTGGCACCCTCTAAGGAAGAGGACTCCCAACTATACAAAGAATTTGAGGCCTATACACAGAAATAGAAGATGAAATAAAAGAAAAGAAATTACTGAAAATAGGCGATACTCCATCCCAAATCTAGTATTCTCCCTGTAGTCATCATTGGCTTTCAGAATACTTTTAAAGAAGTAATTTCAGTATGCACAAAAACAAGTAATAACAATGAGATGGTTAGTGATAGATTGAGATATATCTCAAGTAGGATTAGACTGGTGGGCATGTGTATTCACTATTAATAATGCTAGTCAATTCTCACGGAAACCCTATGACTCTAATTTATGTCAATTTATGTTTTTTTTCTTCCCTATACACATCAATGAATCAGATGCAAATGTAAAGTATCTCAATTAAAGACATAAATATAACTCATGACTGAACCTCTGAACTCACGTAGACCCAAGTTCCACTTCAAATTCAGAAAGTCTCCTCCCTGGGAACCTGTGAATCAGTCTCATTTATAGCTCTCAGCTAAATGTCCTCAATCCAACATGGAACACAGAGGAAGCTTATTACACACAACAAAGAAAATACAGAAAAGACACTTACCTGAACTTAATAATACCATCCTCTCAGATGCTCCAGGGAACTATACAGTTCCACACTTGTAACACTAACACAGGCAGAGGAATCTTGCAATGACTGGGAATTAATTTAGGTTGATAAGGAGTCAAGAACTACCTTTTTCTCCCCACCCAGTGGTGAATACCACCTTTTCTAAAGGCCAATAGAGGGATTCCATATTTATAGAAACATCCTAAGTTTAAAGCCTAGAGAAGGGAAAGAACTCAAGTCCTCTGTTTAGAGAATCAACTCCCTTCCCGTTGAGTTAAACAGTTCATATGATTCACAGTACCTGTGAATTGCAAGGCATGACTTTGTTCTTTTACCTCTTTGTCCTCTTTGCTTTAAGCCTCCTGTAGTGACCAGTTTAAACCATGACATAAGGGCAAGAGCAGAGTTAGGCAGCTATTACTAGCAACTATACATATGCTCATGTCCTCATTTCACTCTATCCATACATTCATATGGATATAACAATGGGGAATGGAACAGGAAGTTATTGGCATATGGACCTTACAGGTGAGAAATCTCTGTCTATTGAAGCAGGATGCAGCCTTGCACTTTCTCTGCAAATTATACTTAGAGAGTTGCCTAGAATATGGAGAAGTTAAATGGCTCAAGGTTATGCAACCAATGTATGTCAGAAGATGGTGTTGACCTTAGGTTTTCCTGGCTTTGAAGTTGACTCTTTCTCTGCTACACAGTTCTGCCTATCTGAATATTCTCCCTGTATATTTTTTCCTTGGACTTTCTTACTTCACTCTATAAAAATCATACAAGTTTCCCATGATTTTCTGAATTCCTTTATTTGAAGTTTATTGTGACTCAGTAATATTCCATTATATTCATATACTACAATTTATTTAGCCATTTCCCAGTTGAGGAAAACGCATTTTGTGTCCAGGTCTTTGCTGCCACAAAAGAGCTTTTATGAACATCTTGATATATACATGGAACTTAACTCTCTGTCTTTGACCTTACTGCAGTATAAGACCAGAACAAAGATCTCTGGGATGAAAGATGTAGATATAACAAATTTTCTCATATGATTGCAAATTATTTCTCAGAGTGGTTGGAACATTTATTCCAAACGACAACTTTCTCAGCAGTGTATTATTACATTTATATTCTTGCAACCTTTTTAGCATAGACAGTTTCTAGCATTGGTTATCTTTGCTGATTTCCTGGGTATGGAGTAAACCTTAATTTTGTTTTAATTTGCACTATTATTAGTAATTTAAACCAATATTTTATAGGGATCAATCATTTTCAGTTCTTAGTTTGAATTTTTTTCATATCCTTTGACTATGTATTTGTTAAAGAGTGGCTCAGAATATTATGTATTTATGTTCTTCATTTATAGATCATGGATATTAGCTTCTTATCAGAGATGTGATCCAAAACTAATGAAGCTTAAAATTAACCATCACTGTGTCTGGTACCTTCATAGAGTGATACCTTCCCTTATAAACTTTCCCTCCTTTTGGCTGAAAGCAAAACAATTCACCTATATTATATGATCCCTGTGAAGAAGTTAATACATTTAACTTGTATAGAATAACTATTGAGGAGTAGTATTGTATAACGATTAGTTGATGATCCCTCAAGTGAGGAAGATCTAATTTTAAGTTCTACTCTAGCAGAGTATCTAATTACTGAGGGCAAACCATTTGACCTCTCTGTGTCCCAGGAAACTAATTTTATAGAGGAATTGCTAATTTTCATTGGTACCATAAGAGTTCTATATGCTACCAAATCACAGGTCTAGGCAAAAAAAGAAAGAAAAGGGAATTGTTGGATGATTACTGTCACATAGACTGATCAAATATTTTGCTGTTTAGTTGTTTTTCAGTAATATCTGACTCTTCATGACTCCATTTGGGGTATTCTTGGAAAAGATATTCGAATGGTTTTCCATGTCCTCCAGTTCATTTTATAGGTGAGGAAACTGAGGCAAACAGGGTTAAATGACTTGCCCAGAGTCACACAGCCAGTAAGTATCTGAGGTCAGATTTGAATTCAGGAAGATGAGTCTTCTTGACTCCAGGTCTGGCACTCCATTCACTGCACCACTTTGCTGCCCATAAAGAACTATTAGTGATAATATAATACAACTCTTCCATTTTGTAAATGAAAGTGGTACTTAAGAGATGTAAAATGTCTTTTTCAAGACCCCAGAACCATTAAGTGGCAGTACTGCTAGGTATTCTGACTCTAAGTCTGGTCCCCTCTTCATTATACCACATAATGTTCTTTGTTAAGGTAAGTCGGGTCCTTTAAGAGTCCAATTTGAAGAGTCACTCATCAACTGAAGTTCAAGTAGTTTGATGAAAATGATCTAAAACAATCACCGTAGCCTTGGGGGGGAAGCAACTCTATGATGTCTATGATATACCATATCCATATGCTATTATGACATGAGTCTACATCTACACCTAAGGAAGTGGTATAAAATCAAACACTGAAATAGTTGGGCCAAACTGAATGAGAAATAATAAGCTCACTAAAAGAAAAGGAAAGACTCTAGGGACATTGTTTAGTTCATGGGCTATTAAAAGGAGAACATTAAAGCAAAAACAAAAATCCATGACCAGAAACTTAGGTGACATGCTTTTCTTCGTGACAATAGATTTTAGTGGGGAGTTTATTTAGCTCTGTGAGGAGGACTTTAAATACTTTTGGTGGGGGACAAAGAAATAGCTAATTAGAGGCCTTCTTGATATTGTAAGTAATTAGGCAATTGTAGGATGAAGAGAGCCATTTTTCCAGCACTGGACCATGAATATAGAGCTTTCTTCATTACAACCCATAAAGGTAGGCAGTGCTCATATTTTACAGATGGGTACAAACCCTATCTCTGCTCCATACTACCTTGAACCTTGGGCAAGTTGTTAATCTTTCTACGTTTTATTTTCCTTATCAGAGAGGATTAGACTAATGTGATCACTTCTAACGTCCATCCCTTCTATGCCTAAAGCCATGTTTTTATGTTACAATTCTTTACAGTAAGTTTGTTGCCATAATCTTGTCATTCCTCACCCTCCCTTTCCCTGAAACCTGGGTTCTTAAAGAGGAATTGCTCTTGTGAATTCTCTAACTTTTTTTGAACAGATAGTACTCTTTTAAAAATACAGATATAGAAAGGTTCCCACACCTACATATTTCCATAGCTTGCTCCTTGCATCCTGTTCCCTAGTTTGAATCTAGGAAAGAGATCAACAAACTAAGGATGGAAGGCCATATTCAGCCCCATCCTTGGTTTTTCGTAGTCAGCTATTTTTAAAAATTTACATTTTTAAAATACAGGGGTTTTTAAATTAAAAAATATAAAACATTCCCACCTTGTAAGCTGTACAAAATAGCTGGGGGTTGGATTTGGCACTTAGGCCATAGTTGATGTGCCTCTGATCTAGACCTTCCCCTTGAACATTGGCACCCTGAATATAAGTATACTTCTGAGTAAGCCATAGAAATATTTTTTAAAGGCATAGTTTAAGAGAGATGCTTTTCCTTTTGAATATAACACTATTAGTATAGTTTGAGTGATAAAAAAGCACATGTGTATGTGTGTGGATACATATATAATATACATGTGAATTTATATGTATATGTTTCATACATGTACGTATATAAACACACATTTTTATAACTCATAATTATCTTTATAAGTATGAATATGACAAGAGGGTTATTGTTTACATTTCTGGGAAGGTTAGGGGTACCATAGTTAAAGCAAAGATCATGACAAAGGAAGCCTAGAACAACGGATGGGGCACTAGATTTGAAGTCATGAAATCCTGGGTTCAAGTTCTGCTTCAGTATTTAGTAATTATGTGGCCCTTGGAATGTCACTTACATGCCCTGAGTCTCAATGTCCCCATCTGTAAAATAATGAAATTTGGCTTGGCCTCAAAGACTCCTTATAGCTTTAATTTAATTCTAATTCTATGACCCTATGACAAGGCCTTAACTTGGAAGACTATCCACAATTGCATAGGTAGGAGAGACTCTGTTACTTTCTAAGTATTTCCTGTCTGTACTCACAAACCCAACTTGTCACCTTTCTCCTTTACCCCAGGTGACCCCTGAATTAGACTGGGAAATCTATTAATGTGATGACAAGAACCAAATGTCAACTAACAAATCTTACAGTTCCATGCTTAAACATTTACAAAATATCTCATCTCATCATCCCAAATAGTTCATAGCTTCTAAACTCATTAATATTGACTATCAGTGAACCATGTCCTATTTCCAACATAGGTCACCATGTTGCATTTCCCACATAGGTACCCAAACTTAATGAAATACTAATGCTTGACATTTACAATCTCCCAAATAGAGGTTTTCTTCCTTCATGGAATTATTGACCAGTCAATAACATCTGTTTCTAATGTTCTTATTACAAAACAAACAAATAAACCACCTGTGCTTTATATACTAAAAAAAATAGGAGAAAGAGTTGAACATCCTAGTTCATACTGGCCAACGAAGGCCAGTGTCTATTCTTACCACTTAATAATGATAATTATATCATCATAATCATCATTCTCATCATATAATTGTCATCATTATCCCTTCAAATCTCAATCCTTTGCCTTCTCAGGAGATAGAATAGGAGTGAGGCTGGGGGAGGAAACAGTGGAATGCCAACCAGTGTGATATACAGTAGGGACCTCACTTCCCCTGAGACTTCTATGGTAAGTATGAAACTCTTAAGTGGCAGAAGAACCTTGAAAGAGTGACAGATTGAGCTCTGACAACATCAGTGAATAGGTGAGCATTTTAGCCAATGGATAGATGCAACTACTCCTAAGACCCAAAAGCCAAGAAAACAGAATGGCAGAGAGTTGCATGGTGGCCTACCTCAAAACCATCATGATGATTAGTTTGCCACAGAGAAGTTGTGCTCCTTTGTGTTCTAGTAGCACAAGAAGGGAAGAAACACCAGAACAAATCAGCAATGAAATGCTTCAGGGTGGGTGGCATGGTAAAGCAGGGCAGCCACAAATGTGCATGAAACAGACTCGATATAAGGATGCTTTCACTTTTTGCCGCTTGGTTTTTTCTTCTCTTTTGAAAAATTGTGCTTTAAGTTGGAATGGCTTTCTGAGAAAATGAAGGGAGAGTTATGTAAGTGGTAACTTAGATGATATAAATACAAAAGATATGAATAAAATTTATTTAAAAAATAACTCTGTACCTAAATCCAAATTAGACTTAGTAAGAGATGAAATTAGCTACTAAAATCTGAAGTTGGGAAAATTGAAGAACCTGAGGTCATGGGACATTTTTACTTAACATAAATTTTAGAAATTCCATTTAATAATGAAACAGGTGACAAAAACAGTATGAATGTTTCAAATTGATTGTGAAAAAAAGATGGGTATACTTAGACTGGAATTCTGAAATACTTTTTTTTTGAGTTTGATGTTACAAGTCTACTTCACAGACCAATGATAACAAAACAGAGTAATTAGAAAAGCTGGTTTTGTTATAAATATCTTAAATCAATGTATTATTCCATAATATTTGACAGAAAGTATAAAAACAATCCTTGACTTAAATTTATCATGTGTGGTGACCAATGCATATTAAGAATCATAGAAGGTATTATAAGATGAGAGCATTGTTGAAATGAAAAATGAATTATTGTAATTATTTTAAAGTAAAAAGTTTTGTGTAAATAAAGCAAAATGTAGCTAAGAGTAGAAGGAATGGACAATCTCTCAGATAAAATGGATTGGAACACTGCTGGATACAGGAAATGATGAGCTGATTAATTTAGGAAAAAAACCATGGAAAGACTTAGACCTATGAAGGAAGATGCTATCCACTTTCAGAGAAACAAATGACAGATGGAAATAATGAACAGCATGTCTTGCATATATGTGTTTTTATAGATATAGATATCTATATATCTCCATGTTTAATTATAGCCTTCTTTAGTGTGGTGGAGGGGAAAAGTAAAAAGTGCACAGCAGAGAACAAAAGAAAACCTACAAAGAAACAAAGAAAATCTATGCAACTTTGAAAATAATGTGTTGTATTTATTATATGAATTTTCTTGAAATGGAAATTTATTGTTTCATGTTGAATCTCTCTTATGTTTAGCTGTGTACACATGGAAATATTCTTTTTTCTTTTCTCATTTTATATTTAAGTTTAAAATGAATAAAATATTTACAGAAAAGAAAAAAAAGAATTATAGGAGGAAAGTTGAAGTTATTAAAGGAAACACCTAGAGACAAGTACAAACAAAACACTTAAAACCACCATGATAGAAGTGACTTGAGAAACCTGTTGAGTTATAGAAAAGCTTCACAGAAAGATCGAAAGATCACAGAGATGATAAACACAGCAGAATGTTTGAATGCCATATCATCCAATTAGAGCCAGCAAAAAAAGAAACACCTAGAAAAACAGAAGTATATTAAAATTCTAGATTCCTTTAATCACCAATTCAAAGCAAAAAGTCCAAATAGACAACAAATATCCATCCAAATACTGAAAGACCTGAAAATGTCATGCAAAGTTCTGATGGAAAAGAAATGGGCCTATTCTCTTTTCCAATAATATAATTATTATAAATGTATGGCTATGAAATTCCATCTGACACTAGGCAAATCATAATAGGAACAAAATAATAGATATTCATTGAAGGTTTTAAAGTTTACAAAACTCTCTACATTTTTTAACTCATTTAAGCCTCACAGCATAGTAGACTCAAAAAATAATGGATTGATAAGAATATATCCCAAAATGCACTCCCACAATTCAGATGCATTATGTATAATTTTTAAAAAAGTTATGGATAATGCAGAAACCATTTAAGTTGATAGAATTTGGGTGCTCTGATGAAAAAATATGCTTGATAACTCTAGGTAAGGTTGTACTTCCTTTTCAAGAAATAAAAAATAACATAAAAGAACTATATTTAGATAACATTGTGATTTTGAGGCTAACAAAAATGCTAGATCAGGAGACAGAAGGACAGCTCAGATCTCTCTCACAACTACTCCAATGAAGACCTAGTGAGAACACTAGACTAAGTTATGATTGGGAAATCAAAACAAAAATCACATTGACTCATTTTTCTAGTCCAGGTAAACATGAGGAAATGACAAGAGATTTGCAGATTCTGCAGACAGGGTTTGCTAAGGAGGGCACCTTGCAGAACGGGGGCTTGTGGTTATCTGCTATGGCAAGAAGTGTTTCCAGGTTAGTCTTGACACTGTGTAATAGGAAGACTAGCCAACTGGCAGGTGTCTCCTATACTCTAGAGTTAGGTCATGAGACCCAGTTTAGACAGAGGAGATCCTCTGAAGTTATGTGCTAACAAACCAGGGCATGAAGTGATCCTGGGCAAGGATAAGGAAGAGAAGGGAGCAGCTACATAGTGCAGGTTCTTGGATTTAGACTTTGGCCTCATCTAACACTTTCCATTGAAAAGCCAGAGTAGAAAATTCAAACCTCCCAGAGAGTTGAAAGGGACCAAGGCCAATAGCAATCTACTGGAACTCCAAACAGGGGCAAGTCTATAGTGGTATAACCCTGATGAGTCTGAAAAGTTTAGATCAGGAAGCAATAATCAGAATTTTCTCTAGATTAAATCACTTCGGGCATTCCTGATATTCCCTTGAGATTCTTGAAGCACACACAGCCCTCAACATGCAAAGAAGTTAGCAGAAGGACTTGAGACTACAAAACATGACAAAGCAAAGCTCAGACATTCCTTCTAGAAGTGAAAAAGAAGCCTGACTCTAATATAAAATTCCTATTAAGGATTTAAAGAAGAATAAGTAAACAAAAAACTACCACTATAAAGAGCCATTATGGTAATAGAGATGCCAAAGATGCAAGTGTAAAAGAAGAGAATGATTCCAAATCCTCTGCAAGTAAAGCGTCAAAGAAAATCACAGCTTAGACATAAATTAAATACAATCTACTAAGTCACAGAAGGATTGCAATTTGTGGGTTTCAAAAGAAGAGAATTCATACCAACCGAATCACAGAACTTTCAAGGACTGACATATTTCAGAGCCTATTTTTGTTTTGGCTAAAATATAATTTAGAAAACAACAATAAAAGCATTTATATAATACAAGCTTTACAAAATACTTTACATATCTTATCTAACTTGATTCTCACAGCAGCCTTGTGAGGTAGTTACTGTTATTACCCATGTTTTACAGATGTGAAGACTGAGACTGAGATAGGACTAAGTCACTTGAAGTCAGGCCTTCCAGACCTTTTTGTATCCCTACTGCTTAGCAAACTACCTGGCACACGGTAGGTGATTAATAACTATTTGTTGAGGTATTCATTGATTCCATACTCCAAGGCATTACTCTAGCTATACTTAGCCATCTAATAGTCTAATTAAAAGAGGTTAGCAGAAGAAGGAGAATAATTACCCACAAAGGTGTGGCATCATTTTTTAAAAGTAAAATTAACTCTAGGTTCAAATTATATAATTGTACTCAGATTCAGAATGAATTTTAAGGAGTTCTGAATCTTTTCTGCATAGGTTACAGTGTTGGGCTAAATCTAATAAGATGCAGCTATAAATATAAAGTCTTTTTCTTTTTTAAAATTTACTTATTTAGTTTAGAACATTCAGTTCCACAAGCTTTAGAGTTTTAAATTTCCTCCCCTTCCTCCTTCCCTTCCCTCCCCTCTCTCCAAGATGTCATGCAATCTTTCTTTTTTTCTTTTATAACAAGTATCATCTCAGATCCCTAAAACAACCATGGGGGTGGGGGAGATGCTATTATTATCTTCATTTTATAGATGAGGAAATTGAAGCAAACAGAAGTTATATGACTTGTCATACAGCTAGCAAGCATATGAAGCTGGGCCTGAACTCAGGTCTTCCTGATTCTAGATACAGTGCCCTAGCCATTGAGCCACTGGGGATGGGGGATGGAAAAGAGTAACATAATGGCTATTATCAGTGATTTGAAGGATGACATGTGGATGAGGGTTTCACAAGGGTCAATTTCATTTTGATATAAGACAAAATTTCCCTAACAATTAATTTATCCAAGACAAAGTGAGCTCCCAGTTGGATGACCACATGTCGGATAGGTTGTAGCATACGTAGATTATTGTTGAGGAATGAGTTGGACTTATTGATCTCTGAGATTTCTTCTCATTCTCAGATTTTACTCAAAGAAATATTCCAGTTAATTTGTCATAGTTAGAAATGTTGACACTCATCCTGATTCACTCCCTTAATCTTTATAATCAATATAGTTAGGTTCAATATCATGTTAAAGAAATTAACGAGTGTGATAGAACCAGTTTGAACTCATGAGAGCTTATTGTTAAATTTTCAGTAAGGGAATGCTACAAATCAGGGCTTGATGTATTTCTTTGCTGACTGTCTATTTAAGAAAATGGTGGAGAAAATGTTCATAATGCAAATTAAACTTGAGTGTGTCATTCATACACTTTTTGAGAGCTTGTTATTAAATATTTACTAGGGCATCCCTGAATAAATGTACACTTCTAAATGACTTTCTATATTTTGAATATTTTGTTCTTAGAAAATGTATAATGTTTATTATTCTCTCTTCTAGCATATCATGTCCATAGAAAAATAAGTAGTATACTAGAAGGAAGCTAAGAGGGGTGCAAGCCAACTCTGGTACTTTTCAACTATGAAGCAGATTGTTTCAGTATGGCACAATTAGGCTTATACTAGACCTATCTCATCAGGATATGAAATGGAACATTGTGTGCCTAAAATAATGAAAAAGCATAAAATCCTTTTTGTGCTGACACTGAATGTATCCATTTAGAAGGTGCCTTTGCACCCTGGTCTAATCTTTTAGATTTTAAAATGAATACAAAAATAATTAACTCTGTGCTCAGAAATTTATAGCAAAAGTTTTGAGAACCACAATATAGCAGATAATTTATTCATCTAGGCAGAAAAAATTTCTGAGCCCTGAGAAACTGGAGAGGTAGTCTTGAAAGTTAAAGCCTGAAGGAACCTTAGTTGCCCTATTTTTCATTTAGTCCACTTCTCCTTCATTTATAGATGAACAACTGAGATCGAGAATGGTTTTAAGTTAATTAGTTCACAATCTATTAAGTGGTAGATTTGGAATTTCCAAATTTGGTTTTTATTTGGTTACTGAGGGACCAAGTTCTCCTAAAGTTCCTTTTCCTGAGACAAACAGATAAAATCTTTGTGCATTATATTTTTCTTCCTATGTAATAGAACATCGTATAAACGTTCTTGTCAAAACACCTTGTAGGTATTTAATAGTAGTAGTAGTAGTAATAGTAGTAGTAGTGGTGGTAGTAGTAGTAGTAGCAGTAGTAGTAGTAGTAGTAATGACAATAGTGAGGTCATATGAGTTCTTCATATTTCAAGACAAAACCACTTGACAACCATCAATTGGTCATCTACTTTGAGGTCTTCCCCTCCCCACTATTTATGTCCCTTTGTCTTGTTCTTGTGCGAAAGCATACATCTATTAGAAAATCGGTTAAGGAGTTAGGCTGGCTCCCACATATCCTATTGTGTAGTTCTCTTGATATGAGGACAATTTAACTATGGAGTCACAGAAGTTCCTATAGATATCACATCTCAGTTTCACCCCTACTTTTAGGCTTTGGCCACTGGTAACCTTGTGAGATGATCTTCAAATGTCCTTGATCAAATGCCAAGTTCTCTATGAATTATCTCTGATGGAGGGAGGATAGGGTAATGGAATGATTCCTACCAATTCTTTCCTCTAGAACTTTTATTCTTCTTAAAATTTTTTTGGTATACTTCTAGTCTGTGTGGTTTTGGTGGGGGAAGATACACATATGTGCATCTCTTCACCTTTAGTCCTTAGATTGGGATTTTGTGCTGGTGTCAAGCTTTCTCCTTTCTTGCACTTTTAGGTGGTGTGGTTAGTCCTGCTTGGTTTTGTCCTGGTAGCTCCTGGGTTACCACTGACACCCACCTCCCAGAGTTATGCCTTTTCTATAGTGGTGTGATTCAGAATACTGGATCTTCAGTTCTATGGTACTTACGTTCCTTATCTCCAAACAAAATGGAAAGGACCTTGGAGCCCAGTGTACCTGAGATGTCCTGGTCTGAGGCTAAGGCTTTTATTTTTTTCAACCACCCTGGAGCTTTCTGACTTCCCTTGGTCTTTCTCAGGGGACCCTCCACTCTTGCTGAACCTTGCAGGCTACATTGATATCTAGTTTGTTGAGTTGTGAATCTGGGCTTGTTTGCCTATACTCATGTTAGGCTTTGCTGACAACCCACTTTTCTGTTGCTTAGGGGCTTCTGGTTGACTTTCTTTTTATTTTATTTTTTATGCAACTCTAGGAAGGAAGAACTCACTAATTAGAGTATTTCATTTCATTTTTTGATTATTATTTGACCTGGTAGACATTGCAGATTTTTGCTGGAGTAGGTATTTGGGAGCTAGGTGGTCTGCTCCATTCAGGTAACCATCTTGGCCAGAAGTTCATTTATAATTCTTACACTGCAATAATATTCTGCTGTTTCTATGCTGTAGTCTATTCTCCAAGTGATAGGGATTCACTTTGTTTCCAGATTTTTGCTACCATAAAAAGTGACACATATATTTTTGCTCAAGTAATTCATTTAGGGTCTCATTGGCTCACAGATCTATAACATAATACTGAGCATGGAAGATATTTTAAAAATCTCTGTAAACTGCCCCAAAGCCTACATATATATATATATATGTATACATATGTATGTATACATATATATGCATATATATGTATATGTATGTATGTATGTATGTATGACTTGGAAGGGATTTGAGAGATTATCTACTCACATCCCTTTATTTTCCAGATAGGTCAAACTGAGTTCAAGAGGACTGAACTGATTCACTCATTGTCAGACAGCTAGTTAGAGAGAGGATCAAAGCTGGAATCTAGGTTCTCCAAGTCAATACTCTTTGAAGAAGTTATTCCTTCTTCAAGTGTAACATCTTGGCAAATATTAATGAGGCCATAGTGGTGAACCATTTAGCAATACAGCGATATATATGTTGCATACATATATGTTACATTACAAAATGGGTAACGGGACGTCGCCAGATGGAAGGAAAGGAATCTAACAATAGCCATGCCTCATTCATTGTCTTATTGAGCAGGGCACTTCTAGCCAAGGACATTGTGGTTTACTCAAATTTTATTGCAAACTCTAAATATTGGCTGTACTGTACTGCTGTGGAGTACAGGAGGCCATTAGGCACAAAATAGTCTGAGTTGGAAGGACATCTGATATGGTATAACCATAACCATCTTCCATCTTTTCCCTCACTTAATGATTTCTTCCATTTAATGTTCAAAATTGTAAGTCTTGGCCCATAGGACATTATTTTATGTTCTGTGTTCTTTCCCCATTATGTAAATGTCCTTGTAATATTAACTATGAAGGAGATATGTCCATTAATAAAATAGAATAATAAACTAATAATAAAGTGTCTTTTAGATTAGAAGTATAAACATTAAAGAAGAATCCATGGGGAAATCTAACCTTAGACAGCACCTAACAATGTTGAATACATGGCAGATGCCTAATACTTTGTGGCTGATTGATTGAACAAAATGACTGAGCTCCCAGAGTTGACATAATTAGAAATTAGTTTAAAGTTATCCCAGAAAGTTCATCTGTATTTATTTAAAGCAATTAAATAATGTAGAAGAAGTTATTTTTGAAATAAGACATAAGGGGTAAAATTAATAATGTCCATGCATGGTCATTATTACATTAAATACAATTCTGTCAAAAAGAGAGAATTTTATAATGAAATATTATTAGGCTTTGGTATCATATTTGTAGTACTAAGGGACAAATAGTCATAGACATTGTTTGCATACTGAAATCATTCTTATCCACTCTCAAGAACAGGACTGAACTACCAAAATTATTTCATAGAGCTAGAAAAAATAACAGAGTTCATCTAGAAGAATAAAAGATCAGGAATATTAAGGGATGAATGAAAATTCATGGAAATTAATGAAATTAATGAAAAAATGCAAAGGAAAGTGGCCTGGCCATACCACATCTAAAACTATATTATAAAGTGGCAATCATTAAAACTCTTTGGTTCTGGCTAAGAAATAGAATGGTGGATCAGTGAAATAGGTTAGGTATACAAGACACAGTAGTAAATGACTATAGTATTTACTATTAAATCCAGATTCCACCTCCTGTGGTAAGAACTCACTATTTGACAAAAATTTATGGGAAAACTGGAAAATATTATATCAGAAAGTAGGTGTAGATTAATATTTCATGCCTTATACAAAGGTAAAGTCTAAATGAATATGTGATTTTGATATAAGGGATATTACCCTAAGCAAATTAGGAGAGCAAGGAATAGTTTACCTGTCAGATCTATGGAGAAGGGAAGAATTTATGGATAAACAAGAGATAGAGAACATAATGAAAATTCAAAGTGGATAATTTTGATTACATTAAAACGATTTTGAAGAAACAAAACTGATAAAACCAAGATTAGAAGGAAAACAAAAAACTGGAAAACAATCTTTATAGCAAGTATCTCTGATAAAGACCTCATTTCTAAAATATATAGAAAACTGAGTCAAATTTATAAGAATACAGTCATTCCCCAGTTCATAAGTGGTCAAAGGATATGAAGAAGCAGTTTTCAGCTGAAGTAATCAATGCTATCTGTACCATATGAAAAAGTGCTCTAAATCACTATTGATTAGAAAAATTCAACTTAAAACAACTATGAGGTATTACCTCACACACATCAGATTGGTTAATACGACAGAAAAGGAAAATGATAAATGTTAGAGGAGATATAGGAAAATTGGAACACTAATTTATTGTTGGTAGAGTTGTGATCCAGCTATTCTGGGGGACAATTTGGAACTATTCCCAAAGAGCAACCAAGCCATTCATGTCCTTTGTGCATATCCAGCAATAACACTACTAGGTCTATATCACAATGAGATCATAGAAAATGGAAAGGACTCACAAATACAAAAAATATTTATAGCAGCTCTTTTAGTGGTGGCCAAGAATTGGAAGTTGAAGGGATTCCCATCAACTGGAGAATGTCTGAACAAGTTATGGTGTATGAATGTAATGGAATAGTATTGTGCTATAAGAAATGATAAGCAGGCAGATGTCAGAAAAACCTGGAAAGACTTACGTGAACTGATGCTGAGTGAAGCGAGTAGAACCAGGAGAACACTGTACATAGTAACAACAACATTGCTCAATGATCATCAACTTTGATAAACTTGACTCTTAGCAATATAACGATTCAAGACAATCCCAAAAGACTCATGATGGAAAAAGTTAACCACACCCAATAACAATAACAACCCCAAAACTATGGAGTCTAAATGCAGATTGAAGCATAGTATTTCCACCTTTTTAATTTTTTCTTTCTCATGGTTTTCCCCTTTTCTTCTGATTCTTTTTCACAACATGACTATTATGGAAATATGTTTAACAAGATTATACATGTATAACCTATATCAGATTGCTTGCTGTCTTGGGGAAGGGATCAGGGGGAGGGAGCAAAATTTGGAACTCAAAATTTTGCAAAAATGAAAATTATCTTTACAAATAATTGGAAAAAATAAAATGTTATTAAGAAAAAATAATAGTAAAAAACAGGATTGAAACTTTTTTTATTATAGTTTAGCTAGAGTCTTGTCTATAGTCAGAGACACAGACAAGCTGATCTCATGAAGATCCTTCTATGAGATAAACTACCAGAGTTCTCTATAAAAGTTTTTAAAACCTTGTAGGTTTTGAAGGCTTGTGTGTATAATTTATTTGGACTTTCAAAGGATGTTTTAATAAGTTTCCTTAAGCTTTTTAAATAGTGTTTGGTAGCCACAGAGACAAGTATTAAAAGTCATATCAAAGATTTAGTGCTGCTTATGAAATAGAAGGTGAAGAGTGGAAATGATCAGTTTCAAGTATGGGAAGAGGCTAACATGGCTATACCATATTAGGGTGGGATAAGAAGGAGCTGAAAAATCCAATGTGGTAGCAAGAAGAAACCAAGGGTAAGTAGCAAGGGAGTCGAATTTGTTGATGACACGAGTTAACATAACAAAGAGTGAAAGGAAGAAATGCCATAGGGAAATTTAAAAAAAGACAGTTGATTAACACAATAGAAGATGATATTCAACAAGATGCCAAAGAAAGAAAATTAAAACAAATTAGATGATGAGTACATGTTGATTCTATAAAAGCATATATTCCACAAATGAATTACAGAAGTGAATGAGACAGTAAAGTCTCAGCAGCATAGAAAAATCTTTAACATATTTCTTTAATATACTAAAGTATCTTTTGGTCATACACAGAATTTATATTTATATTTTTCTACAAATATTTCTACAAATTTCTACAAATTCATTTCAATTCAATAAACATATGTTATGAGTCCATTGTGTATAAGACAGTGGATTGGTTTTGGATTAGGGGAGGATACAAAGACAAAAGCAAAATAGTTTCTATACTCCAAGAGTTAATATTCTACTGTGGGGGGAGGGGGCAATTAAGGGTGTGTATGCATTTGCATGTATACATATATATGCACATATGTATATAGAGACAGAAGGGGAAGGGGAGAAAGAGGAAGAGACAAGAAGAGGTAAATAAAAGGTATGTTAAGGAGAGACACATCAGTAACAAGGCGGGGCAACAATGGGAGAAAGTTGCAGAAGAAGCAACTGAATTGAGGAAGAGAAATATTTTGAGGGGCAAAAGGGTGGTAGAAGTTCACTCTTCTTGCACAGTTTGTGTGAAAACACTGAGACAGGACATGGGATACAGAATTAAGATAATAGCCAGTAGTTCCATTTGGCTACAATGCAGTTCAAAGAAGAGTTCACTATCCCAGTTCTGCTACACAAAAATTAGAAAATGATTCAAAAACTTGTACAGAATAGAGAATCTGGTGATTCAGAATGGAACATAGGAATTACTGGTGGGCAGAATTTACTCCATATCACCACATTTCATAAATCTAGGCATGAAATAAGAATAAGATAAAGCAAGAGAAAATTCCAAGTAGGAAAAAAAAGTCTCCATGAAAGATACCTGCTTCTAACCCCTATGAATTCAAAATTTTAATGAAATTCTTCCAACATCACTTAATTGATGATGAAGAGAGTGAGAGGCGAAAGAGACATCAGAAGAGATGCCTGAGAAATCACATAGAAGTCAGAGAGATTTACCTAACCCTGGAACCCTGGGATTGGAGGGTCCTCCTTATTTGTTCATAGTGGAGGATCAACATCTTTGCTTGACAGAGAGGGAGAAAAGGGAGAAAGAGGAAGAGGGATAAGAGAGAAGGGAGAAGAGAGAGGGGGAGAGAGAGACAGAGAAAGAGAGAGAGAGAGAGAGAGAGAGAGAGAGAGAGAGAGAGAGAGAGACAGAGAGAGAGAGAGACAGAGACAGAGACAGAGACAAAGAGAGACAGAGACAGAGAGACAGAGACAGAGAGACAGAGATATGCTCATGCAATGTTTCATGATTTGAAACCTTTAAGAATCAAAACTATACTAGGGCAACTCAGAGCCAGCTTTGCTTTTCAAAATTAACATTTGCAACCAATTAGTTCATAATGAGTATTTGTCTGAATTTTTTAATGAACATAAGAAAGCTTTTAAAACTGAAGTGCTTTCATGTTGAAGACTTGAGTTACCCTGACTGACTTATTAGTGTGACACTTTTTGATCACCCAAAGAGCTTATAATGTTTTAAGCATGTGGGCTCAGTCTCAAGTAGGATGGCCAACAATCTTTCCCTTCTGCAGTCTGCATAACAATTTTTTTCTTCTTTTTGTCCAGAGGGCAGATTGCAATTGCGTGTTCTGTACTTAAACCTCACACAGATCTCCCAAGGACATCAATGGAAATTCAGCATATGGATTGAGGGTTGACTGAACACAGGAGAACTATCCATAATGCAACTGAATAAAGGACATTTCCCTCTATTTCATGACTGTGTTCAGTTTCTATAGTCTATTTCTGTCCCACAGCTAAGAGTCTTCATAATAAGATTTCACATTTATATTGTGCTTTAAGATTTTAAAGTGTTTTACATACATGATCTTACTTCAGCCTCACAACTACCCTGTGAGTTGAATACTATTATCACCATCATTTTATAGAGAAGGAAATGAAGAATCAGAGAGGCTGAGTGATTTGTCAGGGGTCAAACAGCTAGTAAATGTCTAGAGGACTAGAATCCAGGTCTTCTTGAGTCCAAATCCAATGTTTATCCACCATGTCACATTGCTCCATAACATGTCCTGATAATGCCTAACTTCTTTTTAATTTTTTTTAACAAATTTTTACGAATTTTCTGACTCATCCACCTGTGATTTGTCAACCCTAAATATACCTTACAATTCCCGCATCTACTCTATATTTTTGTTCATTTCATTTTCCACATCTGAAATATCCTTCTTTATTTCTTCTCTTTGCTTACCTGAACCTAGCTGATCCCACCTCATCTCAAACATCTCTGAATCCCAATTAAAATCCCACTCTCAGATGTAGCTCTTTCTAGATTATTCCACATAGAAGCAATATCTCCTATACATAAATTCCTACAGCTCCTCCAATTTGCTATCATTATAGCTCACTGGCACTTTATTTCCAGAAAGTCAGAACAGACTGATTTTATTTCCCTTGCAGACAGGGTTTTTAGACAAAGTAGGAGAAGCTAGGCAATATAGCATATAAAGCATTGGGTTTAGAGTCAGGAAGACCTGCCTTTAAATTCTACCTCATAAACATATAATCTCTACCACTAAGGGCAAGACATTTTGATTATCTGAGTTTTAGTTTCCCTGTTTTTAAAATGGAAATAAATGTACTTGTTACACTTAAAGGGATTTGGTGAGTACCAGGTAATACAATGTGTGTGAAGTGCTTTGAACCTTATAATGTTTGTGTAAATGTCAGCTTTTGTTATTATTGAAACTAGGGATTGGCATAGTATAGGCTGCATACCTGGATTTTAGTATGGCCTCTGGCAAAGTCTCTCATACCATCCTTGTGGACAAAATGGAGAAATGTGGGTTGGATGATACTACAGTTAGGCAAATTTGGGATTTATTGAATGACCAGACCCTGAGTGTTTATTAATTGATATAAGACAGGAGGTCTCTAGTGGGTGACATAGGGCTCTATTCCTTAGCCTCAATCTGTTTAAAATTTTGTAAATGACTTACATAAAATTATAGATAACACTCATCAAGTTTATTGTTGATGAGAAGTCAAGGATTATATATAGAATACATTGGTTTATAGCACTAGGAGCCAACTAATATCTCAAGTTTAGAATAATGGGCTGAATTTAATAAAATACAAATGAATCAGACTACAGAACCTTCATTTGGGTTGTAAAAGTATTCAACTGTACAAGTAAAGGATGTTGAAGGAGAGATTAGAAAATAGTTTATGAGGAAAGGATCTGAGGATTTTAGTGGACTTTAAATCAATGTATATAAACCATATGACCTAGAAGTCACAATGATTAATATGATCATAAGGAACATTGAGAGAGGCATAGGGTCCAGGATTAAGTATGTGCTATTTCCTCTGCACTCTGTCCTATCCTTTAGCTCATATGTAGAATATTTTGTTCATCTTTGATAACCATATTTTAGGAAGGACACTGAAAAACTATGATATGTCTAGAAATTTTTGATCAGGTAATAAGGAGAAGGGAATCTTGTCATATAAAGATGTATTAAAAGAATTGGAGATGTTAAGCCTGAAAAAAGAAAGTCAATTGAAACATGTTCTCCATCTTCAAATGTTTGAAGTTATGTGAAAAAGAAATTATATTTGTCTTGCTTGGCTCCACATGGAAGAACCATGACCAACAGGTGGGAATTGTAGAGAAGTAAGTTTTAGCTTGTGAGAACAAAATTTATGAATTAAAGCTACCCTTCCGTGACTCGAAGTAATTTACTTCCTTTCTCTGGGTTTCACTTTCTTATCTGCTGTCCTTTCTTTTTCTCCCTAGAATATTATGTATGTTTATTTTTGAATTGTTATTCACTTACTCATTCAAAAATTATTTATTACATACCTATTATAGGCTTTGAGTGGCAGATAAATCTATTTGTTAGGTTTATTCCAGAGGGGAATAATTAAAAATAATTCCTCCACTCCCTCTTTCTATTCTCAAATATTTTCTTTCATTAAGGGGGGTTGGCAAAGTAGAAAATGTGTGAAGGGGAGTCAAGATAAAATTCCTTCAACATGGGCTTAATTATTTTATGGAGAACTTGCATGGGGCAGGCGATCACATGGTGGCCAGAAGAAATGATACAAGGACACTCTCAAGGTCTGTCTCAGGAACTTTGGATCTGGTTGTGCAACACAGGAGACACTAGCATAGGACTGCTCAGCATGGCATGCCCACATAAGAAAAGGTGCTGTGCTGTTTGAGCAAAGCAGAATTGAGACAGCACAAAATAAATGCAGGATGCTCATATTTGGGATATCCACTCCAAATATTCAAACGGACTATCTGTGCCCCAGTTGTGGTAGAGCATTCTGAGCTCATATTGGTCTGATCAGCCACAGTCGGACACCGAAATTTCACTTTACAATGGTGATGTCATTTTGATCCTCTTTGAAGACAAAGGACAACAACCAACCACTTCAAGTCAAGGCAAAAAATTGTCACTTTTTCAGCTCTGAGAATAAGATGTTGCAATCCTTCACACAAGGCTAAGATAACAGGTAGAAGCAACTCAAATAACATACTCTGGACAATATGAAGAAGGAATTGGATGTCAGAGAATCTATATATCTATCGAAACTGCTTGTGTCTATAGCACAAATTTTCTCATTTCAATTGACAAGAAAAGTAATCTAAATTAGTGAGGATTATAATTTTTTACGAACACTAATTTTGTCCATTTAACTTCCTTTTAAATGCAGAATCCACAAGCTGACAAAGGTTATCTTAAAGTAAAGCTACTAACTTTCTGTGTTAATGGATAGATATTTTTGTTGTTTAGTCACTTGTTAGTTGTTTCCAATGCTTTGCGATCCCATTTGGGGTTTTCTTGGCAAAGATACTGAAGTGGTTTGCTATTTCCTTCTCCAACTCATTTTACAGATGAGGAAACTGAGGCAAACAGGATAAAATGACTTGTCCAAGTCACATAGCTAGTAAGTGTCTGAGGCCAAACTGGAACTCAGAAAGATGACTCTTCCTGACTATGGGCACAGTGTTCAATCCATTGTGCCACCATGCTAACCCAGCGAATCGATGCCTCCTGCATAAAGACCAATTCGTTTGTATACAATGAATGCATTGATACTTTCATACTTGCATGGATCTGGGATCTCAGGACACATGTTCTTTCCATTCCAGTCAAACTTTTGGAGAGATGTACTCAATTTAAATGAATCAGCCCCCGTAAGTGTTCAGGAGATAATGAGAAAAACTGAGGATGCCAGAATAGTACTGATAAGGCACAGGGGTGGAAAGATGAACTCCAGAAATGTTAAACAGTTCCTAAAAAGAAAAGATGGATAACTTCTGTTTCCCCCTTCTTTTTCCTTTCTCTTCCTCTAGTCCTTTAATTCAAGATCCAACATTCTATGCCGAGGCATGTGGGTTGAGCTTAGTCTCTGTAGATGCTTAATAGATGCTTTTTAAATTGTTGAATTAAACTGAATACTCCTCTGTGTCTCTTATCCAAAGACCTTAAAAACAGTTTGTTCTCTTAAATGATTATACAAGTTTCTTTCAATCTTGTTGATTGAAATGCCCCCCCCCATACAAGTTAACTTCAGTTTAGTTCACTTTTAATTATCCAACTTTCTATGGGAATCTTAGAATCAAAATTGAAAAAAAGACATCATTTTTATTTTATTTTACTTTTTTGGAGTGGGGGGAAGGCAAGCCAATTGGGGATAAGTAACTTGTCCAAGGTCATGCAGCTAGTAAGTGTGTCAAATGTCTGAGGCCGAATTTGAACTCAAGTCTTCCTGATTCCAAGGCTGGTACTCTACTTATTTTTTTTAAAAAAATGTTGATTACTTTTGTTTTTAGGTGGCCTTCATTTCCTAATATTTTCCTCCTCTCTCCCCACTGTGAACACCATTTCTTATGATAAAGAATAAGAGGGAATAAAAAACACATCTTAGCAAACCTAATCAACACCAACATTTGCAGTGTTCCACACCTCAGGTCCACCACTGCAAAGAAGGGAGGTGGGGTCTGTTCTCATATCTTTTCTTTGCAGCCAAGCTTGGCCATTATAAGGAGAGTGTCCAGTTTTAATTCTATTTTTGATCATTGAATGGGAGGTTGAATTAAATAAAATCTAAAGCTCCTTCTAAGAATAACAGTATAGCAACCCCTTCTACAATGACTTGGAAAGAGAATTATTCAGCTTCTGCTCTAATAATTCTATGGCAAGGAGCTCATTATTTCTTTTGATGGCCTGTTTCCTTGGTGGACAGTTCTAGTTAGGAAGTTTTTCCTTATGTTGAACTAAATCTACTCTACTCAGACTTTCAACTATTAGTCCTAGTTTTGCCACTAGTTACTAAGAATAGAGCTAATTTTATTTTTCACTATGATTATTTAAATATATGAAGTATATTAAGTAAGGGAGTGGCCACCAAAGAGTGAGGCCCTCAGTCCTTACAGAATAGATATAATAGCCTCTGCCTGCTGCTTATCCATGAGGAGGCTTGGCAAGAGCCTTCCAAAAAGGTCTGATGGAGGGGCCTTTCTCTCCCTGATTCACAGTATACTTAGGTAATTGCATCCCGTCAGATTACTGCATTACTGTGTGGTAACCGAAAACTTTTTAATTGGCTTCTGAGTCAGAACTAAATATGCCTACAAAAAAAAAAAAAAAACTCAAACAGTTGAATTTTTTTTTCTTTTTCCCCTATGGCTGGTGAAGAAAAGAACTTCTGTAAGCCTCTGGGTGAGGAAGAGGGCAGCAGTCCTAGTTGTCTACAACTGGATTATCACCTTGCCACTTGTCCATAAACATGTTGCCTACTTTTTCTTTTTATCTCTACAGTGATAGTTCTTTCCTGATTTTAGGAGAATGGGTATCAAAGATGAATGGACCAGGTTACAATTTTGTGATGATAAGAGGTTGGAAGAGACACTAATGGTCAAGAAACTGTAGCCCACAGTATAATTTACCAATAGCTTGATTAGTTATAACAGTTAATGTTTGTAAGAAACCATTTCTGAGGAGTGAATTGTTTGATCCAACCCAGAAGTGAATAACCATGACACCATGTCCTATAAGCAAGAGTGATGCATCCATTAGTTATGCACCCCCAAGATAAATAAAATTAATTGGGGAAGATGTTGGTAGCCATCATTTTAAGTTTAAGCTCACTATCCCAGGACCAAGAGATGGTGTGTAGTGGGGAAAATGTGTGTTTGTCCTTCATTGCTGAAGAAGGCCATGCTATCAGAGAAATAATGACATGACTTGCACTTGACTTTGCTTTGAGTGAGGGAGGGCTGTGCAGGTCATCAGCCTCACTTCTCTTCCAGAGCTATCTGATTCCAGTGACCAGATATTTATCAGGATGACTGAAAATGACCCAGGATGAGGCAATCGGGGGTTAAGTGACTTGCCCAAGGTCACACAGCTAGTGAATGTCACCTCAGAGGGGTGAATGTACACTTTATTCAGAGAGGGATGTATTTGTATACTAGTCTTTGCTATGTCTTCTCAACAAATATTCCTTTGTAAAAGGTAATTCATTTTAATTGGTAAAACGATATTGAAGCGACATTAACTGGCAATTGATATTGAGGAGGAACATACTGGAAGGAGGTTTGTGAATGTTAATAACAGAAACAAATCCATCCCCTCTATACCCATAAATTCCTGAAAATGGGTGTAGTTGCACATGTCTGCTATCATTGGAGAATGAGGTCATTCAATTAAATCAATTTCTACATGACAATGTTTGTCTCTTTAAAATATCGGCTTAACTTTTTCAAAGGACAAAGAATGGGTCTTTATAGGAATTTGATTAAGACATCAACATATGAGGTGATGCACACTCAAAAATACATGTCACCAAGGCAAATACATGGAAGGGCAGTGTATGAGTCAAACACAGAAAAGCTGCAAATGTGTTCTGCTGATGTCATTAGGTTGCTTGCGCTCTGCCCAGATCTGCTTCTCCAGGTTCTGCCTTCTTCTAGCATCACTTATGGCTATTTTGGGGGTTACTTAGTGCCCTGTACAGAATCCAACACATAGGGGATTTTGCACATCTACTGTGAGCACTCCCCTCACAAGTCTTTCTTTCATGCTTTTGGAAACACCAACCCATCCACTGGGAAACATTGCAGAGCTGAAGTGTGCACTTCCATGCCTCAGCTAGTTCTTAGAGCCAAGTCTAATTCAGTCATCACTTATTGTAGATTTTGTCATCAATAATTCAATCCATGTCAATGAAGACTATGGCTTTTCTCAGCCATCATTCTCAAGCAATAACTATCTATGGAGCTTCTTGGTTGAAGCTCCATATTTTCAGCCAATAGCTAGAAATGTTTCCGGAGTCTTCGTAATCACTGACTACGAAGCTTTCTTCTCCTTGGGTAGGCTATGCTAGAAAACATAGAAGCTGAAACTGCATTGAGTCTGATCTTTGTCCTCTTTTTGGAAATCTGATAACTGGTCCTCTTTTTAATCTAAATAAGCTAAGTAAGCTCTCTGATGAATCCTGCAGTCCAACAATCACTTAACTTATGGTCAACAATTCATTTTAGAATTTCTACAACTCTCTGACTGAGGTAAATCTCTTCAGAACACTACTTCTTCAAATGGAAAAGTATTGAGAGACAGCATGGGTAAGAAATTGTTTTAACATCACCCCAGCAACCTCTCTCTTAGATGTAAAATAAAAAATGGTGAGTTGTCTATAGAATTCTGAAAGATATGGTGACTTTTGTTCTACATTCCCTTGGCCTGTTTCTCTGACCCCTTGACATATGCTACATGCATGTCCACACATAGAAACTTCAAAAAAATCACTCTCCTTTGTATCAATTTTTGTATACATTTATCTTCTATTGGATTCTAAGCTTCTTGAGAGAATGGTCTATAATTTAGGGGTGGGGAACCTCTGGCCTCAAGGCCATATATGACCCGTTAAAGTCCTCAAGTGTGGTCCTTTGATTAGGCTTTGTTCTGTGAAGTTTGGGTTCAGTCCATGGGCCACATTTGAAGATTTAGAGGCCACATGTGTCCTCCAGGCTGCAGGTTCCCCACCCCTGCTTATCTCTGTATTCTCAGCTCCTAAGACAATATCTTATTTATAGTTGGTCATAAGATCACGTATCTAGACCTACAGGGCATCTCAATGCCTATCTAGTCCAACCCTTTCATTTTATAGATAGGGAAACTGAGGACCAGGAAAATTAAGTGATCTGTCCAAGTTTACATTGGTAATAAACATTAGAGAGATGACTTGAATCCAATTCTCAGACTTCAAAGACAGTTTTCTTTCTCCTAACTCATGATAATTTTTGTCTTTAAAAAATTTTTAAAACATATTTCATACCAATGTCTTCACTAAAGTTCCAGATTTTTTAGAGGGACTAATTCAGATCAGATCATCTGGTATTAGTTCAAAATTTTAAGGTAAATAATTTTCTTCTAAATTACAATTAAATTTAAAATGAGATTAGAATCGCATAATTTTGTTATTATGAGGGATTTTAGTGACTAATTCAGTGAAGTCTCCAAAAGGAGTTACCAAATATAACAAACTCTATTTCAGCTTCATTATATTTTGTATGTCCTGAACACTTAACCCTTATAAAGTAGCCTCTCCTGGCCTCCACTTAATGTTGTCTCTTGAAAGTTATACTCTATTTCAAGGAATTTTTAAGTCAATCTTTGTTCAAAACCACAGCCCGTAAGTAACCATGCAGTGTTTCCTTATTTTTTAAATTAGCCAATCAGAGGGCACATTACCTCAGAAGAAAGGTATCAGTTAAACTGAATAGCATCTTTATTAACAAATCAAAATCCCTCTAAACCCATACTCATAGGGGCAAACTCTCTCACAAATTCTTATATTACCAGCAGAAGAAGAGACATATTCATAATCCTAATTTTGAATTTCATTTGGAGCACCTCTCTCTCTCTTAAAGCACTGTTTGCTGTTATCATTTGTAGATATGCCAACAGTATTAGTTGACCTATTTTCTCTGGTACACACTCATTTGTTATTTTCCCACTAAATTATAACAACTGGGATTCATCCTTGTGGAGGAGTTGCCAGAGTTCTTTTTGTGAGGTACTTCATATCTTTAGGGATATTTCTTTTTTTTGTGTGAATCATATACACAGCTGCATCTAGTCAGCAGGGCAAAAGTATTTCAAGTGAAAACTATCTTCGACTTGAGTTTGATTCCACTTCAACATAAACTTCCTGGGGTAAAGTAAATAAAGTTCTTTAAATTTTCATCATACTCTTAGGTTTCAATATCAAGGGTATTCTATTTGTCTTGGAGCTCCCCTTAGAAGGGTGATTTACTTGATAGAGAATTTAGAGGACTTGAAATCAAGATGACGTGAGGTCACTCTCTATCTAGAGGAAATGAAATCCACTAGAAGTAGATACATTTAGGTGAAAGACTAAACCAAAATTTAAAAATCTCTAAGAATACCTTAGTTTTTAATCTTGTTTCAAAATGTTGTGTGGTGAGCTTGTTTCAACATTGGGTTTTTTTTTTTTGTTGTAAATTTAGTGAATTTTTAAAAATATTCTTGAGATAAAGGAGAAAAATAAAATAGGCAATAGACTTCAAATCAAAGTATTAAAAATGCATTAGACACTTCAAACTTGGCAGTTTGAGACAAATCTATTTTGAAGGAATGCTGTTGTTGTGTTCATCCTTCATTGCCGAAGAAGACCATGCCATCAGAGAAATGATGACATGACTTGCACTTGACTTTGGAGTGAGGGAGGGCTATTCAGGTCACCAGCCTCACTTCTCCTCCAGAGCCATCTGAATCCAGTGACCAGATATTCATCAGGATGACTGGAAATGACCTAGGATGCACTGGGAGACCTTGGCCCCTTTTCAGCTAAGGGTGAGGTGATGCCCATTCATTGAATAGACCTGTTTAAGAAGTATACAAGGCATGGCCCCTTTAATGAGGCAAAGAAAAGAAAGACATCAGGTTGGGAGGGAAGTATTTGAGCACCCCAACTATTATTTTTAAAGTAAAACAGCAGTTACACATTTTCTTCTCTACTGGTACTTATTTAAAATAGAAGTATTAGCTGCATAGAGTAATTATTTCTCCATATAGTCTACATTTTATTTATGGTCTTCATCAAAATATGTATTTGGTGGTATTTATTCCTGTTTGTAGTTTCTTTTTAAAGTGTTCAGGATTACTTTTCTTAGTGAATACATAGTATATCTTTGTGTCATGAATACCTCTCTGTCATGGACCCCTATCTAAACTCACTATCTAAACAGGCTTTTCATCCCACCCTGCCTTCATACTGGCAGATCTGACTTCCCAGAGGTCTGTCACTTCAGGACACAGTCAAACTGAGGTTCCTGGAGTAACTGGGTTGTGATAGAATATTTAACCTACACTTCTATTTACATAAAACTAGCAGTCACAATGATGATGCTATTCAAGTTTAGCTAATTAAATCAAAGTAATTATCTCACAGATGATCAGTATAAGCCAGCATAAGAATACCTAGGAAATGCTAGAACAGTCAGTATGTTATAGTCTACCCGCCAACATGGGTCACACTTGCCCATCAGTGAACTCAGTATCTGGGGCAGGGTTGGAGTTGAGGGCTGTGGGAAGACACAGAAATTTGACAGGAAGTATGAATAAGGAAAAAGCCATGCACTCATAACTGTGGACTGCAGGACTTTATGTCATTGATACATTCAAGAACATCTCCACCATAAGAAGCTGCTTTTCTATTAATTCCCCTACTTTTGGTTCTCACTATTCTTCCTCTGGACAAATCCATGCCTCTTCTACTGTTGAAGAGGCAGCTAGGTGGCACAGTGGATAGAGTGCTGGGCCTGGAGTCAGGACATCAGGAGTCAGGAGTTAGGAGCCAGGACCTGAGTTCAAATTGGGCCTCAGACACTTACTAGCTGTACAATGCTGGGCAAGTCCCTTAAGTCTATTTCCTTCAATTTCCTCATTTGTAAACAAGAGCTGTAGAAGGAAATGGCAAACTACTCCAGCATCTTTGCCAAGAAAACATCAGATGGTTTCATGAAACTTTGGACATGACTGAAACCACTGAACAACATCTACTATTGAACTGATAAAAGCACTGGCAAACTTTTAAAACTCATAATCACCCTGAAAATGGCACTTGGAAAGCTTTATGCCACTGTTTTAGCTGGCAGTTCCCTTTATACCTGAGAACCACCAAGCTCCTCAAGTTTGCTCTAGGCAGTGCAGACAAGCCCATCCAGCTCTTCTCTTAGTGGAGGTCTGCATCATTCAATTAGCTACCAACCAGTTGATCAGCAAATCACTGACAAAATCTGTCTTTTCTCTTTCTGCTTTTCATTCCCAAAACAAAGATGTAAGCAGACAGCAACAGACACCAGGCACCTCTGAAAGACTTCATGACTCTCAAACTATGAATGGTGCTAGACAACAATTCAAATATCTTCCAATGATCTAATCTTGCAATCCAGCCAATCAGAAACTAGAAGCTGAAGCCTTCTTGTAGTTAACTCACCTCCTGCTGGATTTTTTCAACTCATTTCTTTAGCTCTGGCTTTTCCATCCCTGCTCAGTTCCTCATTCCAATCCACCTCTTTATCACCAATCAGACTCTTCATAGCTTTCAATGGCTCAAATCAGAGCCTTCTCATATTCAGTGACACTTCTTCCTAATCAAGTACAAACTTACAAATATTCCTCTTTACTGTTAGTTATAAAAAAATAAAAGCCCCTATTTGGTTGTCCCATATCCCATTTATTTAGTAATCCAAAGTTATTTGATTTGTCATTTTGGGGAGTTTATCCTCTTAAATCCTAAAAACAGTTAAATTCAAATTAGCTGAAGGATCACAATACCCTGGAGCCTAGCAATTTCTTAGTTTTCAAATGGATCCTCTCAATGTTCTGTGCCTCTGAAAACTGTTTCTTCACATTTTAATTTTATAAGTTTAATTTTTTTAATAAAAATGGGTAGGATATTTTTATTCCCTTTAGCCACCAGATTGGTCACCTAGGAAATGGATATTATATTCATACCAAGTTCACCTTCAGCAAGTAAAATTCTCACTTTCTAAATGGAGATATTTAGAACGTTTAAGGAGGATTATATGTATCTTTATACTATCCCTTAGAGATGGTAATTATGCTTATAATCTAGGCAGGTCGACTGAAGTACATAGAGTTTAATCAATCTCCAAGATTTCTTGAGACAATGACACAGAAAGGAAATCAGTACACTCATTTCCAAATCAAGATTATAACCACAGCAATGGTTATCATTTTTTGACATAAGACAGCCCCCCAGTTTGACAAAAGTGTTTCTTTTCTGTTGCTAAAAGCTAATGAAATATTCATGTCAAGAGCACTGTATTTGGAACCAGAGCGCCTGAGTTCTAGGCTTAGCTGTAACACGTCTTACCAAGGCAAGTCACAGAACTTCTTTGGACCTCAATTTCTTCATGTGTGAAACAGATCAAACTAAAAACTTTTAAAAAATGATAACTATTTCATTATAATTGAATTCCATTAACCCTATACATTTTATTTTATGTTTTTAAAAACATTCTGAGTATAAGGCCCACAGATGTCTCAAAACTCCTAAAGTAGCCTGTGAAAGAGAAGGGATTCAGACTCCTTGGACAAAATATATAATTTCTAAGGTATCATATGTATCTATAAGTAGTGCCTGTAGGTGTATCTATGTGGGGTGCTCTTTCTCCTGAGGTAGATTATAACCCATCTATGATGAAGGAGATAAGTCCTGGAAATTGTCTGAGGAACGTAGAAATTAACTGAATTGCATAAGTTCCAATAATTAGTAAATATTAAAGATGGTATGTGAATTTATGCCTTCCTGACTTAAAGACCAGCACTCTACTACATTATACCATGTCTTTCTAAGATCCTTCTTAATTCTTAAATTCTCTGATCCTCCAGACCTTATGAAAAATAGTTTCAGAGAGGTGAGGGGAAATATGCAAGGTAGGATTTTGAACTATATAGATATAATGCCTTTGATACTTGTTTACTTAGGTGAATTGAGTAAAAAAACCCCACATATATTCAAATAGTACAGGATGAAATTTTCTTTAAAAATGAACCATCTATCTTGTTTGTAACATAAGGTAAAGTCTACAGAGAAAATAGTAATGGCTCAAATAACTGTTTTCTTGAGCTGCTAGATCACATCGGATTTTGAAAGTTTCAAGTTTCCAAGGGTCCTTATGCCTCCATTTTTAGAGTTAAAGATGGATGCCAGATGGACACCATCTGTATCTGTCATTAATGGACTAAAGATTCTCTGCAATAGATTAAGGATTATGAGGGAATCTACAAGATGCATCAGAAATACATATGCAATTAAAATCTAATCAAGTGATTATCAGAAGTTTCATTATGAAGAGGAAATGAGAAAAACTGAATGTGATACTAAACTGTGAAATAATGATAAACATGTTTATCAAATGTTGAAAGACGCTAGGATGGCATTCATCCTAACCATATAAGCAATGCCATTATTGGCCATCGTATGTATTTGAAAGCTAACCTTTTTCCAAAAGATATAGGGATGTTATAAACTAGAAGTTAACTATACATGGTTTTATTATTGACATTTATACAAAATTGACAATAGCATTTAAGAGTTGCAAGGCATGGACATCATGGTAGAATAAGACAGCAGAGCCCCCACTCATGTTTATTTCATGAAATACTTGAGAATAACCCAAATTATTTGTATATGTTACAAATAGATTAAATTCATATTTGACAAAAAGTTTCTAAAAAGAAAAAAGTTCTGATGGCATTTTTAGTACCATTAAATTATGTACACATTTATCAAAGTCTCTATTGAAGTGTAAAAACAGAAGCAAAATATCATTTAATTTAGTAATAATTGTGTAGCCTTTAAAGTTTGTGAAGTTTATTATATAATTGAGCCCTATAACATTCCTATAAAGTAGCTACTACGGTTTTCATTATCTTCATTTTATAGATGAGAAAACTGAGGATTGAGGATTGTCCCATGATTCCATAGTTAGGAAGTACCAGAAATTGTATGATTTTAGTGGAATCTCCTATTTTTTAAATTAATCTACCTTTTATGGAAATTTGATGCAATACAATTACTCTTAGTAAAATCGGGGAACAAAAAGATTTTAGCAGTAGATGACAACATATATCAGCCCTGCCTCTGACATGCAGTTACATTGGCTATGTGATCCAGGGCAATTCAAAACCTCACAATTCTCTAGGTAACTCTCTTACATTATACATTCAAGAAAAAGTGCCAACAGGAGTATGGAATTTTATCATTCTGTAGATCCCTAGATCAATGAAGTTATAGGTCCAGAGTGTATCCCTATATTTATCAGTAAATATATACTAGTAAAAAAGTATTCACTTAATGAATACATATTTCAGTGGAGTCTCGAGGCCCTTCAGTATTCTTTTTGACCTCCTGTATATTTTTTGCAGTTTATAAATATTCTTAATCTGTGCCATTTGAAATTAAACACAAATATACATATACATATGTATATGCTATATTTGTATAATATATATTTACTACATATATGCTATCCTCTGAGCAACACAGAATGTGGAGAGTTCATCTCTTTATTCCTGGTATCTATGCTTCATAATGCAGTCTAATATCACATTGGTTTTGTTTTCATCTCTGGCTGTCACATCACATTGCTGGTTCACATTAAATAATCAAACAAAATTATCATGACTTTTAGATAAACTGTCTGCCTCATATTGCAGCTGAGTTAAAAAAATCAACTTCACAACTGTGAAACTTTATATTTTTCTTCACTGAATTTTATTTTTTAAAAAATTAGTACCATTTTTATTTACACTAATAAGAACATCAGTCACATATTAATAGTGCTTTTATGGCTTCAACAATTCATATAATACACACTGAATTTCATCTTAATGGATTCAGCTATATGCTGTAACCCATCTCAAGCCTAACCTCAAGGGATGTATGATCAATTAAATGCTGGGAATTTGAATTGCATTCCTCCATCCCCATGATAGCCAATCACACCCACTCTTATTCCATAACACTCTCTCTGCCCTCATCATCCCCTCTGCTTTGAACCAGATTCTGGCATCCTCACACAATTATCACCTAGCTACTACAAAGTGCCTATAGCAGCAGCTATGCAAGTGACATTCAGAAAATTCTCTACCTTACTTTACCCTACCTATCCTCAGTCATCTTGGGGCTACATCTGGGACAGTGACCACAGAGTAAGAGCCTTGTCTCCCTCTTTTTCATTTTGGTTGGAGAGAGTGAATCCTGTTGGATACTGGGTATGGGAAAATTGAAAAATTTATAAATTTCATTACATTATCTTTCTGCAAAAACACAACCCTCTTTGAAATGTCCCTATTACAATCCAGGAAGCCACCATCACTACTCTCCCTTGGCCCAACTAGCAAATAAAGTTGCTAAATGTTGTTGGTTTTACCTCTACATCTCTCCCATATGTTCCTTTATCTCTGTTCATACAATTATCCCACCCTCACAGTCCCAGGTCAGGCTCTCATTAGCTCTCATCGGACTATTGAAGGAGTCTCCTAATTCGACTTATCTCTTGCCTCATATATCTTCCCTCTCCAACTCATTCCGCACACAGCTGCCAAAATATTGTTCCTAAGGGGCAATATCTATCCATCTCATTCTTCTCATCAATAAACTCCAGTGGCTTACTAGGGACTCAAAGATCAAATGTTATAACATCCCTTTCCTGTTTTTAAAAATATTTTTTTTAAAAATTATAATGTATAGCATTATTACCATGGTCATACATGAATATACTTTACAAGTAAGTAAACATTTCAATATTAGGTGTGTGGGCCCCATAATTTTTACTTATAGGATGGATAATAAATTTTGTATCCCACTAATTTAATATCAAGCTTGAATCCTAATTCTGTCATCCAATGTGTTAGTTGTCTCTCTCAGCTTTGTGTCGTCTCCAAATCTGATAAGCATGCCAAGTATGTCTATAAGTAAACCATGATAAAAAATGATGAATAGGCTAGGGCCAACCACACAGATTTCTGGAGCTAGCCACTAGAAGTCTCCTGTCCTGCCCCTACCATTTGTTAACCATATGATCTCAGGCAAGTCAATGAATCCTAATACTCAGGAAGGTACCACCATCATTTCCAGGTAGGCAGATTCATAAACTCAATATCATTCTTGATTCCTCAGTATCACTCATCTCTCATATCCAGTTACTTGCCAAATCATGTCATTGTAGAAACATCACATTATCTCTCCACATTATCTCATAAATGTCCCCTTCTCTTCATTTATACCACCCTTATTCAGGTCTCATTACCCTTACTTGGACTATTGCAATGACCTAATTGACCTCCTTGCCTCAAGTCCCTTCTTACTCCAATCCATCCTCCATAGAGCTACTCCAAAAGTTTCCCAGCTGCTGTAATGATTTTCCTAAAATGGAGGTGTGATCACGTCCCATCTCCCACTCAAAACCTCCAGTGCTCTGCTATTACTTCTAGAATAAAATAGAAAGTTCTCTGGCCCCTTCCTACCTTTCTTGTCTTCTTATACATCATTCCCCTTCATTTATTTTACAGTGCAGCCACAGATATTTATTTGCTGTTCCTTACTTTATTTCCTTGCCTTTGCACTGGATGTACCTTATACCTTGGAATACTCTTCCTCTTGACCAACATTCCTTAGAATCCTTGGCTTCCTTCAAAAATCAGTTCAAATACCACGTTTTGTAGGAGTCCTTTCTTACCCTGTCCAGATGCTAGTGAAGCTCTAAGTTTACATTCTCTCTACTCTACTCTATCTCTATCTATCTATCTATCTATCTATCTATCTATCTATCTATCTATCTATCTATCTATCTATCTATCTATCTCTTCCACTATTTGACTGTAAAGTCTTTGAGGGAGAGGTGTGTTTCTGCTTTTTCTTTCTTTCTTCATTATTTAGCACAGTGTCTAGAGTATAGTAAGCACTGAGTAAATGCTAGTGTATTGGTTGATTGAATTAGCCCTTCTAAGTCTTAGTTTCGTCATCTGTTAGAGGTGGGATAATTAGAATTTACCTACTTTGTTCTTTTGGATTAAAGGATATCATGACTATGAAAATGATTTGCAAATAATGTCTCACAAAATGTTAGATGTTGTGCCACAAGAATCCACATTATAAGTATTAGTTTTGCATTACTTCCTGGAAGATGAATGAAATGCTTTATTTGGCCTTTTGGTATGTCTCTGATTTTCCATCATTTTATTACCAGAAGTAAAATAAATGAGTTCTTTGCCATTATAGTGTAGATATTTTAAAGTCACCATTTTTAAAAAAGGTAATCACCACCACTACCAAAACAGTGTCAAGTATGGAGGTGATGAGCCCTGCAGAGTTATGAAAACATCACGGATTTAATTATTGTAGTATTCCCCCAATTCACATGTGGCTCCCACTAGTTTTGAAGGGAGCTACATCTGACAAGGCAAATGCATAGTATTTACTAGAAGAGTTGAGCAATTATGGGCAGCGTGGGTAAATTACTGATACTATGGGAACCTTAATTGAATCCATTGCTAGACTCTTCTATGTCTATATGTGCAGCCTTAATGGTGTGGAGGGCAAAGAAAACTATGTCAGCATAGATAGCATTTTTTTTTTCTTTTTCGAAAACAGTAACAGTGAAGCATGAGGTAATCTTGCACTAGTCAGAGCCTAAACAGAGTAAGATGTTGAATCTTAAGCTTCAAATCTTGAGAGGAACATGCAGTAATTGGAGAGGGCTCAAGAGGAAAACTGCAAAGATGATTAAAGGGCTAGAAAATGGAATCTGGGAGGAAAGGTTAATGGAATGTTGATTATTTAGCTTGGAAAAGAAAAGATTAAGAGTGATTCAATAACCCTTTTCAGGTACAGGTATACCTTAGCGCAGGACACAGACATTTTCCTGAAAAGTTAAAACTAATAAATTGAGAAAGACAGCTGAAAGTACACCATATTTGGAATTAGTCTACCTAGATCTGAATCTTCCTCTGCCACTTTATATCTCTGGGACCTAAGATGAATCATTTAAGCTCTCTGAGTCTCAGTTTGCTCACCTGTAAAATCTGGATAATAATATTTTCACTACCTAGCTCACAGGGCTATTATAAGAAGCAATTGAGATAGTATGTATCAAGTGCCTGGCACCGAGTAGGTATTTAATAAAAGTTTATTGATTGCTTTATGATGGATAGTTTACATTTGACTTAATAAACTGAGCATAAACAATTATATTTTCAAGTTGAATAAAAGGTAACATGAATTATAAGGCTGACCATACCCCATGCAGATAATTACATCCATAAAGGGACCACTGTAGCAAGAGGCCAATGTTGGGAAAAAAGGATTTCCCTTTTTAGTAAGATCTTTTGAATTCCCTACTTTATTTTCCTCAAGGTTCCAATATATATGTTTACACATTCTCTTTTTTTTCCCTGCATTCTCTTGGCTGAGGCTGAAATGCATTTAAAAATGACCCTTAATCTTCAAAATTTCTGGTAGTGGTCCTTAGAAATCAGAACTGTGGATGTGTTCAATAAACTAAGGCAAAATTGACTTACAATAGTTATTTTTCATGTGATTACAGACCTGTTGGATTTCTTGCAGGAGTGAGGAGAGATGGATTATTTCCCTCCCCACAAAGCTGTTGCCTAAATTCATTGCCCTTTTTCAAGGCTTTGCTCAGGTACAACCTCTTCCATGAGGCTTTCTCTGAAAAACAAAAACGAACAATCTTGCAAAAGGAGTTTTTCATTCAACTCCAACAAATAGAACTTTATTCAAAATAAATCTCCCTTCTTGAAACTGTCATCCCAGTGGGCCTGAACTTCTATGCACTTGTTGTGCCTCAGTAGTTCAATGGATAGAGCCCTGGACTTCTGGGGTCAGGAAGATCTGAGTGCAAATCCTACCTCATATTCTGACTGTGTCACCCTGGGCAAGTCAATTAATCTGCCTCAGTTTACTTATCTGTAAGTGGTGACAACAATAGTACCTACCTTTCAGGGTTGTTGTGAGGATAATATTTGTAAAGCACTTAGCACAGTATCTGGCACATATTAAGTGCTTAATAGGTGCCTATGGAGCTGTATTCCCTGCCACTTTCTAGCTGTGAAATCTTGAGCTAGTTATTTTACTTTTCTGAATCTCAGTTTCTGTGTGTGTGTATATAGGTATGTATATATGTGTGTACATACATATATCTATAAACACACATGCATGCGTACATGTATATATATATACACATACACACATGCTACATATAAAATATATGAAAGGATGGTAATCTTTGAATTTCTTTCAGCACTAACCTCTCTGAGCCTCAATTTACTTAATAATATACATATGTGTGTATACATATACATATACATGCATACACTATGCATAAACATGAATATGCATACATACATACATATATATATATATACATACACACATATATGAAATGCTGGCAATATTTGAGTTTCTTTTGAGGTTTTAGCACTGACCTTACTCAGCCTCAATTTATTTAATGATAAAATAATAAAGTAAAATGAAAGGCTTGGACTTGGTGAACTTTGAGAATGTTCTATATTTTAGGCTAATTTTTGATCTTCTTGAAGTGATCGTAACACCATACTATTTTGGAATGCCTTGCTTTTGCCTTGGTAAATGTTTAATTTGATGCAACAGAGTGTAGTTTGGTAGAATGGGATGGCAAGAGAGAACAAATAAAAAAAATTTTTGAAGTAATGCATCCATAAATGGCTATCAAGAACAAATAAGAAAACAATGAAGATCTGATTGAGCAAAAGGAGAGCTTGCTCTATTGCATGTGGAAAATTGCAAAGCACCTTTAAGGACCCCAATGTCTCCCAGAAACAAAGGCCCATTTAAAAATACCAATATTATACTGATATTGTTGTACGGATGCAAGTCATGCAACACTAAAGTTTTTGAAAAACAAAATGGCAGCAAAAGTCAATGAAGAGGTGCATGGTGAGCAAAAGTAAGACCCAACACACAACAAATAATGAACTTTGAGAAGAACTGAAGGAAAGAATGTCATCAGAGGAATGTATGACTGACACATAAGGCTGATCCTGTTTCAGGAGCAAGGAGATAACCAATGGAAAGCTCATGTGTTCCTGCGTTTTCCTACATATATCAGAAGAAAACAAAGAACCATCAAGCCTTGTTTGAGGTGTCCATTGCTGTGTCCTTTGGAGGTCATGGATAAGATCTGAACAGGATGGGCAGACCTGGTTGGTCTGCGATCTGCACCCTTAGAGACAACAACCACATGATGAAATCACACAGCCAATATAAATATTGAAGGAGAAAGAGGGAACTAAGTAGCAAAATACTACAAAGAAGAATGGGTGGAGCAAGATGATTCTTACCTGATTGGCTCACATTAAGCCCATTGGAAATATGGGCCAGTGATCTCAATCTGGAAAATTCAAGAGCTCAAGTTCCAAAATTAATCTCTGAGTATTTCAAAAGATAAAATGCCATCATAATCTGGTAGCCTGAGGGAAACATACGGCTCCTGGTACAGAAGGGATCAAGGGCCACGTTAATCCTAGTTAAGGATTATGTCAGAATCCTTAGGTGTAATTCAGTCTGGACTGGGTATGTTGCTTTTATATTTATTTCAAATTATATTATCTGTTATATATTTCTGAATTTATACATTTTCTTTTCTGCTACAAATAAAACTCCAAAAATTACTTTTATTTTTTGAAATCTGTGGAGACAAGGGCTAAAACAGTAAACAAGAAGTGAATGTTAAGATCAGAGGTGTTTTGGAGACAGTGGAGAAGGAATAAGGTCATTTATAGCAGATCTCCTAATTCAGCTAGCCAAGTCAACTGAGGCAAAGTTCAGGAGAATCATGCTTCAGGTTGAGGTTTAATGATCAAGAAATTTTAAAAGTAGTGAAATGTGAAGGACCAAAAGCTGCAAGTCCTCTGGACTGGTGCACAGTAGGTGTCAAGGAAAAGTGACTGGAAGTCAGAACCCTAAGGCCCAAGGCTGTATCCTTCACAATACCCTAGAAGATTACAAATTCCATAAGGACAGGAAATCTCTCTTTTCCATTCACATCTTTCAAAGTACTTTTCTTCCTATAATGCTCTAATTGGGTGAAACTTCCTTTATGAAGCTTTCCTTGTTGTCCCTAGTGAAAATATTTCCCTTCTTCAGATTGATCTATTGGCAAATGAGAGATCTAAACCAAATGCTCTATCACATTCTATTATACACTTGATTAATATGGAGTTTTGTTGAATGAATAAGAAAAAGATTTAAAAGCTTACTATGTGCCAGGCATTATGCTAAAGACTCAGGCTCAGGGGACAAAACAGAGACAGCCCCTGCCCTCTCCTTACATTCTTACAAGGGAAGACAACACACATAAAAGAATGTTGGCCAGATGGATATTTTAGACTGGAAAGCCCAGGAATGGTGAATATTATATGACAATTAACTGACATGATTATTATTCCCCAAACTAGAATTGGAAAGGGTTGCTTGAGGAACACTTATTCTGAGGAAATTATTTGTGATATGTGAAGTTCTCTCTAAATGTGAATTTGTTATTTTTAGTTGTATTTCATATTTGATGATATGTTTGACCTTATAACACTTAGGATGAAAGAAATGACAACTATTAGTAGTACTGGATAATGGTAACCTGTTTACAACTGTCATTTGTATGACTGCCTCTGAAGAGATTATAAATTTATTTTAGCAGAATTTCATACTTTAGGTAAAAACATATGCCTAAATACATATGTATGTATATACATATATATGTATATATATATACATATACACCTATGTGTATTTTTTAAATCAACAATCTATGTTTCATATGTGAAGATGTACTGAGATGCTTCTTGTAGGACATTAGTTCTGAGTTGTTAGTGTTAACGTATTCATCTTGAGCCAGCCATCGTCTTTCTCCAGGTACCATTAGTGATCAGCATCTCACATCTTCTGGACAGCTGGATGAAGTTAGGGAACAATCTGTGAGCATGGAACTCATTTTTTTTCCTCTGGTTAACATTTGGATCAAAATAGTGACTTCATCTTCATTAGTTCCTAGATATCTCTAATTAACTAAGGGAACTACTACAGATTAGTCATTAACATGTTCCAGATAAAATACAGGGTTTTTTAAATTCTTTTTTTTAAATTGCAAAATTGAATATAAACAAACATTTCAAGATATTAAGAACAGGAAATAGAATTAAAAGGGACTTATTTTGTTGTTAATCTAATTGTTATTCACAATCATAAAAGAAATGAGTGTAGTAAAGTCTAACAAAGTAGTAAGAAAATTTTTCTGTTTGTGTCTCCTGAACGTTTTTTCCCCTGTGCTTTTAAATATGTTGAAAAAAAAATAGGCGAGCCAGTGAGATGTTGAAGGGATTCAAGAGACTTGGTCTTGGTTTTAACATTTAATAACTCTATGATAATAGCAACTCAGATTGTTTCATCATCTGTAAAATGGACTTAGTGACACATTTTTTATCTGAGAGGAGGTCTGTTGTTAGGAAAGACCAAATATGAAGTGCTATTATCATAGAAGACACTTAAAAGGTTATTTAGTTTTGGGTTGGAGAAGGACATATTTGGCAGCCCAAACAAGCTGAAAACTTTATCAAAATGACCGATCATATAGTAAGTCCCTGGTGATTCTGACCCTTAATCTGCTTTTTTTTTCTTTCTGTAACATGTAATCAATAATTGGAAGGTTTGTCATTAAAATCATTAAGCCAGATGTTTACCATTATGAATTTGAAACACTGCCCTTTTGTTACACACTTGGTGTGGTTACATATCCCTTACAAGCCAAGATAAAATTTATCGAAGCAAAGATGCTATTATTTGTCAGTTCTCACAATATCATAGTTTCACTCAATGAGCAATACATTATGACACAATATGAAACACACAGTTCAACATTTGAAAAACATATAGAATCATTATGTTCTTAGCACATTTCTAAGAAGTAACTATCTCCTGTAAATTAAATATCTTTTTATTTCTCAATAACGAATAAATTTTCTCAGTGAGAAATCAAGTTCATTATCTGATCATCTTTCCCTAAACTATTCTCCAAAGACCTTGAACTACTTTTTCTTTGAGATGCTAGATGGCACTGCTAGTCAAGGCTTTGTCTAGTACAGCTGGCTTTCATAAAAAGTAATTCTATGAGCTACGAAAGGGCATGTAAGATATGATTTAATCTAAAGAGTAAATGTGTTTGGGTATGTATGGTGGAAGGGGGCCCACAGTGAACTCATAGTCAAGTTTCTCTAACAAGGTGACTCAAATAGATGTCCTTTAAAAGAAATAAACTTTAAAGCCACTCCAGGATGAAGACAAAACCAAGAGAAGATTTGATGGCCAATCACTTTGACTTGTTAATTAGTAAAATTAATACAACAAATTGATCAGAGGGTACAGTATTTTTGTTTGTTTGTTTTTTTAAGGAGAGAAGATGGGAGGGAAACCAAGAGGTTTCTGAATACGGTTTGTAGGAATCAATGTCACCATATATAAGATGTGGCAATTATTTTCCTCCAAGCACAGAGCCTTCCATAAAAGGTGCATGGGGAATGTCTTTCCCTCTTGCTTTTCCCCTGAATCCTTTAGCCCTTGAGATAAAACCTCAACTTCCTCTTATTTTATTGGAATTTTGCTGAATCAAAACAGCATCCTGTTCTCAGGTAATTTATGTTGGCCGCCGCTTAGACCTGAGTAAATGGGTATGGTTTTTGTTAAAAAGCAATAGCTTTACACCCCAAGGGCGATTAAAAACCTGCACTCAAAGAAACTTAGGAACCTTCAGTCCTTCCGAGGCTGCATAAAGATTTGTGTCTTGAATAAGTTTATACAATGTTATTGTCTGTTCCTTCTCTATGTTTAGTTAGTATCAAATGCCCCTCTTTTGTTTATTGTGCAGTAAGCTCACAAAGAAACTTCAAATTCTCAGCCTTTTGTGGGGACATTTGGAAACCCTGCCCTAAAGTTCCGATCATCCAAACGGAACCTTCAGCATTCTGACCACTGGCTGGGTCACTGGCTAGGCCTTCAAGGCTCACCTGAGTAATTTGAGAATCCCCTTCAATCTCTCTCTTTGATTTGCCTTTCACAGGCCAGTACTTTTTATTTCTTCTCCTCTGTCTGCTATCATGTTAACAAGCAAAGGAGAATCTCAGCAGCTCATTGACAGCACAATAAAATGAGATTAGAATTACACTGTCTGAAGAATGTCTTACTTCAGGGCTTTCCACTCAGACCAGGGACTGTGTGTGCCTCAGTGATCAAAAACCCCAAACAGATATGGCTGGCCACTAGGAGTCTTTCCCCAGGTTGCTTGACCATGATCTACAAAAACCCCTTGGAGAGACTTTCAAGTCCAAACAACCCAACATCTTTCACGTCCCATCCATGATACCGAGATCTGGCCCCTGCCTGGACTGTTTTTGTCCAATTAATAACTGAGGCCTCGTTGAGGCTTTCAAATTTTTGTTGGAGGGGATGCGAATGATAAATGTTTTGCAGTTAAAGAATGAATTCCTGCTGTTTCCTATTAGGAGTCTATTGCGAATGTATTTGTTCATAAGAGGAATGTTCCAAAAGTTCTCTGTTCTTTTTTCCCAAGGTGAATGCTAGGCTAACTACCTCATGGCTGCTGGAAACTCTAGCACCTTCCACAGGCATCCTTACTGGACATAAATAAAGATTAGAAAGATTAGAAAGACAGAGATGCTTGTTATGTAAAAACATTCCAGTCCAGCATAATGGAATAGTGTGACAAAGAACCTCAAGTTAATATCTAATCTAAAATACACAGGCTGGCTTTGATCCTTCTAACTAGGCTGACCAAAAAGGCTAAAGCAAATTGTCTTAATTGTGTTTATATTTTCAAACCGCATTTTCCGTATACAATTAAGTTACTTTAAAAAAAAATCGCTAATTGAAGGGACTTGTCTTTAATAATAAGGTCTGGGTTTATTTGATTAAAATGTGATTTGGCTTAGACAGATGTCTAATGTTGTTTTCATTAACCCAATTACATTTCCTTTGCTGTGATATTGGCCTGCACTGGATTCTATGTGCATGAATTTCACTGTGGATCATCAGGTGGCCAGTAAACAAATGGATTAATCCCTCCTAAAATAAATATCTTGGAGTTTTGTGAGTTCTGTTTCTCAATCCTTCCTTATTCCGCATAATTTAGATATTGGAGAAGTACGTGGCATATATGAATAATGTATATGTGTATTGGTTTGCATGTGATGGAAAGCTGAGCAAATAAAATAGCTTTAAAGTGGTCTATATATTATTAATTATTGCAACAGAATGACTCTTAAATTGCCCAGGCCATTTTATTAGGGACATAGGGAACTAAAGAATTTCTGCACCACAACAGCACAACAATTCTGCAACAGATTATGCTGTTCAGCTGGCCTCATTCCCCAGCATTCAAATCCAGGCCAGTGCTGCTTTCAAAGGCAAAGGCGTGCTAGCCAGCAGCAAATAAGCCTTAAAAGAATTTTCTTCTGTCCTATGTCCATGAACTGCCATAGGGATCATGTACTATATTCAGAGAATTTTAGCACTTGACATTTTTAGTAAGACCAGTGGGGCATCCCAACATGTTATTTCATACTGTAACAAATGGAGTGCATATTAAATGATCTGGAGTTAGGTTTCTGTTTTGTTTTGAGAATCAGAAGAGACCTCAGCAATCATCTAGACCAGGGGTTCTTAACCTGAGGTCCATGGATTCCCAAGGGGACTGTGAATAGTTTTCATGAACTTGGATGGTGAAAAAAAATCACATATTTATTTTCACTAACCTCTAACTGAAATTGAGCATTTCCTTCAGTTATGAATATAGGCAGCAAACCGCAGTAGTAGTAGACTTCACCAGAGTGCCAAAGGGGTCTATGACAAACAAAAATATTAAGCACCCCTGATTTAAGTCAATGCCTTTATTTTGCAGATAAGTCATATTTGCTATATTTGCAGAAGCAGATATTGAGGATCTGGAAGCTTTTTTACTTGTCCAAGGTCATAAAGCTAGCTAACTAGTTATAGAGCCAATTCTACTACCTAGATCCCTGGAGTTTCTCTCTGAAGGTTTTCTGTCCCCACAGTGAACTCTAAGAAATGTAAAACTTAACACACATAAAGGTGATAGATTGCCCAAGTTGGTGCTAATTGTATGTGGCTTTGGTATTATGAAAAAGAAATTCTGAGTCAAATTTGTTAATTTTGTTTTAATTGTGTGAGCTTCCTCTAGGTTAATTAGTATCCAAGCAAATCAGATGCTTTATCCCTCTTTAATACTTTCATCTCAGGGTGATAGTTGCCTGAAGTTGCAATGCTTTTGATTAGCTCTATGTGATAATGAAAGCCATGAGAACAACTTCTGCAGGAGTCCTCTTTCTGATGTTACATATAAAACGGCGGAAGTCTGACAATATTTAACGCTCAGCTCTGTGTGTGTGTGTGTGTGTGTGTGTGTGTGTGTTTGTGAGAGAGAGAGAGAGAGAGAGAGAGAGAGAGAGACTCTCTTTTTGAGATCAGACTTCAAACTCATTATGAAAGTGGGAGGAATTATTTTTATCTAACATCCTACTATTTTATAAAGTGTGTTGTCAAGGTGAAGAGTTCAACCATTTTATTGGGGTGAAGAAAGAACCTCAGAGATCTACACAGTCAGCCTCTATTTTCAACTCTCCTATTGTGCAAAGAATTGAAAGTCAAATGTCAAAAACATGTGCAGCATTGAGGAATGAAGGGAGTGACAATAATGAGATCTGAAGGATTTGCATTGTGAAACAATTTCCACCAGATTGGCAATTCACCTATAATTTAGCAGAAAAATCCTAGAGAGTTGCCTCAAGGGCATGAAGTTAAGTGACTTGCTCAGGGTCATCTGGCTCACATGAGTTTGAGGCCAGATAAGAATCCAGGTCTTTCTGACTCCAGCACCAGCATTCTGACACCCAAATTACCTCCAATCATCATGATAATATGTTGCAAGGGCATAGAATTTTACAGTTTACAAAATATTCTATATGCACGATCTTTGTGACTCATAAAAGTAGTACAAGAAGGTACATACTCCAAGTCCTATTAATGAAACAGCTCATGTGGAAGAGAAATGAGATCTGGTCTGCTTAGCCTCAAAGGTACCACTAGGATAAATTGATTGAATCCAAGGAATGGCATGAAGGGAAAACTTTCTAATAAGAGCTGTCCAGAAGTGGAAAGGGCTATAAGTCAGGAGGCAGTGGGTTTGCACTCTCTAGAGGTCTACAAGCAAAGGCTGGATGACTAACCACATGTTGGGGATTTTGGAGAAGAGCTTCTTGGTCAGGTACCAATTGCACTGGATGACCTTTAAAGTCCCTTCTAATGCTGAAATTCTGTGATCCTACACATAACCGCTCACGTTAAGCTAAACCTGTTGATCACTAGGTTTTCCTTGTGTTCCTTATGTTCTGAGCTAGAGGACATTTACTGCAGGCAAAAAATAACTAAGTGGATAGGGTTGCCAAAGACAGCTGGGGGTTAAGAAAACAATAATAATTCAGTTGTCCAGATGTGGTGTAAGACTCACTAGTGGGAGTTCACATTTTTCATGCAGCTTCTATTATGAGATGGTCATTTTGATTATAGATGCTTATCACGTGAAATTGCTAAGACTGTAGGCAGAGCTAAGACTTTGTTACACAGTAATTCCTATAACTAATGTAATTAAAAGGAAATGTGAAACTGTCCAGAAAAGGAAACTAATTTCTCTGCAGCATTAGTAGGTGCCACCTTCAAGTTTTATATCTGCCAAGATGTGTTTCCGGATCCAAAAGGGAGTATAAATCTATGAACTAGTCCATAAATTTAGCAATTTATTAACTATGAAAAAAATATCATAGTGTTAGAGTAGGAAGGGACCTTGAAGGTTAGCTAGTCCAACACCCTTCATTTTATAGATGAGTAAACAGAGGTCCAGAGACGTAAAGTGACTTGCCCATATAGGGAATATGTGGCAAAGCTAGAATTAGGACCCAGTTATTCTAATTCCAATTTTAACATTCTTTTCATTGCTTCAAGTGAATCCACTTCTTTGTGCATCAGTTCCTTTAGGATCAGCTAAATGGTATAGTGGATAGAGTGTTGACTCTGGAATCAGGAAGACCAGAGTTCAAATCTGATCTCAGACACTTATTAACTGTGTGATTCTGGGCATCTCACTTAACCCTGCTTGCCTCAGTTTCCTCATGTGTAAAATAAGCTGGAGAAGGAAATGGCAAACCACTCAGTATTTTTGCCAACAAAACCCCAAATGGGGTTACAAAGAGTCATACACAACTGAAACAACTGACCAACAACAGTTTCTTTAAAATAAAGCGGTTTTGTTTCCCAATAGATGTGACCAAAGGATATAAACAGTTTTTAAAAGATTTGAAAATTATTTACAGTCAAATGAAAGCTTGCACGAAATTGATAAGAAAACAAGAAATAAAAACAACTTTGAGGTTCACCTCATACCCAAATATTGGCAAGGATGACAGAAAAGGAGCAATGTTGATATTAGAGGGTCTGTGGAACAGTCACACTAGCCTAAGGTTGGTGGAAGGATTGGAAGCAAGGATTGCTTCAACCATTATGGAAATCAATTTGAAATTAATTTTAAAAATGATTAATATGTACATACCCTTCTAACTCCTAAGGAGGTCAAAGAAAGAAAGAAGAGTCCCATACATTCTAAAATATTCATAGCGGCACAGAACTGGAAATAAAATGGATGTAAACTGATAAGACAATTATTACTGTATATTATGAAGTGTCAAATATAAAGAATTCAGAAAAGCACAAGAAGAGTTATATGAAGTAATGGTAAGTAAAGTAAATAAAAACAGGAATGTAAAAAAATCCATTTCACACAGATTGCATCACAAGAAGTGGGTCCCAGGGTATAGTTGGGTATCCTTTGTGTATGGGTTGGATGAGATGAGGGCTGAAGTCCCTTCCAGCTCTCAAATTCTGTGTATACAAGGTGGAAGACTATGGGTGTGGAGTCTTGTATATGTGGTCAGATGTGATGGATACATTGATGTTGGCTTTATTGTGTACCTTTATTTTTATAATGTTTGTTATAAGGGAAGAATTATTCAGTAGAGGAGAAGGGAGAGTCATATGTAGAGGTGAATAAGATAAAAAAGGAGAAAGAAAAAGCACCAATAAAACAAATAAATGATAACTAGCATTCATAGTACTTTAAAGTTTGCAAGGTACTTTAGAAATATTTCATTTGATTCTGACAACAGCTCTGTGGATCTGTGAAATCAGTGTTATTAGATCCACATTTTCACAAAGGAGGAGACTGAGGCTAAAAAAAGTTTGTGTCACGCATAGGCAGAGTTCCAATTCAGGGTTTCCTGAATCCAATATCATTACTCTATCCACTACACCACTACCTTAGAAACACAGAATCAAAACATTGGAAGTGACTTCAGAAGTTACTTAATTGGCCTATTTAGTGTCCAAGGTCTTACCTGACTCTTCAGTTCTAGGACTGTACAACAGGAGCTTACTTTACATCTTTGTTTTTTTTAAAAAGAATTTCTTCAACATTATTTACGTGAATGTATAATCAATGAGAATGCTACTACATGCAGTGTAACTTGGTCTTAATGAGCAGAATCTAGAGAAAATGCCCACTCTGTATTTTTTAAATGTGATTGTATCACAAAGTACAGAGTCCGTTCACAACTTTAAAGAATGTTACTCATTTGAATAACCATGAAAATCCACATTATGAAAGATGATCTAGTTTACTGATAGAATAATTTAAATTCACTAATGCACCTTTCTTTGCTGTTTGCATTATTTGAGCACCATACAGCATTCCCTCATTCCTTTAACTATCTCAGAGTTTCTAATGCACTTTGACAAATGTCTACAAAGCATGAGGCTAATTCTTCTAACTTCATTAAAAAATCCATTTCGCACAGATTGCATCACAGAAAGTGGGACCTAGGGTATATAATGCCGATTTGTATATCTAATGCACAACTGGAGGGGCCTACCTTCCATGGAAGAAAATCAGTAAGGCAATTTAAAAAAAAAAGAAAGGGGAAAAAAGTCAAGACACCTCTTCCATCAGCAACAAAATAATAAAATAATGAACTACAAAGCTGGGTAAATTAGATAAACTGGTGTCACACTAAAGAAAACCATCCTAGCTCATTAAAGGCTAACATCTGAAACCACTAAGCTATCTGTTCCTTACACTGCAGTACTACAAAGGTGCTAAATTACAGGGATCAAATTAACTCTTCATACCTTTAGACTTTTATCTGAAACCTCAACATAAATGCTCAAAGTAAGATTATTTACTTTGAAAAGGTGTTTGAGAATACTGTAATAATATATATTTCTTTCCTATGGCCAAACTTTAATGGCAAACAAACAGAATCGTTGACAAATCCTAGTTTGTGCCCAGCTGGCATGCTCCCACAGGGAACCAGGCCGACTTATCAACAGTCACACCACTCACTGGAAAGAAAGCTCCTGATTCTTAGAAATCAATCTATTACTTTGTCAATTTTTAGCTATTAGTGTTACTGCTAAGAAAAATCCAATTACAAGAATCAATATTTTAAGAACATTTGATACTAATTTAGTACCAACATTTAAGAAATGTAAATGACATTAAAATACCCAAACCAATTATTTTGTAAATATTTAGCTTTCCAATAAGGTTTTAACCAAATAGCAACCACGTGATGAAAAACAGCTGTTTCTATTTGAAATCATGCCTACTGAATATTTCAAACCACTTTTATTTAATCTCCTGTTTGTTTTGAAAACATTACATTTTACCAAGTTGGGGGGATGGGTTCTGTTTTGATATATGCAGAAACCTTAAATGTAATTTCACACTTTTACTGTTACATTTTTGCATGAAATCATTCATTTAAATTTTGTCCAAAATACACACTGATGCAAAATTAAACAGAAAAGGAAGATAATAAATGGATTAAAAAAGAAATGATTTTAATGTGAGGAGTAAACTTATATAACACTAGACATGGATTGGAAAATTTCTGAAAATAGTGAATGAAAGACCTGAAAGTACTTGTTTGTGTTTTCCTATTCATCTGAAATTGTTTCCACAGGTTGATTTCAATTTGCAATTGCATATTGGACCCAGTAATTTCTTTCTCTGAATATGTAGATCTGAATGTTCTACCTATGTATATCGCACATAGTTATATCTAGTTTATTTGAATTTGATTAATATAACACAGCATCATTCTACTTTTAATTTTCTTGTTCAATCCTGCCATTTGTAAACAAAACGGAAGCAGCAACAATGGTTTTTTAAAAGCTATGTCAGTAGAGAGGACTGCTACTATCCCCTTATCATCCTAAGAGAAAACGAGGGTTTTTTGGTCATCCACTGTGGTTTGCCTCCATGGAGAAAGGCAATCGATACTAGCGGTGCTTGTGAGAATTTTTTTCCTTTATAGTCTTTGGCAGGTGCACAGTTTAACTTGTTTTTGAAAGTCTTCATGGCAGTCCTTAGATGTGGACAGTGTTCACAGGGGGAAAATACAACAGTATTTGTTGAATTATGAAAATAGTTGCAACAGTGAGAAGAGTCTGCTACATGAAATGAAACATTGGAAGATGAATGAGTCAGTTGTAAAGTGTCATTTGAAGGACTGATCGATCTCTCCTTAATTTTGCCTACAACTGGGTAGAAATTAAAAAAAAGCAAACCAAAACAACCTTGGGACATTTCCCTTCAAGTTACAATAGCTGCTATTTATTTCTGCGGCCCTGATTTGTTCATATGACAAATGCAGTTCAGTTTTCGGCATATTCTAGACAGCTAAAGATAATCTGCATTTGGGCTTCCTCCCTTTGCACCGTTTTCCTCTATTTCTTCCTGGGGTGCTTAGTTGGCTTAAGAGTCCTGTCAAACTCTCTCTGAACACATTATTACTCCCTGCTCCAGCTTCTGGCTTCTGTGTTTCTAATCAGGGTATCCATTAAACAGTCACTGGGGTTATTGTTTGGTTATGTTTGCAGTTAGTAGCTCTTAGCTTTATCTGCTTAGTGGTGGTTTACAAATTCTTGCTAATGCTAAATTAGAACAGTAATTTCTGCCGGCTTCTACAGTTCTTTTCCTTTCCCCTCCCCCTCCTCCATTCCCTTCCCCTTGCTGTGAGCCTGGTGTGGGGGAGGGGGAGTGCCCTGCCAGGGGATGAAAAGCTTTAACATACTCACCCTGTGGGACTGAGGTTAAAGAAGATCACAGTTGTCTCGCCTGGGGATCTGGATCTCATTAATGTCACCAAGTTGCACTGAATCCTCTGTGGCAGTAAGCTGGACTCTTCCTGCTGTTAACAGGCCTTAAAATGAACTGAAGTTCACCAAACTTTCTGCAGCTAAATAAACCCCCGGGGGTTAATGGAAGAAAAAAAAATGTCTCCCCTCGCAGAAGAGTTGGACAAATGGGATCGTGTTAGGACCACAACTCCACGCAGCTGTTTGATGTCTGCAAGGAGACTCAAGGGCTAAAGAACATAATTTGGGGGCCCCTCCTCTCGCTCACAACCTGCCTTCCCAAATAGAGCCCAAATAAAGCGAGGCCTGAAGCGCTACCCAGATGAGCCTTCCCGACTGTCCTTTTTTTCTAGAATTCTTGCCATCTGAACCATATCGAGCCCTGCCTTTGCAACCTCGTCTGCGTCCATTATATTTCAAGTGAAAAAGGGCACATCAGAAAAAGAATGTAAGAGGACTCTTAATTACTAGACCTTTAAGGGACAATATAAAAATGGACTCAGAAGGATTTTCTTAGTTTCCACTGAAGGCTTTACTGAAAAGAAAGGTGCGTTTCATAGTAAATGCATTCAGTCTGCTTGGTATGCTAGAGTATTTTTTTTTTTTTACCTGACCTGTGGTTTCATAGGAAGACGACACTCCCCTCTGTAGTTCTGTGATCTTCTAAGAAAGTTGCCTGTGACTCGCAGAGGATGAGTAACCTGCCTAGCGTCTCATAACCAGGCAGTGTCGGAAACCATTGAATCCATGATCGTCCTGACAAACCACTGCGTCTTCCTGCTTCTTATGTAAGAAATCTAAGCAAATCTAATAGTCACATACGGGAAGCACAGACCCTTTTGGGATGGCTTTTTCTTTTTTTTAACCAAGTGGTGGATCGGATGCATACCTAAGAGCTGCGATGGAAATATTACAGAACTAAAGAGGCTAGATATTTTTTCATGCTGAAAAGCTCCCCCCCCCCCCCCATGAATAGCAAGGGTTATTTGGTCTAAAAAAGTCTTGTACCAAAAAAAAAAATCAACCTTACCCCCACCCCATCTACATACATATTTTAGTTAAATCCAAAGTGAAGTCAAGTAAGAAATAGTCCCTTGAATGGGAGAAGTAGTTGACGTAATTATAATTCTATTATGGCTGGAAATAGATTACCTTTTCAGAGCACAAATCTAATTATATTTATATGTATACGTGTGCGTTAACAAATTAGAATTTTGCAAGGCAGGAGGAGGTAGTAACAGGGTCTAGAGATTCTCTGCTACCTCTACGGTTTCCCCATTCCACTAATATTACGCAGAGTTCAAGAAAGAAGCCTTTCCGTTAAAAGAAGTCACTGTCCAGCCTACAGAGTTTTCAACTAATGAGGTTCTTTAGACCAATTACTGGCTTAATGCCTGTCAATCAGCAAGCAGAATACAAGGACAGCCTCTTGGACTAATTGGAAAGGAGGCCAATCTGAATTAGTGAGCACTGTGAGTAGGAGAGTGCTTTTGGAGATACATAGTTTTATTACTTTAATGTACACATCACAACTAGAACCAGGTGAACAAATTCTACCTTTTAAGCTGTTGTCTAGTTTAAGTCATGAGTGAATATTTCCTTCTGTGATGCTCCCTGCCCTGTGACTTTTATGTCGCACCAGCAGTCACCATTAATAGGTGGGACTTAGGGCTACCATAATAAGCCCTGTGGAGTCTACTATAACAGAACATGACAGAAATGAAGGTCTGAGAGAGTGACAGGCTGTAGGGAAATAGTGGTTAAAGAGCTCAAGTACTTTGGGAACTATGTATTAAACAGTGGAGCCCTGTTTAGTGAAGAGATAACACTGATCTGTAATTAGCATATCAATTATTTGTATGTCAGTGTTGATTCAAAGGCTTGATGATGCTATTTCTTTCCCCTGTAATAAGGCAATAAGGCATTCCTTCCTCCTCTTTATTCTTAATCTTATTAGGGAAAGATAAACAAATCTTTTAATCTCTCAGTTCCTCAGACACTCCCAGAAACTGATTCACAGGTGAACGTCTGTATTATAGTAATAGTAGAGGGAGTTTCAATATGTGAAGTTCCCTGTGCTGATGAAATCATATTTGGGTGATGTTTTTGAGTATACTGTAGTGAATTAGTACCCCAGGTGGCTTTTTCACCTTTGTAATATGAGCTTTCTTCTATGGTATCAGGGAGAATAGAGGCATCTAATAAGGAGATTTGTTCACAATTTCACCAGTAGTTGTTTTCAGACTTTGGAAACAGCTATAAAGATTCAGGAGAGTGTGGGGGGGTGGGGGTGGGAGTGGAGAAGGGGATGGAAATGAGGGAGGGGGAGGAAGAAGGGAAACTTTAGTACCTATATGAACAAGAATAAGTTTGAATATAGTCTTATGTAGAGGAGATCTCAAGTGTAAAAAGGGGCCCCCCTGTGTTGAGGGGGCTGTTATTGTTTGGCTTGAAGGGAGGAAAATAGGCATCTCTGTCTTCTTATCCCCCACCCCTTTGTATAAAGGCAATCTTCATTTCTGACAGGAGGAGAAGCAGGAGATTGATGTCTGGAGACTGCTCTGTTCTCATCAGAGAGAGGGGGTACTGGGCTAGAATTATATCTATTAAATATCTTTAGTCTAAAAGACATAATTGGATTCAATCTAACTTCTGATCATTTTGTCATTTTGGGGGGTGGGTGAGAAGGAGGACTGGAGGCCTGTATTTAAGGTTTGATTCTTTACCTACTAAATACTAATTCCATAAAAGACAGAGAATAGCAAAAAAAAAAAAAAAAGAAAGCAAAAGAAAAAGAAAAGAAAAGAAAATTATCCAAATCATAGCAAAAGAGGAATCAGAGAAGGTATTCATAGGAGAATATATAAAAGAGAATAGAGGAGCTAGGTAACTTAGCTCAACCAAAAGAGAATGTTCTGGATCTCACCTAAAGGGAAACTCCTTGATGTCTCCACTGTACTTAACTGAGATATGGACATAATGGAGACTGCCAGTTCTCTTATGTCTTTCCAGCATCTTTTCCTTTAGTAACTTGAAGTGGAATTGTCCTCTTCCATCTTCCCTCTCAAAGTTGGAAGCCAGAAGCACCCAAAACAATTCAAATTTCAAAGACCTGAAGCCTGAGAAGACCCTAAAGAGACTGGTATTGAATAGTCCTAAAGGGGACTAGCTAAGAACTGAAGCTCTCACTAGCTCTACTCTGTCATTCATGCAGGGCAGGACATTCATCTCCACAAAAAAATCAAAACAAAACCAAAAACGAAAGGTATCCCTTCGATTTTCAGTTGTTGGCCACCACAAAGAGAATTGCTATAAATATTTTTTGTACAGGTGGGACCTTTTCCCATTTTTATGATCTCTTTGGGAAACAGTCTTAGAAGCAATATTGCTGGGTTGAAGGGTATGCACATTTTTGTAGCTCTTTGGGCATAGTTCCAAATTGCTCTCCAGAATGGCTGGATCAGCTCACAGCTCCACCAACAAAGAATTAGTCTTCCAACACTCCCACATCTTCTCCAGTATTTATCATCTTCTTGTTTTGTCATGTTAGCCAATCTGATAGATGTGATGTGATACCGCTGAGTTGTTTTGATTTGCATTTCTGTAATCAATAGTGATTTAGAGCATTTTTTCATATAACTATAGACAGCTTTAATTTTTCCTCTGAAGGGATGCCCATCAATTGGGAAATGGTATATGAATGTAATTGAATACTACTATTCTATAAGAAATGATGAACAGGAGGACTTCAGAGAGGCCTGGAAGGACTTATATGAATTGATGCTGAGTGAAATGAGAAGAAGCAGGAGCACATTGTGCACAATAACAGTCACAGTGTACAAGGACTGTTTCTCATAGACCTAGTCCTTCACAGCAATGCAAGTGCCTAAAACATTCCCAAAGGACACGAGGCAAAATGCTATCCACATCCAGAGAAAGGACTATGGAATCAGAATGCAGAATGAAGCAGAATATTTTCTCTTGTGTTATGTTTTGGTTTGGTTTCTTTTTTCTAAGGGTTTCTCCCATTCATTGTAATTCTTCTGTACAACATGACTAATGTGAAAATATCGTTACTAAGAATGAATGTGTAGAACCCATATAAAATTGCATACCATCTCAGGGAGGAAAAGAGGAGAGAGTGAGAGAAAAATCTAAGACTTATGGAAGTGATTGTAGAAAACTGAAAACAAATTAATTTTAAAAAAGGAAAGGGTACTTATAATGGTAATTTAAATGGGAACATCTTTTCCATTCATTAATAGGCCCATATGGTCTGTTGAAATCACATGGAAGCCTAAGTCACATACAGTGGGAGGAGATTTCTAAATGGGTAGAACAGAAAGTGTAGAGCAAAACTGGGAGGAAGTTGGTGAGAACGTTTAGGGAGGAGGAGAGAGGATGCAGGCAGGCACAGCTAGTCTTGTGGGAAGATCCCAGCAAGGCGGGGAGGGGGGGAGGCTTAGGAATGGCTTTGTACCCTGCAGTGCTAATGTATATTGACTTCCTAGTTACTCTGATGAATTTGCCTTTCTGGTGTTGGGATCTGACTTTCTGATATTTGAATAAATGTTTTCCTTCTGCCTTCTATATGGAGAGTCTCTTATATTTTGTGATTCAGAACTACTCTGGTATACTCATAGTTGCCCTTGGTGCAGTGAATATTGTCTTGGTGATACAATTGGCAACATGAACAGGGTTGCAGGGTATGAAATCTCTGTTTGGAGGCAAAAAGGCTTTAGAGGAAGAAACAGATATCCCAAGATGGGAGGATTTACCTTTTTCATCCCTAGAAAGGGAATGGGCTAAAAGCACTGGACCCTGTGAAAATTGGGAACCAAGGTTACAGATTTGAAACCTACAGATTTGGAAAGATGTCTGCAAGGAATACCAATAAAACTAGGGAAAGAACTGGCAGGAGTGTATAGGAAAGGATGGGTTTTATTAACAGGTTACTGTATTATGTATAAAAGCAGAGACAAGCTGCTGAAGGAAAAATTTCAGATGAGAAAAGAGTTAACTAGTTTGCATGGGAATTCTCAGTGTTTGGGCTCTCCTTTAAAAGAGCAAGCTGGAGGGTCTCAGGTGGTAGAAGAAAAAGATGTTCATTTAGCTCAGACCAAGAAAAAAGCTGGCAAAAGAAGTGTATGTATACAAACTTTGTACAGACCCAGTCTAGTTCCAACTGGGATGATTGCCAGGAGAGTCTATGAGAAGAAAATGTAACAAAGTCAGAGTTGGAAAATGAAACTGTGTTAGAGGGAGAAGCTTCTCAGGCAGAAGTACACTGAATACTAAGGCAGAAGCAGAAGAACTGAGGGGGAGGGGGAAGGGCAAAACAGTGTTTAGGGAGATCACTGAGGATTTTACTCAGCAGGGAGTCACAGATATTTTGAGTCAGATCATCTAAAGGATGGGAGAATCATTAATATCTTGGATGATGAGAATCAGTGGTGAAGGAGCCAGAGGAGTATTGATAGATGGCATGGATTGCTTTAAATGTTTGGGTCTTACAATCCTTTTGTACATCAAGGTTTTAGAGATTAAAATATGCAAGGAGGCAACAATATGGCTAATCTGTTAGCTTTGGCTGCAGAAGGAGGCAGTAAGCAGTATCCTACTGACTCAATGTAACCTATTGGAGATAGACACCGATATTCACTTGGGGACTGTTTGAGATAGTTAAAGGAGGAGCTAATGGAGACTGCCATGATGATCAGAAACACAGATGCATACTATGATACCCCCTTAGAAGCTTCTCATAGGAATATAACAGTGAAGATGACCCCTCCTGCTTTCAAGCACCTAGTTTTGACTCTGATTATTAGGGAAATAGGGCACCCTCTTTCTAAGATGATGAACAAGATTTCACTGTTAAGTAACTTAGGGGACTGAGAAAAGTTAAATTTCCTTAAGAGAGAAGAATAAATAGCCAGCAGATTCAAAGTCAGAATAGATTAACAAGAAAAGAATTGTTTACTGCTCTGTTTATAGCTCTTTATTGAGAACAGGGATAGATTTTGAAAGCATAGATGGTATTCCAACTAATGAACTATATAAAATGTACTGAGAGAAGGGGTTTGATACTACATGAAATAGAGAAGAACTGCCCCTACAGATCCTCCTGAACCCTTATATCCAAGTTTGTTACACCTTCAGGGAGAACAGGAAATTGGCTGAGTCCCAGCTCAGATTAAAGAAATACACAGACAGCATTACAGACCCCATATCAATTTGACCATAGACTGGAAAAAAATGGATCAAATACTGTAACTGGGGCATTAATAGATACTGGGGTAGAGGACTCCCTTATATGTAGAAACCCTCATAAGTCTGAACATGTGACTTCTATCACAATCACAGGACTGGAGGGGCTGAAATATCAAGAAGATAAGTCAAACCAATGATGAAAATTAGACAATTACTTAAGAAAGAATATATCATGGTAATTGTACCCATCCCTGAATACTTCATTGGAATAGACATATTGAGAGGTACACCTTTAAATCTATCTGTGGGAGATACCAATTTACGGTAAGGAAGATAGGAATTAATACAGTTTTAGTGGGTAAAATAAAAATGTATGCAATAATTTTACCTGAACTTCTGAAGTAATCACTTTAAGCAGTAGCATGTGCCAGGTGGGCACGATGAAGTTACCAATACTATAAAGGAATATATTGAGGCAGAAGTGTTAGTCCCTACAACCACTCAATATAATAATCCTGTCTGGCCAGTACAAAAGTCAGATGAAACATGGGGGATGACAGTGGATTATAGACAATTGAATAAAGTGACTCTTCTTTTGTACGCTGCTGTTCCAGATATGGTTACCTTAATAGAAAGGATTCAGAAATATGATGGGTCTTGGTAGGCACCTATTGATTTGGCCATTGCTGTCTTTACTATCCCAGTAGATTTGAAACAATGGGACCAGTTTGCTTTCACTTGGCAGGTGTGACAATATACTTTTACATACTTACCACAAGGATATCTGCATAGTCCCACTATTTGTCATGGGACTGAGGCTCAACATTTGGGTGAATTAGAGTTACTTGGTGTACCACTTAGCCACTACCTAGATGATATTATGATACAGAGAAAAAATGTAAAAGAAATGAAGAAGAGTTTGTTGTTTTTAATCGAGCATATGAAAAGTAAAAAGTGGAAAATTAACCCTGTAAAGATTCGAGGGCCAGTTCAAACTTTAAAATGTTTGGATATGCAATGGAATAAGGGGCTGTGAGAGATTCTCCCACAAGCCTTACAAAAGAATCAAGATTTTCCTATCCCTACCAATAAAAAAGAGGCCCATGGGGAAAATGGTCATTCAATGAAATAGGGGATCTTCAAGAATTCTTGATGAAAAAATCAGAGCTGAATAGAAAATTTGACTTTCATACACAAGAATCAAGAGAAACATGAAAAGGTAAAAAGGAAAGAGAAATCATAAAGAACTTACTAAAGTTGAACTGTTTACGTTCCTACATGGAAAGATAATATTTGTAACTCTTGAGACTTTTCTCAGTATTAGGGTAGTTGGAAGGATTATATACATAGAGACAGAGGGTACAGGTTGAATTGAATATAAAGGGATGATATCAAGCTTTTTCAATGGAAGGGAAGAGGTGGGAGGAGAGAGGGAAAGAGTGAACCTTACTCTCATTGTTTTTGGCTTAAGGATGAAATAACATGCATGCTCACATTGGTATGAAAATCTGTCTTACACTACAGGAAAGTAGGGGGGGGAAAGGGAATAAGTAGACAGATAAGGGGCATATAAGAAGGGTGAGCAAATGGGAGGAGGGGGTAATTAGAAGTAAGTACTTTTGAGGAGGGACAGGATCAAAAGGGAGAATAGAATAAATGGGGGAGGCAGAATAGGATGGAGGAATATATAGTTGGCCTTTCACATCATGACTGCTATGGAAATGTTTTGCATGACTACATATATATATAACCTATATGTAATTGTGTGCCTTCTCAAGGGGATGTGTGAGGAGGGAGGAAGAGAGAGAAGTTTGAACTCAAAGTTTTAAAATGAATCTTAAAAATAGTTTTCACCTGCAACTAGGAAGTAAGATGTACAAGCAATGGGGAATAGAAATCTATCTTGCCCTACAATAAAATAAAGGGGAAGGGGATGACAGAAGGGAGAGGTATGATAGAAAGGAGGGCAGATTGGGGTAAGGGGTAATGGGAATGCATGTTGTCTTGGGGTGGGTGGAGGAGAGAGATGGGGAGAAAATTTGGAACTCAAAATCTTGTGGAAGTGAATGTTGAAAAATAAAAAGAAAAGAAAAATTAAAATTAAAAAAAAAATAAAGAGGCCCAAAAGTTTATAGGATTATTTGGATACTGGTGACATCACATACTGCATCTAGGACAAATCTTGAAAGCTTAATACAAAGTTAGAATTTGACTGAGGACTTAAGCAAAGTAAAGCTTGTAAAGAAGCAAAGGCCACTATACAATTGACCCTAGAATTATGGCCTATGCAAAGTGGCCTGGTGGACTTACAAGTGACTGTACAGGATGAATATGCAAACTGGAGTTTATGGCAAAAAAAAAAAAGCCAAAATATACCCTTAGGATTTTGGTCTAGGAAACTCCTTTCATCTAGAATTCAATATACCCCTTTTGAAAAGCAGTTGTTAGGTGCATATTGGGCTTTGATGGAGACTGAACAACTGACTTTGAGCCATGAGGTAATATTAAGGCCTGCAATCCTAATTATGACTTGTGTAATGTGTACCCCACCTTCTCATAGAATTGAACATGCATGGTTTATTGATGAGACAGCAAAATATTTGGGTCCCAAAAGACAATGGAAAGCAATAGCCTATAACCCATGTACTAGGTGGACTTTGGAAAGTACTAAGATAGGTAGAAGCAGTGAATATGCTGAACTTATGGCAGCACATCAAGTTATCAAGGAGGAACAAGAACAAAGAGGACAGTGTCATATATTCAGTGATTCATGAGTGGTAGCTAATAAGTCGTCTACATGGATGCCCTTGTGGAAAAAACAAAATTGGGAAATTCATGGCAAAAATGTCTGGGGCAAAGTATTATGGGAAGATATATGGGTTACTATTTTGTCGGTTTTTCACATAGATGCTCATGTGGCCCTCACCCTGCCAGAATGTGAGTACAATGCACATGCTGTTCAACTAGCCAAGAGTACTACTCAACATATTGTCCCTATTCTGACACCAACTGATGATCCAGTACTAGCAAAACGGATCCATCAAACAGCCAGCAATTTAGGGGTCCAGGCCACACATCAGTGGGCATGGATATATGTGTGTGTGTGTGTGTGTGTGTGTGTGTATATGTGTATATGTTGCCCCACTGACCTATATAATGAATACAAAAGATCTTGGGGCAGAATATAATGGTAATTTAAATGGAAACATCTTTCCCATTCATACATATGCATATGCACACATCAACTGAAAAAGGAATGAACTGTATCAAGGGGAAAAGTATATGTATATGTACTTTTCCCCATTCATTAATAGGCCCATGTGATCTGTTTCAATCACATGGAAGTTTAAGTCACATGTGGTAGGAGGAGCTTGCTGAATGGTTGGAACAGGAAGGTTGGAGTAGAACTGAGAGGAAGTTGGTGAGAGAGGTTAGAGAAGAGGAGAGGGGATGCAGTCAGACAGGCACAGCTGGACTCATAAGAGTTTTCTTGTGGGAGGGTCCTGACAATGGGGGAAATGTGTGGGAATGGCTTTGTTCCCTTCAGTGCTAATGTGTATTGACTTCTTGGTCAGTATGAAGGATTTGGCTTTTTGGTGTTTGGGTTTGGATTTCTGATGTCTGAATAAATGTTTTTCTTCTGCCTTCTATATGAAAAGTCTCTTATACTTTGCAATTGAGAAGTACACCATATTTGTAATTGCCCTCAGTGCTGTGAGTATTGCCTTAGTGATATAGTACTTTACCAATAGGCTTTAGGACAGGGGTTATACTTATAAGATAGAACATGCAAAAATTCTACCATGAAAATAATCACAATATTTATTGTAGAGGATGAAGAAACAGAAGAATGTTTCCATGAAAAATTTGGTAAGAGTACCCAGAATAAGCAAATACAATATAGATTAAAAAAACTGAGCTCAATTATCTAACTTGTATAGGGTCATGCAACTATTTAATTGAATAATCAGGAATAAACCTTATCTCTTTCTCTCAGTTTTACTGTTTGTTTTTTGACTTTAATCAAAAATGGTTGTGATATATATGCATTTACCAACTGTTCCTTTCATTTACGTTGTTGTAGTCATTTTGTTTGTTGTTTTCCTTCTGGTTTAATTACTTTACATTTATTCATGTAAGACTTTTCATGGTTCTCTATAGTCATCATAGTTGTTTTTTTTCTGAGTGCAATAATATTCCATTATATTCATGTATCATGATTTGTTTCATCATCCCCCAGTTGGTGAGTATCTACTTTGTTTCCAGTTCTTTGCTACCATAAAAAGTCCTACTATAAATATTTTGGTGTATAAGAAAGCCGTATTTAATCAATAACCTACTTGAAGTATATACCTAGAAGTGGAGTCTCTTGGTCAAAGTTCAACAAACATTTATTAGGCAGACATTATGTGCGAAGCAGTGTGTTGGGCTATTGGGAAACAAAAACAAAAATGAAATATGTTCTGACCTCAAGGAACTGAAATTGTACTGTAGGGACATACTAGACATAAGTAAGTATATAGAGAGTATATACAAAATAATTTCAAGAGGGAAAGAATGCTAGTAACTTCAACAATCAGGAAAGGCCTTGTGTAGGAGAGAGCATCTAAATTGGCAAGGGGAATTGAGAAGTAAGGAAGGGATGCATTCCAGAACAATAGGGCCAGTTGTGCAAAGTTACAGAGACAGGAGACTGAATGTCAAAAAGCAGCTTAGCAGGCCAGTTTGAGTGAAACGGAGTATTAGAGTAGGGAAGCAATATATTTTTAAAAGACTGAGAAGGTAGGGCCAATGCAGGAACTTGCTTTATTTAACCATAAGTATTAGTTAAAGGTATTTTGTTTTTCTTTCTTTTTTATGGGATGGAAGTGGTTATGAGAGAAGATAAATTTGCCTAAATTGAAAAAAATAATAATTTTTAAAGACTGGAAAGATAATTGGAAGCCTTATTTTGGAACACTTGAAATGCCTGCCAACATATTTTGTATTTTAAACTAAAGTGAGAGGACACTACATCAAAAATTTATAATTTTTGTATAAGGATGTGGTATAGTCAGATTTGTGTGTCAGGAGTGTCAGTTTGGCAGCTTTGTGAAAGACAGTTAAAAGGAGAATGGAAGGCAGATAAAGTAACTAGGAGATTCTTATAATCATCCAGGTGATGATGAGGAAACTGAGGTAAAGCAAGACAGGTTAAAATGATTTAGCCAGGATCATACAGCTCCTAAGTGTCAGAGGCAGGATTTAAACCCAGGTCTCTCCTGAAGAAGGGGTCAATGCTTTTTCATTTATGATATGCTGCCTTCCAGAGATGGGATTACATTTCCATTTCAAAACCAAATATATCAAACAATGAATTGTCTTACACTTCATTTTCCTAACCTCTTTTGCTGAGAACCTCTCTCATAACCCTTTCTTGGGAAGACTTTAAATTTGACTGTGTAGATGGTATACCAAACAAAATTTGCTGAGCCCCCTAAAGGAATGACAGAATTAAAATGATGAATTGATGAAAGCAGGTAATAGCAGTGTGAATGATCAATCATAAATGTCAATGGAATAAGTAGTAAAAATGGAGACTAGAAGGGAGAAGTTTGGGGAAATCATGTAAGGAGGTGAACTCTGTGTAATATGTGAAAAGGAGAAAGGGACCTACTTTGGCAGTGAGAGAAGTGGAGAGTATCTAGGAAATGATGAAAAATGTTCTGGAATGTTTGCTCTTGGGAATACTATAGCCTTCCTCTTGGTTATGGTTATCCAAATCCTATCTATCTTTCAAAGCATCCATTACAATACCAACTTCTACAGGAAGCCCTCTCTGTCTATGCCAACCCAGTGATCTACCTCTTTTTCTTGTGAGTTCCCACAGTGCTTATTTTTTTTAATTAAATTTATTTATTTAACTTTTAACATTCATTTTCACAAAATTTTGGGTTACAAATTTTCTCCCCTTTTATCCCCTCCCCTCCCAAACACCAAGCATTCTAATTGCCCCTATGACCAATCTGCTCTCTCTTCTATCATCCCTCTCTGCCCTTGTCTCCATCTTCTCTTTTGTCCTGTAGGGCCAGATAACTTTCTATACCCCTTTACCTGTATTTCTTATTTCCTAGTGACAAGAACATTACTCGACAGTTGATCCTAACACTTTGAGTTCCAACTTCTTTACCTCCCTCCCTCACCACCCCTTCCCTTTGGAAGACAAGCAATTCAATATAGGCCAAATCTGTGTAGTTTTGCAAATGACTTCCATAATGGTCATGTTGTATAAGACTAACTATATTTCCCTCCATCCTATCCTGTCCCCCATTACTTCTATTCTCTTTTGATCCTATCCCTCCCCATGAGTGTTGACCTCGAATTGCACTCTCCTCCCCATGCCCTCCCTTCTATCACCCCCCCCACCCTGCTTGTCCCCTTATCACCCACTTTCCTGTATTGTGAGATAGGTTTTCATACCAAAATGAGTGTGCATTTTATTCTTTCCTTTAGTGGAATGTGATGAGAGTAGACTTCATGTTTTTCTCTCACCTCCCCTCTTTATCCCTCCACTAATGAGTCTTTTGCTTGTCTCTTTTATGAGAGATAATTTGCCCCATTCAATTTCTCCCTTTCTCCTCCCAATATATTTCTCTCTCACTGCTTGATTTCATTTTTTTAAAGGTATGATCCCATCCTCTTCAATTCACTCTGTGCACTCTGTCTCTATGTATGTGTGCGTGTGTGCATGTGTGTGTGTGTAATCCCACCCAGTACCCAGATACTGAAATGTTTCAAGAGTTACAAATATTGTCTTTCCATGTAGGAATGTAAACAGTTCAACTTTAGTAAGTCCCTTATGACTTCTCTTTGCTGTTCACCTTTCCATGGTTCTCTTCATTCTTATGTTTGAAAGTCAAATTTTCTGTTCAGCTCTGGTCTTTTCATCAAGAATGCTTGAAAATCCTCTATTTCATTGAAAGACCAATTTTTCCCCTGAAGTATTATACTCAGTTTTGCTGGGTAGGTGGTTCTTGGTTTTAGTCCTAGTTCCTTTGACTTCTGAAATATCCTATTCCATGCCCTTTGATCCCTTAATGCAGAGGCTGCTAGATCTTGTGTTATCCTGATTGTATTTCCACAATACTTGAATTGTTTCTTTCTAGCTGCTTGCAATATTTTCTCCTTGACCTGGGAACTCTGGAATTTGGCCACAACGTTCCTAGGAGTTTCTCTTTTTGGATCTCTTTCAGGCGGTGTTCTGTGGGTTCCTTGAATATTTATTTTGCCCTCTGGTTCTAGAATCTCAGGGCAGTTTTCCTTGATAATTTCATGAAAGATGATGTCTAGGCTCTTCTTTTGATCATGGCTTTCAGGTAGGCCCATAATTTTTAAATTGTCTCTCCTGAATCTATTTTCCAGGTCAGTTGTTTTTCCAATGAAATATTTCACATTATCTTCCATTTTTCCATTCTTCTCGCTTTGTTCTGTGATTTCTTGCTTTCTCATAAAGTCCTTAGCCTCCATCTGTGCCATTCTAATTTTGAAAGAACTATTTTCTTCAGTGAGCTTTTGAATCTCCTTTTCCATTTGGCTAATTCTGCTTTTGAAAGCATTCTTCTCCTCATTGGCTTTTTGAACCTCTTTTGCCAATTGAGTTAGGCTAGTTTTCATGGTGTTATTTTCTTCAACTTTTTTTTGGGTCTCCTTTAGCAGGGAGCTGATCTGCTGTTCATGCTTTGACTTCATGTCTCTCATTTCTCTTCCCAGCTTTTCCTCTACCTCTCTAACTTGATTTTCAAAATTCTTTTTGAGCTCTTTCATGGCCTGAGCCCATTGGGTGGGCTGGGACACAGAAGCCTTGATTTCTATGTCTTTGCCTGATGGTAAGCATTGTTCTTCCTCATCAGAAAGGAAGGGAGGAAATGCCTGTTCACCAAGAAAGTAACCTTCTATAGTCTTATTTCTTTTCCCTTTTCTGGGCATTTTCCCAGCCAATGACGACCTCTGAATATTCTCCTCACACCCACCTCGCCTCCTGATCCTCCCAGCCAGCGCTTGGGGTCTGAGATTCAAATGCTGCTTCCAGCCTTAGGGCTTTCGGCGGGGGCAGGGCTGCTATTCAGTGTGAGATTAAGTTCAGGTGCTGAGGTTGGGGCAGAGCCGCCTCTCAGGCTCAGTTCCCTCAGGGGGTTTATGCACAGACCTTCCACAATGGATCCAGGCTCCTGCCTCCTTGGGGAGCCCCGGTCTGCAGCCGCCTCTCAGCTTCTACCTCCCCGGGGGGCCTGAGTTATGTGGGCACCCCACTCCCCTCTCGACCCGCCAAAGAGACTCTCTCACCAACCCCCGTCACCTGTGGGTGGAGGGACTTGTGCGGCCACTGGAGATCCCGTCCCTGAAGCCTGCTAGGATCTTTTCCTCTCGGTGCCGCGACCGCGGCAGGTCTGGGCTGGGTTCCACGTCTGCAGCTCAATGGACCTTTTGCGAGAGGTTTGCAGGTCCCTCTGTGGGTGGAGGGACCCACGTGGCCGCTGGAGATCCTGTCCCTGAAGCCTGCTCAGATCTTTTCCTCTCGGTGCCGCGACCGCGGCAGGGCTGCACTCAGCTCCCAGTCCCGACGCCTAGTCTGCAGCACGAAGGACCCCCCGTGAGAGGTTTGCAGGTCTCTCCGGAACAGAAATCTCCCTCGCTCCAATGTTCCGTGGCCTTTGGGTGCAGAATTCGCCGTGAGTTACTTCCCTGTAGCCGTTCTATGGGTTGTGGGTTCTGAGCTATGTGTATGTGCGTCTTTCTACTCCGCCATCTTGGCTCCACCCTCCCACAGTGCTTATAATTAGAGGATATCATCTCATATATCATAGTAGCATATATTTAGAGGTTAAAGGATTTTAGAGAACACTTAGCATGACCCTTTTCATTTTCTTGAAAAGGAAACTCTTAATGTAAAAAAAAAATTAAATGATTTGCTCAAGGATCACACTTATAAAAAAGTATCAGAAGTAAGGTTGGACCCAGGTCCTCTGACCCAAGACCAAATAAACTTTCTACTCTTGCACACTAATTGTATCATATGTTAGCATACATGATCTTCTCTTGTAATGGTTACTTCTAGGCTATTCTTGTCTCTTTCATATATCATAACTGCTTCAAAACCAGAAAAAATGCTAGATCATCAGCATCGTTATCATTGTTCATCATTGTCATCATCATCATGATGGTTTACACATATAACAATTGATAAAGTTTTCTTATTTTTAATTTTAGCATCTCATTTAATTCTCACAGCAGTCTTGTGCAAAAGGTGACACAAAGATCATCTTTATTTTACTTAGAAACGTAAAGTGATTTATTATATAAAGTTACATTACTTGTAAGTGGTAGAGAACCAAGATTCAGACTCTGGTCTTTTGAGCTTATGTCTAATATTCTTTATACTACTACAGGTTAATATTTTCAGTACTCCTTATAGTACTCACTCAATCAGTGAAAATTTGCAGACTACTCAAAGAAAGTCAAGTCATCACCCAGGTTTATTTAACTCTAAGCAATGAGCACAAAGCATTGTGATAGAGATAATTAACCAAGAGTCTCCTAAAGAATATTCTTGGAAGCATGTGAATATTTTACTGTACTATTGACTGATATGAAACTAATTCAATCAATTTTCAGTTGAGTCTGACTTTTGTGACATCATTTTGGGAGTTTTTTTTGCAGACAAACTGAAGTGGTTTGCTAGTTCTCCAGTTAATTTTACAGCTGAGGAAATGGAGGCAAACAGAATTAAGTGACTTGCCTAGGGTTACACAGCTACTGTCTGAGACCAGATTTGAACTCAGGAAGATGAGACTTCCTGACTTTAGGCCTAGCACTCTATTCACTGCAGCACCTAGCTGCCCTATAAAACCAATAGGATTGTCATTATTAACAGTTTTTTATTAGAGGCTGTATACTATAGTGGATAGAAGATTGACCACAGAATCAGGAAGATTTGAGTTCAAGTGTTTTATACTTTATACTCCTGAGACAAGGCATAAGCCACTCATCTTCTTATTGTCCTTAGGCATTTCTTGAGGACTATAAGTTATGGATGAGTGAGCAGTGAGCATCAGTAAGGAGATTTTCCAAACTAGGAGATTCCAAATAAATAAAACCATAATTCTGTTCTGAGGTAGAAAAATAAAACAAAAAACCAGCCAAACAAAAATAAGTAAGTATATATTTCCAAAAAGAAATACAGTGAAATATAACTAGGTTTCCTCAAAGTTTCTGCTAATAAAATTCTCATACGGAGAAACTCATTTTTAATGCTCATTATCAGTTGTTATGAGTTATGATCTAGGGGGATAAACCCTTTTAGACCTTGTGTTCCATATTTCAGATACTTATTTACTTAGAAACTGATGTTTTGAGAACTAATATCTTTAACTTATAGTCTTTAGCTTTTAGAGCCTTAAAAAAAATCAAATTAAGTAAACACTTTTTAAGTATTAAGAAGTCTCCTTAAAATTTACCTTAACTTTCCTTCTACAGGGATTCCAGGACTCTGGGATTCATCAGATCTTTGCCATCATTACAGAACTTGGTGTCACTAACAGTGACATTCCTTTCACCTGAGAAACTTTTAATAGTCACCAATATATTGGCCTAGGCAGGGATTCTTAATCTTGAGTCCATGGACCAACAAAGAGTCTATGGATAGACTTCCTAGTGTCTGTGAAGTCAGATGAGAAATGTATATATACACACATATGATATATATATGTATATAATGTATCTGTATATCCACATATATATCATTATATACACATGTATGTATACTGTATATATTATCTATTATTATATATATACATATTTTTACATATATATTATATATCCTTTTATATAGATCTTTATTTCAATGTCCTTGTCTTCCTTGGTAATGCTATGTATTTTATTTTATGAATTAAAAAAAACATTATTCTGAGGACTCCACAGGCTTCATCAGACTGCTGAAAGAGACCAGAATTCTAAAGCGTTTAAAAATTCCATCATTATTTTCTCTAATGTTCCCAGATTTAGATAGGTAGCATATGTAATTATAATATGCAAAGATAAAAAGAATTTTAAAGCAATATGAGTTCCATATGTATGCTTCTCATTATTGAATTTAGCTCACTTCTGTACAGTATTTTCTGTATGAAAAGCAAGAAAATTAACTCAATGACTTAAGACAGAGGCATCAGACATGTAGGCCATGTGCAACTCACAATACTCCTGTTGGTGGCTTGAACTAGATTCAAATGTAAGTGGGAAATGTTTAACGAAATAAATAAAAATGCTATAAAAGATAGATAATATTAAAATTTGAAACAAAGTCAATATGTAACCTACATGGGTCCTTATGTATGGATAAGTGGCTCTAATTTCTATTTGAGTTGGGTACCACTGACTTGAGAGTATTCATATTCTTATGATTTTTCTTGCCCTGACTATGGCATTAACTGCAAGTTCCCAGACACAGGCCTGTTGGAGGTCAGTGAGAGTTTGTCCTCAGATCGTTTTCCCAGAGGGTAGGAGGCAAAAGAAAGGAGTGCATATTTAGGTGACTTTGCCTCTTTATCTGGGAAGTAGTTTTGTAAATTCAGTAAGTTAAACCTTTTGTGTTTCTAAGTTACATCTGAAAAAAAATGATTTTGTCCTATTAGTTATGACAAATTTCTGCCTTTCCAGGGACTTTCTGTGAACAGAGCTAGGAAAATTGAATTGTAAAATGTCAGCTAAGTTCATTATTTGCTTAACTGGATAGTGCTATAATCAAAAGGGAGGAATGCCTTCCTCATCCCAGATTGCAGGTAACATATCCTAAAACCTGATCAGTGATAGTCCATATAACTTTTTCCTTACTAATAATTTTGTTTCTATGATAACATTTCTTAGAGTTTCTAAAGAATGCAAACTATTTCCCTTAATAATGTGAGGCAAGAAGGTCCATCAGTCCATTATATGCCAAAGTGAAGAGAAAGCCTTCCTTGTTATTTCTGTGCAGTGTGGACCTGAAAGGCCTGGTTACCTTGGAAGTTAGGAACGAAAGTGTCCATTATTTGAAAATTTGATTAAGTACAAAGAATTTTGGTTTTATGTACCTCCTTGATAAATAAGGACATTCTAATTCAAGCTACTGAGGATGGAAGGCATAATTTTTTATAGGACCAATTAGACAGATTCAATGGAACCATTTCAGAACGATCAATAAAGATGAAATTAAACTAGAGATTAGTGATCCAAGAGCAGATCTGGAGTACCTGAGAGTGGGATGAATCTTACCCTTTTAAAACCACCCATCTCCAGCTCCATAGATGGCAACTGTGGAAAGAAAGAGGAAAAGGAAGTGGGAAAACCTCTTGGCTCAAGAGATTGCAGAGAGGATGAGAGGAATCATGTAGATAAACACTTGGAATCACTGAAACCTCAGTTTTATAAAGCATAGGCTCTTAAATTTGGGCCCATGAACTTTAAAAAAATATTCTGATATCTTTATTTCAGTGTAAATAGTTTCCATTGTCTTGCTTGTGTTTTATTTCATGCATTAAAAAAGCAACAAGAAAACATTATGCTGAAGAGTCCATGGGATTCACCAGAATTTTGTTCAAAGGGGTCCATGACATAAAAAAAGTTAAGAACTGTTCTAAAGGATTGTCAGAATTCCTATACTGAAAATTAAGTATGTGGATCTGAAGCTGGAGGAGTAGCGAGAGGCTGAACTGTGACATGGAAAAACAAAATCTGGACTTGGACTTCTGCTACAATCATGAATTATTTGGATGGTTCATGTCTAATGGGAAGAAGGTTGATACTCTAGCTAACCCAAGTTCATGTTCCTTCTCTGGGAGTTCAAATTAAATTTTTATAATTGCCTAGGCGTGGAAAATTGAAAGGAATCTAATGGACTGACTTTACTGGAAACCCATATGCTTTTTCATTCTAGGAGGTGTCCAAACTCTTAGGATAAAAATACAAATTTGGTGGCCTGAAGAAGCCTCTGGAATTCAAAGTGAAACTCACAGTAGAGACGGAAAACGTGTTGATTGTTCTAGATACCTGTGAGTCAATTGCATTTTTCTTGAATTCTTTTCGTGGAATTAAATAAAGATGATCCAGTATCTAACATGAATTATTACCTTGGATGTTTTCACAGGGACAAGGACCTTTTCACTCAAGTCCACGGAAACCTCAACATGAGTTAAATTCTGAAGTTTCCATGGAAAGCAGTCTGGGGACAAAATGACTCAAAGAGGAACAATTTTTTGGGGAAAAATCATCCCGAAGATTTACTCTGGCCCATGTAAGCCAAGAAATTGTGACTCTGAACCACGGGTTGCACTTCAGTAAATTATCCCCTAGTTAATAACTAATATTAGCTGGGTTAAATATTCTAAATTACCTTGTTCATGTTCTTTTTCTACTGGCCAGCAGAAGTCAACCCTATATTTGAAAAGTTAGCTCCTTAAGGCCAGAGACTGTTTTCTTTTTGTCTTTGCATTCCCAACATCTAGCATGACATTTCATAAGTGCTTTGGAATTAAATGGAATATTTAAAGAGTGCCTCTTCCTGCAGTAATTAGAATAAGTTCTGGAATAATAGAGGAATTTTAAAATAAGGAGCATATTTTATTCATTCCTCCTTTCTGTTTCAGTGCCTTCATTTGACATTAAAAGAATCTCCAAATCAGTAGCTGTGTGGTAACTGCATCGAGATTAGGGTGGATAAAAGGAAATCCATGCATAAGACATATATCCAAAGAAGATTTCTCAAAGACTATTCCTCAGAGGTGGCTGTGGGATGCTGTGGACCACAAAAATTATGTTCAGATTGGTGCAGTGGTAGGATGACTTTCCAGATTGTAGTGGCTGGGCAATTCTGAAGATGGCTTACCAGCTTTCCCCTTTTGTAGTGGAAGACTCATCTTTGATATGTTAAAGATGTTCCCTCATTTTGGGGGTGCTCATAATTGGTGGAGCAATGTATTATCTGTTATTCTTTTTCCAGATATATGTTTTGGGATCACTGAGTTTAGTAACTGGGTGAGGGAAATGAGAATATGTTAGTGGAATGTTTACTAAAGATTTGCTGAGAAGAGGCATTTGTATCTATGATGTCAGATGTTTCAAGACTGTGTCTCTCTAGGAGGACACTTTGTAAAGCAGTTGAAGAGAGAGGAAAAGACCTTCTCAACTGTGGTTCCATCCCTGCTTTTTTTAAAACTAAAAAAGCAAGGGACAATGAATACTTAATGGGATATAATTCAATTATCTAGCAAGCGCCAGGACAATGACCTTGGGTTGTTTCCTGAAGTGAGGAATAAAAGCCGTCATAGAGATACCATTTTATGTTTAGAATGTTGTTATGTTCCTTTCTACCCCTTTGGGTTCTATATGTGAAATGTTAAGATTTCATGTAATAGAATTTAGGCGAGGTAAAGGACAGAAGTAAAATTCCAATACACAAAGATTTTAACAAATGGCCTTATTAATGTAGTTATGTATGAAGGTGTTTATGCATTTATATCTTCTTTAGCAAGAAATATTAATTTATTTGCATTATTTTGAGGGGAGATGAATAATACTTGCAGCTACAAAATTTTGAGAAGCAAAACCTTATCTTTATAGATATAAAAGAGCTATAGCACTTTCATGTAGTTTAATAGTTTGAAAGTTTTCTTTTGAGAATCATCTTTTCTTAACTCTAATTAGTTATCCTTTGGAGAGTGGTTTTTAGAAATATATTTGTGCTAATTTCCTATATATGTTTGGCTATCAGACTTTTATGAGAGATAGTTGATGGATATTTCACAGCTGAAAGCTTCCTTTCTTATACTAGTTGTTTATCATCCTTTCCCCAAAATGTTTACATCTTCCAAACTTCCCTACTACTCCCAAGAGTAGTATCATCCCACCAGTAACCCAGGATCACAACCAGGATCACCTCTTTCTACCATCCCCCATATTCAATCAGTTGTCAGTTCCTATTTTTTTCTGCTTTCATATCCTTCCCCCCACCCACTCTCACTTTGCTTCTCTAACATTGTCACTACTCCGATGCAGACTCTTTTCACCTCATGCCTGAATTATGTTAATAGCTTGCTTGTTTGTCTTCCTCCTTCAAATCTATCCTGATTTCAATCTATTCTCTACTCTAGAAGAATGAGATCTGACCATATCACAAGCTGGTGGTTCCCTGTTACCTCTAAAATAACTTTATAACATAATCTCTGCCCACCTTCTCAGGCAACGTATACCTTTTTCTCTCCCATGAACTCTGAAATTTAGCAATACTGGTCTCCTTACTTTTTGTTGCACACAGTCATTCCATATCTCAACTTGAAGCATTTTTGTTAAATGTTCCTCATGCTGCAAACATTCTCCTTCATCTCTACCTGCTAGCTTGCCCTACTTCCTTCCATTCTTAACTAAAATCCTACTTTCTTTAATAAGTTTTTCCCAGTGTTTATTAATTGTAGTGCATTCCCATTGAGAATATTTCTAATTTATCATGTATATATCTTGTTTATGCGTAGTTTTTTGCATGATGTCTCCCTCTTAAATTGGCAGCTTTTTAAGAACAGGTACTGATTTTTTGCCTTTCGTGGTATCTTCAGTAAATGTCTGGCACACAGTTGATGCTTAATAAATGCTAGTTGACCAATTGATTACTTCTTTAAAATCTGAAGATTTAATTTTATTCAGCTCTACAAATATTTATTAAGCAATTTCTATCCTATATGCAACTCACTATGTGTAGACTAGAGTTCAAGATACAAAGTAATGACATGGTCCCTGCCCTTAAGATACTAACATTCTACTGAGAAAGGAAGAATGGATGTGCCATTTACATGGGTGAATTGAGCAAAATGTAAAGTATGATAATAATAATAATAGTAATAATAGCTAGCAATTCTATAATGCTTTCTATGTGTAAGATACTGTGTTAAGTACTTTGCAAATATTAAGCTGACTACAAGTGGCAGGTGTATGACTATGACCCTATAGGAGTTTTAGATTCAGTCTTCAGCCTACTCTGAGGTCTGCAACTGAGAAACCAGGACAGAGATTTCACACCTTTCAGCTAATAACTCAGAGCAGTCTACTGGTGCTTTAAATAGCAAGCCCATACTTGTGATTTCCTGGTTTAAGTTTGTAAAGCTGAGACCAGGGCATTAGCAATTAGACTTTGCTCTAGATCAGACCACTTAGGTATTCCCCAGCTTCCTCTGAGATCCTTAAAGACTGTAATACTCTATTTAGAAAAAGCAGCAGGAGGGCCCAAGAGGATATAAAACAGGACCAAGAAGGACCTAGACCTCCCCTCTGACACAAAGTCCCTATTTAGGAAGTAAGGCAGGAAGAATGAATAAATAACCAAACAAAGAAACAAAAAAGAATCCCACTGCAAAGCACTATTATGGTTGGACAGGAATGCCAAAGGCAGAAGTACAAAAGAAAAGAATGATTCCCAAACCTCTGAGAGCAAAACCTCATAGAAAAACATAGCTTGGACACAGGTTCAACTAGAATTCCTAAATGAAACAAAGCAAGAATTAAAAAAAAAGTTTAAAATAATTTTAAAAATTAAATGGATGCTTTAGAGGAAAGAATTAGAAAATATGATAAACTTAGATAAAAAGTCCTTTATTATCTGGTTCCAATCTTCCCTTTTAGCCTCAGTACATAAATCCAGAATGAAATGTATGCCAAAATGATATGCTGAAGTAGGATTCTGTGAAGAACTGTGTTTTCAAAGACTCTACCAGCAGAATGCAAACTTTTGAAGGTTCTCCCAGGCTTTATAATTAACAAACTCCACCAACTTTCCAAGGGCAAGTCTAATTAAGTACAGAGAGACATCCATGGTAGGCAGATCATTTGGTTGTTGATGTTTTGTTTCATGGGTTACCATGGCCAAAAAAAAAATTCCAAATGGCCATCAGTCCTGTGTGGCTACCTTCTCTTTCTCCAAAGATAGTGTCAGAGTGATCAGGAAAGGGAAAGGTGAATGATAAAAATCACACAGCCTTCAGATCCTCTAGGGAAGCCAGCATTAGGTTGCACCCCAGCAAGCCAGCAGCCAGGCTCTGAGACCCCAAAAAAGCTAGCAATGAGGCCCCATATTCCTCACCCCCAGCAATGAGGCTATACAGACCCCAGCCCCAGGGCCCGTAGTTCCCTAATCAAACCCAGTGCATCCCAGTAACAAGGTCTCATTACCCTTGATGCAGTGCAGAAGTGAGAACCCAGCACAAGACAGTAGCAAGGCCTCATGACCTTGATTAAAAAGCTTAATATAGTGCTCCCTCCAACACAGTAGTAGAATCTAATTGTCCCATGTATGAAAAATAAGTAAAACAACTACAACAAAAAGAACCTGACCACAGAAAGTGACTATGGTGAAAGGAAAGATCAAAATGCAAATTCAGAAGAGGACAACAATGACAAAATGGCTACGTACAAAGCCTCAGACAAAAATATGAATTAACCTCAGGCCAAAAAAAAAAAAGTCTAAATAAGACAGGTAGAAGAAAAAATTAGAATATAAGTAAGAGTGATGCAAGAGAATCATGAATAAAGAATCAACAACTTGACAAAGAAAGCACAAAAAATGGGGAAAAAAGAGGGACAAACATCCAATGATGAAAAGAATGCTTTAAAAAGTAGAATTGGCCAAATGGAAAGGAGAGTGATAAAAATCACACAGTCTTCAGATCATCTAGGCAAGCCAGCAGTAGGTTGCAATGAAGAAAAGTTGACAGACCTGGAAAATAGATCAAGGAGAGATAATTTGAGAATGAATGAAATACCTGAGAGCCATGAGAAATACAAAAATTTAAATATATATATATATATATATATATATGTATGTATGTATGTATGTATGTATGTATGTGTATGTGTATGTGTATGTGTGTGTGTGTGTGTGTGTGTGTGTGTATGTGTGTGTGTGTGTATGAATTACCAAGGAAAACTGCTCTGGTATTTTAGAACCAGAAGATAAAATGTAAATTGAAAGACTACCAATCACCTCCTGAAAGAGATCCCCAAATGAAACCTTGTAAGAATATAATAGCCAAATTCCAGAGCTCCCAGGTCAGGGAGAAAATAATGCAAGCAGTCAGAAAGAAACAACAAAAATATCATGGAGCCACAATCAGGATTACAGAAGATTTAGCACCTTCTATATTTTAGGATTTTAGAGCTTGGAATATGATATTCCAGAAAGCAAAGGAACTTAGACTACAACCAAGAACCACCCTCTCAGCAAAACTGAGCATACTCCTTCAGGCTAAAATGGACCTTCAATGAAACAGAGGATTTTTCAAGCATTCTTGAAAAGACTAGAGCTGAAAAGAAAACATGATTTTCAAATACAGCACTCGGGGGAAACATAGAAAGGTAAACAGGAAAGATAAATCATAAGATATTCAACAAGACAAAACTGTTTACTTTCTAAATGGGAAGATGATACCTGTAACTCCAAAAAACTTTCCCACATTAGGGCAGTTAGAAGGAGTATACAAAAACAGAAGACATGAGTGTGAGTTGAATATGATGGAATGACTGAAAAAACAAAATTAAGGGATATATTGTAAGAAGAGGAAAAGGAAAGGTAGAATAGGATGAATTATCTTACACGAAGAGGTGTGAAAGAGTTATTATAGAGGAGGGAATGATGGTGGAAGTGGTGGGCAATGCTTGAACTTTGATCTTACTGGAATTGGCTCAAAGATGGAATAGCATACACACTCAGTTGAGTATAAAAATCTATTTTACCCTATAGAGAAGTAGGAGAGGAGTGAGATGAGAAAAGGGGGGAACTCACAGGAGGGAGGGCAAATTGGGTGAGACAGTGATCAGAAGCAAAAACACTTGTGAGGAGAAAAAAGCATCAAAAACACTTGACAGGATGAAAGGAGAGATAGAAAGGATAAATGGAAAAATAAGATGGAGAGAAATACATATTTAGTAATCATTATTGTGAATGTGAATGGGATGAACTCAGTCATAAAACAGAGGTGGGTAACAGAGTGGATTAAAGACCAGAGTCCTACAATATGTTGTTTACAAGAAACTCATTTGAATCAGAGAGACTCACAGAATAAAGGTAAAGGGCTAGAGTAGAATCTATAGAAGAAATAGCGATCATGACCTGAGTAAAAGCTAAAGCACTAACAGATCCAATTAAAAGAAATAATGAAGGAAACTACATCTTACTAAAAGATACAATAAACAATGAAGTAATAGAGATACTAAATGTATAGGCACCAAGTGATAAGCATCTAAATTTTTAAAGAAGTTAAATGAGTTATTTACAGGAGGAAATAGACAGTAAAACTATATTAGTAGTTGAGGGAGACCTCAACCTTCCATTATCAGAATTAGATAAATCTAACTGTAAGATAAACAAGAAAGAAGTTTGAGGAGGTGAATAGAACTTTATAAAAGTTACATATAATAGAACTCTGGAGAAAATTTAATGGGAATTGAAAGGAATACACCTTTTTCTCAGGTGTACATGGCAATTTTACACACACAAACGTGTATTATGGCACAAAAACCTTACAATCAAAGCAGAAATGGTAACTGCATCCTTTTCATATACTTAGTCAATAAAAATAACATTCAATAAAGGGCCATGGAAAGATACATTTTAAAATGGAAAGCAAATAACCTAATCCTAAAGAATAAGTGGGTTAAAGAACAAGTTCTAGAAACAATAATTTCATCAAAAAAAATATGATAGCAATGAGACAACATACCAGAATTTGTGGGATGTAGCCAAATCAGTACTCAGAGGAAAATTTATATTGCTAAATGATTACAGGAATAAAATAAAGAGCACATTAATGGATTGAGCATACAACTAAAATGAACTATAAAAAATGAATAAAAAATCCTTCATTAAACACCAAATTGGAAATCCTGAAAATTAAAGGACAGATTAATAAAACAGAAAGAAAATCATTGAAATAATGAATAAACTAGGAATTGTTTTTATTAAAAATACTAATAGATAAATTATTAGTTAATTTTATTTTTAAAAAAAAAAAGAAAGAGGAAAACATAATTACCAGTATCAAAAATGAATGGGTGAATTTACCACCAATGAAAGTGAAATTAAAGCAATTATTAGAAACTATTTCATTCATCTGTGTGACAATAAATTTGATAATCTAAGGTAAATGGATGTGAATTAACAAAAATATAATTTTCCCAGATTAACAGAAAGGAAATAGATTACTTAACTAATGCCATCTTGAAAAAAGAAATTGAATGTCATCAATGAGCTCCCTAAGAAAATATTTTCCTGGATCAAATGGATTCACATATAAATTCTACCAAACATTTTGAGAAAAATTAATTCTAATACTATGAAAACTATTTGGAAAAATAGGTGAAGAGGGAGTCTTATCTTTTATGATTCCTTTTATGACACCAGATATGGTGCCAATACTTTAACTAGGAAAAACAAAAGCAGAAAAATATAGACCAATTGCCCTATATTGATGCAAAAATTTTAAAGAATATACCAGCAAAATGCTAGGTGGCACAATGGATAGGATAATGGGCCTTGAGTTACAGCAATTTCCCCTAGCTGAATTTAAATATAGCTGAGTGACCCTGGGCAAGTCACTTAAGCCTCAGTTTCATCATGTGTAAAGTAATTTGAAAAAGGAGGTGGCAAATTACTCCAGTATTTTTACCAAGAAAACCCCCAAAGGGGTTACAAAATATCAGACATGACTGAAATTAAACAGCAAAATCTAGGACAGAGATTACCTCAACATATCACAAGGATCATACGTTATGACAAGGTAGAATTTATACCAAGAATACAGGGTTGGTTCAGTGTTAAGAAAACTATCAGCATAATTGACTATATCAATGAAAATAAAGCAACAGAAATCATATGATCATCACCATGAAGAAAAAGTTTTTTTGTAAAAATAGTTTTATTTATTTATTTTTAGATTTCAACACTCATTTCCACAAAATTTTGAGTTGCAATTTTTGTACTCATCTCTCCCCTCCCCCACCCCATAACACCCTGCATTCTGATTGCCCCTTCCCTCAATGTGCCCTCCCTTCTATCACACTTCACCCTTCCCTTATCCCCATCTTCTCTCTTTTCTTGTTGGGCAAGATAAATTTCTATACCCCATTACCTGTATTTCTTATTTCCCAGTTATATGCAATAACAATTCTCAACATTCATTTCTAATACTTAGAATTCCAGCTTCTCTCCCTTCCTCCCTCCCCACCCATCCCCACTGAGAAGGCAAGCAATTCAATACAGGTTATATGTGTGTAATTTTGCAAAAGACTTCCATAATAATCATGTTGTGTAAGACTAACTATATTTCCCTCCATCCTACCCTGTGCCCCCTTTCTTCTATTCTTTCATTTGACCTTGTCCCTTCCAAAAGTGTTTACTTTTAGTTACTCCCTTCTCCCATTTGCCCTCCCTTCTATCATCCCCATCACCCCACTTGTCCCCTTCTCCCCTGCTTTCCTGTAGTGTAAGATAGAATTTCATACCAAATTTAGTGAGCATGTTATTCCCTCCTTAAGCCATATGTGGAGAGAGGAAGCTTCACTTTTCCCTTCTCACCTCCTCCCTTTTCTCCTCCATTGAAAAAGATTTTTCTTATCTCTTTTATGAGTGATAGTATGCCCCATTCCATTCCTCCCTTTCTCCTCCCTATATTTTCCTCTCTCACCCCTTAAAATTCTTTAAATTTTTTATAGATATCATCTCTTCTGATTCAACTCAACCTGTACTTTCTCTCTCTCTCTCTCTCTCTCTCTCTCTCTCTCTCTCTCTCTCTCTCTGCATGTGTGTGTGTGTGTGTGTGTGTGTGCATGTGTGTGTGTATAATCCCTCCACCTAACCAAATAATGAGAAAAGTCTTGAGAGTTACAAATATTATCTTTCCATGTGGGAATGTAAACAGTTCAGGAAGAAAAAGTTTTTGACAAAATACAACTCCCAGTCCTATTAAAAACACTAGACATCATGAGAATAAATGGAGCTTTCCTTAAAATGATAAGTAATATCTATCTAAAACCATTAGCAAGCATTTTTTTATAGTGGGGATAAACTTGAAGCCTTCCCGTTAAAATCAGTGGTGAAGCAAGGATGCTTATTATCACTATTATTAGTCAATACTCTGTGAGACATGTAACTTGTAACAATAAAAGAAGAAAAAAATAATTGAAGGAATTAGAATAGGTATAAAGAAACAAAACTATCATGCTTTGCAGATGATATGATGATATACTTAGAGAATCCTAGAGAATCAATTAAAAAAACTACTTGACATAATTAATTTTAGTACAGTTGCAGGATATAAAATAAACACATAAATCAGCATTTCTATATATAATCAACAAAACAAGAAAGAGAAAGAGAAATTCCATTTAAAATAACTACAGACAATATAAAATACTTGTGAGTCTACTTGCCAAGACATATCCAGGAACTATATGAACACAATTACAAAAACACTTTTCACACAAAGTCTGATCTAAACAATTAGAAAAATATCAATTCCTTGTGGTTATGCTGGACCAATATACTAAAGTAAAAATTCTATTTAAATTAATTTGCTTATTCAGTGCTGTAACAACCAAACTACAAAAATATTTTATAAAGCTAGGAAAAGTAATAACACAATTATCTGGAAGAACAAAGGTCAAGAATATCAAGGGAATTAATTTTAAAAATGCAAATGAAGGTAAACTAGCTGTACAAGATCCTAAATTTTATTATAAAGTGGGAATCATCAGAACTGTCTGGTATTGGTTAAGAAATAAAGTGGTGGATGAGTAGAATAGATTAGGTACACAAGACAGTAGTAAATGACCATGATAATATGGTGTTTGATAAACCCAAAGACCCCAGCTTCTACAATAAAAACTCACTATTTGACAAAAGCTGCTGGCAAAACTGGAAAACAGTATGGCAGAAACTAAGTATAGACCAACATCTTACACTGTATACCAAAATAAGGTCAAAATGGGTACTTGATTTAGATATAGAGGGTACCATAATATCTTTATGATACCATAGTCAAATTTGTTTATGATACCACAAACAACTTCAGAGAGGATGGAATAGTTTATCTGTCAGACAAACGGAGAAGGGAAGAATATATAAGCAAACAAAAGATAGGAAACACTATGAAATGTAAAATAGATAATTTTGATTATATTAAAAAGTTTTTTCACAAACATAATTAATGCAACCAAGATTAGAAGGAAAATAGAAAGCTGGGAAATAATTTTTATAGCCAGTATTTCTGATAAAGGCATCATTTCTCAGCTATGTAGAGAACTGAACCAAATTTATAAGATTACAAGTCATTCCACAATTGACAAATTGTCAAAGGATACGAATAGGAAGTTTGCAGATGAGGAAATTAAAGCTATCTATAATCAAATAAAAAAATACTCTCAATCACTATTGATTAGAGAAAAATGGAACTTAAAACAGCTCTGAGGTACCATCTGACACCTATCAGTTTGGCTATTATGAGAGAAAAGGAAAACTGCAAATGTTGGAGAAGGTGGGAAAAATTGGAACATTGATGTATTGTTGGTGGGGTTGTGAACTGATCCAACCATTCTGGAGAGCAATTTGAAACTATGCCCAAAGGGCAACCAAATTGTATATACCCTTTTATTCAGCAATACCACTACTAAGTCAGTATCCCAAAAATGATTTAAGAAAAAGGGGAAATGACCTACTTACTCAAAAAACATTTATGACAGTTCTTTTTGTGATGGCAAAGAATTAAAAACGGAGGGGATGTCCATCAATTGGGGAATTGCCAAACAAGTTTTTGTATGTGGATATAGTGGAATACTATTGTGCTGTAAGAAATGACAAGCAGGTAAATTTCAGAAAAAATTAGAAATACTTACATGAACTGATGCAAAGTGAAGTGAACAGAATCAGAACATCGTACAAGTAAAAGCAACATTGAATGGTGAATCACTTAGCCATTTTCAGCAATACAATTATCCAAGTCAATGCCAAAGAACTCAGTAGTAAATATGATATTTATATCCAGAGAAAGAATTGATGGAGTCTTAATGAAAATTGAAGCACACTATTTTCACTTTCTTTGTTTAAGTGGTTTTACTTTTGGTTCATTTCTTCTTTTACAATATGACTAATATGAAAATATTTTATATGATTGCACAAATATAATCTATATCAAAGAACTTATTTTGTTAGTGGAGAAGGAGGAGGAGGGAAAAATGCAAATCATTTTTTTTTAAAAAATGAATGTTAAAATTTGTCTTTTCATGTAATTAGAGAATAAAAATATTATTTTAAAAAGATATTATTTTTAACAAGTGAAAAATATCAATTATTCATGGGTAGGTCAAGCCAATATAATAAAAACCACAATTCTGCTTAAGTAAATTTACATATTCAGTGCCATACCAGTTAAACTACTAAATAATTATTTTATATTACTAAGGAAAAATAATAACAAAATTCATCTGAAAGGAGAAAAGGTCAAGAATATTAAGAGAGTCAATAAAAAAATATGGAGGAAAGTGGCCTACCTATATCAGATCTCAAGCTTTATTACAAAGCTATTGTAGTCATCAAAATAATCTGGTACTGGCTAAGAAAGATAGTGATGTATTAGTGGAATACATAAGAATGTACTATCTAGTAGTCAATGAACATGGTAATCTAGTTCTTGATTAACCCCAAAATCTAAGTCTCTGATATTACAACTCAACATTTGACAAAATTTTTTGGGAAAACTGGTAAGCAGTTTAGCAGATATTAGGATTAGGCCAATATATCACACCTTAAATAAAGTCAAATTGAATAAATGACATATGCAAAGAATGATATTATCAGTAAATTAGGGGAGCATGGAAAAAATTTACCTGATGGATATATAGATAAAGGAAGTGTTTATATCTAAACAAGACATAGAGGGGAAAAGAAATGATTTTAGTTACTTGAAATTAAAAAGCATTTGCACAAAAAGACATTGTTGCCAAAATTAGAAGGAAAACAGGAAACTAGGGAAAATTTTCAATAACTTTCTCTGATAAAGAACTGGTTTTTTAAATATATATCTAACAAAATTTAAACTATGATTTTGTAAGTTTTAAGTTGTCAGGTTTTAATTTATTAATCTTGTATCATGTGTATGGCTCATCTCTTGGAAGTACAGTGAGAAAGTACAAAGAAAACCTTCCCTGAGAGACTGAGTTGATGATTAAGGAGAAATAGTGAAGAGATATTTTGAGAGAATTTCTTTAATTTGGCTTTGTGAAATAGCATTACATTAAGAAGAGAATTCATGAGAAATTGAATTATAATGCTACAAGAACTGCATTTTAGGAATTGAGAGGTTAGTGACAGTGTTGGCAAATATATTTTACCTCAGGTCTCTTTCTTGTTATTGAAGCACACAGAAGTCAATCTGGTTGTGAAGTATATTTACTGTACTTTATTAATATCTATGTTTTATTTTATTACTTAATAACATAATAAATTATATGAGCAATGATACTCCTGTACTTGAACCTTTTGAGACTAAGGCTTTTGAGAGATGGGAGGAGAGAGAGCAAGAGCAAGAGTGAGAGCGAGAGAGAGAGAGCAAGGGAGAGAGAGAGAGAGAGAGAGAGAGAGAGAGAGAGAAAGAGAGAGAGAGAGAGAGAGAGGAAAAAGCTTATATAAAAAGATATTTCTTGTTTATAAGTAGAAGTAGGGACTCAGGGCTAATTAATTAATAATGATAAATATTATTCATTTCTAATAATTTCTGAGAATATCAGAACATATTTCCTTATTTTCCTATAACTCACATAGAAAACTAATAAGAAAATGGGCTATTAAGACTTGATGAGTGTTTGCATGGTTGTCTACTTGTCCAGCCCTCCCTTTGATAAAACCTTCTATAGAATGTAAGCTACAGGAAGGATTATCATCCTAATCCTAACTAAAATGGCCATTTTCTTAGTTGTAGTATTAACTAAAATAGAAACAGATAAGGGGTTATAGAGACTTGTAGCCAGCCCCACCATGTTCTCCTTTTTTGTCCCTTCCTCCCAGGTAATCTAAATAGAGACTACTGAAGAAAGACATTAAAATTGAACTCGAGGTGGAAATTTTCCTAGATCTGTGTTCCGGGATAAAAAGTAGGGGTGGAAATAAGCTATTCACAGGACTTAGCTCATAGGAGCTAAACCAGTCTCTGTGTTGGATACTGAGAGTATGGTAAGAGAAAACTGAGAACTGATGAACAGTTTCCTTACCCTATCCACCCACACACAGAAGAATAATTTCTCCACTCCCTCATAAATTTTCTCAAGGGATTTTCTATCCCATTCCTCCAGTGTGGGGATGTATAGGAGATTGTACCTGTTTACATGAGGAGCAAAGAGTGTCTCTATTTCTATCTGGTTTACCTGCATTTCCTTCATGTCACAATTACATCTTTTTTTTTTATTATTGGATTTATGCATGACATAAGTAGATTTATCAAGTATGACTCATATAGTTACTGCTACTGGAATAAACTCCTGGGAATTTAAGGGTACGCAGGATGGGGTATGAAATGCATAGTCACATACTTCTTGGTTTTGTCCAATTAAATGGCATCTCTCAAGGTCTTCATACACATCAGGCAAAAACTGTCTGCTGTCATGGTTAGATTGTTTCCATTGGAAAACTGCCCCCTCTCCTTTCTCTACATTTTCTTCCCCTGAAGACTACTGTTACAGTCCCTGTGTGAAAACCTCCTCCGTCCCATTTGAGGACTGACCTTGCATTAGTTAATTATCTTCCCCAAATGGAAAGAGCTACAAACGCCGGATTGTTTTGTTTTGTTTTGTTTGTTTATTTGGTAACAAGTTAAAACTGTTGCAGAGGTTGCTACATATGTATCTCTTTTATTTTTTGGTGATAGAAAGTTGTGCTGAATCAGGCAAAGGCTATGATTTGAAAATTTTATTACAGCAAAGTAGCTACACTGAACTTGGAAAAGTAACCAGAACCTCTAGAGTCAAAGTTCTCAAAGTCAGGTGGGACTTTTTCTACAAATATTTGAGGATGATGAACTGGACATTGAAGGTTGGATTCAGATAACTAAAGAAGAAGAAGGCATTCCAAGCAGGTGGAACTGCATGAGCAAAGCAATAAATGTGTAATTTACATGGAATATTCAAGCCATAGTGAATTGATAAGTTCTGTTGAAGCAACGGGCTCTTTTATTAGCAGAGTGGAATATAAGATTGAAATTATAGATAAGGGACAGATTTGGAATGAACTTGGGGAAATATTAAAGAATTTGGAATTTATTTAATTGTATCATGCAAATATTATCCAATGTGACTTAAATGGATAGACAGCCAGCTTTAGTGTCAAGTCTTGTTTTAGGCACATATAGGCAGCTAGATGGCACAAAAGAGAATTTTGGACCTAGCACCAGAAAGACCTGAGTCCAACTCTGGCCTTAGAGACTTGTTTAGGTATATAGCCCCTGGGAAGTCACTTAGCCTCAGTTTCCTCAACTATAAAATGTGGATAATCTAAGTACTAATTTTCCAGGGTTGTAGTGAGAAATAAAATGAAATAATACTTGTAAAGCATTTTGCAAACCTTATAGCGTTATATAAATTCTGGCAATTACTATTACTATTATATACTGGAAACATGACCCTATTTTAATCTCTTCTTGCCCTGAGGTAATTTTTTTAAGGCTGTCAATGTTGGATATGTATAAGTAACGGAACTTTCCTTACCTGTAATTTCTTATGGCAATGAAATCATAGGTCTGGATAAAAAACAAAGTTGCCAAGATTTTGATAACTTTTCTTTTTAAAATATGACTACAGATTTTTTAAAGCATGACCTCTGACCACTTTGTAAAGTATAAGTGTGCACAAAACTTTTATGAAATTGTGAAGTCAGCACCCATCAAATGATGTTTCCTCATTTCCTTATGTCTCAGACATACCTTCCATTTAAAGTCTTATTGACTGAATTTTCTTCTGTGCCTAAATATTTTGTGAAATTTTCACCAAGTTTGTCTTTGTGTACTGTTCATCACATTATAGCCTTTGAAATCAAGACACTTAATTATCTGCCTTGCCCTGTGAAGGAAAGTATGAACCAAAAAGACAGCAAGAGAGAGAGAAAAAGTAGCTACTTCTTAGGCTGGTATCTGTCATCAGCCTGAGAAGAAATTCAGTACTAAGTGTGAAGGGAGGGTGAGAAAGAACAGGGAGAGGTTAAACAGGGAATAGGACGAAAGAGCTAAATAGCCTGGCAAGTTACTACGTCCAAAGACAGCTACCTCAAGTAGGTTAAAAAAGTGATCATGCTAGAAATAACATTAAAAACAGCAACAACTAGAGAACATGCTCTTATTGCCCAATCTAAGTTCTTCAGAAGCCTACTCAGGTGACCAAAGTTACTTTCCTGCATCAAAACCTCTCCTTGCCAAGACAATTTGATTGCTGTCTTTTCAAACACCCTTGCTTCTGACTCCTTAAATCCTATCAGTCTTTCTTCTGTTCTCTTTACCACTTTGTATCCTCCACTTTTTACAAAACCCAAAACTGGTGCCATAGTTCCTACTTTCAGATCCTTAATTATTCCTCTAGCTTCTCTGGGAAATTTCCTTGCAGAAACCAAGGAGCTGGCCATAGCAAGTAGATTCAAGAATGCATCAATGAGCAAATTCTCTGAATAAACAGCCTCTTTATAATGAAGTGTTCCATGTTCTGAACCAAGCAAACTAAAATTTAAATCCAAACCCATTCCACAGAACATGAAAGCAGCCTTGTCTGTCCAAGTGTAGATGAGAGGATTACTTGGATTCCTTTATCTCCACTCATGGGAAGAAAGTAAATAGGACTGACCATAGATGAATTTATAGCCTATCTTCTGATTCCTCTCAGCCTTCTTTCTCATCTATCTCCATATTTCTCTTCAGAGTACTTTAAGAAGTCAAATCCTTCCTGTTTTCCTCTTTCCACTGTCAAAGCAGAGAATGATACACACACATACACACACACACACAGGTATATATCTGTGTATGTATAAAGAGTATGCATTTTGTCATATTTTTAAAATGAGGTTAAGATAGAATAAGGCTGAAACAAGCCACAGTTCTGTTTTTATAGTTTATGTTCTATGGACTGTTATGTAGGTGGATAAAATTGTTTTTGTAGTTAAAAAAAGAATTAGAATGTAAAATCACCCTGTGTAAAGTCACTCAAAGCATCCTCCATATGCAGACAAAATGAGGGGGATTTTATGGATCTTATCAAGTTCTCATGTGATTTTGAAATCCTCTGTTAGATCTCTCTATTTTGAATGATTTTTCCCCATATAGCTTAGAGGTTTTGAATATCACTAGTGATACATAAAAAATAAATTGTTCTTAAGTTTTTATCTATCGGTGTTATAGCAAAGAGAACATAGACAAGAGCTCACTGCATGATAATGACCTGGTAACAATATAGTACATTGATTGAGTTCTCTAATATTTTTTGAGGACTCTTTTTGTAGTATGGAGTCTTATTAGCCCAGGAAAGTGGCTTTTGATAGATATATCATTTTAGCTACTAGTTCATGTCTTGCTAGGTATTTTGTAAGTACAAGACTGTGGCAGACCGCTGTGATATATTGTGAATTGTTTATTATTATTATTTCTTGTGAGATCAAAGGTCATTTTTCTTCAGGGAGTCTCCCATGCTAGCCTGCTCTTGACCCTTTGCCCTTCTATACTTAATTGTAATTCATTGATTTGTCTTAGTTGGTATGCTGTTCTATAAAAGTGTTCTTCCTCTGGGTTTTTATCCTGCTGGTGCTATTGATATTACCGTGTGTGTGTGTGTGTGTGTGTGTGTGTGTGTGTGTGTGTGTGTGTGTGTGTTCTGTCTTGCTTACATAATGAGTTTATAGACCATATTTCACACCATCTTATACAAAGGAGAATCTCAATAAGAGCTGACTGACTATAGAAATCTGTGAAGCATTTATCATTATCATTCCAATTGCATTTTGAGAGCCATCAGGAAATACTGCTACTGAGGACAGTAGCCTCTCACCTGCTAGTAAAGACAGAAAAACTATAGCTGTTGGCTAGCACTGGGCATGAAGAAAATGTTCTGATAAAAATAGGTAGGAGAAATAAACTCACTATCTTCTTTTTTTAAGAAAAAGATAAAAATACACTGCATATTAGTTGTATAACTATTTTGGTCTTTGCTTATCAGAGATTTGATCTACCAGTCTGATAACTTTCTCAAAAAAAGAAATACAATTACTCTAGATTTGCCTGTTCTTGATGAAAGCATGCTGGCTCTTTGTGATCAGTGCTTCGTTTTCCATATAAGCCATTATCAAGTCTCTAATAAGATATTGTAGAATTTTCCCAGGAATGAAAATTTAGCTCATTTGCCTATAGCTTTCAGATTTCATTGTCTTCCCTTGAAAATTGGAACAATCCTTGTTCTTCCCCATGCCTTTAGGGACTTGTTTGTTCTCCTTCATCTTTCTAAGACATTTGACAGTGGCTTAAAATCCTAAGAAAAAAAATGAAAGGCAGAAGAAAACCCATTGTTAAAATAGTTAAAGAACTGATTAATGGTATATACTTAAATAATGGCTAAATCAATTTAATTTGAGTTGACAACCACTGAGCATTGGCTGTCTATGTGAAAGGCACCTTGCTAGATGTCAACAATAAGACCTATACTTTGAAGAAACTCACAATACTGGCAAAGTGACAGGGATGGGAAAAGAAATGAGGGATGACATAAAATAATGTGGAATGTGAAAGTTCATAGGAGAATGATGTGTTCCTATTAGCTGCTGGTTAACCTCTTTCCTCTTGATTTTTTCTCATAGAGCAGGCCTGTACAATCTGTGGCCCATGGACATATCAAAAGATTTTGGGTGGCCTCTGAAAAATGTAGATGATGTTTTCCTTTTAATAAAAAGATTTGTTCTGTGAAGTTTGGATTCAGTCAAAGGGTTGCCCTTGAGGACCTAGAAGATCACATGTGGTCTTGAAACTGAAGGTTCTTCTCCCCTAGCCTAGCTTATCAGTGATCTTTTCACCAACCATTAGCAGAAACTTCTGTATCCATTTTTATTATTGGTGATATACTCTAACACACTTGCTCAAAATGCTGTCAAGTCAATAGAGGATTTTGGTTTGCCATAAGATCAAATCATTATGTTCTTCTGACTGAAATTCTCTTTGCCACTTTAACTCATATTCTTCATTTGTTTTTTGAGCCTGTTTTGCAAAACCACTCTATGTGGGTGTTACATTTTACTTAAGAACTCTCTGTGCTTTAGTGGTGGGAGAAGCAACTATTGTCATTTTAATATGGAAGCAATAAGTTTATAAAGTATGTTAGAACTTTCAGAGGAGCTACATAGGGGAGGACCTTGAATGTAGTAGGACCATTTATAATGGGAAGGAACCAGTGACACTGAGGCTAGGCCAATTGTTTAAATCATTTTTATGTCATGGATTCTTTTGGCAGTCTGGTGAAGACTATGACTCCTCAAAATCATGTTTTCAAATAATTGAAGGAAAGGGTAAATTTCAGTTAGAAATAAAAACATGATCTTTTCCCCAACAAAGTTCTTGGGCCAGTTGAAATCTATGCACCTTAAAGAGTCTAGGGACTCCAGGTTAGAAACATCCTGACTAAAAGGATGTAGTACTAAACCCAGTGTGGCTGCTTCAATATTTAGTTAAATTCAGTGGAATATTCATAGGATCTTACTAAATGAATCCTTATTTATAAATTAGTCCTGTGATGACAATGACCATAATTTCTCCTCTGACTCATTGTTATAGAAAAATCAGTCCTTGCTGACATGGCTCAAATTCTACTTCCCTGATTAAGCTTTCCTAAAGTAATGTCCTCTTTCCTCTGAACTTCAGAGTAGTATGGTAGAAAAAAAAAAGCAAAGACAAAAAGAAACAAAAAAAATCTCTTGCTTTAGGGTCAGAAAAGCTGGCTTCAAATCCTTGCTCTGCCAAGTCTTACCTAAGTGACCACAGATAAGTTACTTAACTTGCCTACTGTGCCTCAGTTTCCTCAACTGTAAAATGATGTGTTGGACTAAGCAACTTTTCATTCTAAATCTGATTACTGACCACACCTAAAGAACAGAATTGGTGATTATGCAATACCAATTAGAAAGGAAGTCTCTAGTGAATTAACCCCCCAGGTTGCTGTCCTTGGTCCAGTGATGTTTAACATTTTTTTAAAATCAATATCTTGGATAAAAACCGTAGAAACAATGATTATTTTCAGTCCATACAAAATAGAAAGAATAGTCAAGACTGCATGACAGATTTTCCCCAAAGTTCAATTCTTAGTCTTTTTTTCCTTATTTTCTAAGTTTTCTTTTATAATCTTAATCATTTGTGTAATTTCAACTATTGTACATATGTGGACAGATAGCCCATTTATCTCTACAGTCATTACCTTTCCTGAACTCCACAACTAGATTACCAGAGGCTTACAGGAAATATCCCTGGCTATAAGTTTATTATCTTATTCCCAAAATTTAGTCTTTCTTCTGATTTCATAGTTTCCACTGAATGAACTGCTAGTTTCCTATATTCAAAATGTTAGTATTATCTTTGACCTTGTCATCTCTCACATTAGTCAGTGACCAAATTAATTTGATTTCAGAAATATTTCACACACTAGTCTTCTCTATTTTTACTTTGACAACTGCAGTCCAACTCTGCATTACTATTTATTTGAATTGTTGTGGTTGCCTTTAACTTATTTTATTTTTCAGTTAACATATATTTGTTTTCTCAGCCTGAAGTAGAGAAAGGAAGCAGTGTGGTCCAGGCAAATCAAAAGATCACCATGTTGATCAATGTGTCTCTTCAGTCTCTGAAGGACTGAGCCCAAGATCATTGGGAATAGAAATACCCACCCCATCCCCCCAAACATCAGACCTGCTTCCAGTCTAGACCTTAGTGATCATTCAAGAGAGGATCAATTTCCTCATCACCACTGAAGTTAAAGAACTAGGGTTATATTTTCCATGTAATAGAGATATTGGGAGTTTCATTTCAAGTTTTTTACAATAGTCATTCTATCAGAGAATTTTAGAAACACGTCTTGCTATATGTTTGTAACCTCCAGTATCTTCCCCTTGAATGGACAAATAATTTGTAGATGTCAGGATTTATTTTTTTAAATTTCCATTGACACTAAGTAGCCATAATAATTTATTGACTTAACAAATACCACAAATGTAAACATTCAAATGTCTTTTTTTAAAAGGATATTATGTGAAATAATAAATCTCTATTCACACTTTTTTTGTAAAAAAAGAGTTTGTAATGAATTCAATGTCACTATCCAAGCTCTGCTGCTTGTAATGCTTCTTATGAATTTACTTTTGTTATTGTCTGATTATTTTAAAAATGTTTTAGTGGCTGTCTCTCTCAACCTCTGTCTCTCTGTCCCTGTCTCTCTCTGCATCTCTGTGTGTGTGTGTGTCTCTCTCTCTCTTCCTCTCCTGTCACTATTGTTAAGTCATCTACCTCTCCCCATTTTGTAGCAAATAGGCATAATCAAGCAAAACAAATCCACACATTGGCCATGTCTGAAAATATATATCTCTTTCTTCACTTGAGTCCACCAACTCTGTCAGGAGGTGGGTAACATGCTTCATAGTAGTTCCTTTAGAGTCATAGTGAGTCATTGCTTTGATTAAAACTCTATTTTCTCAAAGATGATTCTCTTTACAATTTTGTTCTTATTACATACATTGTTATCCTGATTTTTCTCACTTCATTGTGCATCAATTCATACAAGTCTTCACTGGACTCATTAAAATCATCTTTAAAAAAATTTTTAGAATTACAATAATATTCTATGACATTCACATGCCATAAAACTTGTTGTTCAGCCACTTGACCAATTGATGGGCCCTTCGATAACATTCAGTTGTTTGTTTTTTAATCTTTTTTTCATTTAATCCCCCTTCAAATTCAACCTTCTAAAGTTGAAATTTGTTCTTCTTTATTTATTTGTTTTCTAGTATCATCCTTTCTTTTAATCTACTCTCTAACTTCATTTGCTTCTCTTTTGAGTTTGATATATTTCTGTACTAAACTCTTCTCTCTCTCTCCCTCTCTCTTTCTCTGTGTGTGCACGTGTGTGTGGTGTGTGTGTGTGTGTGTGTGTGTGTGTGTGTGTGTGTTTGACTCTTCTTTGTCTGGTTCCAATAAAAGTGAGGTTCAACTGATACTCCTCTCATTCCTTTCCTCTATGTTTTCATACTCTTCTTGCACACTTCAATATCAGAAGCAGTAATTCCCCTATTCTTTCTCTTTCCTACACTTGTATATACTTTTCATCCTTTTATTTGTTTCTCTCCTAAAACTAACAAAGTAGGACCTATGCAGTCACAAGTCCTTTATACTATGCAACTTCTTCAATACTCACTGAACATAATAAGATTTTGAAGGGACACATCTCTTCTTTCTCCCTCTCTCAAAATATTAGTTATTTATGATCATATAGCTACTTCCAATTATCCAAATACATTTACTTTTCCAGGTTTTTCTTGATCCTATTTTTTCATTTCAGAAATTCTACTAATATTTGATCCTTTCATCAGGATGCCTGACAATTTTCTATTTCATTAGAGGTCCATTTCCCTTTCTATTGGATTATAATCAGTGTTGTAAAACATTGTTGATGTAATGCTACGTCTTTTGCTTTGTAGTATTGTATTCCAAAATATCCTCTCATTTATTATAGAAACTGCAGGTTTTGTATGATCCTGAATATGTTTTCTTGGTAACTGAATTTTATTTCCTGTCAGCTTGTGGTATTTTTTTCTCTGATGTGTAAGCTCTGGAGTTTGCTTACAACATTCCTCAAATATTGGTAAAATATTTCTGTTTTCTCTTTGTTATATGGTTCTAATAAAGTCAGGGAGTTTTAATTTGTGATTTTTTGAAATATAGTTCCCAACTTATTCAACCATTGTTCAGTGGATGATTTTGACATGGGCTTATATGAACTGATACAGAACAAAGTAAGCAGAAACAGAAAAATTTGTATGATAATATAAATATTGTAAAAATGAACAATTTTGATGAATGAAATCAGGAGAACCAAAAGAATTATTTATATGACACTGTAAAATTAAAAATATTAAAAACTGTATGAACTGTGACCAATAGTTCCTGGCCATTTATTATTCCAGATGATTTATGATGAAATATACTATACTTTAGAGAGAGTTGATGGATTTGGGGTGTAGACTGAATACATACACAGAAATGCAGGCATGCACATATATGTATTTGTATCCATCACTGAAGGAATTTGTTTTGCTTGATTATTCACATTTGTTAAAAGAAATTTGTTTTTATTTTTTAATGAGGTGAGGGTAGGAGGGAGAGAAATTAATGTGTTACCTATTTTTTTTAAAGAGGTGAGAGCATACTATGGATGTGAAATATTGCATATATTTTTGATGAGGTCACTATTATTATGAAGTGAGAGAAATCTATAAAAGTTTGTACTATAAAAACAAAACTCATAAAACATAAAAAAGAAAAATTATGTCTAGACATTTTAATCACAGTTATTGGGAAGTCTAATGATTGTTAAATGACATCTATTGGATCTTTTTTCCAGATTATTTTTTTGATAGCAGACAACATATTTTCTTCTATGCTTCAAACTTGATTTTTTTTCTGATATTTCTCTTCTCACAGAGTCATTAATTTAGTCTCATTTTTAGAGAGTCTATTACTCAGGTAAGGTTTTTTATATTAGCTTTTTTATTCTCCTTCCAAGTCTTTCATTTTAAGTCTTTTGTTACTTTTTTAACTTTTTGCTTCATTTTCTCTAAATGTTCACATAATTCTTTTGCAAATCCATTTTTTTTTCTTTTTGAGACTCTTCTTTCAGTTATTGTAGAGTTACTTTCTTCTCCAAAGTGGGATTTTGGGTATCTTTGGCTTTGTAACAGTTCTTTATATTTGATGGGCATGAGATAGTCTTCTTCAGCTCACATTATACTGAGATTAGAAGAAGATAAAGTAGAATAATCATATGTCAGACAATCACATGATAGAGGAAATCGCTAACACTTATTGCTTGTGTATAATATTGTGCATTATTTTCTCATATGCCCCTGAACTTATTTGGGAAAATCTACAGTTTCCTGTAATCATTTCTTACTTTTGGTCATCCCTAAAGCCATAGCTAATTATCACAAGATTGGCACTATTGGTGATGATAATGCTAGGTGTGACTAATGATCATTTTTAACTTTATGTGATAGATGTGGATATCATGAACTGAACCACTTACAAGAGTTTGTACTAAGCATCTAGATGGGAAATCTAAGTGGATGAAAAATGTTGATGGCTCAGTTTATGATATATACTTAGAGGGACAAACAGCAGAGGAACTTGTTTGTTAGCATGTACATCTGGGACAGACTGGGCAAACTGATAGTGGATTGGATCAGAATTAAACAGAAGGGCTGGATTGCCTTTAGGAAGTTACAAAGCTCCTTTAATGTGCTTCTCCAAGTTTCTGAGACAAAAGTATGTTTTTTAACAATCAAATTCTTCCTATAAGATTGTATCACTTCAAAGCATAGCATACCATAATGTGTAGAGAGCTAAAGTTGTAGGTCATCCAAAAGGCAATGAAGGACAAGGAAATGAGCCTACCATGTAGAGGCAGTGAGGTCTAAATGATGCACAGTGTCAAGAGACATGCTTGCTATCCTTCACATTGCAAAATAAATAAAAACTGGAAAATATTATTTTAAAATGATAATGGGATTAGATGTTTTTCCTGTATAACTTGAGAGTCCAAACTAGTAGTGGGCAGATTTTGGCTTAATATCAAGAAGAGTTTCTTAATAATTAGGACTATACAAAAAAAAAAAATAAGAAAGCCTAGTTAGGCATGTTTAAGGGAAGGTGATAGGTTTAAATTACTTGTTCTTTACAAGGCACCAAAGATGCAAAGATGAAAAATAATATAGTTCCTCTCTTACTGAATATTCCAATTTAATATTATGTATATAACTATAACAGCATTGGAATCTGATTACATAACAAAGATCAAAAAGCAACCTTAGAAATTCGTGAAAGGAGGGACCACTTCTAATAAGAAGGATTAAGGAAGGCAACATGGAGAAAGTGGTTCCTCCAGAATACAGAGATTAATCCTGATATTGACTTGGGTAACAATAGCTATATATCTGCAGAATTCTTATGCAGAAACTGGATAGCAACTTGTCAGGAATATTGTGGAATTCATACTTTAAGTAAATTTTTGCCTAGATAAGTTCTTTCCAGTTCTGGAATTGCAGTTATACCAATGATCCTTTCATTTTTCAAACCACTTTTAGAACTCCTCTTCTGTTATTGCTTACAGATATTTTAGTATATTACTTGAGCACATAGTAAGTGCTTAATAAATGCTTGTTGATGATTAGGTGATATAGCTCTATCCAATAAAAGGCCTATCAGCCTCTGTCTCTCTATATCTCTTTCTTTATGCATATATGTGTATGTGTGGGCACATTGTAATGTGTAAGGGAATTTGAAGATCTTCCTTGCCCTTTAATAAGCCCATGTGACCTGCTTTATGCTTTGGCCCAGTCCACAGCCTGAATTATATGGAGCCAATAGTGGGAGTAGCTTGCCGAACAGGTGGAACAGGAAAGGTGCAGCTGAGAGAGAGGTGGGGCTGAGAGAGGGAGAGAGAGAGAGAGAGAGAGAGAGAGAGAGAGAGAGAGAGAGAGAGAGAGAGAGAGAGAGAGAGAGACAGAGAGAGAGAGAGACAGAGAGAGAGAGAGAGAGAGCACAGGCAGAGCAGAGCAGATAGCGTGAGTGAGAGAGGGAGTGATTTTGCCTATGGGGATATTGTTTGTGGGGAGACCTGATGGAGGGAAGACTTGGGGATGTGGGGATGGCCATGCTCCCTGCATTGGTAATGTATATAGATTTCTTTGTTACTGTGATGGATTTGGCTTTCTGGTATATGAATAAATATGTTGGTTTTGTCTTTGAGGAAGAATTTCTATTTTGCGTATTTACCCTGGAAGTATGCATGAGTATCCATAGTGGTTGCTGTGGGTATTGCATTGGTGCTACACACACACACACACACACACACACACACACACACACACACACACACTCCCTCTTTAAGAATAACAACCAATATATAATAGGTTGTGATGATTATCAGAATGTAATTCTTTTATCTGGATAGGTTAAGGGAAAAAAAAAAACTTTGAGATTATTTGAAGCATTCACAGAATATTAAACCTAGAATGCAACGTTCAAGATCAGCCCATTGTTATGAACCTTTTTGCAATGCACTCCTTGTGCCTAATCTCTGAGAGAAAGTTTTCCTCATGGACGAACACGTATTGCGTTAAATCAAGCAACAAATAAAAAGTCAGAAGACAAAAAAGAAAAAATAAAACTCAGAGAAACCTTTATGTCCTTCTAGTCCTTCTAGTAAGAAACACATCTTGTAAGTGATGAAAACAAGTAAACCACTTGTGATTATTTTATTTTATTAAACTCATCCAATGAGAGATAATCAGCATTTCAATTACAAATATAATCCAGGACAGAAGAATAACCTGACTTATATTTGTCAAAGCAGCAAGTATTATGTCATTTGTGAAATTGTTTTACTGAACAGTTAAAGGGCTCAGGTTACATAAGCAATTAAATACAAATCATAAAATCAAACACTTATTAAAATGAGTTGAAAAATCTGAAGCCTGTTACGGAGCCATTTCAAGGTCAAGGATACAAGGATAACAAAATGTAAAAGCAATAAAATCCATGCAGGTTTCACAATCCACAAGTGTCTCAGTTTTGCCATGAAGTTCAGCCAAATAGAAGGGAAAACCGAAAACCTGTGGGTCTCCAAGCCGCCAATTACGTGACCTCGGGTTTGAAGTGTATCAAAATGAAGAAGCAGGCTGTTCTGTAAACACAAGTGCCTGAAATATGGGTAACATTTATAAATACTTTGCTAATGATTAGTATAACAAGTATTTCTTAACTATTTTAAGATATTTATTCAGTAGTACCCATGTATCTTTTAATGGTCTTTTTTTTTTTTAAAAAAAAAAACAGTCTTGGAATGAATAAATTATAATTATTTTTAAAGGAATTGCATTTCTTCTAGATAAAATAAACAACATATCCTTGTCTCAATCCCAATCACTTATTTCTTTACTCAATTGTCCATTCAACACAGTAATGCAAAATAATAGAAGCGATTATCTCCTAGACATGTAAGGAAGTTGTAACTTTCCTTAGTAGAGTCTAAAGCCTGCTTCAGATGAAAATTGTGCTCATCACTTTTGAAAGAAGAAAAAAGAAGGTCTTTTTGCTTTTAGTATTAATGATGTTTCTGTTATTGTGAATTAAAAAGCATTTTTGGTCTAAGCCTATCATTTTATTTTATTTTCTGCAACTCATCTATCTATATCTTAGTCTTAAGGAATTTCTGTGGGCACCATGAGATTAAAGGAGTTGTTCATAGATGTGTAGACAATATAGGGCTGATGTAGGCCTAGAACTCAGGTTGTCCTGTTTCAAGGCTGACTCCCTGTTTATTACAGTGATCTATGATTTTAAAATGTGAAAAATTTTAAAAAATGGGATTATTTTGGAAAAGAAAAAAAAATCATGCCACTGCTAATACCAGTAATGTTTTTGTTATTGTGAATTTAAAGAAATTGAGGCTATCTGTACCTATAATTTTGTAATTTTTCTGAAACTCAACTGTATCATCTGTAGCTTAGTCTTTGTCATAGTGAGCTGCTGTAGGCACAAAGCGATTGAGTGCGTTGCTCATAATATGTAGTCAATATGTATCAGAGGTAGGGACAGAGCTCAGGTTCCCCTGTTCCAAGACTAACCCTCTATTTACTATACTTCTTATTCATGAATTAAAATGTTAAAAATAGAAAAATTATAGAACATTTTTAAAGAAAAAGTTGCTTTCTTGAAAATAAATCGCCTGTCCAGTTGCCTGTCACTGTGTATTAAATTTCATAAGAGGGCTTTGCTTTTGGCTTCGCATTATAATTAAAAAGCTTTAAGTGAGCAACCTCCAGGGTTCCAGAGACTTTGCATGAAGAAAAAAAAGAAAAAGGGAAGTTCAAACTCAAATAGGCATCAGAAAGCCCTCACAGAGAGTGGTGTACTGGAAACAAATTTTGTAATAAAACAGGAATCGAGTCACCAGAGCCTTTGGGGTTCTGTTGGTATGAAGAGAAGGTGAAGGTTCCTGTGTCAAACTGAACTTACTAAAATCTCGTGGGTTTGGCATTTTAAACCGGACTCAAACCTTTTGGTGTTTGTTATTTACACTTGGCAAAACATAACATTCTGTTTCTAAGAAAAGAGGTTTACAAAGGCTCCAAAAACCTTGGACATCAAATAGCTCTTACAAAACATTTTGATGATTTAAGTGTAAATGAATCAGAAACATATGGATGAAATTTCTCTTAAAATACACATGGGTTTAGAAATTAAAGGGGAAAAAAGTGCTTGGCAAAATGAGTTTTTTGTTTGACTGAATCCAAAAGGTTTGAAAAATAGTTTGAGTTATTTGACAAACCCAAAGCCCAGCTGGCGTCTTCTGTCTTTCACTGGTACTACAATCAACCCTTTGCTCAGGAAATGTGGGTTCAAGTCTCATTCATTGGCTTGACTCAGATGTAACATTGACACTCTTTTGTAATGAACAGCATGTGGCTATGGAAAGAGTGACTTCCACCAGCAGTTGAAGGTGCTGTGCGTTGGGTTAGACATTCAGTTGGGGCCCTTCTACTTATTATCAAAGCTTTCTGTGAATCCTCCTGATGTTCAGTCACTAGGCAGCATGTCCAAAGATGAGGTCAAAGTTACTTTCTGCTATTTGAAAGTACAAGAGGGTTTCCTTTCAAGGCCTAGGAGATAGAGGGGCAAGTGACCTCTAGAAGAGACTGGTCCTCGGTATGAAGGCAGCCTACTTAGTAATTCATTCTAAGTACTATGAGAGAGACTACTGCAAATATCATACTTGTTCAGTTTGCCGGGCTAGTGGCTGTAGCACAGCACATAATTAGACCTATTATCAGTAAAATAATAGCACATAGATATGATTTAACTATGTGTGCTAGCAACCAATGATGGACTCCTCTTGGTCTAGGATAGGCATAAATGAAATGTTGACAAATATATGAACCCTAATAGATGCAAATTAAGCTGTATTTTCATCATTATTGGCCTCGGTGGTAGATGGCCCTTTGATGGTTCCATTTATCATCTCTAATCGTTAATTAGCAATTAATTGAAATCATTATTTAGTAAATTTCTAAGAGTAAAAAATATGCTCTAATAAAAATAGTTAATAGGGAGACAATAGGAGATTGAGAGTAAAAAGAATTGAGCTGAAGTTCCACTCATGCTCTTTCCTCACTCTATGAGTTTGGGCAAGTCATTTAGTCCCCTGAGACCCATTTTAAAAAAATCTCTATAGTTGGGATAATAATACTGCCAAACCCACCTTAGGGGCTGTTTGTGAAGATCAAATGAAATTGTGAATATGAAAAAGATGTATGTACTTGTAATTTTATCTTTCATGGGTATAAGGAATTCATGCTGAGGAAGTCTCCCCTCATGTAGACTTAACTTTTTTGCAACTTACAGTCTTACAGAGTTATTTGGTAACACTGAAAATTTAAATGCTTATGTAGTATCGCCAAACTATAGTGTTTGAAAGGTGACTTGAACCCAGGTCTTCCTAACCCCAAGTTTGGAGTTCTACATGTTCTCTATATACCTTAGTAGTACATATATGATACAACTTTTTGGAGTGTAAAGTTTACAAACATAAAATATTATTATTATCTTCTAAACTTCCCAGGCATTATTCTATATATTCACAATTAGAAATCATGTGTTAAAACATCATGGAGTTTTGTAGCTGCAAGAGACAAAGGTAGCCCAACATATAAATTACAAATATGAAGGTTACTCCATTTCTTCCTCCATTAATCAAATGATTTCCATCATGTTTTCCCTATCTGGTACCCAGATTTCCTCACACAACTTATATTCCTTTAACATACAATTTTATCTTCTCCTTATTCATTTTAAATAAAGTCTGTCCTTCCCTATCTATATTCCATTTACAGTCCCATTGATATCTATCATGTTATTTTTTTTCCTCCTTTAATTAGGATCTTTCATTCATCTTTTTTTAGCTTAATTTTGTGAATTTGCGTATTGTGGTCTCAGATATCTGAGGACAAGGATTTTATTCCTGGTTTATCTCTTAGATTTAGTCTCCTATGAACTTCTGGGTGTCTCCAGTGCTATTCTTCCTACATTGTAGCTTTTCTTCTGACAATTAATTTGGTGGATATACATTGTCAATTTTCTCCCACCTCTTCCTTTATTAGCTGACAGCCCTTTTGATTATGACCAAATTTGAACTTATGAGTTCTCATTGGGTACACTTCATCCTTGGTCAGGAGTCTGTCAGTCATACATTTTAAACCAGGATCCAGAATCCAAATCCTAGTCTCAGATATAATCTTATTTATGTAGATTTTATTTCTGTAGTTATAAAATTTTAAAATGAAGTACTTTCATGGTGCAGTATTGTTTTTGTTATTATGAATATGAAAGAAACTAAATACTTTTCTATTTTGAGTGTTTGTCTTGAGACTTGAGGTCTTCAGAATTCTGATAGACTACTAAAACAATGTATTTCAATTTGATTCCTTAGACTTTAAAGAGAAGTTACATAACATACTGTAGCCTTCACCTAAATAACATCAATCCAGTTGAACTGATACTCCCATCCTGAAACTCATGAATAATTCTTCTCAGGAAATAAATGTTAAATCCAGGATACTGTATCTTTTCACTGTTACCTGGTTAATGACTATGCATCTGTCTTTGGTATCCTGGGAACAGGCAGAAAGTTTATCCATGTAAGGAGATACTATAAAAGAAAAACAACTCATGAATCACAACCAGTTAAAATATTTATGTCGAATGATCCAAAGTAATGTAATGATAGAAGAGGAAGTACTTTGGAACTTGCTATTTTCCTTTAAAAAGTTACATGTTGACAGCAATAGTTTAAATCCATTTAAAAATCAAAACCTTCAAAGACGATAAATTGTACATCTAATTCTCATTGGTGTCAGATTTGCCTGTAAACAAATCTGCTAAATAACTTCTATTGAAATTGGAGCATGAGGAATAACTTTATGGAGGGAAAAAATGCTATACCTTTTATACATATTGACAACCATAACAAAACCTAAGGATAGTCTTTAAAATAGATTATGTAAGGTGTGCTTTACTTGCTCTCAAAGTGATGGGAAGTGTTGTATGAGATCCTGAAGTCATCCCATTCTTTTTTAAGGCAGTTCTAATCTGGGAATTGATTATGCTTTAAAATCATTAGTTGCCAGAACTATTGGGAGGGGCTGAAAATGTAGATTATGATATTATTTCTGTACATTTAAAGAAAATAATTTGGAGGAGAAAAGTCACTTTTTTCAAGGGTTTTTCAAGGGCTATAACATGGTCGGACCTCTTATCTTTAAAACCTCCCAGTAATGTCTTAATGTTACCTTACAAGCTCTGTTGTGATCTGTAGTCATTTATCCACTTCTCTGTTGGGTCGCCAATTGATAGACTTTGTTTTCACCAATAAAAAAATGCTTATTCTTTCCTCAGGGCAAACAAATACAAGCCTTGCTAATTCAAAAGGCTAGCAGCAAAACTGCAGTCACTGGTGTCCTTCAAGAAGGATCCCAAAAGGGTGGGGAAATTTGTCCTTGTTGGTTATAACTTCAATTAGACCTAAGTTGTCTTGACCAGCACCACTAGTCACCACTACACAGGCTCTACTTTTTTCCTGACTAAATCAGTGGTCTCGCCAGTTTCTAAAGGAATATAGATAGACCCTATCCTTGTGATGAAAAGATTTGGGGCACTATTGATATGGTATCTTGATTCATAAATTCCCAGTTGGGAGATGCCTTGTGTCTGCAAACATCTTTCTCACTTTGCATCATGTATATATGCTATACACTCGTTGGGGATTTTCACTGATGTTGATAATGCTGAAGTAGCCATCACAGCACATAGAGACAATGAGAACCTTTGCCTTTAGGAGGATCCTTTTCTCCCTCAAAACCCTTAAAGGTATATTAGGGTCCATTACTGACCCAGATGATTAGTGAAAGTTACTCCCTTCTACTGTAGGGGAGCAAAGGGATCTACGGATTATCTTGGAATAAAAAGATTTGTGAATTTATATAGTACCCAGGGCTTTGATGTTTCTTCTTGTTTCAGGTGCTTCTTAGGTCTTTGCTTGCATCAGGACTAGGGAAAGGGACCTCATATATTTGACTAAGGAATGATTTTCTCCCCTCTGACCTACAAACATATTATATTTAGTCTAAACAAAATTTTAGGATTACATTCAAGAATTGAGACATATTGAATTAAAAGGAGCAAATCCAAAGGCATATAGAAAACCCAGATATAGAATTATGGTTGATTTACTGCTGGCTTTCAGTGCTTTTTCTTTTCTATGAACTCAAATTAATTGCAAATGTACTTGGTTTTTTTTCCTCTGGTCTTTCATGTATGACTATCTTATTATTTTAATCTCTTGATGTTTCCTTAATGGAGTTGGGTCGCACAATGGAATAATGGACCTGGAATGAGGAAAACTTGAGTGCAAAGATGGCCTTGGAATGTAGCTGGCTATGTGACCCTAGGCAAATCATTTAGCTCCCCCACCCACTTCAATTTTCTCAGCTGTGAAAGGGGAAATAATAATAGCACCTATCTGCTGGAGTTATTGTGAGAATAAAGTGAGATAATATTTATAAATCACTTTGCAAACCTTCAAGGGCTATATTAATGGCGCTCATATTATTAATTAGGTATTGTAGCTTTACCTAAAAATTCCAACAAGGACTGTGATCTGTGCTATTTATTTTTTACTTTATTATTGTCAAACTGGTTCACTTGTGAGGACAGAATGCACTTGCTTTGCCTCCTATCCTTCACATTTGCCTTCCCTGTTGTCATTGTCCAAGCTTTTCAAGGTACTGGTACTTTAAGATCCTGAAGGGTGTGTGGCTACTCCACCATCACAATAGGTCAAAAGGTCTCTGCTCACACAGAAGCTCTGTCAGAGAGAAATTTGTCTCAGTCATTGTTGTTGCTCTGACTTGTCTGTCTTTCCCCTTTTAATGTCTTTTTACATAGACCTTTTGGCTTCTGGACCACATCCTTGTTCATGATGTTTGCCTTGGCTCTTGGTCTCTTCCCTGGTATCATGACTTCTGAAGACATTCCGGCCTGCCTTTCTGGAATGGAGAGACTCATTTGCACCACACCCCCATTTCCATCAGTCTCTTTAGTAAAACACATCTCTGTGGACTCCTGTTCCTACTCTCTTAAACCGATATTCCCCAGCTGCAAGCAGTCTTCTCCCATCAACATCTAAGCCAGCTTGGTGTTGCTGTGAGTTGGCTGGGGCATTGCTGCTCTCTGCTGGCCATTAGGAATGGTGCTGGGGGTCAAAGCTTCCCCACAACTGCACTTTAACCCCATATGTTTCCAGCATTCTGCTTTAAAGCACAATGTCTACTAATTATGATAGGATTTTCTTGAACATAGATTTTTATAGACTATGGAGGTATCAATGAGTATGCAAATCTGTTTTTTAAAAAAAATTGCACAAAGTACCTGAATTTTAAAAGGTGGACTGTTATTATAGAGGGTGCCTGTGTTATTATAGTGGGTGACTCATACTAGATGACTAACTCTTTAGTGGTAGTGACAATAGAAGAATTCCTGTTTCTTTCATTTTGTGGCTATGATCATTCCACAGCAGTCATAGGCAAAACTATCAAAGCCAAAAGAAAAAAAAAATTTCTAATTGTTTCAATGTTGCCAAGTCACCCTGAAAAGAGCACTTTTTACAACCAATCAACACGATTCCCCACTGGTTCCTCTTCTCTGATTATGACCTCATATGACATTGGCCCTATAGCTTCACTTACAGTGACTCAAATTCACCTTGGTCTAGTTCCATGAATCCTAGCAAAGGCTCACTCTTGGAGACAAGAGAAGGTATAAAAAAAGGAAGCTTGAAAATACTTTCTTGTTTGTCTTATAAATCTACAGCTAAGTCTAGATGGAAGAGATAAAGAGTCAAGTCTTAAGATTCTACTCCTTTGGTTAATAAATGCTATAAAACAATAGTGACAATAATCGCATAAACTCACATAAAACAGGGTGCATTAAATCATTTATAAGGCTCTCTGCAAGTCACATATTGACTTAAAACCACATATTAGTATTATGTATGTTCTATTTTATTTTCACTTATTTTGTTAAATATTTCTCAATTATATTTTAATCTGGTTCCTGTTGAGACTTCATTATAGCCCGTATGCTATGTGTTTGATACTTTTTTTTTTAATTTTTTAATTAAATTAAATTTAATTTAATTTTTACTAATTTATTTATTTAACTTTTAACATTCATTTTAACAAAATTTTGGGTTCCAAATTTTCTCCCCTTTTGTCCCCTCCCCCCCCAAACACCAAGCATTCTAATTGCCCCTATCACCAATCTGCTCTCTCTTCTATCATCCCTCTCTGCCCTTGTCTCCATCTTCTCTTTTGTCCTGTAGGGCCAGATAACTTTCTGTACCCCTTTACCTGTATTTCTTATTTCCTAGTGGCAAGAACATTACTTGACAGTTGTTCCTAACACTTTGAGTTCCAACTTCTTTACCTCCCTCCCTCCCCACCCCTTCCCTTTGGAAGGCAAGCAATTCAATATAGGCCAAATCTGTGTAGTTTTGCAAATGACTTCCATAATAGTCGTGTCGTATAAGACTAACTATATTTCCCTCCATCCTATCCTGTCCCCCATTACTTCTATTCTCTTTTGATCCTGTCCCTCCCCATGAGTGTCGACCTCAAATTGCTCCCTCCTCCCCATATCCCCCCATCCATCATCTCCCCAACCCTGCTTATCCCCTTATCCCCCACTTTCCTATATTATAAGATAGGTTTTCATACCAAAATGACTGTGCATTTTATTCCTTCCTTTAGTGGAATGTGATGAGAGTAAGCTTCATGTTTTTCTCTCACCTCCCCTCTTTATCCCTCCACTAATAAGTCTTTTGCTTGCCTCTTTTATGAGAGATAATTTGCCCCATTCCATTTCTCCCTTTCTCCTTCCAATATATTTCTCTCTTACTGCTTGATTTCATTTTTTTAAGATATGAGCCCATCCTCTTCAGTTCCCTCTGTGCACTCTGTCTCTATGTGTGTGTGCGTGTGTGCATGTGTGTGTGTATAATCCCACCCAGTACCCAGATACTGAAAAGTTTCAAGAGTTACAAATATTGTCTTTCCATGTAGGAATGTAAACAGTTCAACTTTTGTAAGTCCCTTATGACTTCTCTTTGCTGTTTACCTTTTCATGCTTCTCTTCATTCTTGTGTTTGAAAGTCAAATTTTCTTTTCAGCTCTGGTCTTTTCAGCAAGAATGCTTGAAAGTCCTCTATTTCATTGAAAGACCATTTTTTTCCCCTGAAGTATTATACTCAGTTTTGCTGGGTAGGTGATTCTTGGTTTTAGTCCTAGTTCCTTTGACTTCTGGAATATCCTATTCCATGCCCTTCGATCCCTTAATGTAGAAGCTGCTAGATCTTGTGTTATCCTGATTGTATTTCCACAATACTTGAATTGTTTCTTTCTAGCTGCTTGCAATATTTTCTCCTTGACCTGGGAACTCTGGAATTTGGCCACAATGTTCCTAGGAGTTTCTTTTTTTGGATCTCTTTCAGGAGGGGATTGGTGGATTCCTTAAATACTTATTTTTCGCTCTGGTTCTAGAATCTCAGGGCAGTTTTCCTTGATAATTTCATGAAAGATGATGTCTAGGCTCTTCTTTTGATCATAGCTTTCAGGTAGTCCCATAATTTTTAAATTGTCTCTCCTGGATCTATTTTCCAGGTCAGTTGTTTTTCCAATGAGATATTTCACATTATCTTCCATTTTTTCATTCTTTTGGTTTTGTTTTGTGATTTCTTGGTTTCTCATAAAGTCCTTAGCCTCCATCTGTGCCATTCTAATTTTGAAAGAACTATTTTCTTCAGTGAGCTTTTGAATCTCCTTTTCCGTTTGGCTAATTCTGCTTTTGAAATCATTCTCCTCATTGGCTTTTTGAACCTTTTTTGCCAATTGAGTTACCCTATTTTTCAAGGTGTTATTTTCTTCAGCATTTTTTTGGGTCTCCTTTAGCAGGGTGCTGACCTGCTGTTCATGTTTTGACTTCATGTCTCTCATTTCTCTTCCCAGCTTTTCCTCCACCTCTCTAACTTGATTTTCAAAATCCTTTTTGAGCTCTTCCATGGTCTGAGCCCATTGAGTGGGCTGGGATATAGAAGCCTTGACTTCTGTGTCTTTATCTGATGGTAAGCATTGTTCTTCCTCATCAGAAAGGAAGGGAGGAAATGCCTGTTCATCAAGAAAGTAACCTTCTATAGTCTTATTTATTTTCCCTTTTCTGGGCATTTTCCCAGCCAGTGACTTGACCTCTGAATATTCTCCTCACACCCACCTCGCCTCCTGATCCTCCCAGCCAGCGCTTGGTGTCTGAGATTCAAATGCTGCTTCCAGCCTCAGGGGTTTTGGCAGGGGCAGGGCTGCTATTCAGTGTGAGATTAAGGTCAGGTGCTCAGGTCAGGGCAGGGCCGCCTCACAGGCTCCATTCCCTCAGGGAGTTTATGCAGAGACCTTCAACAATGTATCCAGGCTCCTGCCTGCTTTGGGAGGCCCTGTCTGCTCCCACCTCCGCTTCTGCCTCCCGAGGGGGCCTGAGTTATAGGGGCACCCCACTCCCCTCTTTCCCCGCCAAAGAGACCCTCTCACCAACCCCCTTCACCTGTGGGTGGAGGGACCCGCGCGGCTGCTGGAGACTCCATCCCTGAAGCCTGCTCGGATCTGCTCCTCTCGGTGCCATGGCCGTGGCAGGGCTGTACTTGGCTCCCAGTCCGCGGCACAAAGGACCTTTTGCGAGAGGTTTGCAGGTCCCTCTGGAACAGAAATCTCCTTCGCTCCAATGTTCTGTGGCCTGTGGTCCTGCAGAATTCACAGTGAGTTGCTATTTACAGATGTTCTATGGGTTGTGGGTTTGGAGCTATGTGTATGTGCGTCTTTCTACTCCGCCATCTTGGCTCCGCCCCCGTGTTTGATACTTTGGCTAAAGAAGTATTGAAGAGAATTAGATGAGAGGTAGAAAAATAATGTAACAGTCTATTCCAATAGTCTTAGTGAAAAGCAGAGAAACTTATCCCAATAGTGAGAGTGGATAGGAGTAGATGTGTATGAGAGATATTGTTGGATTAAAATCCACAAAATTAAACAATTGATCATATGTGTGGGGTTACGTAAGGGAAGAATTAAAGATGACTCAGAGGTTTTGAACCTAGGGACCTGAAAGTATGGTTGTATCAATAGAAAAGGGAAGTTGGAAGGGGAGGCAGATTTGGGGGCAAAGTGATGGATTCAATTTTTTACTGGATATATTGAGTTTGAGATACTAGTAGGATATCAAGAAGAAGATGTTTATCAGGCAATTGGAAATGCAGAAATGAGGCTTATACCATATACTGTGCCTTGCACACATACCCATATGTACATAAGCATATATACATGGGTATACATGTAAGTATATATATATACATACATATATGTATAGACTTTATATGTATATAGTATCTCATCTGAACTTTAATTTTGCATTTCCAATATTATATTTTGTACATATTGATACATATGGTGCATGCTTATATGCATATATAAACAAATATACATGACTGTGCATAGGTATGAACACACATATACATGAGTGTGCATGTATTTTTTTCAGAGTTATCTGCATGGTAGTGATATTTGAAGCCAAGGGATTTGATATGATCCACAAGGGCGAGGGTGTTCAGAAAGTATGGAGAACTAAAAATAGAATCTTAAGTAACAACCTAAGTGAGAAGGAGCAAGATGAATGAGAAAAGGCACTTGAGAAATCCACTAAATATGCAGGAGAAAGGAGAAAACAATGACGTAGAATCCAAGAGAAAAGAGAATTTAAAGAAGGATGGGTTGGTCAATAGCATTACATAATGAAGACTGATTAAGAAAGGTGAGGACAAAAAGCCATTGTGTTTGAGAGCCATTGTAAGGGAAAAGTATTGGACCCTGCGGAGAGAGGCATTTCAGGAGAATTGTAGTGAAAGAAACTAGCTTAAAGAAAAAAAATCGAGGAGTCAGTGCTATCAAGAATAGATTATTTTTTCTGGAGCTTCAGCTATGAAGCCTCAGTACATAGAAGAGTCAAGAGAAGGTATTTCCAATTTTTACCCCCAACAAGTTAGGTCTTCTAAGGCAAATTATTCACTTGGTCAATTGGAAATTACTAAATGATTCATGTGTACTCAGCATTAGTGTTACCTTTTTATATATTGTATAGATCGTAGGCTGGAAGGAAAAAGAAACATTTTCCTACATAGTTGTAAATTTGTTTTGGTCAAGGAATAGTTTTTGTTTGTCTTTCTGTTTTTTAACCTATATATGCTGTGAACCTAGAAGGTGCTACATAGTTGTTGTTGAATATGTTGACTCAAATTAATAATATATAATAAAATATTCTTATTTCTAATACAATAGAAAAAGAATGGTAGTGATTTTGCTAAACTACCTCCATATTAGTGCCTACAAAGGACATGCAGAGGTATCCAAACTCTTTCAAAGAAGAAATTAGCAGAAGGTTTTTTTTTTTTTGATAAATACAGAACATATATAATTTGTCTTCTTTCTGTGGGAAAGTTGATGTAAATGACCTAGTATCTTAAAACAGAGATAGGAGACATTATTTTAAAAAATTAAGTGGGGAAGTTGGGCTAGGTTATTTATAAGCTTCCTTCTTACGATGACATTTGATAAGGCTATATTGTCATCGCAAAGTCCCATTCCACTTAATACCTTTATTTTGTGGCAAAATCTTTTCTTTTAGACACTCATACACACATATGCATATGTATGTGTGTAAATAAAATTTTTAGTTTTAATTTAGAACTTGGATAAAAGTATTACATAAACATAGGTACGAGATAACAAAAATATAATTATAAAGTACTGTGGGATTTTATTTTTAACAAACACACCAGTATTCAAGCATGTAAGTGAGCCCTCCCTGCTTTACCTTCCATAAGAACCTCAGAATTTGAGAACAAATATTTGATTTTTGAGGAAGGATCCACTGTTTAGAAATAACCAATAGTCATAGAGATATGGGTTCATAAACGTAGAGCAGGAAGTTACCTTAAAGACTGACTGCTTCAGCCAACCCATTTATTTGATAAATAAAGAAACTGATATCTTGGAAGAACAAATGACTTCCCCAAGGTCACATGGATAATGAAAGGGAGAGCTGAGATCTATTTCATGAATAAATGGATCATTAACTTCGCAATGCTATATCTTGTTCAAATACTTTCACAAAAAGCACACAGATGTAACATTTTCTTTGTGAAGAAGACAATTGCTTAGTCACAGATACCGAACCCAAACCCTTTTGCATTAAATAATTTCTTAAATTATTCAAAATTTCTACAAAATAAATTTGTTTTACCTTTTAAGTTGGATTCTTTAAGACATTTCTGAACCAGCTATTTAGTAACACATTTAGCTTGTTTAAGACAAATATTAAAATTCAGATAAAATTAAAAGAATAAAGATATTGCTGAATTGAGGTACAGCCTGTCTGACCTGTTTAAATAATCAATGAAAAAAAGGAAATAGGCAAGGGTACAGATATTGATACAGTCCATCCCTGTTTCCCAAGCAACTTTAATTGATATAAAGCAATTATTACAATTATGACAGTGAATGACCCTGAAAGGTTCGTTGATGAGCAGTCACTTGATTGCGCTTGCCAATCAGAAATAAGGGAAACCTGGTTTAGAAGATAAACTGATCTGTAAAATTTTATAAGAAAAGATGTTGAGAGAGTATGAATACTATAGTATTATTTTATACACAGAAGTAGTGGAAGAAAAAAATAAGTTTACAAAAAGTTTGAGGAATGACATGACACAATCTTTCTTAGCAAACAAAGCATAAAGTAAGAAGGCATATTCTGGCCAAAGGTATCTTTAATTTTTTTCATATAGAATATCCATAAAAATGTCTTGTTGTAATTGAAATCTGCAAATAAGTGAAACTGAGGCAAAAGTTTCAGACACAATCAGTTTATTGGCCAACAAAATGGATCTTTTATAAGTTGGTAATAGGACCCTGAACTGATTTTTCAGGGCATTTTTATAGAGCTAAATGAGGAAGATCAGAATGGGAAACATAGACAATAAATAAGGAACATTGATCCCAAATTGAAGAACATGATTCGCATGGATGTTGACAATTTCTGATTGGTTGGGGTATTTTGAAACTTTCTATTGTTTTCATAGAAAACTGTCCTATAACAGGGAGTTTCCACACACAGGAACGAGGAACAACATAGGGCATGGAGATTTTCCAGCCCTGGGTGACCTGGAGGTCACTATGACCTCTAAACTACCAATTTAGTTGTAGTTAGAAATAAGGAATTGAACTTGTCAGAGAATTTACTAGAAATGGTGAACTTAGCTTATGCAAAAAAGGGAAATTAATTAACAGACTTTGATTGGATCTACTGTCCCAGCCAAAATAGTCTTACATACTTCTTAATCTACTGTGGTTTTGTAAGCATAAAACTACTTATGTGATAAATGTGATTAATAGATGTGATTGTAAGTAGATAATTGATTGAAAATTGATTAATATTCCACAATTAATTCCTTCTTTCTTTTTGACTTTTTCTCTCTTAAACTTGTTTGCTACATTCGTTTTGTGCAGGCTTAGTACCTTCCACCTACAGATGCCTGATCACGTAAGCCTGATGTCACTCCCTGTCCATGACTGTGATATGTCACCCCTGGACATGGTTTCAACCAAGCTCTGGATGCCATCTAAAGAACTGACCTCTCAAAGCAAGGACAGATCTCTTCAGGCAGGAACAGCTCTATGTCCAATTTCAGCAGGAAGTAGCTAAAGCAGAAGAGACCTTAGCCCCCTACCTGAAGATTTTAGGTCCTGTTTGTTCAAGGAGGGAATGATAGGGTGCTTGGGCTCAAGCCTCACCCTACTGCATTTTATGTGCTTCTTTTGTGTGATCCCTGTTACAATGTTGTAAAGTTCTGTTCATACCAGTTGCCTAAGATATTGTTTTTTATGCTTATTTTCTGTTATCCCTGTTACAATTCTGCTGATATCTGTTGCCCTACCAACCTATGTAATGAATACAAAGATCTGGGATTGAATGTAATGGTAATTTAAATGGGAACCTCTTTCCCATTCACTAATAGGTAAATATGATCTGCTTAAATAACACGTAAGCCTAAGTCATATGTGGTGAGAGGAGCTTTTAGAATGGTGGAACAGGAAGGGTGATGCAGAACTTGGAGGAAGTCTGTGAGAGTGGAGGGGGGAGAGAGGATGCAAGCAGGCACAGGTAGTCTTATGAGTGTTTACTTGTGGGAAGGCCCTGGCAGTGGCAGGGGGAAGGCTCAGGAATGATTTTTTCCTCTGCAATGCTAATGTCTATTGACTTCTTGGTTACTATGACAGATTTGGCTTTCTGGTGTTGGATTTTGGCTTTCTGGTATCTGAATAAATGTTTTTCTTCTGCCTTCTATATGGAGAATCTATTACACTTGGTGATTCAGAACTATGCTGGGATATTCATAGTTGCCCTTAGTGTTGTGAGTATTGCCTTGGTGATACATGATCCAAAAAAGTCTTTCTAAATTGCTAAACTATTGTACCCAGTTCTCTACATTATGGATTGGTTTGTCTGTGTCTCTTTTATGTTCATGCTATCATGACCCCAAATTTCACATGATCATTTTTTTCACTATTAAAGCCATGGAATGATTGAACACTGAAACTGGTAGTACTAAGTAGGCTATTCCACAAGTTCCATGGCAGGTAGGGAAAGGCAGGAAAGGGTCTACACAAATGAAAAACTGACCTGAGGTTACCAGAACCCATGGCATCTGTAGAGTCTCCTGGTGCATTTCAGAGCCCATTCTGTTGTTGGAAGTAATGGTTACCTACATATAATTCTGAGACATGCCTGTAGTGTTGAAAACACTAGTTAGCACAAATGAAGAAGCAAACTCTATTTATGTCAGCAGTTGAGAGAGTATAATTATACTGCATGGAATTTCCTAAAAATGTGTGAGTATCATTAGTTCTCATTTTATTAATATCCAGAGGAAAAGTTTTCAAGGGCCATGCAACTCAGAGAGGGGACATTCTGGTTTTGTAAAGAGAGGAATTAACTCCAACCATGGTGAGGATCTGAAGGTACTTAAGAGATTTACTTGTTATGTTAACTGGTGGTATAAATGTCTGTAACATTAAGGCTTGTGCTGTTAATCTTACAGTTAGCAGAAAGAAGTGGAGAAGGAAGAGCATAGACATTATATTTTAAGAAGTTATCAAGGAAAACTGCCTTGATATTCTAGAATCAGAAGGTAAAGTAGATATTGAAAGAATCCACTGATCACCTCCTGAAAGAGATCCAAAAAGAGAAACTCCTAGGAATATTGTAGCAAAATTCCAGAGTTCCCAGGTCAAGGAGAAAATATTGCGAGCAGCTAGAAAGAAGCAATTCAAGTATTGTGGAAATACAATCAAGATAACACAAGATCTAACAGCTTCTACATTAAGGGGTCACAGGGCTTGGAATACGATATTCCAGAGGTCAAAGGAGCTAGAATCACCTACTCAGCAAAACTGTGTATAATACTTCAGGGGGAAAATGATCATTCAATGAAATAGAGGACTTTTAAGCATTCTTGATGAAAAGACCAGAGATGAGTAGAAAATTTGACTTTCAAACACAAGCATCAAGAGAAGCATGAAAAGGTGAACAGGAACTAAAGTTGAACTGTTTACATTCCTACATGGAAAGATCATATTTGCAATTTTTGAGACTTTTCTCAGTATTAGAGTAGTTGGAGGAATTATACACATATTGACAGAGGGCACAGGGTGAGTTGAATAGGAAGGGATATATCTAAAAAAATAAAATTAAGGAGTGAGAGAGGAATATATTGGGAGGAAAAAGGGAGAAACTGAATGGGGCAAATTATCTTTCACACAAAGGAGGCAAGAGAAAGTTTTTTCAATGGAAAGGAAGGAGGGAGGTGAGAGAGAAAGAGTGAACCTTACTCTCATCACATTTGGCTTAAGGAGAGAATAACATGCACACTCAATTTGCTATGACAATCTATCTTACACAACAGGAAAGTAGGGGGTATGAGATAAGTGGGGGTGAAGGAGATGATAGAAAGGAGGGCAAATGGGAGGAAGGGGTAATTAGAAGTAAACACTTTTGAGGAGAAAGAAGGTCAAAAGAGAGAGTAGAATAAATGGAGAGCAGGATAGGATGGAAGGAAATATGGTTCATCTTTCACAATATGACTGTTATGTGTTTTCCATAACTATACATGTATAACCTATATTGAATTGTTCACCTTCTCAGTGGGTATATGTAGGGAAGGAAGAAGGGAGAGAAGTTGGAATTCAAAGTTTTAAAAAGGAATGTTAAATTTTTTTTACATACAACTGGGAAGTAAGACACACAGGCAATGGGGTATAGAAATCTATCTTACCCTAGAGGAAAATAGAGGGGATGGGGATAAGAGAAGGGAGGAGTATGATATAAGGGGGGCTGATTGGGGAAAGTGGTAATCAGAATGCACACTGTCTTGGGTTGGGCAAAGGTGAGAGATGGGGAGAAAATTTGGAACTCAAAATCTTGTGGAAGTGAATATTGAAAATTAAAAATAAATTAATTAATTAAAAAAAGAAATGGAGGAAAAGAAGATGAAAAATTTGATGGTATGTCTCCTTCATTTATTCTTCCTTGAAGTGGTATGGAATCATTGTGCTGTATGAGTCAGGAGTACTTTTTGTAAATGTGATGAGAAACCCAGCAGCCATGAAGCCCAATGATCCTTGCATTTTGTTAACTGTGTTTATAATGGCATTATTCTTCACCCACGCATTGCTAGGAAATTGCAGGACTTGGACTGAGAAGGCCATAGGTAGCAATATTATGGCTGTCATTAGACAAAGAGGATTTGCTAATAACTAAGGTCTTTGAGAGAAAAAAAAAAGCTAATGGAAGGGACAATCTTTTCCAATCTCCTATTCCTGCCACTGTAGGGATGGTAAAAGTGATAAAATTTTAGGAACTGGAGATCTGGATGGGAGCTCTAGGTATTATCTACTTATTCCAAGCAATGTTAGGCTAGAATCTAAATTATGCCATGAGAGAATGCTACCTCTTTAGCCATGCCCAGACAAACTGATGGCAGCAGGGGTAATGGAGGCAAGAGCAGGAGAAATTGGAATGGACCATCTGCCTTCTCCTTTACAGAGTAAACTTACTCCTTGTGAGTGTGGGATATAAAACTTCTCTTACCCCCATGATCTGTGCTGAAGTGAAAAGCTAATGTAGATACTCTTAATTGTGGTTTAGGCTGTAGTCTCAGAACTGTGACCTCACCTGTAGTCCTCCAAAGACAAAAGGATAACACAGCTAAGATAATCAAATTGACAAGAGAGCTTGACAGAAATCATAATAAGTAGGAAAACAATCTTTATTGCAACTGGTAACATGTACAGCAAACATTTCCCCATGCTAGACAGTTTTTTAGAATTAGAAAGCTGTGTATTTCTCCCTCAATCTTCCAACTTAGTTGGGCTAGAGAAGGTACAAGTATTAGAATCAAAAAAGTAAGGAAAACAAGGGCTGGCTGTAAACCAAGCCCTGGTCCAATTCTGGTACTCCTACAGATGATGACACCCTCCCAAATTATGAAACCAAACATTAATGGCAAGGAGAAAAGTGTCCATTTGCCCATAAACTTTTGACTCAATACTTTCAGAGGAATTTACTACTATTTGGAATAGTAATAAACCTAAACAACCCATGGCTATCATATCTTATCAGCAGAAGCGGTTTTATGAGTGAACAATGTATTCAAGAGTCATTTTCTCCAACCTTGATTGCAATTGGAGTAATCAGAAGCACTTGGAAAGAGCTATCCCAAGAAGGTTGAGTCCCACTGGCTCATTGGAAATCCTTTTTCTTTAAATTTATTTATTTATTTTTAGTTTTCAACATTCATTTCCACAAGATTTTGAGTTGCAAATTATCTCCCCATCTCTCCTCTCTCCCACCCCAAGACAGTTTACATTCTGATTACCCCTTCCCCCAATCTGCCCTCCCTTCTATCATCCCCCCACACTCCACTTCTCCCCTACTTTCCTGTAGCGTAAGATAGCTTTTCATACCAAATTGAGAGTGCATGTTATTCCCTCTTTAAGCCATATGTGATAAGAGTAAGGTTCACTGTTTCCTTCTTACCTCCCCCTTCTTCCCCTCCATTGAAAAAGCTTTTTCTTGCCTCTTTTATTTCTCCTTTCTCCTCCCAATTTATTCTTCTCTCACCCCTTAATTTTATTTTTTTAGATATCATCCCTTCCTATTCAACTCACCTCTGTCTACATGTATATAATTCCTCCAACTACCCTAATGCTGAGAAAAGTCTCAAGAGTTACAAATATGATCTTTCCATGTAGGAATGTAAACAGTTCAACTTTAGTAAGTCCCTCTTGATTTCTCTTTCCTGTTCACCTTTTCATGTTTCTCTTGATTCTTGTGTTGAAAATCAAATTTTCCATCCAGCTCTGGTCTTTTCATCAAGAATGCTTGAAAGTCCTCTATTTCATTGAATGATCATTTTTCCCCTGAAGTATTATACTCAGTTTTGCTGGGTTGGTAATTCTTGGTTTTAATCCTAGCTCTTTTGACTTGTGGAATACCATATTCTAAGCCATGTGACCCCTTAATATAGAAGCTGCTAGATCTTGTTTTATCCTGATTGTATTTCCACAATACTGGAATTGTTTCTTTATGACTGATTGAGATATTTTTTCCTTGACCTGGGAACTCTGGAATTTGGCTACAATATTCCTAGGAGTTTTCCTTTTGAGATCTCTTTCAGGAGTTTGATGGACTCTTTCAATATTTATTTTACCTTCTGATTCTAGAATATCAGGGCAGTTTTCCTTGATAATTTCTTGAAAGATGATGTCTAGGCTCTTTTTTTGATCATGGCTTTCAGGTGGTCCCATAATTTTTAAATTGTCTCTCCTGGATCTATTTTCCAGGTCAGTTGTTTTTTCAATGAGATATTTCACATTGTCTGGTATTTTTTCATTCCTTTGGCTTTGTTTTATAATTTTTTGATTTTTCATAAAGCCACTACTTCCATCTGCTCCATTCTATTTTTTAAAGAACAGTTTTCTTCAGTGAGCTTTTGAACCTCCTTTTCCATCTGACTAATTCTGCTTTTTAAAGCATCCTTCTGCTCATTGGCTTTTTGGATCTCTTTTGTCTTTTAGGTTTGTCTATTGTTTAAAGTGTTATTTTCTTCAGCATTTTTTGGTTCTCTTTTAGCAAGCAGTTGACTTGTGTTTCATGATTTTCTTGCATCTCTCTCATTTCTCTTTCCAATCTTTGCTTTACTTATCCTGTTTGATTTTCAAAATCCTTTCTGAGCTCCTTCATGGTCTGAGACCAATTCATATTTTTCCTGGAGAAACTGGATGGAGGAGCTTTGGCTTTGTTGTTTTCTGTTTGTATGTTTTGGTCTTCCTTGTCACCAATGTAAAATTCTATAGTCTGATTCTTTTTTCTGGGTTTTGCTCATTTCCACAGTCATTTACTTGACTTTTGAGTGCAGTGGGGGTGTGGGGTTGTACTATCAGTCATTCGGTCCCCCCACAATCTCTGGACCTAGAGTACCAGAAACAGTTGCTGCAACTGTCCCTGCTGCTGCTGTGGCTGCTCTGGGTTCCTCTTCCCCCTTCTCCCTCTGCCTTCCTGGGACTGGACCTGGATGTTCTACTCTCTCCCACAGGTTCACAGTTTTTTTTTCCACTGACCTTCTAATTTGTCCTTGGTGCTTTGAGGACCTGAATTCTGGAAACTGCCACAGGTGTGAGAAATTCAGTCCCCCCAAGGTCTGCTCAGGCCCCCTATGTGCCAGCACATCCACACTGGACTGTGCTCTGATCCCAGCATGATGTGATAGATACTTCTCAGTGATCTTCCAGGCTGTCTTAACCTGGATATTTGCTTTACTTCATCATTCTGAGGGTTCTGCAGCTCTGGAAATTGTTTAGAATCATTTTTACAACTATTTGACTGGGCTTAGGGAGAATGCTCAAAAAAGTCTGTGCTGTTGCTCTGCCATCTTGGCTTTGTGCTTCCCCTTTCTCCCCGCCCCCACTCCAGAAATTCTTGATGTAGACTTTATCACTAGAGTATAAGTCATGGGAACAAAAAGTCCAGGGATCCAGTCTGTACTGCAGCTCTAGCATCATGGAGCTCTTTCAGTCTCCTTGTAGATGCAGCAGAGAACACTGCTTGATACTCACATGTTCCTTGTCCAACGATCACTTCCTATCCAGTAAGCCTCTGATCAGACACAGCTTGGGTACAATGTCTCAACAAGAGATGTGTTTTTTCCCAACAAGAATGTGTATATTGAATAAAAAGGTTTTGCTTTAATAGGAGAATGTCCAAACATCATTTTATAAGGAAAGATATATAAGTCCTCCCTTAATATGCTCCACAGATGGAACAAGGTAAAAGGGAGAACACTTGGCAACTTTAGGTGGATTTCAATACAAAACTTGCCAATTAAGGTTTTACTTCTTTGTTCATGTATCCAACTTCACCCAAGCTTTGGGACTGGTGTGGGGTATGAAACTTGGGAGTGATCCCAGGGTGGAATAGATCTAGGAAAGCCCTATCAATAAAATGAGTCCTATGATAAGAACCAACACAAACTGGTGGGCTGAAGAATGCAACAGTCTTTTGTTTTTGTTGTTGTTGAGGCAACCGGGTTTAAGTGACTTGTCCAAGGTCACACAGCTAGTATGCATATGAGGCAGTATTTGAACTCAGGTCCCCCTGACTCTAGAGCCACTTGCTTTATCCACTGTACCACCTAGCAGTGCCTGAATAATCTCTTTAAGATGTGTTGTAGTGACAAAAGTGATAGTAGCCTTACATGAAGGAAATGCTTTAAGTCACTAAGCAAACTGTTCACCGTAATAAGCAGTATTTAAATTGGTCAGCCTTGGGCATGTTTATAAAATCAGTTTGTAAATGCTCAAATGGGACATATGCCAAAGTGCTATAACTGAATGCAGCATTGCAGAAGGTATGCTGGTTATACACCTGGCAGTTTGGGCAGACAGAACAAACTTAAACTGTAATAAGGGTGATGCTGAAGGCAAAACCAGTCCACTTTTTCCTGAGTGCCAAAATAGTCTCCTCATGAACAAAGTCATGCCACTGATATTTCACACAAAAAAAGTCCCTATTAGGAGTACAGTTATCACTTGACACTGAGTAAGTAGTGGCTTACCCTCAACAGTCACCTAAACCCTAGAGACAGATTTCTTTTGCCTCATACCACTGCTTCCACTTCTCAGTCTTTTCCTCATTATAGACTGAGTCAAGGTTGTCACAGAGAGAGGAAGGGAAAAAATCTTCACTGTTGTTCATTGCAGAGTGGAACACATGGGAGGGTCATCAAAGGAGATCAGTTGGCAGACTCATCAGCTTGGCATTTTCCTTGGGAGACAAGATCAGAGATTTTGTGAAATAAGCATTAAAGAGTGTCTTAATGGCAGAAGTTAAAAATCTATACTGTAGCTGTAACGTCTTGAGAGCATGGTGAATTCCAGAGATATGGTCTGGATTATTGTAAAATGTTTGCGCTTTTTAAAACCATCATTTAATATAATTTATTTATTTTCAGTTTTCAACATTCACTTCCATAAGATTTTGAATTCCAAAATTTCACCTATCTTTCCCCTCTCCCCACCCCAGGACAGTGTGCTCCCCAACCACCCCTTTCCACAATCTGCCCTCCCTTTTATCACCCTCCCCCATCCCTTACTTCTCCCCTCTACTTTCCTTTAGGGCAAGATCAGTTTTTATACCCCATTGCCTGTACAACTTATTTCCCAGTTGCATGCAAAAACAATTTTTAGCATTCATTTTTAAAGCTTTGAGTTCCACTTTTCTCCTTTTCTCCCTCCGCACCCACCTATCCTCATTGAAAAAGCAGCAATTTCATGTAGGTCATACATGTGTAGCCATGCAAAATCCTTCCATAACAGTCATGTTGTGAAAGACTAACCACATTTCCCTCTATCCTGTCCTGCCCTCCATTTATTTTATTCTCTCCCTTGATCTGCCCACCCGTAATAATGTTTGCTTCTGATTACCCCTTCACCCAATCTGCCATCCCTTCTATTATGCTCCATCTCCTATCCCCTGCCTTCCTGCAGGCTAAGATAGATTTCCATACCCAAATGATTATGTGTTATTCCTTTGTTAATCTAAATCCCATAAGAGTAAGGCTGCTTATTCCCTCTCACCTCCTCCCTCTTCCTCTCCATTGCAAAAGCTCTTTCTCACCTCTTTTACATCAAATGATTTACTATATTTTACCTCTTCCTTTCTCTTTCTCTCAGTACTCCCTCTCAACACTAAAATGTTGGCACTTTTGTCAGCCACTAGCCAATGAGCTTGGATGAGAGCAATGAGTTCAACTTCACAGACTAGATTGAAGGCAAGGGAAACAGACCAAATGGTGTCCTGTTCAGAGACTGTAGCTGTCCCATGTACCAAGTGCCATCCCTCATGAAAGTGGAATCATCAGCATAGAAAATCAAATTGGGGTTTTATAGGATATAAGATCATCATGGTCTCTTGACCACATCCAGTTATGCAAAGGCCCTCCTGAAGTTGGTAAGTCAGGGAGCAGTGTAGCAGGATGAACACCACTTGATAGCCACATTTTCCTTGCCCAACAAAATCACTTCCTATCTACGAAGCCCCCGATTAGAAGAGGCTTGGGTGCATTCTCAAGAAAAGAGTCTCAGTCTCTTGAGGGCAGTGTACAACAAGGGGGACTCCTAAAGCCAAATCACATGCCTTTTCTCCAAAAGAGCAGTTGTAGTTATTGTTCTTAAGCCTGGTGGAGCACCTGTAGCCACTTAGTCTGATTGGGCTGAATAATATGGCACAGGGAAAAGAAAAGAACTGAGGTACTGATGAGTGCCCCAGACACCATTCCTTTGTGCTTGTTCATGAAAAGAGAAAATCTCTAATCTTGGAGTACAGAAAGCTGGCAGCAATGCCTTCTTGAGGGTGGTAAAAGCAGCTAAGTGAACTGGTTCAAGTTGTAAGGGTTCTGGAACAAAGTATTTAGTTAAAGCAGTTAAAAGCTTAGTGAGCTTATCAAATAATGGAATTCATTGCTGGCAGTAACCTGCACCACCTAAGATGTCATGTAATTGTTTCTTAATCTTTAGAGGTGATATTTGCTGGAAAAGTTAAACACACTTGGGAGACACAGCATATGTTCCAACTGACAAAATGAAGCCAAGATATTCAACCTGAGAAAGACACAAATGTACCTTTGAGTTGGAAACATTATGGAAACATTATGAAGCTGAAGAAGGAGGTAGTGGTGATCCTCCTAATAGACCTCAACTCTAGGGACTGCTAATAGGAGGTCCTAAGCATATTGAATCAGAGTGGCATCCTCAAATATAATAGAAGATAAGTCCTATTGTAAGATTTAGAAGAACAGGAGAGGTCTCTCTATAAGCCCCTGTGGCAGACATGTCCATGCCTACTGTATATTCTTCCAGGCAAAGGCAAGCATATTTTGGGGATCTGGGTGAAAGGAGATACTAAAGAAAGTGAAGCAGAAATCTGTTACAGTAAAACAGCTGCTTCACAGGGAAGAGAGGAGCCAATTATATAGGATTAGGCACTACTGGGTGCCTAGGTATAAGATAAACATTAATTGCATGTAAATCTTGCACAAAGTGATATGCTGCCTTGCCATCAGGGCCTGGTTTAGGTTTTTTAACAGGTTGAATAGGAATATTACAGGGATATGTATCAGGAACTATGATGCCTTGGTCATTGAGGGAGTTAAAGATGTGAGTAATGCCTTCAATAATCTCTTTTGACAAAGGATATTGAGAATGGATGATGGGCCCCTCTTTGATGAGAACTGTAACCTGAACAGCAGATTTCAACAGTCCAGTGTCTGAGAAAAACGATGAATCACAGAGAATCAGGGATATCTGTTGGTATTGATGATTTCTCTAGTGTACCCTGGATCATTATATGGCAAATTGAGAGTTAAGAGATTTAACGTTCCTTTAGAGAGTCAGCTCATTCAGTGGATATTGAACACTATTCCTTGAACTTAGCCAAGAACCAGAATCTTTAGTCAATAACCTTTCCTGAAAAGGGTACAATGAACAAATGAACACAGTCCTCCTGTTTCTCTTCAGAGATCCTGCTGGTGTGCTCAGCATGCAGGTGCTGGCTAAAGGAATGATGTGACAAAGCTGGCAACACCCTTAATGAACAAATTATTTACAATAGCATCGATTGCATCAAGGCAGTATGAAAAGAACAGTTCAAAGTCTTGAAGGTACTCAGGATACTGCCTCCAGATTCAATAACTATTTTTTATAGATAAAAAGGCACCCGTTCAGGTCTCATTCACTTTTTTTTCCCAGAGACACAATACAATTCAATAACAACAGAAACAGAGTAAGCAAGAAATGTTATGTACTAAGATTTATGTAATTATTTTTATTTTACTCTATAGCATGAGATACACAACTTTTCAGCCTTGAATCCACTTCTTTAAAGAATTCCTACTGTGAACATTGTACTAGGTGTGGCAGAGAAATAAAAATCAAGGCAAGGTAGAGGACCTACCCTTAAGGAGATGCAGTCTCATTTAATAAACAAGAGTTTATTGGAAAGACAAATATTTAAATATATATAAAATATTTTAAAATATATATTTAAAATAAAATATATTTATATATTTAAAAATATAAAATATTTTATTATATTTTATGGGAAGACATATAGTAATTTGTCAGTAATTGATTAAGTAGCAAGTGAGTACTTTGAATAGTAACTAGAAGTTCATAAAAGAGAAAAACTGTTGAATACAGGGATCAGAAAAAGACCACATAAGAGACAGGATCTGTGCTAGATCTTGAAAATGAATAGTATTTGACAGGTGAAAAGAAAAGAGGAATGAATTCTAAGTGATATGTACAGCATGAATAAGGGAATGAAACAAAGAATGAAAAATAAATATTTGAGAATGGTGTGTAGAAAAGATTAATTCAGTGTGATGACCAATCATGACTTCAGAAGACTTGACTGAGAAGCATGCTATGCATCTATCAACAAAGAGGAAATGAACAATGAATGCATATTGTGGTGTATCTTCCTGGACATAGACAGTGAATTGATTTGGTTTTCTTGAATTGCCTAATTGGTAAATGAAGGGTTTTTTGGGGAGATAGAGATATTGTGAAATATCAGTGGTATTTGGACAAAAAAGGACCATCAATAAAACATTTTTAAAAGAAAAGGAGGTGGGGTTGGAAATGTAGTGACAGATGCATAATTGAGGGATGGATTATTTGCTTCATGATTATTCATGCAATTCCAAAAAAACATACATAGCAGAAGGTCCCTGTAACGTTAGGTGGATCCCTCATAAGAGATTTAAGTGAAGATATGAGCAAAATTCACACAGAATATTGTCTAATTGACCAGAACTGGGCTCTACTGTTGTTGTTTACTCAACATTAATGATGCTGTTTTTAGAGAATTTTCTAACTCTTAAGGTTTCTTTTATCTCCAGTTTTCATATCCCTTAAAAGCATGATGTTCACTTAGGTACTTTAATAAATTTAACCTCTTCTTTTTTAAGTTTTAAAGAGTTTTGGTCTCATTTTATTTTTTTTTTCATTTACATGTAAAATATTTTTACATTCATTCTCAAAAAGTTTGAATTTCAAATTTTCATTTCACCTTCATCTCACCCCTTGGGAGAGCAAACATATTGATATTGATTTTATGTGTAAAGTCGTGAAAAATTTATGTCCAGATTAGCCATGTTGCAAAAAAAAAACCCCACAAATAACCAAGAAAAATTTTAAAAAGTAAAAACAAAGTGTGCTTTATCATCACTCAGAGTTCATTGGTTATCTCTCTAGATGTAGATGACATTTTTTTTCATGGGTCCTTTGGATTTATCTTGAATCCTTGTCTTGATCAGACTAGCTAAGTTTTTCACAGTTGATCATTGTTGCAACATTTCTGTTACTGTGTATAGTGTTCTCCTGGTTCTGCTCACTTCCCTCAGCATCAGTTCGTAGAAGTCTTCCCAGGTTTTTCTGAAACAATCCTGCTCATCAAGTCTTATAGCAAATTGTATTCCATCCTAATTATATACCACAACTTGTTCAGCCATTCCTCAATTTATATACCACTTGTTCTATTTGGCCAATACAGGTTTTTAAGGAATTTTCTCTTCAGTGGATTTTTGTCCCTACTTTGCTATTTGGCCATTCTATTTTTAAGGTGGCATTTTCTTCAAGGTTGTGCGTGTATCTGTGTTCATGTTTTACCAAGCTGTTGCTTCTCTTTTCATAATTTTCATGTGTCACTTTCATGTCCCCCCTAATTTTTCATTCCCCACTCTTATTTGATTTTTTAAATATATTTTTAGCCATTCTAGGAATTCTTGTTGGGTTTGTGTCCACTCACATTATTTTTTCTTTGAAGCTTTCTTTGTAGTTATTTTGACATTGTTGTCTTCCTCTGATTTTATATGTTGATCTTTCCTGTCAACATGGTAACTTTCTTTTTTTCAATTAATTTATTTGTTTTCAGTCTTCAACAATCATTCCACAAGTTTTGTCTTCCTGGGACAATTCAAGAAGATAGGAAGAAAAATCCCTGAATGAGGTTTGGTTCCTGTGAAGAGCAAACACCTCTGGGCTAGGTTCCATTTTAACAACCAGGGGCAAGCCCTGGGGTTATTTGGTTTGTGAGGCTATATCAACCCCAGCAACAGGAACTTATACCCCTGGATAGTAGGGAGAGTTGGTCATTTGAACAAGGGAAGATTGAGGGAGCCTCGGCTGATAAGGCACCAAACCCAGCTGTGCTGCCAAGAGCAGTGGGCAAGATGAGGCATCAGCACATGCCTGGTGAGTGCTGAAGCAGTGGGGCAGAAAGCCTCTGGATGTGAGCACTTATAGGAGGTTTGATGTTTGATTTCAAGCTGGAGGGAAGAACTGAAGACACATGTCAAGAGGAACCATTTCCCATGCCCCAGGACTAGAGGTGATCACAAAAATTAAGCTATTACCACACACACACACACACACACACACACACACACACACACACACACACACACATTACACAGGCAAAGCAGAAGGAATCCAACCATAGAAAGCAATTATGGGAATAGAAATGACTGGGGATCACCTTCAGAGGAGGATATTGAAGCAAAGAAACCCCAAAGGATAACATCAAATGGACACCTACCCCAAAAGAATTTATAGATCTTTAGAAAGAGTTTAAAAATCAAATGAAAGAGATAGAGTAAAAACTAAAAAAAATAAGAATAATCCAAGAAAAACAAGAAGGTCATGAAAAGGAGCTCCAGAATCTTAAGGAAGAAAATGACACATTGAAAATTAGAGTTAGGCAAAGTGAAGTCAGTGAAATTATAAGAGATCAAGAAATAATTAAACAAAATATGAATAATGAAAAAAAAGATAAAGTGAAACATCAAGAAGAAAAATATAAAAATAATCAGACTAACCAAAAGTTATGATTTAAAAAAATAATTTCACATAATAATTCAAGAAATAATTAAAGAAAATTGTCCTGAAGCATTAGAACAAGATGGGGAAGCAGAAATAAATCTGACTTTGAAATCAATTTAAAAAGTAAAAGCATTTAGGAATTGCTAAAAAGAGTAATTATTTTATACAAATGAAGTGCAAGAGGAAAAATAGATGCAGAAGAATTATATAGGGGAGGACGGCTGGTAGTTCTGGTAACTTACTTTCATCAGGAATGGGATTAAGAGAGAACAATACAAATATTCTTGAAGAATATAAAAATCTTCTAAATTCAGATGAAATAAAACTGTAGGGGCATAGGGAGAGGGGAGAGGACAAGGGAAGGATCTTGAGAGGGGAGGGTAAGGGAATAAATAAAAGGGGATATAGAAGGGTGCTTAGATTTATGGGAATGGGAGGATATGGGAGGGATACTTGGAGTGGGGTAGGCAAGTAATAGGAGGACAAGATAGTGGGTAGAAGTCAAGTAGAGGAGACAGAAGGGATAGGAAACAAGAGATATGCACAAACAGAAAAGCAAAGATCAGGAATAGAATATTTTTGGGAAAGTATATGTATGTATGTATATGCATGTACATATGTATAAGTGTATGTACATATATATATATATATATATATATAGTTATAGAGAAACATATCTAAACTTTACTGCAGCCTTTTGGGTGGGGTGGGGGGGTGGAAAAAAGTACCAAGTAAAAACAAAGTGCACAGCAAAGAAGAAAAGAAAACTCACAAGGTATCAAATAGACGGACAATTTTCAACACAACATGTATTATTCATCATATAGGCTTTCTTGAAGTGAAAATTTATTGTTACGTAATTTGAATCCTCTTATATTCTGCTATGCACATGACTTACTTTTTTTCTTTCTTGCTTTGCATTTAAGTTCCAATATTTAAGTTTATGATGTTTTTTTCTTTTCTCTATTCTGTATTTGTGTTTTGGTCTCTGACTCCAAAAGAAAAGAAAATAAAAAAAAATATAGCCATATATTTTCAGTTAGTTTTGTTGTTGATATGATCAATTATGATGATAGTTTTCTTAATGTTGAACCATACCTGCACTCCTGGTAAAATCCTATCTGACCAAAGTGTATTGTTCTCATGATAAGTTGCTGCAATCTTTTTGCTAATATCTTATTTAAAATTTTTGCATCCATATTCATTAGGGAAATTGGTCTGCAGTTTTCTTTCTCTGTTTTAACTCTTCCCAGTTTAGGTATCAGAACTGAATTTGTATCACAAAAAGAGTTTGGTAGGACTCCTTTTCCAATTTTCCCAAATAGTCTATATAGCATTGGAATTCACCGTTCTTTGAATGTTTGATAGAATGAGCTTGTAAATCTATCTGGCCCTCAAGATTTTTTCTTAGGGAGTTCATTGATCGCTTGTACAATCTCTTTTCCTGAGATGGAGTTTTTAGATATTTTACTTCCTTTTCTGTTAATCTGGGGGATTTATATTTTTGTAAATATTCAACCATTTCATTAAGATTGTCGCATTTATGGGCATACAGTTGGGTAACTTGTAATTATTGTTTTAATTTCCTCTTCATTGGAAGTGAGTTCACCCTTTCCATTTTTTATACTGGCCATTTGGTTTTTTTCTTTCTTTTTTTAAATCAAATTGCTGAAAGTTTTATCAATTTTATTCATTTTTTTCATAAAATCAGTTCTTGGTTTTGTTTATTAGTTTGATAGTTTTCTTAATTTCAATTTTATTAATCTCTCCTTTGGTTTTCAGTATTTCTAATTTGGCATTTAATTGGGCATTTTCAGTTTGTACTTTTTCTAGCATTTTAGTTGTATGTCCACTTCATTGATTTCTTCTTTCAGTATTTTGTTCATATAAGCATTCTGAGATACAAAACAGATACAAAACTTCCCTTAAGAACTGCTTTCACTGCATCTCATAAGTTTTGATAGGTTGTCTCATTATTTGATTGTTTCTATGGTTTCTTGTTTCACCCACTCATTCTTTAGGATTAGACTATTTGTTTCCAATTAATTTTTAGTCTATCTTTCCATGACCCTTTGTTACATATAATTTTAATTGCATTATGATCTGAAAAGTATACATTGACTATCTCCTCCTTTCTGCATTGAAATGTAAGGGTTTTATGCCCTAGTACATGGTCAGTTTTTGTGTATGTGCTATGTACTGCTAAGAAAAAGGTATATTCCTTTCTATCCCCATTCAATTTTGTCTGGAGATCTATCATATTTACCTTTTCCAGAATTCTACTCACTTCCTTAACTTCTTTCTTGTTTATTTTGATGTTAGATTTATCAAGTTCAGAGAAGGGGAGGTTGAGGTCCTCCACTCTTATAGTTTTGCTGCATTATTTCTTTCTGTAACTCCTTTAACTTCTCCTCTAAGAATTTGGATGGTGTACCACTTCATGTATATATGTTTGATAAAGATATTATTTCACTGTCTATGGTGCCTTTTAGCAGGATATAGTTTTCTTCCTTATCTCTTTGATTGGGTCTATTTTTGCTTTTGCTTTGTCTCAGATTAGGATTGCTACCACTATTTTTTTTACATCAGCTGAAGCATAATGTGTTCTACTCCAGCTTTTTACCTTTAATCTATATGTTTCTCCCTGTTTCAAATGTTTCTTATAAACAACATACTGTAGAATTATGGTCTTTAGTCCATTCTGTTATCCACCTCCATTTTATGGGAGAGTTCACTCCATTCACTTCACAGTTATGATTATGATCTTTGTCTTTCTCTCCTTCCTATTTCCCCTTCTGTTTATGCTTTTATTTCTCCCTTCTCCTGGTCCCTCCTAAAAAGAGTTTGACTTTTGACCACCGCTTCCCTCAATCTTCCTTCCCTTCTATCAGCCTCCCTCCTTTTTCTTTCTCTTTTCCCTTACTATTTCTTTCCTCCTTTCTAACCACCCCTCCCTTTTCTTTTCCCTTTCCCTTCCCACTGCCTTTAGGACAAGTGAGATTTCTATACTTAACTGATTAGGTTGTTCCCTCTTTGAACCAAATCCAATGAGAGTAAAGCTCAAACAATGCTCATCTCCGTCCTTTCTTTCCCTCTACTATAATATGTTTCATACCTCTTCACGTGATATAATTTATCCTTTTATGCCTCCTCCTTTCCTCTTCTCCCATTACAATCCATTCACGCCTTGTAATTAAATTGTTATCATCACATCAGTTAATTTATACCCACTCCCTCTATCCATGTGTGTCCCTTTTAAATATCATAATAAATATACAGTTCTCAAGATGAATAAGTATCATCCTCCCATATAGAGATGTAAATAGTTTGCCCATATTGAATAACAAGCTTTTTAAAAAAATTTTCTTTCCTGTTTACCTTTTTGTGTCTCTCTTGAGTCTTGTATTTGATGATCAAATTTTTTGTTGAACTCTGACCTTTTCATCAGGAAGGTCTGGAAATCCCTTATTTCATTGACTGTTTATCTTCTTACTTGAAAGATTGCACTCAATTTTGTTGGGTAATTGATTCTTGGTTGTAGTCCAAGATGTTTTGCCTTATGGAATATCATATTCTAATCCCTCCAGTTTTTTTAACATAGAAGCTGCAAGGTCCTACATGACCCTGCCTGTAATTTCTCAATATCTGAATTGTTTCTTTCTGGCTGCTTGCAGTATTTTCTTCTTGACCTGATGGTTCTGGAATTTGGCAAAAATATTCCTTGGCATTTTCAATTTGGGATCTCTTTCAGGAGGTGATAGCTGAATTCTTTTGATGACTATTTTGTCCTCTGGATCTAGGACCTTAGGGCAATTTTCTTTGATGATTTCTTGGAAGATGTTATCTAGGCTCTTCTTTTCATCCCAACTTTCTGGTAAACCGATAATTCTTAGTTTGTCTCTTCTGGATCTAAGTTCCAGGTCAATTGTTTTTCCAATGAGATATTTTACATTTTCTTCAATATTTTCATTCTTCAGATTTTGTTTGACTGATTCTTGATGCCTTATAGAGTCATTAGTTTCTACTTGCCCAATTCTAATTTTTAACAAATTGTTTTCTTCAGTTAGCTTTTGCACTTTCTTATCCATATGGCAAATTTACTTTGTAAGGAGATGTTCTCTTCAGTGATTTCTTTTTTCACTTTGTCAATTGTATTTTTAAAATTATTGGCCAAGTTTTCTTCTACCTCTCTAATTTGGCTTTTAAAATCATTCTTGAGCACTTCCAAGAATGCTTTCTTGGGCTTGAGAACAGTTAGTATTCCCTTTTGAGGTTTCAGATGTGGCTATATTGACAGTGTTCTCTTCTGAATTTGTACTTTGATCTTCCCTGTCCCTATAGTAAGATTCAATGGTCTTTGATTTTCTGATTTGCTTCTTGATCATGGATTGCCTTTTCCCTTGTTTTTAAAGTAGATCTCTGCTTCTGGGGCACCGGGTGCTCTGTCCCATTTTTCTTGTGCTGAGAGTTGGGAGCCTGGTTACTGCCTTTGTGTCTTTGTGGCCTCTGATTCTTTCAGTAGAAGCTATATAATGCTGCAGCTTACCTGGTGCTGAGGTGGCTGATGCGCACCAAGGCTGAGCACAGGTGAAGTCTTTCTGAATTTTCCCAGGGTTCCACTGAAGCTAAATGCATGAAGTATGGGGGAAGGGTGGTCTGGTTCTGGGAGGTTTCCTCCTGCCCTATGGCTGTGCTAGAGCATCAGCAGGCTCAGAGGCTGCTGAACCCTGTCTGAGCTGGTGTCTGCTCAATTCCCCTGGCTGTGCTAAGGCTTGCCTGGGGTCCTGGTGTTGGTGCTTCCCAACTCCACCCTCCTGGGGCTCAGGAACTCCTGCTGGTCTGCTGAGGTGGGGTTTGCTGGGATACCTCCAGTCCTGCACTCCAGTTCCCTTCAGCCACAGCAAGACTTTTTCAAGGTCAACAAAGGGAGGGTGAAAACATTTACAGTTTATTCCACCATTTTTGCTCCCAGAAATTTAAATAGGTGACTTAAACATTTAGTCTGTGGGCTGATAGCCCCAGGAGTGGCTGCTGCTGCTACTGCAGGACCTGCAATTTTCCTCACACGGTTCTGCCTGACTCCTGTCCTGTGCTGAAAGGTTTGTGAATCCTCACTGCTGTTTCTGATTCAGTTCCCGTGAGTCTGTTCCTGTTCTACAATGGCTGAGTCTGCACTGGTGCAGCTTATATGTTCTGTGCTCCCCCTTCCCCATGTAACAGATCCTTCCCATCAACTTTCTGGGCTGTTGTGGACTGCAAGTCTGCCACACTCTTTCTCTTAGTAGATTCTGTCACTCTAAAATTTGTTCAGATTCACTTTTTAGAGGCATCTGAAGAAGTTTGTTTAAGACCTCAAGTGAGTGCCATCTTGGCTCCATCCATAATAAAATTCTATGGTAAAGGGTTTTTTGGTTCATTTTTTCAGCCTATTTCTTGACTTTTTCCTGATGTTAAGATTTTTCTCTGCTTATATGGAAGCAGAGGTGGAGGAGGCATTGTTCAAACATTGTTCAACACTCAGATTTTTATGTGTGCCTGTTGCTGTTTTCAGAACCAGTTCTGGAGGTCTGTAATTTTTTTGGTGCTTCTGCGGTGATATGATATAAGGAGAGGTGTGGTCAACACTTTCCTGATCTGTGCTCTGTTCTTTATCCAGGAGGGGACCTTGTTACCCTGCAGACACAAATGCTGGTGCACCTCTTGGTCCTGGAACTGTGACCAGAGCCCTTGCTCCCATGTGATCCACTTTTCTTCACCATTGAACTACAACTTAGAACTGAGTCTAAGCAATTCAACAGGGTTGTGAATCCAGTGTCAGCAAAGTGTCTTCTATAATCCCTTTCTGACCAATTATCTGACCTCTTTACTATTTGTGGGATTAGAGCCACTGAAGATGCTGCTGCCACTGTTGTAACCATCTCCAAGGCTCATTGCTGGCGGCCTGAATTATTTTTCACCCATGGTGACAGACCTTTCCTGCCAAACTCCTAAGTTGTCTTGGGCTAGAGAACTGTTTCATTCTGATCTTTTGCTAGCTCTACCATACTAGAATTTGATTTTAACTATTTTAAAATTGTTTGGAAGAGAATTTGGGAATGCACAGGTGATTCTTGCCTTTATTCTGCCATTTGGCTCCTTAATCATGTCTTCTTAAATTAACTTTCCTACTACCCTTCTCAGAGTGAACTATTGATCTGGAAAAGACAAATCTCTGTGTTCAGCATTTCCATTGGTCCTGTGGGAAACTGGCTGATTGTTGCCTCATCCCTAACAATGGGCAGATTATCTTTTTTTTTCAAATTAATCTTTTTTTTAAAATTTATTTTTAATGCAGTTTATAACAGATAAAGCAATTCAAACTTTTGGTCAGGTGATACATCTTTTTAAAGCATTTACAATATGGACCGCAAAAGAATTTTTTTTTTAAACATAAGCCAACTGAGACACAGATACTATTTATGTTGCTAACTTCACAATCACTTGATCTAATTGTCTCCACAGTATTACTAAGGATAAAAGGACCCTAACTTAATGTTGTTGGTCTAAAGTCCTATGCCTAATATCTTAATTTTAGGCAGCCTCAGATGTTCCTCTACCCATGATCTATAATTGAGTAGATCTGGTATTAAGCTTACAAACTTTTTGACTATAGGAAATTGCTACCAATAGTAAGGACATTGCAGGGATACCATATCCCCCCAACTTCATGTCACTTCCAGGCAGGATTAGATTATCCACTTGCATTCAGTCAGGCTTAAATTCTGTCAGGTGTCAGTGGAGAAATTGAGTCAGGAGAATCCCACCTCGGCCCATGTTGAACAGCTGCTCTCCCACTCTTCCCTTGAGATCACCTATGCAGTTCATGCCAGCATCTCATAAGCTTACTGACATCATGTAATGGAGGCTTGAATCGGCTTTCTTGCTTCCCATACCTGGAGTTAGACTCAGAAGAACAGTCACTTAGTAGTCCTATAGCATCTAAAAATGGCAAGTTCCTATAACCAGTTTTAAAATATGATTATAGTTTCACTTTGACTAAGGAACATCTTTTAGGCAAGTCTTAAATGGCTTACATGTCTTTCTATACATGTTCTAGTTCTTGATTAAATGACAATCATGAAATCAAATTTACCATTAAAACCTTGACTTTTCCATCAGTGACAAATTTTATCAGAGGTTACCTTCCTCTTGGAAAGTTAGACTGAAATTCTTTTCTCCAAACTAAAGATGTCATTGATTTATTCTCAGTAATTAATTCAGCCTATTGTTTTAATACTAATTGCTTGTACCTGACTTTGTAACATGACCAATTTTTCTCCCCATCACCCCCCTCCCCCCACTTCCTAATACCTTGCATTCTGGTTGCTCCTTCCCTCAATGTACCTTCCCCTCCATCACACCCCACCCCTGTCCTATCCCAATCTTCTCTCTTTTCTTGCAGGGCAAGATAAATTTCCATACCCCTATCCCTGTAATTCTTATTTCCCAATTATATGCAGTAAAAATTCTCAACATTCGTTTCTACTACTTTGAATTCCAACTTCTCTCCCTCCCCCCCCTCCCCAGCCCCACTAAGAAGGGAAGCAATTCAATACAGACTAAACATGTGTTGTTTTGCAAAAGACTTTCATAGTAATCATGTTGTGTAATACTAATTATATTGCCCTCTGACCTACCCTGTCCCCCTTATTTTTCACCCTACAGTTGACCTTGTCCCTTCTTGAAAGTGTTTATTTCTAGTGACTCCCTTCTCCCATTTGCCCTCCCTTCTAACATTCCCTTCACTCCACTTGTTGCCTCCTCTCCTACTTTCCTGTGGTGAGATATAAATTTTCATATCACATTTAGTGAGCATGTTATTCCTTCCTTCAGCCACATGCAGGGAGAGTAGCTTTATTTCTCCCCCCCCCCTTCTCCCTTATCTCCCCTATTGAATAAGACTTTTCTTATCTCTTTTATGAGATATAGCCTGCCCCATTTCATTCCTCCTTTTCTCTTCCTGGTATTTTCCTCCTTCACCCCTTAATTTTTATTTTATTTATTTATTGATTTATTTTTGGTGTGTGTGTGTGTGTGTGTGTGTGTGTGTGTGTGTGTGTGTGTGTATGTGGATATCATATCTTCTGATACAACATACCCTGTACTCTCTATCTATGTGTATGTGTGTGAGTGTGTGTGTACAATCTCTCCAACTACCCAAATACTGAGAAAAGATTCAAGAGTTAAAAATATTTTCTTTCCATGTAGTAATGTAAACAGTCCAGCTTTAGAGAGTCTTTTATGATTTTTCTTTTTTTTTCCCCATTTACATTTTCATGCTTCTCTTGATTCTTGTCTTGGGAAGTCACATTTTTAAATACAGATCTGGTCTTTTCCTCAACATGAAATCTTCAAATTTGTCTCTATCATTCAATGTCCATTTTTTCCCTTGAAGTATTATATTCAGATATGCTGGGTAGGTGATTCTTGGCTTCAATCCCAGTTTCTTTGACTTCTGAAATATCCTACTCCAAGCCTTTTGTTCATTTAATGTTGAAGCTGCCAGATTCTGTGTTAAGCTGATTGTATTTCCACAGTCCTCAGATTGTTTCTTTCTAGCTGCTTGCAGTATTTTCTCCTTGATCTGGGAACTTTGAAATTTGGCCACAACATTCCTAGGAGTTTCTCTGTTCGGGTTTCTTTTAGGGGGTGAGTGATGCATTTTTTCAATATCCATTTTGCCTTCTGATTCTATAACATCAAGGCAGTTTTCCTTGATAATTTCATGGAAGCTTGTGTCTAGGCTCTTTTTTTGATCATGGCTTTCAGGTAGTCCAATAATTTTTAAATTATTTCTCCTGGATCATTTTCCAGGTCAGTTGTTTTTCCAATGAGTTCTTTCACCTCATCTTTTATTTTTTTAAATTTTTGGTTTTATTTACTAACTTCTTGGTTTAACTCATAGTCATTTTTTACCCTGGACTCAATTCTCTCTTTCAATGAATTATTTTGTTCAGTGAGCTTTTGAACCTTCTCCTCCATTTGGCTAAGTCTGCTTTTTACAACCTCCTTCTCCTCATTGGCTTTTTGGACCTCTTTTTCCAATTGCGTTAGCCTCTTTTTAAAGCTGCTATTTTCCTCAGCGTTCTTTTGGTTCTCCTTTAGTAAGCTGCTAACTTGTTTTTTAAGGTCTTCTATTTCCTGAGCCAAGTTTAAGTCCCCTTTGGAGGGAGGGCCCTTGACTTCCTCTGACAGTATGCCTTGTTCTTCCTCATCTGAAGGGATGGGAGGAGACACCTGTTCCCCAAGAAAGTAACCTATGGTCTTATTTTTTTTCCCCCTTTTCTGGGTATTTTCCCAGCCAGTTACTTGACTTCTGAGTGTCCTCTCCACACCCACCTCACCTCCAGATCAGCCCAGCTAACACTTGGGGGCTGAGAATGAAATGCTGCTTCCTAGCCTCAGGGTTTTGGGTGGGGGTGGGGCTGTATTCATTGTGAGATTAAGTTCAGCTGCTCAGGTGGGGGCAGGGCCACCACACAGGGCTCAGTTCCCTTCAGGGGTTTACTTGGAGACCTTCAACAATGGAAGCTCCTGCCTGCTTTGGGAGCCCCTGTCTGCTGTTGCCTCTACTGCTGCCTCCCGAGGGGGCCTGAGTTATGGGGACACCCCACTCCCCTCTTGGTGAGCTGAAAAGACCCTCTCACTGACCTTGGGCACCTGTGGGTGGAGGGACCTGGGCTGCCACTGGAGATTCTGTCCCTGAAGCCTACTTGGATCTGTTCCCCTCAGGTGCCCTGCGGCCAAGGCAGGGCTGGGCTCTGCTCCGGGTCCAGGTGCGTGATAGATCTTTTGTGTTGGTTTTTCAGGTCTCTCTGGAATAGAAATCTCCTCCACTCCGTGGTTCTGTGGCTTCTGCTGTTCCAGAATTTGTTGGGAGTTCTTCTTTACAGGTATTTTATGGGCTGTGGGTTAGGAGTTAGCATATGTGTATCTTTCTACTCCACCATCTTGGCTCCTCCCCCCTCAGATTATCTTTTTAAAATATTTTGTACCAGTTCAAACTTTTGTTTTTGATATAATTTGATATATATATATACATGCCTTCTTCATGATTTAACATATCTTAGACTATTGGAGGGAGAGCCATGATGACAACATAAATGAAACCCTGAGCCGAACCTTCCTAACATTCCCCTCCAAACAACATTAAAGTAGTATCTCAGATACAAATCTGGAGTGAGGCAGCCAACAAAAAGTTAGGATGATATGATCTTCCAGTCCAAGTGATCTTAGAAGGTGGGAAGGAAAGATCTGTGACACAGGGGTAGATACTGGCCTGGAGCCCATGTGGATGCTACAGCAGTGATAACACTAGGTGATGGCAAAGGAAGCAACAGCAGCTTCAGTAGTTCTCCAGTCAGAGACAGAAAGGGAACCTGGCAGATAGTCAGAAGCAGATTAATGGGATTGATTACTAGCACTAGATGCAGGACTAGAAGATGGCTGGCAGCTCTGTTATGTATACCCATTTCTGGGTCACAGTTCAAGGGCAGATAGGAATGCTTTCAGTCAAGAAAGAACAGGGATCCTGAACAGCAATAATGCTTTCAGGGACCTTGGGGAAAAGTATCATTTCCAAACTGAAGGGATCAGGGACACTGAAATGCAGTATCAATTACAATCCCAAGAAACAAGGGACCTTTCCTGGGTAAGGAACAGAGTTCAAACCAGTAGAGCAGTTTTCTTTGAAAATATGTTTTCTTTGATCATACCACCTCAGAAACGTCAAAAACTTACAAAAACTACAAAAACTAGAACTAGCTTTAAAAATAACAGTGAGAGAAAACATAAAGCTTAGGACAGTGCTCCAAGCCACATGCCGGGAACAGAGCTCAAATTCTACATAAATTCAAAGTAGAAACATAGGTAAGAAAATGAGCAAATAACAAAAAAAGAATCTGAGAATAGAAAACTACTATGTTGACAGGGAAGATCAAGGTACACACTTGGAAGACAATGGAATCAAAACATATACAAACAAAGTCTCAAAGAAAAACATGAAATTTAAAAAGGTTTGTACAAGCAAAACTAATGTAGCCATAATTAGAAGAAAAGCAAAATAATGAAAAAAACTTTTACAACAAGTTTCTCTGATAAAGGTTTTATTTCTCAAATATATAGGGAATAAAGACAAATTTATATAAAAATGAAAGTCATTCCTTAATTGACAAATAATCAAAGAATATGAACAGACAATTTTCAGGAGGAAAAATAAAAAGTCATATGAAAAATCACTTTAAATCACTATTAATTAGAGAAATGCAAATTCAGACAACTCTTGTGATAGCATCTTACACCTATCAGATTGTCCAATATGACAGAAAGGAAAAGTGACAAGTATTGGAGGGTATTGGGAAAAATTGGGGGACTAATGCACTCTTGGTGAAGTTGTGATCTGGTCTAACTAATCTGGAGAATAATTTGGAGCTACAGTTATCCCTTCTACGTCGTGGGACTTAGGAGTATGCCACACCCTCAATCTGGAAAATCTGTTTGAAATATTTTGGCCCTCTCTGTATATGCCAGAGAAGAAGTCTGAATTATTATGATACTAAAAGACAAAATATATTGATATTACATAATACTATACATATATTTTATGCATTTCTGAGTTTCTATACACTTTCTGTGTTGCCTGCTGGCTTGTTGTGTTGTCTTATGACTTTCACAAAACTCTCCCAAATTTCCTTTTGATTTATTATGCCAATCTGTGACATATCAAAACTGTGATGGAGAAAGTCATGAGGTAGAAGGGATAACTGTACTTTCAAAGGACTACAAAACCATATGTATCTTTTGACTAGCAATACTACTGCTGTGTCTGTATCATCCCAAAGAGATCATGATTGATTAGTTGTTGTCCTTTATGCTTGACGAAAGCCGAAATGACATTAGTATGTCAGGGTCAAAGTACATTGTGTCTGACTGTGCTTTATCAGACCACTTTGAGCTTGGAAGGCTCTAACACAGGGCAGACACAAATGGTCCATATGAACATTTGGAGTAGAGATGTCTCTAAATTCATCCAGCTCATGTTTCTTTTGAACTATTGCAATTTTGCTTTGCTCATAGAGCACAATGCCTCTTTTATTTGGGCACTCCATGCTGAGTGGTCTTGTACCAATATCTTCCATATCTCACAATAGATTCCAAAGTTCTTCAGAGAGACCTTGAGAGTGTCCTTGTATTGCTTCTTCTGATCTCTCTGTGAGTGCTTGCCTTATGTGAGTTCTCTATAAAATAACCTTTTAGGCAAATGTATGTTTGGCATTCAAATAACATGGCCTGATCATCTGGATTTGTGCTCTCTGCAATAGAATTTCAATGCTTGACAGTTCAGCTCACAAAAGGACCTCAGTGACAGGTACCTGATCTTGGCAGATGATGTTCTGTCTTCCTAAGACAATTCAAATAGAAGTGATTCAGTTTGCTGGCATGGCACTCATATACTGTCCAAGTTTCATAGGCATACAACAATGAGATCAGCACAATGGCTCCAAAATCTTCAGTTGGGTAGGCAGCCTAATAACTCTTCTGTCCTACACTTTCCTTCAGAGCCTCCCAAACACTGAGCTGGCTTTGGAAATGTGTGTGTCATCCTCATCATTTATGTGTATATCACTAGAAAATGTAGTGCCAAGGTAAGTGAAATTATTCACAGCATTCAAAATTTCTCCATTTGCTGTAACCAATGGTTCCATGTTTGGATGGTGCAGTGCTAGCTTGTGGAGAACCTCTGCTCTCTTGGTATTAACTGTCAGGCTAAAATTAACACAAGCAGCAGAGAATTGATCCATATTTTGTTGCATTTCAGCCTCAAAGGCTGAATTGAGTGTATGGTCATTTGTGAACAAAAAATCATGCATTTACTCTCCCTGCATTTTAGTCTTGGCTTGTAGCCTTTTCAATTTAAATAATTTACCATCAGTGTGGTAGCTGACCTTGATGCCATTTTTGTCCTCCTTGAAGGCATCTGACAACATTACTGAAAACATTATGCTAAAAAGCATGGAAAATAAGCACACAGATCTGCTTCACTTCATTGGTGACTGGGAAAGTGCAAGAGCATTACCCATTATCAAGAACCTATGCAAGCATGCTGACATGGAACTGGCATACAGTATTGATGAATTTCTCTGAGCAACCAAATTTTGTCATGATCTTGTATAAGCCCTCATGACTGACAGTACCAAAGACCTTTGTCAGATTGATGAATGTTATGTATAAACCTCTGTTATGTTCTTCACACTTAAAGAGATCAAAGAAAAAGGAAAAAAGGACTTATTTGTAGAAAAATATTTGTAGTAGTTCTTTTTGTGGTCACAAAGAATTGAAATTGAGTGAATATCCATCAGTGGGGATTGGCTGAACAAGTTGTGGTATATGATTGTGATGGTATACTATAAGAAATGATGAGCATGATGGTTTCAGACAATACAGGGAAGATTTCTATGAACTGATGAAATATGACGTGAGCATAACAAGGAGAACATTGTCCACAGAAACAGGAGTGCTGTAAGAATGATCAACTGTGAAAGACTTAGTTATTCTGATCAAGACAAGGACCCAAGACAATTCTACTAGACCCATGATGAAAAATGCTATTATCTACCTCCAGAGAAATTACTGATTAACTCTAAGGGATGATTGAATTATACTTTTTTACTTTATTTTTTGTTTTTGTTTTCTTTTACAATATGGCCAATGTGGAAATATTTTTTCATGACTTCACATGTATAATCAATATCAATATGCTTGCCTTCTCAAGTGATGGGGGTTGGAGTGGGAGGAAGGGAGAACATTTGGAACTCTAATTAAAAAAAAGAATGTTAAATTTTGTACATGTAATTGGGAAATAATGAAATAAATAAAAAACATTTTTAAAAAATCATGTATCTTACTAACCAATTAGTTAATGTCTTATAAAATTTGATATTCTTTTTTGGCTATAAATAATGATCACTTAAATTTGTTGCCAACCAGGAACAACACATGTGTCTAGTCACCGTAGCCGAATATATGGCACACTGCTTAAACCTGAGTGTAATGACCAATCCCCTAATTTTACAAATAAAGAAATTGAGGCCAGAGAGATGAAAATACCTGCCAAGTCTTACGGGTAATGAGTGGCCAATCTAGCACTTGAAACTAGGTACTACACTCTAAACCCAGGGCTTTTTCCACTCTAACAAGTTGCCTTTAGTCTAACCTCCTCAGTTTTCAAATAAGTAAACTGAGACTCAGGCAAGCTAAGTTACTTGTTCAAGGATATCAAGAGATTTAGTGGGAAAAAAAGAAAACCCTATATTCCTATCAGGAAAAAAAAATCCTTTTAGACTCAAACCTGTATTGCTTGACTTTCATGATGAGCTTTTCTTTCCTCTTTATGTAATGATTAAGTTCCACTGGCAGTTAGGGCAGCCAGGTGGTGCAGATAGTAGAATAGTAGGCTTGAAAGTAAGAAGACTCATGTTTATGAATTCAAATCTGACTTCAGATACTTACTAGCTATGTGACACAAGGTAAGTCACTTAACCCTGTTTGCCTCAGTGTCCTCATCTGTCAAATGAACTGAACATGGAAATGACAAACCATTCTAGTAACCTTGCCAAGAAAACCCCAAATGGGGACATGAAGAATCTAATATGACTGAAATGATTCAGTAATAACAAGAAAAAAGTCTCAATCTTCATGAACTCTTCTCCTATCAGCCTTTCTTTTCTAACTTTAACCAGAGGTTATACTATAAAGTGTATCTATATCTACATGTACATATATACATATATACGTATGTGTTTGTGCGTGTGTGTGTATTTATGAACCCAGAGAATAGTTACTTCCTTCAGCATTGGAAATACATCTAATTCCTAACTTTTCCTCTTGTCTAAATTTGGCCCATATCTTCCCATAAATTCCCCAAAGGTATTTATTCAGCATTCTGGGATTTTCATCCAGGCCTCTTGACTTTAATGGTTACTAATCCAGCATGAAGGTGTTCATCTGTGATCTCTCACTCTTGCTTTACGACCAGTCCACCTTCTTTTATGTTATAATAATGATCAGACCTTGCCTTCATATATAATTTTGAGGGAGTCCCATACACTATCACCTCAAAATTTAGACCAAAGTTCTTGACTTTTAATCTGGCCACTGAAACTGCAAATTATCTATTAATCAATCAACCATCATATACTAAGCATTTGGGGTTCAATTGACTCAAGTATTCTTAGGCACTGGGCCCCAAAAGAAAGGGTACCTACTTCATTGAGTTTTCACTCTATGGGGGTAGACAACAAATGTATATGTAAATAAAGGCAAAAACATAAAAAGCAAATACAAGTAATTTTAGCCGTCGTGTATTAGCAACCGAAGGTGCTGCATAGAACTCTACGGATCTAAAAAGATCAGTTTCTCCTATCTGAGAGTTTTTCTATCAATTGCATTTCTAAGTTTATTTTCTATTTTGTTATTTATTTTAGAAAATGACCCTTTATCTTGGTTTTCTTGGCTAGACATAGGCAGCAGCAGTGACTTTCTGCCAACATGAGACTGGGAGAGCCAATTTTCTTTCTGCCTAAGGCACTTTGAGAGAACAGACTGCAGGGGGTTGCTCTAGGAGGTGGTGCTAAGGATGGATAAGTCTCTGAGGGTTCAGAGACACAGTTCAAATAAATATGCAAAAGTCTAAAAGCTTATCCAAAACTTTTGTCTGGAAATTTCCCAATAGCAGAATTTTTGTACCTTCTAGTACTACTTGGTTAGAAATACTGAAGGATTTGTTTTTCAGGCTGTACTTTGATACTTGTGGTTTGGGCAGATATCATGTAGTGAGAAGGCAAGTAGATATTTTTGTAAAGGAGTTAACTAAAGTATTTGGAGCCACAAAAACATGGTTTGGGCTGATGCCTTAGACAAAAATTTGTCTTGGTTCTTGTATACTCCATGTCGCATTTTTTCCTTCATCTTAAATGAACAACATTATTGCCTTGCATGTTAGAATACAAGCATTTTTCATAATTGTCTTTTAAAATCTCACATCTAAGGAATTATAGAAATTACTCAAATTGGAGATGAGCATATTTTGCTCTATATCTCTTTGTGTGACAATTTCACTCACTTTCCTTGGGTCAACTTAACAGTCATTTTGCACAAAGCAATACCGTTATGTGAAGATCTAAGTCACTAAGGAGAATTTTTCAGTCTCTTCATTTCCATTGCAGACTCAATTACATTAGTGCATAATTCTGTAAGAATGTGGCTAGTTCACTTTTTCACTCTGAATATAAATTAATACTCTTTTCTGGCTTTGCCTGATTTTTCTTCAAATGAAAAGGAGAATCAATCACTTTCTCTACCCATTTTTCTTTCTACATTTAATGGCAAATATCTCCAATTGAGTAATTTTTGTCGAAAATCAGTATCCATACTAGGAGAGGAAAAGAGTCCTCATGGAAAACTTATGTTACCAAATGAGATTTATTGAACATCAAAGCCTCCTTGCCAAGGTTACTTCCTTTACATGTGGCCATCATCCCTTCCCCTCCAGGATTCTTCAGCAGATTTCCTCCTCAATAACCCCATCCTCCTCTTCAAATCATTATTCCTAGGAACTGGTTCCTTTCCCTAAACATGGTTAAGTCTTCCCCATTAAAAAAAAACAACACCCTTCAAATGAAATACCTTCATACCTTCACTAGCTTATCACCCTTTAAAAACAATTGCCTTATGCCCTGCCTCCCTGTCTCAGATATACTCTTTGAAAAAGTTATCTATACTTGCTGCCTCCATGTCATCTCTTCTTGTACTTCATAACCCTTTGCAATCTGTTTTTTTTTTTTTACCACATACCTCAACTGAATCTCATTAATGAACTCTTGCTAAATCTGATACTGTTTTCTCATTCATAATCCTTCTTGATTTATTTCTGCATTTGGTACTGTTGACCATCTTCTCTTTCCAGATACCCTCTCTTCCCCAGGTTTTTATGATACCATGCTTCCTGTTTGTGTTTCACCTGTTTGATCACTTTCTCACAGTCTTTTTTGTTGTCCCATCCACATCACAATCCCTACTTGTGGATGTTCTCAAAGGTGGAGTTGCTTTCATTTCATACTCAGAGACAATAAAAATAATCAACTCTTAGGATATTTGGTCAGCTTGCTTTACCAGTACTCACAAGGTCCATAAGTGGATCACTAGAAAGATAATTGTACCTTTTGTAACAACATTTATTTCATGGGGTGAAAAAGCAGAGAAATTATATGGACTTAAAATTATACTACAAACAGTAAACCTTGACTTTATCTTCCACTTTCAGTAGAATCTTGGGCCTTTAGCGGGAAAGATTGTTTTATTTTCCTTATTGTATTCTCAGTACTTAGCATAATGTCTTGTTCATGGGAGGTGCTTAATAAATGCTTGTTCAATTGAATCAGTAAAATCATTCAATTAGCATTTATTAAGCACCAACTATGCACTAGCTCTTGGGGTACAAATACAAAAATAACACCAGTCACCAGCCTTAAAGAGCTTATACAGAATGGAACAATCTCTACCTCTTAGTTTTTGTCATATTTCTCTCCTTTCCTTCTCCTATCTGTTTGAACACCCTATAGTCTCCTTTGCTGTATCTTCATCTATGTCATGCCTTCTAAGTGGTGGTAGACTAAATCTCTGTCCTTGACCCTTTTTTCCTATCCACATTCTTTCTTTCCTAAAACCTCAAAACCAGTTCACTCTGAAGCCCATAGACTGGACCACAATAGGTCCCTTCCCAAGCTCCATTTATTAAATTGCTGTTTTTAGACCCTCCTGGCTTAGAGTGAATGACAATGATAACTCTTTCTCTTTGGAAACAGCAACCCTGAGGGTCTTGTCCTCCCACCTTGATTTTTTTCTTTTTCTAATTAAAGGGGCCACCCCCTGACTACTTTTTAAAGAGGCCTATACCCCAAAAGACCTTAGCTTAAAAGGGCCAGGGTCTCCCATTGCATCCTGGGCCATCTCTAGCTACTGGAGGGGAAAGTGAGGCTGGTGACCTTGCATAGCCCTCCCTAGCTCAAATCCAAGTCAACTGCAAGTCATGTCATTATTTCCCTGATGTCATGGTCCTCTTCAAAAATGAAGGACAAACAAAACCTGTGACCTCCCACGGGTTTAATGTTCATATCTATGCAGACAACTCCTGAATTTTCCTGAAAGGGCATTTTCAACAGTATATTCTGTAGGAATTTCAAAATCTACATGTCCAAAACATAACACATTTTCTCTCCAAATCACCTACTGAATTTCCCCACCATGAAAGGCACAGTTATCTTTCTAGTCAACCAAGGATGACACCATTGGTGTCCACCTTGATTCCTCACTCATTTCTCACTCTCGCTCACTCCACAAATGGCTTCCTTTTGGAACAAAGAATCGTGTTGGGGGTAGATTCCTGAACTCTGAGAAATGTTGTTTCAACGAGCAAGGTTCACCAAGTGTTAAGAAATCAACATAGTATTATGGAAAGGCTGTTGCCTTTGCGGTCAGAGGGCTCAGCTTTAAATCTGGAATTGACCATGTATTTTGACTTTGGGTAAGTCATTTAACCTCATGCAGTCATAAATCTATGATACTATAAATTCTTGCACAATAGAATTTTCCAAGAGGAAAGAACATGGGATTTTGAGTCAGAATTTTAAATCAGAATTTGGCTTTGAATCTCCTGCTTGACACTTACGAGAACTGTGATCTTGTTCAACTCACTTACCATCTTTAACTTCAGTTTTCTCATCTGAAAAAAAACAAAACATGGACAATATTTGCACAAAGGATCAGTATGGTAGCACCTGGTCTTAGAGTCAGAAAGATCTGGTTTCATGAAAGTCCTGTCTGTGACATATGTGAGCTCTAGCATTTAATTTCCTGTACCCTAGACAACTCTTTAAAACTGAAAGTTTCAGATAAGTTGCTGCATTTGCATCAGTGAAAGGAGTTTCCACACTTGGAATTTCCCATAGCAGATGAAATCACAGGTCTGAACTGAAATATTAAACTATCTACTACCTTATGCTTTGTAAGGAAAGTAAGCTTTAAAGGGCTGTAGTAGTACTAACATTTCTTCTTATTTAAGGTATAAAAATAATTTGTACTTAAGCTGAAAGCAAGTAACAGATAAAGAGTTGCATCTGTTTACTTTGTGCCTCCACAGATAGCCTCTCAAAGGGAGAGATAAAAGCCCACAGAATTGGCACTTTTGATCACAAACCATAGTCTAGATTTCTCTCTTTTTAGTTTCCTCTCTATCTCTACTTACTGTTCCATTTTGTTTCAAATTTTGAGTTGCAATTGTATCTCCATCTCTAAGTGGCACCTATAAGTATTCTAAACTTAATCTTTTTTTTTTTTTTTTTTTTTTTTTTTTTTTGCTTTTTTGATCTTATCTGAATGGGAACTTGAACTTGGAGGCCATTGAGTCCAACTTCCTCATTTTACAGATGAGAGAACTGAGTCCAAAAGAGGTTAAAAGGTCTTTAAGATTTTGTTTTGGACAATTTGCATAACTCTGAATGTCCCAGAAGAGATTATTTTCCTTCTTATCTAATCTTAAATATGATCTTGGATAAAATACTGACCTTTGCAGAATATCATCTGTTAGCCAGTTGGTTTTTTTAGGATACACAATTCCTGCCACTTTGCTTGAGTTCCCTGAAAAATACTTCTAGGCATCTCCAGGACCCTGCTGTTCAAGAAATATGTACTTTGCACCTCTAGTTTGTATCCCTCCCTTTGTTTTTGATTCCAATTCTGAAAATCTGGCTCACTTCCTCTCAAGAGGAGCGGCCTTCTCGTGTCAAGCAAAACAGATTAGAAAGCCTGGCAAAAGCAATTTGATTTTGTTTTCAGTGTTCCCTGCTACCTTCTCAGTTGTGAAATCCTTGGAACAGCAGAACACTTGGCATGCATTTTTCACCTGTTTTTTTTTTTTTCCTCATCTCTCCAATGACTTCCGTTAAAAAAAATAGCTTCTCTTTACTATTTTTTGGTCACACAGAGGGTGTTTTATACGAGAATTTATAACCCAAGGCTTGGTCTGCTCTCTGCTCACATTAAAGTTCCCATAAGACCTTATAGTAGGGACATGGACTGATAGCAATTTGTGAACCTAGCTAAACCCCTGAGGTCATCCAAGATTCTGAGTTCCTTCCTGGCAAGCATGGCCACCTGCTAACCAACCTGAAACTTTCAGTGAGTTTGCAACTTCTCGTTGAAAAGAAAATAAAAGTGTTGATGCCAGAAACACACAATCTCAGGAAAGGGAGAATTAAGAGGGTAAAAGCTAGACCACTGCAGGAACACCTGAATCTAATAACAAATTGGATAGCTTTCAACTGGCAATACATTTGGCCATAGAAAAGAAACTGTTCTGTTTGTTTTTGGTCAATGAACAAATGCTACTCTAGAGCGCTGCTAATGGGAGAATGATTCTGACCCCACTTAGGACCAGGGGATTTGAGCTGGCTCAAGTCTCTCTGGGTTAACTAAAGTCATCTCTCCCGAAAAAAGCAAACAAACAAAACAAAAACCATGCATAGGAAATCACTGTTCTTGCTTCTTTTTTTTTTTTAAATTAGATATTGTGGTTGTAAATGGTGCCCTGTGTTGGAAGACTGGTCTGGATTAGAGTCAGGTCCAACAGGTCTACTTTAACCTGTAATAGTTGGGGATGGAGTATATCTTAACCTTGAGTTATATGTTGTTTAGATGACCAACCAGATAGTCTTTATCTACCTCTCTAATCCCATGGAACTTGGAAATTCTATTGTGCCTAATCTATAGCATGGGGGGCGGGGGAGAAACAACTTCATCCTTGTCTGCTTCTCTTTATCTGCTCCAAAATAGATGCTTTGTTCCAATTTCCCTCTTAATTATAAAATATGGGTAAGCCTAGGCAACATTGTGGGTCAACAAAGTTTGGACTTGGATTTATATTTTCCCCTCTCCTCTTTCAAGTTTCTGTCAATCTCAAATTTCTTCTTCACTTTGGAGTACTAAGTACTTTCATGCTATCCTCAGACTTTCTAGATCTTCCACTTTGAAGCCATGACCAAGCTTTCTTATACATCCATAGTTAGTTTATATTACTCCTTTTTCTCATCATTAGTATTTATCTTTCATGACAAGTTTGGACCTGGCTTCTAAGGCAAAATTTAGTCACCTGATACATTCATCCATATTAATGAATGGAAATGTCTTAATATTTTACTGGTATTTGCATACTAATTTAAGTCTTTTCAGAGGCTCTCATTGCTCAATCATCTGTTCCAGATTTTCTCTATCCTTCCCCATGGAGACCAGGAGACTTTCCACAATTAGAGTGAGAGCCACATACCTGGGAATGAAACTTCAGAGACACTCTCTAAAATTATTTTGTTTTTGAATATTAATTTTGAATATTATTTTGAATTCTAATGTGGACTAATTCTAATCTTAGCTCTTCTACTAATTAGATGGGATTTCTCTAAGCTTGTTCTGTTTAATGTCTGTGCTGACTCCCTAGTTTCAGACACTTAATTTGTTTCAGGTTCAGTTTCCTCATCTATAAAATGAGGATAACAACAGAACTTACCTCAGAGAGTTGTTGTGAGAATCAAATAACATCATGTATGTAAAGTGACTTGCAATCACAATAAAATGGAAACTGTATAATGGAAATAAGTTGTTGGTATAGAACCAAAATGGGGAATATTCCCTCCTTAAACCTATCTTTTACCAACAATGGAGAGTCTGCTGAGAACTGGAAAGTATAATGAAATCATGTGCAGAAACTAATAAAATTTATTACATTAAGAAAAGAGAGAATCTGTATAAAATAGAGAAAACGAACAATAACAGTCTTGACGAAATAAAAGAATAAATTATGTGGGAAAGAAGTTTAACCATATGTATCTAAGAAATTAGACTAATTCTCAATTGAATATTAATGAAAGAAAAGGAAACTGAGTCTATCAGCACTTGAGATGGAGAAGAACATCAATGTTCTGTTTATTTTTCCTTTTTTACTTTATTCCTTATTTTTTCTTTCTTTTCCTGTCCCCTTTCTTTTCTCTTGCCATCTTTGTTTGGTTCCCCTTTCAACCTTTTCTCCCCTTTCCTCTTCTCCTCTTTCTCTTCCCCCCCCCCCTTTCCTGATTTTCTTCAAAGATGTAGGAAATAGGTATTTCAGGATTAGGAAGTCATTCCAGGTCCTTTTCCCCCCTCTCTTTTTTTCCCCTCAGTCTATTAACTTATAATGAATATATCAGTCATGTAGCATTCATTATGAGCTATGTACAAGGTGCAGTGCTAGGTGTTGAGTATACAAATATAAAAGTGAGATAGTCCCTGCCCTTAAGGAGCTTACATACAAATATAGAGATGTATGTTTGCACAGATGAGTGGAAACAGTCAACTCAAATCAGCAGCATTTATTACGCACTTCCTATGTGCTAGATATAGTGCTAATCACAGGAGATACAAATATAAGTGAAAACAAAGATAATCCCTACCCTCAAGGAGCTTGCATTCTTATTAGTGAAGGCAACACATATGAGATCTAAAAAGTAAGGAGAGGAGGTAAGTTGTTCTCTAGGATATATGGAAAAATGAAGGATGGGAGGTTTTAGACTATGCCTCAAAAAGAACATTCTGAGAGGAATTCAGATGCAATAAGGCGGCAGAGGAAGAAGGCAGCTGAAGACAGTGGCAAAGTCTGGACAACAAAGTATGGTTGAACTAAGACCTTCCTCAAAATGGACCAAAACAATTTGTGGCAGGAGAATAAATTTAGGAAGAAATATAAGATGAGAGAAGAGATGTTTTGAAAACTGAATCAAATTGTACTCAACTGGAAAAAGCACAAAGAGGCCAGGAAAGGATAAGTAATTTGTTATTATGCACAAAATAGAAACTACTTTATATTACAGAAGTTTAGGGAAATGACAACAGAAGTATGGAGTTGGAAACGACACAAAATATTAACCAGTCCAATGTTCATGTTTTTATAGATGGAGAGAAAACCCCCAACAACGCCTCTTCTTCAAAGTGGCCATGTAACTTCAATCAAACAAATGAATATACATTTATTAAGCACTTACTGCTTGTCAATTTGGGAAATACAAAGACAAAAATCAGAGGCACTGCTCTCAAGGAGCCTACATCCTGTTATAGGAAACAACATGTACACATATAAGCAAATACAAAATATATTCAAAGTAATTTTGTGGGGGAGAGGGGAGGTTGGCAGGGTGTGAACAATTGGGGGAATCAGGAAAGAACTCATCAGAGCCATACAATAATATTCGACATCACACTACCTTCCAACTCCCAGTAAAACACTCTTATTTTTAATAAACAAGTTTACAATCAGAAAAGCACTGCAAGATATAACTCTGCAGAGATATAAAATGAAAGAAAAAAGTTTCTTTAGTACATTAGCTGTAACAGAGGGTAAAGAAATACATCATTCCTTCATAAGAAAGATAAATTTCAGTAGAAGATAGTGAACTTAAGATGCTTTTAATAACTCTTGAACTCTCCCCCACCTCCAAATAATTGTGATTTTAAATATTGAAGAGGTATAACTATGGTAGGCAGACAGGAGCTGTCCCAGAGTGGGGAAGGATTGAGATAAATGTAACTTACTCCAAGTGGATGTGTTCAATTTTATTTTGTCTGATAACTCAAAATAATGAGGTTAAAGATTTGGCTGGAGTTATTTCAGTCACTAGCCATTTTCTTCAGGTGCTCACGAAGGACTTGTGATGTACACAAACTATAAGGTATCAAATTGGTGCCTTTATAAGGCAGGGGAAAAAAACCTTCCTGGAAATTTTGCCTTCCCATTTTAAGGAAAATGCAGATAAATATTCTTTTAAAAGGGTTATATGCAAACACATATTTAGGTCTAAAACTAAAATTTTTGTGGGTATAAGGAACTCCTAGCGAGTAAACTCCTAAGAAAAAGGATTAGTAATGCTTCTGCATTACACTGTCTTAGAGAATTGCTTGTGATATCACACCGAGATATTAAGAGAATTTCTAAAGTCATATAGCCAATATATGTCAGAAGTAGGACTGGAACCCAGAATATTCTGAATCTGAGTTATATATCTCCATGCTTCTCTACTTAGAGGATTATTCAACCAAAATTTTCAGTGATGAGCAAAAACATACATTAGGAATGTTTCATCCCAGAAAACATCAGAAAGAAGGCTTTAGCCATATCATGAACAAATGACAAAATATTGATTGAATTTTAGTATCTAGGAAATTCCTAAATCAACCTTCTATGGAGTCAGGCATTTGTTAGAAGTCCAGTAAATTTTTTATAAAGATCTAAAAACTAAGAATAAAAATAAGAAAAAAATATGAGTAATGAAAAAATCCAATTGACCTAATAAACAAATTATTGATGCCTAAAAATAGAAAATGATTAGAAAAAAGTTATTGACATGAATTATGGAATGGATATACATTAATTGTTTGCATGCTGTCTTACTCATTAGATTATTAGCTCTTCAAGTTCAGAGAATATACTGTGTCTTGCTTATATTCCCAGGGTTTAACACAGTGCCTGGCACACCATAGATAATTATTATATGTTTATCCATTTACTGACGTGCTGATAAGGAGGTCAAAAAAAGACTAATAAAAGCCTTATTCAGCAACTTGACTTATTTGTCTAGCAGAGAGAGAAACTAGTCAAGGGCCAAGCAGGTTTACAACAGAATTGCATGTGTAAAATCTTTAGGAAGATGGTGGAAGTTTAAGAGCACTGGTTTGTTCTGTACACCCGTAATTCTCTCATTTCATTTTCGCAACAGCTTTGAGATGTACATGCTCTAATTATCCTCATTTTATACAGATGAAAAAAAAAAACTGAAGTAATGAGAAGTAAAGTGAGTTGCTCAGGGCTACATAATTGGCAAATATCTGCTACAGTACTAGATTTGAACTCAAGTTTTCCTAATTTCAAGTTCTGCCTTCTATATACTCTGTACTACCTAACGACAATGCTCGCATCAATATGGTGAATCCCTGAGAGTAGGACTTCCAGCAAGTCTAAATTCTTTTTTTAAGGAAGGAAGGCTATGCACAGTATTGCTCCATTAGCAGGAAAGGGAAAAAATCCTAGTTCAAAGAAACTTTGGCATAAGCCCCCATTGAGCTAAATCATACTCAGGGCATTTAAGGATACAACTGGAAAATAACAAGATGGATAAGACCTACAAATATTTTTAATGAACTATTTTCACAATCAAGGGTAGTGTAACTACTACATTTGGACTCTGTCATCATGGCTTGGGATGTTCTCATAAAGGAAATGGAGATGACACTGGTTTGGAGTAAACAAAGTTACAAATCACCTGAGCTAAGCCAAATACACTTAAAGGAGCTCCACACTGGGAAGTGACACGCTCTGATGATATTGTGGAATAGATTCGCAAGGTGTCTGAAGAGCGTTATAGGGAAAGTATGTATACTAAAAACTTTCAAATCTTATCACCAAAAATAGGTGAGAGTCTGTAACCGATAATTCATACACCCACTTTCCCATTTTTCTCTGTCTCTCTGTCTCCCTCTCTCCATGTCAGTCTCTCTGTCTCTGATTCTGTCTGTCTCTTTATATGCATATATATATTACATATAATATGTATATATACACACACTTATATATGCCCATGCTTACATGTAGATAGATAGATAGACAGATATAGATGGATAAATCAATCCATACATGCTTAAAGAGAATGTGTGAGCTAGGAATCAGCAGGATATTATAGGCTATTCTCTGTATTAGACAACATGGTTAAGATGACACAGTTTAATGAAAGACAGGGAAATTCAAGTGCAAAAGTATTGTTTGATGTCTATAAAATAAAACTTGATTTGGTAGAGCATACACCACCTTTTATTTGAGGTGCTCCTCTAGAAAGTTAAGTGTAATGGATTAGTCAGAAATATACAAGACAAGACTAGCCTAGAAAGAATGCTCACAGAGATAACTGTTCAATGGCCTTCTGAAGGTTAATATCCAGCAAGGAATGAAATAAAGAAATAAATGGTTACCAAAAAGAAGTTTGCTACTGTCTGGAGGAAGTCTGGCTTCAAGTGCAGGCTGAGGAAGAATTTTGTATAGATAGTGTTCTTATTTGTGTACAACATGGTTTTGATTGCATGAAGTCCTAGAACCGTGCAGAGTCTGCAATGATATTTGCAGAATAAGGTCTCCGATCACTCTAAAAAAATTAGCTTACCTACTCACACAGGAAAAAACAGATGAATGAAGGTTTTTTATTATTTAGATAGGATTTGCAGTTAATTAGAAAGTCTGTAGGTAGAATCCACTCACCAGGATACATATAGATTTATAAACATATATGTATGTATGTACTCAGTGTGATTTTATTTATGCGTACATATGTATATATACATGCCTACATATACATATATATACATTATATATGTATATAGATATATTTACATATCTGCAATAATAAGTCCTACACATAAACAAAGAGTAGGGCTCAGAATTAAATAAGAGAAAAAGTGGGCTGGATTGCCTTTGGGAAATTGCACAAATCCTTTTAAATGATTTCAAGTTTTTCCATGAATCAAAACTTCAGCTTTTCCCTACCAATATTCTGCTAGCAGTGATTTATATCTGTAAGCCATGGAACATTATAATCTCTGAATATTTGGAATCAAGGGATCTCTCAAAGGGCAAGGTAGAGGCATATAGTGGGCATGAGCAGCCATTAGTATATTATGAACAGGGAAACAAGAAGAAATTTTAAGAATGACATAAAAGAAGTATAGGAGTAAAAGGGAAGAATAGTGGATTGTGTGAAAATAATAAGAGAAAACCAGTGGACAGTCTGCATACTCCATTGGTTTCCTCATGATGTTAAGAAAAAGTGAGGAAGGTCTCTGGCATATTGGGTAGACCTACTGTTAGGAATTTTTGGAAAGACACAGATAATAGTTTAATAAAATAAAAATGCATGGATAAGTTGTGATCTGCATTTTAGAAGGAATATTCACATCTAGTTTATAGACCAATTGGTTAATTACAATGTTATATACATATTTTTTAAAATTAGCAATATGTATGTGAAACATTAGAGTGGGTATAGTGACTTATTTGCAGATTTGCATATGGATTCACAGCCCTATTTCAGAAACTTTTTGACCTCATTCCCAGGTTCTCTAGCCCATGTGGTAGGAGTTGCTGATTTAGTTCAACATGAATTCATTAACCACCACCCTTTGCATCCAAATGTTACTAAACTGTAGAATTATCCAGCCCATATCTCCCATATTTTTCTTCAACTCAATAGTGTCAAATAGTTTTTATGTGCTAGCTGTGTAGAAGGCATTTTCTAGTCATTTGGGACAAAAAACATAGTCCTGTACTAAAAGGAGTTTATATTTCAGCAGAGCCAAGAAAGTAGATGTAGAAGCAGCAACTCAACTGAACTCTAACAATATTACCCTCTAAAAAAATTAGAATAACAATTCAAATCAAATTCTGAAGTGCAGAGCCAACAAAAGTTAAGGTTAGACATTTTCTTCTAGCTGAAGACAACTTAGGAGTTCAGCAAGAACTATCTGTGACACTGGGATGGGGGCCAGCCTGTAGCTCACATGAGACAACAGCAGCGATAGTCCTTGGAAGTTGCTGTCACTATAGCAGCTTTACCATCTCAGCTCAGAGATGGTAAAGGGGTTAGACAACTGGTCAGAAAGAGATTACAGGACACCTTTTGCTGGCACTGGGTATAGAATCTGACACTGTTAAGCAACTCTTTTGCCAATATACAGTGCTGGGTCACAATTACAGGATAGAGAAAAGCTCTTATGCACAAGGGAGCAGGGGACCTGGAGTATCACCAAGGCAATATACATCAGAAAGTCAAATCCCAACACCAAAAAGTCAAATCCATCATAGTAACCAATAAGTCAATGCACATTAGAGCTACAGGGGACAAAGTCATTGCCAAGTCTCCCTCACCACCACCACCCCAGACCTTCCTATAAACACTGAAAAGCTTAACTGTGCCTACTTGCCTGTGTCCTCTCCTCCCTCCACCCGTACTTCTCTTACCAACTTCCTCTCAGTTCTGTTTTACGCTTCCTATTTCACCCATTCATCAAGCTCCTCCCACTGTATGCGATTTAGGCTTCCATGTAATTCAAGCAAGTCACACGGGTCTATTAATGAATGGGAAAGACCTTCCCATTTAAATTACCATTCTGCCTGGTCACAGTTCTGAGGCACTTGCAGATGCAGGGGAGCAGTGGTCCTTCTTGGGTAAAGACCTGAGTGCAGACCACAATAGAAATGATCACACCACTCTCCAGATCGCATCATCTTAAATGCATTGAAAACTTGAAGACCTTTAGAAGTAGTTCTGAAAACAGCAGTGTTGAAAAATCAGAGGCCTGGAATATTGCCTTTCTACACTTAGGTGAACAAATCACAACTTTAACATAAAGTCCAAAGTCATGAAGTAGGCTGGAAATGAGCAAACAGCAATAAAAGAACTTGGTCATAAAAAGAACTCTGACAGTGGTAGAGAAGACAAAGACACAAACTTAGAAGATAACAAAAACATGAAAACAGCTGTAAGCAAAGCTTCAAAGAAAAATGCAAATTGGACACAAGCATGACCAGAATTCCTGGAAGATTTAAGAAAGAGATAAGAACAAAAGAGGAGAAAGATTACAAAAAACGATAGAAATGAGAAAGATTTAAAAACATATGAAAAGAGAAATAACAGCTTGGGAAAAAGAGGCACAAAATGCACTGAAGAAAATAGTACCTTAAAAACAGAATTGGTCTAATGGTAAAACAGGTACAAAATCTATTGAATAAAGGAATTCCTTGAATGGCACAATTGACCAAAATGGAAAAGGAGATACAAAATTCACTGAAGAAAATAATAACTTAAAAATTAATCTTGGGAAAATGGAAGCTAATAAAAATATCAAGAAAGAATAAAATCAAGCCAAAAAGTGAAAAGAAAATAGAATAAAATATGAAATGCCTAATTGGAAAAACAACTGACCTGGAAGATAGATTGAGGAGAGAGAATTTAAGTATTATTGTAATGCCTGTAAATCATAATCAAAGAAATAACCTAGACATTATATTTGAAGAAATTATAAAGTAAAACTGTCCTAATTTCTTAGATACAGAAGGTATAATAGAAATTGAAAGAATCTGTTGATCATTTCCTGAAAGAGATCTCAAAATAAAAACTCCCAGAAATATTCCAGTCAAATTCTAGAGTTCCCAGGTCAGGGAGAAAATATTTCAAGATGCCAGAAAGAAACAAGTCAAACATCATGGACATAATCACACTAGATTTAGCAGCTTCCATGTTAAAGAAGCAGAGAGTTTTGAATTATATTCTGGAAGGCAAGGGAACTAGAATTACAACAAAGAATAACCTTTCCAACAAAATTGAATCTAATCTTTCTGGAGGAAAAGAAATGGATATTTAATGAGAGGATTTTCAAACATATCTGATGAAACTACCAGAGCTGAATAAAAAAATTGACATTCAAACACAAAATTCCAGAGACTCATAAAAGGTAATATTGAAAGAGAAATTTAAAAAGGGAGTCAATAAGCTTTATAAGTTAAATACAAAGAGATGATGCATGAAACTTTTAAGAACTTTATCATAATTAGGGCAGTTAGGAGTCTACATAGACAGATGACATGGGTGTGATTTGATTCTATGGAGTTGATCTGAAAAAAAAAAAAAGGACTGAGGAAGAGAGAGATGACCTGGGAGAAAGAGAAATGATGGAGAGGAAATATAGGGGAAATTATGACATGAAAGAAGTGTGCAAGGAAAAGTTTTTACAGGGCATGGGAAAATTGGGGGAGTGGTGGGCACTGCTTGAACTTCGTTCTCATTGTAATTAGTTCAAAGAGAGAGGAATAGATATACACACTAAGTTGGGTATAGAAATCTATCTTATCCAACAGGATAGTAGGAAGGAAAGAGGATAAGAGAAAATGTGTGAGTGATAAAAAGGATGGGAAATTAAGAAAGGCAGTGTTTAGGAGGAATAAAGGACTTTGAGGAGGGACAAGGTAGAGAGAGAGAGAGAGAGAGAAAGAGAGAGAGAGAGAGAGAGAGAGAGAGAGAGAGAGAGAGAGAGAGAGAGAGAGAGAGAGAGAGAGAGAGAGAAATAGAAGATAATAGAATAGAGGAAAATTCACAGTTTAGTAATCATAACTGTGAAGGTGAAAGGGATGAACTCACCTGCAAAATGGAAGCACTTTGCATTAGAAATCAGAATCTAACAAGATATTGCTTACAAGAGAAATACTTGAAACAGAAAGACATACACACACACACAGTTAAAATAAGGGGCTGGAGCAGAATCGATTTTGTTTTAGCTAAAGTAAAAAAAGGCAGGGGTAGAAGTCATGATCTTAGACAAAAGCAAAAGCAAAAATAGACAATTAAAAGAGACAATCATGAAATTTATATTTTACCAAAAGTAACAAAGACAATGAAGTGATATGAATAATTTTTACTAGCAAGTTTCTTTGATAAAGGAATAATTTTTCAAGTATATAGGGAATTGAATAAAATTTATATTTTTCTATGATAGATATCAAATATATATATCAAATATATATCAAATGACATGAACAGGCAATTTTCAGAAGAAATCATTTTCTATTGTCATATAAAAATACTTTAAATTACTATTGATTAGAGAAATGCAAATTAAAATAACTCTGAGGTACCATCTCAGACCTATCAAAAATAACAAATACTGAAGGTGATGTGGGAAAAAATCAGTACCTTAAGGAACTGTTGGTGGAGTTGTGACCTGGTCCAACCATTTGGAGAACAATTTGGAACTCTTTCTAAATGGCTATAAAACTGTGCATAGCCTTAGGCTCAGTAATACAATTATGAGGTTTGTATCTCAGGAAGAACAAAGGAAAAGGAAAAAGGCCTCTATGTACAAACATAATTATAACAGTTCTTTTTGTGGTGGCAAAAATTGGAAATTAAGGGGACACCCATCAATTGGTAAATGGCTAAAAAAGCTGTATTATATTGTTGTTACAGAATATTATTGTGCTATAAAGAATGACAAGGGGGATGGTTTTAGAAAAACTTGAGAAAATCTGTTTGAACTGATGTAAAGTGAAATAAGCAGACTCAGGCCATTGTACAGAGAAACAGTAACATTGTAAAGGATCAACTGTGAAAAACTTAGCTATGCTGATCAAGATAAAGATCCAAAACAATTCAAAAGGACTCACGATTAAAAAATGCTATCCTCCTCTAGAAAGAGAAGTGATGAACTATCAGTGTAAATGGAAAAAAAAGTCAATAGTTTATATTCTACTTGAGTTTTGTCAAATGTCTCACTGAAAAAATGCTTTATTAGTCTAACCTAATAAATGGGAAGGAAGGAAGGAAGGAAGGAAGGAAGGAAGGAAGGAAGGAAGGAAGGAAGGAAGGAAGGAAGGAAGGAAGAAAGGAAGGAAGGAAGGAAGGAGGAAGAGAAAAAAGGAAATGAAACTAATTTAGAATAATCTGTTCTAATTTTTGGTATGATTTCTTTGGGGTGTCTTTGGAATGGAGCTAATTGCAATCAGGTAGGGATAATTGGGTGGCATATTGGATAGAATGCCAGACCTGGAGTCAAGAAGACTCATTTTTCTAAGTTCAAATCTGGCCTCAGACACTTAGTGGTTGTATGACCCTGGGTAAGTCATCTACACTGTTTCTCTCCATTTCCTCATATGTAAAATGAGCTGGAGAACAATATTGCAAATCACTCCAGTATCTTTGTCAAGAAAGCCACAAATGGGGTTATGAAGAGTCAGACGCTATTGAAACAACTGAGCAACGAAAGAAGTAATTGATGAAAACTTGTATATTTTGTCTTTTGTTACTGATTTTTTTGGCTTCCATGTGAAATATGCTATTTACTTTATTTAATGAAGGCAAATCAACTGTTAGAGATCTCCAGTCAAGAGAACAAACACTTATTAAGTACTCATTATATTCCCAGCATCAGTACTAAGCACAAGGTATGCAAATACAAGCAAAAAGAAATGTAGTCCCTGCCCTCAAGCAGAGTACATTCTAATAGAAGGCAATACACAAAAGAGGAGATGAAAAAGGAGGGGTAGAGGTGAAGAGGCACTCACCTGGGTGCACAGTGGGAGAACTGGGGATGGCTGATCTAGGCTTTTGCCCAAAATGGAGGTTCTAGGAAAAGCTCGCCAATGGAAGAAGGGGCTTTCTGATATAGGGCAGGAATAGAAATAATTGGCTCAGAGGTAAAGGAATTCTCAAAAAGATGCTCTCATTAGAAGTATAAATTTATGAAATTTAGGGCAGGGGATTAGAGTGTCTAAGACCATAATGAGGCAGTGTGGAACAGGGGAAAGATTTGGAATCAGGACTTCTAGGTTCACATCCAAGCTTTGTCATTTACTGCAATTACAATGGGTTTTCTTACTTTTTTAAGTCTGTTTCTCCATCTGTAAAATGAGGTGTTTGGATAGTTAACCTTTAAGATCTCATCTAGCTCTAAATCTATGATCCTATGAATCAGATAGCTATTAGAAATCAAATCTAATGAACTGGGGGAATAAAATGTTGTGAAAAGTGAAAATGATCATTCCCCCCAGAATGGTGGCTTAAGAGTCAGAAGATTTAAAGTCTACACCCAACTTTATAATTTACTACTTATACGACCTTGGATAAATCACTTAAACTCTCTGAGCCTCAGTTGAGTTATGATGGTCAAATGCTAGGTTATTCATATATTTTATTTTGGCCTTTATATTTCATTGATTTTGCTTGTCACTTACACGTATTTTTTCTGGACTTATGATTCCATTTATGTGGAAAGTTCCTGAATGAAGAAATTCCCTTTACCAGTATAGTGTGGAAACTTTGCAACTTTTAATCTTATAGTCCATACCTCAGAGTTATCTGGAGGTCTGAGAAGTTAAATGATTTGCACAGGGTCATACAGCCAGGATGCCTCAGAGGTAGATCTTGAACCCAAGTCTTCCTGGCTCCAAGACTGCATTTCTTTCCACTCCCCCAAGTCACCTTACTTACATTAGAGTTTAACAGCACCAAGTTATGGTTCGATAGGACTTTAAAGTCTAAAAAATTACTTTCCTCACATCAGTCTTGTGTAGTCATTGGTACAAGTTTAATTCTCTCCATTCTGCAAATGTAGAAACAGAAGCACAGAAAAGTTATATGCCTTGTCCAGGTCCCTAGTGTAAGATCCAAGATTTGAAGTCTGGTATTTCCTGATTCCAAGCCTTTAACTCCTTCTTCTATTACTACATTGCCATTCCTAATGTATATTCTATACCTATACCAGAACCTGTCTTAAACATAGGTGATATAATTGATTAGAGGGTCCAGTCAAACACCATTCAACTAAAAATGTCTTCCCCATTGTCCCTCAATAGGGACTGAAATTCTCATCCTTAAGTTCAATTTTTTAAGGTCTTAAGTGAAGGACTTCTTAAAGTTTCACTTTAGTGGAAAAAACTTTGTCGTAAAAAGTAATGATTCACTTTGATGAAATAGAATGTAATATTCTTGAGGGCAGGGACTTTCTTTATTGTTGTCATTGTATACCCAGTATCCAACAGAATTCCTAAAACATAATCTAAGTCTACTTACATGCTTCCTGAGTTGAATTAGGTATATTCCTTTCTAAAGCAATTTATTATGTCAACTGTGTGAAGGTGAGGGTGGGAAGGTAGGGCATCCAAAAAGGTTTCATGCAGAGGGCTGCATCTATGTGCAGCTTTGAATAAAATTAGGGAATCTAAGAGGTAAAGGAAGGCAAAGAGGAAATTTATTTGAATCACAGATCCAAGGCAAAGTCCCTGAGAAGGGACATTGAGTATCATGCATGAAGAGAAGAAGTAAGAAGGATTGATAATATCATTGAGGATATTAAGAGGAATAATGAGTAATAAAGTTAGAAAGGTAGGTAGATATGAGGAACTTCAAATATCAGAAGAGATGAAAATTGTCCTTAGTGGCACTTGGGACACAGCCACTGGAGTTTATTGACTAGGGGTGTTAGATGGTCAAAGAAAATTTCTTTGGAAGCTGTGTAGAAGATGGAAAGAAGTAAGATAAGACAGAAGTCAGGTAGACAAGTAAGGAGGCTATTACAATAGTATAGATTAGAGAAATATTAGAGTTATGAGTTAGGTTATAAGAGCCTGAACTATGGTAATAACTGAGTAGAAAGAGAGAAGGAGATAGACCTGAAAGATGTTATAGATATAAATATAGAAAATTTAGCAAGTGAACTGATTGGATGTTTGGGTGAGTGAGATTAAGTCAATAATGAAAACAGGGATCTTTAATGTTGATAGAGAATATTGGAAATGGATTGGATTTGGGGGGAAAAGATAATGATTTCTTTCAGAGGGACAGATTGAATGTGAAATGTCTATATGTCATGTATTATCTTCACTAGACCGGGAGTCAAGAAAACTTGAGTTCAAATCAGGCTTCATGAATTTGCTACTGATATGAACATGGACAAGTGACCTAACATCTGCCTGCTTCTGTTTTTCATTTATAAAATGGGGATAATAATAGCACTTATTTTCCAGGATTGTTAAGATTTGTGAAGCACTTCACAGAGCTTCAAGCTACATGTGAATTATACTTTCTTCTCCTTCTCCTTCTCCTCCACCTCCTCCTCCTCCTCCTCCTCCTCCTCCTCCTCCTCCTCCTCCTCCTCCTCCTTCTTCTTCTTCTTCTTCTTCTTCTTCTTCTTCTTCTTCTTCTTCTTCTTCTTCTTCTTCTTCTTCTTCTTCCTTCTCCTCCTCTTCTCCTCCTCCATAGTAATTTCACAATAAGTATTGGTCTATTCTGATTTTGGGGAGGTCTTAATGAATTCTGAAATGTCTCTGATTACCCACATTCTGGAGCTTTCCCACCTAGGGCAAATTTCAGGTAGCACTTTAGTAAGCATGCTTTCTCTATCCAAATATAAAGTGGAAGGAGGCAATTTTGTCTGGGGAGGGGAGGTGTAGTGCAGATGGAGGTATAGATTTCTCCCACTAAATCTGTGGTTTGTCTTCACTTCCATACACCTGCTTGAGTGGATTGTGGGAAAACCACAGACAAGTGATTAAACTTGAGATGTTTCAGGCAATGCATGCTATCCCTTCTTACTGTAAAAATAAGGAACATTTCTGACTCATTGCAGTCTTGGAATGTAATAGCAAACAAATGAGAACCAGACCACAAACAATAAGGCCAAGTACATCATTACTGAGTGAGTAATGTGAACAACTTACATAAACTGTGGCTGAAACTTCGTTTTTAGCAGAAGACCATAACCTTTTGATTGCATCCAGAACAGTTAAAAGCTCTTTAATCTGCATGTTGTCCTTCAGGAAAGAAAAACTCATCAATCCAGTTCATAATCTCAGAGACCTGCAATTTCTCATTATGACTTAACCCTATAGCTCTCTGGTATCTTTTTATCTTCTAGTGTGCAGCTAGAACTAAGATGCCCATATCCAGTTCTTATGCAGGCATGAATCATGATCCATCCACTTTGTCCTTGCTAATGAATACTCTTCTCTTTATGGGCTTGGAGGATGCTCAGTTTATAAAATATAATTCTACAAACCTCAGTTAGCATAATTAGATATTTATTTCCTTTTATTCCTTTATTGCCAATAGTCTTTTTAAAAATGGTGCATTTTTTTCAATATCCTTTCTCCTTAATTTTAATGGGGACCAGTTACCCTTAATATTGTTTTCATGTGGTCCATCATTTTCTTATAAAAAGAACAAATACACCAACAATAACCAGAAAAATGACTCTTATAGATAATTAGGGGCTTTCAATGATCTCCAAACTGGGATAGAAAAACTCCTTCAGGGAAGAAGATTCAAACTTAAAAAAAATAGCTCCAGTGAAAAATCCTGGGTCACATGTCATATCTTCTTTCCTTATTCTACCAACATCTGTAATAACATCTCAATTCTTCTAGGCAGTCTATTTTTCAACTGGGTTATAACTTGGATGTTTTATTTTTCTTCTGGTGAACAATCTGAGCGCTGTTCACTTTTTATCTTTTCTTTCTTTCAAAAAGTACATCTAATAGCCATTCTTGCAATGGACCCACACGTCTATGCAATTCCTTTACATTATGTATTGTGTTTCTCTATATAGAAGCAGCGCAGTGTAATGGTAAGAACAAAGGATTCAGAGTCAGATGCCTGGGGTTCGAATTCTACCTCTGGGTGTGACCCTGGGCAAATAACTTACCCTATCTGACCTCCTCAGGCTAGAGTTTTCTCATCGGTAAAATGAGGAGGTTGCAGTAGAAGAAAGCTAAGGCTTTAGGTCTAAGATCCTTCCAAGTTCCTTCATTATATAGTTTCAGAATTTTCAGACCAGATTTTTCCTTATCTATTTTTTAAAAGTTTTTGAAACTGACTTGTATTTAAGTGGAACAAAGAAAAAATGAGTTAGAATTTGCTGAAATGCAAAACTTCTCAAGTGAACCCTCTCATAAATTAGCCTGAAATATTTGGAACATAGTTTGTATCATGTTTCATTGAGCCAATTTTTCAAATAATTTAATTATTGAATGCCTAACATAGTACTTTACATATAGAAGCCAATCGATAATCTGTTATTGATGACATTTGCTTCTTTTAAATGAAATCTTTGCCTTCAATATGGAAAGCATTTAATGAAGTTATAATAAAGAGCAGTTAAGAAACAACAGCAGATAAAGTTCCCCTTTATTAATATAAACTGAGTCTATAGTCTATAAACTAAGCTAAGTTCTACTATGACAATATCTTTTTCTCTTTGGGTAATGATCTTTGGACAACATGTTTGTCAATGTGGATTTTGCAGCAGTTAGGGGGTTTTGTTTTATTCTTTCTTTAAATATCTAAAGCATAGGCTTGCATTGAACCTAAAAATTAATTTTGTCTGTTAGCTTTTCTATTGTACCTGAAAATATGGTACTCATAGTGTCATAAAATAGCCCTGATTGAACTTTTTGTATCAGTTCTAATAGCCTAGTTTTTCTGAGGAAACTGACCCACAGATAAGACATATATCCTTTCTATCCTCTGAGCATCATTTACTCCTCTCTGTCCTTTCCTTCCTCCTCTTTCTCCCTTCCTTCTTTCCTCCCTTCCTTCTTTTCTTCCCTGATTTCCTTTCTGTCTCTATTTCTCTGTCTTTATCTCTGTGTCTGTCTCTAACTCTTTCTGTCTGTCTGTCTCTGTTCCTTTCCCATCAGTTCCCATCGATTCAGTTTCTGTTTCATCTTTATGAAGATGGTCTAACCCTAATCTTTCTCCTAAGCTGAAGGCCTTTATTATCAACAGTCTATTAAGCATGTCCAGAAGATGTTCTATAGACATTTCAAATTTACCATGTCCCAAACTTAACTGAGAATCTTTTCTCCATCCACCTTCTTAACTACTCCATTTTTGTCCAGGGCACTAGCATCTTCCTCATCATCCCAGATTTCAAACCTTGACACTATGCTTGATTCCTCACTTTTCCTCACCCCTCATATTCAAATTGTTAATTCCTCTTGGTTCTACCTTTGTCCTTTTCTTTTGTCCACATGTGTCCTTTTCTTTCTACTAATCCTTAAGACCTTTACCATATCTCACCTAGAGTGTTGCAATATCCTTCCAATTGGTGTTTCTACCTCAAGTTTCTCCCTTTTCCATTCTGTCCACAATGTGATGAAATGCTATGTAGATTCCTGACCATGCCCTTTCCTTAATTAAAATGCTCCAATGTTTTCCTCTTGCCTCTTAGATGGCAGCCAATCAGTAATCATTGCTTAAGCTCTCCTTATGTACCAGGTACTCCACTAAGAATTGGGGATATAGAGAAAGTAACAAGTATTCCTTCACCTCAAGTAGATGACATTGTAATGAAAAAACAACATGTAAATTCCTAGGTGCATAATATACAGGAGTTGAAAATTAAACTGAGAAGCTGCCACTAGCAGCTGGCAAATCAAGAAAGGCCTCTTACAGAAGGTATGATGAGTTAAATCTTGAAGTAATCTAGGAAAGCAAGTATTGGAAGTGAGGGGGTAGAGCAGTACTTGGGGCATGGGGGCAGCAAATGCCAAGGCATGAAGAAGGGTGATAGAGTAGCATGTTCAAAGAATCTCAAGTTAGTTGATGTAGCTGAGTGTAGAAGGGGTTACACATGAGAAAATTAGAAAGGAGAATGGGGATAAAGTTAGAAAGAACTTGAAAAGCTAACATACCTACTTTTGGTCCTGTAGAATATGGGACTTCCCATCACTATTCCCATATCCCAACTCCCAGTTCAGAACTTTCTCTAATACCTGTATCATGCTACTGCAGTCTTAGAGAAATGATACTCTTACTTTAAAATAGATGCAGAGATATAGTTGCCATTTTTTTAGTACCATAATCCAGTACTTCACAATTCTTTGCATTCAACTAGTTCTTTCACATTTCAAACTTAAATTGTTCTTGCTACAATGATTTTTTCTTTCCTCTTTACTTTTTCTTGGCAGAAAATAAGACCAGCTGCTTTCTACCCCTCATGCAACCTCTCTCTGTCTCTCTTTGTCTCTCTGTCTCTGTCTCTCTCTTTCTCACACACACACACACCCACACACACACACACACACACACGCACGCACGCACACAATTTCCCAGCTCTTTGATCATCTTTTTGCCCCCTCTCTGGAATCTTTCCAAATAAACCAAATCTTTTAGAGGCCAGAATAAATTTGATATCAAATGGGGATTCTTTAATTCAAGAGTCATCTGAAGTACTACATAGGAAGAACGTTTAATTTGAAACACTCAGCCAGATTTTAGTACACTTACTTAGATATACATAAAATTAAGTCAAATGAGACTTCACTGAATTAAGTAACCAGCATTTCTAGTACCCCCAGGCAGAAAATCCTGTAATCCAACAATCAGCCACTATGTCAACATACTTTGAACACATCTTCATAAAAATGCAAAGATAAAATCATCTCTCATGACTTTGGCTAACTTACAAAAAAAAAAAAAAAGATGTAGTGGAGGGGGGACATTACTTACCAAAACTTTACATACAAACTAAGTAAGCTTCAGAAGGCTATTGCAAATATTTGTTTAATTTCATTAGATACACTATTTTTGAGAATAATGTTTAGAAATATAAGAAGCTAGAAATGCTATAAATAACTTCCATTGATGTAGCTTTTGAAGAGTTGGCTAGGTGGCCCAATGGATAGGGTGCCTGTTCTGAAGTCAGAAAGGCTCATCTTCTTGAGTTTAAATTTGGCCTCAGAAATTTATTAGCTGTGTGACCCTGGGCAAGTCACTTAACCCTGTTTAGCTCAGTTTCTCACCTATAAAATGATCTGGAGAAGGAAATGGCAAACTGCTGCAGTATCTTTGCCAAAAATACCACAAATGGAGTTTAAAAGTTAGGGACATGACTGAACAGTAGCAGCTTTTTAAGGTTTCCAAAGCATTTTCTGTACAATTCTGCTCCTCATCACATTTCAGAGATGTGAAGATTTTCAAAAATGTCTAGTCTGCAAGAAAAAAAAAAAAACAAAACACTGAACCAGAGCTCTCAGCCAATGGAACTTTATTGAATGGTCTATAGTACCCTCTAATGAAGTGGGTTTCAGATCTTCCCCATGAACCAAGATGCCCATTTCCTCCAGGGCTTTTGTTTTATAATGCTTGATATGTGGACAATATAAGCAAAGCAGACCAAAAGTACAGAATCACACTGGTCGATTGACTTTGCCCTTGGCCCTCTAGAAGGGTCTACACAAAATACAGAATCCCATTGGTTAGTGAGCATGCCTTAGGAGACCTATCTTGACATTACAGGAAGTCTTACCAACCCAATGAGCAGGCTTATGGGGTGGGACTGATAAGTAGATGGCAGAACATCTACATGGGCCAAAAGGCAAATAGAAGGGCATAATGCAGACCAGTGACTAAGGTTGGTCATTGGCTAAGTGCTCATATTTATATCCCCATGTTGGTCAATAGAGGGATGACAAGAGATGGACAGGCAATGGAAATAGTTGGGGGAGTTTCCATGTAATTGAGTCAACTCTGTCATGCTGTGTTTGGTCACCATAACAAGGAAAAACAAGGGTGGAGGTCCACTAGTTAGCTTCCTATCATTAAGGAAGTGAACTTACAATCCTTAGTACACAGCTCTGAGGCTTACTGTACCAACATATAATCACTAGCACTATGGAATCATGTCAAATTGATTAATATTGATTGGACTAAAATAGGGGTCCAGTAACTCATGTATCACAGAGAAACTGAGACTCTAATAGGATCTGACTTGTCCATGATTAAAATGTTTTTATGTTTGTTTGTGGGGGGATATTTTAACCCACAACTCCAGGAACCTAGTCTAACATACTATCCATTATGCCCACTGCCTTAATTCTTGTGAATAAAAATTATTTACTCAAGTAGCCCACTCTAGAAAATTGAAATTGTTTCTAAGAGCAGGAATATGTCAATGCTGGATTATTTCTTTTAGTTCTACTCCAAATCAAAATTATTATGGACAAATTTGAAAGCCCAGTACATGACATGTAATAGACAGTTAATAAATGTTGAATTTTAAGAAGCAACAAAAATTTATTTAGCAACTTAGTGGACGTTGCTAGTCACTAAGAGTCCAAAGACTCTTATGAATATGACAAAAGTCATATTCAATGGAACTTATATTCTATTAAATTGCGTTTTGAATGATTGTAGAAAGAAAAAAAGATTGGGAAATGAGAGAAAAATGATTTAGGATATTTACTTTACACAACCCCAAACTCATCTTGTAACCCTGTTCCGCACAGCTTATCACTCTTTCCCTTGGCATAGTCACATTTAGTCTTCCTATAGCCAAAGGTTTTTGTTTTGTTTGGGTTTTGCTCATTTGATTTTGATTAGACTCTTGATTTAATTGGTATGAAGAACTCCCAGTGAGGAAAATCCTTTTAGCAGTTAAAATAGGTAATTATTCTATAACTTACAGTCTTAGAAAGTTGCCTCAATAAACCATGTAGTCTAAAAGAAATTTTGAGTTTATATTTCTCCTTTAAGACATTGAAACTTGCTAATCTGTAGGTAAGATAGATTATCATGGTGTCCTACTCATTCACAGAATGACTAAGTATAGTGTAATTTCAATTGACTGGAATATTTATTTAACTGGTACCTGTCTTACTCTTATACTTAAACATATGCACCTATTTGTTCAGAACTGGTATGGCATAATGACCAATTTGGCCTTCACTGTTCTCCAGTCCACACAGTTCTTGGCACTTATTCCCACCCACTAGCCCATCCACGTTTATGTTCTGGATCAAGTCAGTCTCTAAACAGAGCAAAGAACTCATGAATCTATAGCTCAGGTACCTCAGAATCAAGCCAACTTTTCAATTGCTTCTATTTTTGCTTTATGCCTTGGTTCCAGTAAATAGGTTTGGTCCCTGTGATTAACCTTGTGGTATAACAATGCCCCGTCCCCCATCTTCTACCTCTGTTATAGTAATTGGGTACCTATTTTGTGTCCCTTTGGGATGCTTTAGTTGTTCTATAATTAAGGCCCAGTACTTGAATTGTGCCCTTGAACCCCAGTGTCCATGATACTGACCTTGCTCAACAATTTCTGGGTTTCCTTGACCTTTAATTCTTGCTTCCTGCTACATTCTCCTGCCACCTTGTGCTATCTGGGCCTCACTAACTCTGGACTTCCTTGAGTTTTTTGCTGTTGGTGTGTCCTTGTCTGATCATCCACTTTGGTGATTCTCTTTACACTCTTGGTCCTATTCCTCTACAATTTGGCCTACATTGTTATGCGTGATGTTTAATTTGAGTTGTGGTAGCAGTAATCCTTCCTGCACCAGGGAATCGAAACTTGACTTCTCCTTAATTAGGATAGGACATCAAAAGGTCAACAGCTAGGAAGTGGGCATTGAGGAAAGAGGACAGAGTGGAAAGGAATTGCTCTAAGTGCATAGAATTAATTGAGAAAAATTTTGCAGCAATAGCAGATATGATTAATCACTTGCCTGCCAAGCCTAGAGGCCTGTATTGGGCTACCCGAGTCTTTCTTACCTGTCCAGGTCTTCGGCTGGCCACGCCGGATGCACATATGAGAGAAAGGACGTTCCAGAGTCAAACAGGGGTTGAGCTTTATTACAGGGTTTCGGTTACAAGTGCAGGGGATCTTCTTTCTTAGGACGAAGAGGGGGAGATTTCCTAAGAAGGCTAAGCTTAAGGGAATGGAAGTAGAAGTACAAGCGGGGAGAGAGGGGGAGGGGAGAGAGGAAAGAAAAGAAGCGGAGCCCTACTTTTCTCTTTGGCTCCACACGTGCTAAGAGCTTTCTGGCTTCCTCAATCCTACTTAATCTTCAGCCACACAGTTTGCATCTCAATACCGTGCTGTTAGGTAACTAGGTGTGCTCCAATCCGGGACGACCTCGAGGGCAGGGAGACTCCACCCATCACGTATCTCCCGGGGAGAGGCGGAAATACCCGAGCTAGCCGAGCTAGCTCAGTCTGACCTTCTCCAACCCCCGCTGTTCATGGAGGGCCTCGTAAGACTCTAAGATTTAGAAGTCCCACTTTTACCTGCCCGAGACTGTCCACACGGAATTGAGCTTCCAGTCCCAACACTTGCCTATTTCAAATAAAGGAACTTTTTGCTCTGTTTAAAACCTTGGGTAAGATTGCTGTTAATTAAGCTCATGCCTCAGATTTTTTTTTTTCCTTTTCATATTCAAAATAATATTTCATCCAAATCCTGCTTCCAGTTAGGCACTTTTAAGAACAGGGAAAATCTTTGTTATGAATAGTAATATTTTTTTTTTACACTGTGCTGTGTGCCTTATGAATGCTCAATGATTATTTGAAAAGATGGAAGCCTTTGGCAATAACTGATTTAAAAAAAATCTGGGACATTTCACTCTGACTTGATGAAGAAGCAATTCTAGTTTCTTTGGCTTATGATTGCTATGTACTTGCTTTAGTAACCCCAGAGACACTGAATACATGATAATAATGATAACAAGGCCAGTTGTTTTGGGTTTATTTTCCTGGCATCTGTCAGAGACATTTAAGACCTCTCTCCCACTTCTCTAGTTCTATGATCACAGAATTGATTCTAGAGCTCTTTACAAAATACATGATTGTTGTTTCCTACTTGGAGTAGTTACAGTAGTTACTTTCCTCCCTCACTAGTAAACTATGTAGGAAGATTGGGGATTGCTCATATTCTCTTTGATTTCATTTAATTTAAGCTTCACAGTTGCAGTTCTAATTAATTGACTTTGCTAGGATTTGGGGAGTATATGGAAGTGTTGCTAGACAATATTCAAATTAATAAAAATACCATCTTAAATCAAATACACAAATATTCAACAAAATTCAGTTAGTTAAAATGGTGACCAGCAGGTCAATATCTTTATATCTTTTCAGTCTTTATATTACTCCAGTATGGTTTTATTTAAGAGAAAATGGACATGGAACCTGAGGGAAAAAAAGACAGACAAAATATCTGTGCCTTGAAAGATAACTGTAGAGGAAGGTGCAAGCTATTTGCTGATATGTTTTGTGAGTAAACAAGATGTGTTTTCAAAATGTGTCATGTCTTTCCTGGAAAGCAAAGAGAACGTAGTTTGGTAAATGATGAGATCAGTGGTAGTGAAAGGATTATTGTCACTGCCTTATATTTGGATATTGTGTCACTTTCCCCTTTTCAAGGTATAGTGAATCAGGCAATACTCAAATATTACCATTGAAGAGAATCCGTATTCCTACTAAAAAGAGGTTACATAGTGTAGTGGATAAAGAGTATTACCATTGGCGTTGTGAAAACTTTGGTGTGGTTCTCTTCTCAGACACGTCATAGCTTGGTAATTAAAGGCAAGCCAATTTGTCTCTCTCAATCACCTTCAATCTCCTTATCTACAAAATTGGGCTAGACTCAATGACCTCTAAAGTTAACTTTTACATTTAAATCTATTATCCCAGAAACTAGATATAAAAAAGAGGAAGAAAGGACTTTAGGGGGAATCTTCTTTGGGAGAAAAAGAAGCCTAAATCTTACAAAATGTATGTGGTATAAGAACAGGTTGATTGTGTCAGTATGGAGGAGGAAGAGGGTAAGATTGAGAAAATGGAGTTTGCTGTTGGGTTTTTAAACATGGGGAAAAAATGGAAACTTTGGGAATAAGTTAAATCAGTAATCTTTTAATCATTGATTTTTGAGTTTAACACAGACAGTTCTGTCTGTAGTAGAGTTAGGAGATAAGATCTCATTTGTGTAAAGCTGGTAAACCAATGTTGACCATGGTTGAGAGCCAACAGTACTTCCCAATGCAACCTAAGTCAAGAGTTGGACAGACACTAAGAGTATAAAACAGACAATAATGGGAGGGACAATTTTCAAGTAGCAAGACTAAGGCTTTCCACACACAAGGCTTCAGCCCTTTCACTCCAGTTGAATAGAAATAACTCAACTTATTTAAGTTATGAGTCTTAAAAAAATAAAGCTATGAGTCTTTTGGTGATGTTCACTTTCTATTTTTTGAAAACTGAATGAAATTAAACAATTTTAGAAATTGACAGATTGTTTTCTATTGTTTTATTGTTTCTGTCTTGACTAGATGTTTTACTAATTGAGCAGCATTCTTTAAGCTTAACAGGTTGAATAACTGCTTACTTAGGCTTCGGTTGAGAAGATCCTAATTTTCCCTTAATGTGTTTAGGGGAAGGGGAAGCAAGCAAACCAGATAGGTAAATTATCATTAAAAATTTCTATGATGTAACCCCAAATTTATGATGTTTCAAAACAGGAGGAATTTTCAGGTTACATTTATATAAACAAATATTTGATGCCAATTAGTGCCAATACTTTTTGACTGAAGTCTTCTGTTGAGGACTTCTGCAGAAAGTGCAATGCCTACTAGGTCTAGTAAATGTTAGGAAAGAACATATTTTTCCTTCTCCTGCTATGACCAGGTTACTGGGGAGAGGGAAAGAAGATCCTTAATGTAAGAATATCCTCTTTTTATAAAGAATGCTTTGCCTATCTCTGAAAGATATGAACAAATGAATAAAAGACTTTTATTGAATATATCCTATATCTGGAGTGCTATACTAAGTCTGGGGGACACAAACAGAAAAGCAGAGAGGCTCTCTGCTCTCAGAAAGCTCACATTGTAAAAAGGAATAATAAGTCTGCATAGGAGATTTCTGTTGCATGTCAGATGAAAGGCCCCATGGTCCTTGTGGAGCAGTTTCAAAGCAAATGGTAAAGCACCTACTTAAATGTTATTTCTACTGATAAAATAATATCAGTTTCTGATTTTGAACCATTTGATAGTGCCAAGGATTTTAGTGGTGAAAGTTTTGTTGATTTTTAGTAGCTGTGAGTGCTGAAGAGTCAGGATGTATAGAACTTGTAGAGACAGCTGTCATGATGCAGATCTAGAGAAATTGCTTCCCTGGATGATGTCTAGGGGTGGGAAATGGTGCACTGTATAGGATGGATACAGGGCCAGTGGCCTGAGGTGTACTATTATTCTCAAGGCTCTCTTGTATTTACCTCCTTGTTGGTGGTTATGAGAATTGTAGACATTTTCTTCATATGGTTTGATCCCTTCATATGGGTTGATGGCTATAAGATCAATTGGAAGCAAGATCGGTGGTTCCAAGTCTCTTGGATTAGGGTCCTGAGCTGTCTCCATTGGGGTATGAAGGGAAGTCATAACTGAGGTAATGACATTAATCTGACTTTCTCTTTTCCTCATAATACCTTGCATCTTCAGCTAGGCTGACTTACCTATCTCACTTGTAGAAGTTGGTAAGAATGGCCACCACTGGCTTCCATAGGTGGTAGTTGGGGAGTTTCCAAAAATGAGGTATTATGTAGCAAGTATTTAAGTTCTAAGAAAAAGGTATTTTTGTCTTCAGTTCAATTTGTGTGCTTTCTTTCAGACAAGGAAACAAAGTGAAATTGAGTTGTAAATGGTAATGACTAATACATTCCTAGAACCTGGTAACACATTTTTTCAGCATTTTTAATGGATTTCAGGAGTTTTCTTTCTTATTTTTTAAAAAATTTTCTATTTTTTATATTTTCCCATAAAAATCTTCCTCTGGCAAGGAAGTGACCCTGTGTTATGAAGGTTATGACAGTGGAGCATAAACTCCACATAAGAAAGTTTTACGACCCTCTAAGTCCCAATATGATCTTTTTAGAAATGTATTTATTTTTCAGTTCTCAACATTCACTTCCACAAAAATTTGAATTCAAAATTTTCTCCCCATCTCTCCCCACCCCCCACCCCAGGACAGCATGCACCCCATCCACAACTTCCTCCTGTCTGTCTTCCCTTCTATTGCCCACCCTTCTTCCCCTCTATTTTCCTGTAGGGCAAAATAGATTTCTATATTCCATTGCCTGTATATCTTAATTTCCAGTTGCATGCTAAAATAATTTTTAACATTCATTATTAAAGCTTTGAGCTCCATATTCTCTCCCTCCCTCCCTGACCACTGAGAAAACTGAGAAAACAAGCAATTCAATATAGGTCATACATGTGTAACAATGCAAAGCACTTCCATAATAGTTATGTTGTAAAAGACTAACCACATTTCCCTCTGTCCTATACTGCCCTCAATTTATTCCATTCTCTCCCTTGACCTGTCCTCCCACAATAGTGTTTGCTTCTGATTATCCTTTTCCCCAATTTGCTGTCCTTTCTATTTTCTTCCCTCTGCTATCCCCTTCCCCCTTGCCTTCCTGCAGGGTAAAATAGATTTCCATATCCAATTGAATATGTGTTATTCCTCCTTAAGCCAAATCCTATGAGAGTAAGGCCCACTTATTTCCTTTCATTTCCCCCCTTCCCCTCCACTGTAAAAGCTCTTTTTTACCTCTTTTATGTGAGATGATTTGCTACATTCTTCCTCTCCCTTTCTCTTACATTCCAGTACAGAGCTAGAGCAGGTCTGTCCTTCTACACTGCCGTCTTGGCTCTGCCCCCTAATATGGTCTTGACAACAGATTACATCTGTTTTCAGGGAACCAGCCTTGTTAAATAAGAAATAGTTGTCAAATAAATGTCAAACTTGCTGCCAAAGAGGCCGGTAAATAGTCAATAAACTCCCAGTAAAGCCCCCAAACAGATTAAAATGCAATTGGTAAATGTTTAAGAAAACAAAATATAGTACAACATAGGCAGTGTTAATTTGTGGTTTTCTAAGTCAATATGTAACCTCCAGGATTACATTTCTATTCAAGCTTGATAGTACTAAAGGAGATCACCAGCACTAGGCTGGTCTTTTGGTGAAGTCTTTAATTGTCCCATCCCATGAAACAAAGAAAAATGCAAAATGACCTAATTTCTTTATAACCTCCTTCCACTTCTATGGTGATGATGGTAGAATGACATAAGTGAGGCAGGCAGTCGTAAGAAAAATTATGAGGGGGCAGAGCCAAGATGGCTGAGTAGAAAGACATATACTCTAGTGCTTCCCCCACATCCCACAAAATACCTGTAAAAAAGGACTCTCAACAAATTCTAGAGCAGCAGAAGCCACAGAACAACAGAATGAAAGAGGTTGCCAGACAAAGGTAACCTGGAAGGCCAGCAGGGAAGGTCTATCTCATGGAACACTGAGTAGAGCAGAGCCCAGCCTTGGCCATGGGGCACTGGAAGAAAAAGGACCTGAACAGACCTCCAGGGAAGAATTCCCAGCAGGGAAATCCCAGATCCCTCAACCCACAAGCAACAAAGAAAGCTTCAAAGGTCAGTGTGGGAGGGCTTTCCCAGCTGTGCTAGAGCAGAAGAGGGTTCCCACAGCATCAGCAGCAGCAGCAGCAGCTGGTGGCAGGCAGCTATGTGGAAGCAGCCTGGGTCCATTGTCCAGGCAGCTCAGCTTAAAACCTCAGGCAGAACTGAGCAGCTAATCTGAACCTCAGCCTTATACTGGGGAGAGGAGAAGTACTAGGACCCTCCTCTTGACAAAGGATTCAGAAGTCAAATAACTGGCTAGGAAAATGTCCAAAAAAAGGGAAAAAAATTAAGACTATAGAAGGTTACTTTCTTGGTGAACAGGCATCTCCTTCCATCTTCTCCAATGAGGAAGAACAAGGCATACTGTCAGAGGGATGCAAGATCTCTGCTTCCAGTACCCCCAAAATGAATATGAAATGGATTCAAGCCATAGAAGAGTTTGAAAATCATGTCAGCAGCCTGCTAAAGAAGAACCAAAAAAATGCTGAGGAAAATAATACCTTTAAAAAAGAGGCTAACTTGGGGGGAGGAGCCAAGATGGAAGAGTAGAAAGATACACATATGTTAGCTCCAAACCCACAACCCATAAAATACCTGTAAAGAAGAACTCCCAACAAATTCTGGAGCAGCAGAAGCCACAGAACAACAGAGCGGAGGAGATTTCTGTTCTAGAGAGACCTGAAAAACCAGCGTGAAAGGTCCATCACTCCCTGGACCCTGAGCAGAGCCCAGCTCTGCCTTGGCCACACAGCACCAAGAGAAGCAGATCCAAGCAGGCTTCAGGGACAGAATCTCCAGTGGCCACGCAGGTCCCTCCACCCACAGGTGCCAAAGGTCAGTGAGAGGGTCTCTCTGGCTGGGCGAGAGGGGAGTGGGGTGTCTCCATAACTCCAGCCCCCTCAGGAGGCAGTAGTAGAGGCAGCAGTGGACAAGGGCTCACAAAGCAGGCAGGAGCTCCGATCCATTGTTGAAGGTCTCTGCATAAACCTCCTGAGGGAATTGAGCCCAGTGTGGTGGCCCTGCCCCCACCTGAGCACCTGACCTTAATCTCACACTGAAGAGCAGCCCCACCCCCACCCAAAGCCCTGAGGCTGGGAAGCAGCATTTGAATCTCAGCCCCCAAGCATTGTCTGGGTGGATCTGGAGGCAAGGTGGGTGTGGAGAGGACACTCAGATGTCAAGTAACTGGCTGGGAAAATGCCCAGAAAAGGGGGAAAAAAATAAGACCATAGAAGGTTACGTTCTTGGTGAACAGATATCTTCTCCCTGCCTTTCTGATGAGGAAGAACAATGCTTACCATCAGGGAAAGACATAGAAATCAAAGCTTCTGTATCTCAAACAGCCAAAATAAATATTCAATGGGCTCAGGCCATGGAAGAGCTCAAAAAGGATTTTGAAAATCAAGTTAGAGAGGCGCAGGAAAAACTGGGAAGAGAAATGAGAGAGATGCAAGAAAAGCATGAAAAGCAGGTCAACACCTTGCTAAAGGAGACCCAAAAAATGCTGAAGAAAATAACACCTTGAAAAATAGGCTAACTCAATTGGCAAAAGAGGTTCAAAAAGCCAATGAGGAGAAGAATACTTTCAAAAGCAGAATTAGCCAAATGGAAAAGGAGGTTCAAAACCTCCCTGAAGAAAATAGTTCTTTCAAAATTAGAACGGAAGAGATGGATGCTATGACTTCATGAGAAACCAAGAAATCACAAAACAAAACCAAAAGAATGAAAAAATGGAAGAGAATGTGAAATATCTCATTGAAAAAACAACTGACCTGGAAAACAGATCCAGGAGAGACAATTTAAAAATTATGGGACTACCTGAAAGCCATGATCAGAAAAAGAGCCTAGACATCATCTTTCATGAAATTATCAAGGAAAATTGCCCTGAGATTCTAGAACCAGAGGGAAAAATAAGTATTTAAGGAATCCACCAATCCCCTCCTGAAAGAGATCCAAAAAAAGAAACTCCTAGGAACATTGTGGCCAAATTTCAGAGTTCCCTGGTCAAGGAGAAAATATTGCAAGCAGCTAGAAAGAAACAATACAAGTACTGTGGAAATACAATCAGGATAACACAAAATCAAGCAGCCTCTACATTAAGGGATCAAAGGGCATGGAATAGGATATTCCAGAAATCAAAGGAACTAGGACTAAAACCAAGAATCACCTACCCAGCAAAACTGAGTATAATACTTCAGGGGAAAAAAATGGTCTTTCAATGAAATAGAGGACTTGCAAGCATTCTTGATGAAAAGACCAGAGCTGAAAAGAAAATTTGACTTTCAAACACAAGAATGAAGAGAAGCATGAAAAGGTAAACAGCAAAGAGAAGTCATAAGGGACTTACAAAAGTTGAACTGTTTACATTCCTACATGGAAAGACAATATTTGTAACTCTTGAAACTTTTCATTATCTGGGTATTTGGTGGGATTACATACACACACACACACACACACACACAGAGCACAGAGTGAATGGAATAGGATGGGATCATATCTTTAAAAAATGAAATTAAGCTGTGAGAGAGAAATATATTGGGAGGAGAAAGGGAGAAATGGAATGGGGCATATTATCTCTCATAAAAAAGGCAGGCAAAAGACTTTTTAGTGGAGGGGAAAAAAGGGGGGGGTGAGAGGAAAAACATGAAGTTTACTCTCATCACATTCCACTAAAGGAAGGAATAAAATGCACACTCATTTTGGTATGAAAACCTATCTTACAATACAGGAAAGTGGGGGAGAAGGGGATAAGCAGGGTGGGGAGGATGATGGAAGGGAAGGCAATGGGTGGAGGGAGCAATTTGAAGTCAACCCTTTGGGAGGGACAGGATCAAAGGAGAGAATAGAAACAATGGGAGGCAGGATAGGATGGAGGGAAATATCGTTAGTCTCACATAACATGACTATTATGGAAGTCATTTGCAAAACTACACAGGTATGGCCTATATTGAATTGCTTGCCTTCCCAAAGGGAATGGGTGAGGAGGGAGGGATGAAGAGAAGTTGGAACTCAAAGTTTTAGGAACAACTGTGGAGTACTGTTCTTGCTACTAGGAAATCAGAAATACAGGTAATGGGGTATAGAAAGTTATCTGGCCATACAGGACAAACGAGAAGATGGGGACAAAGGAAGGAAGGATGATAGAAGAGAGGGCACATTGGTGATAGGGGCAATCAGAATGCTCAGTGTTTAGGGGTGGGGGGAGGGGAAAATGGGGAGAAAATTTGGAACCCAAAATTTTGTGAAAATGAATGTTAAAAGTTAAATAAATAAATTTAAAAAGAGGCTAACTCAGTTGGGAAAAGAGGTCCAAAAAGCCAATGAGGAGAAGGAGGCGTTAAAAAGCAGAATTAGCCAAATGGAAGAGAAAGTTCAAAAGCTCACTGAACAAAATAGTTCTTTACAAAAGAGAATTGAGTTCAGGGAAGCTAATGACTATGACATAAACCAAGCAGTTAGAAAACAAAACCAAAAGTTTGAAAAAATAGAAGATAATGTGAAACATTTCAGAGGAAAAACAACTGACTTGGAGAACAGATCCAGAAGAGACAATTTAAAAATTATGGGACTACCTGAAAGCCATGATCAAAAAAAGATCCTCGACTTTATCTTCCATGAAATTATCCAGGAAAACTGCCCTGATATTAGAGAACCAAAGGACAAAATAAATATTGAAAAAATTCACTGATCACTTCCTGAAAGAGATCCAAAAAGAGAAACTCCTAGGAATGTTGTGGCCAAATTTCAGAATTCCCAGGTCAAATAGAAAATATTATAAGCAACTAGAAAGAAACAATTCGAAAACTGTAGAAATGCAATCAAGATAACACAGGATCTGGCACCTTGTACATTAAGGGATCAAAGGGCTTGCAATAGGATATGCCAGAAGTCAAGGGAACTGGGATTAAAACCAAGAATCACCTACCCAGCAAAACTGAATATAATACTCTAAGGGAATTCAATTGGTCACTCAATGATATAGAGGACTTTCAAGCATTCTTGATGAAAAGAGCAGAACTGTAGAGAAAATCTGACTTTCAAACACAAGAATCAAGAGAAGCATGAAAAGGTGAACAGGAAAGAGAAATCATAAGGGACTTTCTAAAGCTGAGCTGTTTGCATTCCTACATGGAAAGATGGTATTTGTAACTCTTGAGACTTTTCTCAGTATTTGGGTAGGTGGAGGGATTATACACATATGCACACACACACGTACACACACTTGCACACACATACACAAAGAAAGTACAGGTTGAGTTGAATCAGAAGAGATGATATCCATAAAAAAATAAAATAAAAATTAAGGGATGAGGGAGGAAAATACTGGGAGAAGAAAGGGAGAAATGGAATGGGGTAGGCTATAACTCATAAAAGATATAAGAAAAATCTTGTTCAATGGAGGAGAAAAGGGAGGAGGGGAGAGGGGAAAAGTAAAGCTTACTCTCTTCACATATGGCTTAGGGAGGGAATAACATGCTCACTCAATTTGGTATGAAAATCTATCTTACACTACAGGAAAGTAGGGGAGGAGGGGACAAGTGGGATGAGGGGGATGATAGAAGGTAGGGCTAATGGGAGAAGGGAGTAACTAGAAGCAAACTCTTTTGGGAAGGACAAGGTCAAATGAGTGAATTAAAAAAGGGGGAGAAGGTAGGATAGAGGGCAATACAGTTAGTATCACACAATATGACTATTATGGAAGTCTTTTGTAAAACGACACATATATAGCCCATATTGAATTGCCTGCCTTCTCAGTGGGGATGGGTAGGGAGGGAGGGAGAGAAGTTGGAATTCAAAGTATTAGAAACAAATGTTGAGAATTATTATTGCATACAACTGGGAAATAAGAAACACAGGTAATGAGGTACAGAAATTTATTGTGTCCTACAAGAAAAGAGAGAAGATGGGGATAAGGGAAGGGTAGGGTGTGATAGAAGGGAGGGTACACTGAGGGAAGGGATAATCAGAATGCAAGATATTATGGTGTGGGAGGAAGGGAGAGGTAGGGAGAAAAATTGGAACTCATAATTTTCTGGAAATGAATGTCAAAATCTAAAAATAAATAAATAATAATAAAAAATAAAAAATATGGAGTTTTTAGACTCAACTATGAACATTAACTCTTGCTATTCTAAGTGTAAGATCCTTGAATGGTGACCAAGGACTGGGTATATAGGGTCCAGAATTCCCTTGCACCATGATATTCACACCCTCTACCCTCCTGCAACAGTGTGGCAAGTTTGATACCAAAGAAAGAGGTTAGGAATTCATGAATGATTATACAAGAAGTTTAATAATGAGTTCTTACAATTGGGGCAGCCTGGGGTGGTGGTCACATGAAGGGTTGGATTCATGCAAAAGACCCTGAAAAAGCATCATGGTAATTATAGTAATTAAATGGTAATTAAAGGGAGGAGCAGGTAGACTCACTAATTAAAGAAACATTCAGTGAATTGATATATAAAGACAAATAATTTTGTAAGGTCAATAACTACCTCTGTTTTCTGTCAGAATACAATTTCAGTTTTTACATTTGGTGATCTTGATATCCAGTGTCTCCTGACTCTTCTTGAACAAAATAGATGTAATATTCGTATGTAAGGCTTTGTATAGTGTCAGGGGCGGAACCCTGATCACCGCATAAACTTACCCTGCCCAGGGGTCATCGGACGTCTCCGGCTCCCCCCTTTGGGGGTCGGGGGGAGAAATTATCAGGCAGAACTCCGGAGTTGGATAAGAGCACCTTTATTACATGATGGTCAGCCAGAAGTCCCCCCCTTCCCCTTCCGTGTTGTGCCTTATATCCCCCAGAACTCACCCTCCTATTCCGGGTAAGCCCCTCCCCAGTTCCTCCCTGAGGGCGGAGCCCAGGCCAGTCCCGTAGAGCCGCCCCAGTACCAGCGTGGCAAAGCCACGTCAGCAGGTCCAGACTCTCTGGCATCTCCTGTCCTCTCAGGGGGCCCAGGTCCAGAGCGCCCCTCACAACTCCCCCTTTTTGTTTTAATGATGGGGGCGGGCGAGTTCTGCCTTTATGGACTCAAGGGACTCATGGACAACTCTAAACAAACATGAGATGAGGCATGGTAAGCATAAGCATACAAGAAACCCAAGAATCAACATGACGCCCCCTAAGGACACCCACTGGAGCAGCTGGTGCAGGTTCAACCCGTCCCACCAATCCCTTGCATCATTATAGTTTTTCTCCCAGTCCTCATGGAATTGTATTGTTGCATTCTCCATAGCTCTAATCACCAAATCTAGTGCTGCTAACTCAGAGGTAAAGTTAGTGACCGTAGTGGCAGTTTTCAATATGTCCTCGAGCTCTCTGTATCCGGCAAGGGGGCCCTTGCTCCCCCCGCAATGAGGGTGGCATTCCCCGTCACTATGAGTGGAATTGCCTCATCGTGCCAGGTCACTAGCTGAAACACTGGGAGATGGGGAGTGACGGCCCAATGTGTAGGCGGCTGCGACCGTGCGGGCGCTAGAAGGGTCTCGTTAAAGCGAATCCCAGTCGTCAGGGAAACTGCCTGAACTAGTGTCAGGAGCTGCAGCATCCTAGCCATCTGCATCTTTCGCTGACTCCGAGATTTCCTCTTCCCCCTCTTTCCTCTGCGCCGTCTCTTGCTCTTCTGTGGCGGGCGGTGCCTCTCTCGTCCTTCGGAGGGGGAACCAGACCCCAGGTTCTTTGTTGCCTGTGGAGACACAAAGATACCCTTTCCCCCTCACAATGACCTCTTTGGGACCCTGCCATTCTCCCTGGTCGTCTTTCCACCAGACTTTACTTCCTACCGGACAAGGGGGTGCTTTATTGCATTCGGGACTTTGGGGGCTCATGCTTTTACAGTGCCCGTAGAACCTCATGGCTGGGGTGAGGCCATCGTCCCGGAATTGCAGAAAATTTAAGGTATAGACAGCGCGGGCTAGCTGTGCGCGTGTCAGCCGTCCCGCAACTCCCCCTTTTTGTTTTTTGAGCATGTTTTTTAAGGTCTGGTGTGCTCGCTCAACAATCACCTGTCCGGTGGGGTTATAAGGGATCCCAGTAACATAGCGTATGCCAAATTCGGCAAGGAAGGTGGCAAAGCCGTTAGAGGTGTAGGCAGGGCCATTATCGGTCTTAAGGACCTTAGGGACGCCAGCGATGGCAAAGCATTCAAGGAGATGGGCAATAACAGCTGAGGTCATCTCTCGGGGTTGTAAGGTGGCCATAATGAACCCTGAGGCGGTATCTACACACACATGGAGGAGAGACGTATGGTAGTGGGTAACGTCCATTTGCCAAAGATCATTGGGATGTTCCCCTTTGGGATTAACGACCTGATCACGAGGGGGTGGACGGAAAGGAACACACGCAGTACAGCACTTTACAATCTTTCTAGCCTCATCACGTGGGATGCCATAGAGCATCCTAAGGGAGCGCGCAGAAAGGTGAAATCTGTTATGCGCCTCCGTGGGGGTGACATAGAAAATGTATGAGGCTGGGGAGTAGAGGGAAGAGTCAGCAACATGATTACCATGAAAGATAGGGCCTTCACGAGAAACGTGAGAACGAACATGAAGCACATAGATAGGGTGCGAGCAACATTGAAGAAGACTCTTAGCCTTGGAGAGCAAGTTAGCAATAGTAGAGCGAGATGGCACCACAATAGCTTCTTGCAGCTGAAGAATAGCATTAGCACAATAAAGACTATCAGTAATAAGATTAAAAGATTCTGCGGAGAACATCTCAAGAGCACAAATGATGGCGGCCATTTCATTCTTTTTTGCTGATGAGTATGGAGTAGAAAACACATGCAAAATTTTTCTCTGCGGGACGTAGACTGAAGCCCTCCCAGCCTTAGTAGTATCTGTGAATACACTGGGTCCTATTACTGTCTGTGATGCTACAATTGGCGGTGGCCTGGAAAGGGGTAAGGTGTGCCATCCACGTAAAGGGAGTGGTAGTGGAGTATTTGAGAAGTCATGGTTGACATAAAGTGCAGCCCACTGTGAGGAGGCCTGCGCAAGGGCACGCAGGGCCTCGGGAGAGGCCGACAGGTTTATGATAGGCCGGACCCCAAAGTTCTGCACGTACTTTTCGCTAGCTCGTAAAAGGAAAAGTGCGCGTACCTCCCATTCATTAGGCAGAACCTTCTTCTGCTTAGGGCTGTAAATCCACTCTAGAATCCCATGGGATTGGTAAAGGGCTGCGATGCCTCCAAAGTCCTGTAGTAAGGCCAATTGAACAGGTTTATCGGGATCAATGCGAACCAAGGAGGATGAGGCTTTTTGATAAACTAGTTCTATAACACGATAGGCCTCTTCCGTCCATTGACGAGGGGACATAAGGTTGGAGTCACCCCGCAGAATACGATATAGGGGCTCCATCTGTTGGTCGGTGAGGGGAATGACTGACCGGAGCCATTGAATGGATCCTATAAGCTTCTGAAAATCATTGAGGGTTTTTACTTCATCAGTTCGTATGTGTGGGACGGAGCGAGTGATCCTGTCCCCATCGATGTGATGACCAAGATATTGATAAGGGGAGGTGATCTGAATCTTTTCAGGAGCTATGTATAGTTGGTAGGCCTTAAGGGCGTCGATGACCTCCTGTAAAGCCCATTGGGTTTGTTTTTCGGTGGCGCATGATACCAGGATGTCATCCATGTAATATATTATCATGGCCTCTGAATGTTTCTTTCTGACTGGTTGTAGGATGGCGGCTACATACGCCTGGCACATTGTTGGGCTGTTTGCCATCCCTTGAGGGAGGACTCTGAATTGATACCTCTCTGCGGGGGCGGCCAAATTGATAGAGGGTATTGAAAAGGCAAATTTCTCTTTATCTCTAGGGTGCAGTGGTATTGAATAAAAGCAATCCTTAATGTCTATTATTGTCATAGACCAGTGTCTGGGAATTGCGGTTGGCGTAGGGAGGCCAGGTTGCAGCGCGCCGAAAGGTAGGAGCGCCGCATTGACTCTTCTCAGATCAATGAGCATGCGCCATTTGCCACTTTTCTTTTTAATCACAAATACTGGGGAGTTATAGGGGCTAAAGGATGGCTCAATTTGCCCCCTTTTCAACAAATCACTAACAATCTCTCGGAGGGCTGTTAGTTTTTCCATTGTAAGGGGCCACTGCTCAACCCATATAGGGGTGTTATCTTTCCACTGCATTCGAATGGCCCTCACTGGAGGAGTGACCCCAACTAGTTTAAATGGCTCTCTGTGCAAAGGTGGGCACCCATAGCGCTCAGAACGTCCCTTCCCCATAAGTTAACGGGGAGACCAGGCACGCAGAGCGGTTTGAATTTCCCTTGGGTATCCTCATATTGCCACGCCAGAAAGCGCTCTGACTTCCGAGCTAACTGGGTTCCCCCTACCCCGGCCACAGTTTGCGAAGCTCGCTGGGTAGGCCATTGGGAGTCCCAATCTGAGTCTTTGATCACCGAGACGTCTGCCCCGGTATCTACCATTCCCTCCAGGGGGCGCCCATCCACCATTAAAGTGATTGTGGGCCTCTCTGACAGAATTTGTTGTGTCCAATAGAGAAAGCTTCGTGGGCCCTGTGGACGGTGATCCTTGTCGAGCCAAGGTAAATTGATGGCCTTTGCTATTTCAGTTTCAGGAGTCAGCGTCACTGACCAGGAGTGAGGGTTGGTGACCCATATCTCTCTTTCCTGGGGGGAGAGGAGTTGGCTGTGGACCACCACGGAGGGACAATGTTCTGATCCAATTACCAAGCAGGGAAAATTACGGCTCAGGACTGAGACCGACACGGTGGTCCAGGGAGGGATTTCTAATGGGTATTTATTCTTTTGGTCTACCATTAAAACCTCCATTAGTTTCGGGGGTGTTGCTGAGTCCTTTGAGATGAGTTTCGGGGGCCCCCTCCCCCTGGAGACCCCCTCTTCCCGTTTCCCGACCCCTGTGGGTTGAATCTACAATACTTAGCTATGTGCCCGGGCTTTCCGCAAGAAAAGCACTGAATTCCTTTGGGGGTTTTTCGGCAGGCAGCCTTGAAATGCCCTTCTCTGCCACAATTAAAGCATGTTGGCCTGCCTCCCTTCTTGTCCAATACTGCCGCCAGGAGGCGCTGTTGGCCCTCCAAGGTCTCGGCTATGGCTGTAAAGGGGTCTTTCTGGGGGAGGTCCATCAACTTCTCAACTATTTGCTCTAGGGTGGGTGGATACGGGAGTGAGGAAAAGATGGTGCCAAATTCTGGCTTAAGCCCTTCTTTGATTAATTGCACCACTAAATGGGGGGCTGCCCCCCAGTTGCCTCCAAACGTGTCATGGACAGTTTCCTTTACCCTGCTTACAAAGTCCAGGGGGCTCTTGTTCTTTCTCTGTTTTAAGGAGGACAACATCGTCCCCGCCCCAGGGGTACCTAACCTCTCCAGAGCCCTAAGATAGACCACATTCACGGCATGCCTGACATTCCCATCAAAGTTTAACTTCCTTTGTAGCATGGACCAAGTTCCCGACCCGGTGATCATCTTCAGGGCTTCCTCGGTGTTGGCTATTCCGGCTTCCTCTATATAGGCTTTAGCAGCGTGACGCACATAGGCTTTATAGGCTATGAAGGTGGCTGGGTCAAGGATCGCCTGCATCACCTCTAGGAAGTCATATGGAAGCCAAGGAAAGGCTGCCACCGAGGAAGCCAATGCCTTCTGTACGAACACTGAGCCTGGGCCATACTTGGACACGGCCTCTTTCAATTCCTTCATAAACTTAAAGGGAACTGGCCAATGATGTCTAGTTTCATTTTCCTGGCCGGGATTCTCAACTAAGACCGGGTAAAAGCCTGTCCCCCACTCCGCCCATTCTACATCTTCCCCGTCTCTCGCAGCTTGCTGGAGGCTACGAGTGAGGAGGCTCATTGGCGGGGGGGCTGTCTGCGAGGGCGGGCGATATTTAAACCCTGCATTCTTACCAGTCTGCTCGGACTTATACTGAAAGTTCACTGGGGGCCCGGTGGATAACTGGGCCATAAGAGTAGTAACTTCTCCTACCCCGCCCTCTTCTTTTTGTCCTGCTCCTCTGTGGGTTGTTACCCCTTTAGGCGTTTTCTGAGCAGCCTGAGCTCCCTTTGGAGCTTTCCATTGTTCCTCTTTTTCTAACTGGTGCCAATCGGGAGGCGGAGGAAAGTCCCATTTAGGGGGGTCAGTATTCTCACTTCTCCTCATCTCTTCCCAGGGGTACAGTTTCTCTCCCTCGTCCTCGCTGTCCTACCCCATAATGGAATCTCCCACCTGAGTACTCTGATTTCCAGAAATGGGAGGCGGCACGGGGTTAAATGCGCGCCAATTGCCGAGTATACTACAAAATCCTTGGGCGTTAGGAGCGAAGGATTATCCTTATGGTAGGAGGCCATCTGTTGGCCCACCACCGCCCGTCTGCCCGGATCTATTCCTGCGTGCTCTATCCAAGGGCTGACCATCCAGATCTTATTCACCCATTCTCGGCAGTCTCTAATGTGAATCCTGATGCCTTGTTCTTTACAGACTTTATAAATCTGACAGGCGAGAACACCTTTATCCTCCGGATCAATGCGGGCTTTTATCTGCTTCTGTCCCATCCTTCCTAAAGTCCTCCGACTCTAGGGCTGCCTGATCTTCCCCCACCCGCCTGCGGTCTGGGGGGCTAGCGGTCTCCTACGGCGGTCCCTGTTTCGGGCGCCAGCTGTCAGGGGCGGAACCCTGATCACCGCATCAACTTACCCTGCCCAGGGGTCATCGGACGTCTCCGGCTCCCCCCTTTGGGGGTTGGGGGGAGAAATTATCAGGCAGAACTCCGGAGGTGGATAAGAGCACCTTTATTACATGATGGTCAGCCAGAAGTCCCCCCCTTCCCCTTCCGTGTTGTGCCTTATATCCCCCAGAACTCGCCTTCCTATTCCGGGTAAGCCCCTCCCCAGTTCCTCCCTGAGGGCGGAGCCCAGGCCAGTCCAGTAGAGCCGCCCCAGTGCCAGCGTGGCAAAGCCACGTCAGCAGGTCCAGACTCTCTGGTGTCTCCTGTCCTCTCAGGGGGCCCAGGTCCAGAGTGCCCCTCACAGTATAGTCTACAACCCTTTGGCCATCTTAATTTTTTCATTCTAAGCTTTCTAGATGATTCAATTTGCAACAATAAAAATCTTATGCTTGATGCTTCAGGAACATATTTTCATTGACTTAGCCTATAATTTCATTGTTTAGGAAAATCCTAATGAAGAAGAAATTCCCTCAAATAATGTGCATCTGGATGTAATATTAATGTAAGATTAATGGTAGGTGGGGTGAAGAGTTAAAGATCTTCCCCACCTATTAATAGGTCTCAATGTCTTTTGTTAATTTCTATTGAGGCATTGGGCCAGAGGGTCATGCCCTCTGGCTTTGAAAAGTGAACAAATACTCTAAGGTGAGGTTTTACTTTGGGGATTACTTACTGGAAGCTTTTGACCAGATGAGACTCTGGGTAGCCACTAAGGCGCTGCCCCCCCCAGCTTTGAAAACCCAGATGTTGATGCTTCTCTCTCTAGTAACTATGTATGTTTGCAATGGTCAAACAGCTGGATCTGTCTATTGCTCTGTGATATATGTATTGCTTATGGTCAGACAGTTGGAAGCCCTGTCTCTTGGTCTTTATTTCTCTGCTTGTATTTTTCTGTTGGTATATGTGTTTGATTAAAGTGATTGTTAATTTCATATAAGTTGCTTTCCTTTTAGAAAAGCAGATGTAAGAACCTGTACAGCAGGTCCTCCTGCGTATGCTGGGATCCTTGCTGTTATGCTGGACCTGTATATGCTATGCATTTTATGGTTTTATAGAGCTGACCACAGATGCTGAGCAGCTTTGTGACATGCTCAGAGTCACATGACCAAATGTTAGAGGCAGGATTTGAACCCAATTCATCTTGACTCTAATTCTATCCTACTCAGGGTACCAAATGTGCATGGGATTGTAGGCACTTGCTTCAGACAACATTTCCTAGTGTGGCAGGAACAAGATTCAAATGCAGTTGCAAAATATTTAACAAAATAAGTAAAAATGCAATAGAACATACATAATGTTAATGTGGAATTTTCTAAGTCAATATGCTGTCATCATGGATCTTTATGTCTGATTTTGAGTTTCCTATTTCTGTGTGAGTGTGATACCACTGCAGTACAACATGATAATGCATTTGGGGTAACATTTCTATTGAATAAAGTGAAGCACATTTGCAGCAATTCTGTGGATTACTCATGATAGATGCTTTTCTTATTACCTGCTAGTGCAAGAATGGCTTTTGAAGATTTATTGTTTATTTGCACATTTTCTTCTCTCTTTTCCATTTAATAAATCTTTATTGAATGGCTACAATATACTTAGCTTGGTGTGACACATAGTACCTAGTTTTAAGGAGCTTACTAGGTGGGGACTAACACATATACAGTTTTAGAGGGTTGAGAGTTGAGATACTAACATATTTTCCAGAGGAGGAAGGAAAAGCAAAGAAAAAGAACGTGAATTTCTTAACTTTACTATTTGTTATAAAAAGCATGGGCTGTCACGGCCAAAGACATCATTATTCAGTGGTAAACCTACCAGTACTAAATCTCTTTGTATCATAGATGTGGTCATTCCCTGAATCTGTATTCAGAACCATTCCAGCTTGGTAGAACCAGTCAGAGCTTTTGTTCTGTTGGCATAGCCTTCAAAAGGTCAGGGTCAACTCAATGTCAGATGAGGCATTTCAGTAGGATTTGTGAATTATGGAAACTATTGTCCCATAAAATGAGGAGAAAAAGCACTGGAGGCAAAAACATGTGTAGAAAGCTTGGCATGAGATGCAACTAAACCGTATCATTACAAGAACATTTACAAAAATCATAGATTTTCAGATTTGTACAGGATTTTTGTAGCCATCTAGTAAAACTCACACAATATAACAAAGTCCCTGTACCACAGCCCTGGTAGGTAATCTGCAGTTTGTGCTCAAAGACTTCCAAGTAAAGGGAAACCCATCAAATCTAAAGACTGTCTATTTAATTTTTGGACCATTCTACTTAATAGGGATTTTTTTTGAACCAAGGTTCAATTTATTCTTTTGCCGAGTCTTGCTTCTAATTCTGCCTTCAGGGGTCAACTAGGACAAGGTGACTCCTACTACATGACAGTCCTTCAAATACAGCTATCATGTCCTTCTTTTTTTTTTTTTTTATTAATTTTTTTATTTTTTTTAATGTTTAACAATCACTGCCATACAATTGCGATTTTATCCCTCCCCACCCACCCCCCACTACCTCCCTCCCTCCCCACGACTGCATACAATTCTGTATAGATTCTACATATACTTTCCTATTGAGTATATTTTCACTATCGTCATGCTATGTAGTCAGACTAAGATAAATGAAAGAATCCGTATAACAAATCAGAACATGATACACAAACAGATACACATACACAAACATGATCTGCTACATTATGTGAGTGACTTCCATATTTCTCTCTCTGAGTGTGGAAGGCTTTTTGCCTTGAGGTCCACCATTGGGATTTTTTTTTTTTTCAGAAGTTCTTGTGTTATTACAAAAATCTAAGTCTACCAGAAAAAACTCTCACACACTGTGGTTGTTGCTGTGCATAAAGTTCTCCTGGTTCTGCTCCTTTCACTCAGCATCAGGTCATATAAGTCCTTCCAGGCCTCTCTGAAGTCTTCTTGTTCATCATTTCTTATGGCACAATAGTACTCCATTACATTCATATACCATAATTTATTCAGCCATTCCCCAATTGATGGACATCCCCTTGACTTCCAGTTTTTGGCAACTACATAGAGTGCTGCTATAAATATTTTTGTACATGTGGGACCCTTTCCCATTTTTATGATCTCTTGGGGATATAGTCCTAGTAGCGATATTGCTGGGTCAAAGGGTATGCACATTTTTGTAGCCCTTTGGGCATAGTTCCAAATTGCTCTCCAGAATGGTTGGATGCGCTCACAGCTCCACCAACAATGAATTAGTGTTCCAACTCTCCCACATCCTCTCCAGCATTTATCATTTTCTTGTTCTGTTTTGTTTGCCAGTCTTATAGGTGTGATGTGGTACCTCAGAGTTGTTTTGATTTGCATCTCTCTAACCAATAGTGATTTAGAGCATTTTTTCATATGATTATAGATAGCTTTAATTTCTTCCTCTGAAAATTGCCTGTTCATATCCTTTGACCATTTATCAATTGGGGAATGACTTGTATGATTATACATTTGGGTCAGTTCTCTATATATTCTAGAAATGAGGCCTTTATCCCCGAGCTTAGCTGTAAAAATTTTTTCCCAATTTACTACATCCCTCCGGATTTTGGTTGCATTGGGTTTGGTTGTGCAAAAACTTCTCAGTTTAATGTATTCAAAGTTATCCATTTTGCATTTCATAATGCATTCTATCTCTTCTTTAGTAAAGAATTCTTCCCTTCTCCATAGATCTGATAAATACACTATTCCTTGCTTCTCCAGTTTATTCATGGTATCAATCTTTATACCTAAATCATGTACCCATTTGGACTTTATTCTTGTGTACGGTGTCAGGTATGGGTCTATGCCTAATTTCCGCCACACTGTTATCCAGTTTTCCCAGCAATTTTTGTCAAACAATGAGTTCTTATCCCAGAAGCTGGGGTCCTTGGGTTTATCAAACAGAAGGTTGCTATATTCCTTGCCTACTGCATCTTGAGTGCCAAGTCTATTCCACTTGTCTACCTCTCTGTTTCTTAGCCAATACCAAGTGGTTTTGATAATTGCTGCTTTATAGTACAGTTTAAGGTCTGGTAGCGCTAGGCCACCTTCCCAAGCATTTCTTTTCATTAGTCCCTTTGATATTCTGGACCTTTTGTTTTTCCAAATGAATTTTGATATTATTTTATCCAGCTCTAGAAAGTAATTGTCTGATAGTTTAATTGGTATGGCACTAAATAAGTATATTAATTTGGGTAGAATTGTCATTTTTATTATATTAGCACGGCCTACCCATGAGCAACTAATGTTTTTCCACTTACTTAAATCTGAGTTTATTTGTGCAAAAAGTGTCTTGTAATTGTGTTCATATAGTCCCTGGGTTTGTTTTGGCAGGTAGACTCCTAAGTTATCATGTCCTTCTTAAGCCTTAGCTTCTTTAGGTTAAATAGACCCAGTTCCTTCAGTCAGTCTTAAAATGGCAGGGACTTGAGGTTCTTCCCCTACCCTGATTGCTCTTTTCTGAATTCTTTCTATCTTATTGGCGTCATTCTTAAAATATGGCACCAATAATTAATAATAATATTCCAAATGTCTCACTAGAGTAGAATACCATGGACGCGTCACCTCCTAAATCAGTTTCAAGATACCTATCACAAGCAATACACTGTGCTAGGTGCTAGAGATAAGCAAACAGCTTATGCCAAGAAGGATCTTATATTTTCCTGAAAGTTCTTTTCAGAAATTATGCCTCTCTCAAGACAAATCTATATCACATTAATTTTCTTGGATGCTTAGCATATCTTGTCGAGGTTATTGCAACAGATTTCTAATTGAAAGCTCACCACTCCAATCCATCCTACACACTTCTGCCAAAGTGATTTTCCTTAACAGTTGATGACCACATGACTTCCCTACACAAGAAACTAAGAAATTCCAGTGGTTTCATATAACCTCTGAGATAAAATATAAAACCTGTGTTTAGCTTTTAAAACCCATCAAGAGCTGGCCACCACCTATCTTTCCAGCTTCTCTGTATACTTCTCTGTTTGGCATTCAAAGCCTTTCATAAACGTTTTCTTTCTTTTTTTCTATTTATTTATTTATTTTAATTAATTTATTTAACTTTTAACATTCATTTTCACAAAATTTTGGGTTTCAAATTTTCTCCCCATTTGTCCCCTCCCCCACCCCAAAACACCGAGCATTCTAATTGCCCCTATCACTGATCTGCCCTCTCTTCTATCATCCCTCCCTTCCCTTGTCCCCATCTTCTCTTTTGTCCTGTAGGGCCAGATAACTTTATATACCCCTTTACCTGTATTTCTTATTTCCTAGTAGCAAGAACAGTACTTGACAGTTGTTCCTAAAACTTTGAATTCCAACTTCTCTTCATCCCTCCCTCCCCACCCATTCCCTCTGGGAAGGCAAGCAATTCAATATAGGCCATATCTGTGTAGTTTTGCAAATGACCTCCATGATAGTCATGTTGTGTAAGACTAACGATATTTCCCTCCATCCTATCCTGTCCCCCATTGCTTCTATTCTCTCTTTGGATCCTGTCCCTCCCCAAGAGTGTTGACTTCAAATTGTTCCCTCCTCCCACTGCCTTCCCTTCCATCATCCCCCCCACCCTGCTTATCCCCTTCTCCCCCACTTTCCTGTATTGTAAGATAGGTTTTCATACCAAAATGAGTGGGCATTTTATTCCTTCCTTTAGTGGAATGTGATGAGAGTAAACTTCATGTTTTTCTCTCACCTACCCTCTTTTTCCCTCCACTAAAACATCTTTTGCTTGCCTCTTTTATGAGAGATAATTTGCCTCATTCCATTTCTCCCTTTCTCCTCCAAGTATATTTCTCTCTCACCACTTAATTTCATTTTTTTAAGAGATGATCCCATCCTATTCAATTCACTCTGTGCTCTCTGTCTCTCTGTGTGTGTGCGTATGTGTGTGTGTGTATGTGTGTGTGTGTGTGTGTGTGTGTGTGTAATCCCACCCACTACCCAGATACTGAAAAGTTTCAAGAGTTACAAATATTGTCTTTCCATGTAGGAATGTAAACAGTTCAACTTTAGTAAGTCCCTTATGACTTCTCTTTGCTGTTCACCTTTTCATGCTTCTCTTCATTCTTGTGTTTGAAAGTCAAATTTTCTTTTCAGCTCTAGTCTTTTCATCAAAAATGCTTGCAAGTCCTCTATTTCATTGAAAGACCATTTTTTCCCCTGAAGTATTATACTCAGTTTTGCTGGGTAGGTGATTCTTGGTTTTAGTCCTAGTTCCTTTGACTTCTGGAATATCGTATTCCACTCCCTACTATCCTTTAATGTAGAAATTGCTAGATCTTGTGTTATCCTGATTGTATTTCCACAATACTTGAATTGTTTCTTTCTTGCTGCTTGCAATAGTTTCTCCTTGACCAGGGAACTCTGGAATTTGGCCACAATGTTCCTAGGAGTTTCTCTTTTTGGATCTCTTTCAGGCAGTGATCTGTGGATTCCTTGAATACTTATTTTGCCCTCTGGTTCTAGAATCTCAGGGCAGTTTTCCTTGATAATTTCATGAAAGATGATGTCTAGGCTCTTTTTTTGATTGTGGCTTTCAGGTAGTCCCATAATTTTTACATTGTCTCTCCTGGATCTATTTTCCAGGTCAGTTGTTTTTCCAATGACATATTCCACATTATCTTCCATTTTTCAATCTTTTGGTTTGTTTTTTTTGTGATTTCTTGGTTTCTCCTAAAGTCATTAGCCTCCATCTGTTCCATTCTAATTTTTAAAGAACTGTTTTCTTCAGTGAGCTTTTGAACCTCCTTTTCCATTTGGCTAATTCTGCTTTTGAAAGCATTCTTCTCTTCATTGGCTTTTTGAACCTTTTTTGCCAATTGAGTTAGCGTATTTTTCCAGGGGTTATTTTCTTCAGCATTTTTTTGGGTCTCCTTTAGCAAGGTGTTGACCTGCTTTTCATGCTTTTCTTGCATCTCTCTCATTTCTCTTCCCAGTTTTTCCTCCACCTCTCTAACTTGATTTTCAAAATCCTTTTTGAGCTCTTCCATGGCCTGAGCCCATTGAATATTTATTTTGGCTGTTTGAGATACAGAAGCCTTGATTTCTATGTCTTTCCCTGATGGTAAGCATTGTTCTTCCTCATCAGAAGGGAAGGGAGGAGATATCTGTTCACCAAGAAAGTAGCCTTCTATGGTCTTATTTTTTTTTCCCCCCTTTTCTGGGCATTTTCCCAGCCAGTTACTTGACTTCTGAGTGTCCTCTCCACCCCCACCTCACCTCCAGATCTGCCCAGCCAGCCTTTGGGGTCTGAGATTCAAATACTGCTTCCCAGCCTCAGGGCTTTGGGTGGGGGTGGGGCTGCTCTTCAGTGTGAGATTAAGTTCAGGTGCTCAGGTTGGGGCAGGGCTGCCATTCAGGGATCAATTCCCTCAGGGGGTTTATGCAGAGACCTTCAACAATGGATCCGAGCTCCTGCTTGCTTTGGGAGTCTCTGTATGCTGCTGCCTCCTGAGGGGGCCTGAGTTATGAGGACACCCCACTCCACTTTCACTGACCTTTGGCACCTGTGGGTGGAGCGACCTGCGTCGCCACTGGAGATTCTGTCCCTGAAGCCTGCTTGGATCTGCTCCCCTCACGTGCTGTGCAGACAAGGCAGGGCTGAGCTCTGCTCTGGGTCAGGTTTGAGACAGACTTTTCAGGTCAGTTTTTCAGGTCTCTCTGGAACAGAAATCTCCTCCACTCCATTGTTCTGTGGCTTCTGCTGCTCCAGAATTTGTTGGGAGTTCTTCTTTACAGGTATTTTATGGGCTGTGGGTTAGGAGCTAGCAAATGTGTATCTTTCTACTCCACCATCTTGGCTCCTCCTCCAAAGCCTTTCATAAACTAACTCCTCTTCCAATTTTCTTATCTCATTTACTCTTTAATCTAGTGCCACTGGTCTCCTACTAACTCTACCTCAATCAAGACACTTCATCTCCCAACTCCAGGCATTTTCACTGACTGTCCATATTCATGGAATGTTCTCCCTCCTCATCTCTACCTCTTAACTTCCCTAACTTCCTTTAAGTCCCTGCTATAATCCCATCTTCTACAAGAAGCCTTTCCAAGCACCCCTTAATTCTAATGCCTTTCCTCCACTGATAATTTCATATATACCCTGTGTATAGTTTTCTAGTGCATAGTTGTTTGCATCATCTCCATTATTAAATTATGAGTTGCTATAGACTGCCTTTTACCTTTCTTTATATCCTTAGAATTTAGCATACTATCTGGCCAGCAAGGTGTCACAGGGGATAGAGTACAGGACCTGGAGTCAGGAAGACACATCTCCCTTAGTTCAAATATGACCTCAGATACTTAATAGTTGTGCGACCCTAGGCAAATCAGCTAACCCTGTTTGGCTCAATTCTTCATGTGTAAAATAAGCTGGAGAAGGAAATGGCAAACTACTCCAGTATCTTTGCCAAGAAAATCCCAGATGGAGTCATGAAGAGTTGGACACAACTGAAAATAAGTAAACAGTGACAAATGGCACATAATCAGTGCTTAAGAAATGTTTATTAACTGATATTACTCTCCTCTCCACACTCCAAAATGTGATGAAATTAGCATTTTCTTTGTGCTTTATACATGATGTTCCATTTCCACTCTCCTGTGCCCTGGGTATCCCTGCCTTAGTTGCCCTGTCTTCTTTTATAATTCCACTCAAGCATTATCACCTCCATGAAACCTTTTCTGATCATTCTCATCCTGAACCCAGTTGCTAGTGACAATTTCTCTCAGCTGCTTGATATTTACCTATTTTGTATTTCTATTTATTCATTTTATGTTTATGCTTCATATACTCATCTGTTGTTGTCATGAGTAGTAATTGTTTCATTCTTTGTATTTATATCACTATAACCTTGCATAGTGGCTGATACATAATTAGCACTTGATAAATACGTGTTGATTGTTTGATTGATGTTACATCATACTGATGACTCAAATGTAGTTTAATATCCTCTAAAACACCCAAATCTTTTTGAGACAAATGTCTAGATAGGTATTACTACACTACTGTGTTGTTGTGAAGTTAATTTTGAACCCAAGTATAAGAACTGACACATCCCTATTAAATATCATCCCATTAGATTTGGACCATCATTCTGGTCTGTCAAGTTCTTGTAGAAATCTGTGTCATTCAGTATATTAGCCATCCCTCACAGCTTTGCACCATATGCAAATTTATTGAGCATGCCATCTATGGCTTTATCCAAGCCACTGATTAAAATCATAGAAGGCAAGAGGGAAATTACAAGTCTCTTGGACACTCTCCTGGTCACCACCTTCAAAAATAACATGAAGTCATTATTAACTGATCTTAGGTATGACCTTTCATCCAGATTCAAAACTGCCTAATTACTTTTGTCTGACACATATGCATCTATCTATTGCGCACAAATTGCAAGAGACATTTAATAAATGATTTAATAAAATCTATACAGGGTGCCTGACTCTCAAGTCCCTAATGATTGAAAAGAAAATGTGTCACTTTGCAAATCTGAATTAATCTTTTCAAATTTCTAGAATTATACCTAAATGGTTGATGCCTAAGTCATTTAAAATAGTTAATAATGACCATTTTCTGGTTCATGGATAAATAGTTATATTACTGATAATTCAGGTTTTCCTCAGAAATAGATGATTTAAATTTTGGGTTTTTCATTCTCAATTTAAAGTTTTAAGGCAGCATCCTTGGTGTGGTCCATTTTACTTTACATTATATTTGCAAGTTCTGGTTTTTTTTTCTGTAATTAGTACCAAAATTTAAAGATGCAACTGTAATTGTGCAGTTTTATTTTACTTTTGTCTAATGAGAATGGTTGAAAAAATTAGCTGAAATTTTCAGCTCAAAGAGAGAACATTTGAGAAAATGAAAATCTAAATGTAGACAGTTATGTAATGAATTACCTTGCAATCCTATTTATAAAATCTTTTATTTCCTCATAAATAATTTAAATAGAAATTGAAAATATTAATACAGGCAATGGATAATTCATCCTAAATATTCCTACGAAATTAGTAAATAGCAGAAAGGACTTACTCATTATTTAAGGTAAAAAGTTGTGATGTAAAGAGCTTTCAGTAACTTGGACTTTATTAAGTATTTTTCAAGAACTCATATGGAACAACTATCAATCAGTATTGTACTTAGAGGTTTTAGGCTGTATCATCATCAAATCTTAGGTGCTAATCTTCTTTGGTAAAAGAAATTCCTTAACCAGTGCTCCCTACATCAATGAAATAACAAGGATAATAATAATATAAATGACATATACATACATACATACATATGAAGAAACAATATAGATATGTATTTATTTCAAAAACTAAAATTTTTGAAAAGTTATTTATTCCAAGATTTATGTAATTTTAATATTGTAATGATTTCCAAACAATGTCAATTTGCTTGATCCATGCTAGATTCATGTTTACATCTTGTTTTGGTCACATGTGGATATATAAATGACAGGTTAATAAGACATCTATTTATTTCTCTCTATCAATATGATGTAGAAATGGTTATGATCTATTTGAATTGAGGGACTTCATATTCCCATTGATGAGAGCACAGATCCCTGAAAGATAAAGGAAGTTTGTTAATATGAATAATTTAAATGATAGATGTTTAATACATATTCCTTTGCCCCTGAGTATCCAAAAGTTGAAATATTCCATGAGCTTGATAAGAAAGAACAGAGCCAAGAGAGGTCATCAGCACAAGGTTTTCTGATTCTATGTGTTGCTTGTTTCTGACAGATTATTCCTGCTTCTTGTTTCATAATTCCCATATGGTCAACCCAGAGATTTTGTGGAATTAATCTGTGGCTGAATTTGATAATAGATATCTCTTTTTCTCTCAGGCTTTCTGAGACAATGAACTGAAGACCTTGCCAGGGCCATGTGGCAACAGCAATGATCTTTTTTTCATGGCATTCAATTGCAGGACCCTCCCTAAAACTCCAATTTTCTTTTTGTTTTCTCTGATCTTATTTTTAAAACTTTTTACTTACTTTTAACATTTTTTTCCTGCATTTTGAGCTCCAAATTCTTTCCCTCCTTCCTACCACTCCCCCACCCATTGATTGGGCCAGGAATATGATATTAATTACACATACAAGATCATGCAATATGTATTTTCATATGAGCCGTGGTGCAAAAAATAAATCAAGAAAAATAAATTGAAAAAATATATTTCAGTCTGTACTTAGACTTCATTAGTTCTTTCTCTGGAAGGGGATGGCATTTTTCATCATGTACCTCTCAGAATTGTCTTGGATCATTGTATTATTTAGATTAGCTAAGTCTTTCACAGTTGATTATCCTTATTATAGTGTTGTCACTATGTACAATGTTCTCCGGGTTCTGCTCACTTCACTTTGTATCAGTTCATGTAAGTCTTCACAGGATTTTGTAAAACCATCCTTCTCATCATTCCATTTTATAAAAACTAATTTAAATTATTTTATTGAATATTTTCCAATTACATGAAAAATTATTTAACAATCATTTAAAAATAATGGTTCCAAATTCTGTCCCTCCCCCTTCCTTGACAAGTCAAAAAAATTGGTATCAATTACACATATGAAGTCATGCAAAACATATTTCTACCCTAGCCATGTTGTAAAAGAAAACAAAGATAAGAAAACAAAAAACAAAATAAAAACCAGTATGCTCCAATCTGTATTAAGAATTCATAAGTTCAGTCTCTGGAGGTGAATAGTATTTTTCATTATCAGTCCTTTGGGTCCTTGTCTTGATCATAGTGGCTAAGCCTTTTGTAGTTGCTCATCCTTACAATATTGATATTATTGTACACAATGTTTTCCTGTTACTCCTCATTTCACTTTGTAGCAGTTCAAAATATCTTCCCAGGTTTTTCTTCTCTTTTTTTCTTAATTACATGTAAAAATTGTAAATATTCATCTTTTAAAAATATTGGATTCTAAATTATCTATTCCTTTCCTCCTGCCTTGAGAAAAGTGAACAGCTTTATATACATTATATATGTGAAATCATAGAAAACATATTTCCATATAAGCCATGTTACAAAAGAAAACATAGACCAAAACAACTTCAAAATTTTAAAAATTAAAAAAAAAAAAGGTATACTTCAATCTGGATTCAGATCCCATCAGTTCTTTCTCTGAAAATTTTCCAAATAAGTGTATCATGGTGTAAAGTGTAATGGATTTGAAGGCACTTATTTTTACCATTTTGAAAGCAATATAGAGTAATTTTGCAAAGATAATATCTAGATTTTATTGAAATTAAAAGAAGTATAGGAACCAATGCACACCTAGTACTAAAATCATAGAATGAGATAGGTCAAAGGACAGTAGAGATCCTTTAGACTAGTAACCATCATTACATTTTACAGGGGAGGAAATTTTGTTTAAGAGAAGTAACTTGCTCAAAGTTACATAATAACTTAATACCAAAAACCCACTGTAGAACCCAGATTTCCTGGTTGTCAACTCAATGTGCTTTCCAATGATTTTTTTAATACAAGACTTGCTTAAGAAGGAAAGTCTAAATTAAGCATGAAGATGGATTTGAAGAGAGGTTGAAATAATTATCCAGAAATTTTATTTTTTATCTTATTTAATTTTAATTTAATTTTATTTTTAATTTATGAAATAAAACAAGCATTTTCATACCATAGTACAATAAAAAAGGTAATTTTATATTAAACTGTCAATCTATTACACACAACTTAAAATTCCTTTCTAATATACAACAAAATCACATAAATTTCTTTTTTCTATCCCCAGCCCTAGAGATGGCTACCAATAAACACACACAAAATGTGTGTGTGTGTGTGTAAAAGTATGCTATGTGTAGTACTATTTATCAATTCTTTCTCTAGATGTAGATAATGTCTTTCTTCATATGTCCTTTATGGTTGACTTTGGTATTTATAATAATCAAAATGACTTATTCACACAAAGTTCTTCTTAAAACAACATTGTATACAATGTGCTCTTGGTTCTGCACATTTCACTCCTTGCTATCTTGTGCAAATCTTTTCATGTTTTTTTTTCTAAAATCATTTAGCTCATATCTTACAGCACAATAGTCTTCTATCACAATCATATACCACAACGTGTTCAGCCATTTCCCAACTGATGGGCATTCTTGCAATTTCTAATTCTCTACCATCACAGAGAAAGCTGCTATAAGCACTTTATATCATGTAGGTTCTTTTACTTTTTTCCGTAATCAATTTTGAAAATATAGTAAGTAATGGTACTTCTGGGTCTAAGGGTATAAGTAGTTCAATAACTCTTTAAGAATAATTCCAAATTGCTCTCCAAAATGGTTGGATTATTTCATAATTCTATCAACATTTTTCTACAACTTGTCCCAATTTTTCAAAATCCTTTGCAATATTTGCCCATTCTCATCAATATTATTCAATATTCTATTGTGGCTCCTAGAAATAACAATAAGAGAAGAAAAAGAAATTAAAGGAACTAGAATAAGGAATGAGGTGATAAAGCTATATCTTTTTTTCAAACAATATGATGATATTCTTGGAAAATTCCAAAGATTTAAGTAAAGAAATAGTTGAAACAATTAATAATTTTAGCAAAATACCAGTATATAACATAAACCCATATAAATCATCAACATTCCTAAGCATCACAAACAAAACTGTGCAAGAAGAGATAGTTAAAAAAATACCCCATTTAAAATAATTCTAGACAGTATCAAATATCCTGGAGTACACTTACCAAAAGAAACCCAGGAATATTTAAAGAAAATGATAAAAAAAAATTTATACAAAAAAATCAGATTCAAATAATTGGAGAGATCTTATAAAATAGCAATGTCACGCAAACGAATTTATACATTCAATGTCATCTCAATTAAATTGCCAAAATGTATTTTACTGAAGTATAAAAAAATAAATTCACTTGAAAGAGCAAACGTCAAGAATATCAGAGGAAATAATGGAGGAAAAGTGCAAAGGAAGGAGCTTTAGTAGCATCAGATCTTAAACTCTATTGCAAGGTAGTAATTATCAAAACTATTTGGTATTGACTAAGAAATAGAAGGGATTCCACTCTAAAATTATGAAACTGATAAGAAAATAAAAAGCTCCCAGAATATGACACTTTAGGCTGCATCTTTGATAACTAACAGACACTCAAAACTGCCAGGACTAAAATATGTCAGGTCTCATGCTTAATAATCCAGGAGACTCAAGGTTATTTAACTCATAGTCATTTTTAAAATAAAAATAAGTAATGTGACCCCTCCACAATAGGGGTCAGATTTATCTTAAATTTTGCAAATGTGCAAATGGGCTTTTATGACCCAGTATAGTCCATACCCATTTTACAGAGGAAGAAATTGATACTGAGACATTGTGACTTAACACAGAATACCTAGTCAGTAAGTGTTTAATACTAGATTTGATCCCAAGCCTTCTTAACTCCAAACCTATGTTCTTTCCAAGGCACCAAACTTCCTCCCAAGGAGCGATGGTATTTATTGCATGAAATACCTACATCTGATGCTTTCATATAGACTCTGGTTTTAGGAAAGCCCTTGGGAATCCCGTCTCTTCATTTTACATATGAAAGTACTGAAGTCCAGTGAGTTCAAAAAACTTGTCAACATTGGCATAGCTTACAGTAGTGGTGGTGGAATTCACACTCAAATCCTTTCAGCCCATATTTACAACTATTCTTGCTACACTATATTACTTTTTTGACCTCTTACCTTCTCAAACAAATCTTACATGTTACCCAAGAGATTCTTATCACAGTTTGGAAATACCAGAGCAAAGCCAGGATGATTTCTTCTAGGTCCTTTCCCGTTTCTATACCCCTTGCCCTTCTAAGCAATCTATTTCTTTATTTGCTCATGTCAGATTCTGATGTTGTTGTATACCTTGTAGTCAATATCCTTGGAGAGGAGACTATTTTTCCCAATTCCCATCTACACTGTCTTCCCATGGTAGAGGATAGGATCTGGTACAAACAGCCTTAATCCCTCTGTATGCACTCTCAGCAGCTGTCTGCTACCAAGCTTGATGAATATTTGACGTAGCAACATTCATAAACAAGGCACATGTCCAACATCAAAATGCTTCTTGTTTTACAAATTCCAAAAATAAATTAAATAAAAAAACTCAAAAGAGATTAAAGTGCTGGAGAGCCACAGGGTTTATATTAGAAGCAGAACATATTATAAAACTCTGCGCCAACTCTTAACAATGGGGAAACACAGAGAAAGACTCTCTCTCTCTCTCTCTCTCTCTCTCTCTCTCTCTCTCTCTCTCTCTCTCTCTCTCTCTCTCTCTCTTTCTCTCTCTCTCTCTCTCTCTCTCTCTCTCTCACACACACACACACACACACACACACACACCTCAGAGTTCTGTCTTACCCATGCTTTAGTCTTCTATGTCACAAATATCTCATCAGAAAGAAAGATGTTACATTTTTTTCTTTCAAATACTCAAGTGCGAAGACTAGGGAAAAACTCAATAGACTTTGCCATTAATGTGTTACAATAAATAACTGAACTATTGAAAAAGAAGCATTGATATGATTACTTATAAGTTGATGAAGTACTTCCTAAAGATGACACTATATACCATAATTTGTTGTTGTTCAATCATTTTTAGTCATGTGCGACTGTTCATGATCCAGTTTGGGTTCTTCTTGGCAAAGATACTGGTGTGGTTTGCAATTGCTTTTTCTAGTTCATTCTATAGATGAGGAAATGAAGGTAAACAGAATTATGTGACTTGCCTAGTTTCACATAGCTAGTAAGTGTCTGAAGCCAGATTTTCCTGACTCCATGTCCAACACTCTATCATTGGGCTACCTAGCTACCTTTACCATAAATAGGGCACAGAAATTGACTTGAAAGGTCTTAGCTATCTTTTTGGTGCCTCTTGAGAATAGGTCTCACACACTTCTGAAACAGGGCAAAGATAGTTAACTGATCTATGTGGGAATTGAATACATGCCATTGGCCTCAACATTAAAATGCTCTAATGCCAAGTAGAGTATAAAATGCCAATTAAACTAATCATACGCACACACACACATGCATATATATACATATATTTATATATATATATATGTATAGGCACGATTGTTATTGACATTAACTCTGTAGGATACTAGACTCATTTCTATGCACTTACCTTCTTTCTCATCTCATCCATTCAATCCAGTCCAATCCAATTAACAATTATTTACTAAGTATGTACTGTATAGTAGGCACTAGGGTTATAAGGACTTAAGTGAAAACAATAGTTCTTCTCTTAAGGAGCTTCATTCCAATATAGGATTTGGGTGAGGACAACATATGCATAAATAAGAAAATGGAATATATATATATATATATATGTATGTATATATATATATATATACATATATGTGCATTTATATATACACTTATATGTGTGTATGGCATGTGCACATGTATGTGTCTGTAGATATTATATGTGCATACACATATTATATATATGTATATCTATTACAAAATAATATTATGGAAACACTAAGAACTGTGGGTGGGAAAGAAAGACCTCACATAGGAAGCAGCAAAGTTTTAAATGGAGCTAATCATTCCAAGAAATGGAGGTCATATGGGTGAATATTCTAGGTATGGGGGGAGAGCCAAATATAAAAGTATGGAAGTGGGATATCTGTTCTTTAAATTCAACTTTGTGATTCCTTTTTCTATGATTTTTATAAGTTATTACTATGCCTAAAATATGTTCCATCTTCAGGTCCACAATTATTTTCCTTCAGCTCAGATGTCCCCTCCTCTATGAAGTCTTCCCTGATTTTTCTAGTTGTAAGTGTTCTTTTTCTCCTTAATTTTCCTTGGTGAGGTCAGATTTGAACTTAGGCTTTCCTGACTCCAGGTCCAGCATTCCACTGTGCCCTCACCTGCTTTCATATCAATAAATATTACTCTTATTATAAATCTGCTCAAAGACCTAAGACACTGAAAGGCAGAACAAAAACTGAACTTTGAAATGGGGAGGGAGAATAAAGCCAATCATTCATGGAATTTAAAAGTACAAAGAAAAACTAAAGATTGCACAAGTTCTTTCTTTCTTTGGATGTTCTAGTTCACTAAGAGCTCCAGAACTCTCAAAAGGACTTTTTTGGAACCCCAGATTGGGTAAAGAAACACAATTCCCTTTAAGATTTGCCTCTATACATGGTAGAAGAAAGTGGAATGGGCTGCCTCAAAAGAACATGGATTCCTTATCACTGCTTTTTCTTCAGTGACTCTGGATAATGAATTTGGGGGACATTGTAAAGAGAATTTTTGTTCAAGGATGGATTGGAACAGGCATCCTCTAAGATCTATTTCATTTTTGAGTTTCTGTGATTCTGTCATTCGACTACATGGGTATAAGATGGATCTTGACAGTATTTTTGTGGGGATTGTTATTATTTGGCATTCTTTGAGTTAGAAAGAACAGTAGAAAAAGAAAGAAACATGTATTTTACATGTAATCATTCTCATATTCAGCTTTTAAGATTTTCAAATATCTTAAAGCAATGCACACGTATTATCTTGTTGACTTTTAGAACATTCTTCTAAACAAGTGCAAGTGAAATATCTACTGTAATCAATGGGACCATTGACCTGAGTACTATCTTCTCTGGGTGTCACTGAGTGACACTAAACAATGAGGGGACTTTTAGTCATGCCTATATGATAGTTAAGAAAATCAACCACTTGAAATATTGCCTTTTACAAACAAACCAAAGAAAATTCTTTACATTAGCAGTTGAGAAATAACAGAACCCTTATAAAAGCTATTAAAGTGCCAGTGACAGAGAACTTGGAAAATTCAGCTACACTGTAGAACGTTTCCAAATTCAACTTATTGGGCATTAGAAAAATAAACATATGTATAAGTAATTGATAGGTGTTATAAAATGAACTTTTAGCTCATGAAGTTAATAAATGTTGCAAAGAAATTTAAAGTGTGTCAAACTGGGAAAGCTCAAAAGTAATATCAAAAAGGAATAATAGATAAAAACTCAAATAAAGAGAACACTGATATTTAACCCATTTATTTTTAACCTACACAGGCTGATCTTGCAATGCATAGCCATCCCAGAGTAAACCAATAATAGACATGTTGGAATAGGGACCCAGGGTGGAAGGAGTGGTGTGAAGATACATCAGGTTATTTCATGACAGTTAAAGGAAACAGAGACTTGCAAAAGATGGAGAAGGAATCTAGGAACTATATGCAGAGGTGTGCTGGAACCAACTTGAACTTGTTTGTGAAAATTGATTATTAAATTTTCATTGTATTTACATCTCAGAAATCAACAAATGTCATAAATCAAGACTTGATTTGTTGTTTCACTGATTGTCTAGTCTTAAGAAAGTGATGAAGAAAATGTTAATGTATATTGTACTCAAAGGTGGTAAAGAGGATAGGAGCATTAGGTCTTGTGTCAGGAAGTTATTGTTCAGTAATTCAGTCATTGCTGATTCTTCACCACCTGGATCACTGCATACCAAGTCCTACTATTCTCTATTGTCTCCCAAAAGTCTTTCCAAACTCACATTTATTGCTCTCATGATGCAATCTATCCTCCTTATCCAATGTCATCTCCTTTTCTTTTTGCCTTCAATCTTTTCCAAAATCAAGGTTTTTTCCAATGAGCCCCATCTTCTCATTATATGACCAAAATATTCATGCTTCAGCTTCAGTATTTGATTTTCTAGTGATCAGCTTGAATTAATTTCTTTAAGTATTGACTGATTTGATTCCCTTGCTTTCCAAGAAATTCTCAAAAGAATTATCCAGTGCCAAAATTTGAAAGCATCTATTCTGCTGTGCTTAGCTTTCCTTATAGTCCAACTTTCACAGCCATGCATTGCTACTGAAAAAATCATAGCTTAACCATATGGACCTTTGTCATTAAAAGGATGTCTCTGCTTTGTAGTATGCTGTCCAGATTTGCCATAGTTTTCCTTCCAAGGAATGTCTTTTAATTTCATGGCTGAAGTCACCATCTGTGTGATTTTTAAGACCAAGAATATAAAATCTGACACTGCTTCCATTTCTTTGCCCCTTTTTCCCCAGGAAGTGATGGGAGCAGCTGCCAAGATCTTATAGTGGTTGTTTTATATTAAGCTTCAATCCAGCTTTTATATACTCTTCTTTTTCTTCATCAAAATAATTCTTTTTCATTTTCTAACATCTGATGATAATGGCCATTGTTGTTTGATTCCTGAACTTATTGGGAAAGATTCTAGCTCATCCCCATTACACATAAGGCTTGCTGATGGTTTTAGGTAGATACTACTTATCACTTTAAGGAAAACTCCATTTATTCCTATTTTCTCTAAAGTTTTTTAAAAATAGGAATGGGTGCTGTATTTTCATCAAAAGCTTTTTCTGCATCTATAGAGTTAATAATATGATTTCTGTTAATTTTGTTTTTGATGTGGTTAATTATGCTGATAGTTTTCCTAATATTGAACCAGTTCTGCATTCCTCGTTTAAATCCTAGCTAGCCAGAGTGTATTAATTATCCTCATGATAAATTGTCATAATCATTTTGCTAATATTTTATTTAAAATTTCTGTATCTATATTCATTAGGGAAATTTGTCTATAATTTTCTTACGCTGTTTTGGTTCTTCCCAGTTTAGGTATCAGTACTATATTTGTGTCATAAAAAGAATTTGGTAGGACTCCTTCTTTGCCTATTTTTCCAAATAGTTTCCATAGTATTAGAATTCATTGCTCTTTAAATGTTTGGTAGAATTCATTTGCAAAGCCATCTATCCCTGTAGATTTTTCTTTAAATTTTATTTTATTTATTTTTTAATGTTCTACAATCACTACCATAAAATTTAGATTTTAACCCCCCCACACCTACCCCCCACCACCCACCTCCCTCCCCAAGATGGCATACAATTCTATATAGGATCTACATATACTTTCCTATTAAATACGTTTTCACTATAGTCATGCTATGTAGATGAACTAAAATAAATGGAAGAAATCATATAACAAATCAAAACATAACACACACACGCACACACACACACACACACACACACACACACACACACACACACACACACGATCTGCTACATTATGTGAATGAATTCCATAGTTCTTTCTCTGAGTGTGGAAGGCATTTTGCCTTAGAAAACCACTGGGATTTTTTTTTAAGTTCTTGCGTTATTACGAAGTTCCAAGTTTACCAGAAAAAACTCTCACACACTGTGGTCGTTGCTGTGCACAAAGTTCTCCTGGTTCCGCTCCTTTTGCTCAGCATCAGATCATATAAGTCCTTCCAGGCCTCCCTGAAGTCTTCTTGTTCATCATTTCTTATGGCACAATAGTACCCCATTACATTCATATATCATAATTTATTCAGCCATTCCCCAACTGATGAGCATCCCCTTGACTTCCAGTTTTTGGCAACTACAAAGAGTGCTGCTATAAATATTTTTGTACATGTGGGACCCTTTCCCATTTTTATGATCTCTTGGGGATACAGTCCTAGTAGCGATATTGCTGGGTCAAAGGGTAGGAATATTTTTGTAGCCCTTTGGGCATAATTCCAAACCACTCTCCAGAATGGTTGGATGAGTGCACAGCTCCACCAACAATGAATTAGTGTTCCAACTCTCCCACATCCTCTCCAACATTTGTTGTTTTCTTGTTCTGTCATGTTTGCCAATCTTATAGGTGTGATGTGGCACCTCAGAGTTGTTTTGATTTGCATCTCTCTAATCAAAAGTGATTTAGAGCATTTTTTCATATGATTATAGATATCTTTAATTTCTTCCTCTGAAAATTGCCTGTTCATATCCTTTGACCATTTATCAATTGGGGAATGACTTGTATAGTTATACATTTGAGTCAGTTCTCTATATATTCTAGAAGTGAGGCCTTTATCCCCAAGATTAGCTGTAAAAATCCTTTCCCAGTTTACTAAATCCCTCTGAATTTTGGTTGCATTGGGTTTGGTTGTGCAAAAACTTTTCAGTTTAATGTAATAAAAATTATCCATCTTGCATTTCATAATGCTTTCTATCTCTTCTTTAGTAAGAAATTCTTTCCTTTTCCATAAATCTGATAAATACACTTTTCCTCACTCCTCCAGTTTGTCCATGGTATCAATCTTTATACCTAGATTGTGTACCCATTTGGACTTTATTCTTGTGTATGGTGTCAGGCATGGGTCTATGCCTAGTTTCCTCCACACTGTTATCCAATTTACCCCAACAATTTTTGTCAAACAGTGAGTTCTTATCCCAGAAGCTGGGGTCCTTGGGTTTATCAAACAGAGGTTGCTATATTCCTTGCCTACTGTGTCTTGAGTGCCAACTCTATTCCACTTGTCTACTTGTCTATCCTTCTGTTTCTTAGCCAATACCAAGTGGTCCTGATAATTGCTGCTTTATAGTACAGTCTGAGATCTGGTAGTACTAGGCTACCTTCCCTAGCATTTCCTTTCATTAGTCCCTTTGGTATTCTGGATCTTTTGTTCTTCCAGATGAATTTTGATATTATTTTATCCAGCTCTAGAAAATAATTATCTGATAGTTTAATTGGTATGGCACTAAATAAGTAAACTAATTTAGGTAGAATTGTCATTTTTATTATATTAGCTCAGCTTACCCATGAGCAACTGATGTTTTTCCACTTACTTAAATCTGACTTTATTTGTGCAAAAAATGTCTTGTAATTGTGCTCATATAGTCTCTGGGTTTGTTTTGGCAGGTAAACTCCCAAGTATTTTATAGTGTCTACCCTAGCTTTAAATGGGATTTCTCTTTCTATCTCTTGCTGTTGGACTTTGTTGCTAATATATAGGAATACAGAAGATTTGTGTGGGTTTATTTTGTAACCTGCAACTTTGCCAAAGTTGTTTATTATTTCAAGTAGTTTTTTACTTAAGTCTCCGGGATTCTTTAAGTATATCATCATATCATCTGCAAAGACTGATAACTTAGTTTCTTCTTTGCCTATTCTTATTTCTTCAATTTCTTTATCTTGTCTAATTGCTACAGCTAACATTTCTAGTACCATATTGAATAATAGTGGTGATAATGGACATCCTTGTTTCACCCCTGATCTTGTTGGGAATGCATCTAGCTTATCCCCATTGCATATAATGCTTGCTGAAGGTTTTAGGTAGATATTGCTTATTACTTTATGGAAAGTTCCCTTTATTCTTATGTTCTCCAGTGTTTTTAATAGGAATGGGTGTTGTATTTTTTCGAAAGATTTTTCTGCATCTGTTGAGATAATCATGTGTTTTTTGTTAATTTTGTTGTTGATATGATCGATAATGCTAATAGTTTTGCTAATATTGAACCAGCCCTGCATTCCTGGTATGAATCCTACCTGATCATAATGTGTTATTCTCTTGATAAGATGCTGTATTCATTTTGCTAAAATCTTATTTAAAATTTTTGCATCTATATTCATTAGAGAAGTTGGTCTATAATTTTCTTTCTCTGTTTTGTCTCTTCCTGGTTTAGGTATCAAAACCATATTTGTGTCATAGAAAAAATTTGGGAGGACCCCTTCCCCAATTTTCAAAAATAGTCTATATAGTATTGGAATTAACTCTTCTTTAAATGTTTGATAGAATTTACTTGTGAATCCATCTGGCCCTGGAGATTTTTTCCAAGGGAGTTCATTGATGGCTTGTTCAATTTTTTTTTCTGAGATGGGGTTGTTTAAGTATTCAACTTCCTCTTCTGTTAATCTGGACAATTTGCATTTTTTAAAATACTCATCCATCTCTTTTAGATTATCGAATTTGTGGGCATAAAGTTGGGTAAAGTAATTTCTAATTATTGTTTTAATTTCCTCCTCATTGGAGGTGAGTTCACCCCTTTCATTTTTAATATTAGTAATTTGATTTTCTTCTTTTTTTTAATCAAATTGACCAAAGGTTTATCAATTTTATTAGTTTTTTCATAAAATCAACTATTGGTTTTATTTATTAATAATAGTTTTCTTAATTTCAATTTTATTAATCTCGCCTTTGATTTTCAGTATTTTTAACTTGGTATTTACTTGGGGATTTTCAATTTGTTCTTTTTCTAGTTTTTTCAGCTGCATGCCCAAGTCATTAATCTCCTCTTTCTCTATTTTATTTATTTAGGCATTCAAAGATATAAAACTTCCCCTAAGAACTGCTTTTGCAGTATCCCATAAGATTTGGTAGGTTGTCTCATTATTGTCATTCTCTTGAATGAAGTTATTGTTTGTTTCTATGATTTCTTCTTTAACCCACTCCTTCTTTAGGATTAGATTGTTTAGTTTCCAATTGATTTTTGGTTTATCTTTCCATGGCCTTTTATTACATATAATTTTTATTGCATTATGATCTGAGAAGGATGCATTGATTATCTCTGCCTTTCTGCACTGGACTGTGAGATTTTTATGTCCTAGTACATGGTCAATTTTTGTAAATGTGCCAGGTACCACTGAGGAAAAGGTATATTTCTTTCTATTGCCATTCAGTTTTCTCCAGAGATCTATCATATCAACCTTATCTAGAGTTTTATGTACCTCCTTAACCTCTTTCTTGTTTATTTTGAGGTTAGATTTATTGAGTTCAGAGAGGGGGAGGTTGAGGTCCCCCATTAGTATAGTTTTGCTGTCAATTTCTTCCTTCAAATCCACCAACCTCTCCTCTAAGAATCTGGATACTATACCACTTGCAGCATACATGTTTAGTAATGATATTGCTTCATTGTCTATGGTGCCTTTTAGCAGGATGTAGTTTTCATCCTTATGGCTTTTGATTAGATCTATTTCTGCTTTTGCTTTGTCCGAGATTAGGATTGCTACTCCTGCTTTTCTTACATCAGCTGAAGCACAATATATTCTGCTCCAACCTTTGACCTTTATCCTGGGTGTATCCTCCTGTTTCAAATGTGTTTCTTGTAAACAACGTATTGTTGTATTATGGCTTTTAATCCATTCTGCTATCCATCTTAATTTTATGGGAGAGTTCATTCCATTCACTTTCACAGTTATGATTACAGTCTGCGTATTTCCTTCCATCCTCTTTCCCACCATTTGTGCTTTTAACTCTCCTGTCTCCCTTCCCCTCCTCTATAGTAATCACTTTTCACCATCTCCTCCTGCAGCTTTCCCTTCCTTCTTTTAGTCCCCCTCCCTTTTACTCCCCTTTACCCTTATTGCTTCTTCCCTCTCTTTTAGCTTCTCTCCGTTTTCTCCCCCCTTCCCCCCCTACTGCCTATAGAGCTAGTTAGGATTATCTACTTAAGTTTATTGTTCCCTCCTTGAAACAAATCAGATGAGAGTACCTGTCAAACAATGCTCATCTCCCTCCCCTCTTTCTCTCTAGTATAATTTTGTATTTCTTCCTATGATGTAATTTACCCTTTTCTGCTTCCTCCTTTTCACACCTCCTGTTACATTCCCTTCACATACTTAAATCATATTTTTAACATGACATCATTTACTTTATACCAGTTCCCTCTATGTATATCCCTGTTATATTTCATAATAGATGCACAATTCTCAAGATTAACAGGTATCATCTTCCCTTATAGGGGGGTAAACAGTTTGCCCCAGTTGAGTAACAAGTTTTTGTTTGTTTGTTTTTGTTGTTTTCTCCTCTGTTTACCTTTTCATGATTCTCTTGAGACCAGCATTTGAAGATTGAATTTTCTATTAAGATCCTGCATTTTGGTCAGGAAGGTCTGGAAATTCCTTACTTCATTGAATGACTTTCTCCTTGCCTGAAATATTATGCTGAACTTTCCTGGGTAGTTAATCCTTGGTTGTAGTCCCAACTCCTTTGCCTTACAGAATATTGGATTCCAATTCCTTTGATCTTTTAATGTAGAAGCTGCAAGGTCCTGTGTGATCCTGTCTGTAACTCCTTGATATTTGAATTGTTTCTTTCTGGCTGTCTGTAGTATTTTCTCCTTTACTTGTTCTGGACTTTGGCAATGATGTTTCTTGGGGTTTTGAGTTTGGGATCCCTTTTGGGAGGTGAACAGTAGATTCTTTTGATGACTATTTTGAACACTGAATCTAGCACTTCTGGGCAGTTTTCCTTGATGATTTCCTGGAAGTGTTGAGACACTTTTTATCATCATGGCTTTCTGGCAGGCCAATAATTCTTAAATTTTCTCTCCTGAATCTATTTTCCAGGTCAGTTGTTTTTTCAATTAGATATTTTACATTTTCTTCTATCTTTTCATTCTTTAGATTTTGTTTTACTGATTCTGGCTGCCTCACTGAGTCATTAGTTTTTACTTGCCCAATTCTAATCTTTATCAAATTATTTTCTTCAGTTAACTTTTGCATCTCCTTTTCCATCTGTCCAATTTTTCCTTTTAAGGAGTTGTTTTCTCCAATTAATTTTTGTACTTCCTTTTCCATTTGACCAACTGCTCCTTTTAGGGAGTTGTTTTCTCCAGTTAATTTTTGTACTTCCTTTTCCATTTGTTCAATTTTCATTTTCAAAGAGATGTTCTCATCAGTGAATTCTTTTTTTATAATTTTAAAATCATTGGCCAGTTTTTCTTCTGTTTCCTTCTTCAGCTGTTTCAGGAGAGCTGTTTGTGCTTGCGAGCAGTTCATTGTCCCTTATGAAGTTTCAGATGGAAGTACAGTCTCAGCACTGACCTCTTTGGTATTTGTGTTTTGGTCCTTATCTCCATAGAAAGATTCTATGGTTTTTTCATGCTTATTTTGATTTTTTTAATTCATGATGTTGATGTGTGTTGTGGCTTCTGGTTCTTTCAGTCAGAAGCTACAGAACTTTGTGTTGAGCTGATGTGTGAAAAAGCTAAAAGAAAGTTTTTGTTTTTTGTTTCCCTGATCAACCGTGGGGTTAGCTTGTTAAGTGGTTACAGGAGATCTCCTCAGCTGAACTGAGGCAAAGGCAAGCTCAGGGGATGGTGATCACAGCTGCCCTTTTGTCTTCCCATTTCCCCTGGAGTGCTGAGGCATGCCTCGATGCTAGTGTGGGTTCCCACCCCTCCTGGGGCTCCTCTCCTGGTGCTGAGGCTTTCCTGGGTCCTAGTGCAAGTTTCCTCCACCCTGGGTCCTCTGTCCTTCTGGCTTGCCTCTGCCACAATAGGAGGAATCCTCCTTAGCTATTTTCCTAGCCTCAGGTGTTATGAGACTATTTGCCCCCTCTACTGTTCCTGCTGATCCAAGATTTTTCTGGGGAAATATTTTGTGGTTCTTTCATGGTCATCAAGGGGGGAGGAGAGAGCATTTACTGATCACTCTGCCATCCTGGTTTCTGGAAGTTCAAGTAGGTGACTTACTGATGTTTAATCTTTGGGCTGAAAGTCTCAGGAGCTGCTGCTCTGATATCTGATGCTCAGCAGTTCTCATTGGCTTGGCTGGTCTCCCACCCTCAGGTGCCACTCTGCTGGTTCCACCTGCTGCTCTCAGGGTTACCAGGACCCTTCCTCTTCACTGCGCTGGACTTGCTGCGCTGCGCACTGTGGGCTCACCCCCATGGGACAGATTCTTCCTGTGGACCTTCCAGTCTGTTCTGGGCTCCGAATCCACTGCAGTCTGTCTCCCCCTGGATCCCAAACCTCCAAAATTGGGTCAGATTCTCCTTTCAGAAGTATCTGAAGGAGTTTGTGCAAGAGCTTAGGTGAGTAGTTGCTCTCACTCCACCATCTTGGTTCTGCCCCCCCTAGATTTTTTCTTAGGGAGTTCCTTGGTGGCTTGTTTTTTTTTTTTTTTTCTGAAATGGGGTTATTTAAATATTTTATTTCTTCTTATGCTAATCTAGGAAATTTATATGTTTGTAAATATTCATCTCTTTCATTTAGATTGTCCAAGTTATTGGTGGACAGTTGGGTAAAATAGAGCTGTATCATTACTTTAATTTCCTCTTTTTTGGTGATACATTCACCCTTTTCATTTTTGCTACTGGTAATTTGATTTTCTTCTTTCCTTTTTTTAAATCAAATTGACCAAAGATTTATCAATTTTATTGATTTTTTTCATAAAATCAGCTCTTAGTTTTATTAATTAGTTTGATAATTTTCTTAATTTCAGTTTTATTAATCTCTCCTTTGGTTTTAAAGTTTTCTACTTTGGCATTTAATTGGTTTTTTTTTATTTGTTCTTTTTCTAGGTTTTTTAGTTGCATGTCCAATTCTTTGATCTCTTTCTCTATTTTATTCATGTAAGCATTTAGAGACACAACTTTTCCCCTAAGGACCACTTTGGTTGCATCCCATAACTTCTAGTATGTTGTCTCATCATTGTCATTGTCTTGGATGAAGTTATTGATTGTTTCTATAATTTGTTGTTTGATTCACTCATTCTTTAGGATTAGATTATTTGATTTCCAATTCATTTTTGATCTATCTTTCCATGACCCTTTATTAAATGTAATTTTTGTTGCATCATGATCTAAAAAGAAGGCATTCAATATTTCTCCCTTTCTGCATTGGATTATGAGGTTTTTATGCCTTAGTACATGGTCAATTTTTGTGTAGGTGCCATGTACCACTGATACAAAGGTATATTTCTTTCTTTTCCTATTGAATTTTCTCCAGAGGTCTTCTATATCTATCTTTTTCCAGAATTCTATTCACCTCCTTAATTTCTTTCTTGTTTACTTTGTGGTTTTATTTATCTAGTTCTAGGAGGGAGATGTTGACTAATATGGTTTTGCTGTCTCTTTCTGTAACTCACTTAACTTCTCCAAGGATTTGGATGCTGTACCACTTGGAACATATCTGTTTAGTACTGATATTACTTCATTGTTTATTGCACCTTTAAGCAAGATATTGTTTCCTTCCTTATTTATTTCAATTAGGTCTCTTTTTGGTTTTTTCCTTTGTCTGAGATCAGGATTAGTATTCCTGCTACTTTTTTTACTTCAGCTGATGCATAACATATTGTGCTCCAGCCTTTTACCTTTACTCCATGTGTATCTCTCTTCAAATGTTTTTCTTGTAAACAACATATTGTAAGATTCAGGTTTTTAATCCACTTTGCCATCTGCTTCTGTTTTATGGAGAATTCATTCCATTCACATTCAGAGTTATGATTCCTACATATTTCTATCTATCCAATTTTCCCATTTATACTTTTTTCTTCCCTTTTTCCTTTTCCCTTCTTACCTGTGTTTTGCTTCTGCCCACCACCTCCCTCAATCTGCCCTCCCTTCTATCAGCCCCCTCACCTTTTCTTTCCTCTCTCCCCTCCTACTTCCCTATAGGGTAAGGTAAATTTCTATACCCAGCTTTGTGTGTTTGTTATTCCCTCTTTGTGGCAAATCCTTTGAGAATAAAGCTCAAACAATTCTCACCCTCCTCGCTTCTTTCCCTTTACTGTAATAGGTTTTTCTTGCACCTCTTCATGTGATATCATTTACCCCATTCTGCCTTCCCATTTCCTGTTCTCCTACTAGAATCTTTTGTTTCAGATCTTAATTTTCTTTTATCATTATATCAAAATCAGTTTATGTCCACACCCTCTGTCTATGAATACCCCTTCTAACTAACCTCATAGAGAGACAGTTCTCAAGAGTTACAGCTATTATCATTTTTGTGTAGGGATGTAAACAACTTAATCTTATTGAATAATGTTTTTTTTTAATTTCCTCTTTACTTTTTACGCTTCTCTTGACTCTTGTATTTGAAGATCAGACTTTCTATTCAGCTCTGGTCTTTTGACAAGGAAAATTTGAAAGTCCCCTATTTCACTGAATATTCATCTTTCCACCTGACAGATTATGCTAAATTTTTCTGGGCAGTTGATTCTTGGTTGTAATTCGAGTTCCCTTGCCTTCTAGAATATCATATTCCAAGCCCTCCAGTCCTTTAATGTAAAAGATGTTATGTCCTGTGTAACCCTGACTGTCACTTCTTGATATTTGGATTGTTTTTTATAGCTGTTGGAAGTATTTTCTCCTTGATCTGATAATTCTGGAATTTGCCTACAATATTCCTTGGAGTTTTCATTTGGGGATATGTTTCAGAAGGTGATTAGTGGATCCTATTACTATTTTACCTTCTCGTTCTAGGATATCAGGGAAATTTTCCTTGATAATTTCTTAAAAGATGATGTCCAGGCTCTTTTTATGATCATGGATTTCATGTAGTCCAATAATTCTTAAATGATCTATTAAATAATTCTTAAATGATCTATTTTCCAGGTTAGTTAAATTTCCATTGAGATATTTTACATTTTCCTCTATTTTATCATTCTTTTGCTTTTGTTTTACTGAATCTTGATGTCTCATAGTGTCATTAGTTTCCATCTGGTGATTTCTAATTTTTAAGGAATTATTTTCTTCAATAGGGCTTTGTACCTCCTTTTCTATTTGAAATGAATTTTTTATTTAGTGATTTTTTTCCCATTTGGCCAGTTGTATTTTTTAAGGAATTGTTTTCTTCAGTCAATTTTTGTCTTACCTTTCCCAAGTTGTTGACTCTCTTGCATACTTCTCATTTCTCTTTTCATTTTTTCTTCAACCTCTCTTATTTGATTTTTAAAATCCTTGTTGAGTTCTTCCAAGAAGACATTTGGGCCTGGGATCAATTCACAAACCTCTTGGAGGTATTCATTTTAATACTGTCCTCTTCTGAGTTTGTGTTTTGATCTTCCTTTTCACCATAGTAGAATTCTATGGTCATGATTCTTTTCTATTTTTTTGCTCATTTTGAAAAGTTGAGCTCTTCTCCTGAGGCAGAGGACACTGTCCCAAAATTCTTTTGCTGGTGCCTAGGGCCCTGGTCATTCACTTTCTTCTCTGGGGCCTGAGGTGCTAGTGGCTTGCCAATAGCATTGGGGTGGCCTGTTGTGCCCTGGGTTCTGTGGGTGGTAATTTGCCTTCTGCACTGAGGTGTGCACAGGTGACCTGATGTGCCACTAGCATGCTGAACCAGGACTTCAGGGTCTTCTTTGCTGATGTGTGCTGTTGCTAAGAGCCTCCCACCAGCTTGTTCAGACTCTACATGTGATGGGTTCTGCTCCCCTTTTATCCAAGTGAGACAGCCTTTCCTGAATTCCTCCTAAATTTTCTTGAGCTATAAAATTGTTTCACTCTTTTTTATTGATTCTGTCACTTCAGAATTCTTTTAGAGGTTTAATATTGTTTCTGAGGGAAACTGGGGAGAGCTCAGAAAACTTCCTGGATTTTCTCCATCATTTTAGCTCTGCTTTCTGACCATTGCTCCTTGACCCACATATAGACTTTTTAGAAGACAAGTTAGATACTATCTCTTTGAGGACTTGCCCAAATTTTCTTGTGATTTTCAGTCAAATACTTTAGTGTAATCAATAAAGAAGAAGTAGATTTTTTTCCCTGAAACTCCCTTGCTTTCTCCATAATTCAGCAAATTTTAGCAATTTGGTCTCTAGTTCCTCTGCCTCTTTGAAAAGTCGCCTACTCTTTTGGTAATTCTCAGTTCACGTACTTTTGAAATCCAGCTTTCAGAATCTTAAGCATAACTTTTCTGATTTGTGAAAGAAGAGCCAGTCTTCAGTAATCTGAACATTCTTTGATATTGCCTTTCTTTAGGATTGGGGCATAAACTGATCTTTTTAATCCAGAGGCCACTGTTGAGTTTTTCAAATTTGCTGACATTGAGTATTGTACATTAACAACATCATTTTATAGGATTTTAAATAGCTCTACTGGAATTCCATCTCCTCTACTAGGCTAATTATTATCAATGCTTCATGAGGCCCACTTGACTTCATTTTCTAGGATGTCTGGCTCTAAGTCAGTAACCACATCATTGTGATGTTAGGGTCTTTCTTGTATAGTTTTTCTGTGTATTCTTGCCAACACTTCATGATCTCTTTTATTTCTGTTAAGTCCTTTCCATTGTTGTCTTTCATTATACCCATTTTTGCATGAAGCATTCCCTTTATGTCTCTAATTTTCTTGAAGAGATCTCTTATCTTTCCTAACCTGTTGTCTTCTTCTATTTCTTTGCAATGCTCAGTTAGTAAAATCTCATTTCTCCTTGATGATCTCTGGCATTCTGCATGTAGTGGGATAAATATTTCCTTTTCTTCTTTACCTTTCATTTTTCTTCTTTCCTCATCTACTTGTAAAACCTCATCAAACAATCATTTTGCTTTCTTGCTCTTCTTTTTCTTTGGGAATTTTTTGGTTGCTCCCTCCTGTACAATATTATAAGCCTCTTTCCATATATTCTTCAGGCCCTATATCTGCTAGATCTAATCCCTTATATCTATTCAAGACCTAAGTATAATCTAGCCTCAGAACTTATTAGCTGTGTGAACTGAAATAAGTCACTGTAATGGCAAGTAAAGTAGGAATTTTTGTTGTTTTTCTCTGAATTGAGCTTTAGCCAATCAAGTGCCTTTGAATGAGTTTTGCCTTTGATTGAATCAAGAGTGTTTGATAGGAAATAGTGCATAGATATATATAGAGATATATATATATATAGATGTATACATATAGATATCGATATTGATTCAATATATTGTATTGCTTGGAGGTAGAAGATATAGCACAGAGAAACAGAGATTAGAGAGGGCACCAAGTTTGAGCAAGGTAGGGGAATTTACTTGTGGGGAGGTCTAACAGAGAAAATGTTTGTGATGTCAGCACTCTCTCTGTTCATCTATGTTAATTTCTCAGACAGAAGACCTGTCTGCTGGTCTGTGTTAATTTCTCAGAGAGAAACCCTGTCTGTTGGTTTTTATGAGTGAACTGAGCTAAAGAGTAGAGGTCCATTCACAAGAAGGAGGCTTACCATAAGCACCTTTTAAGAGCTGTTAAAGTGAATTGAGATGATGGCACTGGTAATGTGCATAAATACTGTTTTAGTCCTGGTAAGCTTTGCTTTCCTCAAAACGGAAGCTGCAGGCAGGAGCTCCTGGAGCCCACTGTCAGGCAGAAACAGGAAGAGTTTGGAGTGGAACAGTCTCCATTAGCTGAGACAAGGAGCCAGAGCAGAGAGCTGCCTGTGGGTGAACTCAGACAAGAGCTATTAGTGGTCGGCCCATGAAGGAGAAGGCATGGGGTTTGGAAGTCAGCCTCAAGTCAAGAGGAGAGAAGACTTTACTTGAACACTGTGTATTGGTAAAGGAGATGGTTCTTATAGTGACCTAGGGGTGAGTGGTGTGGTATTTTCTGCTACCCCTTAAGGATGTGTTGTGGTAGGGAAGACCCTAGCCTGGGACCCCCTGACTTTGGCGATTCAGTGTTATATGCTATGTACCATATGACATACTGAGTGTTATGAGATACACATATGTATTAGATAATATGTTTTACTCAAGGATGTTGCAATGAAAGTTATACTTTACTTTATTGAAAAATGTTTAGTTTATTGCTGAATAGAGAGTTCATTATACTATGAGATTAGACCCTTAAAATTATTCCCAGCAGCAGTCCTCAGGTGTACTGCCATGACTGATGCTCCGGTCACTTAATCTCTGTTTCTGTTTTCTCCTCTGAAAAAAGAAGATGATAATAACACTTACCTCAAAATAGTGTTGTGAGGATAAAATGAGGCAATTTTCATAAAAAAAAAAACCCAGCACAGTATAGCACGTAGTAGGAACTTAATAAGTGCTTGTTTCCTTCAGTCCTTATGTGTATGTTGTTATTACGGTTATTATTATTATTATTATTTTGGAGAGCTGGTTATTAAACATTTATTGTATCTTTTTTTAGTCATATCTGCCTCTTTATGAACCTTATTTGGGGTTTTCTTGGTAAAGATGTTATTGTGATTTGTCATTTCCTTCTCTGGCACATTTTACAGACAAGGAAACTGAGACAAAGTGACTTACCCAGGGTCATACATTTAATAAGTGCTCCACTTCAGATTTTCAGCTCAGGACAATGAATCCTCCTGACTTCAGGTCTGGTACTTTATCCACCCTATCACCTAGTTGCCTTATTAAACATTGACTAGCATATTAGGGTGTTTGTCCCAGGTCTTTCATTCCTAGAGACTATGAGAAGCAACTGGACTGATTGCTATTGTTGCAGACGATGTTGTTGGTGATTGATATGGTAGCTGAAGATTCTGAGGCACTACAATGTTGAACAGATCTGGTTCCTTGAGAATGTCCATTATAGAAATTCTTTGAGGCCTAGAAGCTACTTCATTAACTGCCCCCTCTTCCTGGGTCTAAAGAGAAATGAGGAGACTGTTTCCTGTCTTTGCCTAGATGTGCCTAGCCCTAGCTGTAGTATTTCCAACTAACTGCACTGGCCAGTTTTTCATGTTTCCCATTCCCTTTTGATTTTTCACTCCTTTCTTGGTCTTGTCCATTTCATTGTGAGATAAAGGAAATGAACATGTTAATTCCTTTATGTCTCTGTGTTGTGATTTGTAGGATAGAAGATGGGAGCCTACACAGTTTGGATAATGAGGTAGAATTATCTAGCACTGGATTTGAAAACAGGCCCTTGGTCAGGAAGTAGCTAAACAAACTTTTCTTCCCTAAGAAGTTTACAACCTTGTGACTGTAGTCCACAGTATGACTTGGCCTGCCTAAGGACAAAATCATGGAGAAATAGAACCCTTTAGGAATCCTACACTTCTCCTAGAATTGTGAGAGAGATAGAAATGCTTTTTTGGATTATCTAAAAGATAAACTCCTGGGCTCTTAGATTATTGCTCTTTGTGAATGAAAATCTGTGTTATATGGGCAAATCATCTAATACTTTGTGCCTCTGGAAACTCTCTAAGACTATAACTTTCAGAGGAGTTTATTAGTGAATTGCTGCACGTGCTCACTCTCTCTCTCTCTCTCTCTCTCTCTCTCTCTCTCTCTCTCTCTCTCTCTCTCTCTCTCCCTCCCTCTCTCCCTCTCTCCTTTCTCCCTCTCTCCCTCTGTCTCTTTGTCTCTATCTCTGTCTCTCTCTCAAGTTTCCCCTATTCATTCCTACATGTGAGGTTATTCAACAATGGTAACCCCTGTTACATATAGAACACTGGAATTTTTGTGGTTGCAATTGTAATGTTATTCCATATCACACACTTCACATCTGATGAAGCTCCTCCATCTGTGTTCTGTATTCCATAGTCACTTACATTATATTTGGAACACCCATAATTATAATAAGTTTTCTTTAAAAATAGTTTTCATGGATAGATATTAAAGTTTTTGAAAACTATTATTTATATGTGTGTTCTGCCCATTCCTACTAAAGTATAAGCTCCTTGAGGGTAGGGACTGCTTAATTTTTATCAGTGCTCATCATAATACTTTTCCTACTGTGTCTGTTGATTAATATTGCTTTCAGGTGCAAAATCTTCTCATTTCTGCCTTCCTAACAACTCTTGTACCAAACCATTTTCTTCATTCAGAAAGTGAAAAACCTTCATCTTAGTTCAGACATTCATCATGCTGTACATACATTGTTTTATTTTTAAATCAGCTTTCTAATAAGTCTCCCTGCCCTATCTATGTCAGCACGTCAGTTTATCCTACACACTTTTGCCAAAATAATCTTCTTTAAAGCTGATCTGACCATGGGATTTCCCTACTCAACAACTCCATTGACTTCCTTTTGACTCTAGGTTTAAGAGCTCTCTTCTCTAAAGCTTGAACATAGCTTCATAATTTTGGCTCCAGTTTATCTTTCAAACTTCATTAACATTACTTCAATATCTACAATCTAAAATCTAGCCAAAGTAGCCTTCTTTCTGTTCTTGACATATAATATTCCATCCACCCCTTATCTATATGTCTTTGTACTAGCTGTTTCCCCTTCATGGGAGACCTACATTGTCTATTCTCTTCTACTTCATAGAGTCCTTCCCCTCCTTTGTGACATAGCTTGATTCCACAATTGCTGCTGCCCTTCCTCCCAATTACCTTACATTTTACCACTATGTATTAATTTCTACTTATGCTCTTTATACTTAATCTATATATACTTATCCATTTAAGAACAAATAGATGGCACAGCAAACAGAACACTGGGGCTGGAGTTAGGAAGACCTTAATTCAAATCTGGCCCCAGACACTTGCTACTGACTGTATGACCCTGGGAAAGTCACTTACCATCTGTTAGCTCCAGTTCCTTAATCTGTAAAATGGGAATGATAATAATAACATCTACCTCTCAACGTTGTGGTGAGGGTTGAGATAGTAACTGTAAAGTGCTTAGCACATAGTATGCATTAGTAAATGTTAATTCATTATTATTATTGTTGTTGATATTACCTAAAAGTCTTCTACAAGAATACATGTTCCTCAGCAAAAGAGATTGTTACCTTTTGTATTTATATCTCCAACACCTAGCTCAGTGTCCAAGACTGAAAAGAGCACTGATGAAATGCTTGTTAATTGATTTATAGGGCCCTATTAATTTAGTTCTTTGTTAAGTAAATGTATAAATTTCTTAGATATGTTGTTATCTAGCAGCTAATTATTTCATATGCATATGTCTTGTCCCCTCAACCATGTCTTTGTACAACCGTCAGCTCATTGGGGTTGAGAATCAACAATTTATGCTTTTTGAAAATATTCTTCATCTCCTTTAGTAGTTCAGTACAAGTATAGTACAATTTCAGAGTTGGAAGACTCCTCAGAGGTTATTCAATCCCACTCTTCCTTCAAATATGGATCTTCCTCTACAACTCTGTCAAGAAGCACTCCACAAGTACTTGCTTACTTTATCAATGGCTTGTAATACTTGAGTATCCATAGGCAGAAAGAGCAAAGTATAGACAGCTTTTGGTGGATACTTTCCTTTTGGTTCTATATTCATGCAGCTGGCTTTAATTCCTGCCTTTGACACTTACTGTGTGACCCTGAGCAGGTCATTAACCTCTTTGTCTTAGTGCCATCATTTTTTTTTTTTAAACAGAAAATCTCCTTTACTTGGTTCTTGTGAGAAACCAGGTGGTCCATTCACCAGTAAAGCTGGAGTAGGGAGGCACCTTACAGAAGCAGACTGGCAATTTATATAGACCCTGACTCAGAAATTCCCCTCCCACAGCTGACCATTATTCTCATTGGCTAAGAAGCATGGTCTTACATTCTAGGTGGGAAAACTAACAAATCTCTTTTGAAAACTGGTTCAAATTTCTCGCTCCTGGATGTTACAAAGTCTGGGAAAATACACATCATTATATGCAAATTAGGCATTGAAAATATACACAAATGAAGCATTGATGACTCATGCAAATTGGGCATTGAGAACTTATGCAAATCAGGTGGACCTGTGTGAGGACTCCAGACTGCATACGCATATGCAAATTAGGTATTGAGGAGTTAGTGAGTCATATCCAATCATTGATCCTAATGCAATACATAGCCTTATATGGAAATCACCTGACTCTGGAGGAATGGAAATCTGGGCCTAAGGTCTCTTCCACTCCAAGGAGAAGACTCCATTTTCCTGAGAAGTCTTCACTAAATGTATTCCCATTCAATCCCTCCTCTTATTTTATTCCTTTAAAGACTTCTCACACTCTAGCTTTCAACCAAAGTTTTGTTCATATTCCTGTAACATAGTCTCACATTGCTTTCCTCACACCATCTGGATCATCTGTCATCTGTTTCCACTGGCACCCATCCTCCTTCCTTGTGCAAGCAAAAAGGCCTAAATAATTTAATACTGACAAAGTGTGACTTCCAAGCATGAGGCTTGGGAGCTTAATAACTAATAGTAATAATTACAAATGACAGTAAACAACTTTAAAATTTTTAAGTGCAATAACCTTCCATAACTTTGTCTACTGGTTTCCCAATCCTGCTAAACATTTTCTGAATTGGGATGGTTCAAGGTTCAAGTGCATCCCACCCATATTCCTCTCCTCCTCTTATTTTATTCCTGTTTCCACACCTAAATCTAATCAATAAATACCTCCTCACATTCTTTCCCTTATGAACTCTTCCCTTCATCTATCTCCCTTTTATATAAATATGGGAAGGGAGCAAAGTTGACTGATGCATTGACAAATTATAGGGGGTAGTCCCCTTGTTATAAGTACAGATACAGCAATTCAAAAGTAAAGGTAAATTAGTGAACTGTCCATTTAGAGGTTCCATCTTATACAGCAGTCTGGGGAGAAATATCATCTGATGCAGTTTTCTGGTCTGAATGCTCCTTCAAGCAGTCTTAAGCACAGCATCTCAGCATCTTTTTCCCTTTATCTTCTTGTAGAAATCCAGATGTCCACTCTCCTACAAAACTGAACTTAATGCAATTTTAGATTACCATTCCTATCACTCTTACAAAAAATCAAAATTGAAACTTTGACAAATTGTCATGTTTAAAAAAAATTCACATTAAAATGCGACTTCTACATTTCACATTAATTCATTATTCATTTCCCACATTAGGAAGATGAGATTTCACTAAGCAGTCAATACCAGGCTCCAGTACTTACATAAATATAATAAATAATTATTTTTAACACAGTACATATCACATCATAAAACAATTCCAACTTCTGGTCATATGATGCTTCTTTTAAAGCATTTACAACATAGACCACAAACCATTTTTCATTTAGCATTAACCAGCTGAGACAAAAATAATAACTATGCATGCTAGCCTCACAAGCCCTTGACCTGATTGTCTCCACACTATTACTAAGAATTAAAGGACCCTAACTTATTGTTGTTGGTCTAAAGTCCTAACCCTAGTAGCTTAATTTTAGACTTAACCTCAGATGTTCCCCTACCAACATTCTATTAGTTGATAAATATAGTATTATTGCTTACAAAACTTTTGATTTTAGTAATTTGCCATTAAAAATAGGGACATTGCAGGGAAACAACATCTCTCTAACTTCATGTCAATTCCAGGCAGGAGTAGATTGTCAACTGGCATTCAGCCATGCTTAAAGTCTACCAGGTGTCAGTGGGGAAATTGAGTCAGGAGAATCCTACCTCAGCCCAGCCTGAATAGCTGCTCTCCCAACCTTCCCATGAGATCACCTTTTTGCAGTTCATACCAACATCTCACAGGCTTAATGGCATCATGGATCAGTGGCTCAGACCAACTCTCTTGCTATCCACACCTGGAGTTAGACTCAGAAGAACAGTTAGTTAATAGTCTCATACAAATCTTAAAATAGCAAGCTCCAATCATCAGTTTCAGATATGACTAATTTCATATTGACTAAGGAAAATCTTTTGAAGCAAGTCTTAAGTAACTTACATGCCTTTCTATACATGTTCCAGTTCCTGATTGAATAACAATCATAAGTGATTGCTCTAATAGATTTATGTCTGTTTCCCAAACTACTTTGTCCCTTTCTAACCCTGCTCAATATAAAAGAATGAGCTGCACATTGATAAGTTCAAACACGAACTTGAACTTTTATGTTCATGAAGTGAATTCAAATCAAAACAAGCATTTAACTTTCAATGCCAAATATTACCAGAGGCTACCTACCTCTAAGAAAATTAGACTGAAATTCTTTTCCCCAAACTGAAGATGTCTCTGATTTAGTCTCAGTAATTAATTCAGTCAATTGTTTTAATACTAATTGCTTTTACATCATTTTGTAACGTGTAAAGATCTCATTCCAAGTTGGGACCTTTGTTCATTATTCCAAAAGAGTTTTAGTCCCATTTGTCTAAAGGCCCTGAAAAACCTCATCTTGAAAACTCCGTGGTTTTCCTCACGTGAACTGGCTTTCCTAAGGCCCACTCTATCACTATGCCCAAATCGGTTCTACTTCGCACTCTTAATTCTATTAATCCAAATCTCCAGTTTACTGGCCACTCCCATCAAGACCATTACTGGAGCTCCCAGACCACTTGGGGCCACCCTTTCTTAGTAAGGGACTCCTTTCCTGAGTCCCTCTGTAGATAAGATACAATTACAATTAACTTTAAATCCCAATCTTGTTCTATGGAACAATGATACAACATCTATTTATTCTCATTAGATTTAGAAAGAATGTTCCCAGGGATTTTATCTTACATCTTAGATCTTAAATTTGCCCTAAAAAGCCAATCACTGAAGATCATTTCTTGTATATTTTCAAATTCTCACCAAAGCAAGTTCTGTATACAATTTCCTCAGCTACTGGGGCTGTACTTTTTACTAGCCTGAGGTCTGCTTCTTTCCAGACATATACACACAGTGTACTAGCTTTAGGTTTTAGCATTAGAATTATAAATGGCAAACATAATTTTCATAAGTGATTACAAAATTGTTTTAGCTATGAACCTGAACAATAAATTTCAGATGACATCAATTGCATTTTCATATCATATAAAAATTATTGACAGAAGGATGGGCTATCTTACCAAATGCAGACAGTGACTGGCTGGTTTCTCCATCCCGACCCATCCCTCTTCACCCTCTACGCATGGCTGTACCTATGTGCTGAACCTAGATACTTCCAGGCTGTAGCTGCTGCCCCTTCAATAGAGTAATCCCATCTTGGGTCACTAGTGGGAATAGCAGCTGCTCCTGGGGGATATTGTGGGGTCACCACTAGCCAAATGATTCCCAAACTTTTGGGCTTGTCACCCCAAGAAAGCTTCCCTCAGTAGAGGGGTCTTTTGAGTACCTCCTCAGTTTTTCTCTAACTTGAATGAGGTCTGAGATGGAATATGCACTCTAATTGTCCCACCAGAAGTAAGTACTTCCCTCAAGGGAAGAAGCCCAGATGGCCCTGTGAAGAGAGACAGGAAGTCCCACTTCTTGTGAGAAAGGGGCTGGAAAATGCTGCTTAAACTGGATTAGGCTGCAAGGCTAGGGGATCTGACTGGCAAGGGGAAAGATCAGCTGACACCTGAGGAAAGGAAGGGATCAGCAGGGGAGATACCCAGAGACTGCAAAGGGTCACACCTCAGCAAGACCCGTTGCTGGGGCTAGAGGAGAGGGGCAAAGCCCTGAGGGTCATAAGAAGGGGGACCATCAAAAATGTCCAGTTGACCCCCATTGCTCCTTTTGAGGGGCAATTCTAGCTACAAGCATCTCACAATCTTTCCTGACAACAGGGTTCTGAGAGAGCTTGATAAAGGCCATTATGTAGAAAACTTCTATCCATTTTCCTTCTAGGCACACAGTACAATTCTAACTGTAAGAGAGTATTCATTTTTAAAGTCCCCGAAATGGGCCATGCTTCATGACCCTCTAGGTGATACTGAGGCCAACAGTGTTGCAAAAGAACACCAGCTTTTTCCTTTTAAGTTCTTTAGAGAAACAAAATTTTTCCCAATTTTGTAACTTACAAATACAAATTGGATAGGTAGGCCTTCCAAAAACTATACTAAAGATTTTACAAACTATTTCTTAATACAACAAATATTTTCCTCTCTTACGAACAGTTTATAATTTATCACAACCTCCTTGAAACTAATTGACAGAAATTACAAGAAAAGACCTAAAACCAAAGTCTTTTCACATTTGCCCATAAGCTTTCTTTTACAAACATACTTTAGAGTAACTGCTTGATTCATGGCAAAAATAATTTTAGCTAAAATTTCCTTCTCAACAGCAGAAATAAACGTTTAGCATACTTAATACATCCTCAGATGCAACAGGCTTGAAAGTCACACCTATATATATATATATATATATATATATATATATATATATATATATATATATACATACATACATAGATATGTGTATATATCTATGTATGTATGTATATTTTTAAAGGGTTCTCATTTTCTCAATAAGAATGCTACAACAAGGAAACTCACAAAAAAAATCCATAACAGCTCTTTTTAACCAGTTCATTAATTAATTTAACAATGCAATTCCTAATACAATATTTAGATGAATTACCTAAAAATTTAAACTTCTTTAAGTTTACTTAAAACTTAAAATAAGTCATTAACCCATTCAGCTTACCACCATGTGGGCACACTATCACCTGATATTCTTTCAGGTAGAGTCATCTCAAATTACATGATTTTTTTTTTCTTAAAATACTTCCTCACACCCTCACTACTTACTAAAACTATCTGCAATCAGAACCCTTATTTTTCTAAGACTCTCAATCCCATTACTCAAGACTATCCAGCCTTCCTCCACATTTAAACTATAACTGTCTGTGCTGGAATCCCCTTCCAGCTTAAATCTACCATTATATAGCACATCAGCATTTTCACTGCTTTTTTATAACCAAGTATAAGTTTCAAATTATCAAATTTCTATCACATCCTTTTAAAACCCCAATCTATATGTAACAAACTACAAATTTAAAAATCATGTAACAATTGCATTAGATTAATGTTGCATCTAACAAATATCCATCCTTTTGTTAAGCACTTTACAATCATAAATACCAAATAACAATATCTTTCTGTTTAATTCCGATAGGAAGAGCATTCTCAGATGCTGCTATGTATTTTATTTCTCCCTTAAGTAAAAGAAAACTTCCCTAGAAGGACCACATGGCTAGCCATTTTCAGCTGTGACTAGCCTTTTCCCTTTTACTCTACTTCCTCAAAGAGCTGAAAGGCCATCCTCTGGGTCTTCCCCCCTTCTCAGGCCCAGCAGATCCGGTCTCCCAGTCTCATCCCAGCCTTTTAAATCATATGGGGAAGGGTAACCTTCCCCTTGCCCATGTGATCTCAGCACTTGGACAGAGTTGATGCTTCTAAAAGAAGTCTCTGAAATTCTAAAGTGAATTTGCAATTTTACACACATTGTCTTTTGGTATCAGATACGTTGACCTAATTCAAACCTAAAGTACGGATTTTAGCTTTGAGATCTCATTAAATCAAAACTTTTTAACTCCAGACTGCTTGTATCTTACTTTGTTGATTTCCATTACAAAAGAGATCCTCCTTTAGGTAAGGTAGGGAATGGCCTGCCACTCATATCTGAGGAGTAAAGACTTTCCCAGATTAAAAGAGTTTGAATCAAATTAAAGAGCCTTCTTCTATATCTTTATCACCCCATACAAAGTAGCAATACTTGATCATTTTATTTTTGTCTTTTTCCTTTGTATTTTGGCACCTTATTCCAATTTTATAATTTATTTCCCAAGAGAGTATTTACCGGTATGCTCTGACTCAGCTCTGAAGCACAGGGTTTGGACTGCCCCTTTCCCATCCTAGCACAAGGGCTGTCACACAGACACCTCCGAGCTCAGACACCTAATATCTGAGACTCACTGGACTGTCTCTCTGACCAGTCCACAGTAGGGATCGCTCGCCCACTAACAGTCACCTGATAGCGTTCTCAGAGGGTCCTTCCCTTGGGGTCTGCAGTCCATAAAATTTGGTTGGAGGCCATCGCTGAACCTCCTGAGTCTAAGACTCCCAAAACTGACCCCTAGACCCATGAGTGCCTTACCTCTGGGTTATGCATGAATAAGTTACCTGACTGAAGACCATGAATACCAACTGGTTGGAGTTTCGACTTCCTCAAAGCTTCAGAGTTCCAGAGTCCCTATACTTTTCTGTTTCTACTGAGTTCCTCTGATTTAGGTTGTTACTTCACAGAGAGGGAGGCTTGGCACTCAGTTTCAAGGACCATCAGAGAAAAATCTCCCAACGGGTGCCTGCCCCTGAACTGAGTCACCATCCATCTCCCTGGGAAGTGACGTGATCCTGGATGAGCCCCCAAAACTGTGTGTGTATAGGGGGAAGCACAAACCCCCCTTACTCAAATTGACTGCTCAAAGGTGTCTCAGGGTAAAAACAGAAAATCTCCTTTATTCACATCTCTCAAGAAACCAGGCGGTCCCTTCACCAGTAAAGCTGGAGTAGGGAGGCCAGTTCCATCATTTCTTAAATGGGGATAATATGGCTTCTACCTTACAGATTCATTTTCAGGTTCAAATTGGGTAATTTATGTAAAGCACTTCTCAAATCTTAAAGTACCATATAAATATGAGCTATTACTTTTTTAGAGAGATATGATGGCATAGCCATGTGTCATTGCCTCAGAGGCAGCAAGACCTGTGTTCAAGTTTTACAACTACCCGAACTTGAATGTATGACCAGGGTAAGTCATATAATTCTTCATGCCTTGGGTAACTCTTTGACTGTAAGTTGCAGAGAAAATTCCAAGTGTATGATGATAGAGAAATTTTCTCACTCAAAGGTTAAGGCACCAAAGAAATCATAGATTAATCCAAGAAACTGAGAAGTTATGAACATAGGATCCCTCGGGGTTTTGATGAAAAGTAGAACATTGTAAAATTCCAGAATGAGACCATGACTAGGGAGTGTGACCCCTATTTCGACAGTCCTTATTTGTGGTAGGAGAATTTACAAGTCAATCTAGTACAGCATCTTTTTTGTTTTCATTGTGGAAAAGAATCATTATTTTGTGCTCTCTCTGTCTCTCTGTGTCCCTCTGTGTCTCTCTCTCTGTCTCTCTATGGCTCTCTCTCTTTCTCTGCGAAGAGAGAGAAGAGAGAAGAAAGAGGAGAAAGAGAGAGAGAGAAGCTGCATAAAATATGGCAGGATAGTGGTGCTGACAGTAATTACTGTCAATAGTTTTAATAGATTCAGACCTGAAAGGGATCTAAATTATCAACTGATCTAAACCTCACTTTTTACAAGTGATGAAAGTGGGGCCATAGACCTTAATTGATTTGCCTAAGGTCATCCATGTAATAAGTGTCAGCACTGGGACTGAAACTATTCCTTCTCCATCTTTGCTCATCATTCTTTTCCACAGTACCTCACTGCCTTTTCATATTGCAATAACTTTTTAGTGTAGAGGATATAAAATGTAGATTTTTCTTTCTTTTAATTTAAATGTTATTTTATTTTCAAGTAAAGGTCTGCCTTCTCTCCCTCCCAAACCCTCTCCTCTCATTCAGAAAGCAAGAAAAACTCTTGTTACAAACATGTCTATATGCAAGTCAAACAAATTATGTGTATGTTCATAACTCTTGTTATGAACATGTGTATATGCAAGTCAAACAAAGTATCGTTGTCCAAGTAAACACATGCACATATGCACACACATATACACTATATATGTGCTTAAATATACATAGATACTATATATGCTTAAATATACATAGATACATGCACATATGTGAGTGTTCAGTATGTATACTCTGAGTCTTCTCTGTCAGGATGTGGGCAGCATATTTCATCATGAGTCATCTAGAGTTGTACTTGGTCATTGTATTGACATGAGGTCCCAATTTCTTCAAAGTTATCTTTAAGACATTGTTACTTTGTAAATTGTTTTTTGTTTCTACTCACTTCACTTTGCATCAGTCCATATATATCTTCCCAGGTTTCTCTAAAACTATTCCTTCATCATTTGTTATAACACAATAGTATTCTATCACAATTATATGCTATAACTTGTTCAACCATTCCCCAATTGATGGACACTCCCTCAATATACAATTTTGTCACCATGAGATTTGGTACACACACATGCATATATATGTATATATGTATTACATGTGGATCCTTTTTCTTTGATCTTTTTGATGGAATTTTTCAAGTAGCATGGCTTTGTAAAGCACCATGAAGTAACTCAGAAGAAAAAAACCTTGAATGAGAACACTGGAATCAAGTAGGAAACTGATTTTCAAAATAAGAGGGAGAACCTTAACATTTCCTCTATTAAAGGATATGATGGCTGAAACAAGATCAATTTGGCAGCTGAAAAAAAAAAGGATATGCAAATGGAGGAGAAAGGAGAAGGAAAAGTCGAATTATGGTTGGAAACTGCTAGTATATTATCAAGTAGAGCTCTTTATCATTATTGCCAGATGATAAACATGAAAGAGAATAACTGTTCAGAGGTTTTTGCCAGTTTCAGTCCCTGCTGGCCCTACTCATGGTAAACTTTATTTTCATGATTTTCCAGGGACCAACTTGGACTTTGAATTCCTTTGTAGCTACTGCCAGTACTTATAAAGTGCTGATGTTAGAAACCATTAGAAGCTGCTGGATGGTATGGTTATAACTGATTTTGAAATAATGAGTCATTCTTTAAAAAAAAAAGTTTTAGCTGGTAATTTGGTTTGTTGACTGTTTTTTTCCCCTTCAGTTGCTTCTCTTCCATGTTGTAATTATGGGCAATAAATTTTGAATATAGTCAAACTGTAAACTCTTTTAATGTTCCATATCTTATTTGTCTTTGAAACTTACTTTTTTTTAAATGATGGAATCAGTAGTTGCCTTTATGTTACTACCTGCATCAGATACTGGTATTCTCCATCATTCTTTTCCTCGGTTACTAGCTCTAAATTGCTTCCTCTCTCAATTTTCAAGATGGCCTCAATAGCTTCAGAAAAATTTATCCATAATGAGCCAATGGCCAGTTTCTTAGTCATGCTCACTGTATCTGCTAGCATAGGAATAATAAATCATGCAAACGATGATGCACAAATAAAATATATATATATGAGACACAGAAAATATTCAATAGTTCTGTTTAATTTCTTATTTGAATAATCACATTCTTTGGTAGTATGTATTCTCATGAATGTGTACAACAATAATTTGTAATCTAAATAATATATATATATGTATATATACACATATACATTTCATTTTGGCAGTAAAATGATTGTTATTCATGGACATTTTGTTAGTTCCACAGTAATCATTTTTTTTTTCAGGAAAAAGGTCTTAGTTTAAGATTTGATTTCTCTTTTCCTATGTATTGTATTTTGTGAAAAATGAACTGAATTGGGTTTCATTTCCACATTTAGCTGTTATAGAAGATGAGATTGTAAAAAAAAAAAAAAGCTTTACTCTTAATGTTGATTCTCTTTTATCTTGGAGAACTGATCTCATCTTCACTTACAAATTACCTAGATCGCAACTTTGCCCAATTCTTCAGTATTCTATAGCAATAAAATCAGTTGTTTGGTTGAGATGGTATCAATTCATCCTTAGATTTATAAATTGTTTACTGAATTAATTTATGGTAAAGCCCACATTGCTTTCAAATGACAATAATTCTGAAGCACAAGCTTCATGTTTACTTAGCCTCTGCTAATATACCACAGTATAATTCTCTTCCATTTAAGAGATTTTGTGATCACTTACATGTGTGACTTTCTTTTTTTTTTTTTTATAATGACTTGTGCATCCAAAATTCTCCTACCCTTCTCTCCACAGCAGGAAGATGAGTTTGTCTTATCCAATTCCTCTTGATGATTTTTGCCTAATTTATATAGTACTCTGTACTCTCTTAAGTTTGACTCACCAAGAGGGATAGCCCATCATGTTTTTTGTCTCATTTTTTTACAAAAAATGACGTACTGAGATTGCAAGTGACTCAGTAAACTGGAGACAAGAGACATTCAGTTTATCGCTGAACATTTATTAAGGCTACTAGATGCCAGGCATTATTCTAGGTGCTGGATATATAAAGACAAAAGTAACACAGAGCACATCTTCAAAAATCTTACATTCTACAAGAAACTGATCATTGTTGTTCATTTTCATTTATTTTGTTTTCAATTCATGGAGCAAAACAAACATTTCCATAATACAGCACAATAAGATCTTAGATTTCATTTTTTAAAGGAGTTTTTTATAACAAGCTTCAAGCCAGCTTTTATATATTTCTCTTTTGCTTTAATCAAGAGACTTTATAATTCCTCTTCAATTTCTGCTATCAGAGTGGTTTCATTTCATCTCCATATGTGAGATTTTTGATATTTCTCAAAGAATCCTTAATTCTGACTTTTGACTCATACAACCTAGCATTTCATATGATGTACTCTGAATAGAAGTTAAATAAATAAGGTGACAATATACAACTTTTTCATATTCCTTTCCCAATGATAAATCAACCAACTGTTCCATGTTTGGTTTGAGGTGTTGTTTCTTGGCCTTCATACGGGTTCCTCAGGAGACAAATAAGATGTTTTGGTACTCCCTTCTCTTTGAGGACTTGCCACATTTTGTTGTGATCTATATCGTCAAAGGCATTATTATAGTCAATAAAACAGAAGTAGATGTTTTTATTTTCTAGAATTCCTTTGCTTTTTTCATAATCCAGCAAATGTTTGTAATTTGGTCTGTAACTCTTTTGCCTCTTTTAAAAACCAGCCTGATCTTCTGGTAGGGATAATTGGTTCATATATTGCTTAAGCCTAGCTAGCAGAATTTTAAGCATAATTTCACTGTATGTTTCTATGAAATGAATCAATTTTTCAGAAATTTGAACATTACTTGGCATTGCCCTTCTTTAGGATTGGGACATAAATTGATCTTCTTTAATCCAGTGGCTACTGTTGAGTTTTCCAAATTTCCTGGTGTATAAAGTATAGCACTTTAACAGCATCATTTTTTAGGATTTTAATTAGCCCAGCTGGAATTTTATCACCTCCAATAGTCTTGTTGTCAGTGATGCTTCTTAAAACCATTTCACTTCATTCTCCAGGATTTCTGGCTTCAGATCAGTAACCATACCAGTGATGTTAAGATATCATCTCACCTCATCCCTATGATAAGAGCCAAGATTTTCTAGTGCAATTTGAAGCTTCTAAAGCTTATCTGTGAATACTCTGACTTCATATTGAGCCTCAGATACTTAATTTCTGTGCAAACCTGGGCAAGTCACTTAACTTCTGTTTGTCTCATTTGCCCTATCTGTAAAATGGGAATGATAATAGCTCCTACCTCCCATGGTGGTTTTGAGGATCAAGTGAGATAATGTTTATAAAGTGCTTAGCACAGTACCTGGTATACAGTTGTTGTTGTAGTTTGTCCCTTGTTCTTGAAGAGGACTGTGACATAAGGGAATTGATGCCATGACTTGCAAGTGAATTGGATTTAAGTGAGGGAGGGCTGTGCAAAGTCCCCAGCCTCACTTTCTCCACCAGAGTCGGACAGCTTGAGTGGCATGATATGGAACAGGATGACTGGAGATGGTCCCAGGTGCAGTGGGAGACCTGGTATGTAGTAAGCACTATATAAATATTGTTTTCATTATTATTTTGTTACTCTAGCCAACAGCTCCCTAGAGGTTGGCATTCTTTGAGGCTCCTAATGCTATGATAAAGGTTGGAGAGTTTGTTTCTGGGTTCCTTCCAGCTACCAAAGGGTTCTAGTTTAATTAAATACGATTTGAGGTGAACACAATTGAGAACATCATCTCCTTCCATGTAACTAATTGTAATCTAAGCTGGGAATAACTGCATAAGGAATGAGGAGAAAAGGAAGGATTTAAGCATTGGCTCAGTGACTCAGTAAGCAGCTCAGTTTAGAGCAAGGTACTTAAACGGTCTAAGCCTTGTATGTTTCTCTTATTCAAAAGTAAGATGACAGGGGAAATATTTTATTTTTTTAAAAAGTGATAGTGTGTCCTTATATACTAACAGTGTAGGAGTATGTTAGAGAAAACAACTGTAAGCTTTAGATCTTTAATTTGATTAGTGCACTGAAGTGTTAGTCTTTACTGATGGAAATTAAAAAAAAAAACAAGTGAAGTCTAACTCAGTTCAATGGCTCATAGACTGTTTGATTTGGGAGGAATTAGCTAAAAGGATTTGGCCCCATTTTTCCTCTTATTATTATTCCTCTAAAATGCCTAAGACTGTACTTGTACAGACCAATCTTAGAATCTCAAAGTTAGGAAGGACCTTAAAAATCTTCTAATCTAACCCATACCCAACCTGCAACTTTTTCTCTGATACAATACTATTAGTTTATTTCCTTTTTGGACATCTCTAATTGTTACAAACCTTTCTTTTATGTCTATCTTAAGTCTAAGGTAGCTAGGTAGCACAGTGGATAGAGTGCTGCACCTGGAGTCCGGAAGACTCATCTTCCTGAATTCAAATGTGACCTCAGACACTTATGTATCTGGGAGAGTCACTTAATTCTGTTTGCCTCAGTTCCTCATTTGAAATATGAGCTGGAGAAGGAAAGGGCAAAGTATTCCAGCATCTTTACCAAAAAACACCAAATGGGATCAGGAAGAGTCTGACACAAATGAAATGACTGAACAACAGATCTAAAGTTTACATCTCTGTGATTCCCCTACCTTACACTTTCTCTCATTGCTCTTAGTTCTGCTCTAGGGGTCTAAACAGAACAAAGCCAATTCTTCTTTAGCCTGATGGCCCTTCAGATACTTGAAGACAGCTAATCTGACCCTCTTAAGTAACATTTTATCCAGAATAATTGAGTAATTGGGTGATATAAATAATCAAAATGTCTTATTTAGCTCAAACTCCTACATTTTTGTCCAAGAATTTTTTTTTAAAAGATCCAAGCATCCAGATAATTCTTTCAACTTTTCATTACATTTTATGGGCCCAGGCATAGATATTGTCTCCAGTATTAATTTAAAATCCTGTAATTCTGTTCTAAAAAACTGTTACTTCTGGATAAGTTTAAAATGCATTATATATAAGTATACTATGAGCTTTTCAAAAAAAATAACTGATTGCTACTTTTGGTAAGTAATTTTATTACTAGAATATCACATTCTTTTAAAAATGTAACAAAAAGCGTAAATACATGACACTTAAACAGAACTTTACAATTCATTGAAATCATAATGTTCTATGTAACCCTCCTTTCTAAGTCTGTATTCATTCAAAGGGGAATTCAAAAAAATTGCTTTTGGTTAAGGCATCTGTCTGGATCAGCCCATTACACAGAGGGACTGGATATATACCTAGAATCCCACCACGTTTCCTACTAAGAGAGTCTTCTCTGACTCTTTTAGAAACATAGCAATGGCCTCTCCTTCCGACTTTTCCCTTGGAAATGAATCATGTAAAAATAGCAGGAAGGATGAGTGTCTCTGGGTAATATCAGAGATTTCCAATACATTATTAACTCATTTGGAATATTGGTATAATATTGCAGGTATTGTAGGGGAGGAGGTAAGGAGGAGCTTCCAGTAAAATTTATGACTGACAGGTTTTGGCAAACCATTTTCCACTAAAGCCACCTCAAGAGTAATAAACAACTACTCCAAATGAAGTAAAAGATTAACCAAAAAATTCTAAAAAGAAATTTCCACAAAGTAATCCCTTCCTCCAAAAAGAAAAGAGGAAACAGTAAAGCACCATATAAGCATGACTGAGGCATCACCCTATGAGGTAGAGGATACTATTATCCCTAATCTAAGAGATGAGGGAATGAACACAAAAATGAGATTAAGTGACCTGCTCATGGTCACACAACTGGTAGGTGTATGAAACAGGAACAGAACCCAGATACATGAAAATGAATGGCCTTGAAAATGGAACCAAAAGGGAAGGATCCACCAAAAGCATTCCCAACTCTGATCTTTCTGTTCACAGATTTCGAGGTATTATAATTCATTAATCAAGTAAGCAATTACTCATAGAATATCCTTTGTAAGGATAATTATAAAGGAGAATTCATCCTTTAAGTGAGGGTCACATTAAATTATTTATCAAGTTTTTCCCTCCTTGAAATTCTTCAAGCCTAATATTTAACTATGGTCTGTGGAGTGATTCCCCAAATTGCCAAGAGACTTTAAGAAGAAATTGCTGGTGTGGTTGCAGTGGTGAGAAGAGGGCCCCTACATTAGCTATATCAAACAAAGAGTCTGAAAAAATAGAAAACCCCTAATAAAATGAAGAAATACTATGAGTAAAAAGAGCCCGAGGAAAGACTTCAGAACAAGGAAATAATTTTTTTGATAATTAGAATTCCAGAAAAGAAAATATATTAGAAACAATGACTCCAAGATTAACTTTAAGGCCTTCTCAAAGAAATGAAAGGATGTATCAAATTAGAGTTCTTGGTGGGAGAAATGAAATAAAAATAGCTTAGAACAAAATCTAGAAAACTATGAATTGTAAAATGGAAGGGACAATTTTAAAATTTAATTAAAATCAAGTGACTGGTCAGTCAATCCATAAGTATTAAGATCTTAATATGTGCTAGGCACTGCATGAAATATTGAAGACACAAAAAGAAAAGTTAAACAGTTGCTACCCTCATGAAACTTGCAGTGGATAGGGAGGGAGGGAAGCATTCCGTACACAAATAAACATATAGAGAATCCACTAAAAAATGAAGAGAAAGCAGTTTTAGGAGGGGGAGCCCTACTGGCAAGAAGATAGTAATGATGAAAGGATACTAGAAAAAAGTAGTTTTTGAGTCTACCACAATGAAAAAGTGAGGAGGGATTGAATTGCAGTTAGTGCCAGGACCACGGTTGGAAGACTGAGAAAATGGAGTTTTGTGTGAACCAACAAAGTAGACCAAGGCCAATGTGAGAGGGGAATGCAAGTGGGGAGAGGAAAGAATAGATGATTGGAAAGGTGGAAAAGGGAATTTTATATTCTCAACAGAGGAGTTTATATTAGATCCTAAAGAAAATAGGAAGTCACTGAAGTTTACTGAGCTGAGGGGTATTTGTGTAAAGGAGGGGAAAAGAAACAGGATCAAACCTACAAAGGCTTTAAAAAAATTACTTAGCATGTGAACAGAGGATGAATTAGAGTGGGGAGAACATTGAGACTGTTAGAAAATTATTTCCTGTTAAAAAAAAATAGTAACATTTCTTTTACCCTCCCCCACCAATTAACATACAATGATTTTCTTTCCTACCCACCTTTCTCACAAATGGGGACAATAAAATGCTCCAAAACAAATAGGCATAGTCAAGAAAAGCAAATTCCCAAATTGGCCAAGTTTGCCTGATGCCCTGCCTTTTTTTCAGTTTTCAACATCCACTTTTATAAGATTTTGAGTTCCAAGTTTTTTCTCCCTCCCTCCCCTCCTCCCTCCCCAAGACAGCATGTCATCTGATATAACCTGTAAATGTACAATGATATTTAATATATTTTCACATTAGTCATGTTGTGAAAGGAAAATCAGAACAAAAGGGGAAAAACCATGAAAAAGACAAAAAAAGAGAAAATAGTGTACTTTGATCTGCAAGCTCCATAGTTCTTTCTCTGGATGTAAGTAGCATATTCCATCATGAACCTATGGTATTGTCTTAAATCACTGTATTGCTGAGAAGATCCAAGTCCATCAGACTTTTTCATTCCACAATATTGTTACTACTGCTCACTTCACTCAGCATCAGTTCACGTAAGTCCAGATTTGTTTTTTTAGATCTGTCTGCTCATCATTTATTATACAATAGTATTCCACTACATTCAAGCACCACAGCTTATTCAGTCATTCTCCAGTTAATGGGTACCGCCTGAAGTTCCAATTCTTTGCCAACACAAAAAGAACTGCTATAAATATTTTTGTACATGTGGGTCCTTTTCCCTTTGTTATGAACTCTTTGGAATTCCAACCTAGTAGGCTGAATCAAAGGGTATGTACAATTTTTCTAATCCTCTAGGCATAATTCCATCTTGTTCTCCAGAAGGGTTGGATAATTCACAACTCCACCAACAGTGCATTATTGTCCCAATTTTCCCTCATCTTCTCCAACATTTATCGTTTTGTTTGTTTTGTCATATTAGCCAATTTGATAGGTATAAGATGGTACTTTAGAATTGTTTTAATTAGCATTTCTCTAATCAGTAGTGATTTAGAGCATTTTTTTGTAAGACTAGAGATAACATTAATTTCTTCATCTGAAAACTGCCTGTTTATGTCATTTCACCATTTATTACTTAAGGATAGAAAACTATTTCAATACTCCAGGTGACAGATGAGGGCCTTAATATTTTTGTTGAAATAGATAATAATGAAATGGGATTAAAAATGTAATGTATCTTAAAGGAGGAACTTTCTTTTCTAAAAATCAATAAGATCTTAGTGAAATATTTTTTCACTGCCTTAACCCATAACTAGGTTGTCTAGTCCTTTATTATAGTTTAGAAGAAATACATGGACAGAGTAAAGTCAGGGACTCAACCCTGCCTTCTATTTCAAATAACTTTAAAAATAATGCCTCAAATTGAATTCTGGAGTGGCAGAAAAAACAAAAGGTTGGTATGATACAATTTTCCAGCCCAAGACAACTCAATGTGTTGGCAGGAAAAGTTGGAAGGACCACAGTGCAGTACAGACCTTACCTTAACAAGTGAGTAACCAGAATTGGGGGTAGCTGCATTGATGGAGGAAGCATCCACAGCTCTAAGCCCACAGATGGTAAGGGGATTGAACAATTGGTCAGAAGGAGGCAACAAGGGACCTTTTGCAAACCCTAGGTATAGGACCCTGTTGCTCTGGTACACTAGGCTTGCAGCTGCAAGGGAGAAAATGACCATGTCACAATTCCAGGGCTAAGAAGAGTTACTCATGAGGGAGGAGGGGTCCTAGTCTCAAGTCCAAGGCAGAAAGGAACACTGATGTTTGCAACCACGTGAAAGTAGGAGACTGAGTCATAATTACAAGGTCATAAAGAACAAAAACAGTTGTGGAGGCAGGGGAGCATGATTTCTGATAACAGATCCAGGATGGAAAAAGGTGATTGTGGTCACTCATAGATCAGAGTGCTGGTCAGGAAATCAGAAACCACACCCACCCTTAGAACATAGGACTTTGGAAGAACGAAAATTTACAGATCCCCAGAACTAGCTCTGAAAACAGCAGTATGAAAAACCTGTAAATTAGGACAGTGCACCCTAAACCCCAGGAGGAGATCTGAACTTGAACATGAAGCTATAAGTCAAGAAATGGGCTGAAAAAGTGAACAAACAAAAATATATCTCTAAACACATAAAAAAAAAGAAAGAACAAACCAATGAATTGTGTATGCAACTTAGAAAAACTAGAAAAAAAATTTGAATTAAACAAATTAAAAATCCTGAGAAATCAAAGATGAGAATAATCAAATCAAATCAAATCAAAAGTATAGTAACAGTTGAACTAATACATAAAATTAGGAGTTAGTTTTAGAAAAAACAAACAATAAATCAGATAAATGATTGGCTAATTTGATTTTTAAAAAAAGAAATAAGAAAACTAAATTACCCATATCAAAAATGAAAACTATGAATTCACTACCAATGAAGAAATTAAAGCAATTATTAAGTGTCATTTTGCCCAATTACATGCCTATAAATCTAACAATCTATGTGAAATAGATTTTTTTAAAAAAAGTTTTAATTGCCCATGTTAGTAAAAGGAATAGAATGCTGAATATACCATAAATGGACTCACTAAGAAAAAAATCATGAGGGTCAGAATGATTCACCAGTGAATTCTAATAAAAATTTCAAGAAAAAATAATTCAAATTTGATATAAACTATTTGGAAAAATAGGCAAGGAAGGAGTCTCACCAAATTCCTTTTATCATACAAATATGGTACTGATGCATACACCATGAAGGGCAAAAACAAAGAACACTGTACATGAGTTTCCCTGATAAATATTGATATAAAAATTTTAAATAAAAATACAAGCAAGGAGATTACAGCAATATATCATAAAGACCATACACTATGAACAGGTAGGATTCATACCAGTAATACAGGACTACCAGGACTGCTTCAATATTAGAAATACTATCAGCATAATTGACCATATCAATAGCAAAATAGTAAAAATATGATTATCTCAATAAATGCAGAAAAAAGCTTTTGACAAAATACAACTTTCATTTCTGTGTTAAAAGCAAAAAAATAAGTAGATTTTTCCTTAAAATGATAAGTAGTATCTACCTAAAAACCATCTACAACAATATCTATAACAGGGATAAGCTAAAAGCCTTCCCAATAAGAACAGAGGTGAAGCAAGGTTGTCCACCACTATTATTCAATATTATTCTAGAAATAGTAACTACAGCAAAAAAAAAATTAAGAAACTGAAGGAATTAGCATAAACAATGAGGAAAGAAAACTATCACCCTTTGCAAAGGAGAATCCTAGAGAATCAACTAAAAAACTAGTTGAAATACTTCAGCAAAGCTTCAGGATACAAATTAAACTCACATCAATCATCTGCATTTCTATATCTCAACAACAAAGTCTACTAGCAAGAAATTGAAAGGGAAATTCTATTTAAAGTAACTACAGACAATGAAAACTACATACCTGCCAAGAAAAACCAAGGAACTCTATGGATGCAATTACAAAATATTTTTCACACACAAATTCAGATCTAAATAACTACAGATTAATTAATTGCTCATGAGTAGATCAAGTTAATATACTAAAAATGACAATTCTGCCTAAATTAGTTTATTTACCCAATGCCATACAAAACTACCAAAAATTATATTGTAGAACTAGAAAAAATAATAGCAAAATTCATCTGGAAGAAGAAAAGGAAAAAATATTAACTGATTCAATGAAAAAAAATGTGAAGGAAGGTGGCCTAGTTTTACCAGAAGTCAAACTGTATTACAAAATGGTAATCATCAAAACAATCTGGTACTAGTTAGGAAATAGAGTGGTGGACCAGTGGAATAGATTAAGTACACAACACACTGTATTAACGCACTGTAACGATCTACTGTTAGACAAACCCAAAGGGCCAAGCTTTTGAAAGGAGAACTCTGTATTTGAGAAAAACTTCTGGGAAAAGTAGAAAACAGTTTGGCAGAAACTAAGTGGATAAACCAACAACTCATACCATATAACAAGATAAGGTTAAAATGAGTAAATGATTTAGATGTAAAAGGTGATATCAGAAGCAAATTAGGGGAGTATGGAATATTTTTCCTGACAGATGTAAAAGGGAAAAATTTATAACCAAAGAAGAGACAGAAAACATTTGTTGTTTTTGTTCAGTCATTTTCAATTTTGTCTTATTCTTCTTGACCACATTTGTTTTGGTTTCTTTTTCTTTCTTTGGCAAAGATACTGGAGTGTTTTGCCATTTCCTTCTTCAGGTCATTTTACAGATGAGGAAACTGAGGCAAACAGGATTATGTGATTTGTCCAAGGTCACACAGCTAGTAAGTATGTAAGGGTGGATTTGGACTCAAGAAGATAGAGTCTTCCCAACTCCAAGACCAGCCCTCTCTCCACTGTGCTATATATCTGATCTAACAGAAAGTGTTATAGGATATAAAATAGATATATTTGATTGCATTAAACTAGTAAAGACTTGTACAAACAAAACCAATGCAACTAATATTAAAAGGAAATAAGAAAATTGGTGGGGAGGGGATTTTACATCAAGTTTCTCTGTTAAGGGCCTCCTTTCTCAAAGATATAGAGAACTGAGTCAACTTTATAACAACATTATGTTTAGAAGAAAACTATGTTTTTCATTACTGCACATGTATGATCTCCACCAAATTGTTTGCCTTCTCAAGGAGGGGTGGAAAGGGAAGGGAGGCAAAGGCTGTGAAACATAAAACTTTAAAAATTATTACAATGATTAATATATATGTTCGGAAAAATATAAACATTTTCAAATAAGAAATTCAAGAAGAATAATTTAGTCTCTGATGAAAGAATACAAAAATAGTTTGAAATAAGAAGCATCATTAGCATTATAAATATAACTAAATAGCTTAACATTGATCTTAATCATTCTTAAGTGTTAAAATTTGGCATTTAATGAATATTTTATCTTTTATATATCATGTACATGATGTATAAAATAACACTATCTCCATGCCAGCTCAGTGGATAGAGCACTGGGTCTGGAGTCAGAAAGACCCACCTTTCTGAGTTCAAATGTGGCCTCAGACACTAGTTGTGTGGCCTTGAACAAGTCATTTAGCCCTATTTGTTTCATTTTCCTTATCTGTAAGTAAATTGGAAAAGGAATGACTAGCCATTCTAGTATCTTTACCAAAAAAACCCCAAATGGAGTCATGAGGTCAGAAATGAATAAAAATGACAATACAACAAAGACTAACTTGGACTTACATAGGGAATGTTATATAAACTATACTCCTGATTGAAAATAAATTTAAGACTGCTTAAAGAAACTTGGACATGATGGAAATGTGCTCTCACTTAGAAGATCAGGAGACTTCCTATTTATCTCAGATTTCTCTGAACTAATTTTCTATAAAATAAAAAATTATTTGTTGATATTTTGGAAAATATACACATGTATGTGCGTGTGTTTGTATATGTATATGTATTTCATAAGCTATTAACAGATAAATGAGTTTGCTCACAGGTATAGACATATATGTATAAATATATATGTATACAGGTATATATGTATAGGTATGTATGTATCTATACACATAGATATATACTAGCACATTCATTTATAAGCCAAAAACCCCCCAATATTAAATGATAAGTAGTCCCAAAACTCTTTGTCTCTGAAATGAATTTAGATTTATAAATACTGTCTACATGCTAGGTGGCACTTTCTTCTTAGGATATTAGCTAACAAATTATTGGGAATATCTACAATTTCATTTGGAATAGTAGATATTCTAAACAATCTATTTCAAAGGCTAAGGGCAAAGTTAGAATTTAATATAAAGAAAATAGAACCTTATTTTAAAAAAAAAAAACCTGGTTCTAGTATAATGTGATTTGTGAGCGAGACTATCCACATTTTAGAATCACAGATTGAGAACTGAAAGGAATCTGAGGTCATCTAGTCGAGCTCTTTCATTTTAAAAATAAGGAAACTGAGTCCTAAGGTTAATTGACTTACCAGGATCACATAAGTAATGAATGACAGATCTGAGAATGTAATCTATGTCTTCTGACTACAAATTCAATGTTCTTTACACCATATTAAAATTTTCATGAGTTTGGATTCATGCAAAATTAAAAATACAAACAAAACAGTATGTTTATAATATTCAATAGTCTTTAATGAACAAGACTTTTTTATAGATTAAAATCTTTATTCCTAAAGTTCCATTGTCTTGTATTATTAAAGAACAAAAATTAATACATTTTCCTGGTGGCAGAAGTATGGAGAGTAGAGGCCTGTGTTTGTTTGCCTGCTGAGCTCAGCCTCAAATCACAATAGCTAGACTTTCTCAAAAGCCCTTTATGTTTATATGTGTGCACAGTTGTTTATTTTTCTTAGGCTACCTTCAAGGCTCCTTAGATTCCCCCACAGTTCTATAATATTTGATTGTGTTTGAAAAGATGTTATAGCTAATCCTTTTTCCAGTATATTTATGCATTTGCTAATGACCATTTATTAAATGTTATTAAAAAGTGTACATCCAGGGGAGGAGCCAAGATGGAGTAGAAAGATACATGTATGCTAGCTCCCAACCCACAGCCCATAAAATACCTGTAAAGAAGAACTCCCAACAAAATCTGGAGCAGCAGAAGCCACAGAACAATGGAGTAGAGGAGATTTCTGTTCCAGAGAGACCTGGAAAGCAGACACTAAAGGTCCGGCACACGCTGGACCCAGAGCAGAACCCAGCCCTACCTTGGCCACACAGCACCGAGAGGAGCAGATCTGAGCAGGCTTCAGGGACAGAATCTCCAGTGGCAGCGCAGGTCCCTCCACCCACAGGTGCCAAAGGTCAGTGAGAGGGTCTTTTCAGCTCACCAACAGGGGAGCAGGGTGGCTCTATAACCCCGTCCCCCTCGGAGGCAGAAGCAGAGGCAGCAGCAGACGGGCTCCCAAAGCAGGCAGGAGCTTCCATTTCGGAAGGTCTCTGCATAAACCTCCTGAGGGAACTGAGCCCTGTGTGGCAGCCCTGCCCCCATCTGAGCACCTGAACTTAATCTCACACTGAATAGCAGCCCCACCCCCGCTGAAAGCCCTGAGGCTGGGAAGCAGCATTTGAATCTCAGACCCCAAGCACTGCCAGGGTGGATCTGGAAGCCAGATGGGTGTGGAGAGGAAACTCAGAGGTCAAGTAACTGGCTGGAAAAATGCCCAGAAAAGGGAAAAAAAAATAAGACTATAGAAGGTTACTTTCTTGGTGAACAAATATCTCCTCCCTTCCTTTCAGATGGGGAAGAACAAGGCTTACTATGAGGGAAAGACATAGAAGTCAAGGCTTCTGTATCCCAAACATCCAAAATAAATACCCCATGGGCTCAGGCCATGGAAGAGCTCAAAAAGGATTTTGAAAATCAAGTTAGAGAGGTGGAGGAAAAACTGGGAAGAGAAAAGAGAGACATGCAAGAAAAGCATGAAAAGCAGGTCAACACCTTGCTAAAGGAGACCCAAAAAATGCTGAAGAAAATAACACCTTGAAAAATAGGCTAACTCAATTGGCAAAAGAGGTTCAAAAAGCCAATGAGGAGAAGAATACTTTCAAAAGCAGAATTAGCCAAATGGAAAAGGAGGTTCAAAACCTCCCTGAAGAAAATAGTTCTTTCAAAATTAGAATGGAAGAGATGGATGCTATGACTTCATGAGAAACCAAGAAATCACAAAACAAAACCAAAAGAATGAAAAAATGGAAGAGAATGTGAAATATCTCATTGAAAAAACAACTGACCTGGAAAACAGCTCCAGGACAGAAAATTTAAAAATTATGGGACTACCTGAAAGCCATGATCAGAAAAAGAGCCTAGACATCATCTTTCATGAAATTATCAAGGAAAATTGCCCTGAGATTCTAGAACCAGAGGGAAAAATAAGTATTTAAGGAATCCACAGATCACTGCCTGAAAGAGATCCAGAAAAAGAAACTCCTAGGAACATTGTGGCCAAATTTCAGAGTTCCCTGGTCAAGGAAAAAATATTGCAAGCAGCTAGAAAGAAACAATACAAGTACTGTGGAAATACAATCAGGATAACACAAGATCTAGCAGCCTCTACATTAAGGGATCGAAGGGCATGGAATAGGATATTCCAGAAGTCAAAGGAAGTAGGACTAAAACCAAGAATCACCTACCCAGCAAAACTGAGTATAATACTTCAGGGGAAAAAATGGTCTTTCAATGAAATAGAGGACTTGCAAGCATTCTTGATGAAAAGACCAGAGCTGAAAAGAAAATTTGACTTTCAAACACAAGAATGAAGAGAAGCATGAAAAGGTGAACAGCAAAGAGAAGTCATAAGGGACTTACTAAAGTTGAACTGTTTACATTCCTACATGGAAAGACAATATTTGTAACTCTTGAAACTTTTCAGTATCTGGGTAGTGGGTGGGATTACACACATACACACACACACACACACACATACGCACACACACACAGAGACAGAGAGCACAGAGTGAATTGAATAGGATGGGATCATATCTTAAAAAAATGAAATTAAGTGGTGAGAGAGAAATATACTTGGAGGAGAAAGGGAGAAATGGAATGAGGCAAATTATCTCTCATAAAAGAGGCAAGCAAAAGACTTTTTAGTGGAGGGAAAAAGAGAGTAGGTGAGAGAAAAACATGAAGTTTACTCTCATCACATTCCACTAAAGGAAGGAATAAAATGCCCACTCATTTTGGTATGAAAACCTATCTTACAATACAGGAAAGTGGGGGAGAAGGGGATAAGCAGGGTGGGGGGGATGATGGAAGGGAAGGCAGTGGGAGGAGGGAACAATTTGAAGTCAACACTCTTGGGGAGGGACAGGATCCAAAGAGAGAATAGAAGCAATGGGGGACAGGATACGATGGAGGGGAATACAGTTAGTTTTAGACAACACGACTATCATGGAAATCATTTGCAAAACTACACAGATATGGCCTGTATTGAATTGCTTGCCTTCCCAAAGGGAATGGGTGGGGAGGGAGGGAGGAAGAGAAGTTGGAACTCAAAGTTTTAGGAACAACTGTCAAGTACTGTTCTTGCTACTAGGAAATAAAAAATACAAGTAATGGGGTATAGAAAGTTATCTGGCCCTACAGGACAAAAGAGAAGATGGGGACAAGGGCAGGGAGGGTTGATAGAAGAGAGGGCAGATTGGTGATAGGGGCGATTAGAATGCTCGGTGTTTTGGGGTGGGGGCAGGGGACAAATGGAGAGAAAATTTGGAACCGAAAATTTTGTGAAAATGAATGTTGGAAGTTAAAGAAATAAATGTTTTAAAAAAGTGTACATCTTATATGAATATAATGTATAATAGGAAACAGGAAAAAAGCCAAAGGGAATTTTGGTAGGAAATTTAGGGACTCTGGTATGTTTCTTAAATCCCAAATGTTATTTATTTGCTAGAAGATGATTATCTTATAAAAGTTTGTGGGGGCAAATCTTAGAGATTCTATTGGATATCCCATTTAAATCTGTGACTCAGGCACTGAGAAATGATATATGTGAACTATGCCCTCTGTCACAGGTATCTCCTGCTTATTCCACACAGCTGTGTGACCCAGGGCAAGTTATGGAACCTCCTTGTGTGCTTTAGTTACCTTGTCTGCCATATAAAGGGGTTGACAGAGATTTGTATTTCTCAACATTTTTCCCCGCCATGATTCTAAGTATAGTTTTGTAACCCTAAGGCCTCAAAGGAAAATAGGCAGTATCTATTATTCAAAACTGTAGTGCATATGATACACTTTCTGGTGATTAATCAACCAATCTGCAAGCATTTATTTAGCTCCTTCTAGGTGCCAGGCAAGGAGAGAAGAACTGCCATGCTAATAAAAATTTGGAAAACTTGACCTCAAAGAATTTATGAGGAATATGGATTCCTGCTAGTTGTGGATAGCTGCAGACAAAATCAATCTACTCTCCAATCATCAGTTAAATAGAATTCTTAATTTGGAGACTGAATAGAACTTGTTTTGAAAATAGCTTTTGTGGGAGATAATTTATCAAGTTTGTTACTAGTTAACCTACTTTCTGGGGTTCATATTTTTGGATTCATATTCTAGGACTTTTATTCTACACAAAAGCAAAACAAAATGAAGGGCCATGAACTGGTGTACTCCTATCAGTATATAGGACCCAGAGTTATTCCAATGTAGCTTACTATTCTACTTCAAATAAGGCTAAGACTTTGGGGGATTATTGAAGAGGTATTGTTCACCAGTACCATCATTTCAGACATGAATTTCATGCAGTCATCAACCTGGTAGGGACTTCAATCAAATCTTACAGACCTATGCTATCTATTTTGACCATTTCATGCCTCACTCATCCTGAACATATACTTTGTCTTCGTCCGGCACAGTTGTTAAAGTGATATACCTGGAATCAGGAAGACACAAGATCAGATGTGATCTCAGACACCAGAAATTCACTTAACCTCTGTTTGCTTCAATTTTCTCATCTGTAAAATGGAGATAATAATTGCACCTACCAACCAGGATTGTTGTGAGAATCAAACAGCTCATAATTGTACAGCACTCAATACATAGGAAGTACTATATAAGTATGATCTGTTAGTTATCATTATAATAGCATCGTCTTTGGTCCTTTTGATCCTCGACTGTTGTCCCAGTCTACCAATGCTGTTCTGGCTTTACTTCTCTCCCTTCACAGCCTCAAACCAGAAATTAGATATTTCAATATGGTGCTCTCTGACAACTTAAAATCTTTTACCTTTTCCTGCTTCTAATTCTTAGCTCCAAATTTTATTTTTTTAATTTATAGAGTAAAAAAAGCATTTCCATAGCAGTATAATAAAAAATGATTGCACAAAACTCCAAATCTATTATGCATAACTTCCTATTCCTTTTAAATATATTACAAAGTTGTCATATAAATTTCTTTTTCTCTCATTTTTCTTCACCCCCCACTCTGCTGTACAGATGGCTACCATGAGACACAAATAGGTATATGGTATATGTATATACGCACATATACATATATGTATAGGTATATATTTATATATGTAAAATTATTTCATACATACTTCTATTTATCAGTTCTTTCTCTGGATGCAGATAGTATTTTTCTTCATATGCTCTTCATATGTCAATTTGGGCATTTATAATAGTTAAAATAACATTCATTCGAAGTTATTTTTAACAACTTTGTTGTTACTGTATACAATATTTTCTCTTCATTTCACTCTTCATTATTTCATGCAAGTCTTTCCATGTTTCGCTAAGATCACTGAGCTCATCATTTCTTATAGCACAGTACTATTCCATCACAATGACGTAACACTACCAGTTCAACCATTCCCCAACTGACAGGCATCCTGCAATTTCCATTATTTTGCTACCACAAAGAGAGCTGCTATAAACATTTCAGAACATATACATTGTTTCTCTTTTTTCTTAGTCATTTTTCGAAATAGACCTAACAGTGGCATTGCTGGGTCAAAGGGTATAGACAATTTAATAACTCTTTGAACATAATTTCAGATTGTTCTACAAAAATGGTTGTATCAGTTTGCAATTTAAGGGTCCCAATTTTTCCATATCACCTCCACATTTTTCATTTTACCCCTTAATTATTTTAGTCAATCTGATAAGTGTAAAATGATATATCATGATTGTTTTAATTTCCATTTCTCTAGTCAATAATGATTTAGAGCATTTTTATATGACTATAAATATTTCAGTTTGTTCACTGGAAAATTTGCTGTTCATATCCTTTGATGATTTGTCAGTTGAGAAATGACTTATATTATAATAGATTTTACAAAGTTATTTATATATTTGAGACATGAGACCTTTATCTGAGAAACTGTCTATAAAATGATTTCTGCAATTTTCTTCTTTCCTTCTGATCTTGGCTACCTTTATTTTATTTGTACAAAATCTTTTTAATTGAATGTAATTAAAATGATCCATTTTACTTGTAACTTTGCTCTCTATCCCTTGTTTATTCAAAAATTACTCACTTCTCCATAAATCTGATAAGTAATGTCTCAGCTCCAAATTAACTCTCTCATCTGCCTCTTCTGTTCCCAAGAACAGATTGAACACAAGCTAGCATCCTATATTCCTCCTGCTTTCATTGCCAAATATCTATAAAGAATGTCCTTCACTCATTACTTCTATTCATTGATGGCTTCACAATCCTGACAGTTACACACTCTTTAAACCTCACAGATATCTTTGACTCTTCCCTTGCTTTCATTTCTAATTGAATCAATAGTCAAGTGCTATTAGTGACTTCCAGAAAACTTCTTGCATTTATCCACTGCTCTTCATTCACAGTGCTGTCACCTCTCACCTGGAGAATAATAATTGTCTTTTGGATCACTCCCCCATTGTTGTTCATTGAACTACATACAGTGGGCAGACAAAAATCTTTCAAAAAGCCAGTGTTTTCTCCACCTTAGAATCTTTTTGGTAATTGGCACTGGGATTCTTGGCTGGCCTGATTCTGTTGAATAAACAGGTACTTTTGATCAAGAGGGAGATATAGTTAACGGAGACCAGAAAGTATATGGAATTTGGAATTTCTAGTTTAGCATGAACATAATAATCCTCAGAATGACTTCTCGAAATTGTGAATACCATCCTTAACAATAATACCAGAAAGAGAAGATATATGGATATTCTCAAAAAAGTGGAAAGCAATGAGTCACCTATTTATGGGCTCTATTTGAGTCTATTTTGATGCAACGATATATGTATTTCCCAAGTCCTAGGAGAAGTAAAGGAGAGGAGGAAGTAGGAAGGAAGGAGGTGAAGAAAAGAGAGGGGAGAGAATGGAGAATGAAGGGATAGAAAGAAGACAGAGAGAAAGGGAGAGGGAGGGAAATGGAGGAGTGGAGAGAGAAAGTGGGGGGGGGGGGGAGAGAGAGAGAGAGAGAGAGAGAGAGAGAGAGAGAGAGAGAGAGAGAGAGAGAGAGAGAGAGAGAGAGAGTTTTACTCTTTGTTTGTCTGGCAGGTAAGGAGAGTCATGTTCCCAATGGCTGCTAGGCTGCCCGGGAAAGGAAAGTGAGGAACCAGAAAGGACATTAGAAAAGTATTATCTTATTTCTCTTCCTCTTTCTATCAGAAAGAAAAGGGAGAAAAACTGAACTGGTCAGGAACAATCTTCTCAGAAGATTTGTATCATTAAACTCTGCTAACTACTCATCTTAGCACCCCCAAAACTGGAGGCAACATTTTACCCATGCATTAAAAATTCTATACTGAATCTCTGGGGGACCTCATTTTAAAGGGATTAATTAGTTTTAAATGTGAGTCAGACTTTTTCTAAAACAACAGAATTCATCATGAATATTATCATGAATCTTGAGATGAATTAACTTGGTAAATTATCTGTTTTTTCCTTTCTGTTCTATCCAATCAAATCCAGTCTTTCTAAATCATTCCAACCCAATAATTCAACAACACGCTTTGCATGCAAGACAAATGACATATGACCTCCTCCCAATCCTTTATCCTTATTCCTCTCCAAGCATACTCCCACCCAATTCATGAATATTTTACCGCAGCCTACCATATGCTTTGGGACCTCCACTCAATCCTCAATACACACCCTGCCCCCAAACACACACATACATTTTTGCCCTTTTAACCAACATTGCTTCTAACTCCAAGCTTTATCAGGAATCTAACTCTCTCCCGAGATTATTCTATCCCAAATAGTCCTCTTTACTAGAAGCTAATCCTCCTACTTGATTCTAGAGTCAGTTAACATTAACGTTTAATTAGCTATTCTCCTAGAATTCTTTGCCCTTCTGATTTTCTGTCCATTTATACTTGTTAATTATCGTGGTATTTTCATATTATATGCTTCTGCTCCAAGGATTATGGATATTACTGGATGAAAAAGATCATAGAATCTAGCTGCTTTTTCCCCTCTATAAATTTAGATTCCTTAACTTGAACTGGACCTTCAACATTTTCCAACCTTTATTCTACTCTTTCTGATTTCCTGAATCAGTCTTCACAGTATCAGTTCCAAGTGATTTCTTCTCTCCTCTCACTCCTCTCCTATCTCAACCCTACCCCAAATACATGCAGCATATTACTCAGTTTTATACTTAATTGACAAAATTGAAGTCACTTTGTGTGAACTCCTTCAGGCCCGATTCATTCCTCAAAGCTAGCATCATCATACTTCTTTTCTCTTTCCCTTTACTCATGGAAGATGAAACTTGCTACCTCTCAATAATGCTAATTTTTACATTTGTATCCTTGGTTCTATTCCATTTTGAATCCTTTAGCAGCTCCTGCACTCATCTCCATCCCCTCACTCATTTTCAATTGCTCTATCTCCATTGGTACCTAGTTCATAACCAACAAAATTGTTTCCTAATCCAAGGTCTTCCTTTGGCTCTTCTACCTCATTTTTCTTTGTTTCATCTCTCTATTCTACCTCTACTTCCCTGTTACTTACTTTCTTCTCAAGTCTTTGGAATAGGTTCCTGCTTCTACTTCTCTACTAAAATTGTACTCAAAACAAAGTCAAGTGCAAGTCATGTCATCACTTCTCTGATGGCATGGTCTTTGGCAATGAAGGACGAACACAATAATCCGTGAGTAGATGAAGCTGCCTTAATATAGGGACCCAGCAAGCTGGGTAAGTCAGGTCCTCCTCTCCTGTCTGTCTCCCCCTCCCCTTCCTTCTCCTCTCCAAAGGAAGGAAAATTTGGATGGCCAAAAGATGTCCAGTTAACTTGAGTTTTACTGGCTAGATTCTTTTTTATCCTTTCCTTTCCTTTCCTTTCCTTTCCTTTCCTTTCCTTTCCTTTCCTTTCCTTTCCTTTCCTTTCCTTTCCTTTCCTTTCCTTTCCTTTCCTTTCCTTTCCTTTCCTTTCCTTTCCTTTCCTTTCCTCTCCTCTCCTCTCCTCTCCTCTCCTCTCCTCTCCTCTCCTCTCCTCTCCTCTCCTCTCCTGTCCTTTCCTTTGCCTTTCCTTCCCAAAACCTTAAACCTACTACACTCTGAAGCACATATACTGGAGGACACTAGTTATCTACCTAAGGGCTCTCTTCTGGACTCTCCTGGCTTATGAATGATTTTCAGTAGTAACTGCTACTATTTCCCTCCCAGTCTGCTGTCTTTCTTTTTCTTTGCCTCATTAAAGGGTCCATCCCCCCTGGCTACTTCTTAAACAGGCCTATTCAATGAATGAGTGTTACCTTTCCCTAAGTGAGTACCTAAATAGACCTTGGCCTAAAGGGGGCCAAGGTCTCCCAGTGCACCCTGGGTTATCTCCAGTCATCCTGATGAATGTACGGTCACTGGTTTCAGACAGCTCTGGAGGAGAAATGAGGCTGGTCACCTGCACATCCCTCCCTCACTCAAAACAAGGTCAAGTGCAAGTCATGTCATCATTTCTCTGATAGCATGGTCTTCTTCAGCAATGAAGGACTAGAACAAAAAAAACAAACAAAAACAGTAACCGAAACTGCTCTCTCAAAGGTTAAGAATGATTTCCAACCCCTAGACCAAATGATGTTTTTCCAATCCTCACCACTCTTGATGGCATCATAGCTTTTGACACTTACCACTTCTTACTACTGTATAATTTCTTCCCCTTTGCTTTCAGAAAAATCACTCTTAAGGTTTTCTTATTTAGCTTTCTAAATATCACTTTCTCTTCTTCATTGACCCTTCCTAAATTTTAATGTGAATTTTCATCAAGTATCTTTTCTCAGTCACATGTTTCTCTTTTCACTCAGTGATTTGAAAATTTAATTTGTTCCTGAGTTTCAATGACCACTTTCATAAAAGTGATTCACAAATTTTTATCTCTAATCCCTATCTGTATTCTGAACTATACACTGTTGTCTTTAGTGGTCTACCAGAAGTCTTTTGTTATTGGTGTAGCAAATTCAAACTACAGATGAACTAAAACATTCTTCTCCTTATGACTTAGTTTTCTGTCTTTGGTCCCACCAATCACCATCTCCCATGTACAAAGTCTTGTAATTATCTTTGATTTTTCTCTCATCCTCACCTTTCATACACATAATAGTTCCTGTATTTGTTCTTCCTTTCTATTTTCATTTTCACCACCTTAATACAAATCAAGACTTCTTTCTTATTTACTGGAGTATTGCAAAGCATCTCCCTGACTCATCTTTCTTGTCTCTTCAATCTAACCTCCATACTCTTGGAAGAATAATTACTATTATTCATATATCTATCTACTAGTTACCTCAAAAATTAGTGGCTCTCTGTTGACTATTAGTTAAAATTTAAACTCCTTTACCTGATACTCAAGGCCCTCCTACCTCTAGCCTAATCACATATTACTCCCAATCTACACACTATTCTTTCAGATAGATATTCTCCATTCCTCCAATATGGAATGAACTTGTCTACCTCTGAGCCTTTGCTTATTCTGTTCCCTAAACTTGAGTCTTTCTTTCCCTCTCTTCACCTTGCTTTTCCCACCAGTCCTTCGAGGTTCAATTCAAATACCATCTTCTTTATGAAGCATTCCTTTACCCTGCAACCTGCCCTCTCCAGTTTTTCCTTCTGAACTCATGATCCTCTAATACAGTTATCAGGTAGAATTTTGCATTCTAATGTTACTTATTTGTCTTCCTCTTAGTATAGTGCAAACTCCATGAGGGCAGGGAAGGAATATTTAATCTTTGAAAATTCTCTAAGAGCTAACACCATGTTATTCACATAGTAGAAAAATAAGTTTGTTAAAATAATCAATTGAATGAACACATGCAAGAGATGGAATTGAAGCTACTGACTGCCCAATATAGTTTTGATCTATTACAAAACATTGTGGAACCACTTTATCATCTTATAAAAAAGGCATTCTTTGGGATTTAATTAGCCAGTGGTCATTTATTCTAAAACACAGGATAGTGACTTTTTAAAAGCTTATTTATTTATTTTTAGTTTTCAACATTCACTTCCACAAGATTTTAAGTTCCAAATTTTCTCCCCATCTCTCCCCTCCCCCTGATCCAAGACACTGTACATTCTGATTACCCATTCCCCCAATCTGCCTTCCCTTCTATCACACTCATCTCTTCCCTTATCCCCATCTTCTCTCTTTTCTTGTAGGGCAAGATAGATTTGTATATCCAATTACCTATATTTCTTATTGCCCAGTTGATGCAAAAACAAATCTCAACATTTGTTCCTAAAATTTTGAGTTCCAACTTCTCTCCCTCCCTGCCTTCACACCCATCCTCACTGAGAAGGCAAGCAATTCAAATAGGCTATATATGTGTTATTTTGCAGATTTCCATAATACGCATGTTGTGTAAGACTAACTATATTTCCTCCCATGCTATCCTGCCCCCCATTTATTCTATTCTCTCTTTTGACCTTGTCTATCCCCAAAAATGTTGACGTCTAATTACTCCCTCATCACATTTGCCCACCCTTCTATTATCTCCCACCCCAATTATCTCCTTCTCCCCTACTTTTCTGTAGTGCAAAATAGATTTTCATACCAAATTGAGTGTGCATGTTATTCCCTCCTTAAGTCAAATGTGATGAGAGTAAATATCACTTTTTACCTCTCACCAACCCCTTCCCCCTCTATTGAAAATTTGCCCCATTCCATTTCTCCCTTTCTCCTCCTGTATCCCTCTCTCACCTCTTAATTTTATTTTTTAGATATCATCCCTTCCTATTCAACTCACTTTGTGCTCTTTTCCTGTATATATGTATGTGTGTGTGTGTGTGTATGTGTGTGTGTACGTGTATAATCCCCCCAACTACCCAAATACTGAGAAAAGTTTCAAGAGTTACAAATATTATCTTTCTATGTAGGAATGTAAACAGTTCAACTTTAGTAAGTCCCTTATGTTTTCTCTTTCTTGTTTACCTTTTCGAGCTTCTCTTGATTCTTGTGTTTGGAAGTAAAATTTTCTATTCAGCTCTGATCTTTTAATCAACAATGCTTAAAAGTCCTCTATTTTATTGAATGAAGATTTTTTTCTGTTTTGCAGTGGTAGGTGATTCTTGGTTTTAATCCTAGTTCCTTTGACTTCTGGAATATCATATTCCAAGTCTTTCGATTCCTTAAAGTAGAAGCTGCTAGATCTTGTGTTATCCTCAATTTATTTCCACAATATTTGAATTGTTTCTTTCTAGCTGCTTGTAACATTGTCTCCTTGACTTGGAAACTCTGGAATTTGGCTACAATATTCCTAGGAGTTTCTCTTTTCAGATCTCTTTCAGGAGGTGATCAGTGGATTCTTTCAATATTTATTTTACCTTCTGGTTCTAGAATATCAAGGCAGTTTTCCTTGATAATTTCTTGAAAGATGATGTCTAGGCTCTTTTTTGATTGTGGATTTTAGGTAGTTCCATAATTTTTAAATTGTCTTTCCTGGATCTATTCTCCAGGTCAGTTGATTTTCCAATGAGATATTTCACATTGTCTTCTCTTTTTTCATTCTTTTGGTTTTGTTTTGTAATTTCTTGGTTTCTCATAAAGTCATTAGCTTCCATCTACTCCATTCTAATTTTTTAAAGAACTGTTTTCTTCATTGAACTTTTGAACCTTCTTTTTCATTTGGATAATTCTGCTTTTTAAAGGATTCTTCTCCCCATTGGCTTTTTGGACCTCTTTTGCCAATTGAGTTAGACTGTTTTTAAAGGTGTTATTTTCTTCAGCATTTTGTGCATCTCCTTTAGCAAGCTGTTGACCCACTTTTCATGATTTTCTTGCATTGTTCTCATTTCTCTTCCCAAGTTTCCCTTGACCTAGCTTACTTGATTTTCAAAATCCTTTTTGAGCTCTTCCATGGCCTGAGACCATTGCATATTTATTTTGGAGGTTTGGAATTAAGAAGCCTTGACTTTTAGGTCTTCTTCTAATAGTATGCATTGTTGTTCATCATCCAAAAGGATGGAAGAAAATACTTGTTCACCAAGAAAGTAGCCTTCTATAATCTTTTTTTTTTCCATTTTTTGGGATTTTTTTCCCAGCCAGTTACTTGGCTTTTGAGTCCTTTGTTGAGAGGAGGGTATACTCTAGGTACCTCTAAGTTCCCAGTTCCTCCAAGGTGGCACAATCAAAGGAGAGAACTTTGCTCATCTCCTGATCTGCCTTCTCATCTGGGAGCAGCCACAAGCACTCTTTTCTGCCCAGGATCTCTGAGTATAATTCCCTTTTCAGATCTTCCACCAGCTCTGCCAAACCAGCCAGAGCTCCTCCTCACCCCAGGAATGCCACTCATATATATGTCTATATGTCTCAGGACTGAGATCCAGATCAGTCGTGCGATTCACCCAGGGGTTTTAGGCTGAGGGCTCATAAAATGGATGCTGTGCCGCAGCAACTGCTGCCACCCTGGAGCTGCCAGGGCCAGACCACTTTCCTTTCTCACTCTGGTGAGAGAGCTTTCTCACTGACCTAACATTATAGTAAATCTCACATAAAAGAGGCAAGAAAGAGTTTTTATAGTAGAAGTGAAGGAGGGGGAGATGAAAGGAAATAAATAAACCTTACTCTCATGGGATTTGGCTTAAGGAGGGAATAACATACTCAATTGGATATGGAAATCTCTTTTACCCTGCAGGAAGATAGTGAAAAGGGGATAGGAGGGGGAAGATAATAGAATGGAAAACAAATTGAGCAAAGGGAAAATCAGAAGCAAATACTATTGTGGGAGGACAGGTCAAGGGAGAGAATGGAATAAATGGAGGGCAGGATAGGACAGAGGGAAATGTGGTTAGTCTTTTACAACCTAACTATTATGAAAGTGCTTTGCAGTGTTACACATGTGTGACCTATATTAAATTGCTTGATTTTTAAATGATGGTGGGTGAGGAGGGAGGAAGGGAGAGAATATGGAACTCAAAGCTTTAGTAATAAATGTTAAAAATTATTTTAGAATGCAGCTGAGATACAAAATGTACAGGCAGTGGGGTATAGAAATCTATTTTTCCCTATAGGAAAACAGAGGGGAAGGGATGGAAAAAGGGAGGGTAATAGAAGGGAGGACAGACTGGAGGAAGAAGTGGATGCAGTGCATGGTGTCCTGGAGTGGGGACATGGGGAGAGATCGGGAGAAATTTTTCAGTTCAAATTCTTGTGGAAGTGAATGTTGGAATGTGAAAAATAAATTGTATATTTAAAAAAGAATTAAAAAGGAAATGAATTTAATCTAACACTAAAAGAATAAGCAATTCTAATACTGCATAAATGGAATGTAACAATAAGACAAGAGGACATCTATTCAATTTACTTCCATAATAGTATAAGATCTTGATATTTAAACCAAATATTGAGAAAGAAAAGAAAAAAACTATAGAACAATACCTCCTAATGAATATTTAAAAAACAGTATTAGTAAATAGGCTACAATAACACATGAAAACAATTGTACTTTATGAACAGGTTGAGTTTTATAGCAGGGATGCATGGCTAGTTCAACATAGAGAAGACTATAAATATAATAATATCAATAGTATAAAAATGAAAGTCATATGAGTATATAAATAGATCCTGACAAAACTTTTGAAAAAATTAAATGCTTATTCCTCTGAAATACTTTTAAAATATGAAGAATAAATGAACATTTCTTTTCCATAGTAAACAGAGTTTATCTAAAGCCAAAACTAAATATTTCATATACACACACACACACACACACACACACACACACAAACATATATATTGGAGAAAAAAGAGACTTCTTTGTTTAGATCATGGATAAAGGCAACATAACCATTTTCATCACTAACACTTAACAGATGCTAATTATAGCAATGAGAGAAGAAAAAGAAATTTAAAAAATAAGCATAGACAAGGACAAAATAAAATTATCATATTTTGTAGATGATATGAACGTGATTAAAAAATTATAATAGCTTCAGCAAATTTTCTGAATATAAAATAAATACATATTTAACATCAACATTTTAATAGACAACCAAGAAAACTCAGCAAGAAAAACTAGAAAGAGAAAATCTATTCCAAATAATTACAGAAGCTGTAAAATTTTTGAGACTATATCTACCTTTATTCAGTCAAAGATTATATAACTATATTTATAATATATACCTATATTATTTATGTCTATATGATATATGCAACACTATAAAGTGTATAACTACCTATAAAATGCTTCTAGAAGAAATGAAAATAGAAGTAAATGTTGGAAAAATATTCATTGTTCATTCATAGCTTGAACCAATAAAAATTAAAATAATACCAAAATTGATTCACCTATTCAATGGCGTACTAAGTAATCCCAAAAGGATATTTTATAAATCTTGAAAAATGTAACTCATGTAGTAGAATTAACATTCATGTGTAATAATGAAAAAAGTGAGAAGGAATGGAAGATAAGTATCAGATCTCAAACTAAACTAAAAAGCAGTAACTATTAAAACAATTTAGAGATAGAACAGATCCTATGGAACTGGACAAATTACTGAAGAAACTATGAACTCTTATGGAACATTTTTAAAAAATATAGCCAAAGTATATACTTATTTTGCAGTACCACATGGAACTCTTACAAAAATTTTAACATGTATTATAGAGATATTATAAAAAATTAAAAGGCAGAAATAGTTAATTCATCATTTACAATCCATTATGCAATAAAAACAATAATTTGTTCAGGGACTAGAAACTAAAAGTTCAGGCCCAAATGGAGTTAGAACAATGAACTCATAAGTAATTAGTAGGTCAAAGAAAAAAATCATAGAGATAATAATTTGAAATAAAATTATAATGATATGAAAAATATACCACAATTTCTGGGAGGCAGTGAAAGCATTCTCAGGGGGGAAATCATTTCTCTAAACACATACATTAACAAAATTTAAAAAAGAAAAGAATAATGAATTGTATATGCATTAAAAAAAACCTAGAAAGCCAACCAGGAAACAGAAATAAAAATTGCCATAAAGCAGATTTTAAAATTGAAACCATAAAAATACTTAATAAAACAAAAAAACTTGGAGCTTGAAAAGATTAATAAAATTGAAAAAATATTTAGCTAATCTGAGTAAAAAGGAAGAGGGTAGAAAATCAAAGCAGCAAATGAACTTGGTAAAATCACAACAAAACTAGGATGAAGAGAATAATAACATATTATACAGTTATATGTTAACAAAACTGAAAAATAAAAGAAATAGAAACAATCTTCAAAAATATAAAACACTAAAATTATCAGAAGGTCAAAGAAGCATCTTAAAAACCCAACCTTAAAAGAAGAAATGGATCTGACTGTAAAAGAACTGCCTAAGACAAAAACAAACAAAACTCATGGGACTGATGGATTCACAGAATTCTCTTAAATTTTGAAAGATAACTGGTACTAATACTTCATGAATTATTTTCAAAAATTTTGAAATCATCCTGTCAGAATTCTTTTATGAAACAAATATACTTCTAATACCAAAATAAGGGAGAGATAAAGCATAGAAAGAAAACTACAGACTAGTATCACTAATGAATATAAACTTTAAAATTTTAAATAAAATCCTCTCAGATTGAAATGATTTATCCAAGAAATTATTCATTATATTGAGTGAGATTTATACCAGGATTCCAGAGATGTCTCAACACTAGAAACAATCAGAATGATTAATCATATCAAAAGTAAAACATCTACATGATCTGTACATTTCAATAAATGCAGGCTGTAACAAAATGCGGTTGTATTTTATGCTAAAAATCCTGCAAACTATAGAAACAGAGGTACCTTTTAAAATCTCATAAAGAGTTTCATCAAAAACCAAAAGCAACCATCATATACAATGGAGATACACAAAAACTTTTTCCAGTAAATACAGAAGTGAAGCAATGATACCCACTTCTCCATACGATTATTAAATATGTTTCTGAAAGACTATCCATAGTGTTGACAAGAGAAAAAATCAACACATAAAAATGGGTAAAGAGGAGATTTGACTTACATGCTGATGATAAGATGATTTGCTTGGAAAATTCCAATCAACCCACAGAATGCTAATCAAGGCAATTATAAGTTTTGGGAAAATTGCAGACTATAAATTAAATCTTCAGAAACAATGTTTCTATATAACAGTAAGAAAATTCCAGAAGCAAAAATGGAAGGGGAGATACCATTGCAAATAATTACAAAACGAATAAAATAAAATAAAATAAAAATATGGGGTCAACCTACCAAAGCAGAGAGTGGATTTGTATAGATTCAATTACAAAACATTCTTTAAAGAAAACAAGTGAACAACTAAAATAGTGGAGGAATATTCAGTTCTTATAGCTAGGCCATGTGAAAAGAATAAAAGTCACAATATTTTCAAAGTTAATTTACACTTTTAATGCTATACCATTCAAATTACCAAGGAGAAATTATACACACATACACACATGTGTGAATACAAATATATATATATGATATATATATATATATACATATTTATATACATTTAATTTTCAGATTTTCTCCCTGAATCTAGGTACTCTACCATGCATTGTGAACACAAAAAATATTGTACCTATTATACCTGTGAATTCATACAAAATGTATTTGCACATTAGTGAGACCACAAAAAAGAAGAAGCAAGGAAGATAGAGTGAAAAAAATGCTTTAATCTTCACTCAGAATTCAATTCTTTCTCTGGAGATGGATAACATTTTTAATTGAGTACTCTGCAATAGTCATTCTTCACTGTAGTGATCAGAGTAGCTAAGTCTTTTAGAGTTGATTATGGTTGAAAAATTGCTGTTGCTGGTTACTATTCTACTGGTTCTGATCATTTTACTTCACATGTAACTCTTCCAAAGTTTTTCTCAAACTATTACGTTCCTATTTTCCTATAACGCAACAGTATTCCATCAAAATCATCACAACTTAATCACATTACCCAGTTGATAGACATCCCCTCAATTCTGAATTCTTTGACACCACAATAAAAGAATTACTATAAATATTTTTGTGCAGATTCATCCTTTTCCTTTTCCTTGGATGTCTTTGGGGCATAGACCCAGTAGAGGAAATGCTATGTCAAAGGGGATGCACAATTTTATAGCACTTGAGGCATGGTGCCAAATTGTATTCCAGAATGGTCCAGTTCATAACTCCATCAATAGTATATGTGTCCCCATTTTTTCCACATCTCCTCCAGCACTTGTTCTTTTCCATTTGTATCATGTTAGATCATGTATTCATCCTTTGTTGCTGAAGAAGACCATGACATCAGAGAAATGATGACATGACTTGCACTTGACTTTGTTTTGAGTGAAGGAGGGCTGTGCAGGTGACCAGCCTCACTTCTCCTTAAGAGCCATCTGAATCCAGTGATCAGATATTCATCAGGATGACTGGAGACGACCCAGGATGGGGCAATTGATGTTAAGTGACTTGCTGAAGGTCACACAGCTAGTGAGTGTCAAGTGTCTGAGGTGAGATTTGAACTCAAGTCCTCCTGACTCCTGCACTGCTGCTGTATCCATTGTACCACCTAGTTGCCCCATCATGTTAGAATATGATATGTGTGAAGTGGTACCTCAGTATTATTTTAATTTACATTTCTGTAATTATTAATAATTTTGAGCATTTTATTATATGACTATTGAAAGCTTTGATTTCTTCTGAAAATTACCTGTTTATATCCTTCCAACATATATTAGCTGGGGAATGGCTCTATTTTTATATGAATTTGACTCAATACTCTGTTTCAGAAATCCCTGACACCACCAGTTTCCTGCTTTCCTTCTAATTTTGATTGCACTGGTATTATTGGTGTAAAAACTTTTTAATTTAATGTAACCAAAATTATCTATTTAACCTCCTGTGATTCTCTGTATCTGTGGTTATAAAATTCTTCCCTGATCCATAGATGTGACATTTAATTTTTTCCATGCCTCCACATTTGCTTATGATATCACCCTTTATATCTAAATCATGTATCCATTTTGAGGTTGACTATCTATCTATCTATATGTATATATATATCTATATACATATAGCTATATCTATATGTATATACCTCTATATACATATAGATATACAATGTTTGAGACATTGATTTATGCCTAGTTCCTGCCACATTGCTTTTCAATTTTCCTGGTAGTTTTTGCCAAATAGTAAGTTTTTGCCCCAAAAGCTTGGATCTTTGGTTTTATCAAACACTAGGTTACTATGGTCATTTTCTTCTATATATTGTGTACCTAATCTATTCTAGTAGTCAATCATTCTATCTTAGTACCAGATTGTTTTTGAGGATTATGACTTTGTAATATAGTTTGAGATCTCATAATGTTAGGTTGTCTTTCTTCCCGTTTTTGTCCATTATTTCCCTTGATATTCTTGACCTTTTATTCTTCCAAATTAATTTTGTTATTATTTTTCTAGTTCCACAGGGGAAAGAAATCTTTGGTAATTTGATTGGTATGGCACCAAATAAGCAATTAAATTTAGGTGATATCATTATTTTTATTACATTGGCTCAGCCTATCTTTGAACAATTAATCTTTCTCCACTTGTTTAGATCTGTCATTATTTGTGGGAAACTTGTTTTGAAATTGTCTTCACATAATTCCTCTACGTGTCTTGGCAAGTAATGTCTGAAATATTTGATGCTGTACACAGCTAATTTAAGTGGAATTTCTCTTTCTATCTCTTCCTTCTGGGTTTGGTTGGTAATCTGTAGAAATTCTGATGACTTATGTGGGTTTACTTTATATCCCACAACTTTGCTAAAGTTTTTATTTGTTTTAATTAGTTTTTTCAGTTGATTTTCTAGGGTTCTCTATGAATGACATCATATCATTTGCCAGAAGTAAGGGTTTCATTTCCTCATTGTCTATTTTTATTCCTTCTTGTTTTTTCTTGTCTTATTCCTATGGCTACCATTTGTAGTACAATACTGAATAATAGTTGTGATCATTGGACATCTTTGATCTTATTGGGAAAGCTTCTAGTTTATCCCCCTGTTCTTGGTTTGGATAGACACTCCTTATCATTTAAAGAAAAGCTCCTATGTACTGTAAGATGATCAGCTGAGAATGACTTAGTTATTCCCAGCAATACAATGATCCAAGACAACTCTGAAGGACTTATGATGAAAAACACTATCTATCCCCAGAGAAAGAACAGAGGATGTTTAAATACAAACTGAAGTATACTTTTTTTGCTTTATCTTTCTTGAGGGTTTTTGGTCTATGTTTTCTTTTACAACATGACCATTATGAAAATATTTTGCATGACTGTACATGTATAACCTATGTTCAACTGCTTGCCCGGTCAATGAGGTGTGGTAGAAAGGGTGAAAGGGACATAATTTGGAAGTCAAAGTTTGAAAATAAATATTAAAAATTTTGTTTTTACATGTAACTGGGGAAGAATAAAAAATAATGATGACAAAAATAAAGGCTTCATTTATTGCTATGTTTCATAGAATTTTTTTTAATTTATTTGTTTAACTTTTAACATTCATTTTCACAAAATTTTGGGTTCCAAATTTTCTCCCCTTTTGTCCCCTCCCCTCACCCCGAAACACAGAGCATTCTAATTGCTCCTATCACCAATCTGCTCTCTCTTCTATCATCCCTCTCTGCCCTTGTCTCCATCTTCTCTTTTGTCCTGTAGGGCCAAATAACTTTCTATACCCCTTTACCTGTATTTCTTATTTCCTAGTGGCAAGAACAGTACTCGACAGTTGTTCCTAAAACTTTGAGTTCCAACTTCTCTTCCTCCCTCCCTCCCCACCCTTTCCCTTTGGAAGGCAAGCAATTCAATATAGGCCAAATCTGTGTAGTTTTGCAAATGACTTCCATAATAGTCGTGTTGTATAAGACTAACTATATTTCCCTCCATCCTATCCTGCCCCCCAATACTTCTATTCTCTCTTTTCATCCTGTCCCTCCCCATGAGTATCGACCTCAAATTGCTCCCTCCTCCCCATGTCCTCCCTTCCATCATCCCCCCCACCCTGCTTATCCCCTTATCCACCACTTTCCTGTATTGTAAGATAAGTTTTCATACCAAAATGAGTGTGCATTTTATTCCTTCGTTTAGTGGAATGTGATGAGAGTAAACTTCATGTTTTTCTCTCACCTCCCCTCTTTATCCCTCCACTAATAAGTCTTTTGCTTGCCTCTTTTATGAGAGATAATTTGCCCCATTCCATTTCTCCCCTTCTCCTCCCAATGTATTTCTCTCTCACTGCTTGATTTCATTTTTTTAAGATATGATCCCATCCTCTTCAATTCACTCTGTGCACTCTGTCTCTTATGTGTGTGTGCATGTGCGTGTGCATGTGTGTGTGTAATCCCACCCAGTAGCCAGATACTGAAAAGTTTCAAGAGTTACAAAGATTGTCTTTCCATGTAGGAATGTAAACAGTTCAACTTTTATAAGTCCCTTATGACTCCTCTTTGCTGTTTACCTTTTCATGCTTCTCTTCATTCTTGTGTTTGAAAGTCAAATTTTCCTTTCAGCTCTGGCCTTTTCATCAAGAATGCTGGAAAGTCCTCTATTTCATTGAAAGACCATTTTTTTCTCCTGAAGTATTATACTCAGTTTTGCTGGGTAGGTGATTCTTGGTTTTAGTCCTACTTCCTTTGACTTCTGGAATATCATATTCCACTCCCTACTATCCTTTAATGTAGAACCTGTTAGTTCTTGTGTTATCCTGATTGTATTTCCACAATACTTGAATTGTTTCTTTCTAGCTGCTTGCAATATTTTCTCCTTGACCAGGGAACTCTGGAATTTGGCCACAGTGTTCCTAGGAGTTTCTCTTTTTGGATCTCTTTCAGGCGGTGTTCTGTGGATTCCTTGAATATTTATTTTACCTTCTGGTTCTAGAATCTCAGGGCAGTTTTCCTTGATAATTTCATGAAAGATGATGTCTAGGCTCTTCTTTTGATCATGGCTTTCAGGTGAGTCCCATAATTTTTAAATTGTCTCTCCTGGATCTCTTTTCCAGGTCAGTTGTTTTTCCAGTGAGATATTTCACATTGTCTTCCATTTTTTCATTCTTTTGGTTTTGTTTTGTGATTTCTTGGTTTCTCATAAAGTCATTAGCCTCCATCTGTTCCATTCTAATTTTGAAAGAACGATTTCCTTCAGTGAGCTTTTGAACCTCCTTTTCCTTTTGGCTAATTCTGCTTTTGAAAGCATTCTTCTCCTCATTGGCTTTTTGACCCTCTCTTGCCAATTGAGTTAGCCTATTTTTCAAGGTGTTATTCTCTTCAACATTTTTTTGGGTCTCCTTTAGCAGGGTGTTTACTTGTTTTTCATGCTTTGCTTACATCTCTCTCATTTCTCTTCCCAGTTTTTCCTCCACCTCTCTAACTTGATTTTCAAAGTCCTTTTTGAGCTCTTCCATGGCCTGAGCCCATTGAGTGGGCTGGGATACAGAAGCCTTGACTTCTGTGTCTTTCTCTGATGGTAAACATTGTTCTTCCTCATCAGAAAGGAAGGGAGGAAATACCTGTTCACCAAGAAAGTAACCTTCAATAGTCTTATTTTTTTTCCCTTTTCTGGGCATTTTCCCAGCCAGTGACTTGACTTCTGAGTATTCTCTTCACACCCACTTTGCTCCAGATCTGCCCAGCCAGCACTTGGGGTCTGAGATTCAAATGCTACTTCCCAGCCTCAGGGCTTTGGGCGGGGGCAGGGCTGCTATTCAGTGTGAGATTAAGTTTAGATGCTCAGGTGGGGTCAGGGCCACCACTCGGGGCTCAGTTCCCTCAGGAGGGTTTATGCAGAGACCTTCAACAATGGATTTGGGCTCCTGTCTGCTTGGGGAGCCCTGGTCTGCTACTGCCTCTACTGCTGCCTGCCAAGGGGGCCTGAGTTATGGGGGCACCCCACTCCCCTCTCAACCCGCCAAAGAGACCTTCTCACCAACCCTTGTCACCTGTGGGTGTAGGGACCTGGGCAGCTGCTGGAGATTCTGTCCCTGAAGCCCGCTCAGATCTGCTTCTCTCGGGGCTGCATTGCCAAGGCAGGGCTGGGCTCTGCTCTGGCTCTGCAGCACGAAGGACCTTTTGCGAGAGGTTTTCAGGCTCTCTGGAACAGAAATCTCATCTGCTCCGTTGTTCTGTGGTTTCTGCTGCTCCAGAATTTGTTTGGAGTTCTTTTTTACAGATACTTTATGGGCTGTGGGTTCGGAGCTAGCATATGTGTGTTTCTACTCTGCCATCTTGGCTCTGCCCCCCAGGCAGTTTCAAAAGAAGCCATCTAAGATACCAAAGATCATTTGAAAAAATAATGTTCCAAGTAGTTCATACAGAAATTTAAATTGAAGTACCTTTGAGGTTCTACCTCAGACTTATCAGATTGTGGGAAAAATGGCAACAGAGGAAAATACTGGTAGGTATATTGGAAATAAATACATTAGTATGGTGTTAGTGGAACTATAGACTGGTCCAGCTACTCTGGAAAGCAATTTTGAGCTTTGCTCAAAGAGTTTTGAAATCGTGCGTGCCATTTGACCCAACTATACCACTATGTGGCTTATACTTCAGAGAAATCAAAGAAAGAGGAAAAGAATCTACTTGTATAATAATATTTAAAGTAGCTTTTTTGTGGTAGTCAAAACCCAGAAACTAAAGGGCTGTCAACCTATTGGGAAATGGCTAAACGAATTGTGGTATGTAAAAGTAATGGAATATTTTTGTGCCATAAGAAATGATGAAATGGACAATTTCATAGGAAATTGGCAAAACTTTTATGAACTGATGAAAAGTGAAATGAATAGAACTAGAACAGTTTATATGATGTTAATAAAAATATAGAGAAAAACATTTTAAACTACTTTAGAACTCTGATGAACAGAATTATAAATCATGAGTCCAAAACAATGAAAATGATAGACTCCACACACCTCCTGTCTGAGATAATAAACCTGTCTCCCATAAATAAATAAATATTTGAAAATGAATAAATGCTTCAAATTGAAAAAGTAACATACGTTTTCATACATGGCCAATAGGAGTGTTTGTTTTGCTGGATTCTGTAGCTATCTATTAAGACATTTGTTTTGCCTGCTTTTATAAAAAGCTATTCAGTGTGAAGGGATGTTCAATTAAAAATATTTTTACTTGAATTTTTTTTAAATAAGCCAACAAAAAAAATGCCATCCATCTCCTTCCCTTTTCCTTTCTTGGTTTCTTCTTCCTACTCTTGATGTTCCCAAATGTTCAAAGATATAAGTACTGAGGAGAAGAATTGAGTGACCTGTGTCTGGAGATATGAAAGTCTCATTTAATGGAGATCTCCAAAAAAAATCTGGTTGGCCACTTGTCAAGGATGGTGGAAATGAGCAACCAAAACCTGGAAGGAAGAGTGGATTTCTATCCTGCTGAAAATTGAACTACATAGATGGTTTCTAAGATTTCTTCGAGCTTTTTCATCCAGCAATTCTATGAAAGTGCCAGCTATCACAGGGACATGAACTGATTCCTACTTAAAAGTACTGTGACCTGGAGATTGGGTTTATGTATGTACAAGTTGATTAAGATGCCCTTGCATCTTAACACATGTCTTAAAGTTATCTCTATAACCATGCCTTTACACTAAAGATCATGATCCCCTTGTAGATGTCTTATGTCAGAATACACTTTTACTTCTGTTAACATAAATGTGACACTACAATTTTTACTCTCTTCTCGTGACTATATATCTAAAAGTATAAAAGAATGGTCTCAAATGTGGATGCCTCAAGTCGTCTGCTGTGGCAGGATATTTCTACTTTTTTATTCCATATAGGTTCTGATTAGGAAGCCAAACTGGTGACCTATTACAACTTGGATCTTTCCCTTACTCTTCTTAGGAAGAAATGTTAAAAGCTAGATTTTAGGATCAGTCTGCAGAAGTACATTTAGGATCTAAGATGGGGCAGAAGCTAGGTATCGTTAATATCTATAGGAAAATATCAGTTCCTAGAGCACAAAATATAAAGTCTAGTAGGAGATCTACAGGAGTAGTTCTTAACCTGACATCTTTGAGCTTGTTTATAAAGTATGTATTTTGATAACTATATTTCAATATGATTGATTCCTGTAGAAGTCTATGTAAATTATGTATTTAGAAACTTTATTCTGAGAAGGATTTGCCAAACTTTCAAATGGATCCATGACATTAAAAAAAGGTTAAGGATTCTTGACTTGGAGTTACAAAAATAAAGTTTTTAACATGTTAGAAAAAGTTATGAAGGCAGGCAGACTCAAAAACCTCCGGTCACAGCAAAGATTAACAAAGGCTGAGTAGCAAGTATATCTAAGAAAAAAGTTCAAACTCAAATGAAAATTTTCTCAAAATTTGTCAAATTTGGATTGCTGAAAGATACTAAAGGCTTTGAAGCAGGTGTGTAAAAGTTTAGTTCCACCTCTATTCCTTCTTGATGAGCCACAGCCGTGAGGAGAACATCCATTTCTTTTTCTGATGCCTCCTAAATGAGAGACAGCTGAATTGGGATGGTGATGGATGAATTGAAAATGTTGATGTTGCAAGATCAATTCAGACTAATTCAATCACACTATTAACTCTTCAATATCCTATACTACCCTGCGTCACATTGGGTGTTGAGGGATAGTTAGCAGAGAAACTATGTGAGGAAGTCAAGCTATTCATAAAACTTGAAATGAATTATCTCTCCACAAAGCATGCCTTTTATAGGGAAGTCACATTGTTATTCCAGAAGGCAGTGGTCGTGTTCCTTTGGCCACATTACATGCTGCACATCTGGGAATTAATTACATGAAAGCATTGGATAGAAAGCATTTCTGGTGGCCTGGAATTAATTCTGATATTGAAAGAATTGTAAAGGAGTGTACTTTGTGCCAGGCTTCTTGGCATGATTTGCTAAGGGAACTTACTTTTTCATAGTAATGAAGGGTCCAAGAAGCATTTATTTTGATTTTGAAATACCATTCCTAGGAAAGACCTTCAATGAAGTAAAATCCTTCTCCAAATGCCTACAAATGCTCTTAATTCACTCCCAAACCTCTGCCTTAGCCATCCTTGCAATGTGTTCCTTATTTGGCACATAGACTTTGCCAGATACTATTTGTTTTCTGTTAGTAGATTTGTATTTGCCTAAACTGATTTTTAAGGTATTTCTAATTTGGTGTAACTTCAAGCAAAAGGAAAGACCAAAAGGATGGTGTAAATGGCAATGGATGTTATGGACCTAAAAGGATGGTGTAAATGGCAATGGATGGTATGGACCTAACGGTGGGAGGAGAAGGACAAACATGCTTTGGCATATTTGTGATTTTTCAATAGTCACTTTAAGTTCAACAGCAGGAATTAGACCTAATGAAATAAAACTGAAGAGATGTTTAAAAATTTGCTTTTATGACATGCAGGATGAATACAGAAAGTTCTAATTACTTATTTGTTTTTTTTAACCTACTCTTTAATCATTTTATAAGGGTAAAAATTACGTCCTGAAACATTTGAGAGAGAGAGAGAGAGAGAGAGGCAGACAGATAGACAGATAGAAAGACAGAAACAAGGGGGCATTCTTTAAGAACTTCAGTGTTGACTATCTCTCCTCTCTGAATTTTTATGAAACATTTCTCTTTATTTTCTAACTCCCCTGGCTCCTCCTTTGCCAAAATATCATCTATGTAATACATGTTGGTATACTCCCAAAGCTTTGTCTTGGGATCTCTTCTGTAAATTCCTTGAATTTGATATCCTCATCAGCTCCTACGGTTTCAATTTTTTTCATAAGCAGATGATTCCTGGATCTATATCTCCAGCCTGATTTTTCCTCATGACCTTTAACACCACATCACTAACTACCAGACACTTCAAATGGCATATTCGCAGTCATATTAAACCCAACTCATGTAAAGCATAACTCATTATTTTCTCCCATCCCTCAAACTCCTCTTCCAAATTTCCCTATTTGGCAATATTTTACAAATGATGAAAAAATTGAAGGTTGAGATTAATACTCCCTTTTCAATCACTCAGGTTCATACCGTGGTTTTATCCTCATCTTTTCACTCTCACCCCACTTATCTTATCATTTACCAGTCTTGATTCTAACTCCAAATCTATTTATCTCCTTCTTGCTATTCCCAAGTCTCTCCCCTCCACCACTCCAGGCTCTCCTTATATTTCACTTAGACCCTTTCAATAGTCTTCCAATTGGTCTTCCTGCTTCAACCTTCCTCTAGCGCAGCCAGGGATTTTCTTTATGCACTAGTATGACCATGTCATATCCCTATTAAATTTCCTATAAACTCTTGTGTTTGGCATTTAAAGTTCCTTACAACCAGCCTCAACTTCACTTTTCCAGCCTTGTTATTCATTATTTCTCCTAGCCAAGCTAGTTCTCTTGCTGTACTTTACTCATGCCTGCCATTCCAACTCCCATTTCTGTGCCTTTGCACAGCTTGTCTCCCATGCCTGGAATGCACTCTCTCTCCTCATTTCTACCTCTTAGAATGCATGGTCATTATAAAGACTCAGCTCATGCACATTCACTAAACCTTTCCCCATGTTTTCCTCCTAGCTGATAGTGTCTTCTGTGCAGAAAATTCATCTTGCTTTTATTTTAAATATGTTTTACATATCCTAACATAGGGACACTTCTCCCATAATAGGATATGTTTCTTAAAAGCAAGCACTACTTGATTTCAGGTTTTATATCCCCAGCGCTTTTCTAATCACCATATCAAAAATTGATCTTTCAGTTTATTTATTCTCTTATTTAAGGTAACATCTCCAGTTCCTTTGATTAATACTATCACACCATTATCTCTAAGTCCTTCACTACAGAGATGTTTTCTTCTGCATGCTTTCCAGTTTCTTAATGTGTTTCCTAAATGTGGTGCTGAGAATTGAACATGACAGTCCAGATGTGCTGAGAGCAAAATAAATTAGGATTATCATTGCCCACTTCTGGACGTCAAACTTCTTTAGTGAAGCTTAAATCATATACGTTTTTTTCACCATGATATTGCACTAATGAGTTTGCAGTCAACTAAAAAATTTTTAAATAGTTTTCAAACTGCTTTCTAATCATGCCTCCCCCATATTGTATTTGTAGTGTTGATATCTTGATCCAAAGTGTAAGATTTTTCCATTTATCACAATTAAATACCATCACATTAGTTTTGCAGTCTTGGATTTGTATAAAGCAATCTCTGGACTTCATTAATCATCAGTCTGTTTATTAAATACTCACACTCAATTTTATTTTTTTTATTTTTTAAAATTTATTTATTTCAAGTTTTGAACATTCATTTCCACAACATTTTGAGTTCCAAATTTTCTCCCCATCTCTCTCCTCCCATCACCCCAAAGTGCCAAGCATTCTAATTACTCCTACCACCAATCTGCCCTCCCTTCTAACATCCCTCCCTTCCCTTATCCCCATCTTCTTTTTTGTACTGTAGGGCAAGATAAATTTCTATACCTCATTACCTGCATTTTTTGTTTCCCATTTGTATGCAAGAACAATACTCAACAGTTGTTTCTAAAACTTTGAGTTCAGGGGGGAGGGGAGCCAAGATGGTGGTGTAGAAAGGCACACATATGCGGGCTCTTCCCACACAGCCTATAAAATACCTGTAGAGAGGTTCTCTCAACAAATTCTGGAGCAGCAAAAGTGGAGAACATAGTGGAAGAGATTTCCAGGTGAGGGTGACCTGAAAGGCCCATGGGAAATGTCTGTTGCTCTAGATGCCAAGTAGAGCCCAGCCCAGCAATGGCCACGCAGCATGGCTCTGGGAGGAGGACACCTGGGCGGGGGGAGGGGGGAATCTCCAGTCGCGGTAGCAGTGAAACCCCAGTCATAGTAGCAGTGGTTCACAGATCCCTCAACCCACAGGCACCAAAGGTCAGTGACAGGGATTTTTCAGCTGGCCTAGAAGGGAGAAGGGCCTTCCCATAGCTCCAGCCTTAGGCAGCGGCCACAGAGGCCACATTGTGCAGGGAGCAGCAGTTCCCACAGCAGCCCCTACAGCAGCCCACATTCATTGTTGGAACTGATTATGAGTTCAGCCTTGTGTAGAGGCCCTGAGGGAGTTGATCTTTATGTCACACTGAATGGAGGCCCTGCCCTTGCAGCTTATCTGAATCTCAGCCACCAGTGCTTGCTTGGTGGAACTGGAGGGCAGATGCTGTGGAGAGGAAAATTTGCTAAGATTCTGGGCACAAAAATCTCTTCCTGCTCCCAGACCAGTGTGCCACCTTGGAGGAATTGACATCTTACAGGTTCCCAGAGTTTACCCTACTCTTGACAAAGGACCCAAAAGTCAAGCAAATGCTTGAGAAAATGCCCAAAAAAGGGGGGAAAAAGACTATAGAAGGTTACTTTCTTGGTGAACAAATAGCTTCCCCCATCCTTTCAGATGAGGAAAAACAATGCTTACCATCAGGGAAAGACATAAAAGTCAAGGCTTCTGTATCCAAAACATACAAAATGTACATTCAGTGGTCTCAGGCCATGGAAGAACTCAAAAAGGATTTTGAAAATCAAGTAAGAGAGGTGGAGGAAAAATTGGGAAGAGAAATCAGAGAGATGCAAGAAAATCATGAAAAGCAGGTCAACACCTTGCTAAAAGAGACCCAAAAAATGCTGAAGAAAATAATACCTTTAAAAAGAGGCTAATTCAATTGGCAAAAGAGGTTCAAAAAAACCAATGAGGAGAAGAATGCTTTAAAAAGCAGAATTAGCCAAAAGGAAAAGGAGGTTCAAAAGCTCACTGAAGAAAATAGGTCTTTAAAAATTAGAATGGAACAGATGGAGGCTAATGACTTTATGAGAAACCAAGAAATCACAAAACAAAACCAAAAGAATGAAAACATAGAAAATCATGTGAAATATCTCATTGGAAAAACAACTGACCTGAAAAACAGATCCAGGAGAGACAATTTAAAAATTATGGGACTACCTGAAAACCATGACCAAAAAAGACCCTAGACATCATCTTTCATGAAATTATCAAGGAAAAATTCTCTGATATTCTAGAACCAGAGGGAAAAACAAATATTGAAAGAACCCACAGATCACCTCCTGAAAGAGATCCAAAAACAGAAACTCCTAGGAACATTGTGGCCAAATTCCAGAGCTCTCAAGTCAAGAAGAAAATACTGTAAGCAGCCAGAAAGAAATAATTTGAGTATTGTGGAAATACAATCAAGATAACACAAGATTTAGCAGCTTCTACATTAAGGGATCAAAGGGCATGGAATATGATATTCCAGAAGTCTAAGGAACTAGGACTAAAACCAAGAATCACATACCCAGCAAAACTGAGCATAACACTTCTGGGAAAAAATGGTCTTTCAATGATATAGAGGAGTTTCAAGTATTCTTGATGAAAAGAGCAGAGCTGAAAAGAAAATTTGACTTTCAAACACAAGAATCAAGAGAAGCATGAAAAGGTAAACAATAAAGAGAAATCATAATTACTAAAGTCGAACTATTTACATTCCTACATGGAAAGACAATATTTGTACTCCTGAAATTTTTTTCAGTATATGGGTAGTTGGGATTATACACACACACACACACACACACACACACACACACACACAGAGCACAGGGTGAATTGAATAGGATGGGATCATATCTTAAAAAAATGAAATTAAGGGGTAAGAGAGAAATATATATGGGGAGGAGAAAGGGAGAAATGGAATGGGGCAAATTATCTCTCATAAAAGAGGCAAGTTAAAGACTTCAGTGGAGGGGAAAAGGGGGGAGGTGAGAGGAAAAAACATGAAGCTTATTCTCATGACATTTGACTAAAGGAAGGAATAAAATGCACACTCATATTGGTATGAAAACCTGTCTTACAATACAGGAAAGTGGGGGAGAAGGGGATAAGCAGGGTGGGGGGGATGATGGAAGGGAAGGCAGTGGGAGGAGGGAACAATTTGAAGTCAACACTCTTGGGGAGGGAAAGGATCCAAAGAGAGAATAGAAGCAATGGGGGACAGGATAGGATGGAGGGAAATATCGTTAGTCTTACACAACATGACTATTATGGAGGTCATTTGCAAAACTACACAGATATGGCCTATATTGAATTGCTTGCCTTCCCAATGGGGATGGGTGGAGAGGAAGGAAGGAAGAAATGTTGGAACTCAAAGTTTTAGGAAAAACTTTTGAGTATTGTTCTTGCATACAACTAGGAATAAGAAATACAGGTAATGGGGTACAGAAATTTATCTTGCCCTACAGTACAAAAGAGAAGATGAGGATAAGGGAAGAGAGGGATTTTAGAAGGGAGGGCAGATTGGTGATAGGGGTAATTAGAATGCTTGGCTTTTTGGGGTGGGAGAGGGGAGAAAAGGGGAGAAAATTTGGAACTCAAAATTTTGTGGAAATAAATGTTGAAAACTTAAATAAATAAGTATCAAAAAAATAAAGCTTTGAGTTCCAACTTCTCCTCCTTCCTCCTTCCTCACTCATCCCCATTGGGAAGGCAAGCAATTCAATATAACCTGCATATGTTTAGTTTTGCAAATGACTTCCATAATAGTAGTGTTGTGTAAGACTAACTATATTTCCCTCCATCCTATCCTGCCCCCCATTTCCTCTATTTTCTCTTTTGATCCTGTCCCTCCCCATGAGTATCAACCTCAAATTGCTCCCTCCTCCCCATGTCCTCCCTTCCATCATCCCCCCCACCCTGCTTATCCCCTTCTCCCCCACTTTCCTGTATTGTAAGACAGGTTTTCATACCAATATGAGTGTGCATTTTATTCCTTCCTTTAGTCAAATGTCATGAGAATAAGCTTCATGTTTTTTCCTCTCACCTCCCCCCTTTTCCCCTCCACTGAAGTCTTTAACTTGCCTCTTTTATGAGAGATAATTTGCCCCATTCCATTTCTCCCTTTCTCCTCCCCATATATATTTCTCTCTTACCCCTTAATTTCATTTTTTTAAGATATGATCCCATCCTATTCAACTCACCCTGTTCTCTGTGTGTGTGTGTGTGTGTGTGTATAATCCCACCAACTACCCAGATACTGAAATCAAGAGTTACAAATATTATTTTTCCATGTACGAATGTAAACAGCTCAACTTTAGTAAGTCCCTTATGACTTCTCTTTGCTGTTTACTTTTTCATGCTTCTCTTGATTCTTGTGTTTAAAAGTCAAATTTTCTTTTCAGCTCTGCTCTTTTTATCAAAAATGTTTGAAAGTCCTCTATATCATTGAAAGACCATTTTTCCCCAAAGTGTTATGCTCAGTTTTGCTGGGTATGTGATTCTTGGTTTTAGTCCTAGTTCCTTAGACTTCTGGAATATCATATTCCATGCCCTTTGATCCCTTAATGTAGAAGCTGCTAAATCTTGTGTTATTTTGATTGTATTTCTACAATACTCAAATTATTTCTTTCTGGCTGCTTGCAATATTTTCTCCTTGACTTGAGAGCTCTGGAATTTGGTCACAATGTTCCTAGGAGTTTCTGTTTTTGGATCTCTTTCAGGAGGTGATCTGTGGATTCTTTCAATATTTATTTTGCCCTCTGGTTCTAGAATATCAGAGAAGTTTTCCTTGATAATTTCATGAAAGATGATATCTAGGCTCTTTTTTTGGTCATGGTTTTCAAGTAGTCTATTTTCCAGGTCAGTTGTTTTTCCAATGAGATATTTCACATTGTCTTCCATTTTTTCATTCTTTTGGGAATTTTTTGTGTGATTTCTTGGTTTCTCATAAAGTCATTAGCCTCCATCTGTTCCATTCCAATTTTTAAAGAACTATTTTCTTCAGTGAGCTTTTGAACCTCCTTTTCCATTTGGCTAATTCTGCTTTTTTAAGGCATTCTTCTCCTCATTGGCTTTTGAGCCTCTTTTGCCAATTGAGCTAGCCTCTTTTTAAAGGTATTATTTTCTTCAGCATTTTTTGGGTCTCTTTTAGCAAGGTGTTGACCTGCTTTTCATGATTTTCTTGCATCTCTCTCATTTCTCCTCCCAATTTTTCCTCCACCTCTCTTATTTGATTTTCAAAACCTTTTTTGAGCTCTTCTATGGCCTGAGACCATTGAATGTACATTTTGTATGTTTGGGATACAGAAGCCTTGACTTTTATGTCTTTCCCTGATGGTAAGCATTGTTCTTCCTCATCTGAAAGGATGGGGGAAGCTATTTGTTCACCAAGAAAGTCACCTTCTATAGTCTTTATCCCCCTTTTTTGGGCATTTTCTCAAGCAGTTGCTTGACTTTTGGGTCCTTTGTCAAGAGTAGGGTATACTCTGGAGATCTGTAAGATCTCAGTTCCTCCAAGGTGGCACTATGAAGCACATACACTGGTCTGGGAGCAACCAGAAACTTTTGTGTGCAGAATTTGTGTGGAACAGAGTTTCTTTTCCACAGCCACTTGGCTTCCAGTTCCACCAAGGAAGCACTGGGGGCTGAGATTCAGATAAACTCTTCAATTCCCCCAGGGGCTTTAGGCACAGGCAGGGCTGCCACACAGGGCTGAGGTAAGGATCACGTGCTCCGTTCCCCCAGGGGTTTTATGATCCAACAGGGGATGCTTCTGTGTCAGCTGCTGCTGCCTAATGCAGCCTCTGCCATCACCACCTGAGGCCAGATCTATGGGAAGACCCTACTCCCTTCTCAGCCAGCTGAAAAAAATCCCCTCACTGACCTTTCGTGCCTGTGGGTTGAGGGATTTGCACTGCTTCTGGAGATTCTGTCCCTGAAACCTGCTTTGTCCTCCTCCTCTCAGTGCCATGTGGCCAAGGCTGATCTGGGCTCCACTCTGTGCACTGGTGCAACAGACCTTTCTGTCAGGCTTTCAGGTCACCCTGAGCTTGAAATATCCTCCACTCCATTGTTCTGTGGCTTCTGCTGCTCTAGAATTTGTTGAGAGTCTTTCTTTACAGGTATTTTATCAGCTATGAGTGAGGAGCTAGTGTATGTGCATCTTTCTACTCTGCCATCTTGACTCTGCCCCCCTCACACTCAGTTTTAAATGGACCAAGAAAAGATTGAACAGTGATTAGGTGTTACTGCCAAGCTGTCTCTGATTTTCAAGTAGAACAGGGTCTCTCGTCTCATTTTTGCCTGATTTATGGATAGTAATACATGTTATATCATTTAAAGACTTTATATAGTTTTATTCAAGCAGTTTTTGTGAATCTAGCCTATCTTGCTAGAAAAACACTCTTTCCAATTGTTGCATTCCCTATTATGTAATGTAGCCTAACCACATTAAATCAAATATATACTTAAATCGAGGTATGAACTAATATAAAATATATTTAGACTACATTTTTTTATTCTTCATTTACAAAGAGGACTAATTATGTCACAGGATGATGTCTAGATTTGTTTAAGAATTGGATTTAAATAAGGCAGAGTTGCACAAAGTTATCAACCCCACTCTTTTCCAGAGTAATTGAAGTCCAATGGCATGACAAAATCAGGATGACTGGATGTAGGCTGGGATGCAATAAATGATCTTGATGTCTATTATCTGACCAAGCTTTAAGTACTACAGATCACCTGCTTCAGCAACTTTTATGAATGTTAGAAAAATTCATTCATCTTCTCATGATACTGGGGGAAGTCTTTACGTGTTTGGGGTAGACAGCCCCCTAACTCAGCAATGGGTTTGTGGCCTGTTTGTTACTCTCAAAGTGGTTTAGTCTGTCTGAAGAGATGGTTTACTGAAGCATGGATGCTATTCATGCTGCAGTTTTTTGTAGCCATAGGTGAGGGTTGAGTGTCAGGTGGATGCCAAAGGTAGATGAGCAGCCCTGAAATGATTCTGAGAAATAGGTCTACAAATTTCACCAGACTTCCAAAAGTTTCATCACACAAAAAGTCTAAGAATTACTGATCTATGTGTATATATATATATATATATAGTCTATACCTACAGATATATGAGTGTTCAAGGAGGACCAAAACTTCTGATACAATGACTGGACACACAGCATGCATAGGCCTGTCCACACTCATCATGCACAGGCCTGTCCTCCCTAGTGTGCACATCCCTGCTGGTTATGCAGGCCAAATCCAAGCAAAGCCCAAGTGGTACATTAATTTTGTCTTATTCATCCAGTTTCTTCCCTCCCTTCCTCTGCTATCTCCCTTTCCAATATTCCCATCATATCTTTGGGTTTCAGTTATTTCTTCCATAAAATGAGTAGTATGGGTTGGTAACTGGTCATTTTTCTCAGGTGTCTTAGTTGAAAGACCAGAGATCAGATCTTATGTTTTTCTCCCTTAGCAAGAGGCTCCCTATCTCAATGGCTCTCTGAGTTTGCTCACATCCTCTTATTTGCCTTTTCCTACCCACTGGAAATAAATCATGGTACTCTACTTTAGAAAGAAACAGTAGTACAATTGACCCAACAGCTCCCTTAATTACTAATCGAATTTAATTGGGATTCTGTATAACCTTCTGCTTGAAAATGGGAAGTATATTAGGTATCAAAGCTAGAATTTGTCAACCTCCTGGAGAAGTCTACTCTGTAAGGTGCCAAAAGATACATCACTAGGTAGTTATATTCAGTTCTCTCCTTCAGATTTTCCAAAATTCCTTTTCAACTGCACTATAGAAATGTGATAACCCAAGTCAAGTAGTAACTTGAGATTGGGAACCAATGGAATTGATGACCTGCAAAGTCTTTTCTAGCTCTAAAATTCTAGTGTTTAAAATACAGGTTATATACAACCTACCTTTTAAATGTGACCTGATTAACTCAAAGCAGTCACCAGTCTGGAATCAGAATTTAGAGTCAAATTTCTTCTTTTTGCTGATGAATACACTGAGGCTCTGGAGGAGTTAACATCATGGACAAAGACAGTTATTCAGAGTCACAAATGAGACTGGAATCAGGTATGCTGACTTCTAGTCCAGTACTCATTCCACTATATTGTTTCATGTCTTATTTAGGGAACAGTGAAAATACAGATTAACTTCTCTCTATAAATAGAGATGTGAGGTGGTTTAATATAGTTTACACCTGACCTCTAAAACAACCTGTAAACAACTAGTAACATATAGCTAGAAAAAGAGGAGAGAAGAGTACCTTCCCCTTGCCCCTTCTTACCACATTCTACTTTTGCTTGCTTTTTGTCTCTGTTTCCACTTCCTTTGAATTGTCCTTTTTCTGAATCTCCATATTTTCTCCAGTTTCCATCTCTTGTCACCACTCTGCCTCATTTCAATGGTACAACCTCAGCACTATTTCCTCACTTTCTCTCCTCCCCTCTCCACTGTTCTTCATCCTTAGACAAAGAGAGGAGGGCTTATATCACCTCCATGTGAGAATGCCCTAAAGAAATTTATGGAAGCATGTTTTGAATTTTGCCTGACGTAGTCAATCAAGCTGGCTCCCCAATTTTTGGCAAATAAATGTCACTCAGTTGAATTCTGGATGAGAAGTCCATAAAATATTTAGAAGTTATGAATACTAATTTTTCTATATATTTTGTATTTGTTTTTATTTGTGCAGAAAAACAATCTTTAGCAAAAAAAAAAAACAATCTAGATTAAGCTTTGTCTCTAATTTTCAGCTTTTGTAAGATGGAGAAACCAAGACAAGTTCAGCAACAGACCTGAGTCCACAAGCTTATTGCAAATTAAACTCCAACTTCATGTACTCCCAGTGCAATTTCCAAATCATTGGATCCTTACCTTATCCCCCCACCCTATCCCCAAACTCACTTCCACTGGGACTGAACTATTATAAAACAGCTGTAGAAAGATGTCTTTGAAGTTGTGTCATTACTCAGTAAAGGGATTCCTTTGCAACAATTCCTTTGCAAGAGCAAACTCAAGCGCAGAGATCCAAATGGATTTCAGTGACTGAGGATGAAAGACCTTGCCAGAAGATTTCATCCTCACTAATGCCTGATACCCTGTCCCAGCTCCTTATGTTCCACCAGTGTAGCTTGTGTGTGTTGGAGGAGAGAGGGGGGTGTATACTGTACAAATTTTCAAGTAGTTTGTATGTTGCTTGTCACAGATATATCCCTGGACCTCTAATTTCTCTAATACAACTACTCCACTATCACACATAAACTTATTTTTCAGACATTTGTTAAGTTTTGAAAACAAAATCTTAGGAACCCTGGGTGGGGGGTCTCTGTAAATATTCTCTCAATTTAGTTCTTTCAGGGGACAGTACCTTAGCAATCTAGGTCCTGTTGCATTGGTCCCTACCTATGGCCATCTAGTCTTGCCCCCTAAAATATAAGGGTCATGCTTATACTGCTCTTCTGAACCTGCACTGCTCTTATAATTGCCCCTACTTCATTATAGTCTCATCCCACCATTCCCTTTGGAACTCCCATTTGATTGTCCATGAAATCAGTCTTGAACTTTCCAACCAAAATGCCTTCTAGTCTCATCTTTTAACCAAACCTTGGGTTTTCCTTGGGAAAACATATTCATTGAGATGGTCTCCATTGCTGACCACTCTGCCCGTTCTTTGTCTTCTGTTCCCACAAACTCATAGGTACAGAAAGAGGAGCAGGACTATTTCTGTCTCCCAACTATGGCTTCCAGTCCACCCTACTTTCACTGTCCCATAATAATTTTTTCTCTTTATATCCAGTTCATTTTAACCACTGTCTTCCCATTTTTGTTGTTCCCTAGCAAGATCATTGCCCACTTTTTTAGTAATGTTAGAAGCTAGATGTTCACCAAAACCTTCCTCTGTTCTCTCATTCTGCAGCACCATTCCTGGGGTCTTCTCTCCTCATATAGTTGATTCTTCTAGAAGTCTAACCTCTTAAACCCTTAACTCCTATTACCACTTTCTCCAATCCACTTTAGCAAAATACCGATATGGTCACATCTTAGATTTCATACTTTCTTTGAATTGCACTATCTGTAAGATTAATAACTTTGGGCAGAGTAGAAGCAGGCATGTGCCTAAGCTCTTCACCCAAACCCCTCAAAACACCCGAACAATTTCTAGAGTAACAGAAGCCACACAATGAAAGAGTGAAACAGATTTCCAGACTCAGACAATCTGGATGATCAACAGGAGAAGTCTATTGCACTAGGCTCAGAGCAGAATACCGCCCAGCATGGGCTGTGCTGGCACAGACAGGAATGGAGCGGGCCTCATGGCACTGAATCACTGCTTTTTGGTTTCCAGAGTTCTCAACCCAGAAATGCCAAAGAGAGTTTCAAAGTTCAGTGGGAAATCTCTCTTACCTGGGTGAAACAGCAGCATAGTCTGGCCCCAGCCTCAGCCCCAGTGTGGTGGCAATTGCTGCTGCTGCAGCAGCTGCTTCTAGAGCTCTCAGCCTACAGATGGTGAGGAAATCGAGCAACTGATCTAGGTCAAAATCCTGGGTGGCAGGCCTGGGGCAAAGAAGAGTACTGGCATGGTGGGGCTGGTGGCAGATGTGGAGAGGGAATCTTACTCGCAGATCCAGGGCAGAAAAGAGTGCTTGTGCTTGCTCACAGATCAGAGCGCAGGCCAGGAGAGGAATAAATAACTCTGTTTTGATCATACCACTTTGGAGATGTCTCTGAAAGTAGCTACACAAAGCCCCTGAAATTTGGGGGCAGTGCACCCTCCACTTAAGAAGTTCAAAGGTCAAGTAATTGGCCGGGGAAATGGGAAAATGGGGAAAAAATAAGATTATAGAAGGTTATTTTCTTGTTGAAAAAGTATTTTCTTACCTTTTCATTTACCCGCCATTTGTCTCTGCCCCCTCCCTTTCTCTTTTTCTCAGTACATTCCTCTCAACACTTAATTTTATTTTTTAGGTATCCCCCCTTCATATTTAGCTCACCCTGTGTCCTCTGTCTACACATACACACACACACACACACACACACACACACATGCACACACACACACATGCATATACTGTTACTTTACTGGTTAGACCTTGGGCAAGTCAGTTATACTCTCTCTGCTATAGTCTGCTCATCTGTAAAATGAAGATTTTGGATTAGATGACCTCTAATGTCCTCCTTCTGTCACCAAATCTATACCAACATCTCCCAGTGCATCCTGGGTCATCTCCAGTCATCCTGATGAGTATCTGTTCACTGGATTCAAATGACTCTGGAAGAGAGGTAAGACTGATGACCTTCCACAACCCTCTCTCATTCAAAACAAAGTCAAGTGCAAGTCATGTCATCATTTCTCTGATGACATGGTCTTCAGCAACAAAGAATGAACACAACCCTGTGAGAAAACTCAGCTCCTCCTCTCCTATCTGTCTCCCCCTTCCCTTCCTTCTCCTTTCCTAAGAAAGGTAAATTTGGATGGCCAAAAGATGCCCAGTTGATGTGGGTTTTACTGGCTAGTTTCCCTTCCATTCCTTTCCCTGAATGTCAAACCTTCTGCACTGTGAAGCTCAGACACCATGGGGCCCTAACCCCTGCCTAATGTCTCTCTTCTGGACCTTCTTGGTTAAAGAGTGATTATCAAAAGTAACTATTGCTCTTTCCCTCCCAGTCTGATGTCTTTCTTTGCCTCATTAAAGGGGTCATGCCCTGGTTACTTCTTAAATAGGCCTATGAAATGAATGGGCATTACCTCACCCTAAGTGACTACCTGCATAGACTTTGGCCTAAAGAGACCAAGGTCTCCCAGTGCATTCTGAGTCATCTCCAGTCATACTGATGAATATCTGGTCACTGGATTCAGATGGCTCTGGAGGAGAAGTGAGGCTGGTGACTTGAGCAGCCCTCCCTCACTCAAAACAAAGTCAAGTGCATGTCATGTCATCATTTCTCTGATGGCATGGTCTTTTTTGGCAATGAAGGACGAACATACCAAGTCTTTAAATCCTTTGTATGTTGGGCTTCTGCCTTTACTTCTTGCAACTATTGCACTGAATGTTACATTGCTAAATCTGATATTCCCTTTGCATTATTCATCCTTCTTTAGTTCTGTTTACCATTCCTTCCTACTGTACATGCTTTCCTCCTTTGACTTCAGAGACAGCACAATCATTTAGTTCTGTGCTTGCCTCTGAAACTGAAGCAATGTGATGCAGGGAGAAGAATGATGGACTTGGAGCCAGAGTCTCTGATTTTGAAACCTGGTTCTTCACTTATTAAACTTTTTGGCCTCATGTTAAGTAATTTCACCTCTTTTTGAATCAGTTTTCTCATTTGCAAAATGATGAGATTGAACTAGATCACCTCTGAGGTCTCTTTCATTTTGAACCTTTGAACTACTTATTATCTTTTTCCTTTATTGGCGATTCATCATTTTTCCTTGACCTTTTAACATAAGTGATCACCAAAAGTCAATGTTTTTTGTTTTCCTTTTCTCCTTTTCATATAATCTCTTCCTTGTTAATTAAGTCTCACCCCCACTCAACTGTCCTTTTATCTACAAAACCTCAAAATCTATGTATCTAGTCCTGATCTCTCTTTGTAACTCCAGACTTACATCTCTTTCTTATAAAACTTCCCCTAAGAACTGCTTTTGTAGTATCCCATAAGATTTGGTAGGTTGTCTCACTATTGTCATTCTCTTGAATGAAATTGTTGATTGTTTCTATGATTTCTTCTTTAACCCACTCCTTCTTTAGGATTAGATTATTTAGTTTCCAACTGATTTTTGGTTTATCTTTCCATGGCCTTTTATGCATTGATTATCTCTGCCTTTCTGCACTGGATTGTGAGGTGTTTATGTCCTAGTACATGGTCAGTTTTTGTAAATGTGCCATGTACTGCTGAGAAAAAAATTTACTGTTGAATGGAATGTACTAGGAGTAAGAGAAGGGGAGAGGTAGAATGTAGCAAATCATCTCACATAACAAGAGGGAAGAAAGAGCTTTTACAATGAAGTGTAAAAAAGGGGAGATGAAAGGAAATAATTGCGCCTTACTCTCATGGGATTTGGCTTAAGGAGGGAATAATGTACACTCAGTTGAATATGGAAATCTATTTTACCCTGCAGGAAGGCAAGAGGGAAAGGGATAGCAGAGGGAAGATAATAGAAGGGACAGCAAATTGGGGAAAGGGATAATCCCACTATTGTGGGAGGACAGGTCAAGGGAGAGAATGGAATAAATAAAGGCAGGATAGGACAGAGGAAAATGTGGTTAGTCTTTTCAACATAACTATTATGAAAATGCTTTGCACTGTTATACATATATGACCTATACTGAAATGCCTGTTTTCTCAATGAGGATGGGAGGGGAAGGAGCAAGAGTATATGGAACTCAAAGCCTTAAGAATGAATATTAAAAGTTGTTTTAGCATGCAACTGGAAATTAAGCTATACAGGCAATGGAGCATAGAAATCTATTTTTCCCTACAGGAAAATAGAAGGGAAAGGGGATGGAAGAAGCATGGATAATATAAGGGAAGACAGACCAGTGGAAGTGGTGGATGGGGTGCATGCTGTCCTGGATTGAGGGGTGGGGAGAAATGGGGAGAAAATTTGGAATTCAAATTTTTGTGGAAGTGAATGTTAAGAATTGAAAAATAAATTATTAAAAAAAAAAAGAACTAAGGCCCTAACCCTAGATGCATACCGTAGTTCTCTTCTAATTTTTTTTTTTATAGTGCCTATTATTAGTATTCAGGGTGACTATTTTGAGTTACTTTAATATATAATATAAGATGTTGGTCTAAGCATATTTTCTAGCAAAAAATCTATTTTTTCCAGAATATCTTATAAAATAGAAAGTCCTTTCCCACATATTGTATTATCTTGTGTTTATTGAATGCCGACTTAATGACTTTGATTGGTTTGTTTCTTCCGTATCCAATCTGTCTTACTAAGTTTTACAGTACAAAGAACATGGGATTTTAAGTCAAAAGAACTAGGTTTAAACCCTGGACTTGCCATTTACAATCTATGTGACTTTGATTAAGTTACTTAGCTTTGCTGGGCCTCGGTTACCTAATCTGTTGGATGAGGGGGTTAGATGAGATGATTTCTAAGGTCTCTTCTGGTTTTACATTTGTGATTTTACGATCTCTGTTTTTTTTAAATTCATACAAAAGAGTTTTGATATTTATTGCTTCATCGTATACTTTGAGGTCTGATAGTGTTATTCCACTTCCATTCCTAATCTAAATAAGTATTTTCTTTAAAATCTAGAATATTTTTCCTTTGAAAAAGTTTTGCTTTTTTTGTCTGGTTTTTTAAAGTATCCATCCCTTTATATTTTAATAAACTTATAGATCAGTGCAAATTAATATTTTAACATATGGACAAATCCTCCAATTTAGTACTGATTAGTCCTCTAGTTATGCATTATTCTGTCATTATGTTTGTATAATCTAGGCCTTAATACCCTGACTTCCACATATTGTGTGTACTTTGTAGCTATTTAAAAATGAGACTTCCTTTTCTATTATTTCCTCCTTTATTCTTCATTGCTTGGTAAAATTCTCATCAATTTTTATTGATTTATTTTGTATCCTGCTACTTTATCTACGCTGTTGTCTCCATTTCTTTACTGATTCCATGCCATTTTCTAAGTAATACATTGGTTCATCAGCAAACAGATATGTTGCTATTGTATCTTTTTGCCAAAGTTATTTAGTTCTCTTTCTTTGCTTTATTCTTCATTTAGATATGAGGACCATATTTGTCAACCAATAAGAGGCATTTATTAAATTCTTACTAGAGCTTTACTAGGTTCTAGTCTCTGAGCTTGGGGGCTGACTTCAAATAAGACAAAAGTAAAGCAGTCTATGCCCTCAAGAAGCATATATTCTAATGGAAGAGAGTATATTCCCATATGTCGGTGCAGACAACATAGATACAAAGCAAGTACAAAGTCACTTTGGGGGAAAGGTGCTATTAGCTAGAAGGTGGAAAGCATAAGCCTCATGCATTAGTACTTGAACTGTCTTTAAGGGAACAAGGGATGGAAAGATGTAGAGGGGAGAAGAGAAGAGCATTCTAGGTATGGGGGACAGAGAGGATATGAAGTTTAATGTATGAGAAATAACAAGAAGGGAAAATTGGTATGTACTATAGACTATATGGAAGCTAATTATTGTGATAAAGGAAGAGATGTAGGATGTTGCCATAAAGAGATATAAATGTTAGAGTTTATATTTGACTCAAGAGATAATAAGGAATCCTTGGGATTTAGCGAGTAAGGGCTGACACACTCAGGCCTATGTTTTAGGGGAAAAAATCACTCTGATAGCTGTGAGAAGGATTGGTTAGAAAAAGGGAACAACTTGAAGCTGGGATTAAATAAACTGAGGGATGATTACAATTAACCAGTTGAAAGAGTGATGCAAGCTTGAACAACTTATTCTAGGGTGCTGACTGTGGGAGAGAAGCAATGTCTACAGGAGAATTTGTGGCATTGCAAACGACCATATTTGACAATTGATTAGATACATGGGGTGATTAAGGTCGGTCTGAGAGCCTGTCACCTACCTCTGGGATTGTGATCCTCACATTATTTCTTTGCACACACTTTTCTTTTTTTTTTTTTTTTATTTTGTAATGTTTAACAATCACTGCCATACAATTGTGATTTTATCCCCCCACCTACCCTCCACTCCCCCCCTCCCTCCCCACGACTGCATACAATTCTGTATAGATTCTACATATACTTTCCTATTGAGTATATTTTCACTATAGTCATGCTATGTAGTCAGACTAAGATAAATGAAAGAAATCGTATAACAAATCAGAACATGATACACAAACACATACACATACACAAACATGATCTGCTACAATATGTGAGTGACTTCCATATTTCTCTCTCTGAGTGTTGCAGGCATTTTGCCTTGAGGTCCACCATTGGGATTTTTTTTTTTTTTCAGAAGTTCTTGTGTTATTACAAAAATCTAAGTCTACCAGAAAAAACTCTCACACACTGTGGTTGTTGCTGTGCATAAAGTTCTCCTGGTTCTGCTCCTTTCACTCAGCATGCACACACTTTTCAAGTCCAGTCACTTGAGCTTGTATAGAACTCATGTTTTCTTCTATTCTTTTCCTTTTGTTTCTTTTCTGCCAAATTTCCCTCCTCTTCAGTGTCATTGTGTTCCACATCTGTCATTCTCTCACACATTTTCTTCTTCTTTAGACTAATTCTTCAGCATGTATTCAACTTTATTTATTTGTTCATCCTTTATAATTCTCTGTTGATAGCCCTACTTTCCCTCTTAATTTCTAAATTTTAAAAAGGAATTTTATTTCTTTTTTGAACCATTTTGGAATTTTTTTGTTGTTCCACAATCTCTGGGGAGTCCATAGGATTTCTTTTTGATTTGTTTCATTTTCCTTCATAGTATAATTATATGGAATTATTTGGAGGGTTTTTTGAGCTTTTACACATCCTTTTTGTCTTTATTATTTACTTGGTTATTTACCTCCCTGTGGTCTGGATATTAATTTATGTAATCACTCCTGATCACCTTTGGGTCTTTATACTTTTTTCTTGTATTCTTTTCTTTGGGAATCCTCATTTTTTTTTCAATTTTTCCCCTCTTCTGTGCTACACAGACTTATCCCACCTCCCCATCCCCAGGCCTCAGCCTCCTGGCATTATAGTGTACAAAGACTGTGTGGGTCAAAGTCCCATACCAAGACTGGCCAAATCAGTGTTTCTATTTCTTTTGCCATTAGGTCCAACATTCAGTCATCTACATCTTAAATTAAATTATTTTTTGAAAAATAAAATTGACGTAAAATTTGGCACACATGTATTTTATATATTCTTATTTCCTCAAAGAAAATATAAAATTGAATTTGATCTTTTCTTGATGACTCAGTGCAGTCATTATGAATAATCATTACTATACCACATAATAATATAGATCTATATTCAATTCCTTGTTTTTCTTCTTTTCCTACTAGCAATCACTTCTATAAATAGCAGGCTATTAATAGTCCCTTCTCATTCTATATCTAAAGGCTCTTTCCTTCAATTGTTGCTTCTGCTCTTGTCTTGACTACGAAATTGAAAACAATATATAATAGCAATTATATATTCATTCAAAGTCAGCGAGTCTGAGGAGTTATAAGTAAATGTAGGACCTATTTCAGATCTGGAGTCTTTTTTTTCTTACTACTAGTTTGAAATAATGTTTCAGAAAGTACAAGTTTGCCAGAAGACAGATTTTGATCTGGTCAAGTAGGGTGTTACTGTCTTGCTTTTTGCCCTTACCAATAAACTCTGGTTTTACCTAGTCAAATAGACCAGAATTCATTGCTTAAATGCCAGTATCTCATGTTTCTTCTTTTCCAGTAAGCAGCTAGGCCTCTGGCTATTTACAAGGTGGTACCAAGCCAAAAATGTCTAGCCTTTTCTTTAAAATCTCCAGAAAAGGAAGGTTCCACAGATTTCCTCACCCATTTTCTTTTGCTTTACAGAAATGGAGAACAGCTGGTCATTATCCTCTGTTATAACCCTTCAAATACTTGAGGATAACAATTGAATTATCCTACTCTCTTTTTTCTTTCCCTAGGCTAAACACATTGAAACACTAGTGAGCTATTTGTTCATTCAAGGTATAGTGAAGCCTAAGAAACCATTTATAGTCAAAGACCACCTGTCATACCCACCACTTTTTCCATGACATTTCAAATAGAATCCTTTAACATACAGTCTACATGGAAGTCGCTAGTTTTCCTGAATGGTGAGATTGAGTTTCATTTGATTTGTAATATGGGTATTCAACTCTGTAATTTAAAATCCCTTAAGCCATCAAGTCATAGGAGTTTGTTTATTTCAGTGTGAAGCAATGATCTGTGTCAGACCCTGGTTACTTGTCAACAGGATAGAGGAAAGGAGGAAGTTTATAAACAAAGTGATGTTCATCTTTTCACTCTCCTTTTCTTCTTCACAAGTAATCAGATAGCTATGGTGTAGGTGTCTATGAGTAGTCTTGTATGCATGCATGCATATACGTATATATGTACATACACACAAATACACATACATATATTCATTTATATGCGTATAACTGCATATACACATATATAATCTTTTTTTGAGAGTATTTAAATTTTTATTAGTATATTTGGGATTTTATATCACTTTTTTCCAAGTATATGCCTCTTCTCTTCCCTACTCAGAAACCATTTCTTATAATGAAGAATAAAAAAAAGAAGTCGGAATATATGTACCATATATATATGCTATATATATATATATATATATATATATGCAATGCCCCTCACCCACAGGGCCCTCTCTCAAGAGGGAGGAGAGTATGTTTTTTTTTCATTGTAATAAAATAACATTCCATTTCAATATCGTGGTGTTATTCTTTTTGTTATATTGCAAATATTGTTTTCCTGGTTCTGCTTATTTCCCTTTCCATTAATTCATCTAATTCTTAGAACCAATTAATTAAGATCTTAAACTGAACCTAGAAATCATTGAATTCAAAATTCTATTATCAATGAGGAAACTGAGGCCCAGAGAGACTAAATTGCCTTGAGTCATAAAACTGGTATCTGATGTAGGGTTTGAATTCTAGGCTTCTTGATTCTGATTATTGCTCTCCATCCACTACATCCTGTGATTATTGATTTATATTTCATTTTTTAATATTAATTGCTTCTTACAATGCAGTATATTTTCACTATACTCAGATGCAAAATAGTAGACAGCATTCCCCTGAATGTTAGTAGTTTGAATAGTTGGAAAGTTCTTTGTTGAATAACTTACTTGTGCACAATACTTAACTATGATGTAAGAAGAAAAAAGGTCATTTTGGAAAAGAAGATGATAAGGATGCACAAAATTCAGTAGAGGACAACTGATTTCTTCTGAAATCCTGAGTTCTTTCTATTAAGTTTTTTGTGAATTGTGGAAATGAAAATTATTAGGAGAAAAATGGATAACATCTTTATTGAGATGAATAAAATATGTGAGAATGAAGTGGTATATAGAACTCTGAACTTGGAGTAAGAAATCCCTAAATTAAAATTCTTTCTAGATTCTCAGTAGCTGTTTGGTTATGATCAAATCACTGAACTTGTCTGAGTCTCAGGTTCCTCCTCAGAATAAAATGGGAAAATAAAACTCGCACCGCCCAGGTTGTGGCAATAGAGTGGGATAGTATTTGAAAAGTGCTTCATAGGCTCTCGTGTTTTGTGTTTTTGTAATATATAAATTGTTATTGTTGTTACTATTATGAATCCTTTGACCTATTCTGGTAGGCAATGGAGATGCCTCTTTGGGATTACATGGACTCATCCCTAGTAATAGCACCATAGACTTTATAGGAAAGCATAGAATTCACTTTCTGGGTAATAGAAGCATAGAATGAAAGCCTAAAGCACAAGTGTTTTGGAAGCTATGCAAGGAGCTATTACCTTCACTAAAGAATCACTCTCATATAGCAGTAGAGTATAGTGGGGGGACCTTTAGGTTCCTGAAAGTTGTTTCAGGGAAATATCAACTCAGACAGGTCACCACAAGCTGGAGCAATACCAGACTGTTTATATGTCTTCTGAGTACTAGGTGAGAGAAATTCAATATAGCACACCATTAGGTGCTGATTTTTTTCAGCAATAGCAACTCATGACGATCTCTACTGATATAGGGAAAGGGTTAGAATGTGTATCTGTAGAAGGAGTACCAACAATGATGAAATCATGGGTCCTCAAAGCATTAAAGTCAGAAACTCTCAATAATCTATTCCCTTAGGATGAAAATGATAAAAACCTGAAGTTGAGTTATGCACCTCAAATGCAATATGTCTCTGCCTGTCCATTGCGATTACTGAAAAGGATTAGGGATGGGTGAACCCAGCCGTGTTTTGGGTTGGTCAAACATCTTGAACTACTTTTCCAATGTTCTGGGTTAGGCAAAACCCCAAATGTGTTTTGCCAAGCACATTTTCTCTTAATTCTTAAACCCAGGAGTATTTTAAGGTAAATTTAATCCATGTGCTTCTGATTCATTTACACTAAACTCATCAAAATGTTCTGTCTTAAGTGCTATTTGATGTGCAAGAAGCTCTTTGAATCTTTTTTATAAGCCTTTAAATTCCTGTTCTTTGGAGTTTTACATTCAGCTGGACCAAAAGCAAATGAACTCGAACCCTAAAATGTTCAAATTTGGTTCCAAAGCTTGAAATATCAAGGTTTGAGAGGGTTCTAAACTTGGCTACATATGTTCTTCCATCCCTAGTAAGAGTATATATTAACATTATTTTTTTTTACAGAATGTAGATTGTGTAACACAATGAGTAGTGAGCAAAATGCAAAATAGGGCATGGAAACATAAAGGAGCCAAGTGACAAATAATTTAAAGCAGATTGAATGTCTGTTCTTTAGCAAGAACCATGCACGAGCTAACATAATGGAGGATGACACTGCATCTGTTTTCATTTTTCTTCCTTCTGGGAGAACTTTCTTCTTTTTGGACTCTATTTAGTCTTTTTTATGCTTATAGTCCACTCTCTGACTCTCTCTCTCTCTCTCTCTCTCTCTCTCTCTCTCTCTCTCTCTCTCTCTCTCTCTCTCTCCTTTTCTCCCTTTTTCTTTCTTTCTTTCTCTTTCTCCCACTTTCCCTCTCCCCATTTTGGGAAACTATGGAATTTAAAGAATAAAATCATTGAGTTAAGTAAAAAAAATGTTGAACTATTATCTTAGCCCTATAAGACAAATCTTCAGAATGGAAGGGTGAAATCCCTTACTCTTATGCCTCACCTCAATGGTTTAAGACTGTAGTCTATGATATAGTTGTTAGGAATTTTTTGTTGTTTTGGATTTTTTTCTTCATCCTTGTATATTGAGTAGACAAGCAACTAATTAGTCAACAACAATTTATTAAGTGATTACTATGTATCAGACAAAGTGGTACAGATTTATGAAGAAAGGGAAAACAAAGCAAAACAAAACATTTGATCAAGTGCTTAAGAATACTCATGGAGAAAAGTCTTTTATTAGCTTCTGTATAGGGCAGTCAAACTTTGAGATATTTCTCATTCTATTTCTTTCTCGTTCTATACACTAAACCACATTTGGAATCCTGAGATTTGGTCTTTGTGTATAAGTATGTAGCAATTAGAACTGTTTCTGCATAAACTAGCATGTAGAGATGTGTTAAGACATAAAGTGCATAGGGAAGACCAGCAAAAGAAACTGATAGAGAAATCATTTATCTGGGCTAAAATAGTTGAAATTTTCATCTTGTCAATTACAGAATTTTCTGGTAAGTTTGAAAATGAGCCAAAGAGAAATAACAATCAATAATAATTTAAGCATAAACTTTGTCAGTTATACACCATGAGAAAATTGTGTTTTGCCTACTGTTGTTGGCTTAAAGTAGCATCTTAATGGTCTGAAGAATGTCTTGTTGTAACAAGATAAAAATGAAAATAAGCATCTTCATCAAGCACTTTCTCGAAATTCATCTGAAATTCTTTTTAGTCATTTTTCTAGGTATAACAAGAAAAGATGATGATTCACATATAAATGGAAAAAATGGAATTATTTATGATTCTATGATATTCTTGTCATTACCATGAAAACATCACATCATTACCACCTTCTGTGGCTTTTTCCTTTCTCCTCTGATCTGAGTTATAGGATCAAGTCATATTCAGAGGAGATATAATGACTACCATTTGCATGAATGAATTTTGCAAAGGTACTCAGTTACTGAAATATATCAGTCTCTATATATTTCGTTAAATATCAATTGAAAACAACCTTGGATTATGTTGACTAAACAGTCCATTCTTTCTGCCATAATTTGTTTACAGGGAAAGTCTTTCTTAGTTTCTCTCTTTTCTCACACCATTGATGACTATTCAAAAAGGTATTCAGAATGATCAAGACAACTGCATGTAAAAGGAAATATCATCACATCCCAGAAGGAGATATATCCCTTAGCCCAAGAGAGTATAATATCAAGGAAAAGAGAGATTACCCATATTTGGAAGAAACATGGCCTGCAACTTTAGAACAGAAGCTTCTCCCTAAATGATTTCCTTATATAACTATTTCATTCCCTGTAGCTGATGTTTGCTCAAAAGTAAGTCATTTTTAAAAAAATATTAATTTTGATCTTCATGATACTTTTCCCTAGAAATCTTAGATTTAAGGTAGAAAACAAAGGAAATTTTCCATTAGCCTTCTTTCCATGTCAAACTTCCTTAAACACTCCCTAATGGTAGCATATTTTTCCCTTTAGAATCCCATGTTGTTATGGTATTGCTCAATGATTTTCCTAACCACAGCTTATTTTGTTTTTCTTAAGGTCAAATTAATATAATTAGGGAAGCTAATAATGAGAACTTTCTGGTTTTGAGACTTGAGGGAGCATATAGGCAGCTGTTTGTAGCTCAACAATGTGACTGGATATTTCATTGCATATAAAATTGGGGAAAAGGATATTGGCATTTTTAATAAAAAAATTTTAAGCATCTGTAATTTCATTAGTGTAGGCACTTTCTTCATTGATGCAGACCACAGTCCCTCACTCTATGACTCTGATTAAGTTACTCTTTGGGATTATAAGCTTCAACTCTAAGTGGTTCAACTTCTGTTGAAAAGCCCACTTGGACAATTTGGTTTTCTGGTCCAAGACTGAAGACTTATTTGACCTATCTCTAGGTATTTTCAGATTGGTTGGATCTGCTACAGATGGTGCTCTGTTGACTTTCAAGAAGCTAGGGGTTATCTCCATGCCATAGTGAGGCACTATGGTAGGATTTTGTTGAAGGATAGTAATAAGACTTAAATTTTTTTTAAGGAGTTGAGACTTGTGGGTGATCTTAGTAGACTCATGAAAAATGTACTTTGCTTGTGGTCATTCAAATGTCATATATGAGGGAAGGAAACTGCTTCCAATTTGGTGATGAGCTTATCAGGACTTAGCTAGATTGATTGTCATATACAAGCATATGACTTATCACTTCACCTATATGTTTCCTCTAGATAGAATATTTCAAAGTTTAGCAATACACTGGCAAAGACTTCATAAACTCAGGGACATCATTTCAACAAAATGAGACCTCAGCACATAACTGTAGGGGGGAACGATAGTAATAATTCAAATTCATATAATACTTTAGGGTTTGTAGAAGAGTTTCCTTGCAACCACATTTTGGGATAGGTAATAAATGGTTGTTGTCTTTTGTCTTTGAAGAGGACCAAAATGACATCACCATTGTAAAGTGAAATTTCAGTGTGTCTGACTGTGGCTGATCAAACCAATATGAGCTAGGAATGCTCTACCACAAGTTGGGCACAGATAGTCAGTTTGAATATTTGGGGTAGATATCCCAAATTTGCGCATCCGGCCTTTATTTTGTGCTGTCTTAATTCTGCCTTGCTCAAAGAGCACAGCACCTTTTCTCATGTGGGTATGCCATGCTGTGTGGTCCTGTGCCAGTGTCACCCATGTTGCACAGTCAAATCCAAAGTTCTTGAGAGAGACTTCAGAGTGTCCTTGTAGCATTTCTTTTGGACACCATGTGATCGCCTGCCTCATGCAAGTTCTCCATAAAACAGTCTTTTTGCAAGCACACATTTTGCATTCAAACAATGTGGCTAGCCCATTGGAGTTGCACTCTCTGAAGCATAGTTTGAATATTTGGCAGTTCAGCTCAAGAAAGGACTTCAATGTCTGGTGCCTTATCCTGCCAGGTGATCCTCAGAATCTTCCTAAGACAGTTCAAGTGGAAGTGAATCAGTTTCCTGGCATGGTGCTGGTAGACTGTCCATGTTTCACAAGCATATAACAATGAGGTCAGCACAATGGCTCTGTAGACCTTCAATTTCGTAGTCAGTCTAATACCTCTTCTCTTCCAAACCTTTCTTTGGAGCCTCCCAAACACTGAGCAAGCTCTGGCAAGGTGTGCATCAACCTCACTGTCAGTGTGTATGAGTGATGTCTTTTGATTCGTGCATAAATTGGATTTAAGTGAGACAGAGCTGCACAAAGTTGTCAGTCTCACTCTCTCCTCCTGAGTCATCATAGTGCAGTGGCAGGACAGAGTCAAGACGGCTGGCAATGGTTCAGGATGCAGTGGATGACCTTGGCGTCTTCAGTATCTAACCAAGCTCTAAGTGATCCACATTGCCTGCTTCATCTGCCTTCATGGTCATTGGAACAAATTGTTCTCATCCACACATTCCACCAGATGAAGTCTTCATATGCTTGGGGTAGACACCCCTTGGGGTGTAGAATGTGTTCAGGGAGGATGAGTATCTTTGGTGTAATGGCTGTTAAGCCCTTTTTGGGACTCTTTCCACGTTGGGTGGCCACCTGTTCCACCTAACTCTCAACTATGGCTCCAAGAAGCTGTAGCATGTGTAGTGGCCACACCTCGGTAAACCATTTGGACAGACGGGCCAAACCAGGTTTAGGGTAACCAAGGGTTCTCAAACCCATTGGTGAGTTAGGTAATAAATACAGGCTGATTCAAGACTAGAAGAAGAAAACATGAATATTTGAGCTCTAAGTTGAGATCTGACCCCAAGTCCAGGATTCTATGACTCCTATTTTAGGAATAGGGACTGGACTTGTGATTTTATTGATGAGGTAACTTCCAGAAGATGTATTTCACTTACCCAGTATGGGTGAGCACTGTCTCTGTGCCCTCATGGTCACATAATTAGGGAAGTTCAGAATTCAAAGTCAGGTCTTATGAATCCAAGCTCATGATTCTTGCCATTACACCACACTATCATTAATTCCTATTTCTTATGCTTTGATGTCAAAGAAATAGCATTATTTCAATAGATAAGCCTTTTCTAAGGACTGAATTCAATTCACTAAAAATTCCTCAAGGGTAAGGCACAGTGCTAAGTGCTAGTGATACAAAGATGAAAATGGGTAGTTTTTGACCTGAAGGAGTTTACAATCTTGTAGGCAGGTTAAGTCACACATACAAAGAACCTTGATATAAAGAGAAATGTGAAGTAAAAGAGAAACCTAGGCAACAGACTAAGAGAAATTTCAGAATGGAAAGATTACCTTGATGGGGGGATATTGGGCTTTCGTGAAAGTGGCAAATTATAGATTTAGATTCATTGTATTTTTTTTACAAAAATTGATTTTCTAACAAAAAATGTATACTTGGGGGGAGGGGTCCTTAAGTATAATGATTTGAGATGTTAAGTGGCCCTTCTCATGATCTTGATACTGTATCTACCCAGCATCACTGATCTAACCTTAAAGATTCTTATGGTGAACAATTTCCAAATTTTTCTTAAAAAATAATATATAATTTTTAATTTTAAAATGTATTTGGCATACAATGAATGTGAAATCTTAATCAGTCTAGTGCCAATAATGATATTTCAATTTTCACTGGGCTACATAGGATCCCTTGATGTTCTTTTGCATGCAAAAAAAGAGACAGAGAGAAAGAGAGAGAGAGAGACAGACAGACAGACAGACAGACAGACACAGACACAGACACAGACACAGACACAGAGAGAGACAGAGAGAGAGACTTTAGAGAAACAGAAAGATAAAAGATGCAGAAAATAACGATGCTAATGACAGCAGTTTAAATCATTAAAACCTAAAAAATTTGCATGGTAAAGACTTATTGAGATTTTGGGCATTTGTTTTTGTGTATGTTTTTAATTAGAACTGAGAATAAAAGAAATAAATACACTGTCAATAAGCATACTACTCTAGGAATTGCAACTTTTCAGTTATACAGTGTTAGAATTTTTTTTCATTTGAAATACCATTTTCATTTTTATCTCTGTGGTTTCTCTATTAAACCCCGGCTGGTTATAAGCAGAAGTATTTGAGTTTGCTAGAATTTCTCATGGCTTCTCATTTACAATTTCACAGAATTTTCCAGAAATTATCAATTTGATTGAAAAAATCAAACAACTTGTTCCCTCTTTCTTGGATAGCTTCCTTGTACCCTTAACCACCCAAAGGAATCAGGTAGGGGAAGTACATATGAATTTCTTTGGACTTTAAAGTGACTGGTCCCCTCACAACTAAAAGATACCTTGGAATTTGAAATATGTTGAAGATCTGGATGCTCAAAAGCAAAGCACTCTAACCACAATGCACAATGCTTACAAAGCGAATACTGTAGATGAAGAAGTGTGTATAAATGAACTTTCCTTTTTAAAAATGGTGAAAGATAGAATGTGAGTTAATTGTTATTTGGAGAATTAAAAGATAAGAGATATTCAAATGCATGTGCCACATGTAGATGTTGAAAATAAAAACAAAAAAAATTTAGCTTGTAAAGAAATAAACATTTTGGGTGGCAGAGCCAAGATGGAGAAATAGGGGCTAAGGGAAGGGAGGGGTGTGAAACAAAGGAGGGCAGATTGGGAAAAGGGTAATCAGAATGCATGGTGTCTTGGGGTGGGGGAAGGGAAGAGATGGGGAGAAAATTTGGAACTCAAAATTTTGTGGAAATGAATGTTGAAAACTAAAAATAAGTAAACAATTTTTTTTAAAGAAAAGAAATAGCCATTTGTTTCACAATATTGTAATGTATCCATAATCCAAATCTCATTGATTTGGGAATACTTTTCAACGATGATGATCTCAATCCATGCCAGTTCATCTTGTGTGACTCCATAGAGGTCTTCCCAAAATTTTGCCACATGAAAATACATTCAACATCCTGGAGGCCTTTTTCACTTTCTTCCCACATTGTGTGGCAACCCCTAGTCATCCCATGCTCTTGTGTCACTACCAACCCACCTTCTCTTCATTTTTTTAGGACACTATTTCTTCCTATGCTCTTTAGAATTCTTTATTGATTATACACTGCAATAGCATGACACATGCATTTTTCCACTGACCTTTATGTGATGTTCATCTTTAGCTCTTAGTCAGTCGTGGTGTTTCAAATCTTGTAGCTATACAGCAGCACTGGTAAAAAGTTTGAAAGACAGGCCTTTGCTTGGAGTCAACAAAAATGTTTCATACTTTTTTGAAAGCAACTTTGCCTACTCTTCTCCTTTTCATATTTGTCCTTGGCTCAGTGCCCATTCCTCTCGTTTGTCAAAGAAATAGATACTTTTGGATAAGCTCTCTAAAATTCTTTATACATTCAGATGTATAAAGAAAATTAGACAATGACATTCAAAATTGAGTTTCCTGCATAGATGGACAGGCCAAATTATTTTGAGCAATTACATCTCTTTTCCAGGAGGTGCTCTAATATCCTGAGACTCAGAGCAATCATTGTCATCTCCAAATGCTCCCATTTGGAGACCTCACCATTTTCAGGGGATCCTTTCTTTACTTTAAATTTACCCTGATCTCCATCACAATGGTAAATATTTTGGGAGAACATACATATAATCAGATGGTTATTGAACAGAGCTATTTCTATTATAGTTTTCATAAAATCCTGAATAATTGTGATGTATGAATGGAAGATACTTTGCTGTGAAAGAACTTGTTGTATTGAATTACATTCTTGCTTATAATCCATATCATAGAAGAGGGCAGAGCCAAGATGGTGGAGCAGAAAGACACACATCCTATAGCTCTTCCTCTACAGCCCATAAAATACCTATGAAGAAAGACTCTCAATGGATTCTGGAGCAGCAGAAGCCATAGAACAATGGAGTGAAGGAGATTTCCAGTCCTGGGTGACCTGGAGGGCCAGCAGGAGGAATCTGTTCGACGGGACACAGAGCAAAGCAAAGCCCAGCTTGGGCCATGAGGCATCTGGAGGAGCAGGCCTCTGGGATGGATTGCCCAGTAGCAGAGGTTCATGGATCCCTCAGCCCACAGGCACCAAGGACAACTTCAAAGGTCAGTGACAGGGCTTTTAATCTCTGTGACAGGGGAGCAAGGTCCTCTCCTAGCTCCAACCCCAGTCTGGGGCAGTAGAGGCAGCAACAGTATCAGTGGCTGATGGTGGCCACAGCAGCCAGCAGCCAGCATGCATTGTTCCATTGTTGGAGCACTCGGTGTAAAGCCTCTGGGGGAATTGAGCAGCTGATTTGAATCTCAGCCATGAGCCAGCACAGGGAGCAAACTCCTCTCCCATGATTGTACCACCTTGGAGGAACTGAGAAATCACAGGTCCCCAGAATATACCCTATTTTTGACAAAGGACCCCAAAGTCAAGCAGCTGGTTGGGAAAATGTGCAAAAAAAGGAAAAACATAAGACTATAGAAGGTTACTTTCTTGGTGAACAGGTATTCTCTCCCATCCTTTAAAATGAGGAACAACAATGTTTACCATCAGGGGAAGACATAAAAGTCAAGGCTTCTGCAACCAAAACTTCCAAAATAAATATGCAATGGTCCCAGACTATGGAAGAGCTCAAAAAGGATTCTGAAAATCAAGTAAGAGAAGTGGAGGAAAAATTGGGAAGAGAAATGAGAGCAATGCAAGAAACTCATGAAAAGCAAGTCAACAGCTTGCTAAAGAAAACCCAAAAAAATGCTGAAGGAAATAATACCTTTAAAAATAGGCTAACTCAATAGGCAAAAGAGGTCCAAAAAGCCAATGAGGAGAAGAATGCTTTAAAAAGCAGAATTAGCCAAATGGAAAAGGAGGTTCAAAAGCTCACTGAAGAAAATAGTTCTTTAAAAATTAGAATGGAACAAATGGAAGCTAATGACTTTATGAGAAAACAAGAAATCACAAAACAAAACCAAAAGAATGAAAAAATAGCAGACAATGTGAAATATCTCATTGGGAAAACAACTGACCTGGAAAATAGATCCAGAAGAGACAATTTAAAAATTATGCGACTACTTGAAAGCCATGACCAGAAACAGAGTCTAGAAATCATCTTTCATGAAATTATCAAGGAAAACTTCCCTGATATTCTAGAACCAGAGAGCAAAATAAATATTGAAAGAATTCACCGATCACCACCAGAAAAAACTGAAAAAGAGAAACTTCTAGGAATATTGTAGTAAAATTCCAAGTCAAGGAGAAAATATTACAAGCAGCTAGAAAGAAAACATTCAAGTATTGTGGAAATACAATCAGGATAGCACAAGATCTAGCAGCTTCTACTTTGAGGGATTGAAGGGCTTAGAACACGATATTCCCAAAGTCAAAGAAACTAGGATTAAAATCAAGAATCATCTACCCAGTAAAACTGAGTGCAATACTTCAGGGGAAAAAATGGTCTTTCAATGTGATAGAAGACTTTCAAGCATTCTTAATGAAAAGATCAGAACTGAAAAGAAAATTGGGCTTTCAAACACAAGAATCAAGAGAAGCATGAAACGGTAAACAAGATAAAGAAATCACAAGGGACTTACTAAAGTTGAACTGTTTACATTCCTACATGGAAAGATAATATTTGTAACTCTTGAAACTTTTCTCAGTGTCTGGGTAGTTGGAGGTATTATGCACACACACACACACACACACACACACACACACACACACACACAGAAACAGAGACAGAGAGACAGAGAGAATAGGGTGAGTTGAATAGGAAAGGATGATATCTAAAAAAATAAAATTAAGGGGTGTGAGAGGAATGGAGGAAATCATCTCTCATAGAAGAGGCAACAAAGAAGCTGTTCCAATAGAGGGGGAAAGTGGGGAGGTGAGAGGGAAAAAGTGAAGCTTACTCATATCGCATTTGGCATAAGGAAGGAATAACATGCACACTCAATTTGGTATGAAAATCTATCTTACACTATAGGAAAGTAGGGGAGAAGGGCATAAGCAGGGTAGGGGGAATGATGGAAAGGAGGGAAAATAGGAGGAGGGAGCAATTAGAAGTAAACACTCTTGGGGAGGGACAAAGTCAAAAGAGAGAATAGAAGAAATGAGGGGCAGGATAGGATGGACGGAAATGTAGTTAGTCTTATACAACATGACTGTCATGGTAGTCATTTGCAAAACCACACATATATAGTCTATATTGAATTGCTTGCCTTATCAGTGGGGATGGGTGGTGGGAAGGATGGAAGAGAAGTTAAAACTCAAAGTTTTAGGAACAAATGTTGAGAGTTGTTTTTGCATAGAACTGAGAAATACAGATATTGGGGTATAGAAATTTATCTTGCCCTACAGGACAAGAGAGAAGATGGGGATAATGGAAAGGAGGGGTGTCAGTAGGGAGCGCACATTGATGGAATGGGCAATCAGAATGCAAGATGGTTGAGGTGGGGGAAGGGGAGAGAAGGGGAAAAAATTTGGAACTTAAAATTTTGTAGAAATGAGTGTTAAAAACTTAAAATAAAGAAAATTTAAAAATATCTTGTAAATCAGGTAATTCTTAACGCTTTCACATTTGTATCACCTCCAGCATGGATCTCCTTTCTATGTATGTGATAGAAATGGCACACAATTAAGATTTAATCCCCAAAATAGAAATAGGTTATTAAAATATTTTTATGTACAAAACGACAGAATTTCAGACAAGTAGAATGGCTTTGTAAATTACATATTAAATCTATCGTATATTTAAAGTATAAGCAAGCAATGCCTGATGTACAATGTCATTTACAAGGCCCTTCTGTTATACTACGTACATGTACATTTCCATTTTATTTATTATACCTGTTGAGTTCAAAATTTAAAAGTATTGCTCAGATTTAAATAGGTTACTGAGAATTTTAAATAAGGGGAAATCAACAGCAGAAATGACATTGATGTGTAATTTTTTTATCTAGAACTTAAATCAATATAAATTAATTTCTGCAAGGACATCCAAAGAATTTATAAAGTTCCTTTAGTTTTTAGCCTTTGATTAACTTTCCAGACATAATGAGATGGTTGCCAAACTTAACACTGAACTAGGATATTAACTCATCTATAAATTTTTATGTAGAAAGATGCTTTAGGATAAAAATGGAAAGACTATACACAAGAAAAATGGAAAAGATCTGAAAAAATTATGACAGCAAAATAGATTTCTGACTTTACTAATATTGATTCTACTTTTAAAAGTAGAGATTGAAACTTCTCATCCTTTCTCATCCCATATAATTTTGGTCTGCATTATTAAAAAAAATACCATATGTTCAAGTTGGCAAGAAACTCCTTTTCCTAGTTTGTTGGGTATCTTATCTTATAGGCTGTTCATATGATAGCTCCTAATCTTGTTTTAAGTCTGATCTACCTGCTTTTCTAGTTATAAATATTAATGATAATATCTTTTGCACTATTTCTCATGTCATAATTGGTAATATGCAGCTTACTTATGTTCTCTCTATTTCCATTGACCTTTGTATTGTTATTGGTCTGAGACTGCTTTTCCATATTTTTTAGCTTAGAATCAGAAAGAAGAAAATTCAGAATGTATATTCAGAAAATGAGATGGACCATTCATGTAAGGAAAGTCAGGAAGAGTGGATGGATAATGTGCTGATCTGGTACCCAGAGAATGTTAATGAACTAGAAGGAAACTTCAGGTATGTTTAATGCATCCTTCATAGAGGATTTACGGGACAAAATGAATAAGAATTTAACAAAATAAAAATATGTAAAAGAGTTGCAATCTGTACTAGTACAGACACTCTCACATCAGCTAGATCTTCCTATAACCAAGGAGAAACATGATTTTATGGAGCATTTGATCATCCAACCTTGCTTTGCTCCTGTTGACCCATGAAATCATATTTCTTCTTGGGTATAGGATGATCTCATTTGGAAAAATCTTTTATTTGCCTCTGAGGAATATCCAAGAATAAATAATCTTTCCACTTAACTTCAATTTTTTTTTAATATTTACTGGTTTGTTTTCATTTATCACAAGAATGTCAACATAGGTGGTATTCTGGTATTTGTAGAGTATGTTAACTTGCTGGTCATTACAAAAATGTAGCTAATGCTCTGGAGGTACTCTCCCAATCCATACTTCACATATGAGGTCCCCAAAAAGTAACTACTACATCTTCTGTTTGTGGTTCTATGGGGTAATCCCAAGGGATTTTTGGGATATCTTCCTAGTACGTTCCTAGGGAAAGTGGCTCATTATACCCTATCAGTGTATTTCCTCTGACAATTATCAATTAATATCAATTATTTGGCAGATTAACCTTTTAGGACAGAGGACAACAAACTATGACTAGAAGGCCAAACTAAAGGCCAAGCCTAGCCTTCCATTTCTTTTTGTATAACAGATAAGCTAAGGAAATTTTTAAGATATTTTAAAAGTTTTTTTATTATACCTAAAATTAAAAAAAAAAAACACAAACAAACTTTCTTAGCTTTCAAGAAATACCAAAAAAAATGTGTTTGGCCAAATGTGGTCCTTTGACCATAGTTAGTCAACCCTTAGTTTTAAAAAAGTCATTTTCTAAGGTTATATAATTGAAACAAAATATACATGAAAATACAACAATCTATAGAGTCAAGCAGAAAATGACCTCAAGGTTAAAAAGCACATGTGACAAAGAAGTAACACAGTGCCTAGAGGTCTTTTTTGCTGAAATTTTCAAGACTGCTTCCTTGAGCATAGTGTAGCATTTCTTCAGCTCTTTACAAAGTCTTAAATCTGACTTTCCTTATTGTGTCCAATCTATTTTATTGCTCTTCTTTAGTTGTTTCAATCATGTCTACTCTTCATGACTCCAGTTGGAGTTTTGTTGGCAAAGATATTACAGTGGTTTGCCATTTCCTTTTCCAGATGAGGAAACTGAGACAAATAGAACCCTAACCACTTGCCCAAGAACACATAGCTAGTAAGTGTGTGAGACTGGATTTGAACTCAGATCTTCCTGACTCCAGGCCCAGAACTCTATACACTGCCCCCACCTAGCTGCCCAATCTATCCTTGGCTCTAGATGTAGTTGCTGATAGCAACTCTTGCTATACCATGGTGTAGCACCAATCATGGCAGCACACCCGAGGACCGCTGCTGTAAATAATTTTAAGGCTCTAATCACATGGTATAATGAACTCTCTACTCATTAATAAACTAAACATTGTCCAGTAAAGTAAACATTCATAGCAGCATCCTTAAGGAAAACATATCATCTAATACATACATGTAACTCATAATATTCAGTATGTCATATGTTATGTGGCATATATTATTGCATCCTCAAAGTAATGGGTTCACAGGTTGGGGCCTTCCCTGGCATGATACATCCTTAAGGGGTAGCAGAAAATACCACACCTTCCACCCCTAGGTCACTGTAAGGAGCACCTCCTTAATCAATACACAGTGTCCAAGTAAAGTCCTCTCTCATCTTAACTTGAGGCTGACTTCCGAACCCCATGCCTTCTCCAGCATGAGCTGACCACTCCCAGCTCTTGCCTGTGTTCATACACAAGCAGTTCTCTGCTCCGGTTCCTTGTCTCAGCTCACAGGGACTGTTCCACTCCAAACTCGTCCTGCTTCCGCTTCAAAGTAGGCTCCAGGGGCTCGTGCCTGCAACTTCTGTTTTGAGGAAAACAAAGCTTAACAGGGCTATAATAATATTTATACACATTACCAATACCATCATCTCAGCTCCCTGTAACAGCTCTTAAAAGGGGCTTAACTAAGCCTCTTTCCCATGGCTTTTCAGCTCAATTCACTTGTAAAACCAACAGATAGGGCTTCTGTCAGAAATCAACAGATTAGCAGAGGTAACACCAACATCACTAACAGTCTTTCTGTTAGGTCTCCCCACAAGCAAGTTCCCCTAGCGCACTCACTCTCACTTCTCTCTCAGCTCTGCTTCTCTCTTTACTTTCTCCTCTTCCTCCAAGCAATACAGCAATACATTTCATATGTATATATATACATATATGTATATGTATATATATATACATATATGTATATGTATATGTATATATACATATATATATGTATACGTATATGTATATATGTATATATGAAATGTATTGCTGTATTGCTTGGAGGAAGAGGAGAAAGTAAAGAGAGAAGCAGAGCAATACATTTCATACATATATATATATGTGTATGTATATACTCTGTTTCCAATCAAAGACTTGATTCAATCAAAGGCTTTTTATTCAGTCAAAGGCAAGACTCAACCAAAGGAATCTGATTGGCTAAAACTCAATCCAGAAAACAACAAAAGATCCTACTTTGCTTCCCATTACACAGGGACATTGCTAGGATTGAAAGGAAAAGTTCATTTGAATTTTGTGATGCTGTCTTCAAGCCAAAGGAAGAGGTGGAAGAGACTGAAGCTAAAGCTGAGTCTAGAGTGCTTCTTCCTCCTGATTCACAAAGTCAGAGTCAATAAACACTTATTAAGTGTGTACTAAGTACTGTGCACTGTGCTAAGTATGGGGGATTTTAAAAAACAGAAGCAAAAAGTTGTCCCTACCCTCAAGGAACTCACAAGCTGGTAGGGAGACAATATGCACATGGATATATAAAAACAAACTATATAAAGGATAAATATGAAATAATTAAGAAAGATAAGGAACTAGAATTAAGTGGAGTTGGAAAAGGCTTCCTATAGAAGATGGGATTTTAGGTGGGACTTAAAGGTAGTAAGGAAGGTCAGTAGATGGAGATGAGAATAACATTCCAGGCATGGGAGACAGCCAGAGAAAATGCCCAAGCTTAGAGATGGAAGGTCTTGCTTGAAAAACAGTCAGGAGACCAATGTCACTGAATCAAAGAATACATAGCAAAGAATAAGGTGGAACAATACTGGAAATGTGCATGTGGCAGGGAGAGGGGGATGTTATGAAGGGTTTTGAATGGCAAACAGAAGATTTCTATTTGATCCTGTAGGTGTAAAGGCACCTACCTCATCAGGTGAGACAGGGGTGAGGAAGGAAATAGTGAGAGAAAGCATTTGTATGATGTGAGATGAGGAAGAGGGGAAAAGAAGGAGCTCAAGGAAAATGGATTCATTTTTTCTGTAAAATATGAAGAAAGGTTCTCAACTAAGAGGTTGGGAACAGGGGGTATATGGAATAGGGATCATGGTACAGATGAAAAGTAGGGTATAGTAAAGGTAGGCAGACTTAGAGGTGAAGATTAAACATATTATGTTCAGATAAGGGAATTTTTGAAATTCTTGAATATGGAGGTGGTATATTGTGGGAGATATTAAGATCAAGAGTATTAGTATCTGTGTGTGACTGAGGTAAGATAGAGAAATAGTGCACGGCAAGTGAGTACATTGAGAAATTGAGTAGTTCGGGTGTTTTAGGGAAATTCAGTATGTATGTTGGATTCCCCTAGTATGAAGGCAAGAGTTGGAAAGGAGGAAAAAATTGTGAGCCATGTACCACACTCATTAAGGAAAGAAGTGGAGTGATCTACGTGTCTATAGACAACAGCTACTAGGATTTTGATTGGGTGGCAAATATAACTAGCATTACTCTCAAAGGAGAAGAGTTTACTGAGTGATGGGGTAGAAAGAAGCTAGAAGTAGCAATAGGAAGGAAGGAATAATTGAACTCCTTTGACTCATTCAGTGACTCAGGGGAATTAGTGAAGATTCAGTCAGTACTGGAAAGGATGGTTATGGAGGGTGTGTAACTGAAAGGAGTCAGTTTTCAGCAATAGCTAGTGCATAGGAGTGGGAGAGGAAAAGGTTTAGGAAAAAGGGAAGCTTATCACCCATGCAATAGGGTGCCAGAGGGCAAAGTGGAAGGGGTGAGTAACATTTGTTTGGAAATTTAGTATAGGACCATTGAGAGGGATGAATATAAGTAATTGAGTGGAGAGGCTGGGAAATGGGTTTTGGATTGTGATACACAGGTATTCAGAATCATTGAGCTGTGTAGGGTGTGAAAATTTTAGCATTGAGTGGAAAGTGATCCTCCTTTTCCCAAGAAGGCTGGAAATTGGATTGAAGGCAAGTTCAAGATAAGATGGGAGACACATTATCAGATAGGAGGTCTTGTTTTAATACTCCTCTTGAATTTGAAGGCTAGATATCAGATAGAAAAAGGAACAGCAGGGAATAGAAGTTGAACCTGTCCAACAAAAGAATAAATTCCTGCTCTCCATCACCATTATTCTTCTTTCCTCGAAGGATTGGAACAACAACAGGATATAAAAGGCCTGAGGTCAAAGGGAAGATTGCTCCTCTTTCCACCAGAGGTTTTCCACATTTCAGTTGAGATATCAGGCTGGCAAAAGGAGGCACTTATGCTAGCAAAAATGGAAGTCATTGCTTTATAGTAGTTCAAAGGCACCTGGCCAGGTCCCATTTACCTTCCCTCATGGAACACAGTGTACATCAAGGTGATGGAACTGGCAAGGAGCCTCTTTAGCAGAAGGTGTAACACTTCTCTCCTGAGATTGAACATCAGACAAGAGTAGCATGTGGTAGACTCCCAGTGCAGGGAAAAGTCACCCTGGAGCACATGGCTTGGCTCCTTGCCACCTTCACTCAGGGAATATGCTTTCTATAAGGAGAGAAAAGACACAATGCACCTGATCAAAGAAAGGTTTTGCACCTGAAGCTTGAGATCAGATGGCTGCAAGACGTGCAGACTCCTTGAGCAGGGGAAAATTATTCTGCGACAGATGGAAGATCCCATGCCAGGGCCCACAAGGCTTTCCCTCAGGAGCCATACTGTCCAGCAGGAGATGGAGGGTACAAGGCACCCAGTCAGAGGAAGATGATTTTTTTCAGGGACTTGGCTGGAAGCTTCCTGTTTGCTGGCAGGTACTTGAATTCCTGAGATTCAAACTGGTTTGCCATTTTACAGAGAACCACCAAGGAGTCACCCAGTTTCTTCAAACAATCTGAACATACTTTCAGAGCAACAATAGTATAGCTCATCCAATGGTTTTCAAATGCATCTAAACTGATTATGGGATTTTTTCCCCATACTTAAAGCCTGTAGTTGAATGATGCAATAGAGAAGCATTCTCACTTGCTTGAGGTACAAAGGTCTAGAATCCTATTAATCTTGTCAGTTACTTTAAGTGGAGGGAGACTAGTGACGGAAAGACATTAGAATTATCAACAATTGACTTAATGTGTGACTCTCAGCACCTTCTTTCCTAGTTTCTGCTTCACCCCCACATACCCATTCTTCTATTAAAAAGTATTAAAAAGAGGAAACTCAGATCTGAATATCATTTAACATTTTTGTCTGTCCTAGCAGATACAAAGGAAAAAAGATCAGTAAGTGATAAGGCTCGGAGTAGACCTTACGCAGCAATCATGAGTCCATCCTTAAAGTCTTTCTAGCTTGAAGAATGTTGCCAGACTTTATGACCAGGTTAACCTCTGTGACAAGATGAGGCTTCAAGGGAAGTCTTTTGGATGAAATTTTTACTTTTTGAAAAACTTGTAAATTGACAAATAAATGGGTAAAAATATTAAATTCAAGAGAGAATATTTGTCTGCCGCAAAGAACAGTTTTCAGCACGTTAGATATATCTGTACGTAAAGATTTTAAACATGAACCTGGAATCTTAGTCTGAAAGGTTCATTCATTTAAATCAGGTTTCAATGAAGAAATACTTTAAAGTAATAAATTTTTGTTTCTTTAACAATATTCTATAACTGAATTAGTCTTTTCCTTATTTATAGGCATCATAGTGTAGTGGATAGAGCACTGAACTTTGAGAAAGAAAGCCATGTGTTCAAATCCTTACTCCCACAACATACCACCTATTTGACCCTAGGTAATTCACTTCATTACTGTGCCTCAATTTTCTCGTTAGTTAAATGAAGGTGTTAGACTCAATGACTTTTAAGGTCTTTTCCAACTAAACCTATGAGTCTATGAATTCATCTGGTTATAATTGAACACTAACAGTTATAATATACAAAGGAAATTCATTGACAGGCTCATCAACTGTCACCTTTATTTTAATCAAAAATCTTAGAGGAATGATAAAAAGGTAAAACATCCTCCAAACAGTACTATCCAAACAAATACCATATTCATATTTCACAAAGGAAGAGAAGTGATTCTAGAAATTGCTTGCCTTCAAGTTTACTTCAAGAATTTCCCTAGTTAGTAAACATGAACAACACCATGCAAACAATATATTTACATTCAAATATATCAATCCAGAATGCAATAACAGGACCAATATTGAGAAACAATCTGCAACCATTTAGAAAACAATGGAATCTTGAGCCATAAGCAACATGGGTTCTTAACAAGCAAACTAGGCCAAACTAACATCTCAATTTCTTAATAGAATTACAAAATTAGGGGATGAAGGGGATGTAACAGACGTCATTTATTTGGACTCCAGTGGACCATTTGAAACGGTGTGTCATGAACTTTTACTTGCAAAATTAGTTCTAATTGTCTTGGATATGAACAGAATCACATGGATTGGGAACAGGCTGAGAGAGAGTAAACAAATGAAAAAAAAAGATGGTAAGCAATCTACTTGAAAAAGTATTATAACAGGTAACCACAAAGGTTGAGAATTGGTCCAGTCTTATTTAATGGTGCTCAAAATATGAAAAAAGAGTTTTTGATAATACTAAAATGGAAGTGGTTGAGAAACTAAATAGGATAGAAAATGAATATAAATCAACCTACAACAATAGTCCACTAAAATCTCATCAGTTTACATGCATTAGTTTTGAAATAGCATTAATAACTGCTAGTTATATAGTGCATTAGAACTGGAAAATCATTTGCCCAGTTTGAGTCATACTTTGAAATGACTTGCATATGTCAACCTGTAACAACTTTAGGAGACAAATACAACAGAAACCATTATCTTGATTTTATAGACCAGAAGACTGAGACTGCGAGCCTGAGTCACACAGCTAACAGATAATCTGGAATTTGAACTCTATCTTCTTGAGATCAAATGTAGTACACTATCCATAATAGCACATTGCCTCTAATCAGCCTAGATTAGAAAGATGTTTATCTTCACAATAGTCACAGAAATATCAATAATAGCAAAAAAATCCAACAACAACTGCTACGCAATTTCACTCTGTGAATATTATAGAAAAAATTTTTACCTCTTTAAGAGAATGATCTGTTGAAGAATTTTTGGTTAGTATTTGTATGGAAATGGTTGCTTATACATTAGCTTACATATCATAACAATTATTACCCTATAATATCTATATTATGTAACTCATATATTAATATATAGTTTAGCCACTCTCTGGAAAACCTTCCAACAATTCTAACCTGGAACTTGGGAAAAACATACATACTAGATAGATCCTTGTTGGCAGGGCACTGAATTGATCCAAACATTCTGGAAAGCAATGTAGAAATACACTAGAAAAAAAGTGACTAAAATATCTTAGAAATTGCACCACTTAGCATAAACTCTAAAGGAATCAGAGATAGAAATAAAGTAGTGCCAGATACATAACAGAATATACATAATAGCATTTGCGTGTGTGTGTGTGTGTGTGTGTGTGTGTATGTGTGTACAGCAAAGAACTGGATGTGAAGTTCAGTTTTATGACTAGAGAACAGCAAAAAACATTCCAATACATGAATGGAAATATTACTTTATCATAAGAAAAAATGAATATAAAGAATCTGAAGAAATAAATCTGATGTAAAAACAAAAAGTATCAATAAAATAAGGGCTTTAAAAAAAAGATAAATTTACCATTCTGACAACAAAATGAACACACTAATTTCAGAGTGAGATTGGTCTTACCATCAAATTAAGTTTTAAGAGCTGCTGTCAGCATATTGCATGAGAACACTATAAAAGGAAAGAATTTGGGAAAGTCAAATATAAAATGTTTGACAATGCCCTGAGATGGAAATTGTCTTGAGCTGACAGAAGAAAAGAGGCTAGTTGTGGCTATGGAATTGAAGGCTAAAGCCTCACTAAGGCCCTTCCTTGATACTTGATCAATTCAGAGATGGCTAAGCTCCACCCAGTATCCAATGTTTTAAGAAATATTTGGTTCAACAAAATTCAAACACACCAAAAGAACTTAAAATGCCCCTCCGAATTTGCTGTACCAGACATTGACTTCCCATTCATTTTCCCTAAATTGGTATTTTCCTTGAACTTTGGTTTTTGTGTTTAGGGAACTTGGTACTAGGCAACATCAACATGGAAAATAGAGCAACAAGTAATTAGTGGGACTGAGAGATTTATGACTTAAGAAACTATGGAAAAACCAAAGAAGATCCATTTGCAGAGTAGAAATTACCATCTCAAGAATGGGTCAGTAAGTATTTTAAATCTACAAAACTAATAAAGGTCAAAGTAGTGCTAGCACAGTTTGGGGAATAAAGTGAACCTAGGAGAGTTGGCATAAAGGAAAGGGAAAAGAACTTTCAGATTTTTATTGTATAAGGGAAAACACTGAGAAGAGACCCCTTGCACAATAGCCTCCCAAGGGATGTGATAGAATTTACATCACTTCGAGGACTGAAAACTCATCCTGATGGAACACTGAAATCTCCATAGAAGGGAGTGATCCCAAATGCACAAGAGATCGGATGACCTGTCATGTCTTTTATATTTCTTATTTACTTGATTTTGTTGTCCTATTAATTATTCTTTTGGAAACGAATTTTCCTGGCAACCTGAGTGTTTTAGTTATGCACTCAAGAGATTTCTGGCTGTGTTCATCTGTCATTTCCAAACATGGTAAAATTGAGATTTCTCCAATTTAGTCCAAAGAAAGGCTGTGCCTGTGGTAAGTCTTATTTTCCCAAGCTGTTCAGGTCTTTTGAGACCTGTTGAGATGAAAATAAAGTGGGATAATTCAGCTAAGTAATAGCAACTTTTCCTCCATCAAAGTCCATTCATTTAAAAATTTCCACCCAAACCAAATTATGGCACCTATATTAAGATGAACTCTCTTTTCTCCAGTAGTTCAGTCCCTGTATCATCCTCTTCCTTTTTTCCCCACTTCTTATACTAGGAAACATAGATATTCTCTTAAGCTTTCTAATATCCCAATCCTTCAACTTCCTTAATTTGACCTATTGCTGCATTCTACTTTAGTAAGACATAATGGTAATCCCACATTAGATCTCACCATTATTCACAAGTGCTCCATTTCTCTAATGATAATCTCTGACAATCCTTATCTCACTAACCCTCTACCATTCCACCCATTCCAAAACTGCCTATACTCCATTCCTCCTCCTAAATTTACTCTTCATCCTCAGTGAGACATCCAATTCCCTCAATATTTTCTTCTTTGACTTCACTTTCCTGCTCTAGTTTTGACTCAATAAATATTTCAAATCTAAACTGTCATCTTTCCTGATCTGCTTTCCTCCCTTGTCTTATCAACTCATCTCTTGCCAGACTTTAGCCTTGTAGTGCTTCTTCCATCTGTCTTCTTTGCTCCTTCTCATGAGCCATTAAACAAAGTTGGAGGAAGTTTAATATCTGTGCTGACTGTGTAAATTACAAATTCCTGTTACCCAATGTACAGCAAGGCAGAACTTTTGTTCCTCCCTAATTGATTCCTCATATCACTCACCATAGAAGCTATTCTAAACCTACTCTTAACTAATCAAACCTCCTATAGCTCTCCCACCTCTCTCAGTCAAGCTGAGAGTTGCATTAGTCTTTACATTACAAGTCACAGTACCTCTCACTTTACAGAGAAAATTAAAGGTGTTTGATGTAAACTCCCTCTTCTTCATCTCTGAACTCCTTGATGTCATCTCACCTCAGTCTCTCTTCACCCAAGTCTAATGATAAGGTAGCTATTGTCCTTGCTGAGGTCAACCTCTTGACATATGTACTTTCTCTCATCCTCTCCAATTTTCTGTAGCAGATTTCCCCTTCCATCATCATATCTCTCAAATCTTCAACCTTTCCTCATTAACTCTACTATCCCTTGAAACTGTCATCCTATATTTTTCAACCATATTTCAAACCATCTCCAATTGCAGATAAAACTGAGATGCAAGAAGTTAAATGATTTGCCCAGTTTTACACTGGTTACAAATGTGAGCATCAGGATTTGAACTCAGGAATTCTGATTCTCTCCACCAACTTTTGGAAAGCATTTACAAAGATGCGATCATGTGATCACTGATATGATGGGAATAGGTGAGGTTTCTAAGAGGTAGAGAGAGAGAATGAACACATAGGAATGTGAGTCAGTGAAGGAAGGTTTCCAAAAAGGAGCACTCAAAAAAAGTTCAGGAGAGAACAAGAAGGAGCAGTGTCCCAGAAGTCAATGAAAGAGAAAGCATCCACAAAAAGGAAGGGCACTCAATAGTGTCAACTACTGCAGGAAGGTCAAGCATAATGCCAAAGAAAAAGCCATCAGATTTCGCAAGTAAGAAGTCACTGCTGACCTTTAAGAGAGCAGTTCGAGGATAGATATAGTATGGTAGCTTGAAAGCATGACAAGTTCAAGTGGTGGCTTTTGTTTTGTTTGTTAGAATTTAGGAGACTGGAACAAGTTTGTAAGCAGTGGAAAAGGACACAGCAGAGAATTATAAAACATAACCGAGAACTTGGGAGGAAGTTTAATCTATTCCTCTTTGTATCCTCAGGGAAAACTATACTTGAATAAACCATCTCAGATCGATGATAATTTCTCCTATTTTAAAAGATCTGTAGGGGAGGAATTGAATGGTTATGTTTTGCTTGAAAACTCAGACCAGGGTTTAACAATCATTATTGGAAAATATACTTAACCTGATTACCTCATGATTTCTAAGATATGCATTGCATGGAGAGGTATAATTTCCTGAAATAAGCCTCTTTGGCAGTATGTCATTTTGTAGAATAAAATGTCTAGCTCACTACTGGTAGTGAAATCTTGACATCTTGTTCTCAAGGAAAAAAGTAATGGAAATTAAATCCATAGACAACTTCTAAACTTCATGTCCTTTTACAGTGCCAACTCTTTCTCATCCCTAAATTTTTAGTAAAGCTACTAAAAATAGTAAATCAAACTCATTTCATGTTTAGTTCCTTTCTCTTCCTCAGCTAACCCTCATATTAAAGTAGAAATTGTGAGGGAACTGCTTCCAGCAGCTCAGACCCAATCAGTCTATTACTCACGAAATCCAAGGGAAATTCCTTATTCACATAGCTATTCTGTATGCACATCCAGCTAGAAAGTATCAGAGGCACTATTTGAATTCAGGTCTTCCTAGCGCCAAGTCCATCATCTTATCCACTATGCCAGGTTTAATCTATACAATCTAATTGGCAGAAGAAAGAGAAACAAATTAGAGAAATCACGCAAGATCTGAATAGAGATCATCCTAGTTATTGTTGTATACAGAGAGTTCAGTACTTGTGTGTATTTTATATATATGCATATGTATGTATACATATATACACATTTATGTATGTACGTGTGTGTGTGTGTGTATGTGTGTATGTAGTATTTGGAGGGAGAAAATAGGAAAAATCTGATGGGCCTGGAGCTCTTGCTACTGGATTATTCCATTTTGTTTGTCTTTTTAACTAGACCTCTGATTTCATTGGCATAGGAGGGAACTTTTTCAATGAGGAAACTCCCCATACCAGTGCCAATAAGCATCTGCTTTGCTGTTTAGAGCCTTAGAATATGGAGATGGTACTTAAAGCCAAACAGACAGAGACACCAAATAGCTTTGCCCCTGGGTCACAGGGTAAGTACATAATAGAGGCAAGACTTGAACCTGGGGAATCTTGACTGGGAGGCCAGTTCTCTATTTCTAATAATCAATTTGTCCATCATCAAACACTTATTAAGTGCCAACTATGTTCCAGGTACTGTGCTTAGCACTGGGAACACAAAGACAAAGGTGAAACAATCTCTGCCTTCAAATAGTTTACATTCTAAAGGAGAGGAGGTCATATTCACATATAAGTTTTTACAACATACATACAAATGAGATACAAGGGAATCCATAGAATAAAAGGTACAGATGACTAGAGAGACTGAGAAAGTCCTCCTGCAGAAGGTGAAAGGTGATCCTAATCTTGCAAGAAACCAGGGATTCTAAGAGACAGTAATATAGGGAGGCATGTTGCAGGGATGGAGAACTTCCAGGGGTAGATGTAAGTGGGGAGATGGACTGCCATGTTTGAAGGATAGTTAGTGAGTGAGAATGTCTGGCTCACAAAGTGCATGAAAAGGAAGTAAAGTGAAAAAAGGTAAACCATAGGAAGGGGCCAAAGGATTTTTGTTAAACAGAGAAGCATTTATATTTTTCCTAGGGATAATAAGGATCCAGTGGCATTGACTGAAAAGGGGATGACATAGTCAGAACTGTGCTTTAGAAGGCTACAACAATAGATGAGAAAAGAGATGTCCACACTCCCTATTGTCCTGGGAAACATAGCTGCAAAATACTCCGGTCCTATATTCTATTTTGTTTTGGAATATGAAGCTGTGTTGGTTCTACAGACATAAGTGGCTTTGTCCATAGGTCTTCAAAGAGATTTACTCAAGGAAAAAAATGATCATTTAAATTTTCAGTGCGAGCATTTTTTCCCTTAGAGATAGTGAAAAGTTACAAATTCGGGCTTAAGTTGTTATTTTGTTGAAACTGATGGAGAAAATGTAAAAATGTAAAAAGAAAAGTATAGTTTAAACTTAAAAGTGCATTTTATATATATATCCCTCCCTCCCTCCCTGAAAGCTGGTTTTTAAATATTTACAAGCATACCTCTGTCCTTATAAACCTTTTTATTTTAGAATCTGAAGAAATTAAGGCTCAGAGAAAGAAGTGACTTGCTCAGGATCACACAGCTAGTAAGTGACAGAAATGGGATTGAATCTAGGTCTTTTGCAAAATAAACTTTTGCAGACATCTTTTATCTTTTTTAAATCACCAGAATTTCTTCAAATTTCACTCCCCTTTTCCCTTCTAAAAATTTATCTCTCTTATATTACAAATAATATTTTAAAGAAATGAGGAAGAGAGAATATATCAGAAAAACTAATCAATATACTGAAAAAGTCTGAAAATATATATCATGCACTATACCTATGAACCTCCCACTTTTGAGGGATCCTACTTATTGCAACTTCAGAGCATTCACTTTTAGTTTTTTTGTGGTTGTTCTTTCCATTTGGAAGGTTATAGTCATTGTATAGCTTGTTTTTCTAGCTCTGCTTAATTTACCCTGTGTCAGATCATGTAAATCTTCTCATGCCTCTCTGTATTCATCATATTTGTCTTTCGCTTCACCATAGTAATATTCCCTTACATGCTTGAATTAGTCATTCACCAGCTGAGGGCATCTACTTTATTTCTAATTTTTTGATACCAAAAAAGTGCCTCTTTAAATATTTTGATGTATATGTTTTTTTTCTTATCAGTAACTTTCTTAGGGCTGTAAATCCACTAGTGGAATATTTGGATCAAAGAATATGGTCATTTTATTCACTTTATTTGCATAATCACAATTGCAAATTGATTTCTAAAATAGTTATACTGATTCACAGTTCAATTAACAATTTGCTAGTGTGCCTGTCTTTCCACATCCCCTACTACACTGACTGTTTTCATAGTTTATCGTCTTTGCTAATTTTGGGGGTGTGAGGTGAAACCTCAGGATTATTTTTCTTTAAATTTCTATTATTGTAAGTGATTTGGTGCATTCTTTCAAATATTCATTTGAATTACTTCTTTGGGAACTTTTTGTTCATATCTTTTGAACACTTTAACTAAAGACTTTTAACTCCACACCACACCATGTTACTCTCAGCTGCTCTATGTGTTTTTTTTTTTATTTTCATCTTTTCTTTTTTTTACTTCATCCTGATAAGCTCTGGTGGGAATGACCTCCAGTAGGTTCAGAAAAGAAAATTCTTGGAAGGCAAACTGAAGTACAATTTTGCGTAATATGTCAGACCTGTGGGTTTCTGGGGAACTCTCCAAAGTTGTAAAATACTCCAGTGGGTTCTTGGACATCCATAGAATTCTTTCTTTGTTAATGCTTTGTTGAATTATTAGCCTTTTCAGGGAAAACAAGTTCATCTAGGGTATTTCTACATAGCAGAACCTGTGGGGGTGTCAGACATCTGCCACTGAGTTGAGCTCCCTTTTCGTGACCACATTTCAGAAGAGTTCTGATGAACTTCTACATATCACACTGATGGTCAAACTGCTACTGATTTTGTTTCACACGTGTTTTTACGGCTTGAAATAAAACCCAAGGTAGGGTTTTTGATGATGCAGGGAGGTTCATGTGTTTTGCTTACAGCAGCAAAGAAAAATATCTAAGGTTATCCAGAAGACCCACACTATCTAAGGTCAATAATAGAAATACTGTCCAAAGGCTTCTATTTCCTTGCACTGCCACTAACTAGGCTGTATGAACTTGAGTTTATCATTCAACATCTTGAGGCCTAAATTTCTTCATAAGTGAAAGGCAGAGTTGGGATTAGATTATTTTTAAGTTTGCTTGCAGCCCTTCCATTCATTGATTGCCACTCAAAAGTAGTTACAGTGAATGTTAATGAAATTTGGCTTACAAATGAATGTAACTAATCAGGACAACTGCTTTTCCTTCTGAGGACTGGTGCCAATGCCAGTGAATTGTATTATTTCCTCTGTCCATCAAACAATATGACAAATTTGGTTCATGAAGCTGGAAAAGGTTCTTTTGAAACAGCTTGCCTTGTTATTGAAGTGGCCAGATTTTCTGAGTAGGACTGTGGGCTATGTTCCAACATGGCAAATGATAGTAAAATGTTAATTAATTTCAAGATTTCTCATGCCTCTAGAGGTAGAATTTGCCTCAAATCTTTTCTTGGTTGATGTAGGATCTGGTTATTTGCCCAGATCTTGTGCAACTTTCTGAGTTCAGTGGAAAGGATTAGGAAAGTTCAAAAGTGGGGTGACAAACTTAAGCATCCTTTAACTTAATCCTTTAAGAATCTGCAATTTTTTCATCGTAGATCCACCCTTCACTGATAAAAATCCCTATCCCTCTTCACTTTAATACGTGCTGTGGCCTAAGCAATCTATCCCCTGATGGCCAACCTGAATAGTTCATAAAAGTGTATATGCCATTGACTTTTTAGGATAACATCTTTCCACATGGAACAGGCTAGTGAGCTTCTCCTGGAAAAATCGTGATTATGTATAAGGGAAATTTTTGGAGGGAAAAGAACTTGCATGGACACTCTGTATCTGATTCTGAATGGTGAAATTGTATGGTGAAGGGGAGACTCGTTGATTGGCTTTGGAGGCATTAAAAAAGTCTTTTTCAGTCTGGTAATTTCCTTTTTACCTTTTTTTATTTTTTTTGTCTTTAGCTATGCTCTGATGGTATGACGTCCGGTTAGAAGTTATGCTATAAAGAGAAGGGCTGTCACGCTTTCACCTCTAAGATTATATATAGAAATGGGTCTTACTTAGATTTTTTTGCTTATTATTTTCTGCTCTAGGTGCTGAGAGTAGAAGATGACCCTGAGAGATTCAAAGGCCAGGAGAGTAAGTCATGAAAATCTAAGAGTTGAAATCTTGCCTGGGTATTACAGGCATTGATATGCCTTAAGAATCAAGGAATGATCTTTGGGACTAACTTAGAATCCAATGGAAGGAGTCACATGGCAATAATTCTGCCTTTGGATGTGTGTGTGTGTGTGTGTGTGTGTGTGTGTGTGTGTGTGTGACCAGGTCCTACCTGTGCTTTAAGGTAATGATTTTGGTGTCTGAAAGGTAGACTCACCAGAAGGCTATAAAAATCATCCAGGCTTGAGATGTTGAGGGCCTGCACTTGGGTGATGACAGTGTCAGAGGAGAGAAAAAAAGCATATTAAAGAGATGATGCAAAGGTGAAATTGACAGACCTTGGCAAGAGATTGGATATGTGAGGTGAGATATAGTAGAGTCCAGAATGACTCCTAGGTGGTAAGCCTGAGGGTCTGGGTGTATAGTATTGCCCTCAATGTTAATAGGTAAGTTAGGAGAGTGTGGAGGTGTTTTGAGGGAAGGTTTTGGATTAAGGAGGGAAGGTAAGGAATTCAGTTTTGGACACATTGAGTTTAAGATGAATATTGGATATCCAGCTTGAGATATTTGAAAAGCAGTTGGGGATGTGAGACTGGAGGTCAACAGAGAGGCTGGCGCACAATAGGTAGATTTGAGAACAGCCAGGATAAAGAGGGTAATTAAATCCATATGAACTCATGAGATTATTAAATGAAGGAAGGAGGAAGAAGTAGAGGAAGAAGAGAAGAAGACCCAGGACAAAACCCTGTGGAACACCTATGCTTAGAGGATGTGCTCTGGATGAGGATCCAAAAAAAAAAAAAAAAAAGAAACTGAGAAAGAGCAAAAGGAGAACCAGGACAGAATAATGTCCCAATAACAGAGAAAAACAAGTATCAAGGAAGAGATTTTGATCCATAGTGTCAAAGGTTGTAGAGAAGTCTGAAAGAAACAGGATTGAGGAAAGTCCAATGTATTTGACTTCTGAAAGATCATTATTAACTTAGGGGAGAAGGTTTGGTGGAATGGTAAGTATGAAGTTGGATTATAAAGGGGATAAGAAGCCAGTAAGAAGAGGGGAAAATGGAGGCACTTATTATAGATGGCCTTTTCAAAGAATAGATATAAGATGACAGTGGAAAGGAAAGGATCAAATGAGGGACATTTTTCAGGATTAGAGAGACATGGCCATTTATGTAGGCAGTAGGGAATGACCCAGTAGAGGGGGGAGAGATGAAAAAGAAATGATACCGTAGGGGCATCAGAGGGGGCAGTCTTTTGAAGGAGATGGGATGGAATGAGATCACTTGAACAGTTAGAAATGTTAGCCTTGGCAATCCACCTCATCATGTAAGACCAGGGTAACAGAAAAGATAGTGGAAGAAGGCATGAGTGATATGAATTAAGGAAGAGGGGAGAAGGAGGAACTCTTCTCACTTCTGTCTGAAACCCCAGAAAATGAGAGAAATATTTCCTCCACACATTGTTGAGGTTAAAGCCAATGGCAGAAAATAAAAAGATACCTTAAAACTTCATGAGATGTTGCAAATTGCTGAGGAATAATGTAGCAGGCCTGATTCTGAAGCAGCAGGGTCAGAATACACAAATTAGCTAAGAATTGCAGAATATATACTTCTTGAGGACAGGGACTACTTCACTGCACCTGTATCTCCAGCACTTAACACAATGCCTGCTACACAATAGGCACTAAATGGTGGCTCACTTGAATGAGAGAAGAAGAACTTCTCCAAATTCAGTCAAGCTATTTCTTGGATGGCAGATATATCATTATTGTCAAATAGTATACTATTGGGCTTGATCTTCAAGGCCATTAAGCTTAGTGGAATTTGAAAGCACGTACGCTCCATGGTATAGAACCCAGAGTCATCTCCAGTTCAAGCATAGAACTTTAATGGAGATTTATGTGTGTAATGATAAGCTGAAAAATCTTACACAAGTATAAAATGCTAATCTCTTTTAAAGCAACTAGCAGGAAGATCACAGAGTAAGCAGTAAATTGTCATAGTTCCCTCATATTCACCTTGAAATAACCAAAATCATATCACTCCAAAACAAATCCTAGGGCAGCAGAACCAGCAAAAAGATAAAATGAAACAATTGTTTAGCACAAGAAACTTGGAAGATTGTAGGAAAGATCTGTCTCACTCAGGTAAGGGGGTGATGAAGTCTATGACACAAAGTGTCCCAGCAAGCCAGCAGTAAGCCTCACCACAGCAAACCAGCAGGGGAGCTTGAGCCCCAGTGTGGGGCAAATGCCAACACCAGGGCCCCCCATGGACCTCAGCATAGCCAGGGAAATAGACAGGCTCCAGCTCCAATAACTTCCATGTGCTTCAGCATAGCCTCATGCAAACAGGCAACCGCCAGCAGCCAAACCTCCACGTGCTTCAGTGTAACCCTGGGGAAACACAAAAACACCTCACTGGCTTTAGCACATGTCAGATACCAGCACTAGGATCCTGGTTTAGCAGCAGATAAGCTTCTAGACCCCTAAAACTTCCAGCAGTGCCAGCCATACCCCACCATACCTCCTCAGTACAGCACTGGACATGAAGTTTCCCCATAGGCATCAGAGCAACATCAGTGCAGCCCCAGGTAAACAACCAGTGACTGTAGTCCCTGGCACAAGAAACCTGAGACAGTGCCTCTTCCACCGTGGTAGAAGAGCTCAAATTTAAAAGAAGTTAGAAAGGCCAAAAAAGATGAGCAAAAAAATAACAAAAAAGAATCTGACCATAGAAAGTTATTACAATGGCAAGGAAAAGCAAGACACAAACTCAGAAGAAGACAACAATGGCAAAACACTTGTGGGTAAAACCCTAAAGAAAACTGGGAAGTGGTCTCAAGTCCAAAAAAAACTCATGGAAGAGCTCAGAAAAGAGCTTACATATCATATTAGAGAGGTAGAAGAAAAATTGGGAAAAGAAATGAGAGCGAAGCAAGAGAATTATGAAAAAAGAGTCAACAGCTTGAAAAAAAACAATTGCTTAAAAAGTAGAAAGGCCAAATGGAAAATGAGATACAAAAGCTAAATGAGGAAAACAACTGCTTAAAAGTTAAAATTGGGCAAGTGGAAGCTAATGATTCTGTTAGACCTCATGAATCAAGCCAATAAATTCAAAAGGATGAAAAAAATAGGAAAAAATGCAAAACATCTCCTTTGAAAAACACGTGGAGACAGTGCCAGAATCATTAGACTACCTGAAAGCAATAATCAAAAGGAGAACCTGAACAGCATCTTTCAAAAAATTATGAAGGAAATCTGCCCTGATATAATGGAGGCAAAGGGCAAAATAAGTACTGAAAGAATCTACCAGTTGACCTCAGAGAGGCCTGGAAAGGCTTATATGAACAGATGCTGAGTGAAAGGAGCAGAACCAGGAGAGCTTTGTACACAGCAACAACCACAGTGTGAGAGTAATTTTTTCTGGTAGACTTAATACTTCATTGCAATACAAGGACTTAAAAAATTCCAATAGACTCTTGAGGCAAAATATCTGCCAGATCCAGAGAAAGAACTATGGAATTGGATCACAGATAGAAACAGACCATTTTCCTTTGTATTGTGTTTTGTTTTGTTTTATGGTTTCTCCATTCATTTTAATTCCTCTATGCAACATGTATTTAATAGGAATGTACATGTAGAACCTATATAAGATTGTATGCCATCTCAGGGAGGGAGTAGGAAGGGACAGGGGAATGAGAGGGAAGGATGGGAAAAAAATCTAAGATATATGGAAGGGATTGTCAAACACTGAAAACAAATAAAATAATTTAATTTTAAAAAAAAGAATCTACCAATCACCTTAAGAAAGAGATCCCAAAATAAAACCTCCAAAGAACACTATAGACAAATTATAGAACTATTAGGTCAAGGAAAAAAATTAGTGCAAGTAACTAGAAAGAAACAATTCAAATATCAGGGAGCCACAATCAGGATTACACAAGTCTTAGTAGCTACAACATAAAGGATTGGAGGTCATGGAACATGATATTCTGGAAGGCAAGGGAGCTAGGACTACAATCAAGAATCATCTATCTGGTGAAAATACGCATAATTCTTCAAAGGAAAAATGATCATTCAATGAAATAGAAGTATTTCAAAGTTTTATAAGGAGAAGACTAGAATTGAACAAAAACTTTAATCTTTAGTATCAAGACCCAAAAAGAAAAAAAGAGAAAAGAAAACATAAGGGATCCAATGGAGCAGAACTATTTATACGGGAAGATGATACTTTTAATTCTTAAAAATTGTACCACTAATAGTACAGCTAGAAGGAGTATGTATAGACAGAGGGTATAGGTATAAAGTGAATCTGAGGGAATGATATAAAAAATAATTAAGAGATGAGAAAGAGGAGTATACTGGATGCAAAAGGAAGGGAACTGTAGACTGCAGTAAATTATTTCACATGGAAAGGCATGAAAAACCTATTAAAGTGGAGGGAAAGATGGGAGGGTAGGTGACAGGTATCACTTGAACCTTACTCTCATTGATATTGGCTCAAAGAGGGGAAAATACACATAGTAAGTTGAATAAAGAAGTGTATCTTACCTAGAGGAAAGTAGGAAGGGAGGAGATTAAGTAAAAGGGTGGGGGGACTGACAGATGAGAACGCAGACTGGGGGAGGTGGAAGAGAATAGCAAAACACTATTTAGGAGAGGTAGAGTGGAAAGAGAGGATAAACAGGAGGAAGAATAGGATGGAGGGAAATACACAGTTAGTAAACATAACTGTGAATGTGATTGGGATGAAGTCTCTCGTAAAACAGAAGCAGGTAGCAGAGGGGATCAAAAAAACAGAATTATATGTTATTTATAAGAAACACACTTAAAATAGAGAGACACACAGAGTAAAGTTAAGGGGGAATTATACTTCAGTTGAAGTTAAAGCAAAACAAAAAAGCAGGGGTAGAAATCCTGATCTCAGACAAGCAAAAGCAGAAATAGACCCAATTAAAGAGATAAAGAAGGAAACTACATCTTTCTAAAAGTTGTAATAGACAATGAAGTCATACCAATGTTAACCATATATACACCAAGTGGCATAGCATCCAGATTCTTAAAGCGGAAGTTAAGTGAGTTATAGGTTCTTGACTGAACAAGAGATGGCATAATGAAATGTAAAATAGATAATTTTAGTCCCATTAAATTTAAAAGCTTTTGGCTAAACACAACCAAAGCAACTAACCTTAGAAGGAAAGCAGAAAGCTGAGAAGCAATCTTTATAGCAAGCATCTCTGATAAAGATCTCATTTCTCAAATAATGTAGAAAACAGAGTCAAATTTATAAGAGTATAAGCTATTCTTTAATTGATATAAATAGGCAATTTTCAGATGAAGAAATCAAAGCTATCTATATGCATATGAAGAAGTGCTCTAAATCACTTTTGATTAGAGAAATGCAAATTAAAACAACTGAGGCACTACTTCACATGTATTGGATTGGCTAATATGAAAAAAAGGGAAAATGATAAACGTTGGAGAGAATGTGGGAAAACTGCAACATTAATGCATTGATGGTGAAGTTGTGAGGTGATCCAACCATTCTGGAGAGCAATGTAGAACTATGCCCAAAGGGCTATAAAACTGTGCATATCCTATGACCCAGCAATACTACTACAAGGTCTGTATCCCAAGTAGATCATAGAAAGGGAAAAGAACCTACATATTCATAGCATCTCAATGGTGGCAAAGGATTGGGAATTAAGGGGATGTCAATCAGTTGGAGAATGACTGAACAAGTTGTGTATGATTGCGGTGGAATGCTATTGTGCTATAAGAAATGATGAGCAGGATGCTCTCAGAAAAACCTGTAAAGACTTACATGAACTGATACAAAGTGAAATAAGCAGAACCAGGAGAACATTGTGCACGGTAACAGCAATATTGTACGAAAATCTACTGCAAATAACTTAGCTATTACCAGCAACACAATGATCCAAGACAATTCTGAAGGACTTATGGTGAAAGCTGTTATCTGTCTCCAAAGAAAGAATTGGTGGAGGCTGAAAGGTGATCAGAGACTTCTTGATTTTCTTCATCTTTCTTCTGTTTTTGTGTTTTCTTTCATAGCATGACTTACATAGAAATGTGTTTTGCATGACTACATATGTATTACCTGTATCAAACTGCTTGCCTTCTCAATGAGGGGGGAAAGGGGAGAAAGAAGTTGGAACTCAAAATTTGTAAAAAGAATGTCAAACTTATTTTTATGAGTGATTGGGAAAAATAAAACATTAAATTAAAAAAAAGAAAGGATGATGGCACTGAGTAGTACACAAGCTGTTTACTTTGGAAGTAACAATATCTATTATTCTCTCAAAGTCAGTGTGGAGAGACCAAAAAGAAAAAAAAAAACATACAGCTTAACTTTCATGGTATCACCCCAATGAGATGCACTTGTTCCCTCTTTGGTTTTCAAGGATTTAATGGCATTTATTTATGATTACATATCACAGAGTTAAAAAAGAAACACTTCAGAGAATTGAGTTTTTTGTCCATGTGCTCTTGTGCTATTTGTGGCTTTTCATGGAATTATCAAAGTGGTGACACTCTGTAGCTTTTTCGGTACTCTAGGTCTGACAGATTTGGGAAGTGTTTTGTTTTATGTTCAAACTATCAAGAACACAAGCAGAAGACTGGTTTAAATTAGACCTGGACATAGGAGCATTGATTTGGAACTAAAAGAGACCTTGGAGGTTACTTATTCCAATCTCTTAATTTTCTTTTCTTTTTTTCAATTAATAAACATTTATTTTCTCTCCCTCCTATGTCCCTCCTACTCCTTAGAGAAACAAAGAAAAAGAAAAAAAATCAACAAATATGCATGGTCAAGCAAAACAAATTCTCAAACTGGCGAAATCCAAATATGTGTCTCATTCCGCATACTTAGTCCATTACCTCACTTTCAGGGAGCAACTTTTTTCATTTTAAAGATGAAACAAAGAAATAAGAAGTGAAGTAAGGCACTTGACCAAGGTCACTTAGTAATTAACAGAACTTGTATATAGACCCTGGTTCTCTGACTTTCAAATCCAGCATACTGTGTACTCAACCATAGTGCCTTCTAATTTAGACTCTATATGATAAATTTTATTATCCTTCAAATTATATCACCTGCAATATGTATGGTTCCCTTGCCTCTGCCTCATAGGACTCCTGGTTTCCTTCAAGACTTTGGGGAAGCACAATCTTCTATGTGAAGTCTTTCCTAATCCTCCCCTCTGCTAATCTCCTCCTCCATAAAAAATACCTTGTATTTACTTTGTATAGTTGTGTGTGGTATCCTTCTCTTACATACATGTGTCTTAAAAGCATTTTTTTTGCATTTCTACATCCCCAGAATCTAGTTCAGTGTCTGGTTCACAGTAGACAGTCAATAAACACTTGATGATTGATTGATATTTGTTGATTGCCAATCCTTTTGTAAGTAAGGTCACAGTACCTGGGGGGTTTGGAGGGCATGATATCAACCAAGGGCTCCATTCTACATTGCAGACATAGTTCATTTATAAATTTCTAAATGGATCCAAGGTTGCTGTAGAGAAGTGTAATGTTAATGAGAGTTGCTTGATTAGGGGAGGCTTGTTTTATAGGAAGGCCCACACTTTTTGTTAATTGCTAATGAGGTACTAGGTCAGGAGAGTCATGATGCCCTCCAGCTCTGAAAAGTGTGTGTGTATATATATATATATATATATATATATATATATATATATATATATATATATATATATATATATATATATATATATATATATATATGTGTGTGTGTGTGTGTGTGTGTGTCTGTGTGTCTGTGTGTTACACAGACACACACACACACAGACACACACACTCTGAGGTGAGATTTTGATTGGAGGCTCACTCTTTGGAAAAAGGTTCCTGTGCCAGATGAGACTCTGGGTAGACATTAAGGAGTCCCCCACTCCCTCCTTTCCCCCCATTTTGAAAACCCAGATGTTGGTACTTCTCTCTGCTAACTATGTATGCAATGGTCAGACAGCTGGATCTGTCTGTTGATCTGTGATGTATGTATTGCTTATGGTCAGACAGTTGGAAGTTCTGTCTGTTGGTCTTTATTTCTCTGCTTGTATTTTCTCTGTTGGTGAATGTAATTAAAGAAGATTGTTGATCCCCTTTAAAACTGTTTTCCTTAGAAAAGTAGATCTAAGAACTTGTGCCAGCAGTTCATCATGGATGAGTCAGAGTGCTTGCTGCTACAAGAAATCAACTGACTCATCAGGAACACAGAGTTAATAAGTGTCAGAGGCAGACCATGACTTGGTTGTTGTTGTTATTCAATTGTTTTCACTCATGTCTGACTCTTCATGATTCCCTTTTTGGGGGGATTTACTTGGCAGAGATATTGGATTGGTTTGCCATTTCCTTCTCCAGCTTATTTTACAGATGACGAACCAAGGCAAACAGGGTTAAGTGACTTGCCCAGGGTCACATGGTAAGTGTCTGAGGCCAAATTTTAATTCAGATACTCTATAGGCACTCTATCCATTGTGCTACCTACCTGCCCAAAAATGAAAGCCTTAATCAGCCTGGGGGCACTTAGCTATTAAGTGTCTGAAGTAAGATTTGAACTCAGAAGATAAGCCTTCTGAACTGCAGGCTTGTATTCTCTACACTGTACCACCTAGCTGCCAAATTTTATCAGGTAGCATCCACTATAACCATCATGAATGAGAACATTCCCTAATATTACCCTCCAAAAAGTGTAAAAATATTTCAGGACTGGCACACATCAGTATAAGTGGCAGTTGATGACATGGTAAGAATTGTAGGAAAAACAGTAAAGGTATCAGGGAATACTTCTAGTGTCACGTGTCAAAGAGCATTATGACGGAAGCAGACTGAAAGGTATTAAAATCTGCAGAAAAAATTTTAGAAGATTCATATCTACCTTGTACATACAGCTGAAAACTTAAATCTCATGTTTTCTCAGTTAAAGACAACAACAATAAAACAACAAATGATATATATGGAAGGAAACTGAAATATAAAAACACATAAGAAATTCTAGATTCCCTTAATTAGAGACTCAAAGTTAAGTCAAAAAGTTGTACTACAAGGAGTCAATGCAACACAAAGAACAAAATTAATAATCAAACAGCAATCAAAAGCTTGGCTACAGTGCTTTGCAAAGCACAGAAATAAGAGTTGAGAGAAACTGGGCGGGGAGAGAGGGACAGAGACAGAGACAGAGAGACACACACAGAGACAGAAGAAGACAGAGAGAGAGAGACAGAGAGAGATGGGAAATTTCTGATTTTATATATTTGATACCAAGAACATACTAGTTGGATAAAACAAGAAGCAGAAAACCTGAGCATTATAAACACAGTGAAGCCCAGAATAATTATGTCAAGGGAGGTGACTGAAAGCATCTTCTCTGAAAATCTGAAAAGTGGTGGGGAGCAGGTCAGATCTTTATGTAGATTTAAATTTTTCACAGAGAGGCATGGATGACTAGCAAAGCATTTTACTAGCCTCCTCCCAAATGTAACTCTTTTCCACTTTTCTGAATAAAAATATTCATTTACCTCTTTACTAAAAGATGAGAACACTAATGACCCCTCCAAATATAGGCCAATTATAAGTGTTTGTACTTTATAGAAAGAATCGTTGCTTACTTCTCTAAAACATATTATTGATGATTTCAAGAAAACAACGTATTGTCTAAGGTACAAAAAAGATTGTGCCAAAATTTCTCATGGATGTAAAGAGCAACTCAGAGAGAAGGAAGTAGAGTAGATAGAGGAGAATGTATTCTATCCACTGACAGACTTTAGAGTCATGAAGAGTAGGGGCTCAAATCACTCTTCAAAAGATATTTATTTAGCCACTGTGTGAGCTTGAATAAGTCACTTAACTTCTATGTCCCTTAGTTTTTCTATCCCTGAGAAGGTTGCACTTGATGACCTCTACAATGCCTTCCAATTCTAAATCTATGACACTGTGATACATGATCATTAAAAATTTGATATTATTGTTATTGCTCTTATTTTATATTCAGTGAAGTGTTTAGGAAGGTAACATCTATTAATAATGCTGTCCTTAAGTTTTGTTGGACTTTTAGGGTACATATAGACCAAAAGTCCTGAGAAATTTTTGTTGACATGGTTGATTTTCATAAAGCCTTTGACTCAGTTTCACATTTATGTCTTATTTATGTACTTCAGATTTTTAAAATAGATCAAACTATAGTGATGTCACTAGAGTGCTTTATGTTTATATAGAAGATAGTTCTCTATTTTAAAAATGCCTCTAGACCCACAACCCACAGAACGGCTAGAGGGGACCAACTCACGGTGAATTCTGCACCCAGAGGCCACAGAATATTGGAGCGAGGGAGATTTCTGTTCTGGAGAGACCTGCAAACCTCTCGCGGGGGGTCCTTCGCGCTGCGGACTGGGCGCCGGGACTGGGAACAGAGGGCAGCCCTGCAGCGGCCATGACACCGTGAGGAAAAGATCCAAGCGGGTTACGGAGATGGGATCTCCAGTGGCCACGCGGGTCCCTCCACCCACAGAGGGACCTGCAAACCTCTCGCAAAAGGTCCGTCGTGCTACAGACGCGGAGCCCAGCCCAGACCTGCAGCGGCCACGGCTCCGAGAGGTACAGATCCGAGCAGGCTTCAGGGACGGGATCTCCAGCGGCCGCACAAGCCCCTCCACCCACAGGCGACGGGGGTCGGTGAGAGAGTCTCTCTGGCGGGTCGAGAGGGGAGTGGGGTGCCCCCATGGCTCGGGCCCCCCTGGGAGATAGAAGCTGAGAGGCGGCTGCAGACAGGGGCTCCCCAAGCGGGCGGGAGCCGGGATCCATTGTGGAAGGTCTGTACATAAACCCCCTGAGGGAACTGAGCCTGAGAGGCGGCCCTGCCCTGACCTGACCACCTGAACTTAATTCTCACACTGAATAGCAGCCCTGCCCCCGCCAAAAGCCCTAAGGCGGGAAGCAGCATATGAATCTCAGTCCCCAAATGCTGGCTGGGAGGACCAGGAGGAGAGGTGGGTGTGAGGAGAATATTCAGAGGTCAAGTCACTGGCTGGGGAGAATGCCCAGAAAAGGGAAAAGAAATAAAACTATTGAAGGTTACTTTCTTGGAGAACAGACATTTCCTCCCTTCCTTTCTGATGAGGAAGAACAATGCTTACCATCAGGCAAAGACACAGAAATCAAGGATTCTGTGTCCCAGCCCACCCAATGGGCTGAGGCCATGGAAGAGCTCAAAAAGAATTTTGAAAATCAAGTTAGAGAGGTGGAGGAAAAACTGGGAAGAGAAATGAGAGGGATGAAAGAGAAGCATGAAAAGCAGATCAGCTCCCTGCTAAAGGAGAACCAAAAAAATGTTGAAGAAATTAACACCTTGAAAACTAGCCTAACTCAATTGGCAAAAGAGGTTCAAAAAGCCAATGAGGAGAAGAATGCTTTCAAAAGCAGAATTAGCCAAATGGAAAAGGATATTCAAAAGCTCACTGAAGAAAATAGTTCTTTCAAAACTAGAATGGCACAGATGGACGCTAAGGACTTTGTGAGAAAGACAGATATCACAGAACATAGCGAAAAGATTGGAAAAATGGAAGATAATGTGAAATATCTTATTGGAAAAACAACTGACCTGGAAAATAGATTCAGGAGAGACAATGTAAAAATTTTGGGACTACCTGAAAACCATGATCAAAAGAAGAGCCTAGACATCATCTTCCATGAAATTATCAAGGAAAACTGCCCTGAGATTCTAGAACCAGAGGGCAAAATAAATATTCAAGGAATCCACAGAACACTGCCTGAAAGAGATCCAAAAAGAGAAACTCCTAGGAACATTGTGGCCAAATTCCAGAATTCCCAGGTGAAAGAGAAAATATTGCAAGCAGCTACAAAGAAACAATTCAAGTATTGTGGAAATACAATCAGGATAACACAAGATCTAGCAGCCTCTACATTAAGGGATTGAAGGGAATGGAATAGGATATTCCAGAAGTCAAAGGAACTAGGACTAAAACCAAGAATCACCTACCCAGCAAAACTGAGTATAATGCTTCAGGAGAAAAAATGGTCTTTCAATGAAATAGAGGACTTTCAAATTTTCTTGATGAAAAGACCAGAGCTGAAAAGAAAATTTGACTTTCAAACACAAGAATGAAGAGAAGCATGAAAAGGTGAACAGCAAAGAGAAGTCATAAGGGACTTACTAAAGTTGAACTGTTTACATTCCTACATGGAAAAACAATATTTGTAACTCTTGAAACATTTCAGTATCTGGGTACTGGGTGGGAGTACACACACACACATGCACACACGCACACATACATAGAGACAGAGTGCACAGAGTGAATTGAAGAGGATGGGATCATATCTTAAAAAAAAATGAAATCAAGCAGTGAGAGAGAAATATTGGGAGGAGAAAGGGAGAAATTGAATGGGGCAAATTATCTCTCATAAAAGAGGCAAGCAAAAGACTTATTAGTGGAGGGATAAAGAGGGGAGGCGAGAGAAAAACATGAGGTCTACTCTCATCACATTCCACTAAAGGAAAGAATAAAATGCACACTCATTTTGATAGGAAAACCTATCTTACAATACAGGAGAGTGGGGGACAAGGGCACAAGCAGGGTGGGGAGGAGGATAGAGGGGAGGGCATGGGGAGGAGAATGCAATCCGAGGTCGACACTCATGGGGAGGGAAAGGATCATAAGAGAACAGAAGTAATGGGGGACAGGATAGGATGGAGGGAAATATAGTTAGTCCTATACAACACAACTAGTATGGAAATCATTTGCAAAACTACACAGATTTGGCCTATATTGAATTGTTTGTCCTCCAAAGGGAAGGGGTGGAGAGGGAGGGAGCTAAAGAAGTTGGAACTCAAAGTGTTAGGATCAACTGTAATGTTCTTACCACTAGGAAATAAGAAATACAGGTTAAGGGGTAAAGAAAGCTATCTGGCCCTACAGGACAAAAGAGAAGACGGAGACAAGGGCAGAGAGGGAGGATAGAAGAGAGAGCAGATTGGTCACAGGGGCAATTAGAATGCTCGGGTTTGGGGTGGGGGAGGGGATAAAAGGGGAGAAAATTTGTAACCCAAAATTTTGTGAAAATAAATGTTAAAAGTTAAATAAAAAAATAAATAAATAAAAATGCCTCTAATATAATAGAGTAATTGATACAAAACATAACATTTTTCAAGAACACAGTTTAATTTAAGTCCATTATGGTTCTATCCAACCATTCCATCATCATCTCTCTTAAATGGAACTAAGCATGACTTTCAAACTAGTTAAGTCAAACCAAAACATCTATTAATCACATGATGCATACATAAAAAAAAACCTATATGGCTGAACTGAAAAAAGGACATCAAATATCTCCTTCATCTCATGGAATCTGTCCCTAGCTATATTAAAATATCATTTGCCATTTTGGGGAGCAATCTTGAAATTATATCCAAAGAGTTATTAAACTGTCTATACCTTTTGACCCAGCAATACTACTACTAGACTACTGAGTCTATTTCCAAAGGAAAAAGGTTAGGGAAAAAGGAAAGAACCTAAATTTTCTAAAGTATTTATAGCAGCTCTTTTTGTGGTGGCAAATCGCAGGGATGCCCATCAATTGGGCAATGAATGAACAAACTATGATAAATGATTGTGATAGAATACTGCTGTGCTGTAATAAATTATCTCAATGATTTTAGAACTTGAATAAACTTGCACAAAATAATGAGCAATGAAATGAGAACCAAGAAAACATTGAATATAATAATACCAATATTGTTTTAAGAACAACTTTGAGTAAATAAACAATTTTGAGGATTATAAATCCCCAAATTAACTACAAAGGACATATGAAGGATGACAAAATCTGCATTCAGAGGAAGAACTGATAAATAGAAGTATGTATAGAATGATTACACACACACACACACATACACATATTTGTGTCTAATGATAGTCATCTCTAGGGCAGGGTGAAGGAGTAAAAGGAAAAAAATCACATTCTGACTTTATTATATATTTAAAAGGCATAGCAAGTTGTACTTAATAGATATGTGGTTTCATGTGCAATCATATTTTTGTTATACTATGTTATGGAAATGCTTGTTTTGTTCAAAAACTAAAAATAAAATATATTTTTAAAAAGAATGGGAAGAACACATGTAAATCAATCAGCACATTCATTATCACTCTGTGTTTAATGCAATATCACTCTTAATGTACACTTTAAGAATTATAAAATGGATCTCAGCAGATTATAAAAGTACCCTAAAAAAACAACAACCATGTAATATTAGTACTATTCAGGACCATTATCATGAGTTAACTATTGAAAGATTAACACTTCTTCACCAAAAAAGGAAGAAGAAAATTGATAGACATTTTTAGAACAAATGACAAGTAGATCAAAAGACTACAGAAACATTTTAAACAAGCAGACATCACTTTGTCAAACAATAGTAAAAGAGCTGATAACAGGTACACATACTTGGATTTAATAAACGTCAAAGAAAGTAGCTTATTTCCTAACTGAACATATGAAGTAGCTAAGACTCAAAGGTGGATCAAAAGGTCATTATATAAGTGCTACCTACGTGACCTCAGTCAAAATATGTCAACAAAGAAGCATCAGACAATTAACAGAATCATGTGGACTTTTTATAGAAATAGATTATGATGGAAATTCAGGATCAAATCATTTCCACCAAAAATTAAAGAAGACTGAAATAATATATGTTAGGCAAGGAAATGGTCAAAAATATGCAACCATCAATAAAAACTGTAAAAGTTGTTCCCCTGCCAAATATGTGGCAAGATATGCCTTCACAACTAGAGTTCTACATAAGATGTTCTCTCTTTTTCACAGACTGATATGACAAATTGTTATTCTAAAATATTTTGGAGAACTCAATTGATAAACTGTATGGGGATAGAATCATTTTCAGATATCAAACTATATACCAAACTATATGTCAAATGGACATAACGTTGATCTATCAAAACTAAAGAAATTCAACTTTAAAAGATATCTTTTTGTTGTTGTTTAGTCATTCAACAATGCCTGACTCTTCATGACCCCATAGACCATAACATGCCAAACCCTTCTATCTTCTACTACCTCTCAAAGTCTGTCCAAATTCATGTTCATTGTTTCCATGACACTATCTATCCATCTGATCCCCCACTGTTCTCTTTTCTTTATCCTTTGAATCTTTCCAAACGTCACGGTCTTTTCCAGTAAGTCCTGTCTTCCAATTGTGTGGCCAAAGTATTTAAGCTTCACCTTCGATAAATATTTGACCTTCCAGTGAATAGCCTGAATCAATTTACTTAAGTATTGACTGATTTGATCTCCTTGCTTCCAAGAGACTCTCAAAAATCTTCTCTAGCACCATAATTTGAAAGCATCAGCTTTGCAGCGCTCAGCTTTCCTCATAGTTCAACTCTTACAGCCATACATTGCTACTGGAAAAAAATACCTTTGACTATATGGACCTTTGTTGGCAAGGTCGTGTCTCTGTTTTTAGTATGCTGTCCAGATTTCTCAGAGCTTTCCTTCTAGAGAGCAAGTGTCTTTTGATTTCGTGACTTTAGTCACCATCCTCAGTGATCTTTGAACCCAAGAATGTAAAATCTGACACTGCATCCATTTCTCCTCCCTCTGTTTGCCAGGAAGTGATGGGACCAGTTGCCAATATTTTAGTGTTTTGTTTTGTTTTTTGATGTTAAACTTCAAGTCAGCTTTTATACTCTCCTCTTTTCAGCTTCATCAAAAAGCTTCTTAATCTCTCTTTACATTCTGCCATCAGAATGTTATCATATCTGAGATTATTATGAGATGTTATGCATATTTGAGATTGTTAATATTTTTCCCTCCCAGCAGCCTTAATTCAGGCATTTGATTCATCCAGCTTGGCATTTTGCATGATGTACTCTGCATGTAAGTTAAACAAATAAGATAACAATACAGCTTTGTTCTACTTCTTTTTCCAATCTTAAACAAATTAGTTGTTCCAGGTTTAGTTCAAACTATTGCTTCTTGGCTTGCATACAGGTTCCTTAGGAGACAAGTGAGATTATCTGATTCGCCCATCTAATGTATCTGTTTATCTTAGCAATTACAGATTTCCTTCTAAAAGTGTAGATCACAAAACCATTCATTTCTTTCTATCCTACATGACTCTTGTCCATGTCCCCCCAAAACTTTGCCTCAGGTGTTCCACCTAAAGTCCAGAAGCTTTTCCTTATTTTCACATGGCATCAGGAAAGCACCAGTGGAGCAATATGGCTAGCGACCTGTCAGACAGCCTCTTGCAAAGCTCTTTAATGACACTAAGTATCCCATAAAAGTTTTCATATGACTATCTCTTCTCTCTTTCTGTCATACAATTTCTTAACGAAATCCTTTACTCCTATACATCCTTATTTGTTATATGTTACAATCTGCCTCTACCCACTATACGTGACCCAATGGCCCACTTTTTACTAATCTTCCTTAGTTTTTTGGAGGCAATGATGTCCCAGATTCCACTGCCATATGAAAATACTGAAAAAAAATGTTTATTTTGAATTTATGAGCCTTGGCTGATATGATATCTTGAGCTCTTCAATTTCCCAAAGCAATGGAGCTTACTTTTTCCTTTTAACCTCTGGGCTCAAGTCCTAGGACAATTTGTCCCAGGTTTACATGCTATTGGACAAGCTCTGAAGGGTGATCATTCTGATGCATATTGAAATCTGGGCAATAGACAGACTTTACTCATTTGTCCTTTTCCTGTATAGATGGAAAGGCCAAACTTCTTTTTCATAACCAGCAAGAAACAATCACAGTGGGATCTTACCTTCTCTAGATATCTCATTATGATGAATATTTTTAATTGTCACTTTTGAAGACCTGCTTATTCCCTCCTAATATCTGCAATGAGTATGCCCTCTGTTTGTGTACCTCATAATGATTTTCTATAGATGTGAAGTCAGTAGTTATTGATATTCTCTAAATCATCCTTTCTAGGTATTAATAAGGTTCTAGATTCTCTCCCTCCCCATGACTTTGTCATTTTCCCCTCATAAATTATTTCATCATGCTTTTACAATTCTACCATCTTTAGCTTGGATCTCCTCTATACAGGCTATTCCAAAAGTCTTAATGCAATTACAAAATGTTTTAATAATAGAAAGTGGCACTATGACTTTTGAATCACCCTTTACATTCTGGCTATAATCTGATTGCTTTTCCTATCTTTGTTCTCTTTACTGCCATTCTTTTTTGTTTTTAAAATTTAAATTTTAAGATTTAAAATTATATTTTTTTCATTATTTTTCTTCTTTTTTATTATAAATTCTTTTCTTACTTCTGGTGAGTTGGTTGTTTGACTATGCACAAATAACTGACTCTGAGATAATTCTCCTTTCAAAAATGAGTCTTTTTATTTATTAAAATATATCAGTTTCACTCCTTGTGATATTAATTGGTGCTTGCTATTTTCAGCTGCTAACTTTATATCAATGGCATTCATGACATATATTATATATCATTATTTCTCTTGAGATTATACATTTTTCCTGCCATACAGAATTTGTTATTATTTTTAGTTGTATAAAGTAGTCCTTTGGTCTTTTGATTGACGTAACATTAGCCAAGTAAATCAATTTATGTGGTATTGTCACTTTTACTATATTGAATCTTCCTAGTCATGCACAATTAATATTTTCTATAATCATTTAGATCTGTCTTTATTTCTGTAAACAGTTGTTTGTAGTTGCATAAATGTAGTTCTTTATCTTCTTCTGTAAAATCTATATCTTTGGTTTCTCATATTTCTTTCTCCTAAATCATATTTTTCAACATATTTCTGTCCATCCTTACCTTTTCCTATCTATCCTTCCATCAATATCATCCATATGTTAAAGTGTAGACTGATATTATTTCCAAAAAAATCAAATACTGAAATGGATCATACTAAATTAGACAACTGAGGCGATTGTTTGGATCATTCACCTCCTTCCTCCCCAAACTTTCAGCTGAAGTTTTAGCTACGTAATAGAATAGTTTGCTATTAGGTGAGTTTTGATTTGGTCTGTTACCTTAATTCATAGACGCTTTTTCAGCAAGTAAAATGAAGTAACTTGAGAGTAAATGTATCTTTAAAGATATTTCCTCTTATAATTGTGTTCCTTGGTGCTTCAGACTTCCCTCCTTAGCTATAATGCACTTTTCCTGGGTTAGCAAGGTAGGTATTATCTGATGCTAAACAGTATGGAGAGTGTTTATTTACCAGATACAAAGGATGAGAGAGCCTGGATCACATAAATGACCTGACATGGATAGTGTGTGGGATTCCCTTTTCTTTTGGTACTTCAGCAGCTCCTAAATCCTGCTGTGTTTCCTATTGCTAGCTGACGAGAAACAGACATCTCCTTCTACAAATGGCTGGTGGCAGATGGACCCAGGCACTGAAATTGTACTGCCCAGACTTTCATCTGCCTGTCTAAAATGGATAGTTCCAAAGTGTACTTCATACTGCTCCTTATAATGCTACAATTTATGGGAAGCTTTCGTAAGTAGGCAAATATTTTGGTTTTTATGAATAGAATCTAATATAGAGGTTAAGCCTAAAAACGACTCAAAGCAAGAGTATCATCATGCATACAACCAAGCACCAACAATGGCAGAACCTCAAACTAGAATTGCGTTTTATAGAAGAGACGAATTCCAAGAACAAAACTGAACCTTGTGCCTGTTTTGGCTGACTAGACCCAGAATTTGGTGAAAGGGAATTGGGTGACTATGTGAGTGCTCATGGGTACAGGAGTAGGAAATAAGATTCATTCCTGTAATGCGGGCTTGGCAATCATAAATTTAATGCAATCCAATGAGTATTTTTTAAAGTATCTACTATCTGCCCATCATTTTGCTGGGCACCGTGAGGAGTACACAGGAAGTAGAAACTATAGATTTTGTAATATGGATTTTAAATGCAACTTTTTGTCTCCACAAAACAGTTACTGCTTTTTTTTTAACAGAGAAATTGTTCTAGAACTAAATAATAGAAAATTAAACTATCACTTTGCTATCTTTTTCCTTAGAAGAATGATTTTCTGTGACACCCAAATCAGACACAGAAAATACCATCAAAACACAAAAGAATATTTGGAGGAGTTGCAACTTTGAGAGTTTTCTACAGTTCCATTGGCTTTATCACACAGGAAGTTCTACATTATTATTGTCATTTATATTTTGAGTCTAGAAATGCAGTGGAAAGGAGGCACTGGTTTTGTCTTATTTACACATGGATCTGTACAGATCACATAGATGGATATGTCTATGGATGTTTCTATCTCTCTATGAGCCATTTACCTACCTTAGGCATCCTTTGAAAGATACATTTCCCCCTTTAAAATAAGAAACTTTGCTGGTGGGCTGCATTTGTTGACAGGGAGGCTGGAGCAAGCAGGTATTTCTCATAGTCATATGTTAAGAGCTACACAAGCCCTTTTCTCAAATATAATATAAGACAGTTCTCTCCCCACCACCCCCTTTCCCTATCATCTCATTAATACGTTCTCTTTGAATGTATTCATGGACAGTATTATCAGATTTCAGCATTGTGGGCCAAGACTGGAAGGGATATAAGCAAAGATTTTGTGAGCCTGTCTGCAAGGTGCTGAGTACCTAGGAACACCTTAATGAATCTTACTAGGATTTGGTTAAGTTTATTCCCCGCTCTTCATCCCCTCCAGAAGACTGAACATATCTGGTGGCTAAATTTGGGCAAAGCCCAACTTCTGATGGCTGACTGCTTATAGATCATTGCCCAAGGCATTGCCAATAACATCTAATCTACTTACAACTCAATTATATACATGGTGACGTGAATATGTTACCAAATTAAACATCAATAGAGCTTTGGATCATAGATTTAGTTCCTGAAGGGACCTAAAGAATCCCTCTAGTTCAACTTAATATCTATTTCTAAAATCTACCTAGATACATAAATAAACGTCTGTTAATTACCTACTATGTGGCAGAATGGTGTTAAGCACTAGGGATAGAAACACAAGTTAGAGAATGCTTGCCCTTGGGGAACTTGTACTCTAATGGGATAGGCAACAGAAAAAGGGAATTTAGAAATGGGGGGTGGAGTAGAATGCATCTGGGGTAACACAATTTGGAGCTCGTCTGATTATAAGTAAGACAGAAACCTTGTTCTAGGGAAGATAAGACAAAAGCTTCCTCATCAGAGCCCTGGGTAATTCCAGGAACAGAGTCCAAAGTTCTAGCATGAAAGAAAAGTCAATGAAGGTTAGAATGTGGAGGTGACATGATTTGTGACTAGTGGCTAGGAAGTTTGTTTAACGGGCTAGCCATCTATCTATCTGTCTTCAAATACTTAAATAGAGCTATGATATGATATTATAGGTTTGAGAGCTCCTAATATGAGTGACATAGGATCTTAATCCATTTGTGCTTGCCCATCTGGAGTTTGATTCTCTCAAAAATTAACTGGAGGGTATCCAAATAATGGGGTGCCTAACTTGCTTTCTTTTGACATTTCAATTAGAGTGGAAAATTCTGACTATCCTCCTACTATCCCTCAACTTTGCCATGTGACTAGCCCATCTTCTCCTCCTATCATAAAATTACTTGATGAATCTTTTAATTTTGTTCCTCAAATCTCCTCATTAGATATATATTATGGTAACCCATTTACATCCAACTATGCTCCATTCCATTGCCTTCTATTTGATAATAATTTTTAATTCTTTGGAAAATATTACTTTCTGTGTCTTTTTGCACATAGCCACAAGATAGAATGTTGGTATTTAAAAGATGAAATTTTATTCTAATAAATGTGTGTATATACACACAAAGTTAATATGAATATGTACCTATATAGTATAGATACATGTGTGTATGACATATATGTAGTGTATGAATATATTCACATCTATCTATATATACACATACATATGGGCACATATACATGTGGGTATATATACATATCTATATATACTGTAAATATACATATAGGGGCTTTTGTGTTTCATATGTACATATATGTATATATTTCATGCTTCTACATTATATACCTCTATCTATACTCATCTAGATGTATGTAAATGGCCTGCCTATATATATATATATACATATATATATATATATATATATACATGTACAAATGTGTGTATATACATACACACAATATATTCACATAAATGGGGAGTGTGATAGCTTCTTTTCTTTGAAATCTGTATCTTAAAGTCATTAACACAGAGAATAAAGATCATTTTCAAGATATGACCTTGATAATTAAAAATGCCATGGGGAGGTACACGCTTATCTTGTTAAACTGAAGACACATATAGTCAGGTACATTTTGATTTAGTGACCTATCTAATCTAAACACTCTTAGTAAAAGTTTTGGAAAGAAACTACATTGTTTTGCTAAAAGGGATATATAACAGAAATGCAGAAGCCGGAACGTAATGCACAAAGGGAAGCCCCATAAAAAAGTTTTCTTCTTATTACAGAATCCGCTTTAAAAATATGAATAACCCAAGGCTGATACTCAAGGGTTTGGAATGAGTGGACTGGGGAGGCAGCAATAACTTAGTGTGTTTTATTGCAGTTTAAAACTCCTGAGTTCAATTTCTCACTCCCTACAAGACTATGTGACTTTGAAAAGTTATCTGAATTTCTCTGGTTCCAGATTCCCTGTCAGTAAATATCTGCTACTGTACTCGTGGATTAGGTCACGCTGACTTCTGCTTTCAGTAAATTTTCAAAGTTTGTATGGACTTTTGACATTCAAGCTGGTTTGGATTGTAAACTACAAAATGATGTGATTATTCAGGCCATTTACCAGATGGTCTTAGCTCTTTGAGAATGCTCTTGAACCTTGTCTATATGAAGCAATAAGAAAGGTGATAATGAGGTCATTGAAATCTTGGCTATCTTTTAGTACTCAGCTCAAAAGTCACCTTCTCTTTACCTGATCATTCTACCTAGAAAGGATCTCTTTCCTCTCAGTTCCTATAGAGTCATACTTCCCTAAGATTTATCAAAAACTACCCTCCCTTATAGGTACCTATATTTTGCCTTCCCATTTAGATGATAAAATCCTCGCGGGCAGAGATGATGCTTAATTCCCAGGTCTGTGAACTTTTTTTATGTATGTGTATATGTGTGTAGGCAACCAGGTGGTGCATTGGATAGAGCACCAGAAATGAAGTCAGGAAGTACTGAGTTTAAATCTGGCTTCAGACACTTAACTGTGTGACCCTGGGCATGTCACTTAATTCTATTTGCCTTATTTTCCTCATTTGTAAAATGACCTGGAGAAGGAAATGACAAACCACTCCAGTATCTTTGCCGAGAAAACCCCAAATGGGGTCATGAGGAGTTGGATATAACTGAAATGACTGACCACCAATAACATCAATGTATACATGTGTATTTAAACTTTACACATAAGGTACACACATAATGCATAAGTATGTGTATACACATACTATTTCAATACAATTGTTTCCTTTGGGATAATACTATATATTTTATTTTATGCATTTTACAACATTATTCTGAGAAAGAGTCCACAGTCTTCACCAGACTGCCAAAAAAAGTTAAGAACTGCTCTTCAATGTCAATCAATTAGCAAATAATTCTTTTAAAAAACCTATCATGGCCACAACACTATGCTAGTTTCTGGGGATACAAATACAAAAAATAAAATAATCTGTTTTTAAGAAACTTAAAAGCTAGTAGTGTCTTATATTTGTTATGTGCTCAGTAAATTTCTTGGGAGAATGAATTAAACAAATCCATCTCTTTCACTAAGGACCTTCAAACCTAATTTATTTTCATGCTTTCTTCGGGCTAAATCTTACTTACTGAAAATTTAGTAAGTAACATTGGGAACAGTTTAGTTCTTTTACAGTAACAAATTTAAGAATGGATACTTTGAATGGATAAATTAAATTTGGGTGTAGAATCTTAAGTTAATCTTTAATATACGAAATCATAGATTTTTTTTCTTTCCTTTTTCAGGGATAGGTTGGATATTGACACTAACTGAAGTTCACTCTACATGGAACATGCAACCCATAACCTGAAGTTGCTTATCATTTCTGGATAAAGGATATAAAATTTAAATTAGGGTTGGATAAATCCCTAATATTCGGAATGGCTATTCCTCCAATGATTTATCATGCCATAGAGATAGTGTTGGGTCATTGAATGCTAAAGCCAGTGGAATGTAAGGAGATGGGAAATTTTTGAAGTCCAGGTGCTGGGCTGAATCTCTGTCATCAGGCTGGTAAGTGAAATTGGGCAGGCTTAGGTGTTTGATTAAAGGATAAAGCAACTTTCAATATAAGAACTCTGGAACAGCCTCTAAAGAATGAATATATTGTATAGGACTAGATATAGCATCAGGCAGAATCCTGCATCAGATACTTAATAGCTGGATGATGGTAGGCATGTTACTTAACTTCTCTGCCTCAACTTTCTCATCTGCGAAATGGTACTAATAATACCGCCTCACAGGGGTATTTTGAGAACCAAATAAGATAATGTATGTGAAGCACTTTGCAAATCTTAAAACTATGTATGTATGTACATATATTCACACACGTGTATATATAGATGCATGGAGGATATATGTGCATATAAATGTATACATATAAATATATTTACACAACATATACATATATAGATATGTACACACATAAATGTACATTATATACATGTATGTATGTGCATGCGTGTATGTATATATTCCACTAAGTCATTCATGGTTTGGAATCTATATCAGAGTTGGGTACACATACACTATTGAGACTATACTATACACTATAGAGATCCTTGTAGTACTTAATTATAAGGTATCTGGCTGCTAAAATAACAACTGTTCTGTAAAAAACAAAACGGGGGGAAGCTACCATAAAATTAGAGGAAAATATTCCTTTTCCAAATTGTCTTCTTTTCTTTCATTTAGAGAAACAGATGCCGCTTTGGAAATCCTGCATCCTGTTCCAAACCATTTTCTATGGAAAGGATAGTACTAAAGTAGACAGGATAAAAAGGAGACCAGAACCTCTGAATCAAACTGTAGTAAAGCTAACTTGACACTTTGAAAAGCAAGAGCGCAGGAATCTGTCAGACAGGCCTTGAGCTCATGCAAGCCTCCCATTCACAAGGCTTTTCCTTGTGAATGTGTCTTAATCCTGAAAACTTTAGCTATAATAACAACAATAGAAACATCATGCCTTCTATATTATAAATAGCTCTGGAGGGCTAGGAATGATTTTTACCCTGAAAATCAGCTTGGGCTCATGATGTTACTGTAGACCGCAAAAGCAATATTTCTGTGGTTTATAATGTCATCTGAACTTCTTGACTGATTTATAACATGGTAACACAGCCATCTCCATTCATTAGCCTAAGTATTTTCTTCTGCTGAAGCCTGTGTCTTGGTAAATCATTGAGTCCTTCAGTTCCCTGGTTTTCAGCGGGTGTTCCATCTCTTGGAATTCCATATTGGCAGTCATCTGATGAAAAGGCCTCTTACATTCTCTAACGCTTCCCTTCACCACCTTTCCCTGCATAAACATGGTTCTCCCAATAGGATTATCATGAGGAAGTGAAGAGATTATGCTTTAGATTTTAAGGTCAGGACATCAAGGATATTTAAGACTTATGGAAAAGGATTTATCTCCTTCCCAGTTCACCAAGAAACCAATTAACACTTCTTTGAGACCATTAGGCAACTCTTAGGACCAAATGCTTCCAAGCATAGTTTACTCTTCACAAGGGAGTTTATTTTCATAACAAAAACTTAACTCTGCATCATCATCGTCATAGCTCACATTTTAGAGTACTTAGAAGTTTGTGATTCAATTCAGTAAGCATTCATTAATGGTTCACCCTGTGCATATCACTGTGCTTTACTAGGGACATCAAGATCAAAATTAAAAACAATCCCCAACTGTAAGGAGGTTACATTTTCCAAGGGTATATAACAAATATACAGGTAAGTAAAATAATTAGAGGAAGGAATAAATATTAACAAAACTTCAGTTCAAGATAATTTTTTCTTTCTCTTGCCCCTCCCAATAAACTTTCTCATCCTGAACTCTAATTACAGTTTTTTCTTTTTAAATTGTTGATATACATGTTTTTATATCATCCTCATTCCCTAACATATGTTAATCCCTTCACCCAGAAAGGCATCCTTCATAATAAAGAATTTCTTTAAAAAAGAGGAAAATGAGAGTTCAACAAAACCGATCATTGCACCATAACTTCATGGATTTGTAGCTCAGAAGGAGCTCAGCTGCCCTCTATTCCAATTCTCTCATTTTGGAAATGAGAGGCTAAATGACTTACAAAGGTCACAGTTAATAAGGGAGAACTGAAGCTAGGTTTTCCTGATTTTTATGCCAGTTTTCATCCCATTATTCCACACTGCCTCTAATCTACATCTGCCAGTGTCTTTAGTATTCCATATCCATAGTCTCCTTGTCCCACTTGTGGAAGGAAGAAGGGTGAATAGGCCTCTCACACTATTTCAAACAGAAGGAACTTTTCCTCCTGTCTTTTCCTTTTAATAATCCTATCCTATCCTAGTGCTACTACAAGTTTTGTTATCCCATTTTACAAGTGAGGAAATTCAGTTTCAGAGTTGAAGTAATTTGCCCCTGATCATACCACAAAGAAATGTCTGAGGTGGGTAGCAAAGTTCAGTCTCCAGAAATCTGAATCTTTTGCCACACTGTCTTAATGACAGTTTTTGAATTCTCTACTGGAGCAATAATAATAGCAGATCTTTCCTTGATTGCTGATAAGGACAAAGGTCAAAGAAGTCTGCCTTATTCATTGTAGGCACGTGTTGCTTTTGATTCAGTGTTCAGTGATAGATGATTTTTAAAAAGGGAGCCTGTACAATGTGAGTTTCAACTAAAGTATGTAAATATATCCACACACTGAAATAAAGCACGCTAGCTCAATGAAGTCATTTGTCTCCAGTCAACAGAACACCAGAATGAAATGTATTAAAGTAATGATATTTTTTCTAAGCATTTGGATCATGACTCTTTGAAGAAAAGAAGTACATGGAAACAGGAATTTACTTTAGGAAATGTCCCTGAAACCATCATGATTTCCCTAGATTGTTGAACCAGTAAGTTTGAAGAAAACTCAGAGGACAGCTAATCCAGTCTGTACTTGAACAGGATTACCCATGAGAAAATCTTTGTCAGGGACTCTCATTAACTGCTTAAGAATATCTAGTGATTTTTTTAAAAAAAAGTGTTAAAAAAACTAAAAATTTTAAGGCAATAAAAAATAGAAATATGTTTTGCATGACCAATAAGTATTATATTGTTTTCCTTCTCAATTGGTAGGAGAAGGATTGGAGATAGAGAGAGAATTTGAAACTCAAAATTTTAAGAAAAATGAATGTTGAAAATATCTAGTGACTGGCAACTCACTGCTCCCAAGATAGCATATTGTAGTTATTAGAAAGTATTTCCTAATATTAAGCTAAAATCTGCTTCTTTATACCTTCTCTCTACCAGCTGTCATGTCCCTTGAAATCTTTTAAATCTATCTACCTATCTATCATCTATCTATCTATCTATCTATCTATCTATCTATCTATCTATCTATCTATCTATCTATCTACCATCTACCTATCTATCATCTATGTGTATGTATCTATGCATATATATACATATGGAGATGCATAATTACATATATATGTAGAGACAGAAACAAAGACACAGAGAGACAGACAGAAACAGAGTATATATGAAAGGAGGATAATAGTTATCTACTGCTTGGTATAATAAGTATATTTCACCTCTTATTGGTTGATATTCTCACAAATTAGTTTACTTTTATATCAAAGACTTACACATGGGTCCAATTGTGACATATGAGAGTTTTCTGGATTATACATATGTTAGTGATCTCACGAATCCGTTATTTGCTTGTGGAATTCTAGTCTCTGGCTCTAGCAATGAACTCTGTGTATCTCCAGGCAAGGTTGCCAACAGTAAGGGCATAGAATTCTGTTTTTGCAATTCAACACAAGCAAAAGTATGCCCAAAATGTATAATTTCACAACTAAAATTGGAGATCATCTTTTACTAGTTTTGCTTGTAGCAGTTCCATTTAGTCCAAAATCCCCTTTTCTGGAGAACTTTAATAAAAAGAACATTCCAATCTTATTTTTCTTTGATAATAGAGGTTCCTGGTTATGCTTTTGATGACTTCTCTTTTATCTCCTTTATCTTAAGTAGTAGACAATTTTCCTTATAAAATAAGCTCCCCCACTACACACACACACACACACACACACACACACACACGCACGCATGCAAGCATATGAATTTCAAAAGACAGACATCTTTGAAAGATGATTTATATCTTCAAATGCAGCTGTAATTCCTTATCTAAAGGTTTCCTAGGTCACTAGATTTTCACACACAAAAAGTGAGCCTTAAAGAAAGTTTTCACATTCCAAAAAATTAAGTCAATAAAATCTGAAGGGGGATAGTTGCAGATGTTATCGTTTTGACTGAAATTTTAGATTATCCCTTACTATTATTGATGAACTTGACATTTACAAATCCTAAAATGATATATTATTTCTAGTTTCACAGAGGGACTAAGCAAACAACAGAATTTACCAGCCAGACACATTTGTTTACATCGTTTTGCTTTGGCATTGTTTTTTATAATGCATAAGAATGTCTCATTGAAAAGAAGATGGAAAGAAAACTTCAGGCAGAAAGATAAACAAAGTCTCATGCTTTGAGAGTATGTTTCTGCTTATGTTTTTTTATTTTTAATTACAGCCTCAGCCACCAAGGAGTTTTCAAGATAAAGGAGATGCAAAGGATCCACTGAGAGGATGTTATTGTGGCTCATAAATTAGCTGTTTTCCATATTGTCATAGTAGATAGATTCTAGTTAAATTCGTGTAACCCAAAATGTGTTCCTGGTACTATCAGTCAATATCCTCTACCAGAAGGCAGAGGCAATACCATTTACAATTATATTTTTGTGTCTTGGAGAGAGATTTATTACGTAGACTGAAAATCTACTAGAACTGATGGTACTGGGAATGATCCAGAAGAGGTTTAAAATTGTATAACTCACTGAGAAAGCTGCATTAGTTGCAGATGAATTTTTGGTCTGTACATAGCATTAGGCTTCAAAGAAGAAAACTTTTCATTCCCATTAAGCATGTTATATCTCATTTGGAACTTATGCATGAGTGGAAAAATCGTTATTTCCAGAAGCAATAGAATAATTCATTTTTTCGCATAATATTGATTGCTTCTTTATTAATAAGCCAACCACCTGAAAGCATATTTACTATAATTTGCATATGAAATTAAAAAAATAGTTTCACATCTACTACTTTATTTTCTTTCACTTGTGTACATACCTATATATAATAGTATGCAAATAACAATAATGGATCTTCACTCTGGCAAACTATCTACAGAAAAATCTAGATAGTAAAAAACATGCAAAGTCACCACAGCAGGCCCCCTTTTCAAGTCAGCTTAATGTCCACTGATAATATTATTAAAGGTTAATTAATCTGAACTCTCTGATGTGATTTCAGAATTATCTTTGACAGGTCTGAAGGAGGATCCTGGAACATTTCAAAGGTTAAAGAAAATGTAGCTTGACAGGAGAAGGAACCCAAGGCTTAGCTCACCTTCTTCAAACTACCCTTTATCAGATGGATTAATACTTTCTTACCATTGGAAAATACAGACTGCTCTATGGGACAGTAACCAAATAACTAGCTGAGCCTGGTTTGACATTTGGAAGGGAAGAAGGGCAAATGTTTATTTCCCTTGTCAAGTGACCTGAAAGAAATAGACAGCTGTTGGCTTCTGGCTTATCTTAAAGGGGCTTCATTAACACAAAGAGCAAGTGAGAAAGTAGCCCACAGAAACTATAAGCTTGAAGGTGCCTCTAGAGAGTGACCTCTGGTCAAAGAGCAGTAGCTCAACAGCTTGGTAAAGGCTGCTAACGATGCATATATCCAGACTCTCTTTCCTATTCCTTCCCTATTTCCTTGCTACAGCAAACCAGGGCAGATCAATTGCATTAGAAACTTCACAAATGTTACTGAAAGTTCCCTCTCTCTTTTTTTTGTTGTTGTGGTGGTGGTTGTCTCTAGAGCTGTGATCTTCCAGCCCTAAACACTAGGTAAATGTATATATTGGAAAGCAAATAATGAAACTACTAGGCAAGGGAACCCACATTTGTTGGAACTCTGTTCATAGCTTTCAGTCACTACTGAATAGAAATTATAATGGCCCTTCATAGAGTCCTGGACAATCAAAACATGGATTTGCTGATGGCAACTGCTGATGCTGACAAGAGCCAAAAACTCATAGAAGTATTGGGTCATATGGTCACAGATTTAGAGCTGGTAGTGACATCTAATTCAATGTCCTTATTTTACAGATGAGGCAACCAAGGCTCAGAGAACTTAAATGACTTTCCAGCTTTTGTTGTGGCAGCTAGGTGGCACAATGGAGAGACTGTTGGACCTGGAATCAAAAAGACTCATCTTCCTGAGTTCTAGTCTGGCTTCAGATACTTCCTGGATGTGTGACCCTGAGCAAGTCACTTAACGCTGTTTGCCTTGTTTATCTCATCTTTAAAATTGAGTCAGAGAAGAAAATGGCAAACCATTCCAGTATCTCTGCCAAGAAAGCCCCAAATGGCGTCACAGAGTCAGATACAACTAAAAACAACTGAACAACAGTGCCTTGCTATTAATCTAATAAGGCAGTAGAATCTAAACTTGCCCTTAGTAAAGCCTATTTTGTCCAAAATTATGTCACTGAATTATCTTTGGAAACTCTCCCTCTGAAAGAGGCATTTCCTGTAGCAGCAGCAACAACAGTTGGATGGCTTTTGGGGACTGCTGTGCTATGCAGAGATTCTCTGGTCACTTCAATATCCCTTCTGAAGACCCAGAGGTGGCCTTCTGTTGGGCACCTGTGGTATAAATAGATGTTGACTTGTTTGGCCCTCTTTGGCTTTAGTTGAACCCATCCCTATTTTCATGTGGCATATAACTAGGAAAACAGGGAACTGTTGTTTGTCTGACAGCTAAAGCTAAAGCAAATTCCAAAACAAGAACAAATGTTGAAATATGTAAAATAACCCTCAAAGTGTTTCTTACTTCTGTTAAAAACAACAGCACTTCATTGACTACCCCAGGTTTTTCAAGGCAAATCAGTATCTAAGTAGAAGAATGCCTCTGTGGTATTATGGAGGAGATCTGGCTTTTTTTTCTCTTTAAAGTATTTTCATCTTTATTTAGATTCCCATATGTGGGGGAAAATGTCTTCATTTTGGTCTATAATTTTGATGTCAAGTTTCTGGCAGTACTTTGACCAAGATGTTCCTTATGCTCCACTAACAATTGCTCTGCATTAATCTGTGAGATAGTTGAGGCCAAATACTTTAATTGACCCAGAGAGTACCTAAAGAGTACCATCACAAAGAGGGTCAGCACAGCTATGCAGGGGTGAGCGATAGATTTCAGTTTGTTTTGAAGTCTCACATCAAGCTCCCCCAGCCAATGAAGCCTCTCCAATGTAAGCTCAAAGCCAAAGGAAGAGGCGTCCCAGTAAACAGAGAGCTAGATTTTTTTCTACCATTCTTGCTTGAGAGATTTTCTATCTATTTCAGCATTACATTGGCATGGGGAAGAGATGGCAAGGTCCTGGCTAATGCGAAAACATTGTGTAGCTTTCTGTCCTGAATTGTGCAAAATGTATGTAAGAGGAGGTTATTTCCATCCATCCAACTACACAAATTTCACTCAAGATGACCACCATGCTGACACATTTAGAAGGCATGTTGAACTTGTAAAGCACAATGTGACTCATTGGTAGGACCGCCCAAGCTCATGTTTTTGTCAATTTCTCGGCTGAGTGGGTCACCTTGCTAGCTTGGTAGGAAGGACCTTTGTGTTGGTCTAACCTTCAAGAATTCTAGATCATCTACACCATGAGGAGACACTGGAACTAGACATCAGTGGAGTCTACCATTGGCATCTGTAAAATAGAACTGATTTTGTTTTCATCATCCTTGGCTCTTCAAGCAATTTTTAAAAAATATTTCAAATTATTGACTCTGTACACCTCCCCATTTTTGAAAAAAAAATTATTTTTCCACATTGGAGATTAGAAAACTATTAACTTTTGCTGTTGTTTACTTAAAGAAAATACTTTCCCTCTACCCATCGCGACTCTTGATCCTGCCTTCTTTGACCAAGGCTTTCCCATTTTGCACCTAGTCCCTAGTACTCCTCAATGGCCCCAAAAATAGATTTCATGGGGTCTATCAACTGGGATGGGAGATAGATAGATAGATAAATAGACAGACAGACAGATAGATAGACAGGTAGATAGATAGATCTTTATTTCAATATAATTGGTTTCCTTTGTAACTTCATATATTTTATTATATATAGTGCATATATAAACATATATATGCATATACATACATATATGTATATGCGTATACATACATACACATAAAACATTATTCTGAGGAGTCCATAGTTTTCATCAGATTGACAAAGGAACCCATGACACAGCAAAGGTTAAGGATGCCTGCCCTTGTTCAGTGGCTCTCTTCCTAATGCTTTATTTCCTGTTGTTTCTTTTTTTCTTCTCTTTTAATATCTTTTCTTTTTACCCTTTTTTATTTCTCTCTTTTAATCTCATAGCAACAAGCCCCATGTTTTCTTATCTATCTTTCTCTCCATTAACATTCTTCTCTTTCTTTGCTGGGAAGTGGAGATGACGGAGCTAAACATGAATTCTTGCTGGTGCTACCAACCTGGGAAGGCCTCAGGGTCAGGGCCAGTGGCAGCAGAAGACTAGCTTAGATAATCCTGCAGAGGCTAATCATCGATGAAGTTTGATCATAAGGCACAAGTAATATTTTATTTGGCCATAACAGCTCAATCAAGTCCAGCTACTAAGATGTGGTTGGTTTAACACTCTTCAAAGATGGAGAAAAAGACCCCAAATGGATGAATTTGTTTATCCTTTGAATTCAATTCAAAACTGTTGGCCTGATAGGAGAAAATCACTTGATTTGGGGAGGAGGGAGGAGCACAACAAGGCAAAACCCAAAAGGGAAAAAAAGGTATAAAACCACAAGATTGGTCATTTTAAAATTACATAGTATTTTCTTGACTTCCATGTACAAATCCCTGAAGTCAATGCAAGCTAAGGTCAGAGAGTAAAGACAGAATTGAGGTCTTTTCTCTGTAAATAAAGATATAAATGGATGTTTTAAAAAGGGAGTTATAGAATGATTCTGTTTGAAGCACAAGGATATAGTAGGTCAAAAGGGATAATTGGTAACAGGTTTCTCTGTTGCCTGAAATGTTCCATGTTGTATTAGTTGAGAAACTCTGAGGGATTTTTCTCTAACCAGAAAACATGTCAGTTCCATATCTTCTGGAAAGTAGTGTGCACATATTTATCCTAGGCTGCATTCTGAGAAGCTTTACAGCCGAGGTGTTGCTTCTGATTTCTAAGTTTCCATTAAATCCTGACATCTGGATAAACTCAGAGGAACTGTCCTCCAATTCTTCCTTTCTCAGCTAACCTCACCACAAATTCCATACTGACTCTGTTTAAGAGGGGTTTTGATTTGGTTTTTGTTTGTTTGTTTGAATTCAGGCTTCCACTTGGGAGAAAATGAAAGAGAAAAAAGCTTTGGGAAAGTTTAAATCCCTGATTCCCCAGTTTTCTAAATGTGCTCTCAAACACAACTGAAATTTTACTCCTTCTAGATTTATGGGTGTTCCATGAGTTCCATATCTTGGGCATGCTTAATTTACAGTTCTGTCTAGTTTGATGTGAAATTGATGTTTTTGTTTGCTTAATGCAGTGGTCTTTATAATCCCACTAAGTGGAAATAAGGTTTACAGGCATAAAGCATTCAACTTTGATTTAGTGCAAGACCTGAGCCTCACAAATCAAGGCCTGAACTGTGGGCAGGCAGGGGGCTCAAGGAGGTTTTCTTTACACCTTAAAAAGAAAGGCACTAAGATCTCCTCTAAGAGGATTCCTTTTTTTTTTCTCTTCTAAAGATAAATACTAGACAAATGAAGAGGTTCCCTGGATCAAGAGATTGACCAGGCCATTTTGTCCTAGAGCAACTCTTGAACCTAAAAGCCTGGGGGTTCTGCAGGTGTGATGAAAACAATGGGTTACAGTTTAGGGTTTTGTATTGTTAAGAAGCTGCCCCATCCTTTGAAGGGGGAAAAAATTAAGAAACGTTATCTTAGGACAAAGAGAAAACTTTATCCCAGATTTTAAAGAAACCGGCTTAAAGGTTATATTTTTTGAGATTGTATGGACATTTTTCATGCACTAGTTTTAGATGAAAAGAGGCAAACAATAAAGTGCAAGAGAACCCTTCTCTTCTTTTTGGAATAAATCAGCAGAAACCTTTTTTAAAGGTGGAAAGTATTGGGAATAAAATGTTTAAATATGTTTATTGGAGTCATGAGAAACTGGAAACTTCATACTGGTATTCAGGTCCAAGAGAGCTAAAAGGAGCACATAGAATTTATTTTGGTAGCGAATGACTGAGAATTATCACATTCTCCTACCTGCTGGGGAAAGACTAAGATTTGACAAGTTGTCCACCATAAATAAATTTGGTGTGAAAAGCAGTCCTACTGAGTTACTTCAATAAAATTTCTTTTTGATCCCCCTTTTGAAATCTCTTTCATCTTTTACACTAAAGTTGTAAAAGTACATCAAGAAAAGAATCAGGATAAAAGTGGCTAGATTTCAGGTTAGATAAAATTGAGCTATTGAGGTTTAATCAAAAAGTCATAAGCATAGATTTTAATATGATCTTCCTTCGGTAATGCAAAAGCTTTTTGATGTCCATTCACTTTTTTACATGCTCTGTGGTATGTTCAGGGTCTCAACCACACAACCTAAAAACAAAAGAGTGAATATAATTTAAGAGAGATACAGAGATCAGAATAACAGTGATGTCCCTTAGTGAGGTTCTATGGTATAAGAACAAAAGCACTCAGTTTGGAGACAGAGAACCTAGGACCTACTCCAGGTGACCCTGCTACTTGAAATTTCAAATATCTCCTTTATCACTTACTGCCTATCAAAGTGGTCTTGAACAAGCTATTTCAATTCTCTGTCTCAGTTCTTTCTTCATAAAATCATTTATCTTAAAATCTTACCATGATTTATTTATGACCCTGTCCTGGTCAGGCCACAGTTAGACTATGGTGTTCAATTCTGGGGAACATAATCTAGGAAAGGACACTGGTGATTTGATAAAAATCCAGAGGACAAACAGCATCTTGAGAGACCTTGAAGCCATAACATGTGAAAATTTAACGTTTTAGAAAGAAGATGCTTATCCCAATAGAAAAGAGAAGACTTGAAGGCAAACCTTAATGGTTTTAAAAATTTTGAAGGACTCCTGACTACGAGGTTAATGTTTTTAGTCACAGAGAAAGAATTAGTAACAATGGGGGCAAACTACAAAGAGGCAAGTTTTCACTCAATAAATGAAAGAAAATATTCCTTTCCAATTAGAGTTGTCCCCAAATGAAGCAGAATGACTTAGGAAGGAGTCCATAAGTTCTTATTAGAGATCTTCCCACAAATGCTGGACAAGCACTTGATGGAATATCATAAATACTTCTTTCCAAATAGATTTGTCAAGATGAAATAGACTGTCAGCAAACAGTTGAATAACCCTCATTAGAGATCTTCCTACAAATATTCAATGACCATTTGCTTCAGTAAAAGCTAAAGGATCCTTGGTGCAGGTAAGTTGAATTGAGTGCCTTCTGAGGTCTCTTCCAACTTTGAGATTCTGCAAAAATGGGACCTCATGTTTGTCTCTGTTTTCCACTGTCAAGAGAACTCATTTCCTTTGAGATATAAGGCCTCCATTTTCTGGTATATTCAATTCAACTAGTAAACATTTTTGTGAAACCTTTCATAAGGACCTCCCACAAGCATAATAACTGTAGAAAGATAACCTCTTTTGTTTCTTACATTTCTCTGAAATCTTATCTGTCAGAGATTTTTATGTGATATCTTCAATATATCCACTGGGAGGCAGTAGGCATTATTTCCTCCATCTGACGGGAAAAAAATGGTTACTTGAAATGCCAACCCCCTTAGAATGAGCTAGAGATGAAAACAGAAATAAATCGTAGCTATCCTACTCTATAGATCTATGTTCTTTCAGTGATAACATTCTGCTTTTAAGAAAATCTCAGGGAAAAAAAAAGTTTATCTTAGTTAGATAAATGGGTAGCTAAGAATTTATGGAATTTATTGTTCAACCAACCTATTCCAAACAAAGAATACCACAAAGCATTACTCCTGAATTATACCAAAATATTAATGAATGGAAGTAGAGATCATCGTCAGGGGTCCTAAAAGCTTATAGCCCAAATCACATACCACTGCAAATTTTAAGAAAGAACAAAATGCATCATTATATCTTAGAAAAGAAGAGATCAGATGATATTACCTCAGAATCAGTCAGTCAACAATTATTTTTAAGCATCTGCTCTGTGCTGGGCATTATGCTAATCACTGACAATACAAGGAAAGGCAAAAGACAAATACATATTCTCAAAGAGCTTACAGTTTAATGGAGACACAATGTACAATAAGTATGCATATATATGTGTATGTATGTATATCTGTATACATACATATGTGTGTATGTGTATGTATGTATATCTATATATACACATGTGTGCATATCTATATCTATATATACAAGATATACACTGCATTACTTAGAACTAATCCATAGAGGGAACATACTAGTACTGTGGGGAAGGTGGAAAGCCTTCTTGTAAAAAGTGGGGCTGTAGTTGATAATTGAAGGCAGCCAGATAAACTGGAAGGCAGAGAAGAGGAGTGAGAGAGTTCCAGGCATGGGGGAATGGGAGAGAATGCAGCAAATAATTCCTAGCATTGGGAGACGGGATGATTGTCACTGCATGGCAAAGTAAATGGGAATGAGTGTGTCAGGTGGGAGGGAGTGTGTAAGGTGGCCATATTATAGAAGATTTTCAAAGCCAAGAAGATGATTTTATATTTGATCCTGGAGACAAAAAAGAAACCATCAGAATTGTTTGAATTGGAAGATGACATGGTAAGACTGTACTTCAGGTAGATCAATTTGACATCTGTGTGGAGGATGGGCTGGAGTGGAAAGAGACTCACACCAGACAGATTGACAGCCTATTGCAATACTCTAAGCAAGTGATGTGGGCCTGCACAAGGGTACTGGTAGTGTCAGAGGACAGCAGGGGGCACTTATGACAGAAGATCTGAAGTCAGAAACAATAGGAATTGGCAACTGATTAGATATGAGAAAGAGTGGGAAAGAGTGAGGAGTTGAGAATGACACCTGGCTTTAGGGAAGATGGCAGAATCTTCCACAGTAATAGAGAAGTTAGGAAGGGAGGGGCAGGGTGCAAAGATAATGAGTTCAGCTTTTGATATGTTGGGTTTAAGGTATCTATGAGATATCCACTTCAAAATGTCTGAAAGGCAATTGGAGATGTGAAACTGGAAGTCAGTAGAGGCATAGGGTTGAACAAATAAATCTGAGTTATCTGTATAGATATGACAGTCAAATCCAGGGGAACTGTGAGATCACCAAGTGAAATGGTATATAGAAAAAAGAGTAGCAGACCCAACACAGAGCCTTGGGGGCACTCAGGGTTAACCAATATGGCTTGGATGAAAATCCAGCAAAGAATACTATCAGATAGGTAGGAAGGGAACCAGGTTAGAGTAGCACCATAAAAACCTAGAGAGAAGAAAGCAGTAAGGGAAGGAGTATGGTCAATACGGTGAAAGGCTGCAAAGAGGTCAAGAAAGATGTGGATTGGGAAAAGGCCATTAGATTTGGTGATTAAGAGCTCATTAGTAACACTGGAGACAGCAATTTGAGTGGAATGACGAGATCAGAAGCCAGATTGCAGAGTAAAGAAAGGAGTGAGAAAAAAGGAAGGAAAGGCATTGATTGTGTATAGCTTTGTCAAATTTAGCCAGAAAGGGGGAGAAGAAATATAGGATGATAGCTAGCAGTGATAAATGGATTAAGTTGAGGGTTTTCTGAGATAGTGGGGACATGAGTGTATTTGTAGGCAGCAGGGAAGTAGGTAGTAGACAAGGAGAAATTGACAATAAGTGAGAGTAAGTATTACTTACAGGTACAATCTGCTTGAGATGATTAGATGAAATGCAATCACTTGCACATGTAGAAGGATTTGCCTTGGCAAAAGGGCTACATTTTTTTATACGAAAGAGGGATGAAGGAAGAGCAAGCAGCAGGAGGCACTTTAGTTATGTGAGATGAGGAGGGGAAAAAAAAGATCTCTCAGCAAATGGCCTCAATATTTTTCCAGTAAAATGAAGCATTGTTCTCAGCTGAAGATTCAGAGGGAAGGTGTTGAGGGTACCCATGGGAGGTTTAAAGAGGGATAAAAAGGTTTGGAAAAACTTCTGTGCTCAGTAGGATAGTGAGTCAATGATGTGCCACAGTGAGAATCCAGTTGAGATCATATAACCTAAATTTGTAGTGGACAGAGTCAGCATAGATTTCTGATTTTCTCCATCTTTTTTCAGCGGTACATGAGTAGGACTGAAGGCTGTGGATACTGGGAATAGTCTAAGGCGATGCATATCAGGTGAAAGGAGAAGAAGGCAAGGGACTAGAGAAAAAAGAACAGCAAAGAGTTAAATATGTTCAACAACAGTTCAAGATGGGGAAAGGAAGAGAGTGTGGCTGGTCCAGGGATGATGACCTAGGAAAGAACTGAGGGGTGGGAGATTGGAGGTAATGATAAAGATGAAGACCAGGATTAGGAATTGCAAGGGAGATGGAACTAATAAAAATAAATTTGTTTATAATACAATTTCCAAAAGTAGGAAAATACAATCTAGGCAAAAAAAATAAAGTTTATAAAATTTGTCTTTGGTGACTAGTCACCTAGTTCATTTTTGTGTTTCTTTTTTTTTCTCTTTTTTCCTTCAATTACATGTAAGCTAACATTTTTATCATGTTCTTCAAAATTTTGAATTCTAAATTCTCTCCCTCCTTCCTCTTGCTCCTCCTTAGGAAGATAAACAACATGTGCAGCCATGCAAAACATTTACATATTAGCCATGTTGCAAAAGAAAAGGTAGACCAAAAATAAATAAGTATAATGAAGAAAGTAAAAGTAAGTATGTTTCAATATGTATTCAGATTCTTTATCAGTTATTTTTCTGGAGGGGGATAGCATCTTTCTGGATTTTTCTTGGATCATTGTATTGCTGAGAATAGCCAAGTCATTCACAGTTGATCATCATATAATATTATTATGTATATTGTTCTCCTGGTTCTGCTCACTTCACTTTGAATCAGTTCATGTAAGTCTTTCTAGGATTTTTCTTTTCTGAAATCATCCTGCTTACCATTTCTTATAGCACAATAATATTCCATGTGCCACAAGTTATTCAGCCATTTCCCAATTGATGGGTATCCCCTTGATTTCTACTCAGCTTATTCTTTAATTTTTATTTACCCACTGTTATCTCTCCTCTGCCCAATACCTTAATTCTCATTACTATAACTATATACCTCTTTTAAAAATTTTCATTCACATAAATGACTCACTCTATTGTTGTGTTATCCTTACTGGAGCACTTGCATTTGACTGTATTTTGCAGGTTCTGTAATTTATATCTATAAACATTGGAGTTATAGCTTCACACTCTTCAAATGCTAAGTAGTGGCCATATTTAATATTAGTTGAATTTTTCATAAGGTGTTATGCCATTTGATCCTCATAACAACTCTGGGATATATGTACTATAGATATTATTTTACACATAAGGAATGTGAGACTCAGAAAATTTAAGTGCTTCTTACAATAAGTAAGAAATGTGAGTCAAATATGGGTCTTACCTACCTTCAAGACCTAGGCTTATTCCATTATATTTCACACACCTTCTCAAATATGTAACCTTATTATTAGGCAGATTCATGTCCTTGGAAGAAATCTCTCTACCAAGCAGGTTGTACATTCTCCCTGTTTGTTCTTCTGCTAGACTCATCCATATTTTCCCATGCTTCCTCCATAGAGGATTCACTCTGCCACTAGAGCACAGACTTCCCTCTTGTTCTTTTTGATCTCTTTTTGACTGTCATTCTCACTCTATAACCAGCCAATATCTTTTTCTGAGACTATGTATCACTGATTGGTTGGTTGGTTGGTTGTTGTCCTTTGTTCTTGAAGAGGACCAAAATGACATCACTATGATTAAGTGAAGCTTCAATGTGTACAACTGTGACTGATCAGACCAATATGAGCTCAGAATGCTCTACTATAGATTGCTCACAGATAGTCCATATGAACACTTGAAGCGGTTACTCTAAATTTGCTCATCCTAAAGTTCCTTTGTGCTGTTGCAGTTCTGCTTTTCTCACAGAGTATAGGACATTCTCTGATGCAGGCATGCCAAGCTGTGTCAGTGTCTCCCATGTCATGCAATAAAATCCAAAGTTCTTGAGACAGACTTTGAGGGTATCCTTGTATTGCTTCTTCTGAATACCATGTGATCACCTGCCCCATGAGAATTCTCCATAAAATAGTCTTTTTGGAAAGAATTTTTTGGAAAGTTTACATTCAAACAACATGGTCAGCCCATTGGAATTGCACTCTCTGAAGCATAGTTTGAATGCTTGTCAGTTCAGCTCAAGCAAGGACTTCAGTGTCCGGTACATTATCCTGCCAGGTGATCCTCAGAATCTTCCTAAGACAGTTCAGATGGAAGTGATTCAGTTTCCTGGCATGGTGCTGGTAGACTGTCCATGTTTCACAGGCATACAACAATGAAGTCAGTTTGATAGTCAGTCTAATACCTCTTCTCTCCTAAACTTTTCTTTGGAACCTCCCAAACACAGAATTAGCTCTGGCAATGCATGTGTTAACCTCATTGTCAACATGTACATTCCTGGAAAGTACACTACCAAGGTAAGTGAGCTTATCCACAGCATTCAAAACTTGTCCATTTGTTGTAACTAATGGTTCCACATATGGATGGTGTGGTAATGGAGCACCTGTGTTTTCTTGGTGTTAATTATTAGGCTAAAATTAGCATAGGTAGCAGAGAATTGATCCATACTTTGTTGCATCTCTACTTCGGAGGCTGCATTGAGTACACAATCATTTGCAAACATAAAATCATGCACCAAAACTTCCGCCACTTTGGTCTTGGCTTATAGCCTTTTCAAATTGAAGAGCTTATCATCAGTACAGTAGTTGACCTTGATACGATGTTCATCCTTTTTTAAAGCATTTGATAACATGGCTAAAAGCATCATTCTAAAAAGCATGGGAGCAAGCACACAGCCCTGTTTCACTCCATTGGTGACTGGGAAGGCATGAGAGCATTGTCCACTATCCAGAACCCAGGCAAATATGCCATCATGAAATTGATGTACAATGCTAATTAACTTCTCAGGGTAGCCAAATTTTGACATAATTTTCCATAAACCTTGGTCCAAGGCCTTGATCAGATCTACAAACAATGTGCACAGACCTGTGTTCTGTTCCTGGAGTTGTCAGGCAGCAAGCACCATATCAACTGTTCCTCAACCCTTTCTGAAGCCACACTGGCACTCAGGTATATGACAATCTTCAAGAATCTTCCAGCAATGACTAAGAGAGAGACCCCCCCCCCCCCCCGTGATAGTCACAGGACAATCTATTCCTTTGACCTTTACGGGGATGGATAATGGAGGCATCCTTGAACTCCTGGAAGATAACCTCCTCTTGCCATAACCTGAAATATTTCAGTTAGCTTTTGTATAAGAAATGGTCCCCCTACCTTGTAAATCTCAGCTGGAATAGAATCAGCACCAGGTGCTTTGAAAGGAGCCTAATGGGACTCAAAACCTCTTATTCAATTGGAAATTTAGCTAAGGAGAAATTGACTTTAACCTGAGGTAAATGGTCAATAGCCTCAGCATTGATTGATGATGGTCTGTTGAGAACACTATGGAAACATTTGCTCGTCTCTCTAGGATCATGTCCTTATGACTAATCAATGTGGGTCCATCAACACTGATTATTTGTGATGAACCGTAGGTTTTTGTTCCATAAATAGCTTTCAGGGAATCATAAAAGTCCTTTGGATTGTTACTATCAGCATAAAATTGAATTTCATCTGCCTTCATGCTGAGGGAGGAATCCTGAATCTCTCTAAACTTTGCTTGTACTTTACTTTTTTTTATCACTTTTTGTTGAAAACTGCACTGAACTGGAGGTGAGGTCAAGATGGTGGAGTAGAAGGACAGCCATGTGGAAGCTTTCCTCAGTAGCCCATAAAACACTAGTAAAAAAGACTTTAAACAAATTCAAGAGCAGCCAAAGCCATAAAACAACAGAGTGAAAGAGATTTCTAGCCCAAGACAGCATGAAAGGCTGACAGGAAAAGTCTATTGCACCAGGCACTGAGCAGAGTGCAGATCAGCCTTGGCTGCACAATGCACAGGGACAGGACTGGAGCAGGTCTCAGGGACAGAATCCCTGGCAGCAGCTGCAATTCCCAGATTGCTCAACCCACAAATGCCAAAGACAGCTTCAAAGGTCAGTGAGAAAGCTCTTTCACCTGTGTGAGAAGGGAACATGGTCTGGCCCCACCTGCAGCAGCAACTGCAGCAGCAGTGTCCATTTTTGGAGCCATTGCCCTAAAGACCTTAGGGGAATTGAACTGCTGAGCTGGATCTCAGTGTAAGTGGCGCTCCTGGAGTAAGGAGGAGCACTGGCTGGTGGAGTTGGTGGAGGCTCTGGACAGGGAATCCTACTTGCAGATCCTGGGCAGAAAAGAGGGCTTGTGGTTGGTCACAGATAAGAGAACAGACCAGAAGAAGAGCAAACTCCTCTCCCATAATTGTACCACATTGGAGGAACAATGAACTTACAGGTCCCCAGAGTATACCCTCCTCTTGAAAAAGTCAAGTAACTAACTGGGAAAATGCCCCAAAGCAAGGGAAAAATAAGACTATAGAAGGCCATTTTCTTAGTGAAAAGGTATTTTCTTCCATCCTTTTAGATGAGAAAGAACAATGCATACTACCAGAGGAAAACCAAAAAGTCAAGGCTTCTGCATCCAAAACCTCCAAAAAAAAATGCAATAGTCTCAGGCCATGGAAGAGTTCAAAAAGGCTTTTAAAAATCAGATGAGATCGGGGCGGAGCCAAGATGGCGAAGTAGAAAGATGCACATACACATAGCTCCGAACCCACAAATCACAGAACGGCTAGAGGGGACCAAGCCAGGGTGAATTCTGCACCCAGCGACCACGGAGTATTGGAGCGAGGGAGATTTCTGCTCCGGAGAGACCTGCGGACCTCTCACGGGGGGTCCTTCGCGCCGCGGACTGAGCGCCGGGACGGGGAGCGGAGTGCGGCCCTGCCGCGGCCGCGACACTGAGGGGAGGAGATCCGAGAGGGCTACGGGGACGGGATCTCCAGCGGCCACGTGGGTCCCCCCACCCACAGAGGGACCTGCAAACCTCTCGCAAAAGGTCCGTCGCTCTGCAGACGCGGAACCCAGCCCGGACCTGCGGCGGCGGCGGCTCCGAGAGGCACAGATCTGAGAGGGCTCCGGAGGCGGGATCTTCAGCGGCGGCATGGGCCCCCCCCACCAACAGGTGACTGACGGGGGTGGGTGAGAGAGTCTCTTTGGCGGGTTGAGAGGGGAGTGGGGTGCCCCCATGGCTTGGGCCCCCCCGGGAGGTGGGGGCTGAGAGGCGGCTGCGGATGGGGTCTCCCCAAATGGGCAGGAGCCTGGATCCATTGTGGAAAGTCTGTGCATAAACCCCCTGAGGGAACTGGGCCTGAGAGGCAGCCCTGCCCCGACCTGACCACCTGAACTTAATTCTCACAATGAATAGTAGCCCTGCACCCGCCAAAAATCCTAAGGCGGGAAGCAGCACTTGAATCGCAGTCCCCAAACGCTGGCTGGGAGGACCAGGAGGTGAGGTGGGTGTGAGGAGAACATTCAGAGGTCAGCCCACGGGTTGGAGAAAATGCCAAGAAAAGGGAAAAGAAATAAAACTATTGAAGGCTACTTTATTGGAGAAAAGACACTTCCTCCCTTCCTTTCTGATGGGGAGGAACAATGCTTGCCATCAGGCAAAGACACAGAAATCGAGGATTCTGTGTCCCAGCCCACCCAATGGGCTCGGGCCATGGAAGAGCTCAAGAGGAACTTTGAAAATCAAGTTAGAGAGGTGGAGGAAAGACTGGGAAGGGAAATGAGAGGGATGAGGGAGAAGCATGAAAAGCAGATCAGCTCCCTGCTAAAGGAGAACCAAAAAAATCTTGAAGAAATTGGCACCTTGAGAACTAGCCTAACTCAGCTGGCAAGGGAGGTGCAAGGGGCCAATGAGGAGAAGAATGCTTTCAAAAGCAGAATTAACCAAATGGAAAAGGAGATTCAAAAGCTCACTGAAGAAAATAGATCTTTCAAAACTCGAATGGTACGGATGGACGCTAAGGACTTTTCGAGAAAGACAGATATCTCATAACATACCGCGCAGATTCGAAAAATGGAAGATAATGTGAAATATCTCATTGGAAAAACAACTGACCTGGAAAATAGAATCAGGAGAGACAATGTAAAAATTCTGGGACTACCTGAAAACCATGATCAAAAGAAGAGCCTAGACATCATCTTCCATGAAATTATCAAGGAAAACTGCCCTGAGATTCTAGAACCAGAAGGCAAAATAATTATTCAAGGAATCTGCAGAACACCGCCTGAAAGAGATCCAAAAAGAGAAACTCCTAGGAGCATTGTGGCCAAATTCCAGAATTCCCAGGTGAAAGAGAAAATATTGCAAGCAGCTAGAAAGAAACAATTCAAGTATTGTGGAAATACAATCAGGATAGCACAAGATCTGGCACCCTCTACATTAAGGGATTGAAGGGAATGGAATAGGATATTCCAGAAGTCAAAGGAACTAGGACTGAAGCCAAGAATCACCTACCCAGCAAAACTGAGTATAATACTTCAGGAGAAAAAATGGTCTTTCAATGAAATAGAAGACTTTCAAATTTTCCTGATGAAAAGACCAGAGCTGGAAAGAAAATTTGACTTTCTAACACAAGAATGAAGAGAAGCATGAAAAGGTAAATAGGAGAGAGAAATCATAAGGGACTTATTGAAGTTGAACTGTTTATTTTCCTACATGGAAAGATAATATCTGTAACTCTTGAAACTTTTCTCAGTATTTGGGTAGTTGGAGGGATTATACACACATATATAGATAGATAGATAGAGGGCACAGAGTGAGTTGAATAGGAAGGGATGATATCTAAAAAAATAAAATTTAGCGATGAGAGAGGAATACATTGGGAAGAGAAAGGGAGACATGAAATGGGGAAATTATCTCTCATCAAAGAGGCAAGAAAAAGCTTTTTAAATGGAGGGGAAAAGTGGGGAGGTGAGAAGCATAAAGTGAAGCTTACGTTCATCACATTTGGCTTAAGGAGGTAATAGCTTGCACTCTCAATTTGGTACAAAAATCTATCCTACCCTGTAGGAAAGTAGGGGGGAGGTGAATGATAGAAAAGAAGGCAAATGGGAGGAGGGAGTAATTAGAAGTAAATGCTTTTGGGGAGGGACAAGATCAAAAGAGAGAATAGAATAAATGGATAGGATAGGATGAAAGGAAATATAGTCTTTCACAACATGATTATCATGGAAGTTTTCTACATAGCTACACATGTATAGCCTATTTTGAATTGCTTGCCTTCCTAGTGGGGATGGGTAGGGAGGGAGGAAGGGAGAGAAGTTGCAACTCAGAGTTTTAGAAACGAAGGTTGAGATTTGTTTTTGCATGCAACTGGGTAATAAGAAATGCAGGTAATGGGATATAGAAATCTATTTTGCCCTACAAGAAAAAAGAGAAGATGGGGATAAGGGAAGAGAGGAATGTGATAGAAGGAAGGGCAGATTGGGGACAATGGTAATCAAAATGCATGGTGTTTTGGAGTGGGGGAGGGGAGAGATGGGGAGAAAATTTGGGACTCAAAATTTTGTGTAAATGAATGTTGAAAACGAAAAATAAATAAATAAGTATAAAAATAAAATTAAAAAACTGCACGGAATGCTAAATGTCCACCTTGTACTTAGTTGGTACAAATCTAATAGAATTTGCTAAAATCAGTCACACCTAATAATACATTTGAAGTGTTCTTGTATAAAATATCAGGTGAAGAAAAGAAAACTTTTATCAATACCTAAAAAAGTGAGTTTTGTTCATAAACAATCTGACAAATTAACATAAAAAGTGTTTCCTGAGACGTAAGGAAATGCAACATTATTCTTCTTGAGCTCTTTTAGCTCCAGACTTTCCACTTAATAAAATAGCTGAGGATCTGAAACTGAGAAAATGTATTTGAGTACAAAGAGCTTATAAAATTTAATACTTTTTTCTCTTTTTTTGCATCATTAAGAGGGTTTTACTGAGCTTACAGTCACCCACTCAGGGTGTGTGTATATAGTTCAGATGAGGGAAAAAGAGGTTTCACTGTACACACAGGAAACTCAACTTCTTCAGTATCTTATGCTTTGTTGTGTCTAACGTAGGAAAACCATTTTCTTCTCATCTTTGTGATAGTTTATCCTCTTAGCCAAAGAGGTCACCAAGCCACACATGGACAGAAGAGGCTGGAGTTCTATGATTAGGTTTCCTCTCTGCAACTTCATAATAGGATGGTTGAATCTCTTGATGCAATATCTAAAAAGCAGATGTCTAGGACCTGCTATCCCCAAGGGATTGAGAAAGAAAAAAGATCTATTTATTCTTGTGATTGGTTCGTAGATAAAAAAAACAACACACAATGGTGGTTAATGTTATCACATCCTACGTTTCCAGCACTTGTAAGCAGAGGTGCTGACTTCCAGGTGGTTCTTATCTGTCTCCCTTTTGGATCTTCTTATTTAACTTCTCAAAGTCAGTGTCCAGAATCCACACTGTGAATTCTACATCAGATTCCATTTCTCCTAGTTCCTGTTTATTGTTCACTGTTTCTTGGTCCCAAGTTAATGTAAACAATTATTTTCGTTAAATTATCCTGCTATTTCTCATTGGGGTGCTCTCTATCGTCCCCATGTTTTGTGGGCTGGTTAGGAGAGGGAGCTTGGGAAGGATGGGCCACAGTTGGAAGATTACGAGTAAAAGGAATTCCTCCTGGAATAATGCCTTCCATAGTTTCAGGAATTCCTCCAGGTGTTACACTATGCCAGGCGGGTATCTGTAGGTGGCACCATTGAGCTCTGTATGAATTGCCTGTTGATCTATTACAGACCAGGGAGCTGAGGTGACAAAGAACTCCTCATCCACGCAGTTTCTTAAGCTGTCTGGGATGGGCCCTGTGACTACTCAGCGAATCTCGTTTGCGGCTGCCTCACTCATCTCCAGTGACGCCTGCTCATTGTACCAGACAGTGTGCGGCGTACAAATTAAATTTGGTGCGTCTTTTCAAACTAAAAGGTTCCGATTCATGCACGTCCAGTGCCACCCCTCCTATCCGTCCCTCTCTGAGTGCTTGTGCCAGGGCCTTCTCATCCATCAGCCCCACTCGGGCTGCGTTCACCAGGAATGCACCTTGTCTCATCTGCTTGATGAAGTCATTGATTGTGTTCATTGACGTTACAGTGCAGGGACACACAATCGCTCTGAAAGAGCAGGTCCTGGAGGGTATAGATCCGCTGGACGTCCAACGACTGACTGCTCGATGCCATCGTGCAAGTACGGCTGGTAGAATATGACACTGAAGCCAAAGGCTTTGGCGCGCGACAGCCTGCCGGGTGTGATCAAAGCCGATGAGACTGAGAGTCTTCCCGCGGATGCGCGCCGTCCCCAAGGCCACTCCGCGGATCTGCTCCACGCTCTGGGCCCGCGTGCCCTCCCGCAGGGCCTGGTACAGCCAAGTGTTTCGCCAGTACAGGTTGAGGATGCGGCAGATGGTGGAGTCAGCCGTCTCTTCCACAGCTGCCGAGGGGATGTTACACACAGCGATCCCGAGCTCTCTGGCCACCTTGATGTCGATGTTATCATAACCGCTTCCTATGAGCATGATGATCCGTAAGGCCTGGAATTTCTCCAGGTCCTCCCGGGTAAGGGTGATTGTGTAGGACATCATGGCTCCAACAGCTTTATTTAACACCTTCTCGTGGATCTCCAGAGTTGACTATGTGTCACAAAAAGCCACAGGTGGCCAGGTCTTTCAGAATGGGCATCTCCACAGTGCAGTCTCGACCCTCCAGCAGGGCTACCACGGGTCGGGGTGCAGGGGGCCATTCATGATTTGGGGGTGTATACCTTCGCAAATTCTGTCCAATTGCTGGTGTTTGATTTTGTGCTTATCCACAAGGACCATTCTTGACTGGACGTTGCAATGCTCCCACTACAAGGGCCAAGCAGCCCACTAGAGATTTAGTGGGCTCCCAGTCTCTCCCCAGAGACTGCATGCATCACGCTTCGGGAGACACAAGGCCAGGCTGTGCATAACACGGGATTTACTCGGCAACGTAGGGTTCCTCCACTCTTCTTGAACTGGGCTTCATTCGCCTAAGCCGACTCCCTTGATGAAACCCTGGAGCTACTCTGAGACCTGGGGATGGTCCCATCCAGTCAGGTCCTTCTAGCTGCCCAGTCAGCTCGACTAGGAGAGCAGTCAGGCAGAGATCAGGTTACTAATTTTTACCCCTTTTCCTCTCTGGCATCTGCTGTGCAGCAAGGCTCCACTGGGCCCCGCCTTGGGGGCCGAGCAGGGGCAGGGCTCCACGCAGGACAAGGAACGTGGGGAGGCGTGGCTCGGACTTGCCACATAGGTGGGCTGGGGCAGGCGGGACCCTGGCCCCTCGGCCTGGGCCTCAGTGCTGCAGGCTCATCTCCGGCTCCGTGCTGCTGATGGCCAGCCCCCTTCAAAGGCCACCTGTGCACATAGGCACATGCAGACAGACACACATAAATACTTAATGTCAGGGCTGCATGCTCACCCCATCGCCACAGGTGCTCCTTATCCTTTACTTTTGATGGAAGTAAATGCTGCCTTCTTACAGATGGATGAACTATCCTGCTGATAAATCCTGTGGAGTTCTGTTTTTGTTGTTGTTGTTTTTTTCATTTAGCAGCTTCTCGATTTCCCTGTCATCAGTGCCTATGCTCCCACCATGATGAACCCTGATGAGGTTAAAGAAAAATTTTATGAAGATCTAGAGACCCTTATCATCAATGTGCCAGAAGAAGACAAGGTTATCATTCTGGATGACTAAAGCTAGAGTGGGTCAGACTACCAGACTTGGCAGGGAGCCCTAGGGAGGAACGCAGTTGCAAACAGTAACAAGGGTGGTCATTTACTGCTGAAGATTTGTGCATGCGTGACCTCATCACCAACACTGTTTTCCATTTACCTAAATGCAATAAAATTTTATGGATGCACACTTGGAGCAAACATTGGCATCTAACAGACTGTGATTGTAAGGAAAAGAGACAGACAAGAGGTGAGAGTGATAAAGGCAATGTGTGGTGCAGAGTGCTGGACTGATCATAGACTTATCCTTTCCAAGCTAAATATCTGCATTCATCAAAAGTGCCACCCCCAAGGCAAAATGAATACTTGAGGAATCAATGTCAACAAATTAGAGCTCTTCTCTGAGTGTGAACAGTTTGTTGTTAACTTGGAGGAAAATTTGAGCCAACACAGTTGGCAACAGTGGAGCAGAAAAGGAGCAGGCAACTTTCAGAGATTTGGTGTACAGTGCTGCATTTGCTCATTTGGGTCAGAACACTCACAAACACCAAAATTGGTTTGATGAGAATGATGGGGAAATCATTGATAATGCTCATTACCTAGATATCCCAAATGTCAGTTATTGTGTGATGGCAAGCAAAGTGTGATCTTTTGCTGTTTGTGTTTTATTAATCAAGTGCCTCTGATTGAATCTTGTATTTATCAACCAAGAGTCTTTACTAGGAGTAAAGTATAAAAACAAGAGTTTCTTTAACTGGAAACAGTATATTTGTATTGTTAATTATTTTAATGTGATTAGAGATCTTCCCCACTAATTAATGGGCCTTCCCATTAAGATTAAAGAAGATTTGTAGGAAGGCCTACACCTTTTGTTTGAGGCCCTAGTTCTCAAGGGTTGTGATGCCTTCTGGCTCTAAAAAAAGGTATAAATACTCTGAGTTGAGGTTTTACTTTGGGATTTACTGAATGGAAGTGTTTTGTTTGGCTAGACTAGACTCTGGGAAGCTGCTAAGGAGCCCTTGGCTTTGAAAACCCAGATGCTGGTGCTTCCCTCTCTGGTAACTATGATCAGACAGTTGCACTTGTCTGTTGATTTGTGATACATGCACTGATTATGGTCAGACAGTTGGAAATCATGTCTGTTGATCTTTGATTTCTCTGTATTTTCTCTGAAGTTAGAAATTCTAACTTTTTCCTGAACTAGGTGAATGATATATGTGCTTGATTAAAGTGATTGTTAACCCCTCAAAAGTTGCCTTTCCTTTAAGAAAAGCAGATCAAAGAACCAGTGATAGCAAGTCCCCTTGTGTATGTCAGGGTGCTTTCTGGTACAGTAAGGAATTATAACCTGCTTACATCCATCATGGAAAATTTAAAGCCTGAATTTTAAATTCCATGATGATAGAATTCCAAGAATCCTAGGAGCCTTAAAAATGTTTGGAGGGGTGGGGCACAGGGGGCTCCTCAGTCTCCCTGATATCATCTTATGTTGACATAGCCCATGACAACATCTTTATAGTTAAATTCCAATGCCCTATTGAAGAGGAAAGATACTGAGATGTACATGTTATCCATAAATGGGATGTTCCCCCCCCTACTGTGATATATGTGCGAAAAACATGTGCATTTCATAATTTTTCTATAGCCTTTTACTCTGGAACAAATTTCTATTCATAGTATACCACAGGAATCAAAAACTATTTTATTTAAGCAGTAGACTGACAGTATATTATTGCCAGACTCTATATTATATTTAGACAAAGATCCTAACAAGATCATACATGGGATAGTTATATGAGGAGTTGGAGAAAGACTGTGAAATATGATGTAACTGAAGATTATTGGGTTAAGGTCTGTAGCCCTTCTGCTGGCTGCATTATTATGCTCCTAATCTAATGAAACTGAACTGGTCCAGAGGGTGAATATCACCCTAGCCATGTTGAATTTTGTTAATTCTCATCTTTCTTGATCATCTTGGAGCCAGGAATGGAGGAGAAACAAGAACTTCAACATGTTTAATGTATTTTGCCCAAGCATTGATGCATTTTACAAGTGAGGAAGTGTTTATGGTTTTGAAATTACTTGAAATGATTTCATAATGGATCTTGAAATATGCCCATTAAATATCATTCCAAAGGGCAATTTATCTATTTATTAAGATGATGCATAGCATGTTAGCTGCCATTGTTGGCAACTGAAAGGAAAACAGAAATGGTCTGAAGAGCAAAAGGAGGTTTTCTGTGAGATTCTATAAAAATCTGAAGGTTAGCTTTCCAGACAGGGTATCAGTATCTTTAAGATAAACATTCAGCAAAGTCACATATTTGTCTCATGATTTTTCAGATTCTTTCAGGCTTTTGAAGTCATTCTTTGAAAATGCTTTTCTTTCGCAATACTACAATTTTATATTTTTGTGAAACACTATTACATCCCTTAGCTTATCTGTTTTCTGAATCCAGAATTGAATGGGAGAAATTATGAGATTAAAAAAAAATACCATATTCTTGTGTTGTTATGTAAACTGTCATTAAGTCATTCAGTCACTTTGTTCCTTTTGAAATGGCCTTTGAGGCTTTTACAAAGATATATTCTTCATGGTCTTTGAAATTTTAATGTCATTTGGCTAAACAATATTCTGTTTTAAGGAATCGAATACTGATGTGGTCTGAAGTAATCCTGCTTTATGTATTTATTGGCAGGTATTTGGAGCTGTTCTACTTTGGATCTAATTAAAATTATATTCTTTTCAATAGAAAATATATATTAAGTATTTCCCATGCATAGCATTTTGCTAAGTGCTGAGACAAAAAAAAAAAAAAAAACTTTCACTAGGATACTTGTTCTTACTCTCATGGAAGCTACAATGTATCAAGAGTTAGGCTATATTCACAGATAACTATAGTTTATAATGATTCATAATTAGAGGATCCATTAAAAAGGATAAACTGTTTTTTAATCTTTTTTTTTCTTTTAAGAGGGTTGGAGGAGAAGTCAGGAAGCTCTTTTTAGGGGAATCATTTTGTTCCAGAGCAATTCTTTGGTGCATGGACATTCCTTGTATGTTTGGACTGTTGCTTTTTGCTCTACTGATTGAGACTGCAACACAGCCATTCTATGAGTATTAGCCAGGTGTTTGTCACTTCCTAACTCCCCTATATGGGACATGCAAAGCACATGCATGGTGGAATATCCAAGTAGATGAACTACACTGATCAGTAGACAATGACTACAGGAAATATGTGTGCATCTGTATGCATGTATGTATGTGTGTATGTATGTGTAACTGACTTTTATTCCAGGAGGATTTGCATCCAATTTCCAGCAAAGCATATAGCAAAAGTAGCTCCTAAAGGGACTGTGACTTTTGACTTATTAAAAGTCCCCAGGCATAGTCAATACTTCTAAATGGAATAAAAATCATGACTGGAGTATCATTCTTTAGGTTTTCTTGGATGAGCCTATTATTACTGAATGCATTCAGTGCTTAAACACTATTAGTTGGTGCCTTCTGGGAAAGACGCTATACTTGCTGCTTGAACTTGGGCGTCGTGGAAGGGCACAACTGGCTCAGAAAGTAGCTACTAAGAACAATAACTAACACTTCTACAATGCCGTAAAGTCAGCAAAGTGCTTCACATCTATTATCTCCTTTGAGCCTCTCAGGAATTCTGAGAGGTAGGTGCCATGCTTACTCTCTTTTTATAGGTAAGGTAGTTGAGGATGAAAAAATTTAAGTCTAGATCCAGGTAAGAACAATACTTTCACACTTTATTGATATATACAATTCTTTGTTATTGAAAGGATTTGTAACATCATTCTTTTATGATCTGAGTAAAAGTGAAAGCAAAATCACAAATAAGCATTTTTCATCTAATTCCTCACAGGTTCATATATAAACTGCTACTTAGTCAAAAGCAAAATTCAGGAAAAAAAAAACTTATGGCAAAAGCAGAGTTTCTGTTTCCAAATGCTACCTGACAATTTGGTGGAAAGTAATAAGCTTACTGATAAAAGGTATTTTTAGGCCTGAAATAGCAGGATAAATAAAATATCATAACATTGGTTAATGGGAAAGACTGGTGCAAATTTTGATGATCAAATCAATTTTTGTGTTAGTCTAAATGATTTTTTAAAAAATACTTTTTAGACAGCCATATATTTTAGTGACTTTTGACTGATTAGCTCAGGTGGTAGAACAGTTGGAAGAAAATGGTGATGAGGCTGAGGTCATTGGCTTGACCTCTGATTGAGCCAGTTAGCTTTACTCTATTCCAGGAAAATAAATTGTACCCCTAATCCTAACCAGCTGTCTCATAAACAAATATCAGCAGTCCCAATGGGACTAGACAATAGGGTTTAACTGCAATCAAGATTTATTATCCTTGTACCAGCTTGGCAGAGCTGGAGGCCAGGTGGTTGAGAAGAGGAAACTCTGCTAAGATTCTCTCCCCACTCCCAGACCAGTGTACATGCTTGATTGTGCCACCCTGGAGGAACTGAGATCTTACAGATCCCCAGAGTATACCCTACTCTTGACAAAGGACACAAAAGTCAAGTAACTGGTTGGGAAAATGCCCAAAAAAGGGGAAAAAAATAAGACTAAGAAGGTTTCTTTCTTGGTGAACAGATATTTTCTCCCATCCTTTCGGATGAGGATGAGCAATGCTTATCATCAGAGAAAGACATAAAAGTCAAGGCTTCTGTATCCCAAACATCCAAAATAAGTATTCAATGGTCTCAGCCCATGGAAGAGCTCAAAAAAGGATTTTGAAAATCAAGTAAGAGTGGTGGAGGAAAAACTGGGAAGACAAATGAGAGAGATGCAAGAAAACCATGAGAAGCAGGTCAACACCTTGCTAAAGGAGACCCCAAAAAATGTTGAAGAAATAACACCTTGAAAAATAGGCTAACTCAATTGGCAAAAGAGGTTCAAAAAGCCAATGAGGAAAACAATGCTTTAAAAAGCAGAATTAGCCAAATGGAAAAGGAGGTTCAAAAGCTCACTAAAGAAAATAGTTCTTTAAAAATTAGAATGGAACAGATGGAGGGTAATGACTTCATGAGAAACCAAGAAATCACAAAACAAAACCAAAAGAATGAAAAAATGGAAGATAATGTGAAAGATCTCATTAGAAAAAAAACTGACCTGGAATATCGATCCAGGAGAAACAATTTAAAAATTATGGGACTACCTGAAAGCCATGATCACAAAAAGAGCCTAGACATCATCTTTCATGAAATTTTCGAGGAAGACTGCCCTGATATTCTAGAACCAGGGGGCAAAATAAATATAGAAAGAATCCACTGATCACCTCCTGAAAGAGATCCAAAAAAAGAAACTCTTAGGAACATTGTGGCCAAATTCCAGAGTTCCCAGGTCAAGGAGAAAATATTGCAAGCAGCTAGAAAGAAGCAATTCAAGTATTGTGGAAATACAATCAGGATAACACAAGATCTAGCTGCTTCTACATTAAGGGATCAAAGGGTGTGGAATATGATATTCCAGAAGTCAAAGGAACTAGGACTAAAACCAAGAATCACCTACCCAGCAAAATTGTGTATAACACTTCAGGGGAAAAATGGTCTTTCAATGAAATAGAGGAGTTTCAACCATTCTTGATGAAAAGACCAGAGCTGAAAAGAAAATTTGACTTTCAAACACAAGAATGAAGAGAAGCATGAAAAGGTATACAGCAAAGAGCAGTAATAAGGGACTTACTAAAGTTGAACTGTTTACATTCCTACATGGAAAGACAATGTTTGTAACTCCTGAAACTTTTTTCAGTATTTGGGTAGTTGGTGGGATTACACACACACACACACACACACACACACACAGAGCACAGGGTGAATTGAATAGGATAGGATCATATCTTTAAAAAATGAAATTAAGGGGTGAGAGAGAAATGTACTGCGAGGAGAAAGGGAGAAATGGAATGGCTCAAATTATCTCTCATAAAAGAGACAAGTAAAAGACTTTTCAGTGGAGGGAAAAAGGGAGGAAGTAAAAGAAAAAACATGAAGCTTACACATTCGACTAAAGGAAGGAATAAAATGCACACTCATTTTTGTATGAAAACCTATATTACAATACAGGAAAGTGGGGGAGAAAGGGATAAGCAGGGTAGGGGGAATGATGGAAGGTAGGGCAATGGGAGGAGGGAGCAATTAGAAGTCAACACTCTTGGGTAGGGACAGCGTCAAAAGAGAGAGTAGAAGAAATGGGGGGCAGGATAGGATGGAGGGAAATATAGTTAGTCTTACACAACACGACTATTATGGAAATCATTTGCAAAACTACATTGATATGGTCTATATTGAATTGCTTGCCTTCCCAATGGGCTGGATGGGGAGGGAGGGAGGAAGAGAAGTTGGAACTCAAAGTTTTAGGAACAACTGTTGAGTATTGTTCTTGCATACAACTAGGAAATAAGATATACAGATAATGGGGTATAAAAATTTATCTTGCCCTACAGGACGAAAAAGAAGATGGGGATAAGGGAAGGGAGGGATGTTAGAAGGGAGGGCAGATTGGTGATGGGGGTAATTAGAATGCTTTGCATTTTGGGGTGGGGGGAGGGGAGAAATGGGGAGAAAAATTTAGAACTTAAAATTTTATGGAAATTAATGTTGAAAACTTAAATAAAAAAACATTCCAAGATTTATTATCCTTGTAGGAAGTCAGGAACTTCCAAGGATAGATGAATAAACTAAAAAAACTTAGAAAAATCTAGAAAACTGTGGTGTTTCTAGAAGATGCACCATGATAAAAGAATTCAGCCTGGCAAATCAGGAGACCTGAGGTCTATTCCCTCCTTTTTCACCTAACTAGCTATGGGACTTTGAGCAATTTATGTCACTTGTCTAGATTATAACTTCCTAATGCATAAAATAAAGAAATTGGACTGTTGTCTCTAAGGTTCCTTCCTATGTTCTGTAGGACATTCTGTTAGTTATGGAAATGGATAAGTTTTTTTTTACATTATCTTGTGCAAGGCCGTATTTATAAAGCTTAGGGATTTATACCTGCTTCTGCTTCTAAATCAAGAAGTTATAGGATAATTCAAGATTATTCAAAATTCAGCATCTGTATATTCTGTGTACTCTTCAACCTTACATTAGTATACAAAGGATAGCATATGCATAGACTAATTTCTCAGAATTCTGATGATTATGTTAATATGCATCCCTTTGAGGTCAAAGGAGCTAAATTGGATTATGATGACTGAATCAAGATGGCAGAGAGAGAAGAAGATATTTTGCCTTTGATCCTTTACAACAGCCTACAAAATAACCTGGAAATCATGCCAAACTGAATTCTGATTGGTAAAGCCAAGAAAAAAGTTACAGTGAGTTATTTTTCCAGCCTAGGAAGATAGTTAGAGAGCTCTGCAGTTGTTGGAGTAGGGACTGGTCATGAGTATACCATAGCATCAGTTTAGCAATAGGTAGCAGCACCAATGAGAAGTCATCCAGTGCCTGGGGATGGTAAGGACACTGAACACCTAAAAAGAAAGAAATCCTAGGGACCCCTTTATTAGCACTTTACTAGCACTGGGAGCAGGGCTGAGGACCACACAGTACCTCTGTCACATATTACCCAGTTTGGGGTCACAGTTGAAGAGCTGTCATAGTCTGGGTTGAGGTATTGAAGGAGCAGGAATCATACTTGTATAGGAAGCAAGGAATAAGTTCTAGAAACATGCGTGACGCTGAGCCCAAAAGCTGAGGAAGGATCCACCTCTAATGTTTAGTCCCCCACATAAGCCTGAACTAGAAAAAATCAGAGGAAGAGATCAAAATTAAGGGTGACATATGGGGTGGAGGATCAGCAGTTTAGTAGTTCTGGACCTGCAGAACCTCATAGTGGGCTAGACTAGGTCTAGCAGCAGTCTATCAAAACTCAACTACACATAAACTAATAATCTTAGACCAGGTCAGGAATTTGCAGAGCATACACCAGAAGAGCAGTGGACAGACCTCTTTCTGGATTCCACCTCTTTGGAAATATTGAAAAATTTTTCAGAGATGTGATAGCAGGATACAAAAGACAGAAGTTCAGACCAGACATCTCCTCAGAAGTGAGGAGAGTTCAATACCAATATAAAGCCCAAAGTCAAGAAGTATGCTGGAGAGAGACAGAGCCAAGATGGCAGATTTGAGGGAATGAAGTAGAGTCTATTATGATTTAGCTTAAGATAAAAAAAAATAAAAGCATGGGTAGCAATCATGATCCCAGACAAAATAAAAGGGAAAAAAGGTCAAATCAAAAGAAATAAGCAGGGAAAATATATTATGCTACAATGTACCAAAGATATGAAGTGATATCAATGCTAAACAAATATGCACCAAATGGTATAGCATCCAAATTCTTAAAGGAAAAGTTAAATGAGTTATAGAAGGAAATAGATAGTGAAACTATACTGGTGGGAGACATTTAACTATCCTCCTTCAAAATTAATCTAACCAAGAAATAAATAAAAAAAGGTTAGGAGATGAATGGAATTTTAGAAAATAAGTTAGACATCTGGAGAAAATTAAATGGAAATAAAATGGAATATGACTTTTTTCAGCTGTCTCACCTTCACAAAAATTGACCATATAGTACGGCATGAAAACTCCCAACCAAATGTAAAAAATCATAAATAGTAAATGCATCTTTTTCAGATCATAATGCAATAAAAAATATATTCAGCAATGAACCATGGAAATATAGATTAAAAATGAAGTGGAAATTAAATAATTAATAAATTGTTAATTAAATAATTAATAAATAAATTAAATAATTTAATCTAAAGAATGAGTGATTCTCATCAGAACAAATCATAGGAACAATCAAATAGTTTCTTTAAAAAGAATGATATCAATGAGACAATATATCAAAATTTATAGGATGTAGCCAAAACAGTCATTGGGGGATAATTTATATCTCTAAATGCTTACCTCAATAAAATAAAGGAAAAGCAGATCAATAGAAAAAAATTTGAAAAGTAACAAATTAAAGATCTCCAATTGTACATCAAATTTAAAATCCTGAAAATTAAAGGAGAGAGTAATAAAATTGAAAGAAAACCCTTAAACTAACAAATAAAAGTAGGAGCTGTTTTTATGAAAAAATCTGTTAAAATAGACAATGCACTGGCTAAATCAATTTCAAAATAAAGAATAAAACCAAATTAGCAGGTTCTAAATTAAATGTTCTAAATCATTATTGAATTGGATAAATGCAAAGTAAGACAACTCTGAGGTACAGCCCTTAGTATTGGATTGACAGAAAAGAAAAAAAAAGCAATAAAGGCTGGAAGAAAATTGGAAAAAAATGGGGAATTGGAAAAAAATTTGGACACTAATGGAATATTGGTGGAATTATAAACTGATCCAACCATTCTGTAGTGCAATTTGGAACAATTCCCAAAAGTCAATAAAATTGTACAGATTCTTTTACTCAGTGATATCACTACTAGGTTTGTAATAAAAAAAAAAAAGAACAAGGAAAAAGGAAAAGGCTCTTTACATACAAAAATATTTATAGTAACTTTTTGTGCATGTGGTGACAAAGAATTAGAAACTGAGAGGATCTTCATCAATGGGGAATTGCTGAACAAAGTGTGGTGTATGATTGTGATAGATTACTATTGCACCATAAGAAATGACAAGCATGATTTGCTTTCAGGAAAATATGGGAAAACACATAAATTGATGCAAAGTGAAAAGAGTGGAACCAGGAGGACATCATATACAGTAACAACAATATTTTGTAATGAATACCTGTGAATGACTTAGCTATTCTGACCATTGCAATGATCTGAGACAAGTGCAAAGGACTCATGATGGAAATTCTATCCACATCCAGAGAAAGAACTGATGTATTCTAAATGCAGATCAAAGCATACCTTTTAAACTTTCTATTTCTTGCGGGATTTTTTTGATCTATTTTCTTTTGTCATATGGCTAACATGGAAATTTTTTGCATGATTTTACATTATGATCTGTAGCAAATTGCTTGTCTTCTCAAGGAGGAATGGGGAAGAAGAAAAGTTTAGTCAGAATTTGAAAAAATGAATGTTTAAGAAAATTTTACATGTAACTGAGAAAAAATTTAAAAAAGAAGGGGTTGGAAAAATGAGCAAACTGAAAAAGAATACAGAGAGGAAGATAATTACTTGAAAGTATCTACACACCAAGTCTAAAAATAAAATGAAGATTGTACACAAGCCTAACAAATAAAAGACACAAATACATAAGTCCTACAACAGTCAAAGAAAAAGATAAAAAAAGAGCATAAAAGAATTAAAAGACCAAATAGTGGCAGAGAATAAATTAGGAAAACAAATGAGAATTAAGCAAGAATATTATGAAAAGAGAATTAGCTTCTTAATAAAAGAGGTACAAAAATGCTGGAGAAAACAACTCCTTAAAAACTGAATATGCACATAACAATATTTGTGGGTTGCAGAGCAAGCAGTGTTCATGGGAATACTTACATTTCCATTTGCATACATCAATAAAAGAGAAAAAAAGCAGACCCACAAATTGGGCATGCAACTATACAAACTAGAAATATAAGAATTCTAAAACTGTTAAACACTAAAAAGGAAAGATTGAAAATCAATGAAGAGATTAATAAAACTGAAAATAATGAATCCATTGAACTAAATAATAAAAGTACAATCTTTTAAAAATAATTTTAAAAAACCAATTTAATGGGGTCAAAAACGAAAAGTTTAAATTCACCAGCAATGAAAATGAAATAAAAGTGGTAACTAGAAGATATTTTACCCAACTATATGCAAATAAAAGTAACAATCTAAATGACATAGAGGAATATGCCAGGCCTAGAGGCCTGTGTGGGCTACCCGAGTCTTCTTACCTCACCTCCGAGGTCTTTGGTTGGCCAAAACCAGATGCTCATATGAGAGAAAGGACGTTCCAGAGTCGAACAAGGGTTGAGCTTTATTTCAGGGTCTCGGTTACAAGTGCAGGGGGGTCTTCCTTAGGAGGAAGAGGGGGAGATTTCCTAAGGAGGCTAGGATCTTAAGGGATTGGAAGTAGAAGTACAAGCAGGGAGAGAGGGGGAGGGGAGAGAGGAAAGAAGAAAAGCGGAGCCTACTGTCCTCTTGGCTCCTCACGTGCTAAGAGAGCTTTCAGGCTTCCTCAATCCTACTTAACCTTCAGCCGCATAGTTTGCATCTGAATACCGTGCTGTTAGGTAACTAGGTGTGCCCAGATCTGGGACAATCTCGAGGGCGGGGAGATCTCTCTCCCATCACGTTTCTCACGGGAAGAGGCGGAATTACTCGAGATAGCTCGGTTCACCTCGATTCCCTGCCATTTCCTGGGGGGGTCTCGTGAGAGCTCTAAGATTTAGAAGCTCCCACCTTTACCCGCCCGAGACTGTCCACATGGAATTGAGCTTCCAATCCCAACAGGAATATCTTGTGTGTGTGTGTGTGTGTGTGTGTGTGTGTGTGTGTGTGTGTGTGTGTGTAAAATACCCACTTAAAAGAACAAGAAAGCATACTTTAATAATTTTACAACAAATTTAAAACAAAGTTGAACAAGCCAGAAATGAACTCCTGGGGGGAAGGAGGATATAGAGGGGACCAGACAGGATCAAATGGAATTTCAAGTGCATTCTTCCAATGATTTAAAGGCCAACTAATCAATATGACATGAGTTGTTGGAAAAGCTAAGAAAAAAAGAGTCCTAACAAAGTCCTACTATGACACAAACATGGTCTTAATTTCTAAATCAGATAGAGTAAGAACAGAAAAAGTAAACCATAGACCAATTTTTCTAATGAATATTGATGCAAATCTTTCCCAAAGATCTTGTACCATAAATAGACCACATTTATTACCAGGAGTGCAGGTCTCATTCAATATTAGGAAAAGAATAAGCATAATTGACTAAATCAATAACAAAAACTACAAAAGTCAAAAGATAATCTCAATAGATGAAGAAAAATCTTTAGGCAAAAAACAGTATCTATTCTTAAAAACACTAGAAAGCACAAGAACAAATGAAACTACTGGTAAAATGATAAGTGGTTGGGGCAACTGTGTAATTCAGTGGATAGAGTATTGGACCTGAAGTCAGGAAGGGTCATCTTTGTGAATTTAAATCTAGCCTCACATATTTGTTAGCTGTGTGAGCCTGGATAAGTCACTTAAATCTTTTACCTCAGTTTCTCATCTGTAAAAATGAGCTGGAGAAGGAAAACCATTGCAGTATCTCTGCAAAACAAAACAAAATTAAAAAAAAAAACAACTGGGGTCATGGAAAGTTGGACAAGACTGAAAAAAAATCACTTAGCAAAAACAATAATGAAAAGTATCCATTTAAAACCAAGAACAAGCATTCTTCATAGCAGGGGAAAACTAGAAACCTTTCTGATAAGACTGTGGGTAAAGCAAGAATATCCATTATCACCACTATTGTTCAATATTGCACTAGAAATGTTTATTATCACAATAAGAAAACAAAAAAGAAATCAAATCAATAAGCATAAGCGATGTGGAAATAAAGCTGTTTTTTTTTTTTGTATATGATATGATGATTCACTTTAGAGAACCCTGAAGAGTGAAATAAAAAAAATAGTCAAAGCAATTAAAAATTTTAACAATAGTGTAGAATATAAAATAAACACACAAATTATCAGTTTTTCTATATATTACCAATAAATACAGCAGGAATAGATAGAAAGAAAAAATATATTTAAAATATCTGCAAACAGTATCAAATGCTTAAGAGCCTACCTATGAACACACATACAGAGAAACTATATGAACACAAAAATAAAGTATTCTTCACACAAATAAAGACCACTCTAAATAATTGGAGAAATATTAATCTTTCTCTCATCTTTTGTTCAAGTCAATATAATAAAAATGACATTACTACTTAAATTACTTTACTTATTCAGTGTCATACCAATTACATTACCAAAGAATTACTTTATAAATCTTGAAAAAATAGTACTAAAATTCATCTAGAGGAATAAATGGTCAAGAATATTAAGGGAAACATTTTTTTAAGAAAGGGATGTAAAAGGACCTAGCAGCACCAGATTTCAAACTATGTACAAAGCTGTAATCATTACAACAATATAACATTAGATAAAAAATAGAATGGTTGATAAGTGGAGCAGATAAGGTACACAACTTACAGAAGCAAATGAGAATAGTAACTTAAGTGTTGGATGAATTCAAAGATTTCAGCTATCGGTACAGAAATTTATGATTTGACAAAAAACTTTGGGAAAACTGACAAGTAATCCGGGCATAGACCTTTAAAAGGGTACATGATTTAGATATATAGGATGATATCATAAGTAAATTAGGGGACCGTGGAAAAAAGAATTACCTGTCAGATATGGATAAGGGAAAAATTTATGACCAAATGAGATAGATAAGTCCACCAGAGGTAAAATAGATCATTTTGATTATATAAAATAGAATGCCTAAGCAAAAGCAGTACTGCTATGGGCTAGAAGAAAAGAAAAAAAATTGGAGGTGGATCTTTGCAGCAAGTTTCTCTGATAAATGTCTCATTCTCAGATTTATAAGAATAAGAGCCATTCTTCAACTGATAAATAATCAAGGGATATGAACAAGCAGTTTACAGAGGAAGAAATTAAAGCAATCTATAGTCACATGAAGCAATCTTCTAAATTGTTAATAATTTGGGGAATGCAAATTAAAATCCATCACACTGGCTAAAGACAGAAAAAGAAAGCGAAAAATGCTAAAGGGATTTTGAGAAAGTAGGCATACTAATACACTGTTTATTGATGTGTGAACTATTCCAACTATTCTGCAAAATAATTTGTAACTACATCCAAAAAGCTGTTAAACTTTTTCTATGCTTTGGCTCAGCAATAGGTACTAGGTTTGCATTCTAAATAGATCAAATAAAAAGGAGCACTATTCATATGTACAAAAATATTTATAGCAGTTTGTTTTGTGGTGACAAAAATTAAACCTGAGGGATTTCCCATTAACTAGCAAATGGCTAAACAAGTCATGGTGTATGAATGTATTAGTATACTACTGCGTTGGAAGAAATATTGGAGGAGGTCGTTTAAGAAAAATCTGGAAAGACTTATATGTACTAATGCAAAGTGAAATGAATAGCACCAAGAGAGCAATTTACACAATTAATAACAATATTTTAAATATAATTGATGGTGAAAGACTTAGCAACTTGGATCAGCCCAATTATCCACCACAACTGCAAAGGATTCAATCAAACATCTGCTTCCAGATAGAGAACAGATTGACTCAGAGTGAGGATTGAAAAGTATTTTTTTCTTTTTCTAATTTTTTTGAAACTTGGCTAATAAAGAAATTTGTTTTATATGACTTCATATATGTGATAGGTTTTATATTTCTTGCCTTCTCAATAGTTGAAGGGGGGATAGAGAGGAGAGAATCTGGAATAAAAAATAAAATAAAAATTAATTAATAAATAAATAAAATAAATTGTGACATCATTTTTACAATGTTTTCATTTTTGCTCTAGACTGCTAATAAATCACCTCATAAGGTCGAATGGACTTGTCCAGTGATCTGGATGTTTCTCTCATCTCCCTGAACTTTGAAATTAAGCAAGAACCATGATTACTTTCAATCACTGAACTTTGATAAAAGAATGTTATTTCTATATGTGATCCTTCTTAAAGATTCCCATGCATAAATATATAGAGAATGCATTTACAAAGAATATTAAATTGGAATTGCTACATAGTATTCCAAAGTTTGAGGTGCATTACTATGACTCAATAAAACAGTAATTTGTAGATCAAGTACAGATCTACAGTGACAGGAGTTTCTTCCCTGAGAGTTCCTGATACTAAAGAAATCTCAGATCCAGTAAAAATGGAAACAAAAACACAACATACCTTCATTAAAAGTCCATTCTTAGAGTTCACATCCATGAAGTACTCATGACAAATATTTCAATATTCTAAAAAAAATAAACTTCTTCTAGAAAATATTTAAAATATGATAATTTTTTTTATTTACAACACTTTATCTGTCTTCCCATTCTTCTTTGCATTCACCATATTTATTATGTTTTTGTTGTGCAGTAATATTTCATTACACTTCTACCCCATAATTTGTTTACCCATTCCCAATCAATGGACATGTGATTTTTTTTCTCAATTCTTTGCTGCTACAAAATGTCCTCCTATATTTTATATGGGACATTTTTATGGGACATTTTTACATTGGGACATATATGGGACATTTTTATTATCATTGACTTCATTGTTTAATATGCCTAGCAGTGAAATCTCTGAGTCAAATGATGTGGATATTTTAATCACTTAGCACAATTCCAAATTATTTTCCAGAAGGGTCTGACAAATTCTCAGTTTTCTCTGTACACAGACTTTCCAACACTGACCATTGCTATGAGATAGTTAATATTAATGAAGAAATTTAATATCACCATGAATTTACTTGTATAGCATTTGGCTACCTAAAGCAATTCCAAGAAGTGTTATTGGATATGAAATTACATCCATAGTTACTATGTTTCTATATGAAGCAGATATTGACAACATATAGAACATATTTAAAAGGTCCTGGGAAGACTCCATCAAAGTTGTTTGTGCAAGATGCTTTGATTTAAAAGTAAGACTGAATGAGTTCATGAGATTTTTTTTCATCCAGCCCTCCTGGATCATATACAGTGAAGCAATAATTATCAAATATCAGTTCTCCTGGTGAAAGATGATATGAAATCCCAAGTTCCCTCCAAACAGTTGTGCCAAGAATACCTTTTAATTAAGAGGAGGATTGATAAAATGCTACAAAGATCATTATGTTAAAAAAAAAGAACTGGACACAGCACTAGTCAATCCACCTGAAGTAAAACTTTAATCCATAGGATGCAGTATCTTAAATTTTGAACCAGGTCTCAGCCCATCTGCCCCCAACCTTACTTTGTATTCAATCTAGAACAAAACTTATTTAGCCTAGATATACTCCAACAGCATTTCAACAATCATTTCAGACTACATAATTTAAGAGGGTAAATCCCTAATTGATTCCTAGTATTATTTGCCACTAAAGTTACTGAAAAATACAGACAGATCAACTCCATCTACCAATGTAAATAAGTGAGATGATGGGCTATATCTGCAAATGGTGTCACACTTGATGCTTGAAAGATACTTACTAAACTCCTAACTGCAGTGAACCAGTGAACTATACTTGAGAAATGTTTAACAAAATAATTAAAAATACAATACAACATGTTAACTTTTAGTTTTCTAAGTCAATGTGTGAGCTGCAGGGATCCGTTTCTATTTGAGTTTGATGCCAATTGCTACAGCATGACCACCCTGAATATTGTAGTCATCTGTGTAGGCTACTGAACTCACAGATAATGGTTACTCTCAAGGACAGCCACCATGACACAAACCACAGTTCTTTTCAGTAATCAGAGATAAGCTCAATGTTTGCTCTCCAAATATCCTGACTGTGACTAGCAATGTGAATAACTACCTACTGTTGCCCCAAATAGCTCAATAATTGTAAAGGTGGAAAGAAACCTCAGGTTTCTGACCTCTAATCCAAGGTTGTTTTTTTTCCCCCACTGGACCATGGTGCAACTATCAATAATGACTTTGGTTTGATGTGGATTTTTAAGTCCTTTAATTTCAACTCTTATCTGTCTAGCTCTTTGATAGTACACACTTCCAGAGTATCTGGAAGCACGCGAAGCAAATGGATGACTCTCCTTCATGGGACTAAAACAGTCTGTTTTGGTTTCTTTTAAGTCTCAAATCCTTTCCATGATTGAAATCTGCTTAGTGCATCTTGAAGCTAAGCTTTTGAGGCTGACATCCCAGCATTGCTCCTACAGAATATGCCTAGCAAATGTTTTGTTATGTCATTTTTAAAGGGAAGAACAATTCTTAAAGGCATTTCAGGAAACGTACAATTTTTAATCTGTTATTTAATTCTGATGCTTAATATCCTTCCAGTCTATGGAATGATGGATCATCAAACCACCAGTGGAAACAAAGACTATTATTTCTAAACCTCAATAACTTTTTTTTAAAGTAGATAGTTTATGAAATCCATAATTAATTGACTTAGATTTTGTTGTCTTGCAAAAATGTTCCAAATTCAAATATAGACTATATTCCACATCTAAAAAGAAAAAGTTACAACCTAATTACATAAAAAGAGGACTTTTGAACCTGATATTATACTTATGTGTACAAGGTATACAAACCAAGTAGCCATTCATAGCTTGAAATTGTGGATTTAAGTGGCCCCCCCTTTCTAATGGAAAACAGAAAGCTCTAATAGAGATAGTTTGTTTAATAACCATCTTTCTTTTTTTAAGACTATTCATTTTTATTGTCAGTGATAACATGCACAAGACTGTAATTTTACAGTTACTGTTTGTTTCATTTCCCTAAATATCCTTTGAAAGAATATGAATATGCATTAAAAAAAATAGATTCACATTTCAGAAATGTAACACATTCCGGAAGCCCTCTGTAAACATAGACCTCTTCCCACATTGTTTTCCTGCATTTCCCATATAACTTAATTTATGACATTATAAATTTAAAAACTGAATCTGAGCTGTTACATTAGAAGAAAAAAAGTAAGGCTGAATGCACTAAATTGCTTTTCATTTTCAGGCCTAACAGCTGGATACAATTTTTTTTTATCTAAAAGTAAACCAAAAGAGTTCATTTTCTATAGATGTTAGGAGTCTAAAAATATTAAAATGCAGTTTTTATGTCCTTGATATTGAAAGTTATTACTCCCTGCCCTCCTTCACCCCACCTCTCTGGACTATAGAAACTATAGAACAGATTTGGCTCCCTATTCCTCCCATACACAAGCAATTTTCCATTTGAATTCCACATGTGTTTGGATGATAAAATGATAAAAAAATTATGCTTATGTTTTAAAAACAATAGTGGAGGAAGCAGAAGCCTTTTTAAGAAGTACATTAACATGCCATAAAAAATAAGTAATGATACAGAGAGAATGAGTAACACTAGTTCTTTATTTCTACCCTCTGTCCTTTCTAAAAATACCTCTTTACTGTACCACTCAGAAACAGAACTATCAGGATCAAATAATATTATAAAAGTGATATTTGGTCTATTTTATTTAGTCTTTGTATAACGACTTGAAATCTTTTTCCTTAAAAAAAAAGTTAAATTTAAACTTTAAAAGATTTTTCATGCAATGAATTGATTTGATAATTTCTTATTCAGCAACCAAACTATTTTTACTAAATAAAAGAGATTCTGCATGTTGGTCACAGTTTATCATAAATACATTATTACTGAAGTCTTTGAATGATAACAGTATAAATCTTAAAAAGCAAAACATAACTAAAATACTCTCATTAGCTTTAGACAGTTCAAACAGCAACTAATAGCTGTTTCCAAAATCTTTATTTTTAATAAAAAAGTGATCTAGTTCACATTATTCAGTGTCAGCTAAATTGTGCATAAAAAACTAAGTCTTTGAGTTACAGTAGCAGAGACTATAAGAAATTAAGATGCTTTTGTACAAAACAAAATTGACCTACACAAAGGATTTAAATAAAAACTGACACACTCAAAGGATCTCTGAAATTCTGCCAGCTTCCAGCGAAAAAGTAAAACCATGAAGTTATTATACATAAATAATTGAAAATTAGAGTTTATAATGGAAATGTCAACAAGTCACAACTATTACACCAGTGTTGATAGTTTCCACCATACTTTCAACTAGGCACAACAAGTGTGCAATATTTGAAAGGCTGTTTATAAAATTAAAGCTTTCAGAGCTATAAATAAAGAATACATAAGTAACAGCGTATTATTTGTAAACCTTTAGGACTGTTGAAAAAAAATAAAGATTGAACTAAACACTTATCTGATAATATTTCAATAAGCTGCTTTCCACTACGTATAAAGCTATGGTTTGTTAATTTTGCATTGCTGTAAAAAGTAATTTCATTCCATGAAGTGATCTTCAAATCTTCTAGGGAGGGATCAAGAGATCCCTCCATGAAGTCAGCTTGTCATATTTTCAGCAGCCTTTAGTGCTTCTGTGGCCTTGACAAGTTCTTTAACGACAGAGGATAAGGCCTCTGGGTTTATCCCTTGCTCACACAGACGTACACAAATAAAGAGTGTTTCCATATCCAAGCCAATATTCAATATTTTTGAAATCTCAAACAGAACGTCCATGGTCTCCCTCACCGCGTTCAGATTGGCCGCGGCAGCAGCACCTCCACTACTACTCCCTGCCATGGTGACTGCCCGCCAAGGTCTAATAACCATCTTTCAAATCATTAACATCAGATCAGGAATATAATGGGTATATGTAAAATCATCCAAGATATTTCTTCTGTCTTAGAAGAGATCCAGCAGAGTTCAAGTTGAAGAGGAGTTATACATGAGTCACTAAAGTCTTCAGCTAGAGTGTTTCAGAGCCTCCCACATAAAAATTATAGATATGCAAAAGAATTTGTTTTAAGTATCCACAAGATAGAAAAATTGTCATATGTATTTATATGGACAATATGTAGAGCTCAAAAGCTTGACTTATCTCTGTGCTCTATTTTTTTCTTATATACACACTCACAAACATATATACATTAATATTCACATATACATGTGTGTATATATATACATATATAGTGTGTATGATTATAAATAATACATACATGTGTATATCCATGTGTTTCATAAACATCCATATCTTTGGCAGACATTGCAAATGTTAAATGAATTAGATCTAGATACGGAAGCAGGGGAGAAGGCTAAATTGACTTTGGGAAATTGGAAATCTCCTTTAAAGATGCTAAACTCATTGTAAAACTACTTGTTCATGTCCTTTGATCGTTTATCAATTGAAGAATGACTCAAAAATGCTTTAAATGATTACTGATTAGATAAATGAAAATTAAAACAACTTTGAGATATCATTTTACATTTATCATATTGGCTAAACTGATTGAAGGGGAAAATGACAAATGTTGGAGGGGATGTGCAAAAACTGGGAAACCAATTCATTGTTAGTGGAATTGTGAAGTAATCCAACCACCTTGGAGGGCAATCTGGAGTTATGCTCAAAGGTATTAAACCGTATATACCCTTTGACCCAGCAAGAAAACTATGAGATCTAGTTCTAAACATGATTAGGGGAAAAGGAAAAGAATTGATATGTTCTAAAATATTTATAGCAACTCTCTTTGGGATGGCAAAGAACTGGAAATTGCAAGGATTCCCATCAATTATGGAATGGCTGAACAAGTTGTAATATATGATTGTGATGGAATACTATTCTGCTATAAGAAATGATGATCTCAATGATCTTAGAAAAACATACATAGGCTTGCACAAAATAATGAATATTTGAGCAATATGAGCAGAACCAAGAGAACACTAAATATAGTAACTGCAATATTGTTTTAAGAACAACTTTGAGCAAATAAGTAACTTGAGAATTATAATACCCAAGTTAACTACAAAGGACATACGAAGGAAAGCACTATCTGCATCCAGAGAAAGAAATAATAAATAGGAGAATTTAGAGAATAATTTTACATACACATACAGAGAGAGAGAGAGAGAGAGAGAGAGAGAGAGAGAGAGAGAGAGAGAGACTGTTGTCTAATAATAGCCTTATCTAGGGCAGGAGGTGAGGGAGGGAAGAAAAAAGGAAAAAAAGAAATGTATATGATAATTTTATTATCTATTTAAAAGGAATAGCAAGTTGTACATAATAGATTGTAGTTTTACATGCAAATATATTGTTTTAAATTACACTGTGTTATAGAAACATTTGGTTTTTTTCCATAAATTAAAAGTAAATTAAATAAAATTTTTAAAAGGCTGCTAAACTTCAACCAGCAACAAAGACCAATCTTTTAAATATCAGTCCTCTGCTGATTGCATCAACAGTTAAGAGATATGATACAATACTCAGAAAAATTAAAAATGAGTATAGCACAAAGAACAATGGAGAAGTGCTGGATGGATATCACATACACACAAAAAAAGAATTATGAAGGAAAATTGCAGTAAGGATGTTATCCAATAAATACATGATTGAAAAATTAGTCAGCTAGAAAACATGAATTACATAGGAAAACGTTCCTTATTTGATTGAGAAAGGTCCAAGGAAAACTGGAATGAAGTCTCAAAGAAATTAGGCTTAAATCAATACCTTACACCATATTCCATAAAATACTGTAAATGGACAAGCAGTTTTAATAGTGATAATAATACTGTTTTTTAAAAAATTTGAAGAAAAGCAGATCATATGCCTCTGGTAGCTAAGGATAGTAGAACTATTCATAACTAAATAAGAAATAGAGAAAATTACAAAGGATAAAATATATATCTTTGATTACTTGAATTCTTCACAGACAAAATTAATGCATGTAGAATAAAAAGAGAAGTGGCTGAATGGGGAAAATATTTGTATCAGATTTCTCTGAGAAGAATTTGGTATGAACATAAATAAAATTAATGGTCATTCCCCAAAGAAAAGATTATGAACAATTTTCAAAAAGAATTGCAAAGTATTCACAATCAGGAAATAATGTTCCAAATTGCTATCAATAAGAGAAATATAAATCAAAATAATCCTAAGATTTCATCATATGCTCTACAAATTGAGGGAAATCATACAATGACCAGTTGATTCATACAATGACCAGTTAAGGTTGGAGTAGTTGTGGAATGACAGGCACAAACAACTAAAACATTATTGGTAGTACTGTGAAATAGTACTATTTTTGAAAAATATTTGGAACTATGTAAACAAAGTTACTAAAATGTCAATAGCCTTTGAATTGAACTTATATCCAAAGAATTCATTGACAATAAGAAAACCACCATAAAAACCAAAATACATGATAGCTAAGAATTGGAAACAAAGAAGATGTCCATCAGGTAGGAAATAGATAAATAAATTGTTCTACATGACCATAATGGAATATTACTATGTTGTAACAAATATTTGTAATGAATACAGAGACACTGAAATTCTCAAATGAAGAAATATGAGAAGACATCTGCAAGCCACCTCTTCATAAAGGTAGGAGGTTCACAAATACAACACATTGCATGGGTTTTTTTTAGAATTTTTCAATGCATTGATCATTGTGCTGATTTGTATTTCCCTCTCTACTAATAATACAAAATCTATTTATCTTATGGGATGGCTTTCTGGGAGGAGGGGTAGAGATACTTGAGATAATTATGATGATATAAGAAACAGAAGATACCAATAAAAGCATTTTTTACAAAAACAAAATTAATATACTAAGGAAAGGAACTATCCTGGTTCTACCATCTGTTCCATATATTACTTTGAGCAAGTAACTTAAACTCTCAACCTTAGTTTCTTAATCAGTAAAATAAAAGGATTGAAGGAGACAAACCAAGTTTCCTTTCAGCTCTAAATTTGTTATCCTATGATTCTAAGTAAATTGACTGGATACAGATCACTAGGTGGGTGGAGACACTGATGGATGGTCTTGTGCTTATTATGATGTCAAGAAATAAAAAGAAAAATCCTGAGCAGGTTAAGTAAATCTCCTGCTCCTCCCTTATCCACCTTCCCCATCTCAGGAAAATTTGTGGGAGTATAGCAGACAAGAGTCACCCATGATTGAGTGATGTGGGTTTCAATCTGCCTTATCGGAGCAAACATGCACACTGAAACAATCATAGATTGAGTATTGGAGTGGTGGACCTGGAGTCTGGAAGGCCTTAGTTCAAATCCCACCTCAGACATTTATAAGCTGTGTCACCTCAGGCAAGTCAGTTTCCTCATCTGTAAAATTGGGATAATGCTAGCACCTACTTAGTATAAAATGAGATATTTGTAATAAGATATTTGTATTTACTTTCCCTCTCTCATTCTTGGCTCTTCTTTGGCCTGCACACCACTGACTAGCCACTATATAGATCACCTCTCCTGTCCTGGCCCCAGTGTCCAGACTTTAGGGTCCAGGCTCCAAATGCTCACCATTAAAACTATATCTCTTAATATAGGGCAAAGATCTTTGAGTCTGTCAGCTGCCCTCAGTGGCCTCTAAGGTATGTTGTTGTTGTGGATGGTGATGATGATGACAACGATGATGATGATAAAGATTATGATAGCTACCACTTACATAGTACATCGCACATTTTATCTCATTTGATCCTCATTACAACTGTGAGGTGGGTGCTATTATTGTTCCTATGGTATAGATAAGAGAACTCAGACTAAGAGACTGAATGACTTTCCCAGGGTTAAACAGCAAATAATCTGAATTATTTAGACAGCAAAAAATCTGAAGCAAGATGAACTCAGGACTTCCTGATTCCAAATTCAGTATTCTATCCATTAGCCCATTTAGCATCCCATCATCTGCTAGCAAAGCAGAGATAGGTGAGGTACAACAGGGAACATGGAATTCTTATCAGAATGTAGCACTAGTTCAATGAAGTAATGTGCTATTGTGTCCCTTCAGGGTTTAGACCCAAGATGATAGACTACCAGCAAGTTCATAAAAGTCTAGTTAGCACTAATTAGAAGCAGGCCTAGCTTGACCAGTAGCTTATGGATGACTTTCAATGGAACTCTGCCAACATACTTCACTCGACCCACATTAGTAATGCTGCTGCAGCCCTGAATCCCTCCTAGAAGATAAACTGCCAATGTGAAATTAGGACAAATAATGTTTGTGAAGTAGACAAATACCCATTTGTTCTTGGGTGGTATTGATGACACACTTATTTTCTTTATAGCTGGTCAAGAGAAAAAATGAAATGTCTACAGTATCTGTCTCTTTGAAAGAGAAAGGTATAAGTCAACAAAATATTTGTGTGCATGTACACACAAATATACATATGCAAAGAGACTGTGTAAGTATGTATATATGCACATGTACATATATACATGTGTATTTGTGTGTACATGTATGTATGTATGTGCTCATAACATCATTACAGGGTTTCAATTCTTATGACATCTGCTTGTTCTCTATCTGGTACCTGAAAAGCAAGTGGATATGAGCACAATATCTTCCTTTCTGAAATAAGATAAGGCAGAATGTGACTGTAGTGAGCTATTTTGGACATGGGGAAGTGACAGTAGAAAATAATTAGGGGTTGTTCCCATTTGTTGTTGATGATGGGGGCATCAGTTAATAAGTTCAATATCTGTTCATGGAGATTTAAGATTATAGATTAGAACTGGAAAGAATCTTATAGATGACCTAGTTCAAGTCTTTTATTTTATAATTGTGAAAAACGAGGCTCATGGAGGTTAAATGACTTGCCCGTGGGTACACAGAAGTAGTGGCAGTGATGAAATGTCTCATATGGCAAGTGACTGAAGCAGAATTTGAGCCCAGTTTCTTGAATTCCGTATTTCAGTGTTTGTTTTTGTTGTATCCTACTACATTTTTTTTTTTTTTTACTGTCATTGGTTTCACACATTTGCCTCTTGGTGAGCATGATTTCACTGCTCAGAGCAATTGCTCTCTCTCTCTCTCTCTATCTCTGTCTCTCTGTCTGTCTGTCTGTCTGTCTCTCTTCCCCTGTCTGTCTCACTATCTCTCTGTCTCTCTGTCTCCATTTCTCTCACTGTCTCTGTCTCTCTGTCTTTCTCCATCTCTGTATCTTTCTCTGTGTGTGTGTCTGTGTGTGTATCTATCTATCTTTCTCTTCCTCTCTGTATCTCCCCACTCTTTTCCAGACCCATCTCCCTTCCCCTGCTTCTGGTCTGCCATCTCAATTTGTCTGCTTCTGGCATTTCACAGCCCAGCCATCTACATCAATATTATCAAAGAAATAATAGTCTCAGGGGAGCTACAACACTCAGGCTCTTATAAATAGTCCAGCTTGAGTATGTTTCTACTCACCATATAATTGGCTTATCTCTGGACAATATATGACTTTTTCCATGGTCATGTACAACCTTTATGATGATCTAATGTCTGTGCTCATCTTTCCAGTTATTTCTGCTCTATCCCAATTCATGCCTCTCACGTCAATTTGTGGGATTCAGAGTTTGATGTTGTACACAAACTTCTACACAGGATAAAATGTGACCTCTTGAGTAATTGTTCATGAATCAGACCCCAATTAAAGGTTTGTTCTCTTTTGACTTATAATTTCACTGTCATATGGAAATGCTTGTTTTATTCCATTAGTTAAAAATAAAAAATAAATATTAAAATAAGAATGATTAAATATATAATTTTGCTCCTTTTTTAAATAAAAAGAAACCCTTCATACTCCTCATATGAGAAAGGGATATATTTTGTCATAGACATTATTTATGTACAATGCCTCTAAAAAGCAAAATTTGATTTATAATTATTGAATTAAAACTGAACAGAAAAACAGTATAGTCTAGATATATTATATTATTCATAATTTTTGAAACTCATTTTTCATCCTTCCTCCCTTACAATAGGAACAAAAATGAATGAGATCTAGCTTAAATTAAGTTCTGAAAAATCTTGCTAAATATATCCCCTATTTCATAGGGTTAACTTCTGTTCTTGTGCTACAATCTCTTCTAGGCATGGCGGTTATTACTTGAGGTTCTCTGTTAATGCAACATTATTATTTTCTACAGGTAATAATATAAATGAAATAAAACTTTACCAAAGACTTTATGGTATACTGCTAAATGACATAAGATATTTCTTAAGTGCGGAGATGGGAATTCCATTAAACAAATTACAAAGAAAGATAAGTTTGTGTTTATTAACAGTGGTATCCATAGACCCAGAACCTCAAGGTTAGAAGAGATATCACAAGTAATCTTTTCCAGAGGTGCAATTTGAAATTGCAGTGAAATTTAAAAGATAATATTAGTGGAAAAGGATGTTGCAAAGATTCTTTGGATCTTGGGACACAAAGCTTAGTAGGGAAAAACACACTGTAACACTGTCTGCAGCAATGGTAGTCGTGAGGGTAGTGATGGTTGTGAGAAAGAAATTTTGAAAAAGAGCAAAGCCATTGTTAAATAAGACATTTTGGAGTAGGACAGCAGGTTAAGATTGGATCAGATCAGAGAAGAGCTTATTTGACGTTCGGTTGGCTGAGGAAGTCAATGGGCTGTTTCCTGTTGTAGTGAATTATTCCACTTTGCTCAATGAGAGTCATTGCTTCATTCTATTTTGGGATAAAACTAGTTTCTAAGAAGTTTATTTTCTTATGTTGAGTTGATATCAAACTATCTGTAACATTTTTTTTTAATTCTTCTCTCTGAGATTTTGTACTAAGTGATAACTATTCACATACTTGAAGGCAGCTGTCATACCCTCCATCCTAAGTCTTCTCACCTTGAATGTAAACATCCTTAGGGCCTTCAGTAATTTTTCTTGTAGTATGGTTTGAATTCTCTCCCACTACTATCCTACTCTTGAGACCTATCTCTCCCAGATATCTGGCTATTGCCATCTTCCTAAATTACCTGACAATTTTCAACTAATTGTACAATTCAACTCTGTTTCATTTTTCTTTATATTTCTGGACAATGTGTTATAATGGATAGACTACAGCACTTGGAATCAGGATGACTTAGTCCTAATCTAAGAAAGTTAGATACTTTCTAACTGTGTGACCCTGAGTAAGTCACTTACCTTCTCTGGGCCTCAATTTCCATTTGTACAGTGTTGTACTGGTAAGTGTTTAATGACCAGTTCTCTGCAATAAGCATGACACATTTTGAAGTTTAATATGCATTATTACCATTTTCAATCACTTTCTTAAGTCTGCATAATCAACAAAACAATAAATCCTTCCCTGATTTGTAGCATTTGCTTTTGCCAGTTTCTGATATATAAATGCTAAGGATGAAAATTTAACACTTGGCATTTGCAAGTTTGAGCTGCTCTCAGCATACCCCTACTATGTTTAATGAAAGATTTGGACCAAATGACCTCTAAAGTACATCTTAACTTCAAATTCATGATTTTTATGATCCAATAATTTAATTCAATTTAACAATCATTTCTTAAAAATATTAATATGTGCAAGAAACTGGGCTAGATTCTGGAGATAAAAAGATAAAAATGGCAATCCCTTTCCTCAAATAGCTCCCATTCTATTATAGGAGAAAGACTATGTATACACATAAGTATTCCAGAAAGTGAACTGTGATGGGGGCAAAGGTGAGATCCATGCAACATACTTTATGAAAACTTGAGGAGGATGAAAACACTTTCAGTGGGCTTGAACAGAGTAAGCTTGTGCTACTCCTCGATAGAAGAGAAAAAATTTTCCATCAAGGGGTTAGCTAGTTGATAATATTGAAAGGTATTACGCTTGAGAAAAGTAATACTTTATTGGAATGATGTTGAAAGACAGGGGTTACACATAATGAACACTTTCTCCAAAAGTTTCTTTTCAATCAATAATTAGAGTTCCGTAGCATCAAAGTCCTGATTAGACAATTACTAAATACTTTAGATTCAGCACAATGGAAAATGTCTCAAGGCAATGTGGCATCTTAGGGAGTGATTGAGCATAATGCCATTTGTGGCCTCTGTCTCATGACATCTGTCTTTGCACACACCCTCCATATGGATTAATTTATTAGGATAACTTTAATGCTCAAGATAAAACTGGAAAAGTGGCCCCTACATGGCCTTAGAAATGAATGATGAACAATCCTGTCTTATTAAATTTTTGAACATAGGAAATTTCTGTTACTGAGAGAACCAGAGGAGACCAGGATATTCATGAGTAATGAAGAACTTTGAATGATCATAGAATTTCTGGAGTAATGTTATTAGAACCATAAGATTTTTGATCAGAATAAAATTATATTTCTAGAGATTAATTTCATATTGTTTGCCATAGTATATCACTCCATAATGCACTGCATGCCAGAATAGTCATTCTACCCCCAGAAGGCAATCAGGTTTCATATTCCGTGAGGTGACCTATACTTTCCACGCTTTTCTAGCATGAGGAAGGTAACAACAGTGACTGGCTATTTCTAGAAATCTATCTGGTTGCTTGACTTCCTGACAACTTTCCCAGACTGAATTGCAGTTGATCAGCATATTGTTGGTCAGCATATTGCAATCTAATTTTATTTAACTCAAATGGAGTCTATGGAAGCAGGGATTCTATTACCTACTTAATAGATCTTTTGTTTCAGGAAATATTGCCAATGATTACATTTAATGTTTCCTTTGCTTAATGACTTCCTCACTGAACCATCTGAAGGGTTTCTATATACCTTCATTTTTTAAAATAGCAAAAGACACTTTTTCTACTTCTATTTTTCATTCATTGGCCAAAGTACAGATATTTTAATCTGTTTTTATAATTTATTGTGTCCAGTCACTAGAGGCACAAGTCTAAAAGCCAAATGACTATGAAAGTCTGAAAAATTCTGAAATCTATGTCATTAGGGAGCCCTGACAAGGTAGGGTCTGATATTGCCAACAGTCATTGGGAAAGTTTCAGCAGTGAGCTACAATAATTCATAATAACCCTTAATCAGAACAGTAGCATTGTTAAAAGTCACTTCTACCTATCCCACTCAGGTGAGAGAGGCATAGAAACTGATGGGAATTATGGCATGGAACACAAGAATGAGAGTTCCTTGTGGCCAAACCATCTGGACCTGTCTGTCACAAGTACTGCCATTTTAAGAAAACATTTAAAACTATTCTCACAAAATGTTTAAGTGAAGTTATATTTAATGCAATAATATGCTTTAAGCTCTCAATAAAAACAGATTACTTATCTAATTTGTGGTACAATAAATGTATAAAGCAACAGCAGAAACTTTCATGAAAAAGGTTTTAAATATATCAGCATTTTTTTGTTCGTTTGTCAGATCTCTTTTCTGTTGGGAAAAATGACTAACAGATACTTCAGAGTATTTAACAAATGTTAAAAATAATGTATTATTTATATTCATCACAGTTTTTTCTTTTTTGCTTTTCCTAGTTTTGTGTTCTTTGGTTTTTTTGGTTTTGGTTTTTGTTTTTGTTTTTGGTTATTTTTGTATAAATCTAGTTATTTATAATTTCTTTTAACTTTTAATTTTGTTTCTTTTTCATTCTTTCTCAATATATTAAAAATGTCAGCATAGTGGTTTACTCTGTACACTCTTCTTCACTTCATTTAATTTTTTATGTGCTTTATTATTTATATTTTATCTATTTTTTTCACTTCCTTCCCTGTCACTAGGCACTTGCTCACAGAGTTATTTGGTGTCTTTGAAAGTGGGAATAGTGTGCTGTTTATGTTTCAATGCTAAATTTTTTACAGTCTAATTTGAGTCATCTTTTAACATTTATAGTTTACAATACGGTAATTATAGAAAAGAGTGATGAAAAGTTGATCCATATTAGGACATTTCCTTTTGTAAAAATTTTTCAGTTAGTAGGGGGTAATCCTCCAGGAGCCTTTATCTGGTTTGAATCCTTATAAACTAATTAGCATATGGATCTGATCCTTTAATTCTGGAAAGAACTTTATACTCAGGCCATTTTATACATTTATATCTCTTCTAATCAAATAACTAATTTCAGAATTTCTACTTTAAATTTTTTTGGTTAATTGTTAAGACAGGTAAGCGACTTATCTGTTAGCAAGTACAAAAGTTGCTCTGATAGAATTCAATTGAAACAGGAGAAGTTTACTATTTTCTGTGTATTTATATTTAAATAAATTTTGATCCTGTGATGATTCTAAGATTTAATCAATGTGGATACTTGCAACAATTGTGTAGACCCCAATGCATGCATTCTGTTTCATTCTAGGTCCATGTCTTCGTGATCATTTTCTACAAGGGTTCTAAATGATATGCTGCTATATTCCCTTTGAAAAACAAAATTCTGAATTCAATGAGATTTTTAAAAGAGATAGAGAACATTTCCACATACAAGATAGAACATCAAAAGAGCATTATGAATGAAACCACAAATCCCTATTATATATAGTGCATCTTTAAAAATAAAGCTTTTACTTTCGAAGCTGCCTTGCTCATCTATGTTGCCCTTTGTACTTTGCACTATTCCCCTTTGTGTATTGTGTAGTGGCTTTCCTACTGTTCCTTTTATTTTTCTTTTTTGGGGAGAGGGGGCTGATAAACACTGTGACTAGTTACCCCACCAAAGACTTTCCCTGCAATAAAAATGGGAAAATGCAATCCTTGTAACAAATTAATCAAGTAAAGTAAAACAATTCCACCTAATATCTATATCCAAATAGTCTGTCTAATTGAGTCTATCATCTCCCTGTCAAAAAATGGATAACCATGTTTTATCACTGGTACTATTGAACTGTGATTGGTCAAGTTATTTTTCTTCTTATTACTACTGCATAAATTGTCCTCTTGGTTCTGCATACCTCACTTTGCATCAGTTAAGTACATTCTCTCCTGAGTGGAGAGCACACAGGTTTTATACTGGTTACACCTCCTCCAGTGTTATTTTTCCTAGACTTCTTCTAAATTAATATGTAGTCCCAGAACTATTACATAGCCTAGGCCTAAACATGTGAAATAATTAGACTCTGTCATCATCATTCTAATCATGTAATTTTTCCTAATAATTGCTGTGGATCACCACATTCTTGATTTAGTGGTAGCAGTCGTCAGACTAGCCACAATTACTAGATTGTCCATGTTGAAGTCCACTTTGGCGCCCACACATAAACATGATCTTCATTAGCAAATATGGACCAGATGTTTCTCCCCTAGGACTCTGAGAGTGATTACTCATTTTATGTTGTGTGTTCTATCTTGACATTTGAAAAACAATTTTGCAACAAAAAGAAAATCTATAATTTAAGGTGAAAGGCTCAAGCTCCTGCTTTACCTCTGGTGGGGTGGGGGCATGTGAAATCCCCCCAGGAAGAGCTGATTTACTGATCTTATGCTCTTAATCTTAACAACAAAAAACTATCTTTTCCTATCTCCTTTGCTTCCCCCTATTAGAATGTGATTTCCGTGGGAGCAAGGATAATTTTACCATTCTATTCATTTTACCTTATCTATTACTATACTACAAATGGGATTATGGTCACAAGCAAGCAAGGGCTATTATAGAGGAAAACAAATGGGAAAAGGACCTATTTGGGTAAAATATTTATAGCAGCTCTTTTGTGGTGGCTAAGAATTGGGAAATTAAAGATTCCCATCAACTGGGGAATAGTTAAACAAGCTGTGGTATATGGTTGTAATAGAATATTATTGTGCTATAAGAAATGACAAGCAGGATGATTTCAGAAAAACCTGGAAAAATTTATATAAACTGTTGCCAAGTAAAGCTAGCAGAACCAGGAGAATACTGTACAGCAAAATTGTACAATAAAGAACTGAGAATGACTTAGCTATTCTCAGAACTACAATGGTCAATTCTAAGACAATTCCAAAGGACTAATGATGAAGTACACTATCAGTTTCCAGAGAAAGAATTGATATTGTTTGAATACAGAATGAAGCATGATATTATTCACTTTCTTTCATTCTTTTTCTTGTATTCAAAACTTCTTGTATAAAATGACTAATGTGAAAATGTTTTACATGATTGAACATGTATGATCTCAATCTAATTGTTTACCCTTTTAGAGAGAGGAGAGAGGGGAGAGAGGGAGAGATAGAATTTGGAAATCAAAACTTTAAAAAACTGTTAAAAATTGCTTTAACATGTAATTGGGGAAAACTAAAAATAAAATTATATATGTACATACATACACATATATATGTATGTGGATATATATATATACTCACATACTCATATATATATATACATATATATATATTCTAGGCTTTTTGATTATAACTTTTGGGTAGTCCAATATTTATTAAATTATCTCTTTTCTATTTTACAGGTCAATTTTTTTTCCAATGAGAAATTTCACAATTTCTTTTTTACATTCTTTTGACTTTGTTTTATTATTTCTAGATGTCTCATGAAATCATTGTTTTTCACTTGCTCAGTTCTACTTTTCAGTGAGTTTCAATAAGTTTTTTTCTTCAGTGGAATTTTTGTCTTTTTTTTACCATTTGGTAAATTCTGTTCTTTTAGGGTTTATTTTCTTCAGTATTTTTGGTGCCTCTTAGGACAATCTAATCAAGGTGTTAATTCCCTTTATAATTTTCTTGCATCACTTTCATTTCTTTTCCTAGTTTTTTTCTTTACCACTCTTATTATTTTCTTTAATTCTTCAAAAATTTTTGCCAGCTTTCAGTCCAATGAGTATTTTTCTTTGAAATTTTGATTGTAGCTGTTTTGACATTATTATCTTCTTCTGAGTTTGTCTTGGTTTTCCCTGACACTGTAGTAGCTTTTGTGGTAAAGTTTTTGTTGTTGCTTGCTCATTTTCCTAGTCTTTTTCTTTGGTTGGGCTCTGCTCTCCTAGGTGTAGGGAGGCACAGTGCCAAGCTTCAGTGCTGCTATTTTCAGAGCTACATCTGGGATTCGGCAAGTTTTGGGCTCTTCCAATTTAGTGTTAATCCGGGAGAGGTGTAGTAACTACTCACTGGACTGTGCTCTGATTTTTGCCCAGGACAGGCTCCTGCTCTCCTGCAGTCACAATTCTAGTGCTCCTCTTGACCCTGGAACTATGACCAAGAACTATACATGGGCAACAGAATTGCTAATCCGTTCCAGTTGCAACCAGTACCAGTAAAGGGTCCCTATAATCTCTTTGTGACCAGTTATCTGACCCCCCTTACAGTCTCTAGGTTGAGAGCTCCTGAAGACGCCATGCTACTGCTTTTGCAGCCATCTCCCAAGGCCTACTACTGGTGTTCCTGTTGTACTCTATGTCTCCTCCCACTCCACTGTTACAGACCTCTCCAGATGTCCAAAATTGTTTCAGGTTGGAAAAAGGTTTCCCTCTGACCTTTTGTTGACTCCACTGTTCCAAAATTTGATTTGAAACATTATTCTAAATATGTTTGGAGGGGAACATTAGGAGTTCACCTGGATCCCAGCCTATACTCTACCATGGTGGCTCTGCCTCTTTTATATTGTTTCTTTTTATTATTATTAATTTTTATTTTTAATTTATGATGAATAAAGCAAACATTTCCACAACATAGAACAATAAAAAAGATAATTGTACATAAAACTGAAAACATACTATACACAACTTGCTATTTCTTTGAAATATAAACAATATTATCATATAAATTTCTTTCTTTTTTTTTCCCTTCTTCCCCCACCTACTATTTGACACAGATAGGTAGATAGATAGACAGACAGACAGACAGACTGATAGATAGACAGATAATCATTCTATGCATACTTTATTAAGTTTTACTTTCCTCTGGATGCAAATAGCATCTTTCATCATATGTCTTCTATAATTAATTTGAGTATTTATAAAAGTCAAAATAACACATTTGTTCAAAGTTGTTCTTAAAACAATATTGCTTTTACTTTATACAGTGTTTTCTTGATTCTGTTCATTTCACTTTTCATTATTTTGTATGTCTTTCCATGTTTTTCTGAGATCATTGAGCTCATGATTTCTTATAGCACAGTACTGCTCCATCACAATTATATACCACAATATTGTTTCTTACTACAAGAATCTTAAAGGCAGACTCAATTTTGTTTGTTTTACTTTACTACCTTCAGTGCCTTAGACACAGTGCTTTGTAAATATTTGTCAGCTAAGGTAGTATGTCACTTCTCTGATTAAATAATCTTCGATAGTAAATATGATTCAAGGAGAAGCTACAAGTTACTAAGGTTTATATAAGTTCTATTAATAAATCTTTTCTTCTGTTAATTCTGTTTTTTCTGTTATTTTCCCCAAAATTTAGTTAATGGCAATGACATGGGCAACTAGAAAATACTGACAATCTTTGCTTTCCTTGGAAGTCAGGTTTTTTCCTGGCTTATTCCTGTGTGTCATGTTTATTGATATTTGCAATATCCAAGGGAAATAAAGAAGAAAAAGAGAGGGAAAGGAAGAAACAGAGGGAGAGAAGAGATATAAGGAGAGAGAGAAACAGCAACAGAGAAAAAGAGAACTGAAAAGTCAATTGAGATTTTTCTTATCCATCATCATCCTTTGTTATGTAGCACTAGGACCTTTGTATGGAATATATGAATGTTCATGTCATACGCATCTAAGCTTCCTCCTCAACTTTATGATAATGACAGAATAAAACCCCTGCTTTTGTCTATTAATAAAAATTATAGACATAGTTAGAAACTTAATGGACTTCAGCTCTGGCTCTGATAAATTCAAGATGAATCATTAGCTTCAAGAAATTGAATGTATTTATGATTCAATGTGCTCATTTTTACAATATGCAGCAAATAAAGGAGAGGACGGAATAAACATTTATTAAATGCCTACTCTGTTCCAGGCATTGTGAAAAGTATTAATCCCCACAACACTGCAAGATCAGTGCTATTATCATGCAAATTTTACATTTGAGAAAAACTGAGACAGACATCAATTAAGTGACTTAGAGTGATCTAGCATGAAAATATCTGAGGCTGGATCTGAATTCTGGTTTTCTTGATACTAACACAGTACTCTATCCATTGCATCAGCAATATGCTTGGATAAATAAAATCATTAATAGTAATAATAATGTCTTGAGTGACTCCCTGATGTATATCAATTAAAATGCAAGCATTTTAGATTGGAATGAGTGGCCGGCCCTGATCTGGCTTCATGCTCCCCATTCAGTTATATTTCACCATGCTTCCCTTTGATGTGGTTTGGGGTTGCCATCACCCTATCACCTTCAGGTACCCCATGCTCCAGTCAAATGACATTACTAGTATTTGTTCACTTGTATTTATACAAGTTATATACCTTTCCTAGACTTCATGCTGCTTCTTCCACAAGGCCTGCCCTGATTCAATGAAGTGAAAATGATCTCCTTCCCAAATTTTTCAGAACACATTGTCTGGATCTCTCATTTGTCCTTACTCCATTCTACCATGTAACATATTCAGTTATGCACATATCTTATTCTACATCTTCAGGTAGAGGTTTCTTGAAGGTAGTGACTATGGCAATTTTTGTATCTTTAAACTTAGCAAAATGTCTTCTTGCATATGGTAGTTATTTAACAATTCTTTTGTAGAAAAATTAATAAATGCTGGTAGAAATGAAGCAAGTGGGAATAAAATATGTGACTAGGGACGAGAATATCAAAGTGTGTTTGAATATCAACCTCATTCTTCTTAAGGTTATGCTGAATTGAGGAAGAGAGGTGGGTTGAGGGGGCACAGTGGGATAGTAAAGTGATTCACTGGATCTATTATTTACTTCAAGAAGAAAGTAAGTGCTGGTGAAACTGACCAGATTGCGTGGGTTGGAAGATGTGAAACAATGGCAACTTTGATTTTAACATCCTTATTAAGCAACCCTAGAAATAGACATAGATTCAGAGAGACGAACACAGTTGACTAAGAACTGACTGAAGCAGCTCTGGTTAATTTCCAGGCCAATGAATTACCTGGGGCTGACCAGACTAGTCACTCCAACCTCTGATTATTTTGTAAATCTCCTCAACTTTTCCCTCCACAGATCCCCAAACTTTATGGGCTTTTGTTTGTTATACAAAACAATTTACCTAGTGAAAATGCCTGATGTCTCACCCCTTCCACTCGCAGCCTAGTCATTCTCTTTACTTTATCACCCTATATAAAAACCCTGTTCCCAGCCCTCTCCTTGAGTATCCCAACACTTGCTATGTGGCACCCCTAGTTGCAACTCATTTGCCCTGACGAAAGACCTCTATTTTGTTGTATTGACTGTTTTTTTTTTAAATTCATATAGACAAGAGACATGGGTAATTGCCATAAAATATCCGAGTCTTTTCTTCGCTAAAATTTTCATCCCATACTGTCCACAGAAGCAATGTACATTTTCAGAGTTGGCTACAACCTAATGGCTCATTTGATTTGGCAATATCTTTTCAACACATATCTTAAAACAACTCTGTGGAATTTATACATACATATATTTATAATGTATGTATAACATTTTGTGTATAATCAAGATGAATTAAAATTAATGGAGTTTTAAGAAATTGCCCAATGATCCTTGAGATATCCCTTGAGTAAATGGGAGCAGGTTTTGGAAAAGTCTTAGTTGGAAATAATTGGCCTATTAAACTACTGTCTTTGGCTTTCAAAGCCTTTCACCAATTTAATTTTGAGTTGCTATGTGACCCAGATTCTTTACTATACTCAAGCAAATATATTTGCCATCTCATAAATCTAATTGCTCACAATTTTTTCTAGTCTAGGCACATGTCATCCTCCCTAATTAGATTCCCCTCATGTAGTCTCTCCTCCAGAGCATGACCTTCTCTCATTCAAAACATGACCCTAAAGGCATGGACTTTTCTTTTCTGAATCTTTTCTGAATCCTTCTTCATTCTTCTGGGTACTCAGTCCCTTTTCACCCCCTTTATTTGTCACTGAGGCACTATTTACATTAACTTGTAGTTTCCCATTTAAATCAACATTTGTATTCTCTACTAGACTGCAACACATTTGGGACAGTGCACAGTATGTAATGAATGCTGAAGAATGTAGACACTCTCTAGAGACCTTAAAGCTACTTAAGGTCTGTTTTCTGTTTTTCTGTTAAGACCTTTGATCCTTTATTCAAATATACAGACTAGTAATCTTTTGTTAAGTGAAACAAAAATGTAGATAGTAGGAGAAACTCAATGGGTGAGGTTAATTAAAATAAACAATTAGAATTAACAACCACTGGATCACCTAATTGACTATTCAGCTTAGGTTAGTTATAAGTTTACAGGATCAGCAATTTAGAGATCCAAGGAACTTTAGATGCTCCGCAGTATAACCCCCTCATTTTACAGAACAGAGAAAGTGAGATAAAGTGATTTGCTGAAGATCACATGGGTAGCAAATATTTGAGACAGGATTTGAACTCAGTTTCTAATCTGTCTTTCAAGGTGCCCTACTGATTAAGTTAAGATGAGAAGCTGCCCTGTGAGTGCCAATTGATTGGTGGTTGGTTGGGAAAGCTATACTCTTGCCTAGAAGTTGCTTCTTCCGATGATATCTTTGAAAGCTGATCTGGAAGTAGGACCCATGACCTAGGAGGTATTGTCACTGCCAGGGCTCCAGGATTTATAATGCATATGTATATATATTTGCATGTGTGTTGTATTCTCTCTGTCTGTCTCATGTGTGTGTGTCTGCTTCCCTCCCTTCCTTATAATGTAAGCTTTTTGAGGGCAGACAGTTTTGTTTTTTTCTGTCAGCAGGGGTTTACCACAGCGCCAGGCACATAGTAAACTGGCCCTAAATAAATTCAGATTGATGGATAGATTAACAGAGTAAATCTAAATCGTCAGTGCTTTTGAATACAGTAAGTGCTTAGAAGTTTGGAAATTTGGAAACAAAACAAACTTCCTTGGGAAAAATTAATATAAATATTAAAGATATATGACTATGATAAAATTCTTTAGAGGCTTCTAACTTTTTGAAATGAAAACAAAACATCAGTGTTTTTATCTGAGACTTGTTGTTGTTATTTCGATACTAATAACTGCATGGAAATAGGAAAATGTCAGTGGAAAAGGTGTCATTCAAGTTGAATGAAAACATTTCCAGAAATTCTTTTGACCCTAATTCAGCACTGAAATATAAAAAGCCTTTCAGCAAAATATCTAGCACAGTGTTTTCTGTCACAATTAGGGAAATTGTGGATCCAGGATTATTAATTAGTGGTTAATAAAGCCTTAGAAAAAAGGAGCTTGATATATAGACTAGTAATCTTTTGTTTGTGAGAATCTAACTTTCACTAAGGAAGCTTTAAGAGATGTTCATTTGACAGCTTATGACTGTCAAGAAACTATCTGTAATGATGGATAATGTAATGTTTACAGACAGCTAGGAAGTATGAAGTGGGAAAGAAGCCTTTTTTTCTCAGAAGTTTTCAAAAAATACGATTTTGAGCAGTTGCATATGCCAAAAGAGTTACTTTGTCCCAAGACGATACTACTTGCTACTTGAAAGTAGTAAGCTAAAATTGTCTAAAATTATTAGACATTCTAGCTCAGAAGAGGAGGAAATGATGATGATGATGATGGTGAACTTTTACATAGTGCTTATTGTGTGCCAGGCACTGTGCTAGCTAAATGCTTTACATCTGATCCTCAAAACAACCCTGGGAGGTATGTGCTATTATTCTCTGCTTTTTATAGATAAAGAAGCAGGAGAACAGCAGTTAAATGACTTGTCTAGGATCACACAGCTGATAAGAGTCTGAGGCTAGATTTGAACTCAAGTCTTCCTGTTTCCAAGCCTGATGCACCATTGCCTAGCAGTGAGGTTAAGTGAGTGTATGTATGTATTTGTGTGTGTAGGTATGTAAATAGCACTTCCTCGGTGCATGCTGATGGGTTTCTCAGAGGATAGCTGCTCCTCTCTGTATTCCAAATATGACATTTCAGGCATCTCTCCTGGTGTACTTCCCATTATCAATTAGCCAATAGGTATAATTTGGCCTCTTAGCAAAGGCTAAAAAAAAAAATTTGGCCTCTTATTTTCTAAGAATGAATAGGAAAAAAAAGATGTCTACAATATATATCTCCCTCACATTCCTTAAACCTAGAAGGTATTGTTCTACAAATACTCATGATTTTTATGGAAATGGTGAACTCCAATTTAGAGTTCATTAGTAGTAAGGCACAAATGTATGATGCATCTGTGGCAAAAGCAATTCCAAATTTCTAGTACTTCAGGGTATGGAAGTCCTTCCTGTCCCCATGGATTCCTTACATTGTTCCCCTTGGCTGCAGAATTTCTGCCTGGCAGATCACTCAATGTGGTTTCCAAGGTATGCTCCTTTTCACAACTGGCTCTCTTCACTGCTCCCAGAAGTCCCATTCCAACCTGAAGTGATTTTTTTCCTTAATCCAGATCTTTGTGTGGAGTTTGTGTGGCTCTGCTCCTCACTAGATAAAAGTGTTTTTCGCATTTTTTTGTTTGTTTGTTTGTTTCTACTGATCTAGTAGCTCTGCTTTAGTATAAAGTGGCTGACAGGTGAAAAGAAGTGTATCTTATTCTCTCTACAGGAATCTCTTTCACAAGTACTTCTTAAGGTTCAGGTAATTATTTAAAATCTCCAGAGGGATGATTAATTTGTCTCCTTTGCAAATTTCCTGATTCCCTTTTTGACTTAGTTACAGATGTGATCACACTTCATAAAAGGATTAGGTAGGGGTATCTTTAATTAGGTCCTGTCCTATTAAAATCCTGTGATTATAGTCCGAATTTTTTAAAACTGTATCTATTGAAGTATATGTAAGGGAGCCCTCTCCCTTGAATTTGTCAGGTGACTAAACCTGAAAAGAAGCAAGACACAAAGGGGCTGGCAAGGAAAATTTTAATGCCTTTGTAGTTCCTAAGGTGGTGTATTAGAATCAGAAAGAGTAAATTGGAATATGCGCATTTTTCAGGTGAAAGAGAACCCAGCTTCAAAAGGATCAAAAAATCTATTTAAGGCTTTTGCTTATATTAGAGCTGAGAGAAGAGCTGGTTCTATTTTTGCATCCAAAACTTCATTACAAATTAAGCAAAGAGGTTTTTCCATGTCACTGTCATTATTAGAAATAAATTCATATTGCAAAAATGACTTGACATATTTTCTTTTCCTTGTCAATGTAGATGTATTACAACCTGGTAGTGAAGACTCTGATGCATTGTGTCAATATTTTTTTACCTTTTCTGTCTAAACTTAGCCAATTATTCTTAACTAAAAAATAGCTTTGCCTTAAATATAAATAAATACTGCTAATGATTTCTCAAATAAATACTAGCTTTAGTTTATGGAATTACACTTATTTGTTTTTAATTTTAAAAACTGATATTCACACTTACATATACATACAGTAGTGATGGTGGAGAAATATTATTAAAAGTCTTTTGTCTTTACTTGCTGCAATTAAACACATGTTTCTGTAAAAGGAGATAACAGCAATTTTAAAAATCAAACATTCTAATGCAATAGAATCCAATGACATACTAATTTGATACATTCTGAGTAATGAAGATAGGAAAATATTAATTATTTTCCATAATTAAACTATTATGCTTTTATAAGAGAAGAAACTTTGTATGTCCAGCAAAAAACAAAAACAAAAACAAAACAAAACACTGCAATTCATAACGGACAATAATCCCGAATCTAACCCAAAGTGTTTCTGACAGTACTCATTGGCATTGTGTGACATGATAGCATGTGCAGTGCAAAGTATGAATATTGTATGTTTAGAACCAAGGTTGAAGTGAAGTCACACAATACAAGCGATGCCAAAACCACCTCAGATTCACTATGCATTTGAGTTTGAATGAGTTTCATTGGTCATTGCACATTTAGAAACCTTTTACTGTTGCCAGACTTTTTTATGAACACCACACTCAGTTACATGACCCTACATGGGGTCACAGCCCACAGTTTAAGACTAACCCACTGCCTTAGACTACATTACCTTTCTTGAAGTGAATATATAATCTAAATTTTGATAAAAAGAAACCATTTCAATAGGATATTACAAGTTTGATTTTTTTACTTTAATGGGTTTCAATATGAGTTAAAGTGATTTTACTTATCCCAAAGGATAAATGGAAACTACAGGATATACATATATGCACACACACACACATATATATATATTTACATATCTATGTACATATACATACATATATTTTTGTAGATAGATATGTTTTATATATAATGCAGACACACACATATAGTGCACACACATATACATATATACTGCAATTCATTCAATAATCAGATTTTTTTACATCACAAAATACAAACAATTCTCTTACTTAGACCATTCAGGAGGTAGGGACATCTGCTTCATATACTGTCCTATTTAACTAGATGACCCTATTTAACATGAATGAATCATAAAGGTTAGGAGAATTCTTCAACACTTAGCCAGTGGCTCTTAAAAGCATATATTTGATCAATGGGTAGTTGTTGTTTTTATTCCTTCTCCTTTTTCCAGCCAGGGCAGTGGAGAATATTCCCAGCAGTAGTTGAAGAGGCATTTAGTCTTCTCCATGAAACTGCTGAAGGAAGACATTTTTTTTTTCCTCATAAGAAGATGGAAGTTTGATGGAAGTTTCTTAACAGCTCACAACCTTAAGAAGGGCAGAGGTGAATCAGGGCCAAAGGCATGGAAATACTCACTACCTGAAGCAATAATTATGGAATTATGGTCTGAGCCAAGCCAAACACAGAGCTACAATGGTGACTGGAAGCAGCTAGATTATCAATGAGTAACAATAAAAAAAATAGCTTGCATTGATATGACACATTAAAGTATGCAAAACAGTTTCTCTAATTTGAATAATGGGTCCTATCTAGGACAGAAGCTTTTCACAAGCAGTGTTTCTGAGGGAGTTTGCACCTTCCACGTAAATATTTTGAAGGAACACATTTCTGGAGTTTGGTTCCCAAGGTACTAGCAGATTGGGATGGTGAGAGAGAAGAGGTAAAGAGGAAATGAAAGGTTATTTTATGCATTTAGTAAAGTGAATTATATTATTTTGAGTTGCTTAATTATTAATTTCTGTGCCAATTAAATGATTTATTATAATTTCCCTCTTTGTTTATATATTTTAGCATGAGCAGTTACTGAATACCCAGGCTTGAACTGGTTTCAGAGATTTACATACTTCTAAATGAATGAGAGAAGGTATGCCAAATGTCAGTCAAGTCAGTGAGGGTCCAGAATTTATGGGGTTCATGTCTTCTCTTCTCAAGTGACTCATGTTCATGTCTTCCCATAAATTCTCTATAGAGAATTGAACCAATATGCTAGACTTCCTCAAGCATCTGCTGAGTACCAGTATAAGAACTGTTTATTTCTCAGCTCTTTTTCTCAACTACATGTAATAAGTGATACTTTTATGGTACTTTCTTACATTCCCAATACATTGAAGTCAAATTATACACAGAATTCATCTCTTCTATACCCTTGGATGCATCACAATCTTAATTCTTTGAAGATTGCAGTTCTCCCATGTTTCACAATCATCTAGATCATTGAAAGCATATTAATATTTTTAAAAAGGGATTTTCCTCAAGAATTATGTTATTATAAAATATACAAATCATATAACTATATGGAAATCATTCCTGTCACAAAAATTCCACCTTTTTAGTTCCAATATACTTCTACTAATGCTATAGGCCTGCAAATTCTGGAAAACCACAATGTCAGAAAAATCAATAAGCAACAGAAAAAAATGTTGGTTAAGTAGAGTAAAAAGAAGGAAGGAGATAAAGTTAATAAGTACCTACTATGTTCCAGGAACTGGACTAAAAACTCATTTGATTTTCACGATAACTCTGGAGGATAAATGTTATTACAAACCTCATTTTACAGTTGAGGGAACTGAGGCAGGCAGGTTTAAGTGACTTGTCCAGGGTTACAGCTAATGAATGTCTGAAGGAAGATTTGAAATCATCAGTTCCTGACTCCTAGTTTAGTGCTCTAGTCACTGAACCATTTAGCTAACTGAACACTGGGTTTGTAATCCTAGTAATTACAAAGATTCAAATACCTACTGTGCTATTTCAGTCAACCACTAGGCCCTCAGCAATCATATCTACAAAACGGAAGAGTTAGAGTAAATTGCCACTACTATTCCTTCTAGTTACAGATCTTTTAACCCATAGCTAACTCTACCCAAGCTCCACTACTGAGAGCTGGGACATCTTAGGTTCTATTCCTCATTTCTGTCATAAAGAAAACTATCTTGAAAATTAGAGAAAACAGGAATTTGTTTAAAGTATAGAATTGATGATAAAATTAAGAGCAATTTTTGTAAGAATTTATAAAATTATTAAGCCATTAACTTCTGGTAAAAAGAGAAACAAATTTGCTGAAACAAACAATCAAAGAACCAGATTGATTTACAAGAAAGAATATAATTCACAAGAAAAACATTTTTAACCAAAAAATACTGTTCATAATTAAAAGTCAGAACAATTGAGAATTCAAAGGAAATGGATAGTAAATCTGCCAAATTGCAACAAACCTAAATTAAGGAAACAAGAAAGAGATCTTAAACAAGTCAGTTTCAGGGGGGAAATAATTTGAGCAATTCATAAGTGAATTCCTAAAAGCTAGAAAATAAAGAGGGGGGTGGGAATCACAAAACTAGATAAATTTATTAGTGAAGTCATCAAACATTTAAATAGCAAAATACTAAGAGACAAAAAAAAGAGTTATAAATCAATTTCACTATTGAAGAGTGCTGTAAAAATTTTAAGCAAATTATTTTAAGGTACTGCAGCAATAGGTATAGAAAGAAATCTCTATAATCAAGTTGAATTTATAGTAGCAATTGAAGGGTGGTTCAGCATCAGGAAAGCAGCTAGCATGAATAATCATCTAAACAACAAATAAAAGTTTAAATGATTATTTTGATTGATGCAAAAAAAAATCTTTGCCAAATACAATGCTCAAGTATTTTAAAAACCCTTGAAAGTTTAGTGATAGAGAGGTCTGACCCTTCTTTAATAAGATCAAAGCCATCTAAAAGGAAAAACTAGCATTCTTTGCAGTGAACAAGCACTATTAAAAGCTTTCTGAGTACAAATAAAGGTAAAGAAAGGAAGCCTCTTCTCCCCACTATGATTTTATATAGTTATAGAAACTCTAGATAACGTAGTCAGTCTGGAGAACAAAAATAAAGTTGTAGACACTGGTGAAGAGGATACAAAATAGTCTCTATTAAAAGAAATCTCCAAAATAAAGCTGAAGTTTTTCTTATATGTAGGTTTCCCCAGAATATGGCAACAGGACCCACACAAATGTACAATATGGTTCCTGGGTATGGGGCATTCTCTCCACAGAGAATGCCTAAAATGTAAAGAACTCACAAACTGTCTAAAAACAAAAAGAACTGAAGAGCTCCTTAAATTTCATCCTCTCTCAAGATAAAGATACCTTAGGAAACTGCTGAATAATTCTTCCCATTAACTTTGGCCCTGTAACACCTGAACACTCAAAGCAAAAATAGGTTGGCAAGGGCCAGATCTCTTCCAACACCTCAGCAGCATGGTTTTAGTCTTTCAGCTGCAACGAGATCCTCTGCTGGAAACTACATTCTTTCTCCAAGAAGCTCACTGCTAAAGATACCTTCCTCTAGGAATCTAGTGCTCAGCTCTTGAACCGGGACACTGTTAATCTCTTGGGAACCCTAGGATTCAGAATTTCCCATAAGTCAACCCTCAAGTCATGGAAGCATACATTTTTGGGACCTCTAATTTCTGATCTGTGTTCAGAAAAGGAAAAATAAATTAAAAAATGCAAGTACAAGTCAGGAACTCAAGGTCTACAAACTCTAAAGACATCTGAGCAGGTATTGGCAGGACTGAGCTATTCCATACTTCATTTTTATAGGCCATGGAGTAAGGCATTTTTTACACAAAGATGTCACATGACTGACAATTTTGTAGGCAGCCAGAGTGACAGGGGAATCAACCAAATAAATTTTCTATGTCCTTTAAGCAAGGTTTTAGGGCACATATCTGTGTTCAGGGGAAGTGCTCTTCAAACAAAGTTCCATAAAGTATAGCTCACCAAACTGAGCAAGGGCTCACCAAATTGGTCATAGAAAACCATAATCAACTCCCCTTTTACATGAATATAATTTTCCACTTAATAAATAATGGATATGATGAACATAGGAATATTTGCATTAAGACAAGGCATAATGCAGAAAGAAATAAGCAGAACCAGAAGAACAATGTATTTAATGAATACATGATATAAATGAAGAGATCATTGAAAAGAAAGTTAAACTCTGAATAAGGTAAAGAAAAACAAAGATATTCCTAGAAAACATAAAATGAACATGACAAGACAGAAAAGTTATAAATGCTGGAGATGTGGAAAAAATTGGAATATCAATGCATTGTTGGTGGAGTTGTGAACTGATCCAACCATTCTGGAGAGAAATTTGGAACTATACCCAAAGGACTATAAAAATGTGCATACCCTTTGACCCAGCAATGCTACTTCTAGGACTGTATCTCCAAAGAGATCATAAAAATGGAGAAAGGATCCATATGTACAAAAATGTTTATAGTAGCTCTTTTGTTGGGGGTCAAGAAATGGAAATTTAGCAGATCCATCAACTGGGGGATGGCTGAACAAGTTGTGGTATTTGAATATAATGGAATACTATTGTGCTATAAGAAATGATGAGCAAGCAGACTTCAGAAAAACCTGGAAAGATTTACATGAACTGATGCTGGGAGAAATGAGCAGAATCAGTAACAGTTACAGTGTGTGATAACTGACTTTGAAAGACTTAGCTCTTTTTAGCAATGCAAGGACTTAAAACAACTCCAAAAGACTCATGATGGAAAATGCCATCCACATCCAGAGAAAGAAATGTGGAGTCTGAATGCAGATTAAAGCATGCTATTTACTCTCTTTTGCTTTGTTTTGTTCTTTCTTTCTCATATTTCCTCCCATTCATTCTAATTCTTCTATAAAACATGACCAATATGAAAATATGCTAAATAAGAATATATATGTATGTGTATATATATGGAGAGAGAAAGAGAGAGAGAGAGAGAGAGAGAGCCCACACTGGATTGAATGTCATCTTGCGGAGTGGGGAGAAGAGGGAGGTAGAGAAAATTTAAAACTTATGGAAGTGAATGTTGAAAACTAAAAATAAATAAATAAATTTTCAAAGAAAACATATGATGAAATACACTTCCTTCCTCATTACAGAGAAACAATAGACTACTAAGGCAGAATGTTATATATGCTGTCAGATGTCATTGTATTAGATATATTTGCTTGTTCTTCTTTGCTAAAAGACAAGGTTCATTTTAAAGGGCATAGGGAGGCTTTTTCCTCCCAGGAACAAATTTTATTTAAAAAACAAAGATGCCAATAACATGCACTTAAAACATACATAAATGAGTATACTTTGATTCAAAAGACATTTCATAACCTCTAGATTATTAAGATCATATTATCAGTATAAAATATTTGGAGATGTTCTGAAGTGCTGGGGAATTATTCTGTTTGGTAGAGCGCTAGACACATTAGCTCTCTTGCTTTTTAAAAAAATTGTCAGGTAGAAATAGTATAAAAATGTTATACAGCGTTATACTATATACTCAAATTTAACTTTTGAAAAAATGTGGTTAACTCCCTCACTGTATATTCTACCCAGGTCACCAATTACTTTTTTCTTTGTAAAAGTACAGGATTATTCTCTGTCATGATCTCTGTCTAATCATTCTGACTGGTCTCATTCTTAGAAGTTTTGCCTCCCTTTACTCTATGATGCTCTGTTTTCTTGGTTCTCCTTCTACTTTTCAGACTGCTAGTTCTCTGGTTCCATTTTTCTGGTTCTACTTTCTCTTCCTTCCCTGAACTATGCCTGAGATGTGCTGATGTATGATGATTGGAGTAGGTCTTCAGATAGAATATGTTGGTTGTGGTTTAGTCATGAAGCCATAGTGAAGGGGTCAGAGATGTGGTATTGATTAGTAATTGTAGGGACTGTTACTTGCTTGGGTAAGCACTTGATCAGTGGTTACAAATCAAAGCCAATCAAATTTAGGACAAAAACATGGTAAAACTGGACTTTCACTAGAGTAGTAAATTGGGGAGAAGATAAAGATATATTCCAACAGGCCAAGCCAAAACCACAGAAGCTGAGAACAAGAAAATACTGTAGTGGGGTTAGAGGCAAGAATTGAGCTGCACATAGAGAACAAATTGTGATGTCATTCTTTTTAGAAAATCTAGCTGTTAAGTAGGGCTGATGGCTGACTACATCTCATCTGACATGCGTTTCTCTTGTCTTCTTTTTCCTTGTTGTCTTGGCATCAGCCTACCTTTCCAGACCTTCCCTTTGTGCACTCTACATTCCAGTCAAAATGGCCCACTGGTTATCCTTCCCACATTGCATTTGATCTCTGAACCTCATCTTATTTTCAAATATTATTCTCCACTGCAGTGATCTTGGTGTTGATGGAGGCAGGGATATTGTTGGGGAGGAAGGAGGAAGAAGACATTCCTTTGAATGCATGTCTTTCTTCCTTCAAAGTTCATTTGATTTATGTTCAATTTGAGAGGCAATAGGGCAGAGTTGATAGAAAGTCAGTTTTAGAATCAGTTTATGTAATAAATATACCATGTATTTCTGATACTTATTAGAAGTTTGGCCCAAGGCAAGTCACTTAACTTCTCAGTACTTTACACAGCTGTCTAAGGCAATGGTATTAGCTTGCAGAGGTGGGATTAGTTTCTTCTGGGAGTTCTCTCCCTAGACCAATGAAATCAGGGTTCCAATTCCCTACAGTTTTTATTTACTTTTGTGGTATGCATATTGTTCTCAAATGGAATTTAAATTCCTTGAGAGCAAAGGTTGTTTTAATTTTTGTCTTTGTATCTCCAATGCCTAATATAATGACCAGTACTCAGTGGGCACATAATAATTTATTATTGATTCACTACTGTGCCCTTCTTTTTTCTGAATTTATAATATTTATTATAAGCATAATGCATTTGGTGCTGCATCAGACATCACCGATTACCTCTTTTGTATCATCATCCTGTATTTCTGCTTAGTTCTTGCATTTACTTTATGTGTGCATCGTGCCTTATTTTTAAAGTGTCCATATTTCTTCAGGAGCCTTAGGCTCCGATAGCTTTCTGTCTTCAGTAACTTTGCTCAAAATGTCCCTTGAAATGGAAAACAATGGAATAACTTTAGGGCAAAAGTAAGTAAGTGTACATGTATGTGAGTATGGTAGTTTGGTGTTTCCTGTAAATCATTGGAGTGTATGTCCCCGGTGATATATAGGTAAATGTTTAACACCTGGAACTCCAGGAAAACAAAAGGTATGCACAACACACTTTTAAATGTCATCTGTAATATTAACATTTTTTATCGTTTTCTAAAATCTAGGCAATCAGTAAAACAATAAATCAAGCCCTAATTTGGAGGCTTTGCAGATTTCTGAAGTGAAAATAATCACACTGAAAATTTAACAGTGAAAGTTCCTCTGAGCAGGCTCCAGCACACCCCTGGATTTTCCCTCATCTTGTGTCTCTGATGTCCCTGCAGATTCATCCCCTCATGAGAAGGGGACCATAGACTTCATCAGGTTGTTAAAGGGTTCCATGACACAAAATGGTTAAGAACTTGTGCTCTGGAAAGACACTATGAGGTGGCCTGAATTATATGTCAGAAGCTCACAATCCTTCATAAACTTAGAAACAGCAAACTCCCCAAGTAAAAATCCATCCTAATATGCCCTTGAGAATTCAGCAAATAAATTGTGTGGGAACTGGAGTAAAGAAGTGTTTATCTGCCATCACATGGATATAACATTGATTCCAAAATATTTAAGAACAGTGATTTTCATAGTTGCTAAGTACTCAGAATCTCCAAACTATGTGGAATAAAAAGCTTTCAAAATAAGATCTAGTAGAAAAAAAAATCAAAACCATGTGAGAATAGGAAGCCACATACCCATACTTCCCTGTTGTCCTGCTATTAGAGCTGTTCCAAAAATACATTCAGTAAGTCAATTTTGTGACTCAAGTTTTCATTCAATTATAGAAATCAATATTTTTATCCATCTGTGCCATAATTTGATGAACATTAAACAGAAAAGGGTAATAGGATGTTAAGTTGTCCTGGTAATATTTCTATTTGAGTTCTAGCACAGTGAGGAATAAAGAGTGCTAGATTTGGAGTCAAAGGATCGGGGTTCAAATTTAGCCTCAGGCTTAATGCTTGTGTAATGCTGGGTAAATCACTTAGTGTCCCTGGTCTTCATTTTCCATTAAAGAATTGGACTAAATGGTCTCTATGTGGAAGCAATACCCTAACATCCTTCCTGACTCAAGGAAGTTAAGCTAGTTTTTTTTTCCTTCAAAGATAATTGAGATCACCCTGGAGACTTGATTGGTTCAAGAAACTTAAGGTTCAAGATACTGAATAGCAATTAGATAATTTGCAAAGTGCTTTTTAAATATTATTTCATTTTATCCTCATAACAATCCTGGAAGGTAGGTGTCATTACTATTCCCATTTTACAGATGATGAAACTGAGGTAGAGAACAGACTGGCCAAACTTCATACCATTAGTTTCTGAGGCTGAATCTGAACCCAGGTCTTTCTGTCTCCAATTCCAACACTGTATTCACTGGACCACCTAGTTGCTATCACTTCTTGATCAAATAAGTAAAAAACACTGCCACAAGAAAATCCAGGCACCCTTTTTGGTGTTTGCCTGGTAAGTGAGGATGGCAATCCATTGATTGACTGGTTGATTGAATTCAGGCTTTGCCTAGCTAAATCAACATGGAGTGTCTTCCCTTCCCATCTTTCCCCATGCTAGCCAAAGAAGCCTCCTTTTGCTAACTGTTGAGTAATCTATAAACGACTCATTTCATTCCAATATCTAACATAACATAAACAGGGGAGAGGATTGAATCAGACACAGTCCAGAGCACCCTCTAAAGTACCTTGCAGCTCTTGATCTATTATTAATATAAGCATTAAAAAAATGAAACAATAACAATAAGGAAAAAGGAATGGGCCTGGTTGTTTTTGTTTTCCTACTGTAGGCATGGGACATTTCTGGATGAAGGAACTCCCTTTACCAATGTAGAACAATTCTTTTCTCTCCAGCTTGAGGTCTCAGCAAGTTGCCTAGAAAAACAAAAGGTTTGAGAACTTGTTCAGGGTCATACAGCCCAGCATGTATCAGAGATATGGCTAGTTCTCAGATCTTTCTAGTCTCAGAGCCAGTTCTCTAAATACTATACCAGGCTGCCTTTCAGAGTAATAACAATGCAATTTACATACTTCTTTTATGTGGGTGTTAGCTTTGTCTCTGCAAATAGTATGGAAGTCACAATGTTTCATCAGGTTTTGTCCCCCATTTCCCATGGTATCTGGTAAAGTGTTGGACAGTAGTAGGTGTTCATTAATTACTTGTTGATTGATTGATTGATTGATTGAAAATTCTGATGATTTCCTGAGCCCTGAACTCTCCCAATTAATTTAATGTTCCACCTGGCAATTTGAAAAAAAAAAAGAAGGTGCCACTGAAAAGATGTGAGTATATGCAATTAAATTCAGTTGTTTATTTAAGAAAATAACTTTCCAGTTCACCTTTGGGAAAATAGAGTAAACATAAGACCCTTGCTTTTTAGACAAGGGAAACCATTTCACAAGTCTCGTCCTAAGTTTATTCTAATTTATTAACAGGAAACACCTGTACCAAATTCCTTTCTTCTCTACCAAATCATGCTTCTTTGGAGAACTTCTCCCTTTCCAAGTCGAAATCACTAGTGTTTACAAAATATAGCGTTCTTTATTTCCATGGCTGGTTAAAATTCTTTAATTAGAGGTGATTTTAATTTGTAAAGTCAAGATGTTATAAATTAAACTCTACTGTATTTAACTTAGTTATGGGGAGAAAGAAAATGCTTCAAGTGCTGCACTGGGTGTTCTATAAGCAATGGAAAAACGTCCAGTGTAATCTTAATTTATTCATTAAGCTAAAATTTCTTTTGTGGATTTCCCAAAGTAAATTCCTATTTTGTGGCTGGATTTGAGTAGTTTGTTCTTTTCTTTTACATCCTTCACATTAGAAGGTTCTAACTTGCACTTTCAGATTTATGGATGCATATCTGGAATTAAGTAATATTCCTTAGAAATTGCTCTTTGGGCCACTTTCAATCTAATATGCTTTCAACCTAATAAGATTCTCTTGTCACAATGGTGGCAAACCAAGCAGTAACTTAATCATGTCTTTTTATAGGGATGAGGAAAGTGTGAGTAACCGCTAGGGCCTAGTGTCATCATAGAGGACAGCTACCCTAATATTTCTTGCAAATGAAAAAAATCAACTAGATATTTCATAAAATACTATGACCAGTTTTATGTTCCTATATTATTGTTTTGGGATAGCCATCTCACTTATTTGTTTATTTACTTATTAATTCATTTATTCACCAACTCTTCATTAAATACCTACTACATGCACAGTGAGAGATATCATAGACCAGTAGATTCAGTTCTGGCCTTATAGTCAGGAAGAACTGTACTTGAATCCTGTCTTTGTCATATGTAACCATGTGCCCATGGCAGGTCAGTTAATCTCAATTTCCCAGGAAGCTCTTTAAAACTCCAAATTACCTAAGAGTTGCTGGTTTTCATCATTAAAAGGAGCGTCTTCAATGGTGGTCTCCCACATCAATGGAAAAGAAAAAGTCTGGATCCACCCCAAGGATATACTCCCTATAGGTCTTGTTCTCAAGGAAACTTACAATCACACAAGAAGGACAGTTACAGAAAGAACCAAGTTCTTAGGATGAGTGAGATAAGGACAAAGGAGAAAGGTACAGGGAAAGCAGAGAAGAGCACCTTCACTCACTCATGAATTTCAAGCAAATTGAATGAAGGGTTCTGTGTCCACTGAACAGCTGTATGTATCATATAAAGTATGACATATATTGATATATATGGTATAAGTATGAATTTTCTTTTTGTCCACTTTTCTGATATGTACTAATGTCTCTACCCTAAATGTCCTTCCCTTTCAACCCTTCCTTACTGCTTTTCTCCATTAGCCAGGACTAGACAGCACAGAGGTGACCAAGTAGGCTTGGTTATAAATGGTGATGAAGATATTAAGAACTCAATCATATCTATAGAGCTGCAAAGTCCTGAACTTCACAGAGAAGAGAGCATTTAGAAAGAGGTGCATGATGATCACATCAAAATGCAGGTGAAGCCCCAATGAAGGTTTGTCTGTAAGAATTCCTGAGTTCTGTATTTGGAGCTTGGACAAAATCTATCCCAGAAGCCACACTGGGACAAGAATCCCCTCTGCAACATCCCCAGTAAAGGTCAGTCTCACTCCTTGAAAATGCTGACTGAAGGGGGACCCACTCATGCCCTGTGGCAGGCCATTAACTATTGGGAACTTTTCCCTTTCATCAAACCTAAATCTGCCCCTCTGTAACTTCCACCCATTGCTACTGTTCTTTGTTCTGCCGTCTAGTACAGAATAAGTCTCAATCTTCTTCCACAAGTCTGCCTTTCAAATATTTGATGTCAACTGTTTCATACCAGTTCAATTTTTCCTCCATGGTAATCATCTCCTGTTCTTTCAAATTGTCCTTATATGGCATAATCCAAAGATTCCTCACCATCCTGGTCACAATTCTCTCTATGCTTTCAGTTTGTCAAAGTTCCTTCTAAAATTTCATGCCAAAATGGAAGCCAAAACTTCAGATACAAACTGACCAGGGAAGATAACAGTGGAACCTTGCTCTGTGTACTATACTTTTAATGTAATATAAGTTTGTGTTTAGATTTTTGGTTGCCTTATCACTCACTCTATTAACTCAAGACAAAAAGCAATGCTTTCCCACTTCTCTGTTACTAGGCACCATTCTTGTTCCTAAGCTTTGAGTTGGGTTGACTAGGGCTGCCTCAGAAGCCCAGTATTGGGGTCTTTGCAGAGTGATCTTTTGGGGCTGCAGAAGAGGGCAGCATGGACTAGAAGCAGCAGTAGCTTTCAGATCCTGGAAACTCATCATGGCAATATGCCTAACTTGGGTTGTAGAGATAGTCCCATCCTGGGTTAAAGTTTAAAACATCAAGGACAAGAGTTTGCTCATGAAAGTAGACTCACAAATGCAAAATAACTTTATCAGCCTGCTCCATACATGGTTGCAATCTCCTGTTAATTAGTACTCTACAAACAAGTAAATCACAAACTCCTTAGGCATAGAGAATAAGCTGTTTTTCACTTTTGTATCTCCAGTGCCTAGTATAGTGTCTCGGGCATAGTAGGCATTTTTCATCAGCTTCTCTTGACTCCAAAAAACAACACAAAACACATCCTCCATTCTGGATATGTTGATCAGCTGAAATTTCATCACCACAAAGAAAGACTTGGGTCTTCTCAAATTACTGCCAGTTGCCTCTCCCTTCTGACTGGCGACCTGAGAGCTAAAGGTCTCTCAAAAGCTTTCTTCATAGAGGGCTCACAACGTTCTAGAAAACCTTATTTTCTATCAGTAGCTTTACTTGACATGGATCACCAGTTACCCCTTGGTGTACTCTCATCCCCGCCCCCCCCTCCTTTTTCAGCTTCTTGTAAGCTCCTGCTGGGCAGGGACTGTCTCTTTTTCTTATTTGTTTTTACAATGCTAAACATTATAAATGTGCCTGGCACATAGTAGGTATTTAATAAACGTTTATTTAATTGAATTCTATATTTGTTGAATGAGCAAATACCTACTTGGTTAAGTGGCAGCCAAACTCTATATAGATCCTTATCAAAAATGACATTTCCTCCCCTGTCATCATGTCTTTGCACTGTCTGCCCTCTATTCCTGCCATGCTCACTCTCCTCACCTCTACCTCTTAGAAACCTTTGTTTCCTTCAAAGCTCAGCTTGAGGGACTCTTAGGTGCTGTAGTGGATAAGGCAACAGACCCTAGATTCAGAAGGACCTGAGTTCAAATCTCTCCTCAGATACTTATTAGCTGTGTTAGCCTGGGCAAGTCTCACCTAACCTCACTGAGGAAAGAAAGCAAAGCTCACACCAAATACTACCCTGACGCCTTTCCCAAAAACTCCAGGAACTAGTACTCACACCAAAAAAATTACCTTGTAATTATTTTGTAAATATTTATACACATACATGTTCTCTCCAATAAAATGTAAGTTCCTTGAGGACAAAGATTCTTTTGTTACGGTGTAGGGGGGAGATGATTTGTATTCACAGATCTTATCATAGTGCCTGGGATACAATAAGCACTTAATAATTGCTGGTGGTTGGTTGATTAACTTTCAAAAAAGTAAAGACATGCTTCCTGAACAAGTACTCCATCTGAGAGGCAAAGGTTGAAGAGGAAAATAATGACAGTAATTTTAAACAATTTAAACTGCAGAGACCATTTTGAACATTTATTTCTTCAATGTTATCCATAAATCCTACTATTGAGTTGATGGAACCCAAAATAAACTAAATAAAATTTAAATATTTCAACTTTTTCCACCTCAAAATTTTTCTGAAGGAAGGAAATGCTTTAAGTTTCATATTTGACATCTGAGAATTCTAGTCTTAATTCTCAGACACGTCTTCATGCTACCAAAGTCTGGATCTGAGCATCTTCGTATCAGCATTTGAGTTCTATAGCTATAATACCCTATAAATGGGTACCTTTATGCTGCAACGAGATCACTATGATTTAAAGGATGAGTGTATCCCCTGTGAAGAACTAAGAATTCATTTGTAGGAAAAAATAGACTTTTCAACCTTTCAACCATGTATAAAAGAGTTCTGTGGTGTGTATCAACCATACTTGTAAACCTACTGAAGATTCACAGGACTTTAATGTTATATGGCATGCTGTTAAGATGTGAAACAATGGCTAATACCACATCTCCCAAATGCTCAAATTCCTTTCTTATTTCAAGTTAAATGAAAGAATCTCCTTTTGAATCCAAAAGCTTGCTCATGAGAGAATAGCTTTTGTCTATCACAAGGGCCTTGGGGGCTGTACTTATACCGATGTTTTGCTTTTCCTAACAGATGGCTATCTAACATTTATTACTGTTGCAGTTGCTGCTGTCACTTTAAGTATTTCCTGAAGTCCTTTGGCATATTCTATTAAGATTTCCTTAGGTACAAGAGTCAAGGGTCTCTGTTATTGGAACGACAATCATTAATTGTTAGCAAGGAGAAGTTAACAAGGAGGAAAAAATATAGATCATTGGTGTTGTAAAATATTTTATTTATCAAAATGTATTTATGAAGGCAGTGATGAAAGAATCAGAGATTTAGGGCAGAAAAAGAAGCTAAGGACCGATGATTTCAAGCCTCTCATTTTATAAATGAGGAAACTGAAGTCCAGAGAGTTTAAATGACTTTTCATTTCTCCTGACTAGTAATGTTTGAGGTGGGATTTGAACTCGAGGCTTCCTGATTCCACTCTATACATTACACTATGTGTTTTTCTCCCTAAAGACAAACTATCCCTTATTGTGGTATAGCGAATTCAATCCAATCTAAACCAATAAGCATTTATTAAATGCCATCATATGCAAGATACTGTGCTAGGCACTAGGAATATTAAAATAAAAGTAAGATTAACAATCTCTGGCCTCAAGAAACTTACATTCGCTAATGTGTCAACAAATTAGTATATATGTCTCATTTGTATTATTGAAAATGATAATCTAAGGATGCAGAGTCCTAACAGTCCTGTCTATTTTTTAATAAAATGAGTAAGTTGATTTGGGGTCAAATATTCAGTTTGTCTACTAAACTAGACCACGGCATAAAAAATAAACAAACATCTTGTTGTGTTTCAAGCTGAATATTCTGCCAGTCTCAAGAAACCTCACTCTATACCTTCTATTGGTATTTCTAAAAACTCTCCAACCCTGCTTTCAATTTCAATTTCTTTGATGAAATAAAGGTGCCAGGCCTTCATTTCCCAGTGTAACATTAGCACTTTTAGTATCTCCCCAAGGTGACTGTCTCAGGCAAACAGTCTATTAGTCTCCAATTAGTCCAAAGCATACTGAGGTCTAGCCAATTCTGGACTTACTTATGTAATTATACACAGGTTTTTGCTGTTCCTGGAATTGTGCAAGCATCTAATGAGAGTTCCAATCATTTGAAACTTTAACATGTGACTTTTTCTCCCCTGCTACTGAAAAAAGCTCACTGCTTTTGGTAATTTTCTATCCCTAAAAGAAGCATTCAAAATGGGCCCAAATGTAGCTCCATATAACAGCCACTAGGGACATCAAACATATTCATTTGGAGAATTCAAGCCCCTGGAGATTGTTCAGTGCAATATAAATATTTGAGTTTTGAGTTCCCTTCTAAGTCTTTCTGAAGAGGCATGTCCAATGTTTTGTATGCTTCCTTTGGTGAGTGGATGAAGCAGATGGATAGAAAAGAAGCAGCAGATGCAGTTGAATTATGAAGGCCAATAAGTTGAATAGTTAAATTTACTGAAATTAGGTCGGTTCACAAAAGTATAAACAGCAAGTAGTTGACACAGTGGATAAACACCAGGCCTGGAGTCAGGAAGGTCTGAATTCAAATTTGGCCTCAGACACCTACTAGCTGTGTGACCCTGGGCAAGTCCCTTAACTCTGTTTGGCTCAGTTTCCTCATCTGTAAAATGAGTTCAAGAAGGAAATGGCAAACCACTCCAAATGGGTTCACGAAAGTTGGGTACAACTGAAACAACTGAACAACAACACAAAAAGGTAATGGAAAAACAGTAAAGGATAGGAGAAATACAAAATTAAGGGCACTGAGAGGAAAAAATAAGCCACAAATTCATGTTAAAAGACATATTATTAAAATAACAACAGAAATCTGTATGTAACACATTTCCAAGACCTAACTGGTAACTTACTCATTGCAAGCATTAGCCAAAGTAACAAAATACCAACATGACCAAAATATTTATTGTAATGGATTTGTAAAGTGTAAGCTGTGATTCCTTCTTTACTTTTTTGTTCATTTCTTGTTTAAATGCCTCACATATTTCCCAGTATAGACATGTGGTCATCAAGAGAAGAAATTAATTATTAAGATTTAGATGTGGACAACAGTAACAACTCATTTATGCAACACTTTATGATACAAAGTACTTTAAATGCCTTATCTTATTTGATCTTCTAAGCAATCCTGTAAGAAGTGGGTTGTACAGGTATAATTTTTCTCACATAAAGGATGAGGAAATGGCTGTGGGAAGGTATACATTTGTAATTCCTGGTGCCAAGGAGGCTGAGTCTGGATCTTGAGCTCTGGAGCTCTGAGCTACACTGGATAAGTCAATCAAGTGTATGTTTCAATTTGTCAAGGCCCTGGAAACTGACAACCACTAGGTTACTTAAGGCAGGGCAAAGTGGTCCAGGCTCGGAAAGAGCAGTGCAGGAATCAGGAGGACCTGAGTTCAAATCTCACCTCAGACACTTGACACTCACTATCTGTGTGACCTTGGGCAAGTCACTTAATCCCAATTGCCTCATCCTGGGTCATCTCCAGTCATCCTGATGAATATCTGGTCACTGGATTCAGATGGCTCTGGAGGAGAAGTGAGGCTGGTGACCTGCACAGCCCTCCCTTACTCAAAACAAAGTCAAGTGCAAGTCATATCATTATTTCTCTGATGGCATGGTCTTCTTCAGCAACCAAGGGTGAACATACACAATTACTGGGATCAAGCGGAGAGTGAAAGAGAGAGAGAGAGAGAGAGAGAGAGAGAGAGAGAGAGAAACCAGTGACAGATGGAGAAATAGAATATTTCCGGCACAAATGAGTGAGCATAGCAGAGGCCTCTTGGTGATCTCATGGATTGTAGAATGGACTTGGAATTAGGAAGATCTGAGTAAAAACTATCATCAAACACTTGCTTGCTGTGTGGCTCTGGATGTCCCTTAGCCTCTCTCAGGTTCAGTTTCTTCATCTGTAAAATGTGGATAATAATAACACTTACTCTCCTGAGGTTGTTGTGAATATAAAATTAGATGATATTGGTAAAGCACTTTGAAAATCTTAAAGCATTATACATAAAAGATATTAACAGAGAATTTTTAAATTACAAATGGCAATGATCAGTAATAAAAGTATTTCAGAGGGTAGCTGCTGAAATACATGATTTCTATTTTATTTAAGTCTGGACGTATGATTTCTTCTCGAAATGGAAGTTTCTATGTAAAAAAACCCTTCAACAACACAAATTAGAAACTCTTCTGCTGCTTTTGCTCTTAATTTGCTGAGAGAATAGGAATTTAATTGGCTTGCTCCTGGTCAAACAGCAAAAGGTAGGACTTGAACTCAGATCTTTATGACCCCAGGAGTGGGCCCTCTACCCACTATGTGATGCTGTAGTTTAAAATTTATGATATACAAACTTCATGTAGACCTGGAGCTGACCACTTCATTATTTGGAAAAAAGTGAAGTGTTATCATATTTTAATTTTCTGTATTATATAGTGAGTCAAAGAAACAAGAAGATATTTGGTGATGCCAACAATACATTACAAATCCATAAGATAATAAGCATCAAGTCTGAACAATTGCTTTTCACCTATGTCAAAGGACTCTACCTCTTCTAATAAGTGGCCTTACGCAGCTGAGATGAAATTCCCTACCAACCAGGTCAACACCTGCAGTAATCTCCGTGTTTGATGGTGACATTCAGTTGGAAGCATCAAAGTATTACGTGAATGAAAGAATAAGCCAGATGTTGGTTTACCTGACACTAAAGCATGTATAAATAAGCCACCCCTCTACCTTCAATGAAAAGGCTGGAGCTTTGTTCTCAAAAGGTATTCATGAGGAGGTACCTCCTTTCTGAAGACTGAGATAGATGGAAGGATTGTGGAGGAAAAGAGGAGAGATTAAAGGCCTTTATTTATACATTGATAAATTAGAGCAGCTTGTGTGCACCATTCAGTTGTCATCTAATTGAGACGCTCATTCAATGGAGGCAGGAACCAAATTCACCTTGACACATGATTTGTCATGGGAGATAAAAATTGAACATTGTTTGGATCAGTTTTAAGAAGCTGGCTAAAGAGGATTTCTCTCATATCTTTTTTTTATTCTTTTTTTTCTTTTTTGCTTACAAAAACTGTTCACTGTAGGTCTGTGAATAATGATGATGACACATGAAAGCTCTTCCCTAACAAACCAGATTATCCAGTATTCCCAAAAGGAATTTCTTTGATGTTGCATCAGGTTGTAGGGTGGCTGGCAAAGGTTAAACACATTAAAAAAAAAACAAAACTCTAAGTAGATTGTTGACTAAGATATTATGGTTTTAGTCACTGAAAAAATAATTCTTGACACAAAATGTTGTTCACAGGTCAACAGGCCAAGAACAATATTTGGAATGTTTTGTGATTCTTATTCAATATTTTTGCTCTATTGCTATATTTTCAATTTTCTTACTTAACATACACAAAACAGTGGAGATGAGGACTCTTTTACTTAGGTCCTTAGGAATCCCTTAAGATGCCCTTCTTCCATCTTTCTTTTTCTGTTTTCTGCAAAGGAAACTACATCTCCCAAAACAGATCAGCAACTGCTCTGCAACTCAGAATCTTAAAGATTTGCCAGGGGAACTGAGAGTTCATGTGACTTGACCAGGGTCATATCCCTACTAGGTATCTCTGCAGGAAGAACCTGGACTCTAGTCTTTCTGACTCCTCTACTCATGATGCCAGGGCCAGCTAGGTGGTGCAGTGGATAGAGCACTAGTGCAGGAGTCAGGAGGACCTGAGTTCAAATTTCACCTCAGACACTTAACACTTACTAGTTGTGTGACCTTGGGCAAGTCATTTAACCCCAATTGCCTCATCCTTAGTCATCTCCAGTCATCCTGATGAATATCTGGTCACTGGATTCAGATGGCTCTGGAGGAGAAGTGAGGCTGGTGACCTACAAAGCCCTCCTTCACTCAAAACAAAGTCAAGTGCAAGTCATGTCATCATTTCTCTGATGGCATGGTCTTCTTAGGCAATGAAAGACAAACACCCATACTCACTATGCTATGTAAACTCACACAATAGGTGTAAATTCCAACCTTAATGAACTTTAAATTTCAGACACAGACCAACTCAAGATTACTGCAGCACTTGAGGTACAATTCCATGCCAAATGGGCCACTGAGTTTTCCACAAACCATTTTCATGTTGGATAATGGTGAATTATGATTTGCTATCCCCTCCTAAGTAGGTCTAACCTAAAAATAGACCCTGGTGAAAAGCAACACTCTAATTTTACGGGTACTGGCAGAATTTAGATTAGTCACAATGGTATAAGTTTAGCAATAATGATTTAGCAACTGGATGGATTTTTTTTCCACCAGCCTCCATATCATCGTGATAGATTCCCCCTGCTTTGTGGCATACTTACTGCTGCTTGTAATGTTAGTATAAGGTTAATGATGGGTGGGAGAAAGAGTTAAAAACCTTCCCAGCCATTAATAGGCCTCAAATACCTTTTGTTACTTTCTAATGAGATTCTAGGTCATGAGGGTCGTGCCCTTCAGTTCTGAAAAGTGTATCTATACTCTGAGGTGAGGTTTTATTTGGGGCTTATGGTTTGTGTACCAGGTGAGACTCTGGGTGGCTACTAAGGAGCTCCCAACTTGGAAAACCCAGATGTCAGTGCTTCTGTCTCTGGTAATGTTGTATGTGTTGTCTGTGATCAGACAGCTGGAAGCCTCGTCTGTTGGTCTTTCTGCTTGTAATTTCTGTTTGTGTTTTCTCTGAAGTTCAGGGTGCTGACTTTTTCCCCTCATCTAAGTAAATGATAGATGTGCTTGATTAAAGTAGCTCAAAAGTAGCTTCCTTTTATAAAAGCAGATCTAAGGACCTGTACAGCAGGCCCTCATGTGGGTGCTGGGGTCCTTGCTGTTATACTGATGTACATGGATTAAGATTTCCAGAAGGTGACCATGACTAATTGAGAACAAAGGTCTGAGTTATTTTGCCTCACACTTATAGAGGTAGAAAAGTGAATTGGCTTGGAGTCAGATGACCCGAGTATACATCCTGCCAAACACACTTAAAAGCTATGTGATAGTGAACAAGTCACTTTGCCTCTATGATTCAAAATCCAAAGCAATTATTAAGTACTAACTATGTGCTAGGCACTGTGCTAAGTCATAGAAATACAAAAACAAGCAGAAAGGCTGTCCCTTTTTTTCAAGGAGTTTACATTCTACTGAGGGAAAAACAACACCTAAAGGAAAGTGAAAAACAGAACTGGAGAAGGGATGTGGGTATGGAGGTTGGAAGTGATCCCAAAGGCATGGTAGAAGAAGTCTGGGAGAGTCGAAACATATTATTTCTATTCACTGGAATGTTCATTAATTCATTGGTAGTGTTAGTGTAGACCCCTAATACATTAGCTAAATCATCCAAGGAAAAGTTGTTGGAGGACAAAAACAAGAACCATCTAGGATTAAAAGGTATGGATGTGCAGCCATCAACACCAGTAAGAGTCCTGATATCAGGAGTACTGATATCCAAAAACATTGGTTTCTTGAATTTTTTCTAACGACTTAACCTGCAATTTTCCTGGTGTAGGGAGCCCCTATATAGAAACTTCCTCAATCAATACAGGTCAATACTTTCTCTGCAATATATAGTCTTAGAGAGTTGCATAGAGATAATGAGAGGTTAAGTGATAGGGTCACACAGCCAGTATATGATAAAGTCAGGGCTTGAACCCAATCCAAATTCTAAAAACCAGCTCTCTATTTATTCTGCCATACTTCCTCTTGAAGTACTGAAATTCTGAAGTATAATGGTTACAAAGAGATGAATTTGAGAGACATATGTGTTAGTGAGTTAAGGAGAGTTTCTGGAGGAAATGTTAGGATGGATCCATGGCAGCTAGGGAAGGGTCAGGGTCATGTGTACCTAATCCCAAGCACCTGCTCTACCTCTTAAACCATGTTCCACCTGTCAACTGCTAGAAACCTGTCAAACCTCCGGGCAAATGTTCTGTGAAATTCTAAACTCAGTCATGCCTAGATTACCTAGTTTTTCACGAGCTAATCTTAAAAACATTGGGGAAAGAGCCCCTTCAATTCTCAGAACTACAGACTGTATCTTACAACGCTTTAAGTTTGGATTCATGCTTATTTTCAATGTCAGCTTAATTTCACCTAAAGAAAATTTTAAAAGTAGAACCTTTAATTTTCTCCATGTGGCACAGTGGAGAAACTAAGAACCGTTCTTCCTGAACTCATGAATGTTCCTGCTTTAAGAGTACGTATTATCATATGTGTTTTTTTTTTCATTTGACTTTAATTCACACTGGTCATTTTAACTCTAGGCTGCCTTTTCCACCTTCAGGTAATTCATTGTCTGTCTCTACTAGCCACATGGTGGCAGAGAGATAAATCTGTACCTTTCCCCACTTACAGCACCTCTAAACTAACAGTAAGCAAAGAATCAACGCTATGCATTCCAAATCTCAATTTTTTGGATTATCCACATTTTGGGTAATCGGTACCACTGATCTCCTCCATTAGCATGGATAATTGAGAATTCCTTGTATTTAACTTGACTTCTCTATAAAGGAGCCACAAAAATTTCTGGCCCTTAAAGCAGTTTCAATGAATGAAATTAATTAAGAGAAAGAATTTGAGGTCCTGGGATAAGAGTCATTGCAAAGTACTTCTAAATTGCAGTGCCATGGCTGGACAATATGCTTATTTCTTTGATCTGTCTTTTGGTTAACGAGATGATATGATTTTTTTAAGGCAATCATTCCATTCCGAAGCTTTGCTGACATCACAAACCATCAGGGCAAAGGATGGAAATAAGATACCCACTGCTCTCAGCTTCCTGTGACTGATTTCATGGAATGACCTTGCAGTTATTAAATATAGTCCAACCTGCAAACCTGCACTTTACTACCTCCGGCAGCCTGTTTTAAGTGATCATTCACCCCCCAACATTTCTGCTATAATCTGATGCTTAAAGATCAGTTAATGGAGGCAACCAATTTATCCTGGTCCCCGGGGTGGTCACCGAGAGGAGGTTTCACTGTTTCAATACAATTAAAAAATGCTTCCAGGGCTCAGTGAACTTGGTTATACAAGAAGGTTATGGCAACAAAGTCTGTTTTCTTTGGAAAATTGTTACTAAGCACTGACCTTAGTGAAGTATACAGCTTACTAAGAAGAATAAAAAGCCCAGATGCTAAGCACTCTGAACAGCAGGGCCAAATTCAAGCTAACACGGGGTATGAGTTAAAGCAAGGTATGCGTTGGAACCAAAAAGAAAAAATAGAAACTTTTCTCAGGAATGTGCATTTTGTGTACTGGGGTTTGTGTTGAAATAAAACTTCTATTTCCTTTTCTGACTTTGAAGTATGTTCTAGAGAAAATGCCTCAACATGGCTTTTGGGACAGTACTATAAAGCACAGGATAAGATTATGGGCAATAATATTTGGGAGAATTATGGTTAAAAAAAAAGGCAGTCAAATTATTTTGTTTGATGTTCAAATATCCACTAAATTCCTGGTACCTAGAGCTGAAAAAGCATGTTCCTTACTCCAAGCTCTATGTGACAGGCATATGTATGCGTAAGTATGTGTCTATGTATATATATATATATATATATATGCATATATACATACACATATTTGTATGTGTGTGTCTATAATATATAATACATGTTAAAGTATAATATATAACTGAGATTTTGTAAAATTCACACAACAAGGAAGTAAAAGAATCAATTTGATTGTTGCTTCAAATAGGATGAACATTTTTTTTTTCCTAAAGGTTCCTTGTGCACAACCTAAGGTTGATCATCTTTAACTGTTCGTTATCTTGCCTATAATGAGTGGTGGTCTGACACAGCGGATAAGGAACAATCCATAGTCTACTCTCCTAGGAGTTCCCTATAGCAGAGGTCTAGTCTCTATCTTCTATATACATAGAAATATGTATGTTCATGTATGTATGTATATGTGGGTGTATATAGCATATGTGTAAGTACTTGATATAATATAAAACAAATAATATAACATACAACTATATGTACATATATAATATATATTCACATGAATAAATGTATATACATAAAACCACATATATGTGTCAGAAGCCTGTAATTCTGTGATTTGTTGCTTTAGGGAAGTCCTATTTGGGGGGAAGAAAAACTTCTACCAATATATACCGGCAACTGTATAGTCTTTAGGGAGTTGCCTGGGGCACTGAAAAATTAAGTGACTTGCTCAGGATCATACAGCCAACATATTTTGAAAGGGAGGTCTGAACCCAGGTCTTCCTGGCTCCAAGATCAGCTCTCTATTCATTATGCCACACTACCTCTCAAGTATCTAATACAGATAAGATGATGAACATTTAAGATGGAACTAAGACGTTTGTTTCAACTTTAGGTTGTGACTAAAATTAGACTTAACAAGAATCTATAAAAGTGTCACATAGAGCCCCCAGAAACATGCGTGCTTTCCAGACATTTAGACAAATATGAAGCAGCACTGAAAATGGCTTTTCTGAAAAGATGGTCAATAGGAAAATCTAGCTCTTGGAACATCAACTCTTCTAGGTATAGAAATAATAATAAAAACAGAAACACTGTTGACTCCTTTTACCCTCAATAATATGCTTAAGATATTAAGTCAAGGCTATTTGTGATTCTTGCCTAGAGTAGGGAAGTCAGTGAAAAGCCCAAAATAAGCTCTACACTTAGATGAAAGATTAGAGGGTTGTTTTTATATTGCGATGACCATTGTTATATTTAGATTTAACAGGTTATAAAACAGTTCCCTTTTTAATTTAATTGGTGTCAAACTTTGAATCTCTTTTACTTTATTAAGATATCTCCAAAAGCACTTTCTATGTGAAGCCTTTCTCAGTTCCACTAGATCCTAATAACTTCTTCATCAAAATTACCTTGTACTTACTTTTTATATATTCTGTAGGTACTTATTTATGTATATGTTGCCTCCCCTGATAGAATGTATGCTTTATGAGTTCAGAGACTGGGCTATTTCCTTTGATCTAATTCTTGATGAAACACATTCCAATTTCTTTAATGCCAATCTTCTCCCCAATAATTAATGGAATAAGTAGATCTTGGCCTTCTTATACTTGATGACTTACATTTGAGAACTTACAAATAAGTGATGATCATAGGATCATATGGAAAGGACCAAAGATTCTATATAGCCAAAACTCCTAAGTTTATAGAATATGAAACTAATTTCCAGGGAAGTTGAATAATTCACTAAGGTTTTCTGCACTGCTCTCAACCTCCACAATGAATGCAATACCTTGATCTTACCTCCACAAGTGAGTGTTTCCACTTATGTGACTTCCTGATTTCACTTTGGAATCTTCATTTTTGTTGGCCATACTCATTTGTTTGGCTGCAGAAAAGTTGATTTCTGTCTAAAGAACCATAGGGATGTACCAGGTTTTCTAGTTCATACAAAAAATCAACATAATAGGAGGAAATAGTGAGATCAGAATAGTAACCAGGACCCTCCTGGGCCAAGCAGTAATTATAATTTCAATTCCTGAATGTCTTGGGCAGATAATCCTTAATGAGTTTCCAGCACAAAGGGATGACAAATCTTGCTTTTGGGAGCTCTGGAATCTACAGATTCCATGTGATCACTTCCATGTACTTTCCAACATCTAAGTCTTCTGCAGAGGAGTTGAGAGTATTTGTTGGTCTTCAATGTTTCCACAAACATCTTGAGTACCTCCTTGCTTAGCCCATAGCCTGCACCCCCATGCATGTAGCCCTATTTCATCTTGGGCTTGAATACAAAGTAAATGAGGTGGGCTAGATAGTGTCTGGAGATCACCCACTATAAATTGTATAGGAAGATGTAGGTATCACCATCAGCCTTTGTGAACTAATCTTCATCTTCCAGGAAGTGATCATGGAAATTCTAGAAGGCATCAAAATGTTCTTCCAGTGGATTTAGTCCCTGCCTTCTTTAGTTTCCAATTCCATCATGAAGAAGTCTCTTTTTTCCTCAGAGTTCATGAACAGTATCTCATTTCAGTACGTCCCCAAGTGGTCATGCTTGACCTTTTTTCTGGAGTTTCTGAGACCCCAGCAGAGAACCCTCACCTTCTGGTAGAACTGTTTGACCATGTGCTTGTTTTTATCTCTATGCTGACCAGAATCTGAAATGAAGTCCATCTGGCCTTCAGCATTACTGGGTAAGAGCCTTCTGAGTATCTCATGTATGAATCAGGGAGAACAAAATGCAAGATCTTGGACAGCTTCTCAAAGACTGTATGCAAAAGCTGGTAGCACAGAAAGGAGCTCATTAAAGAGTTACATATGAAGACAGATTGAGCAGCAAATGTGAGGCAAATTTTATAGAAGCTCTTCTGTAAGGGTATTAGCATCATCAAAGTTGTACGTGCTGGTACTGGCACTGGAAAAAGCCTTGATTCCTCCTTCTTAGTCCTTACCCTTGCTGTCTTCTCAGGAGACATCTCTCAGGCTGTTAAACCAAGTAGAATGAGTCAGAGGGCAGCATTAATGAAGGCCTGAGTACTGGATTCAGTCAAAACAACTGTGTTTAAATCCTGACTTGGCTACTACTGCATATATGAACTTGACAAATTCATGTCATCTCTCAGAGACAGTTTCCCCATCTGTAAAATAACAGATTGAACCAGATGTTTTTTCAGCCTCTTGCCACTCTAAATTTATGAGATTGTGAAATTTAAGATTAATTCAATAGGCTCAGTTCACTATATCTCATCTATATTGTTTTATACTCATTGAAAATTTTCTTCAAATGTGATTTTTCTAATGAGCTACAATGAATTTAACTGGTCAAAACTTTCATTTGCAACTTGATATATTAGAGTTGCACAGGTTCAATCATCATCTCTACTCAGATCTCCCAAATTTACATACCACACCATAATCTGTTTTTAGATTTTGAATTCTGAATTGTGATCTTTCTGCTGGACATTACTATTGATCACATATACTTTCAACATCTGATGATAACATGTCTAAAATGCATCATCTTTCTCTTAACACTGTCATTTATTCCTCCAAATTTTCTGTCCTCATTTTTTCTGTCAAGGACACCATCATCTTCCCATTCATCCAGAGTCATCTTTGGCTCTTCTGACTTCCTCACTTCCCACATTCAAGTAGTTGACAATCCTTTTTCAATCATCTATATCATCTTTTCCATCTATTCCTTCCATTTCATTGGCATATCCAGCACATCCTAGTTGAAGTCTTCGGTATTTCTCACCTAGACCATTTTAGTAATTCCCTAAGTGGGCTCCCTTCTTCTAGTCTCTCACTTCTCCAATACAGTTATCCCTTCCACATCATGACTTTTCCCATTGCAGTTTCAATATATCATGAATTGGCATAAAAAAATTAAATGAGAGCTTTTGGGGAGTTTTTCAGAAGCTACAGATGACACTTGAAGGCCAGCTAATGATCCAGAGAAGATTTAGAAATTTAGAAATGCACAAAATATATTTCTAACATTGTGTAATATAGCTTATGACCAAATACTTAACCCAATTTTTACAATAAGGTATAGAAGCACCACATAAAAGAAAAAGAAAAAATTCAGACTTCTCTGATATGGAAGGCCAAAAAATTTTATGCAGATTTTCCAGATCAAAAAGGCATCATGTCCCTAACCCCCAAGATGTGGAATGGATAACTGTATATTTTCCACATAGCTGCTGAACTTTACTAAACCCAGCTCTGACTCCTTAGCTCAGAAATTTTTGGTCAGTTCCTATTGTCTCTAGGATAATAAACCACAAACTATTCAACCTAACATTTAAGGCCTTCTATGGTCTGGCTTCCCCTTACCTTTCCAGTCTCTTTTAATGTTGCACTCTTTCACAAGCTTCACATTCCAACCAAACTATACTGAGTTGTTTCTTGAACTTTTCAACCCCAAGCTCCCTACAATCCTCTCCTCTCTAACTTTCAGAGTCCTTATCTTCTTTCCAGGTATTGCCTCCCCAGTGATTTTCCTTCTCCTGAGATCTAGCCTAGTTAATCCTCCCTCCTTCCTCAATTTACCTTGGAATTACCTATTTGAGCATGTGCTATATTCCCCACTCTCCCTACCTCAGGTGCTCTTTTGCCTGTCTCTCACAGGGGTTTGGTATGAATTGCATAAAACCTAAATTACATATAGTATTGATAATAATGGCTTGTATTAACATAACAAAAAAAGTTGGTTTACTAAATATTTTTCACAACAAATTTAAAATATGGAGAAATCAAGATTGAGAAAAAAGATGTGACTAGAGAAAGGTTACAGTACCCATCATAGGAATAGACAAGGATTAAAAATTAGTGTTCCTGGAAGCATTATCTGTATTAGTATCCATTAGATTAGGGGTAAAGAACCTGTAGTCTCTAGGCCAGATCTGGCCCTCTAGGTCCTCAAGCACTGCCCTTTGAATCCAAACTTCACAGAACAAATTGCCTCAGTAGAAGGATTTGTTGGGTAAAAGTTTGACTCATTCAAAAGGCAACACCCAAGGACCTAGAAGGCCACATATGGCCTGGAGGCTGCAAGTTCCCCAGCTCTGCACTAGATAATAGCCAGCCAACCAGCAACTGAGTCAGCAGACTTTAAGATGGCTTTGAGATAAAGTGCTTTCAAGAACTTTAGTTTAAAATGTTAACAATTCAATATATTGACTTCTAGTTGAAGGATATCAATATAGATGGATCCTACTGGCATCCCCCTCCGAAATCCTATCTTTGCCCCTTCCTCTTCCCAATTAATCTACTCAGTATTAGAATTCTAGCCCTAGGACCAAATTATCCTGACTGGTATGCCAGAGGGGAGAGAAATAGAGAGGCAGGATGTCAAATAAGGAAATTGTTATAATAATCTAGACAAGGAGTAATGAGATTCTGAACTAGGGTATATGTAATGGTACCAGATTATGAACCTGAAAATATGTGCCCAGCTGTGATATATCCTAAATCACATCGAGCCCATTGGGAGAGGAATTTGCTTAAAGAGAAGCTTGCTTAGGGGATACTTGCTTGTAGAAAGGGTTTTACACCTTTTGGTACTAAGCTAATTAGGCACTGAGTCATGGAGGCTTTGATGCCTTCTCCCTTTGAGAAGTATACTCTGAGTTGATATTTTCCTTTGGGGGCTCACTTATGAGAAGGATCTTATGATTCGCTGGCTGAGACTCTGAGTAGCCTTATGTTCTGATCCCTCCTGACTGCTGATATGTAAAGTTAATCTCCATCCAGTGGTGTATGTAAAGTGTATAATAATATTGCTTTGATTCAGGCAGTCAGAGCCCTATCTTTTGGTCTTTATGCTAATTTCTCTGCTTATATTTTCTCTGTTTGTATTTTCTCCATTTTCATAGTGTTAATCTTTCCCCTGAACTAGGGAATATAAAGTAAATTGTTGACCTCTTTAAAAGTTGCCTTTCCTTTAAGAAAAGCAGATTAAAGAAACTGTGCTAGTGGGCCATCCTGGGTGTGCTAGGGTATTTGCTGTTCCAGTCACTTCTTTATTCTGCATAACTCTGGAAGAGGGTTAGAAAACAAGTAGAAACTAAGCCAATTATAATAAATATTATTTAACACGTAAAAGTTTACTATTGATTTACATTTATTAATACAGTATGGCATTTTATGGGAACAAAATGATTCATATTCATATCTCATTGATTCTCATGGAATCTCAGGAATTTAGTAGTGCAAATATTTTTAATATTTTACTGTTTGGAACATCATGTCAATGGTATGTATAGCAATAGTAATAATAATAAATCATAGTAATAGTATTTATAGAGAACTTTTTTCAACCTATAGAATTTGAAGTTAAAACCATTGTGTTTGGTGGCTGTATTCTTTCTTAAAAAAAAAAAATATTAACCTTAAAAAAGCAAACTAAACATCCTCATTTCAGAAGCAGCCTCTTCCCGGAGTGATCTGTCATAGTCTACAGCAGTTAGAGCTGTGTCACAAAAAATGCGAAGAAAGACAAGGTGATTTCAACACAGGTGCCCTATGACATCACCATCATGCACATGTTACTCTTTTAAAACATGAGAGAATCATCTGCTTCCATTTTTCCATTGATAAAAACCTCATGTCAGTCTTGGAGTCTGATGATTTGAGCTTCATTTAGCTATAAACATGGAAAATGACAGACCATTCTGACCATACCCAAGAACTAGATGCCTGAGAAAACCCAAACCACTACATGCTGCTTTCTTTGGCCTCCATGGTAGTAAACAAGGCTTCATCTGTGCTTGGTTGGTATCTGACAGGCCACCTTGGAACCTTTTCAGAATGTGTGTTTCTCTAACAGTTCCATCTGTGGCCAGTTAACTGAGTTGGTTAGAGGCTGATGCTAATGAGGCCAAGACTGCGGCTTTGGCCAGTGAGAGTCCCTCTGTTCCATGGCCACAGGCTTCACCCTTCACCCCAGCCAGCTGTCCCAGAAACATGTGCCCTTGGTCACAAAGAGGACCGGGTGAGAATGTGCAGATGGATCAGTACAAATCTATCACCACTACTGGAGAAAACAATTCTGAGCACATGCCCCACTGACAGTAGGTTGGTTACATCAGCTTCTCACATGGGGAAACACAGCTATGCTTACTATTCATTTTGGCTTGGAAGAGAAGCCTTTGCAATACAATAGCCCCTATGAGATAACTGCATTGTTGTCTCTACCCATTGAGTCTTTCTTAGACCTCTTTCCATCCCAAATATAATATACCTTTCAAATGCAGTTTATGTCTTATAAGATCATTATTATGGTTTATTATTATAATAATTCAATGAGACTGGTTTTCTCTTTTGAGGTAAGGCACACACATTTTCCAGGAATTGAGAGGGAAAAGTTGTCCTGTTTCTTCCTTCCAACATCCCCTTCCCTCATTTGCAATGAAATGGGACTGTAAACAGAAAGCTTCCTGGCTCTTAAATTCAACAGTGACAAGCATTTAACAAACACCTATGATGTGCCAGGTAGCAGGCTAGGACCACAGGATACAAAGTCAAAAATTAAACAGTTCATGCCCTCAGAGAGTATATATTCTCTGCATCTGCTGCTTTGCCTTCTTTCAACTACATTGAAAAAGATACTACTATGATAAACTCATCACTTCTAATCTCACCACCATGCTGCTAACTCAAGCCTTGACTGTCATCACCTCTATCAGGCCTCTTATTGGAGAGCTGGAGGGGGAAGTAACAAACTCTTCCTAATGGCTTCCCTTATAGACACTGGACCCTCAGATGATTCCATTTTATACCTGCTCCTCTTCTTGGTTTAAACTTCACAGAACAGGATGCCCAAGAAATAGGTACCACTTGATTTCTCCTTCCTGCTCTGTGCCCCCCACTTTCCTCTCTCCTTTTATATCTTGTATACTCCCCCATTAGATTTAACTGCCTTTCTTTTATTAATTGTATCCCCAGCTCTTAGCACAGTATCTGGCCTAGTAGGTGCTTAATAAATTGATTGGATTAGATAGGAGGAAGCAATACGTACACAGATTATATACAATAAATATAACATATTTTCTTCTACACACACAGCAATTACCACATACGAAGGAAACAAATGCAAAGTGATTTCAAGGAATGCAAAGGAACACTAATAAATGGAGGCAAGGTCTCTTGAAATATGTAGCTTTTTAGCTGGATGTCTTGAAGGGCATTAGTTACCAATCAAGTACTTCAGGGTATCTCTAAGAATATGTTAGTAAATACTTTACTACCAATTCTTTTTTTAAATATGCATACTTTAAAATTTAAATGCATTATCAACGTTCCCCATCACCTAGACCTTTCCAATCAACAAAACAATAAACCAAACTAATTAGCGCTGCTTATTTCCAAGGCTTAAATACTCACACTGAAAATTTAACAATTGCCTCACCCCAACAGGTGAAAATTGCTTCTTCTATACCCTTGAAAATCTCCCTCTCCAAGGGTTACAAACACTGGACTATGATCTTGCCTCTGTTTCTGTCTACAGACCTTCAGAACAATACTATTCAGAAATAGGGAGAATGAGCAATTCATTCCCTGGTTGGTCCAAATGAAGCCTGGAAGAGAGGCATACTGCAGCTAAAAGAGATTCTCTGTCTCTGTCTCTGACAGACAGATGCATGTATGCTTATTTGAAAAATAAAAGTATGAAAATTAGATGAATGGGATTTTCAAAATTAAATTGTGACCCCACCATATGGCATCAAAATGACCATGAAATTGTCCTGGTCAAATTCTTCCTTTTTTTAAAATACAATCATCTTTGTCCACTGGTATAGATATGAATCCTCCCCTACCCCTCAAGAAGATTGGATTATCCTTACTCACTATTCTAGAAGAAAAGAAGTGGCCTTAGATTAGGCAATTATTCATAAAGGAATTTGCTTCGATTTCTTTTGAAATGTTCTAAGATTTCATTTTATAAGAGGTGAGAAAATCCCATTACATGTTTGTCTGCTATTATGGCAGAGCGCATCCAAAAAGGATGTTGCTTAGATTTCTCTGGACTAAACTTTCCAGTTTGACACAACAGGGGAAACTTGAGCAACAGTAAACTGAGGAAAGAAGATATGGGTGGAATAATGTGCCTTTGGCTAGCTCTACAGCTTGCTGCACCAGGAGTATCAGTTTGCACCTTTTGTAACCCAGTGAAAGTTTCAGTTCTAGGTGAAATGGCTCCTTCCAAATATAGAACAGGCTAATCAAACTGATGTTTCTGTTCTGGTTCAATCAGTTCCCCATCGGTTTTATTCATCCCTGAATCAAATGATGCTTCATGGTGGTAAATATGCTTTTTTTCTTGGTGCACATTGGTATCCCATGAAAAGAACTACTGTATGTTTGTACTCATTTGCTTTCATGCTGGAACATGGGTAGAATGCCATTGTTTGTATCTTTCCTTGAGGTGGCATGTTATAGGTGAAATATATTCACATTATGATATTTGGAATTAGGCCACCTTGATATTTCCCAATGGTCTTCAATTATGCAGCCTGTACTCTAGCCATGTCCTCAAGTACAAATTATTAGCCCATCAGGTTGACAAAGGCAGCAAAAAACAAGATGGGCACACTAGGGAATATTAGTGGAATTGGTCTAACAATTCTGAAAAAACTATTTGGAATTACACTTTTTAAAAAGTAAATAAACTATTGCCTAGTTATGTTCAAACAATGCCACCTCTACTGTGGCAATTCTCATTCAAACACAACTCATACTCAGTCCTTGGGGCATTGGATTCTGATAAGCTTTCAACTCCTCTTTCCTGAAACCATATCATAATGCCATTCCCAATCTTTTCAAACTATGCCATAGCAGCAGTAGCCTGTTCTCTCCTCTTGGTTTCTTTTCTATTTTTGCTTTATATTCTATCTTCCTGTGTTACAATATAAGCTCCTTAAATTCAGAGACTGTTATAGTAAGCGTTTCATAAGTATTTTTTCCTTCATTCATTTATACATTTTGACCCAGCAATAAAACTATAGAGATTTCATATGTAAGAAAAATATCTTAGGATCATTTTTTTTTTGAAGTAGCAAAGAACTGGAGGGAAGACGGTTGGCCATCAATTGTGGTTGACCAAATTATTGTGTATGACTATAAGTGAATATTATTACACTCCAAAAAAAAAATGATGAATATGAAGCATTGAAAGAAACTTGGTAAAACTTATATGAACCGGTACAGAATGAAATAAACAGAGCCAAGAGAATTATTTACATGAAGAAAACATTTAAAGACATCAGAACTATGGCCAATCTGATCAATAACAATAAAAGACCAAGGGTGAAACATCACTAGACATGCCTTCTACCTCTCTTCAAAGAGGTGGTATATTATAGATGCTGAATTTTAAAAAATACATTTTTTATATAGGCCAACATTGATTTGTTTTGATTAACTTATTTTGATTATGAAAGACTATTCTCTTGGGGGGAGGAGGAGAAACACCAATTTATTATTTAAGAATATCAATAAATTAGAAAAAAAGAAAATCAAGGCAGTGAGTTTATCAGGATAGGAAGGAAAAATGCTTACTCATGTAATGTTCTACTCATACAGATTCATCAGAATCTCTTTTCTGGCATTTAGGATACAGATCACAATGCATCGTTTGGAACTAGTATACTATTAAAAAATATCATAGCTTTTGCTAAAGTTCTAAGAAATAATAGAAATATTACTTGGAATTTTCAATTAAGGTGGCAACTTGAATGATAATAGATAAGTTCCCTTCTCCATATTCCAGAAAGGGTCTAATAAAGTGCTAGGAGGAAAATTACAAAGAAAATTAAAGATGAACAGCAAACAAAAATATTTATCCAGTCTACCTCTATCTGCTGGGGGCTAAAGTCAAAGGAGTCTAGCTCTGATCTATGAGAGCAGGGGGCAGCATCTCCCTTAAGGTTCCTGCACAAAGAAACAGGAATGAACACAGGCATTTGGTTGGGGCCTTTTAAGAGGCCTGAAGCCAGGACTCAGATTCATAATGCCCAGGAAGCCTATATCAGGGACACATCAGAAAACAGGGAAATTTAACCCCTAGGGAGTCATAGTACCAGAAAGTAGAGGCCTGAGATCAGTACTCCATAAGAGCTATCACAAAAAAGCAAGGTTAATCCAGCATCCATGAAGGCTTGGCATTGAGGCTTTTTGGGAAGACCTTGGGAATTAACAGTTCTTATTTTTTTACTTCTCTTAGGGTCATAGAAGGGGATGAAGTTAGTTCAGAGCTGGGATTTGCACAAGGAGACAGAGAAGGGTTAAGGGCAAAACCAACATTGATTAGGACTCAGCGTGCTCACCCATTGTAGAACTATAGTAGTATTAAGGTGAATCAGAATCTACTCACCTCATCCATGGAATCTGACCCTAGCAGAAAGTAGCAATCCAGAACTGAGGCTAGAGATAAAGTAGCAAGAAGAAAATGCTAAACACAGTGAGAAAGCACTATGAAGTAATAGCTAAAATTAGTCAAATGCACAATGATAGTCATAATTCCTAACATTTTAATGGAATTATGTTTTCAAAGAATTGTACATAATAGATATGATTACAAAATTAAATTATAAGTGAAAAGTAGGGAAAAATGAAAGGAGAATAAATAACTTTGAAGAGAAAGTGGGAAGCTTTACTTTAATAGTGAACTCCGAAAAATAGGATGTGACAGAGAAAACTTTAAGATTACAAGATACAACAACAAAAATTAGAATAAAGTCAAAAGATTAATAATGAAATAAAAGGAGATTTTTTTTTACTATTTAAAAAAAATGACATGGAAAAAAGATCCAGGAGAGCAAATTTAAGAATTATCTAACTTCTTGAACAATATGACAAAACAAAAATCTTAAAAAGTCCTATGTTTAAAGAAAAAAAAAACCTGTCAGAACTTTTAGAACTAGTCAAAGTAAAAATAGGAAGAATTCAATAGTTATCTGCTGAAAGTAAAGACAAGCTTTGAAAATACACAAGAATATTATAGTAACAATCTAGAGCTTTTTTGTCCAAGAAAAAAAATATATATAGCAAATAGCCATAATAATCTTTAATTACAATGGAATCCCAAAAGGCTTATTTAAATTTATGTTGCTATGACAATAGGAAGTATTTATGTAGTTTTTTAAGGTTTTCAAGACACTTTATACATATTATCTCATTTTATCCTTACAACGGCCCTGGAAGGTAAGTGCTATTATTATTCCCATTTTACAGTTTAGGAAATTAAGACAGGCAGAGTAAGTGACTTGCCTAGAGACAAACAGATATTAACTGTCTGGAGCTAGATTTGACTTGGCATATGATATTCCAAAAGATGAAAGAAAAAGGCATACACCCGAGAATAATTTGTTTAGTTTTGTTAAATTCAATTTTATTTTCAGCTTCTAATTTTCTCTCTTGTCTCTCCCTCACCCCAATGAGAAAGCAAGGAAAAAATAACTTTTACAAAGATGTAGTTATACAAAACAAATATTCATGTTAGCCATATCTAACACTCCCCCCTCCCATATACCTCAACCTTCACAATGAGTCCATCACCTATCTCAAGAAAAATAAAGGTTAAATGACTTGCCTAAGATCACAAGGCCAGAAAGTGTCTGAAGCCAGATTTTACCTAACAGCCTCAGGGACCTTATAGTCTACTGGAGAAGATAAAATGCAAACTCCTTCCCAGTGCAAATCAGAAGTACCTTCGATGGAAATAGCTCAGGGACAGAGCCAAGATGGCCAAGTAGAAGCAGAGACCTGATAGAGCTCTCCCCTCAAACCCTTCAAAAAACCTGTAAAAAAATGACTTTAAACAAACTTCTAGAGCAGCAGAAGCCACAAAATGATAGACTGAAGCAAATTGCCAACCCAAACAATTTGGAAGGTTGACAGGAAGGGTCTATCACACAGGGCTGGGAGCAAAGCACAGTTTGGGTTGGGGATGGACAGAGCAACAGATGGCAGGAGCAGGCTTTAGGGGACTAAACAGGCTGCTACCAATTCCAGAATTATCAACCCACAGATGCTTAAGACAACCGCAAAAGTCAGTGGGAAGGATCTCTCACCTGACTGAGAGGGGAGTATGGACAGGCCCCAGGCCATCCCAGGGCAGCTGCAGCCACTGCTGTAGTAGGGAATTTGAAAAAGGGGAGTGTTGGGGATGTGAAGACAATGGACATATTGGAAATAATTTGGGTATGTTGAATTTAATATAAGAATATCCAGTTTGAGATGTTTAGCATGCAATTATTGATATGAGACTGAAGGAAAGGTTTTAAAGCCACATAAAAAGATATGAGAATCACCTGCGTAGAGATAATACTTAAATGAATGGATAATAAGATCACTGGTAGAGATGGTATAGAGGAAGAAGAGGGCCTAAAATAAACCCTTGGGAGGATATTCAGATAATCCTATTGACTCTTCCAAATCAAAAGCCTAATGTGGTAAAGGTAGATAGCTAAATTTTTGTTCCCAATGGTAATGCAATAGAGTGCCAAGCCTAGAATCAGGAAGAGTCATCCTCTGTAAGTTCAAATGTGCTGAGACACTTACAGGCTGTGTGACCCTGGGCAATTCGTTTGCCTCAGTTTGCCTCAGTTTTCTCATCTGTAAAATGATTTGGAGAAGGAAATGTCAAACCACTCTAATATCTTTGCCAAAAAAACTCCAAATGGGGTCACAAAATATGGATAAGACAGAATATTACAATTATGTTGATCAGAGTTCCTAAGTCTTTAAAAGGTGTTTTTCTTTACAAATTGTTGTTGTTGTAGATTTTTTAAGATAAGAAAGAAAAGAGAAGGGAAAAGAAACAAATGGGTGGGGTGGGGTGGGGGGAGAAGTAGAAGGAACTTACTATTTTCCAGCAATTAATTAGCACAGAAAAACATACAAGTATGTAAGAGGCATGGAGAAACTCAGCACTTGTCATATATACATACTATATATATGTACATATATTTATATATACATACATGCATATATATATGTCTATGTCATTTATATATACATGAATACACAAAGGAAGCATTTGGTATATAAATTCAATGAGGAAAATTGGTGGAGGGGATGTGAAAGGAGGGAAATGTTAGGTATAAGATAGTCACAAATAAAACAAACTTTAAATTATAAAGGGACTTCAAAAGAAAAAAAAAATTTAAGGACCTGTGATCCAGTTTGGACTACATGAAATGTGAGGTGCAGAGGAGTGACATCAGATCATGTCAATTAAAAGTTCCTAGTACTGATCACATTACTTTTCTTTTACCACATTTTTTTTTCTGTAAAGTGGAAATCAAAGAAAAGAAGATGTGTAAGAGGATATTATACCTAATTAGTAATCACAATTGTGATTGTGAATGGTATGAACTCATCCATAAACAAAGGAAGGTAGGAAAGTAGATTAGAAAATAAAATCCAATAATATGCTGTTATGTTAATAACATAATATGCTAATATTCAAGCATCCTTGAATCATAAAAAATCACAGTTAAGATGCAGAGATAGAGTAAAATGTATTATACTTTTAGCAAATTTTAAAAGGAGATAATCATAATTTCAGACCAGGTAAAAATAATACTAAACCTACTAAAAAGAGATAATCAAGGAAACTACAATATTCTAAGAGGCACCATAGATAATGAAATAATACTAAAGCTAAATGTATATGTACCAAATGACATAACATGTAAGTACTTAAAAGAAAAGTTACTCAAACTGCAGGAAAAAAATAGCAAAATTAAGATAGGTGATCACCTCACCTCAGGCATTCTCTTTCAGAATGAGACAACCCTAACAAAAAAAATAAATAAGAAAAAAAGTTAAGGATCTGAATATAATTTTTGAAAATACAATTTGGAAAGTTCTCCGGTGATTACTAAATTACACCAGAAAGGAAGAATCCTGTTTCTCAGATGTACATGGTACCATTTCAAAAAATGAACAGGTCCTAGGCTAATAGTAAGCAAACTATGTCCCAACGGGCCAAATACAATCTACTACCTGCTTTTGTATGGCTCATGAGCTAATAGTTTTGTTGTATTTAAAAATGTAAAAACAATTCCTCACTCATGACCCATACAGAAAGGAGATGACAGGTGAGTTTTGAGCCTTGGGCTCTAGTTTGCCCACTGCTATTCTAGACCATAAATGCATCAGAAACAAATGCAAGGAAATGGAAATATTAAGTTATCCATTAATTACCACGATGCAATAAAAACTGATAATATAAAAATGAAAAAAAAAGAATTCAATAAATGAGAAGGAAATAAAGCATGCCAAAAATTATTTTACACAATATATGCCAGCAAATATAGTAAGGTGGATGCACTGATATTTGTTTTATTTTAAGGCATATGTTATTCAGTTTACTGAAATAAGAAATAGTAAAATTAACTCATATTCACAAAAATAAACTGAATAATGGATAAATTAAAATAAAACAGGACTAGATTTTTTTGCAAGTTAATTCTATCAGTTTGAGAATACAACTCAAATTTTTACATAATGTTTTGTTTGTAAAATTATATTCTTCCTATTAGATAAATATCTAGACCTAGATAGGGAAAAAAAGTCATAAAAATAAAATTATAGATCACTATCTCTAATGAATATTCAAATTAAATATTAGCAAAAGAGGCTATAGCAAAATATTAAAAAAAAAAGAAAGATTGTATACTATGATCTGATTGGGTTTATAGCACCACTTTTTATTGGAAATGACATGTGTACTCATCAGTGAAGGAATGTATAAATAAATTGTGGTAAATTAACATAATGGGATATTATTACAATATAAGAAATTATTAAAGAGATGGCTTCAAAGAAACTTGAGATGACTTGTATGAACAGATGCAGAGTGAAATTAGTGAAATCAGGAAAACTATTTTTCCAGTGACTTCAACACGTTAAATGACAACTTTTTAAGAATTCTGATCAATGCAGTGATAACTACTTTTTTTGAAGACTAGTATATTTTCAAAAAGAGAAGATGGAAGTGTAAAAAAGGAGTGGACTGGAGCTCAATCCAAGAAGAACCAGCAACTGATGACAGATAGTTGACACTCATTAGTGAGAGCATGCCTACTTTTTCATTGCTTGATATAGCCAATAAATTACATGGACATTAACAGTGAATTCTGTCTAACCCCATCAATTCAAAATAGGGAACTGAGAAAGAAGAAGTTAGATTATGGGGAAAATTTTCCCAGATTTTGTTTTAAGATGGGAATTGAGCTGATTATAAAGTTTTTGTAATTTTTAGTAATATTTTTCTGGTCTGATTTTTAACCCAGGAAGAGGAAATTTATAAGGGGATGAAGCAATACCAGATTGTAGTGGGGAAGGGTTTATTTTGCTTGTCCCTACACGAATTTTGCACAGCCGAGCATCACAGTTTCATAACCTATGAATCTCCACATTCAGAATGGGGTCTACTATTGAGGTTCCTCTTAATTTTACTATTTTATGAAAGCTGCCATTATTAATAAGACAGAGTAAGAGTTTAAAAAAATATTACTTTTTAAAATAAGTTCTAAGTTGGTTTTAAACCAGTTCTAAATTAATTCTTTCATATGACAGAAAGCAGAAAAAAAGTCTCTTCCCTCTTATCTTTGATAATCCTTCAAATTATTTTTTTAATTTAATATTTTATTTTTCCTAATTATATATAGAAACAATTTTAACCATTCATTTTTTAAAATTTCGAGTTCTAAATTCTCTCCCTCTCACATGTTATCCATGAGACAGCGCAAGTAGCTATATAGGTTATATATATATATAGACACACACAGTCATGCAAAATATATTTCCATATTAGCCATGTTGTGAAAGAAAGCACAAACTAAAAACAACCAAGAAAAATAACGTTAGAAAAAAAGTATGTTTTTATCTGTATTCAGACTTCATAAGTTCTTTTGCTGGGTGTGGATAGCATTTTTCATCATAAATCCTTTGAAATTGCCCTAGATCATTGTATTGATGAGAAAAGCTAAGTCATTTACAGTTGATCATTGCATAATATTGCTGTTACTGTGTACAATTCATTTCTGCTCATTTCAATTTGCATCAGTTCATGTGAGCCTTTCCAGGTTTTTCTGAAAGCATTCTGCTTTTAATTTCTTATTGCACAAAGGTATTACACAATAATCATATACCACAACTTGTTCAACCATTCCCCAGTTAATGAGTATCTCTTCAATTTCCAATTCTTTGCCATCATAGAAAGAACTACTATAAATATTTTTGTACATGATTTCCTCTCCCCTTTTAATCTCTTTTGGATACATACCTAGTAGTGGTGTTGCTTGGCCAAAGAGTATTCACAATTTTATAATCTTTGGGACATAGTTCCAAATTGTACTCTGGAATTGCCAAATCAATTCAGATTTTTTGCCTTCTTTACCAAACTATTGATTATTTTTTCATGATTTTCTTGCAACACTTTGATTTCTTTTCCCAATTTTTTCCTCTTCCTCTTTAATTCAACTTTTCAAAATTACTTTTGAGCTCTAGCAGAAACTGGGGGAGGGGGCAGGTCTGAGACCAACTGACAGTTTTCTTTGAGGCTTTGGGTGTAGCAGTTTTGATTTTCTTGTCTTCTGAGATTACATTTCTATATTCCTTCTCACCATAGTAAGTTTTTATGATCAGGTTCTTTTTTTCGTTTTAGTTTAGTTGTTTTTTTTTCATTTTCCAACCTATTTCTTTGCTTTAACTTTATGTTAAAGTTAAGCTCTATTTCTGGGATGGAGAAGACACTGTTCCAAGCTTTAGGATTTTTGTATAGCTTTTTGCAGAGCTAGTTCTGGATGGTCTGTAAGTTTTCAGTTCTTCCAAGGCGATAAGATCTGAGGAGGGAAATGATCTTTACTCTCCTGCCCTATGCTCTGGTCCATGAATGACCACAAGTACTCTTTTCTACCTGGGTATTGTAACCAAGGTCTCTATTTCTCTGTTTCACAAACTCTGGTGTGGTAGTGTTCCTTGCCTTGGGCCTGTATTAGAGGACTGGCACTTGGATCCAAATATAAGCAATGTAGCAGAGTTCTACACCCAGTGCCAGCAAAAGGCCCCCTATAATATCCTTCTGACCAGTTGTGTGACCCCCTTAACATCTGTGGACTGAGAGCTCCAAAAGCCAATACTACAGATTCAGTTGACCCCAGGGCCTGCTGTTGTCTTGTCAGGGCACTGCCTACAATGAGCTGCTCTCTACTCTCAACAAAAACTTTGCAACAAAACTGGATACAACAAAACTTTCCTGCTAACCTTTTAAGTTGTCTTTGACTGGTAAATTGTCTTGCTTCATTCTTTTGAGAATTCTATTGCTCCAGAATTCACTTGGAGGTGTCAAATTCTTTGGAGGGGAATTTGGAAAAGTTCTGGTGACTTTCTACCTTTCCTCTGCTATCTTGCCTCTGACCCTAGTCCTTCATTTGAGGATAATTATCACATCTCACTAAATTAAATAGCCCCATTCTTTTCTATTGATCCTTATAACATGGTTTCTAACCCCTCAATATCTTGGTTGTCTTCTTTTGGATACTTCTATAGTGTTAATGTCCTTCCTAAAATGTAGTCCACATTTCAAAATAAGTGAGGAGATAGTCAAACTGACTCTGTTACCCTGAGTGGTTGAAGTAATCAGAATCAGAAAAACTATATACTGAATTATTGAAGGAAATAACAGGTGTGACTATTGAGCCATTATCTTTGAGAATTATGACATATGAGAGAAGTGTTTAAAGCTTAGAAAAGTTCCAATATCCAAAAAACAGGGTGGGGTAGGGGAAGAGTTTGAAAACAAGAAAACAATGAGTTTGCTGTTGTTACTCAATTGCGTCTCACTCTTTATGATCCTATTTGGTGTTTCCTTGGCAAAGACAATAGAGTAGTTTGCCATACCCTTCTTCAGATCATTTTACAGATAAGGAAACTGAGCAAACAGGGTTAAGTGATGCATCCAGGGTTACACAGCTAGTAAGTGTTTGAGGCCAGATTTGAACTCATGAAGATGAATCTTCCTGACTCTAGGGTCAGTGCTCTATCCATTTCACCACTTGGCTGCCCAAGTAGGCTTCTTTTCTTGGTAAGTTTCTAAAACACATTATTAAAAGGAAGGTTGTAAGCTTTTAGAAAAGAAAGCAGTGATCACTAAAAACCAGTAGGACTTTTTCAAGAAAAATTCATACCAGACTTAAGCTCATTTTCTTTTTTGACAGGGCAGTTAAGCCTGTAGATCACAGAATGACTGTAATCCTAATACATTTAGATTTCAGCAGAGCATTTAACAAAGTCCCCCATTCTGTGAGACTGATTTGGCTAAATTAAGTGTTTACTCAGGAGGATTTGGATTTGGAATTCAATACTTATATCACTGACTTAAATGAAAACGTACATGGCATGTTTGTCAAGTTTGGAGATGACACAAAGCTTGGCAGGCTAGCAAACATTGAATGATAGCATCCAGGTCCCAAAATACCTCATCAAACAAAAGTGATGGGGCAAATTGAATAAAATTAAATTCAATAAATAGATGAACAAGGAAATGGAGAATTCACTGAGCGTTTACTATGTGCCAGCCACTATGAATAGTGACACACATAGTTCTATACTAGAGTTTTAAGGTAAATGTTTAAAGTATAGGAAGAGAGATGGTGTATAGCTAGACATTAATATTTCTTGTAAAAAACAATCGGGAAATTTTAGGGTTCAATATGATTCAACAATGACATGACAACCAAAAAAAAAAGTTAGTATTATCATAAGCTGTATTAAGAGAGGAATTACAGCACTTCCATTATATATTACAGTGGTCAGGTTACAAAGGGGTAATAATGTTCAGTTACAGGCCATAGATTTTAGGAAAGATATAAATGAGTTAGAATGGTTTCAGAAGATGACAACTGGGATGGTGAGAAGATTAAATAGGAACTGACATGTGGACTGGATCTGGAATTTAATTTGCATATGGCTTCCCTACATCAAGATGTTCCATCTGCTAATGAAACTTGGCACCATATTCACAATACATAGGTCTTAGAAATGCCTAGAGCTCTGAGAAATGAAATGGTTTGTCCAGGTCAAGCAACAAGCACATGTCAGGGATGGGACTTGAACTCATGTCTTCCTGGCTTTCAGGCCAGGTATCTATCCACTACACCAAGACTAGCTAGTCTCAGGATCCCTTTAACTTTTAAAAATTATTGAGGAATCCAAAGACTTTATGTTTATGTAGGCTATAGCTATCAGTATTTGCAACATTAGAAATTAAAACATCTTTGTATTATTACGAAAATAATTTTGACCTCATGGACCTTCTAGAGCACCTTAGGACCAGTAAACACTTTACTTTATCATGTTATCTTGTCTTCAACACCTTATCATATGTGAACAAGTTAAAGGAAATTGGGATATTTAGCCTGAAGAGGAGAGGAAACTTTGGGGGTACATGAAAATTCTGTTTGAGTAATTCTGTATGGAAGAGATTAGATCTTCTCTGCTTGTCCTTGTGAGGCAGTACTAGGAACAATGTAAAAGAAAGTTGCAGAGAGACAGATTTAGGCCTGATATAAGGAAAAACTTTCTAACAACTGGAGATATTCAAAATTGGACGAGGCTCCCTCTTGTTGAAGATATAGAATCAGAGGCTAGATAAACAGTTGAGGATGCTGAAAAAGATTCTCATTCGGGTTCACTTTGGAGTATGTGGCCTTAGAGCCCTTCTGGCTCTGAGATTGAATAGCTCTGTGATTCTGTTTTGGTTTGTTGGGATTTTTGTATCTTGACTGCCATCCAACATGTTTGCATCATCTGGAACTCTGATAAGCATTCCATCTATAACTTCATCCAAATCATTCATTAAGACAAAGTTGAACAAAACAGGGCCAGAATACTGTTCCCTAAAACAATTTATGAGAGACATCCCTCCAAGCTAACAGTGAGCCCTTACTGACAACTCTTTGGATCAGTCTTTCAACCAGTTCTGAGCTCACCTAATTATACTACCATCTAGTTCAAATTTCTTCCTCTTAACTACAAAGCAACATGAGGGACTATCTTACATGGTTTGTTGAAATCTAGATATACTCTGAGAACATCACTGACTTTATATAAACTTTGTGAATTATATATACTATGTAGCAAATTTGTATAACATTATCAATGTTTTTCCTCCTTAAATCCTTACCCAAATGTTTACCAGTTACCCCCTCATCTTCCATCCTTCAGTCACATACACATATACCTTTATACACACATGTATATATATACATATATATACACATATACATACATGGACATATTGCACGCACACACACACACACACACATATATAAGATTTAAATATGCAATGCTATTTTATGACCATTCCATTTGAAATTATTGCCTTTGAACAAAATATACCCTTTGATTGACACAGTGTTGCCATGAGTTGTATCCCACAAAGTATCTATGAATTCATAATAACCTACTTTTGTTAAAATATCTGGTTCTTTTGTTAATCCTGTGTGTTTATTATCAGCACTCTCAGTGCATAGATACATAAATAGTCATCTGAGGCCATGAATATTGATTACGTCTGTCTTCCTTGCTGTTATCTCCGTGAATCCGTGATAGTTACATTGCTACATGGTCTTTTACAATTTCTGTTTCCGCAGTCTTTTTATGTTTTGTCTCCAATCTAGGAAGCAGCTATAGGGAGGGAGGTAGATAAAGGGCCAGGCCTGGAGTCAAGAAGCTCTGAGTTCAAATCCTAAGTTCAGACACTTGCTAGCTGTATGACCCTGAACAAGTCACTTAACTTTTGTTTGCCTCAGTTTCTCATTTGTAAAATTATCTGCAAAAGGAAATGGCAAACCACGTCAGTATTTTGACCAGAAAATCCCAAATGGGGTCACAAAGAGTCAGACATGACTGAAATGATTAAGTAACGATAGCAACAACTTTAACATAACTCCTTTTGATAACCAATCAATGGGAACATTATTCTCTCCAATAAACCAAAGAATAAAAAGACTTTTCTCCCTTTATTTCATTTTTTCCCCCAGTGGAGAAAGCAGTGTATACTCAGTATATACATAATTGTTGATTTCCTGCAGAAAAATTTTGGGTCATTGGAAGAGTTCCCTTGTTTTCCATGCCTGCTAAAATTAGCATCCTTAGTTTTTTGAAGTTCTTTTTCATTTATTCTTTAAAGCCCTGTTCACATTTCAGATGATCCATTAAACCTTTCTTGACTATCCCATTCAGATCTGATTTTTCCAGTCTCAGAACTCCTATATCTCTTATTGATTATCCCATTATTTTTGGGGGGGGATACCTTGATTTTTTGATATACATATACACACATACATATATACCTATATAAATATACATACATACATTTTTTCATTTATATGAAAAATTAAATTGGAGACATGCCTGTGTCTATCTATTATCCATCCATCTATATGTATGTGTATGCATATGTGTGTGTAAACTGTAGACTTTCAGAGCAAAGGGATTATATTTAAAGGAAACTAATTTTAAAGAGTCATTGAAACTCATTCTCAAACAGCATAATAAATATAGGTTATGGAAAATAATCACAGGTGAGTGGTTCCCTTAGTGTGCATTTATAAGAAATAGAGGTATTCTTCTGGAACAAATCTTTCAGGCTAATATCAACCCCAAAATTCAGCATTATAAATTGTGATAGATAATGGCTAGAATTTATAATTAAAGGATAAATTTGTTATATACTCAATATAGAAAGAATTGATGGGCCTGATTTCTTAGCTATACATAAATAGATCATGATAAATAATTTAGAGCTAAAATTGACCTTAGCCATCATCTTAGTCAAGCAAAATTCATCCTTGAATTGTGGCATCATTAAAAATTGATAGTTTGAAAATTATTTGCTGTAATGTTAATTAGAGTTAAAGATCTTCCCCACCCTTTTATAAGTATCACCTAGAACCCATTAAAGGAAGCTTGATTAGGGAAGGCTTGGTTTGTAGGAATATCCACACCTTTAGTTAATCAATGAGGGACTGGGTCATGAGGGTCTTGCAAAGTGTATATATACTCTGAGATGAAATTTTGCTTTGAGGGCTTGGAAAAAGGTTTGTATGTCAGGTGAGACGATGAGTAGCTGTGCCCCCCTCCCCACTCCTGCCTCCACCCTTTGAAAACTCAGATGTTGGTGCTTCTCTTTCTGTTAACTATGTATCCATGTAATGGTCAGACAATTTGATCTGTCTGTTGATCTGTTATGTATGTATTGCTTATGGTCAGACAGTTAGAAGCCCTATCAGTTGGTCTTTATTTCCCTGCTTGTATTGTCTCTGTTGGTGAATGTAATTAAAGTAGATTGCTGACCTCTTAAAAGTTGCTTTCCTTTTAGAAAAGCAGATCTAAGACCTTGTACAGCAGGCCCTCCTGTGTGTATTGGGGTGCTTGCTGTTATACTTGCTGAAATCATATCCTTGTGGCCAGAAAGAATCGGATAGAGAGATTCAGATTTAGGGGGTTATGGAATTTGGAAATTCCATGGATTTTGTTAAAATGTATCATATAACATCTAAAAAAATCATGCCATTTGTAGGGGAAAACTGAAGGAATATTGTGGCATAAATCTGATTCCTCTCTGCTATCAGGTTGTTTTTCCTTTTCTTTCATTTCCTCTCCTCTCCTTTCCCTCTCCCTTCTCCTTTCTCCTCTCCTTTTTTTTTTTCATTTTCTCTTCTCTTTCCTCTCCTCTTTTTTTTATTTTCTATACTTCTGTATAATTTATGATATTTTTCTTTAATTCTTTCTAAATTTCTGTATTTTAATTTCTTTCTTTTCCTCTTACCTTTCCCTTTCCTTTGTTTCTTTTTCTCCCTTTTTCTGTCCTTTTCTTCTTTTTTCAAAGAAGGCACTTACAGGGTCAAAATATCAGATTTTATATTTTACATTTGGCATTTACTATTTTTATTTTCATTCAGTAATACAAAAATGAATTATACTGAGTTCACCATTGTAGAGGCTATGTATGTTTAAATGTAAAGCCAATATATTTGGAATTTGGAATTTCTGGTAGAAGGCATGAGAGTCAGGGTACTTTGGCATGGTATTGCAATACTTCTAGTCTATAGGCTGATGTTTTAAGTGAATTATTAGGCACTTATTACAATGGATATGTTAGTTTGGGGAGCAGTGCAGTTGTCAAAACTCAGACTGCAAAAAAAAAAAAAATTCTGGCACATGAACTTCTGTGGCAAGCTTTGTTACACAGTATAGCCTCTTGGGACTTTTCCAGGGCATCAATTTAAAAACATGTGCTTTTCATTTCTATATGTTCCGTTCCCCTGGAAACTAAAAATACACTCAATTCAACATAAATTGTTTTTTTAGTTCATTTTATTTTTAACAACTGTGAGACTGACTTTGGTTTCAAACACCTTTTCTATACTTTTCTTTTTCTGAATGATAATAAGTGATAGCATAACTTTATATAAAAAGAGTTTCAATATTTAAGCTTTATAAATTTGGACCTTGCCAAAATTGTTTACCATTTCACTTTGGGGTAATTCAGGTATCATATTCCTTTATTAGAGGTGTTTGCAATATGACATGGGGTCATGATTACTTCTTGAAAGGGATTTCCCTTGACTTTGACTCCCACTTAAAAATATGAAAAATATACTCTACTAGACATGAAGCAGCTAGGTGTTACAGTGGATATAGCAATCAGAAAGGGCTGAGTTCAAATCATAACTAAGTCAATAGTTAGCTATGTGACCCTCCTAAATCATACAACCTCTGCCTACCTCAGTTTCTTCAAATAATGATAGTAACACCTACCTTCTTGAGTTGTTATGCATATAAAATGAGATAATTTTTATTAAGTGTTATGCAAATGCTAGCTATTATTATTGGGCCAGTTCTTGGCTGCCCATTATCACATGTGCCACAAGATACGAAAATGAAATTTAATTATAGCAAAAAGGCAATGCTATCAAACATCAACAATGAAAGCAGTATAGTGCATCCCCACCCCCATTCAGAGCCCCAAACCCACTGATGCATTCAGAGTAGCATCTACTCCCATTTACACCCCACTCCTTTGATGTGAGCTGCTCCATTTTTACTGTCCTTCAGTGATGGGATCACTTGGACAGTACTAACTTCTCATGACGTGTGCTGCTACCCTATGGCTTGCTGCTATCTTTTGGTGAGGCCATCTCCCTACTAGCTCTTTGCCTTCCCTATACGCTTTTTTCCCCTTGACTCCATGAATGTTATCAGAAAGAAATTCATGAGAGTTCTCCTGATCTCACTAGTTAGAGGTTTTTTGTTTTTTGTTTTTTTTGTAATGTGGACATAGCATAGAGGAGAAAATGATGGACTTGGAGTCAGGACAATAGGATTCAAATTCTACCTATTTCACCTATCACCTGTATGCACTTGAGCACATCCTTCACTCTTTGTGGGTTTCAGTTTATCCATCTGTAAAATGAGAGGGTTGAAGTTGATGGTTTCTAAGGTTCCTTCTAGCTCTATATTTATGATCTTTTAATTTCCTTCAGTTCATTCTTGCTATTGAGATACCAGATCAAGGGTTCGTCTTGAAAAGGTTATCATTCTAGTTATCTATATGATCATATCATTAGAAGTGTTGTCACCCATTCCAAAGAAGTAGAGAAATCACAATAAGTAGGCTCCTAATACCTCTTCAAAGTGTGAGACACTCCTTTCACCTAGAGCAATGGTCTCGAAAGTGGAGATCCTAGCCCAGTGGGCATAAAGGCGATACTTGATCAACTGATCCTATATGCAGGTTTCAACCTTTCTTTGTACCAAGTATTTTCCCCTCAGGGTAGTTATAAAATAATCACAACCTGAACAGCCACAATGTCAGTTTACCTGGGAAATTTACACTGGGAAAATTACTCTACCCTTCAGCATACTCTCCATACTACCTCCCACATCACTTTAGGAATATGAAAGAATCTCCTCAAACAATAGGCTCTGCTGTCCAAGACAGGGATCAATGAGGATGAGCAGGTATGGACAAGTTTTTTTTAACTATATCGCAGACTTCATTATAATATCATTGTCTCCAAACTCAACAATTATCTGAACTTTGCTTTTTTTGTCACTGGCACCTCTATCCTTCAAGTCATCTAGTTTGGTTGAAAGCAAGGTTGAGTAACTCTCCCAGGGTTCCTGAGCCTTTGTGTGTCAAAAGTGCAGCACTGAAACTCACGTCTCTGCCTTAAAGGCCAGGTCTCTGTTCACTATGTCACATTTCCTCTCATACGCATACAAAAATGCAAACATAAATGAAAAATAATGTAAGCTGTCCTCTACTGAGTAGAATCAGCTAAGTAAAGAAGAATGCATTTATAGTAAAAATTTTCTACTGAGTAGAAATTGGAGACAATTTTCTTCTGCAGGTTGTTTCAGCACTACAGGGTAAAAAGCTACATAGAAACAAACACAACTCCTGATGAAAAACTACTTTGGACCCTGATCGTTATGACATATTCTATGTTCTCCTGTGTATCTTTCAATACAAAAGAAGGAAAAAGAAATTTTCCTGGTTTACTAATTAGATTGAACAAATTGACTGAATAAACAACTACAACTTTTGTTATATTTGAATATTTCTGCTTTATCCTCTGTGACTTACCCAGAGATTTTTCTAAAGCAATGAAGCATATTCAATCACATTGCTCTAACAAAAATAGTATTAGTTATATTTTAGTCCTTTGGTTATCCTTACTATTTTTATTACTACTGTTATTTGATAATATGTTTATTTTAATATAATTTTAATTAAAATAAAATCAAATACAAATATTTTTAAAATATTATTTAATCTCATCTTTTTAAACATATATTTTGTGTATCATACTATGCAATCAATCAATATTTATTAACTATATTTCACAGATAAATAGCAATATGCCTATCAGAAGTGTGTGTGTCAAAAATGTTTGTGAAGAATCAAATAAGTTTGGAGATTTTTGCTCTAGCATTCCAACTGATCAAAATGTTGACTGAGGATAATTGTCATTTACCTGGAAACATACCTCAAGAAGTATAATATGAAACAATAAACTCAGTAATTATTAAACAGCTGCTAATTATAGTGAACTATGCAAGGTGCTATGGGAGACAGAGCATGATGGTTAGGTAAGACATGGACTATGAACTCAAGGACCTTACATTCTGTTAATTCTATGATCTTTTCAACACTCATTAGATAAAATGTAAAAATCATCATTGTCACTAGGAAATCAAGTCACCAAGTGCTCATGAAGCACTAAGTATATGATAAGCATTATACTAAGTATTGGGAATACAAATATAAAAAAGATGGTCCCTGACTTCAAGGATACTGAATAGGAAGGGGCCAGAGATGAAAGTATTTCCATCATGGGGGCATTATTAAAGAAACTTCAAGAGAGTCAGGAATATGGCTTGAGAGAATAGTATACATGGCTTTCCTGGGTACCCACTGTAAAATAGATGAAAATTAACCCATCAGAGGAAATAGCTACAAGGGAAGATTAGTATTTCAGTGTGTGAAGTTCAGTGTTTGAGTGAGCTTCTAGGGTCAAGGGGTTTCTGAAGCATAGTAGAGAAACAAAAATAAGAAGGAAAGCTATTGGTTGGGGGTGGAGAGAGGAGGAAGCTTTCTATCACGTATCTCTAATGAGGTCTGATAAGAAAACTTCAAAGGGATCTAATGAAAATATAAAAGTCTAAGAGTCATGTGTATAGTGGATAAGTAGTCAAAGATTATGATAAACTCCTGTAAAGAAGAGTTCTAAACTATTACCAACCATATGAATTATTGTTCCAAATCATTGTTAACAAAAGAAATGCAAATCAAAACAATTTTGATATTTCACATCATACCCCTAAAACTGACAAATATGACAGAAGATGGAGGGACTGGCACAATAATACACTGATGATAGAGCAAGATTAACTACTTCTGTATTTTATCATCTTTGCTAATTCTGAAAAGAATTTTGAATTTTGATTTTTAAAAAATTACAACACATGCTTCTCAAACTCAACTGTAGGGAGGATAAAGGTAGTGGTGCTCTTGAATTTGAGAGGTTATCAAATGTTGGGCCCATGAGTAGCCCCTATACTTTTTGCCTGAGTGAAATGGGAAAATTCGGTTTTATAAAAGGAAAAAAATTGGCAAAAATGCACATAAAATTTGACTGAGAGTTTCCCCTGTGAGGTATCAGCCCAAAGAGAGTCAAAGACAGAAAGGTTCCATATATATCAAAATGTTAATCGCACCACAGCAAAAAACTGGAAACTGCCAATTGATTGGGGAATGACTAAAAAGAGTCATAGTAAATAAATATAATGGACTATTACTATGCTACTATGAAGAATATTTAGAGAGATGAGATTTTAATGAACTGATATAAAACGAAGTAAGCAGAATCAAAAAAATAATATACACAATGACTACAAAGTAAAAAAGGAAAAAATGTGATTATGATTAACTGGCCATAAAGAAGAAACGGAAAAAAAAACCCCAAAAACTCGTAGAGGAAAGAAACTATGGGTGTGGAACATCACATGCTTTAACAGATTCATTTGGTATTTGTTAGTTTTGCTGAGTTGATTTTCCCCCTCTTCCTTTTTCTATCTTTTATTATAAGAGATGGACTTATTTTGTAATGGAGGATGATAAAGGTTATGTTCATAAATGAAAGTAATGTTTAATGTGCTATCAATAAAAATTTAAACTGAAAAGACAAAAAGAAAAAAAGGCTCCTTTTTTTTAAGGACTACATCCTACATCCACAGGAATGTCATGTGATATTAGTTGTTCCTTATTTCATTTCCATTAGGCACTGATTAATATTATGCAAATTAAAGGCACAAACTCCAATAACCACTTTAAATTAAACATATCTTTGATGATTAAATGTTTTTGTGATGCATCTTCTGTACAGTTCTTCACTTGCAATATGCTATAACCTGCTCTTGGCCACCTTGTGTCCTTCTATTACATTCTCAGTATAGGTTTATCTTAATTTGCTAGAGGGTTTAGTATTCTATGGCTTACTGCTACAGAGCATCAATGGATGAATACTATTTTTAATATAATGAACTTCTATTTCATGACATGTGGCATCATTAGGAATACTGCATACTTTTCCAAAAGTAATACAACCTACTTCCCCTTCCTATTCAACTGAAGGACTATCTCATTGTCCATGTACAGTGTCTGCCCAAGATAATATGATGATGGAACAACTATTTGATCGGTCCTGAGGATGGTTATTTGAGGCAGCTAGAAACACCCGGTAAAGCACTGAGTTTAGAGTCAAGAAGACCTAAGTTTGAATTTGACCTCAGATACTAGCTATGCAATTTGAGGAAGTCCCTCAAACACTATATTACTGTTTCCTCAACTATAAAACAGAGATAATAGTAGCACCTACCTCACAGGATTCTTATGAGGATCAAATAATATATCATTTGTCAAAGTATGGTACCTAACATATAATAAGCACTTAATAAATGCTTATTCCCATCCCACCCCACCTCCCCACATAAACTGGACATATGTACTCTTCATAAACTTACCCTCCTCCCCTCTGTGTGGGAGAAGAGGTTTCTTCCACAAATTCTTCATAGACTTTATTAGACTTCTTTATAACAAATCACTTGCAATAGTTCTGACAAGAAAAGAATTTCACATCACTTTCTCCTTTCTCTACCTTCTCTATAGATTCCTCATTGCAGATAAAACACACATCTTCTCCCTTATGCATTAGGGAGAAACACTTCAAAGTGATCCATTTATTCAACTGTTACCTGAAAATTGCCAGCTCAAATTGCTTCTCTCAAGATTCTATTCGGGTCTACTTGACTTTCAAAGCTACAATAATAGTATCTGCAATCTCTGCAAGATAAGCATTCAAAACAGGGGTTACATTAGAAAAAAATGTGTTTTGAATTATGTTAGTTGATTAAGGAAAAAAAGAGTGAACTGGGCAATAAAACTCTTAACTGTTATGATTCTAGTTCCAAATGCTATACTAATTTTGGACTCATAATAAATGCAAGCAGTGTTATTAGTATCCTGATCAATTCTGTATTATTCAACAAAAGGTCAATTATGATGTTCCACCAAATTATTCATGGTATTGTCCAATTATTTTTGCAAGGTCATGAATGCATAAATGAATGAATGGATAGATGAATAAAAAACATAAATGAATGAACATATTAAAGATATGTGTGTATATGTATATATATTCATACATGTAAAATAAATCAATGAGTGGCAGATAAGTAGATAGATAAACTAATGAATGAACAAGTAGCTATTGATGATTCATTAAATATTCTTCACAAAACCGTAATCCACCATGACAACTAGACAAGTTCAAATGGCAGGCTATTCAAGTAAAGAATGTGGAGATAAGAAAGATTTAAAATACTTTGTAGTTTATGAGAATTCTTTGAATCCTATATGTGTACTAAAGGATGCAGCTCAGTTCAACAAAATCATTGTTGAATATGGTTTTGAAAGACTCCTCGGTTTTTAGTGGCAGTTCAAGGTGCTTCTGAAGCATTGACTGCAGAAGTAGTTGGGGTAAAGAAAGGTGCCAAGTATGGGATGGCAGAAAGAAGTATATTCTCTCAGTCAGCTACCAAATCTTTCAAATAAGCAACATTTACAGAGCTGATGCCCAATGTGAAGCATTTTATTATATGACTTTCTAGAGCCGTCTGGTAGAACCTTGATAACTCAGTAGTGCATTATAGATCAGATAAAATCAATTACAAGTATATAGCAAGTTGTTGCATTCAGACAAATTCTGAGCATTCATCCTGTCTACACAAGAACTTCCTTGGCTTATATCCCAGAAAGCAAGAAATTTCAGCTGAATTGCTATGCTTGTGAATGAATATGTCATGGTTTGTCTGTGATGTAATAGCAAAAAATATATAAATAAAAATAATAAAGTTATTGAGGAGTATGTATCTGAATTCAAGTTCTACCGATAGAAAAATAGGTTCAAGGCTTGGGTTATTGAACAGGATGCAAAGATCTTGTAAAAACCTGTTGAATATATACTGCCCACAAGCATCATTCTCTTACAGAATAAGTGCCATTCTTCTTTCCCCTTTTCACTGGGTGTGTTCTAGTTTTACCATTTGTTCTAATAAGTTCTTTTGTCTATCTTATTTTTTTCATTAGGAGTCTCAGGCTGGTTCAAGACATTTTGTTTAAATGGGCTAGTTCTTTCAGTCAAATTGCAAACAAAAAAAGTCATCAAATATTGGATAAGTTGCCCAGATGAGTTGCTTGCCCAATCCAATCGGTTCATGCCATCAAAATAGATCAACTTATTGTGAGTATATTTGAAACTAGTGTTCTTCTAGGGAAACAGGTCATGAAAAAATGAATATAAAACACTTACAAGGTAAGGAGGGCACAATATAATATGAAAGATAATTTATTATAATAAAATAGGGCTTCCAGAGGGCATAATGACAGGATAAGTGGCATAAAGATGCAGGTAGCATATAGCGTTGTCCTTAAAGGGCATGTACGCGTGGTAAGCTTGGGCAATGGATAAGAGCTTGGGCTCAGTCAAATGACAGCTAAGATCTATTAAGGTTCTGAGTGGAGCCAAAAGACAGTAGATTGCTATTTTCTTCATAGTTACAACTGCTTTAATTATCAATCCCTGAGAAAGAGGTAGAAATGGAGGAGAAAGGGGAAGTGAATTGTACACCCATCTGAAAGTCTGATGAAAAGTCCCTTGACCTACATGATGGTCAAGGAAGAAATCAGTGTAGTTTGGTGCATGTTTGTCATAGAGAAGTGAGGTATGTTGGAGGTATCTCTACTCCAGTCACTTTTACATCAGGTCTTACTCCAGTGTTGAATAGGATGATAGGGAAAAGAGTATCAAAAGTACCTTTGGTCCTGGGACAGTTTTTTATTTCCTTCAACATATGAAAGAGTCAACTAACCTTCCTCTATCAGGGTCCTAATTTTTTTTAATGAAGGATAGAATGATATAAAAGTCAACTTGGATGCTCTTGCATTTCTAAGTATTCCCAATCATTGTATCTGCATGTGTGACTGTTTCTACTTCAGACATTGAAAACCTACCTTCTCTTCCTCTAACTTTCTCCTAATCCTCCTTCCTCCCCCATTGAGAATGAAAGAATAATGAAGCTCTTACTACAAATATGAATAATCAAGCAAAACAAATGTCTGCATTTATGTTTATATGTAGATACAGATACAGATACATAGATGTGTAGATGTATCTATTGACAGCTAGGTGGTTCAGTGGATAGAGTGCCAGGCCTGGAATCAAGAAGTTTCCTCTTTCTGAGGTCAAATTTGGGACAGACACTTATTAACTGTGTGACCCTGCACAAGTCACTTAACCTTGTCTGGCTTCACTTTCCTCATCTGTAAAATGAATTGGAAAAGGAAATGGCAAAGCTCTCCAATATTTTTTGTTAATAAAATCCTAAATGAAGTCACAAAGAGTCAGACACAACTGAAAATGACTAAACAAATGCAGATATAGGTATAGATATGGATTTACATCTTATTCTATCCTCCAACTCCATTTCTCTTCCAGTAAGTAGGTAGCATGTTTCATCATTAATCCTACGGAATGGTTGCTCATTATGATGATCAGCATTCCTAATTCTTTCAAAGTTGTTGTTTTTTTTTTTATCATATTGATGTCATTGTATAAATTGTTCTCATGGCTCTGTTCACTTCATTGTGTGGCATTTAAAATTGCTAGGTTTTTCTGAAATAATCCAGACATCCAAACAGTCACTATCAGCCAGTGTGAAAGCTCTGCTGCTTCGAAGGGTTATAACTGCAGGCTGGAATCCCACTGGGCTGGAATTCTAGCTCTATTTATTCCCTCTGCAGGCTTTAGATTGGTTTATGGAACTGAGACCCTACTTTGCTACTGGGTTCAGAACCCTACCATTACTGTTTGCTTTTGAACTTAGTACCTGTGGCCACAACCTACCCTGAAAAGTCATGCCTACCTCTGAAACATTGTGGCTGTATGATTCTAGTCATGTAACCTCTCAGTGCTCTAGGCAACATTCAGAGCTTCAGAAGAGGTGTGTTAGCCTGCATTGGTAGATGATGTTTTCTTACCTGAGAACTTCCTATCCCAATAAAATCACAGGTATAGCTCCTCTTCTTAGCCCCTACATGTCATTGGTTCTGGTTGGAAAGACTTGGGGCATAGGATCTAAAAGAAATAGAGATGCCATTTTATTTTTCCAATAAGGCAGAAGCTAAGAGAATAAGAGGAATGCCAATAAGAAAGTGCATGGATGTTGAGCAGGATGTTGAACAGCTCCTCCACAAACAAACTTATCTAAATGTCTGTGAGTAGACAAGAGCAAGCTAAAGAACCATGAGAGTGAGTGTGTCCATAGGCAAAATGACCTTCAGCTCTTCTCTTTCTTCCCTTTATCTTTGATGTCTTCCTCTCCTACTTCTTCAGCCTACCTAATCCTCCTTCACTCCATGATGCATGCACTTTTATTAAATTTGCTAACATATATATTCCTTTCTGGTCTAATACATGAGAATACTATATATACATATGTGTGTGTGTGTGTGTGTGTGTGTGTATGCACTAGTTGTGGAAAGCTCAGCTTTACAAGATATTTCATTTTTTGTCTCCAACACAGAGCTTGTGGCTCCTCCAAAATACCATGAAAGAGATCTAAGCAAATGACTTAGACCTAAATGATGGCCAAACTAGTGGACAGAAGGCTGGACTCAGAGCTTGGAAGAACTGAGTTTGAATTTTACTTCTAAAATTTTCTAATTTTTATGGACAAATTATCTCACCTGTTCTGTAATATGACTCATCTTCAGTTCTGTAAAATGGGCAAATTCAGTTGTTGCAAGGCTCAAAATACAAACTTTAAAGTGCTATGTATACATATAGATATTATTATTATTGCTATTTTATTTTATCATTTTAAAGTTTTGAAAGCACTTTACATGCATTATCTAATATCTGGGCATCTCAACAGCAATTTGAATTAGGAGATTCAGGTGTCATTACTCCACATTTTACAGATGAGGATTGCCCATTTGAGAAAGCAATCCTCAAGCGTTCAACCTTTAGTCCTGGTCCTCAGGGGTCCCCTGGTAATCATCTGCCAGTCAGCAAAGCTTTTCTTCTTGTTGGGATCTAGATGACTCTAAAAAGGGCATGTGGGAAGTGATGAGGAAAATGACCCTTAGAGAGGTAAAGTGACTTACCCATGGTCTCATAGCTAGGAAGTGAAAGAGATAAGGCTTGAACTTTGGTTTTTCTGACTAAAATTTCCATGCTGCATTCCAGGAAGGGGTATCTACCCTATGTATTTAATGGGTACCAATGTGCCTATGCCATGGGTATAAGTAGATTTATGTGTCTAAAGAACTTGTGCTTATGCAGCTACTATATAAATGTACACATATACATGTATTTACACATATATGCATAAATATACTCCTAGTTAACATTTCCCTGAGTTGTTTTTCAAAATCAAAACCAATTCTAAATTGTTACTATGTACCAATAACAAAATTTTAAAGGAAACTACAACTCTGATAAACAATATTAAACCTTTGATTTAAACTCTGAATGGTTATTTTGACATCTCTGTGGAATGCAGTGTAAAGCTGAACAACAGTCACATTTCCATTTACCAGTTCAGTATGACAGTTTGACCTAAAACAGACATTGCACATCAGTAAAAATAATATCACATTTTAATTTCCAGGAAATTAAATACTATTATCCAGAATTGCTGAGGTTTTTGAACTAATGGTTCCTTCACCATCCTACAATTATCCATTTATTTAAGAGTTGTAATAGGCAGGGTGGGCTGTTGCTTAAGGAAAGAGAATGGAACAAAGACGGCTATGAACTTGTGCCCACCAGTTAGCTGCCTGCATTTGTCTGATGGACTCTAATGTAGGGGACAGAGCAGCTTGTGTGGTGAAAGGGGCTCAGCCAGACAGCACACATGGCAGGGGGAGAAGGAAGAAGGGAAAAGGAGGCAACTAAAAGAAAAAAAAAGTGGTGACTTCCAAAGCCACAGGAAACATTTATGCTGCACATCTTCTGGTCTGTTGGAAAAAGAATTTACTGACGATCAAAAATGTTTCTTACATCATGGAAGAGAGGTGGTGGACCATAAGGACAGAATGAAAATTATAGTTCCAGACAAGATCAATTTATTGATTTGTTTTTGCTTAATATTACTTCTTAGTTAAAAAGAATAGTTGCATGTTAGCAGAAGTAGGGGAAGGATTATTGGGATCTGATAGCAAAATAAAAGCCCCAATAAAATATTTATCCCAATCTTTCTTTTGTTCAAATCTTTTGGCTAAGTTCACAGACTTGCGGCCTTAAGAGAGGGAACATAATGCAATTGGAAGAAGTAATACATGACAAAACCATTTCAGTTTAAATTAGAAGGGAAACAATTGAGTGGGGGCAACTCTTTGCAGCAAATTTCTCTATAAACACCTCAAGTCCAAAATATATAAGGAATTTATTCAAATTTATAAGAATTCCTGAAATGATAAAAAAAGAGTTTTCAAAGAAATAAATAAAAAATATAAATAGCTAAATGTCCAAATCATTAATAATTGAAGAAATGAAAATTAAGGTAATTGTGAGGTTGTACCCCACAGTCATCAGAATGGCAAAAATGACATGAAGAAAAATGACAAATACTGGAGAGGCTGCAGAAGATATACATATTGATGAATAGTTGGTAGAGCTGAAAATTGGTGCAGCCATTTTCAAAACCAATTTGGAAACTTGTCCAAAATGTTAATAAACTCTGAATATATTTGATCCATGATGTCAATACTATGTCTTCAGTTAGTCAGCCAACAAGCATTTATTAAATACTTAATATATGTCAGGCAGGCAGCTAGGTGGTGCAGTGAATAGAGTACCAGATCTGAAGTCAGGAAGACTCAACTTCCTGAATTAAAATCTCACATCATTCACTTTGTAGTTGTGTGACCCTGTTCAAGTCACTTAATTCTATTTGCCTCAGTTCTCTCTTTTGTAAAACGAGCTGGAGAAGGAAATGGCAAACTCCTATAGTATCTTTGCCAAGAAAACCCTAAATGAAGTCATGAAGAGTCAGGCACAACTAAAAGGACTGAACAACAAAAATATGTCAGAAATTGCTGAGAATACAAAGAAAGGCAAAAATATGTACATTCTTAAATAGAATATAAAGAGGGGAGGGAAGGAAAGGAAAGGGAGAAGGGAAGGGCTATTCATTTGTATTGTGACTACTATGTTCCAGGCACCATGCTAAGTATTTTACAAATATCTCATATGATCCTTATAATAACCATGTGACGTAGGTGTTGCTATTATCCACTGAGGAAACTGATACAAACACAAGTTGAGTGAATGACTTGTCTGGGGTCACATAACTAATAAGTATCTGGTCAGATTTGACCTAAACTGTCTCATTATTGTTCAGCATTGTTTCAGTTGTGTCTGACTCCGTGACCCCGTTTGGGATTTTCCTGCAAAAACACCAGAGTGGTTCACCATTTCTTTCTCTAATTCTTTTTATTGATGAGGAACTGAAGCAAAACGGGATTAAATGACTTGCCCAGAGTTACACAGCTAGTAAGTATCTCAGGGCAGATTTGAACTCAGGAAAATTCAGCTTTCTGACTTCAAGCCCAGAACTCTATCTGCTGTGTCACCTGAGGGACCTTATGCAAGCAGCCATTTCCCACTGTAAATAGAGGTAATCTCTCTAAGATCTCTCTTCCCTCTAGGAAGGTGATAGCATTGGGAGAAATTATAAAGCCCTCTTGCAGAAGTTGGGATTTTAGCTGAGTCTTGAAGAAAACCAGGAGGTGGAGCTGAGGAGGGAAAGTATTCCAGAAGGACAGCCACTGAAAAGGTGTGGAGTTGGAAGGCAGTATGATATGTTAGGAAAAGCAAGATGGCCAATGTTGCTGGATTACAGAATAGGAGGGCAGGAGTACAGCATAAAAAGACTGAAAATATAAGAAGGAGCCAGGCTGTGGATTTTTAAAAGCCCAACAGAGGACTTGACATTTGATCTCAGAAGTATTAAGGAGCAACTATAGTTTAATGAGCATGGAGGTGCCATGGTCAGATTTGTACTTCAGGAAGGATTCTTTGGCAGCTGAGTAGAAGATGAACTGGAATGGGGCAGGGGCGGGGCAGGAAGAAAAAGGAAAAAAACCCACTTAGGTAGGAATGTCAAGCAGATGGCTATTGCAGCAGTCTAGATATGAGGTGATGAGGGCCTGCACCAGGGTGGCAGCTGTTTGAGCTGAGAAAAGGGGATATACACACACATATACACACACACATACATGCATACACATACATATATACATATATACCCATGTACATACATACATACATATGTATGAATAAATGTACATGCGTATGTATATGAGACATATAAGGATAGAAACAAGAATTGACAATGGATGAGATGTATGGAATGGGCATGAATGGGATGAGTGTGAGTGAATAGTTGGGAATGAATGACAGTGAGGTTGAAAGCCTGGGTGACGGTGAGTGCTAGTGCCCTAGACAGTAACAGGGGATTTGAATGAGGAGATTGTTGGGGATGGGATGACAGTGGACATGTGGGATGTTACTTGGGCAGTTGAATTTAAGAAGTCTGAGGAATATCCAGTTTGAGATGTTCCTCGTGCAATTGTTGATATGAAACTGGAAGTCAAGGGAGTGGTTAAAGCCATATAAATAGATCTGAAAACACCTGCATAGAGATAACATTTGAATGTATGGATGTTAAGATCACTGAGAAAGATAGTATAGAGGAAGAAGAGGAAAAGGCTTAAGATAAATCCTTAGGGAACATCCAGAGTTTCTACTCCAAATAGAACCAAGAGGAGAAAATATCTAAAATGTATGAAAATATTTATAGCAGCTCTTTTTTGCAGAGGCAAAGAAACTATTGGGTACCTATCAGTTGAGAAATGGCTTGTCACATTATGGCATATAAATGTAATGGAATACTACTGCGCTATCAGAAATAAAATCCAGGGAGATCTGTATGAACTGATAGAGTGAAGTGAAAAGAAATAGGAAAACAATTTATATATTATATATAATAATCCCATGTGGAGGAGATCTCCAGGGAGGTGATTTCTTTTTCCTCTTCTTTCTATTGGTCATGCCATCTAGCAATGATTCACCTGAAAGGAAGTTGCTCATCCAGTAGTTCTAGAGTTCAGCTGTTTGAGAGATTGAGACAAAAACAAGCCTCAGGAAGACAAGGATACAGAAAAGCAATCTCTAGAAAAAGGATGTAGATTCAAAGACAACCCCCTCCCCCCCCCCCCCCCCCCTCCCGCCACCTCCCAGCAAAGAAAAAGTGATCTGTCTTTGGACTCAAGAGTGAGTTAGCATTCGCTGTCAAGAGTTCACAAACCTACCTCATCATTTTATTCTTCAGCTTTAACCCACTGTTCCTTTGGACTCTGGATTTGTGGAAATGTGCATTGGAAAGAATGCTTTGTAGCTACTGTTTTTACTTTGCCATCTTGCTAAAAGTCTGCACAAAAAACTTAAAAAAAAAACATTTAAGGACTCTGATCAAAGCAATGACCAATCAGAACTCAAGAAGATAGGTAATGAAACATATATGAATGAAAGACATATGCATAGGGGCACAGTTAGGAAATAGCTAGGAAGTGACTGTAGAGGTCTGGTTCTAGGCAAGGGTTCACCTATCACAGCCCAAAGCGGTTCCAGGGGCAGAGTTCAAGGACTGAATGGGATAGAAATGAGAAAGATAAGGATTATGACTAATGTGAATAGTCTGTTGAATTTCAGCTGATATCAATTTTATGTTGTATGTATTTTCAGCTTTCCCACTTTTAAGCCACTCAATGAGACACTCACAGCCACACACAGCCACACACACACACACACAGCCACACACACACACAGCCACACACACACACACAGCCACACACACACACAGCCACACACATACATACAGCCACACACACACACACAGACATACACATAGCCACATACACACACACAGCCACACACACACACACATCCCATATTACTACCAGATTATTTTCACTATTTCAGCAGTGGTCCCATAGGATGAATCCATACATTATATTACTGTTCAATTGTTGAGAAAGACTTTGCTTTCTTTGTCCCTTTAGCTCCTATTCCTCCACAGTATTTTCTCATAAAAGCATGAGCAGAGAACTCTCAGTTCAGACACATTAGCTTTGTGTGTCATTTAAATTGTCTTAGTTTCAGTTTCCTTATCTGTAAAATGAAAAGTGTTTTTAAAATCCTGGACAAATGTGAGATGATTTAAACAGGTAAAACATACAACACATAACACACTCACACTGCAAGATGATGAAATGATAATGACAAACCCAAACCATTCATGACTGCCCATCTCTGGGGCTCTTGCTCACATCTTTCCATTATTAGATGCTCACATAGTCCCTTCACGGTAGGAAGGAATGAAACAGGTATTGAATAAGCACTTACTATCTGATAGGCACTGTGCTATGTGTTTTATAAACATTATCTTGTATGATCCTCACATATATGGGAGGTAGGATTCTTTATTATCTTCATTTTACAGTTGAGGAAACTGAGGTAAGTAAGGATTCAATGACTTTGCCAGGGTCACAAAATGAGTAAGTATCTGAGGCCAGGTCTTCTTGACTCCAGGCGCAGCTCTCTATGCATTGCAGGGAGTCTATGCAAAGTGTTGGGAGTACTTTTTTAAACTCTCTTCTCATTGAGAGGACACCAATGAAATACACAAGTGACCCCAAAATTATCTCTCACTCTTGCCAGAGGACCAGTCTGTCTTCTTTTTGTACATGTTTTTGCCAATATCTGTAATATTCCTTCATTATGTCTTTTTTTTCCCTTTGTAACATGTTGCAGCCTACTCATAGCTAGCATGCCTCTCTTCTTTGGCCTTTGAGGGTGGCCCTCTTCACTCTAATTCTTTGGAGACTTGAAATCATACAACATTATCAAAAGAATATTTTATTATTCTCTTTACTCTGTCACCTAGCCCAGAACATGGATTCTCAAATACAAAAGTAATTCATAGGGTTTACCTGTAAGGAATTGAGAGGCCATCAAGCCCATTTTACAGGTGAGGAAACTGAATCCTAAAGAGATTTAATGATTTATTTGAGGTAACACAAGTAGCACGTGGCAGACCCAGGATCTGATCCTGCGTTCTTTGATGCCAAATCCAATTTTCCTTCCACTACGTCAAACAGTCTTTTTGTATGCTTACGAATTATGTTTTATGTTTTCTATTAAGAGAAAGAAATAGTCTTATGTTAGTCTCTTGGTAGAACTTGGCATAAATGCGATATATCTGACCTGGCAAATTTGAACCCAGAAGTTACCTCAAAAGGAGGGACACAAGGGACATGAGGAACATAAGAGGTTGTTATTCTGTGTGAAATACTCAGAATCATAGCCATTTTCAATCTGCTTGGCTTGTTTTATCTCTAGATTACCATATAGTACTAATGACAGTGTGCTGCATATGTGTATGTTAATGTGTTTCCCTATCATATCCTAAGGAAAAAAACAAGCACAAGAAACTCTTATTTATCCAGAATGATTAGGGATGAACAATTCTGATTAATGGGTATTTTGGTTAATTAAAGATGATCATAATCCTCCTACATAAAAGAGAATAAAGCATATGTATACAAAGTAATATAAACTCCTTGAAGGTAGGTTTGTCTTTATACTTCCAGAGCCTAGCACAGTGTCTGACTCTTAGCAGGGGATCATAAATACTTCATGAGCTAACTGGATAGAAAAATAAATATTTAACCCTAAAATTAGATTAAATACAAGTTAATCTCTTTTAATGGTTCAATAAAACTCTTACATATTTTTCAATGTTTTCAAAATCTAGTTTTCACTCTGTTTTCACACTAACAGGGAATGGAAAGAGGTTAGTCAGAATTTGTCCTAACCAACACACTCTGGAAGTTGTTTGTTTGATCGAACCTCTCACATCAGCTTTGTTACTTATAATTTGTCTCTTTCTCAAAAATGTGGAGTGCAGAAAATTTCAATTACATATTTATTTGCACTTTCTTACTCTATGCATTCCAAAATAAAAAGTTTACTGTGGAGTCATTCAAAAATTAAACATCTTTCCAGTTTATCCACCTAGTACAGTCATTAGATGTAACTTTAAGAGCTAAAGCCAAAATACGATATCTGTTTTATATTAGGATTGCAGTTGATCTCAGAATCTTCCTTCAAAATTTGGTAGTTCATATCAGTGACATTTAATAGCCACCACCAAAGAAGAGAGAAAGAAGTAGAATACCATGGAATTTTCTTAATATGTATTCCTTCTGCCTAAAAGGAGGCTTCTCCAAATTGCAGTATTAAGCTACAATGTCTATACTACAGTCATTTTTTTTTGGCCAGAATTCAAACCAGGATTATGTAAACCCATCAAAGGAGCAATGATGAATTTGAAAAGTAAAATTTCCAACAAAACATATCTAGGTCATTTCTTTTATGTATTAATGACTTTATTTTATTTTGACTGTTTCTTTTAAACTAAGAAAAAAAACTTTTTGTTAAGCATTCTTTGCATGCAACATTTAGTTTTTAGGAGTAATTTGAAATGAAACAGCATTCTGGTTTGTTTTTTTTCTTAATGAAGAAAGGCCAACATATTTTCTTCAAATGATGCAAGAAAATAAAATCTACAAAAAAATTGAAATGTGAATGATTCTTAAGAAATTCATGTTTACTGATATAGGAAACTTGGAATAATTTTAGTTCTAAATGAGGAATCTAAAAAAAAAAGTTGTTAACGACCCTATATGAAGAGTTGTCATGGAAAATGTTTTGCCTCCTGAATTAAAGGATTCAAGGCCACAAACTATAATAATACATTGGAATTGCTCCTTTTTAGTTTCTGGGAAAACAACTTCACGAAGTTTAAACTGTTCAATCGTCCTTTGAGGTAAGATACTTCTCAGAGGACGTGGGTTCAGATTTTTTGCTTATTACTTTTAAGATCTTGGACAAGTCACTTTTGGACTCTATACCTCTGTTTCCTCCTCTATCAAATAAAGAAATTGAGCTAGATTATCTCTAAGGTTCCATCCAACATTAAATGCAAATTTGTTTTTTAAAAGACATATAGTGCCACATTTTGCAAGGGAAGAAAAATTAAACCAAAGATAAAATTTCACAAATGATAAAATTTTACAAATGGTTTGTCTGATGCAAGTGAGGTCCACGTAGAATCATAGGTAAAATAGACCTGACACCAGAGATACCTGCCACGTTACTGCTTTAGGTACCACAGAATATAACAGAAAATCCTCCTAAAATTTTGCTTTTGACCTACTATATTTGTCTTTTTAAAATTGTATCAATATTTCTATTCACTTATTACTTAGAGAACAGGGGTTTTTTTCCTTTTTCTTTTTTTCTCCCCAGACTTAGTGTTATTTTCAGCAAGAGATTGTTTTCAGTTCTTTGACAGTATTCTGGAAACCACCTACTCATTCTCTTTTGATGTGGTCAGCATGCTGTGGTAAACTAAAGACCATTATTACTGTTTGTTTAGTGTTTACATTTTATTTAACAGAGGTTTTATATTAGTGGCTACACTGTTGAGATGTGTCTGAGATAATTATGGCAGGAAAATGGCCCAGGGAAGATTGAGTGATGCAAGCCTATTTGGAATTCTCAACCTTTGCTTTGCCTTATATCGAATAAATTAAAAGGGTCTGACTTTTCTCTTTATCACATTCATGTCTTTCTCCAGACTTTTGCTGAGGGCAGAAAAGTTCTCCAGAGAAACAAATAAAGATACATATTCAGTCATTAGACAATATATTTTATTGTTTATACAAACTCAACAAATCTGTCGCATGATGATTTAGTCAAGTTATTTTCAGATCCGCTTTGGTTACAGTAAAATCTTGATTTTATTTTTTCCTTCTTTGATTCTCCTAGCTACATTTTCTTTGCTTTTTTGACTATAGATGAGGGGAAAAGGAAAGGAGAAAACAAATCCTGGGATTCTTAGACTGGTCTCACATAGTGGTCCATTTAGCTGGTTGTATGGGTAACTCAGCAGAACCCAGTAGGCCATTAGGAAAACAAGCTAATGCTTATCTGGAAGTCATTAACTAGACTCACTCATTCCCTTTCTTTTCTTGCCTGGAAGTTGGTCCTTTTCCCATCCTGGAAAAATATTTTGATAGTGAATTAAGTGCTGGTGAAAGGTGAATATTTGGCAGCCTAGCTGTATGGGGGTGGGAGAGCTGAAATCGGAATTGTCCATTTATTCACAGAATGGGTGTATCACAGATAGCCTCAACATGCATTTCCCTGCAGTGGCTCAATACCTTTTCTTTTGTTGAAATGGCAAGAGCAATTCTCTGGTCATCCAATCAGACTCTCTGGTGAGATTTTCATTGTGCTGAATGAGCAGATGGCAACAGCTTAAAGGCCTTAACAATCAGATTGAAACTAGCAACCTCCTGTTAAGATCTATTAGCCAAGAGGGAGTCAAGATGGCTGAGAAAAGACAGCAACTCATTTGAGCTCTTCCCAAAACCCTTCTGAAAACTTTTAAATAATGCCATAAAACAATTCCTATAGAGGCAGAACTTATAAAAGAATGAGGTGAAAATAATTTTCCAGTCAAAGAGAACTTAGAAGGTTAGCAGGGAAGATCTGTCCCACCTGAGAAATAGTGGAGAACAGTACAGCACAGGCCACACAGACCCAGACCCAGACTCAGATCCAGCAAACCAGGAGCGGTTCTTGGGAGTCATACAATCAGCAGTGGCAGCAGTTGCTTCCAGAGCTCTCAGATCACAGACAGTAAGAGGGTTGAACTACTGGTCAGAAGGACATTACAAAGGTCTCTTTGATAGCAATAAGGCAGGACTTTATTGTTTTGCCCATACTCAGATCTGGGTCACAATCCCTGACCTAGGAGGACCACTAGCACACCCCAGCTCCTCTATGAGGATGGGATCTTCATCATAGTTCCAGTGCAGAAAAGAGTGGACTGCCTGAAAGCCATGATTTAAAAAAAAAGAGCCTAGATATTAGCTTTCAAGAAATCATCAAAGAAAACTACCCTGATACTCTAGAACCAAAGGATAAAATAGAAATGGATAGAATCCACCAATCATCTCCTGAAAGAGATCTCCAAGTGAAAACCTTCAGGAATATTATAGCTAAATGCCAGAACTTCTAGGTCAAGGAGAAAATACTGCAAGCAGCCATAACGAAACAATTCAAGTATCAAGGAGCTATGGTCAGGACAACAAGAGGGCTTGGAATATAATATTCCAGAGGGAAAAGGAGCTAGGATCACAATCAAGAATCACCTACCCAGAAAAAGTGAGTATAATCCTTCAGTGGAAAAAATGGATATTGAATGAAATAGAGACCCTTCAAGAATTCTTGGTGAAAAGACCAGAGCTGAATAGAAAATCTGACTTTCAAATACAAGACTAAAGGAAAACATAAAAAGATAAACAGGAAAGGGAAATCATAAGGGACTTAATAAGGTTAAATTGTTTACATTCTACATGGAAAGATGATACTTGTAACTCATAAGAACTTTTTCACTATTAAGGCAGTTAGAAGGACTATTTATAGACAAAGGGCACGCATATGAATTGATCATGAAGGGATGACATATAAAAATAAAATTAAGGGGTGAGAGAGGAATGCACTTAGAGAAAGGGAAAAAGAGAGGTAGAATGGAGTAAATTATCTTCTATAAAAGATACAAGAGAAAGTTATTACAGTGGAGGGGAAAGTGGGAGAGATAAGGGTGAGTGAGTGAACCTTACTCTCATCAGAATTAGCTTAAAGAGGGAACAACATACACACTGAATTTGGTATAGAAATCTCTCTTACCCTATAGGAAAGTAGGAGGGGAAGGTGACCAGAGAATGGGGGAAGTGATAGAAGAAAGGGCAGATTAGGGGAAGGGTTTGTCAGAAGCAAAAGACTTTTGAGGAGAGACAGTGAAAGGAGAGAGAACAGAACACATGGGGAGAAGAATAGAATGAAGGGAAATACAGTTAGCAAAATATAGTTAGTAAGTGTGAAAAAAAATTTGAAGCAAGTTTCTCCAATAAAGTCCTCTTTTCAAACATATAGAGAACTGAGTCAAACTTATAACAATAAGACTGATCAATATCCAATTGATAAATGGTAAAATATTATGAACAGTTTTCAGATGAAGTCATCAAATCTACGTATAGCCATATTAAAAAAATGCTCTAACCCACTATTGATTGGAGAAATACAAATTAAAACAATTCTGTGCTACTAACTTATACCTATTAGATTTGCTAAGGACAGAAAAGGAAAATGACAAATATTGGAGCTGATGTTGAGAAAATGAGACATTAATGTAATGCTGATGAAATTGTGAAATGATTACACCATTTTGTGGAGCAATTTGGAATTATGCTATAAAGGGCTATAAAACCATGCATACCCTTTGACCTAGCAATGCCGCTACTAGATCTATATCCAAAAAAGAGATTAAAAAAAAGAAAAATGACCTATATGAACAAAAATATTTACAACAGCTCTTTTCTGGTGTCAAAGAATTGGAAATTGAGGGGATTCCCATCAAATGGGAAAAGGCTGAACAAATTGCGGTGTGTGATTGTAATGGAATACTATTGTGCTATAAGAAATGAGCAAAATGCTCTCAGAAAAACTGGACTTACTTAAAAGTAAGAGCAATATTGTACTATGGTGAGCTGTGAATGATCTAGGTATTCTCAGCAATACAATGATCCAAGACAACTCTGAATGACTTATGATAACACATGCTATTCATCCCCAGAGAAAGAACTGATGCTGTCTGAATACAGATTGAAGCATCTTTTTTTTTAACTTTATTTTTCTTATTTTTTTGTCTGCTTTCCTTTCACAACATGATTAATCTGGAAATGTTTTGCATGACTATACATTTATCACCTATATCAAATTGCACCTTCTCAATTAGCGGGGTGGGGAGGGAGGACGGGAGAGAATTTGGCATGCAAAGTTTTAAAAACAAATGTTAAAAATTATTTTTACATGTAGTTGGGGTAAAATAAAATACTAAATAAAATTTTAAAAATAAATTCTCTTAGCCATTACAAATCCACTTTACAAACCTATTCAGTGAACCAAAGAATATGCTGAGCTTTGTTATCAATTGCAAAGTCCAAAGTCCAAAGTCATCGATGCCTTGTTAGGTAAAGATGAGGCCAGATTTCTTTTCTTTTGGCCAGGAAAGCACTTGTGCTAATGTTAACTACTGAAGTTCACAGAAGTCACACATATGTAAGAACTGTTTAAGAGGATTTGTGATATATGTTGAGCAGAAGGAAGATAATTTTTTCTTTGACAGCCATATCATCCCCTTAACCAGGTTTTGTGTATATAACAAACCAAAGCTAAAATGACCTCCTCTAGCATGTATATCAGTCCTCAGCGTTGATCACATTTCTGTTTTAGCCAATACATTTCAACTGAGATGAAATGGAATCCAACCTACATCTCAGCTATGAGTTAATATTCCAAAGCTGAAACACTTTTTCTGCGTTTAAAAGCAAAACTTGAATTTTGGTATGAAGTATTCAAGATGACATTGCGTAACAACAGGAATTAATACTTGAACCACTGATATTTGTATTTATACTTAGGATCATAAATTTTAGAACCTGATAGAGACCTTAGGGATCTTAAAGTATGACCTCCATGTTCTATAGACAAAGAAACTGAGACCCAGGGAGGTCAAGGGACTTACCCAAAGTAAAATAAACAAAAAGTAGCAGAGTAAGAGTTTGATTCTGATTCTAAATCCAATATACTTTCTGCTACACTGTGCCCATACTAATAAGTGTTAACTGAACTTCTTAAATTAGTAGTATATTGAGCCTGCTCCCTCATTGTCTTTGAATGGTACCTCTATACTTCCTTAGTAGACAGGGGAATGGAATCTCTTGCTGAGATTTTCTTCCAGAACCCACCAGAGCTTCAGAGGAAGGTTTGTGCATTTTGAGACAGCATTTAACACTTCTCTGACCATCTCCAATAGAAGCAAGGAAATGTGATATAGAGAGTCCTTTAGCATCTGTCAAGAAAGCCCTGAGACTTAATCAGCTCAATCTCTAACTTTCCCTTTGTGAGGGATGTAGTAATGTAGAGATAATTTATGAACTTGGAGAAGTTCATTCTCTGGCCTCCAAGTCATAAAATCCAGCATGATATCTCCTTTAGAGACAATCATAGGGCTCAAAGCCACAGATCTGGAAAGGACTGCAAAAGTAATTTCATCCAACAACGGAGAAAACTGAGGTCCAGAAGAGGTTAAGTGACTTGCCCAAGGCACACAGGTGAGTAAGCATCAGAGTAGGCATCATTTTCATTAATGAAAGAAACAAAATACTATGCTTATCTTTATTAAAATAAGCATTCCAAAATTCTATTAAAACTTAAAGCTATTAAAACTTAAAACTACATAAAGACTTTTGGGATACCCTGTATATCATGACTTCACTCTTGATATGGATTTTTTGATAGACAAGCTAGCAAATAGCAGTAGAGGACCTGCATACTTGGAGGTGTTTTAGTAACTAACCAAAGGAGTCCAAGCAATTTTTTGGACTAACTAATTCCAAATCAGAGAGTAGCTGAACCCTGAGGGAATCTGGCTGAATCTATTATTCAGATGGCTTGAGAGATCACATTAGCTCACCTGACTGATGTTTTTTACATACACTACCATAATCATTTAGTTAATATGAACAAGAACCTTGTCAAGGATCAGTGAGATACAAATCATGAAATTATCAATGCTGAGAATATGGGAATTGAGCCACAGCCAAACAATGTCAGAGAAGAAAATTGTGAGCCTAGGACAGAAATGATTACTTGTTGTGAAAAGGCTGATAAGTCTGGAACAACAGACACGAGGTAAAAACAGTGCATCATGAGCTCAACAACTCAGTGTTAAAGAATTCCTCATTCAGTTTCCCTGATGAACTAGATACATAAATGCACCCCAGGGAGAGATGAAGTAATGCTGAAAACCCCTTGAAATCTCTAGTAACATCATCATTTTGGAGAAACAGAAATAGACAATTTGGTTTCATTATCACCAGTTAAGTGACTCAGTTGTAGATTATAGGGTATATAGGTTCAGGTTGAAATGGTGGTCTCTCTCTTTATGGAGTCCTAAGTGAAGATGGAAATACAAAACCTTATTTGTTTTTGTTGTGGCATAGACAGGAAATAGGAAAAGGTGACCCATCCTACACAGTAAATCCTTGGTAAAAAACAATGGGTTCATACCATCAAGGCCATCTGCACAACTGGTAGGGAACTATTGATTAATGTACAGTGTTAATAAAACTGTGCATTTTGGTTCAGCCCCATTGTGGGCTGTCTATGCTATGGTAATAGACTGATCCCTACTTTCAGTATAGTAGTTAATAAATATCCTATTCTTTACATAAAGGAGCACAGACCAAAAATGAATTGGTTACAATCTATGATAATCATTGGAAAATCAATTAGAAAATAGACATTCTACTTCTAGCTATGGAGCAGCATATAGAGTAATGAGTCTAACACCAGGAATATCTGAGTTCAAATTCAGCCTCAGACATTTGCAAATTGTGTGAACCTGGGCAAGTCATTAAACTTCTGTGTAACTCAGTTTCCTCACTCTAAAACAGGGATAATACTACTATCTACCTCTCAGGGCTGCTATAAGGATCAAAGGAGATGATGCTTATAAACCACTTAAAACAGTGCCTAGTACGTAACAGGTGCTTAATAACTATTTCTTTTTTTTCTTCCTTTCTTCCTTCATTTCTTCCTTTTGGATAAAAAAACAATATCATAAATGAAGGACAGGAAAACATTAATGATCTCATTTTAGAATATTATTACTCTATCTAGCAAACAGTCTGAGTAGAATTCCTAGCTATTGTACTAATTATTTTAGTTCTTTGTTTATTTGCAACTGTGTTTGTGTCTATGTTGGTCCAATGTAGTTAAAATATATGTGCATGTATCTGAATATGTATATGTATATTTCTTTTCAGTGAGACCGTATTTCATAGACCACAGATAACATAACTACAGAAAAAAGACAATTGAGAAAACATCAGAAAGTATCTATCCACATAACCACTTTCAAATCACTATGAAAATGTTTATGAAAATAATCTACACATGTATTAAAAGAATACTTGATAAGGGAATGACATAGGTCATCTTCTAGCACATTTCATAATGTAGGATGATTCAAAAATCTCAGTGCAGTCTTAAGCTTTAGTAGTATAAAATGTACTCACTAAAGACTTTTGGGACACCCTGTATAGGCCATTTTTATGTACAGGCTACAGACCAAAATAGTATCTTTCTGAAAGGGAATTTTACATTTACATAAAAATTGTATATCATATGTTGTATCATGTACATATATGTGTGTACAAGTCATTTCCAAAGCAGTTGTCAATGTAGTTAGAATATTGACTTGTTAGAACAAAGATCAAAATCCATTTAGAAAAAAGAATAAAAATGATAAGAAAATATGGCAACTAAAAAACTCTAAACTGATCTATTTAAACACATTTAAAAATAAAATTGGAAACTGATAAAGAAAAGGAGCCCAAGAGATACTTAGGCAACATATATTTGATCCTTTTGCCAAACAGCAGCATGTGGCAATGAAGGATAACACCAGTTGAGAAAATAAATTTTTCTTTTAAAATCTTCTGGAGAAGGATAGCAAAATATTATGGTCACTATCACAGCATAAGATAGTAAGAACCAATAGAAGGAAAACACAAAACAAAACAAGCTACAGAAAGCTTGGTGAAAGGCACAATTCTGCCAGATCATTCTGAAAGCATTTAACTTGAATGCTGAAACAAGGAGTACAACAAAAGGCTGAAAAATGTAAAAGATCTGTCCAGATTACTATAACAAACTACTCTTTCCAGCAAATAGTCCCCAATATGCTGCATGAAATAGTGGAAATGGTGCTAAAGAAAACAAACATGGGAAAATCTGCTAGACCAAACCAAAATGCACAGAAAAAGTCCATGCAACAGACAACAAAATTTTGAAGATGTTGAAAGATTGTCTCAAGATACTTGGGGGAAAAAGGAGAAGAGTTAAGTCTTGGTAGGAAAGACCAATTACAACAATGCAAAACACAGGCAATACTACCACAGATAAAAAGGCAAATGAGAAAACATCAGAAAATGTCTCTCCATACAACTATTTCCAGGTCACTATGAAGATTATCATTAAAGTAACATACACATGAACTGAAGGCATTCTTTATAAGGGAGGGAAATAGTCCAGATTGTGATATTCTGCAGCAAAATACATCTCTGGACTTATGCAGCAATTGAAAGACTTAGAATTTATAAAAACACACTGCATTTACTATTATTGTTAAAAAGGAGAAAAAAGACTTATTTGGCTATAGCAAAATGTTATTTTGCAGCTTCTGCTCTAACAAGGGGTCTCCCATATACATGTTAAAATCAAACAGAATTCTTGAAAAGTGCTAAAACAAAGAAAATTGTAATCAACATTGTCTAATAATATTGAACAAGGGATAAAGCAAGAGAAGTCAAAAGGTTGATTTTACTACTCAAAAGGTGATTGCCACTTTTATGAAGAATTTTCAGCACACAGTCCAAATGCAAAAGGAATTCTCTATAGATGGAGTCCTAGTTTGAGGTTGGTATAAAGCTGATTACTTGGATCATCACAAAGTCTCACAAATGAGATCCATAATCACTCCCAATAGTTTGGCTTACCTATACAAGGGGGAAAACACACACACACACACACACACACACACACACACACACACACACACACACACACACACACACACACACACACACTGAATAGAAGAATGTTTATTTTCCAGATTGTGGTATATAGTTGGATGGACATCCCACACAGCTGGCTCACCAATATACAGATCTTAGGCAAACAGTATAGATGAACAATCAACTGACTCTAGTACTGAATAAGAGTGTAAATTCAATTGCCTTTGGAAAATTGTATAGTACTTTTCATGATCTCATATTTTCCCTGAAACAAAGGTACCTACTTTGAAACATAATATTCTTCTGATGATTCTATATAGTTGAGAATGCCAGTCTTTAAATAATTAAAGTTGGCAACAGAGTGACATAGTAGGCAATCCAAGACTGGGGAGAGTAAGCCATAGCATATTACAAATGAAGAATTACATAGGAGAAGAGGCATGAAAGAGATTAATAAAGACAAGTATAACTACAGAAGAAGGTAAGCTGGTCTTACAGTTAGAGTAAAAGATTATCAGTGAATAGCTGGTATGTTCTATTTGGTTCCCTACAATATCAAGACCGAAAAGATACACCTGTGTTAGAATGATCCCCTGTGAAAGACTTTATAAGAAGACATGGACAAGAAATGCAAGAGGATGAAGTCATGGGTGGGTTTCTATCTATACTGTTGGAAGGAATATTATGAGATCACAAATATATCCAAGTATTGCTCTATTGACAAACTGGAATATAGTCAAAGAACAGAGACCAAGATGATAAGGTATCAGAAAAAAGTGAAACTGGTTGAAAGGACAAAGTGTTTGGCCTGGGGAAAAGAAAACTTAGAGAAGACATGATAGTTGTGTTTAAATGTTTGACGATATATTATGTGAAAAAGAAATAGACCTTCTTTGTCGTTTGAACAATTGGCTTAAACAATTGAACAGGAGTTGCATGAAGATAGATTGTGATTCAATTATTAGGTAGACTATTCTAACAAAAAAGAATAGGTTATTTAAAAAGTAATAAGTGAAATTTGTCGGACAGTATGGTGTCTAATATGTCTACTAATTATAAAAATCCATGAGCCCATGAACTGGGACAGCAGTGCAGGAAAGTAAGAAATCACCCAAAGGCAATCTAAGTTGGAAGACAGTAATCAAGGGAGCGACTGGGGGCATGAATGAAAGCAGAGGTAGCTTGCTAGAGCACGAAGATGCTAAAGAGAGATTTGTAGGGAAAAGGAAAGCATATGCACAGAAAGAAAAGACGGAAATAGTGGAACAGATTTGAAGAATTCTTTTTAAAAAGTGAACTGTGCAATGCTACAATAAGTTATTGAAGAAAGTGATAAAATGTTTATTTGGAATTCTTTAAATATAAAGCTTCCCGGGCACAATACTAACTAGAAGCAGGTAGGCTGAAACAGGGGGACTTATATGACCCACTTTATATTTAACAAGCAGAGTCAGGCATTTCTACCATTATACATATACATACACACACATGCATATACACATACACATATAAAATTTAGTGATGAAATAATATACCTAAAACTTAACATTCCAATTTCCAAATCATTATTTTGGGGTAAGAACTTTTGAGACAATTTAAAAGTATTCTATATAAAACCTTGCTTTTCTCTTTACTGTCATGACTTGTTCTAAGGCAAATAATAGTTTACTCAAGGCTATTTTTCTTAAATAATAACAATATAAGCACATAGTGATCATCTCTGACCTTATTCTGTGTCTGACCATCAAAAATTTCCACTTAACTAGTGACGGTCATTTGTCTTTAATTCAATTTCTGTGCAAATACACATGGGTGTGAATTCAAGCAAACATTTTCCCAAAATTTGAAAAAGCTTTGTGAAACCCCAAACACATTAAAAGGGTTGTAGAGGTTTGTACAAAACTTAAAAGCAGTCTCCAAAGACTATGTAACACAGTGGTTTCCACTACAGATGCCTCAAAAGCCAGATTTTTACTGAGGTTGGTATTTCAGCATATTTTAGTAGTTTAGCAGTGACATCTAGTGGACTATCTTTTCTTCACTTTGTGGGGGAAATGATTTTTGACAACATATGCGTAACCTCATACATATTATCATACATCTAGAGGCAGAAGGGACCAGAGAGACCATCTGCTCCAACCCTTTCCTTTTATAAAATATCTTTTTTCCTTTATTGCCTAAAATGTTCTACTTCTACTCACCTTTCCAAATATTTTCTTCACAGATCCACAGACTTTTATTTATTTATTTTTGCGCAGGAATGATCTTGGAAGTCATTTAGTCTTCTATTACCACCCCCTTCAATTTTCAAGTAAGGAAACTGTAACTTATCAAAAAGATCCCAACATTTGCATCCTAAGAATCCAGGCCTCAAGCTAGTGACAAAGTTAGGAAAATGACCCATTATGGTTTTCAATTCATTTCTTTACTACACTTCTTTATTACCTAGAACCTCAAAGGTTGAAAAGCCTCTCCATGGTTAGTGAGACAGTGAAATGTATGACTCTTAATTTAGGGCAAAAATTATACAAAATGATGTCCTTTAATCCTAATTCCAATCTTGGTCTAAGACTGCATAAATTTGCCAGAAGCTCCAAATTTGCTCCAGGCCCACAGAAAATCTGTCCCAATGTCCCAACACTGTTTTCAAGCACAGAATACTCCAAGCTTTAGATTGATAGTGAGTGGCTGACAAAAGCCAAATATGATGAGTGTGTGGATGCTTTGGTATAGCAATGGTTCACAGACTTTTTGATCTCAGTACTCCTTTACATTTCTAACAATTATTGAAGACACCCCATTTTCCCCTGCCCTGCCCAAGAGCTTTTGGATAGATAGATAGATAGATAGATAGATAGATAGATAGATAGATAGATAGATAGAGATATTTATTGTACTAGAAATGAAAACAACTTAACATTATTATGAAAATAGTTTTGAGTTTGTGAACTCTGCAACATAGTATCAGAGACCACACTTTGAGAACAGTGGATCTATAGAAATGAGAATAATTCACATGCTGAGCCTTGCACATCTTGTGCATATATGCAGTGCATTGTGACTAAAGGAAAGTGGAAACATGCAGTAGTTGTTGGATATTTAAGCTATGGAGTAGTGGTGATTTAAGTTATGGAGTAGTGATTAGAATGTTGACTTGGAGGCCAGGAAGTCCTGGGTTCAAATACTACTTAGACATAGTTCTATGGCTTGAGATAAGTCACATACCATGTCAGTGTCTCAGTTACCTTATCAATAAAGTGAGGTTGGACTTTATATTGTCTAACATCCCTTCCAACTCTAAATCTATGATACTACGATCTTATATAAATTACTTAACATCACTAGTCCTTAATTTCCTTACCAATTAAAAAAGAGAGATTGGACTGGAAGGTCTAAAGTTACCTTCTATCTCTAACACCTTAACAATTCTAAGATTTTCACATTTTGTGTAGATATTAATAGCAACATTTATAAAATGTGTGTTTGAGGATGAAATCATTTTCTTATAGTATGATAACTGTAGCAAAATCTGATTCTGTCCTGAGAGGTATGTGTTCAAACCCTGAAGGTTGATTCAACAAACATTTATTACCTTACTATTTTTGAGGCTGAGAGTTAATGGTGGGAAAGTAGCTAAGCTCTATAATGGGGTTTTTAAACCATTTAGTATCATGGATGCCTTTGGGGATGTGGTGAAACCCAAGAATCTCTTCTCAGACTAATGTTTTAAATGAATAAAAGAGGACTGCAAAGGAAACCATTTTATTGAAATACTGCCATCAAAATTTTCTTTGAAAAAAAAAAAAAGGAAATAAATTCATGGATCCCAGGCTAAGAATTTCTGTTGTAGCATAAAAACCTTCTGGGGTAGAGCCAAAATGGTGGAGTAGAAACAGGGACTTGCTATAGTTCTCCCCCCAAACCCCTCAAAAAACCTGTAAAAAATGACTCTAAACAAATCTTAGAGCAGCAGAAGCCACAAAATGACAGACTGAAGTGAATTTTCAGCCCAAGACAATCAGAAAAGTGTATGGGAATGGTTGCACCAGACTGCAAGCAGAGAGCAGTTCATCCTGGTCATGCTGGAACGGACTGAATGGAGCAGGCCTTAGAGGACTGAATCACTGGAGGCTGCTGTGGATTCCAGACTACTCAACCCACAAAGGCTGAAGACAACTTCAAAAGTCAGTGGAAAGGATCTCTCAACTGACTGAGAGGGGAGCAATGTCTGGCCTCAGCCCCTGGCCCTAGCCTCAGGGCAGCTGGAGCCACTGCTGAAATGGAGGCTGCTTCTGCAGCCCTACACTTAACAAACCTCAAAAGCCAAGTAATTGACAGGAAAAATGAGAAAATGGGGAGAAAAGAAACAGATTATAGATTTCTTAATTTTTCAGTGAAGAGATATTTTCTTACATCATTGGTGATGAAGAAGATCATAAAATACAGCCAGAAGAAGACAACAAAGTCAAAGCTCCTGCATCCAAAGCCTCTAAGAAAAATATGAATCAGTCTCAGGCCATGGAAGAGTTCAAAAAGGATTTTGAAAATCTAGTAGGAGAAGTAGAGGAAAAATTGGGAAGAGAAAAGAGATTGATGCAAGAAAATCACGAAAAATGAGTCAACAGTTTGCTAAAGGCAAACTCCTCAAAATGCTGAAGAAAATAACAGCTTTAAAATTAGGCAAACTCAAATGGCAAAAGAGGTCCATAAAGCCAATGAATGAGCAGAAGAATGCCTTAAAAAGCAGAATGAGCCAAATGGAAAAAGAGGTCTAAAAGAGCACTGTAGAAAATAATTCTTTAAAATTTAGAATGGAGGAAATGGAAGCTAATGACTTTACGAGAAATAAAATAATTATAAAACAAAACCAAAGGAATGAAAAAATAAAAGACAATGTAAAGTATCTCACTGGAAAAACCACTGACCTGGAAAATGGATCCAGGAGAGATAATTTAAAATTTATTGGACTACCTGAAAGTCATGGTCAAAAAAAGAGCCCAGACATCTTCTTTCAAGAAATTGTCAAGGAAAACTGCCTTGATATTCTAGAACCACAGGATAAAATAGAAATGGAAAGAATCTACCAATCACTGAAAGAGGTCCCAAAAGAAGAACTCCTGGGAATATTGTAAGTGAATTCCAGAGTTCCCAGGTTAAGGAAAAAATATTACAAGCAGCCAGAAAAACAATTCAAGTACTGTGGAAATAAAATCAGGATAATATAGGACTTTGCAGCTTCACACTAAGGGATAAGAGGACTTGGAATATACTGTTCCAGAGCTCAAAGGAGCTACGATTAAAACCAAGAATCACCTACCCAGCAAAACTGAGTATAATGCTTCAGGGGAAAAAAAATAGAACTTCAAAGAAACAGAGGACTTTCAAGTATTCTTCTTGAAAAGACCAGGGCTAGATGGCAGAATAGAAAGAGGCACATACACATAGCTCCGAACCCACAACCCACAGAACGGCTACAGGGAAGTAACTCACGGCGAATTCTGCACCCAGAGGCCACAGAAAATTGGAGCGAGGGAGATTTCTGTTCCAGAGAGACCTGCAAACCTCTCGCAGAAGGTCCTTCGTGCCGCGGACTGGGCGCCGGGACTGGGAGCTGGGACTGGGAGCTGAGTACAGCCCTGCCGCAGCCGTGGCACCGAGAGGAAAAGATCCAAGCGGGCTTCAGGGACGGGATCTCCAGTGGCCACACGGGTCCCTCCACCCACAGGTCTCTTTGGTGGCTCGAGAGGGGAGTGGGGTGCCCCCATACTCAGGCCCCCCGGAAGGCAACAGCGGAGGCGGGAGCATACCGGGGCTCCCCAAGCAGGCAGGAGCCCGGATCCATTGTTGAAGGTCTCTGCATAAACCCCCTGAGGGAAATGAGCCCATGAGGCGGCCCTGCCCTGACCCAGGCAGCTGAACTTGATCTCACACTGAATACCAGCCCTGCCCCTGCCGAAGCCCCGAGGCTGGGAGCAGTATTTGATTCTCAGACCCCAAGCGCGGGCTGGGAGGATCCGGAGGCGAGGTGGGTGTGAGGATAATATTCAGAGCTCAAGTCACTGGCTGGGAAAATGCCCAGAAAAGGGAAAAAAACCAAGACTATTGAGGGTTACTTTCTTGGTGAGCAGGTTTCTCCTCCCCTCCCTTCTGATGAGGAAGAGCGGTGCTCACCATCAGGGGAAGACACGGAAGTCAGTGCTTCTAAATCCCAGCCCACTCAATGGGATCTGTTCTGGGAAAAGGTCTTAAAGAGCCCAAACAATTTTCAAAATCATGATAGAGAGGTGGAGGAAAAACTGGGAAGAGTAATAAAAGACTTGCAAGCAAAGTTTGAACAACAAATCAGCACCCTGCTAAAGAAGACCCAAAAAAATGCTGAAGAAAATAACACCCTGAAAAATAGGCTAACTCCATTGGCAAAGGAGGTTCAAGGAGCCAATGAGGAGAAGAATGCTTTCAAAAGCAGAATTAGCCAAACGGAAAAGGAGATTCAAAAGCTCACTGAAGAAAATAATTCTTGGGGGCGGAGCCAAGATGGCGGAGTAGAAAGACGCACACACACATAGCTCCAAACCCACAACCCACAGAATGGCTAGAGGGGACCAACCCACGGTGAATTCTGCACCCAGACGCCACGGAATATTGGAGCGAGGGAGATTTCTGTTCCAGAGAGACCTGCAAACCTCTCGCAGGGGGTCTTTCGCGCTGTGGACTGGGTGCCGGGACTGGGAGTTGAGTGCAGCCCTGCAGCGGCCGCGACACCGTGAGGAAAAGATCCGAACGGGCTACGGGGACGAGATATCCTGCGGCCACGAGGGTCCCTCCACCCACAGAGGGACCTGCAAACCTCTCCCAAAAGGTCCATCGCGCTGCAGACACGGAGCCCAGCCCGGACCTGCGGCGGCCGCGGCTCCAAGAGGTACAGATCCGAGCAGGCTTTAGGGATGGGATCTCCAGCGGCGGCACAAGCCCCCCCCCCCAACAGGTGACGAGGGTCAGTGAGAGAGTCTCTTTGGCAGGTCGAGAGGGGAGTGGGGTGCCCCCATGGCTCGGGCCCCCCTGGGAGATAGAAGCTGAGAGGCGGCTACAGACAGGGGCTCCCCAAGTGGGCGGGAGCCTGGATCCATTGTGGAAGGTCTGTGCATAAACCCCCTGAGGGAACTGGGCCTGAGAGGTGGCCCTGCCCCGACCTGACCATCTGAACTTAATTCTCACACTGAATAGCAGCCCTGCCCCCGCCAAAAGCCCTAAGGCGGGAAGCAGCATTTGAATCTCAGTCCCCAAACGCTGGCTGGGAGGACGAGGAGGCTAGGTGGGTGTGAGGAGAATATTCAGAGGTCAAGCCACTGGCTGGGGAGAATGCCCAGAAAAGGGAGAAGAAATAAAACTATTGAAGGGTACTTTCTCGGAGAAAAGACACCTCCTCCCTTCCTTTCTGATGAGGAAGAACAATGCTTACCATGAGGCAAAGACACAGAAATCAAGGATTCTGTGTCCCAGCCCACCCAATGGGCTCAGGCCATGGAAGAACTCAAAAAGAATTGTGAAAGTCAAGTTGGAGAGGTGGAGGAAAAACTGGGAAGAGAAATGAGAGGGATGAAAGAGAAGCATGAAAGGCAGATCAGCTCCCTGCTAAAGGAGAACCAAAAAAATGCTGAAGAAATTAACACCTTGAAAACTAGCCTAACTCAATTGGCAAAAGAGGTTCAAAAGGCCAATGAGGAGAAGAATGCTTTCAAAAACAGAATGAGCCAAATGGAAAAGGAGATTCAAAAGCTCACTGAAGAAAATAGATCTTTCAAAACTGGAATGGTACAGATGGACGCTAAGGACTTTATGAGAAAGACAGATATCACAGAACATAGCGTGAAGATTCGAAAAATGGAAGATAATGTGAAATATCTTACTGGAAAAGCAACTGACCTGGAAAACAGAATCAGGAGAGATAATGTAAAAATTCTGGGACTACCTGAAAACCATGATCAAGAGAAGAGCCTAGACATCATCTTCCATGAAATTATCAAGGAAAACTGCCCTGAGATTCTAGAACCAGAGGGCAAAATAAATATTCAAGGAATCCGCAGAACACCGCATGAAAGAGATCCAAAAAGAGAAACTCCTAGGAACATTGTGGCCAAATTCCAGAACTCCCAGGTGAAAGAGAAAATATTGCAAGCAGCTAGAAAGAAACAATTCAAGTATTGTGGAAATACAATCAGGATAACACAAGATCTAGCACCCTCTACATTAAGGGATGAAAGGGAATGGAATAGGATATTCCAGAAGTCAAAGGAACTAGGACTAAAACCAAGAATCACCTACCCAGTAAAACTGAGTAAAATACTTCAGGAGAAAAAATGGTCTTTCAATGAAATAGAGGATTTTCAAATTTTCTTGATGAAAAGACCAGAGCTGAAAAGAAAATTTGACTTTCTAACACAAGAATGAAGAGAACCATGAAAAGGTGAACAGCAAAGAGAAGTCATAAGGGACTTACTAAAGTTGAACTGTTTACATTCCTACATGGAAAGACAATATTTGTAACTCTTGAAACATTTCAGTATCTGGGTACTGGGTGGGAGTACACACACACACACACGCACACACGCACACATACATAGAGACAGAGTGCACAGAGTGAATTGAAGAGGATGGGATCATATCTTAAAAAAAAAATGAAATCAAGCAGTGAGAGAGAAATATTGGGAGGAGAAAGGGAGAAGTTGAATGGGGCAAATTATCTCTCATAAAAGAGGCAAGCAAAAGATTTATTAGTGGAGGGATAAAGAGGGGAGGCAAGAGAAAAACATGAGGTCTACTCTCATCACATTCCACTAAAGGAAAGAATAAAATGCACACTCATTTTGATAGGAAAACCTATCTCATAATACAGGAGAGTGGGGGACAGGGGCACAAGCAGGGTGGGGGGGAGGATGGAGGGGAGGGCATGGGGAGGAGAATGCAATCCAAGGTCGACACTCATGGGGAGGGAAAGGATCATAAGAGAATAGAAGTAATGGGGGACAGGATAGGATGGAGGGAAATATAATTAGTCCTATACAACACAACTAGTATGGAAATCTTTTGCAAAACTACACAGATTTGGCCTATATTGAATTGCTTGCCTTCCAAAGGGAAGGGGTGGAGAGGGAGGGAGCTAAAGAAGTTGGAACTCAAAGTGTTAGGATCAAATGTAATGTTCTTACCACTGGGAAATAAGAAATACAGGTTAAGGGGTCAAGAAAGCTATCTGGCCCTATAGGACAAAAGAGAAGACGGAGACAAGGGCAGAGAGGGAGGATCGAAGAGAGAGCAGATTGGTCACAGGGGCAATTAGAATGCTTGGGTTTGGGGGGGGGAGGGGATAAAAGGGGAGAAAATTTGTAACCCAAAATGTTGTGAAAATAAATGTTAAAAGTTAAATTAAAAAAAAAAAGAAAATAATTCTTTCAAAATTAGAATGGAACAGATGGAGGCTAATGACTTTATGAGAAACCAAGAAATCACAAAACAAAACCAAAAGAATGAAAAAAGGGAAGATAATGTGAAATATCTCATTGGAAAAACAACTGACTTGGAGAATAGATCCAGGAGAGACAATTTAAAAATTATGGGCCTACCTGAAAGCCAGGATCAAAAAAAGAGCTTAGACATCATCTTTCATGAAATTATCAAGGAAAACTGCCCTGAGATTCTAGAACCAGAGGGCAAAATAAGTATTCAAGGAATCCACGGATCACCGCCTGAAAGAGATCCAAAAAGAGAAACTCCTAGGAACATTGTGGCCAAATTCCAGAGTTCCCAGATCAAGGAGAAAATATTGCAAGCAGCTAGAAAGAAACAATTCAAGTATTGTGGAAATACAATCAGGATAACACAAGATCTAGCAGCTTCCACATTAAGGGATCGAAGGGCGTGGAATAGGATATTCCAGAAGTCAAAGGAACTAGGACTAAAACCAAGAATCACATACCCAGCAAAACTGAATATAATACTTCAGGGGAAAAATTGGTCTTTCAATGAAATAGAGGACTTTCAAGCATTCTTGTTGAAAAGACCAGAGCTGAAAAGAAAATTTGACTTTCAAACACAAGAATGAAGAGAAGCATGAAAAAGTAAATAGCAAAGAGAAGTCATAAGGGACTTTGCAAAAGTTGAACTGTTTACATTCCTACATGGAAAGACAATATTTGTAACTCTTGAAACTATTCAGCATCTGGGTACAGGGTGGGATAACACACACACACATGCACACGCACACGCACACACACATAGAGACAGAGTGCACAGAGTGAACTGAAGAGGAGGGCATCATATCTTAAAAAAAAATGAAATCAAGCAGTGAGAGAGAAATATATTGGGAGGAGAAAGGGAGAAATGGAATGGGGCAAATTATCTCTCATAAAAGAGGCAAGCAAAAGACTTTTTAGTGAAGGGAAAAAGAGGGGAGGGGAGAGAAAAACATGAAGTTTACTCTCATCACATTCCACTAAAGGAAGGAATAAAATGCACAGTCATTTTGGTATGAAAACCTATCTTACAATACAGGAAAGTGGGGGATAAGGGGATAAGCAGGGTGGGGGGGATGATGGAAGGGAGGGCACGGGGAGGAGGGAGCAATTTGAGGTCAACACTCATGGGGAGGGACAGGATCAAAAGAGAGAACAGAAGTAATGGGGGACAGGATAGGATGGAGGGAAATATAATTAGTTCTTACACAACACGACTATTATGGAAGTCATTTGCAAAACTACACAGATCTGGCCTATATTGAATTGCTTGCCTTCCAAAGGGAAGGGGTGGGGAGGGAGGGAGGGCAGATTGGCAGACAGGGGCAATTAGAACGCTCGGTGTTTTGGGGGTGGGGGGAGGGGACAAAAGGGGAGAAAATGTGGAACCCAAAATTTTGTGAAAATGAATGTTAAAAGTTAAATAAATTAATAACAATAAAAAAAAAGAAAGAAAGAAAAGTCCAGGGCTGAATAGAAAATTTGACTTTCAGATACAAGAATCAAGAGGCGCATGAAAAGGTAAACAAGAAAGAGAAACCATAATGGAATTATTAAAGTTGAACTGTTTGCATTCTTAGATGGAAAGATTATATTTGTAACTCATGAAGCCTTTCTCAGTATTCAGATAGTTGGGAGGGTAAGTGTAGGGTAAGCTGAATATGAAGGGATGATATCTAAAAAAGAAAATTAAGGGTTGAGAGTTATGTACTAGGAAAAAGAGAAAGGGAAATGTAGCATGTAGTAAATCATCTCACATAAAAGAGGCAAGAAAAAATTTTTACAATGGAGGGGAAGACAGGGAACGTGAAAGGGAATAAGTTTGCCTTCCTTTTATTGGATTTGGCTTCAGAAAGGAATAACATACACACTCAATTAGGTATGGAAGTTTATCTTACCCTACAGGAAAGGAGGGGGAAGGGAAAATGAAAGGGAGGCATAATAGCAGGGACTGTAGATTGGGAGAAGGAGTAATTGGAAGCAAACACCTTGGTAGAGGGATAGGTCAAAGGAAAGAACTGAATAAATGGAGGGTGGGACAGGATAGAGGGAAATATAGTTAGTTTTTCACAGCATTACTGTTATGGAAGTGTTTTACATGATCATATATATATATATATATATAACCTTTAACAAATTGCTTGCCTTCTCAATGAGCATGGGTATGGAGGAGGGAAAAGAGAGGATGGGAACTCAATGCTTTAAAACTGAATGTTAGAGGTTGTTTTTACATGCAACTATGAAGTAAGATATATAAGCAATGGGGTATAGAAAGGAAGAGAATGGGGGGTGTGGTGATAGAAGGGAGGGCAGATTAGAGGATAGGGCAATCAGAATACATGCTGTCCTGGGGGACATGCGGGTGGGGGGTGAAGATGGGGAGAAAATTTGAAATTCAAAATTTCGTGGAAATGAATGTTGAAAACTAAAAATAAATTTATGTGAAAAAAATAAAATTGCCCTATTAAAAATAAATAAAAACCTTCTCATGTGATTGGGGCATTTTTCTTCCAATAAGCATTTATAATTTGTATTAATAGTAATAGGATGCATGGGAATAGATTCATAAGATGGCAGAAAAAGAAGAGATCTTAAAGGTTATATAGTCTAGTCCCTGTATTTCACAACTGAAGAAAGTAAAACCCAAAGTGTTGAGAGATTTATCCAAGGTCACACATAGTTAGTTAGAGACTTGAGACTCAAGCTAACTCCTAGTCCTTGGCCAGTTCTACTAAATCTTACTAGATTGTAAAAATAAAGTCTGAAATACTTTCCTTCCCCTGGATGCAATCCTCTACATTTCCATCTTTATCTCTACTAGCATAAAATGTCCATGATTCCCTTTAACAGTAATAAAGGATCAGTGAATACTAAAAGAAAGTAGAGCCTTCAGGGCTTTTGTGATCCTTTTAAATGTTCTGAGTGAATTATTAGATATTGAAGAAGCCGGCAATAGGTGAGATCTTAAATAGATGAGGAAATGACTTGTAAATTGAAGAAAGAAGCATAATTACAGCAAGAAAATAAGTGTTATCAGTTCTATTTCTATTATTATAGTAATAGTTTGGGATTGAGAAGAGTCTCCATTTGGCCTGTGCTGGAAATGTTCCAGTGCAGAGAAAAACAGGAATTGGCTAAAACACTAGTGAAATATAAGACAAATGCATATCACAATTCTCTATCTTATACGCAGGTAATTTTGCACCTGAGGGTAGAATATTCTATTTCTCTGCCCCTATTCTAATGGAATGGCATGCTTGAAATTTATCAATTTTCTGTGCCCCTTTTATGCATTCAAAACCAGGTCCCCCACCTACCTTATGTTTGTTACAGATCTGATTAGATTAAGAAGATTTTATGTTTTTGTTCTTTTCAGTCTGGATTGTGATTTCATTGGTATTTGGATTTCTTGTTTGGAAACTTCCTTCACTGTAGTAATTTGTCCATTCACTAAAACTTAAGAGTTTTAAGGAGTTTCCTGAGGCTTGGAGATTTAGCCACATTCGTATCTACTTGAACCCATATCTTCTTAACTCTACTGGTGGCTGACTTTCTGGCTTGCCTAAACGGTTAGCCCCACTTAATTTCCATGTGTGGGAGGGAAAATAATTTATTTAACCTGGGAATAAATTAAGGAGGAAAATCAGCTATTTGCTCACATAATGAATGTTATGACAAATAGTACCCAGTGATGTATTGGGCTACACACTGGCAAAGGCATAACCAGAGACAGAACATAGAAACAGGAGAAAGGCAAGGTAGAGGGACCAAGAAAATGCTGTGAATCTTCACACATACAGGCATATGTCATTTTATTGTACTTCACAGATACTGTGTTTTTATAAATTGAAGGTTTGTGGCAACGTTGCATCAAGCAAGCCTATAGGCCCTATTTTTCTAAAAGCATGTTTTCAAATCATATCTGTCATATTTTGGTAATTTTCACATTTCAAACTTTTTCATTATTATGCTATATATTAAGATAATCTGCGATCAGTAACTTTTAATGTTCCTATTATAATTGCTTTGGAGCGCTATGAATCATGCCCAGATGAAACAACAAATTTAATTGATAAATGTTGTGTCTTTGCTCTGACTGCTCCACCAACCAGTAATTCCTGTCCCTCTCCCTCTCAGGTCTCCCTATTCCCTAAGACACAATACTGATATTAGGCCATTTAATAACCTCTAGGTATTTAAGTGAAAGGAAGAGTCCATTGATGTGCAAACTTCATTGTTGTCTTATTTTAAGAAATTGCCACAGCCACCCCAACCTTCAGCAAACACCGCTCTGGTCAGTTGGTAGCCATTACCACTGAGGCAAAACTCTCCACCAGAAAAAAAAAAAAAAAGATAAAGACTTGCTGAAGGTTCAGATGATACATATTTTATAGCAATAAAATATTTTTTTAATTAAAATATGTACAATTTTTTAGACACAATACTATTTCATACTACAATATAGTGTAAACATAACTTTTAGTTTAGTAAACACAATTTTAGTTTCCCAGAAAGTAAAAAATTCATGACTTGTTTTACTGTGATACTCACTTTATTGCAGGAACTAAGCCCACAATATCTCTGAGGTATGCCTGTAGTTGATAGCACGGTGAAGCTGCTCAGAGCACAGCTGATAATTGTGGCCAGACATTACAGCCTGAGTAGAAAAGGCTTTTCCCTCCGATGTCCAGAAGAGTGCATCTGTGTCAAAGAGAAAAAAGAAACCAGGAGTTAGTCAACAGTTAGGTACAAAGTGCAGTTAAAAGAAATGAATCTACCATCTTCATTGTGGTTTTGATTATTTAATGTGAACCACAGCACCATGAATTCTGCAAACTGAAGACCTACTTGGATACAATGTAACAAAAATGAAACTTTAATTTAAAACCAAATATTCATGATTTTTGTATCGAATCTATACTCCCACTGACTAATGATATGAAGAATTGAGAGATGATTCTATTTAATTATATCCTTTGGAACAGAGTTGAACTCTGTATAATAATTTTATTATCTCAAGAATCTTTAATATTTCTAGGACCTTCCTATTTTCCAGAGGATACATAGTCCACATCCATTCATAATCTGGCCCCAGGCTCCTTTTGGCATTCTTTCCTGTACACCAGTAGTCCACCACAGCTGCACTGATTTATTTGCTAATATCTAAACACCCCCTACTTTCTACTGCAAAACTTTTGCTCTTTTTTTCTCCTCTTGGCCTCCAATTCCACTCTTCAAGCTCCTCCCCCCCGGCCCCTTTCCTCCTTGTCTATCTAAATCCTACAGGCAGTTAGGTGGTACAGTGGATAGAGCACCAGTACAGGAGTCAGGAGGACCTGAGTTCAAATCTCACCTCAGACTCTTGATGCTCACTAGCTGTGTGACCTTGAGCAAGTCACTTATCCCCATTTGCCTCACCTTGGGTCATCTCCAGTCATCCTGATGAATATCTGGTCACTAGATTCAGATGGCTCTGAAGGAGAAGTGAGGTTCATGACTTGCACAACCCTTCCTCACTCAAAACGAAGTCAAGTGCAAGTCATGTCATTATTTCTCTGATATCACGGTCTTCTTCAGCAGCGAAGGATGAATACACATCTAAATCCTACACTGATATCACAGACATATGATGTCAGAATTAGAAGACTTGGGTTTGAATCTCAGCTCTATTGCTCACTTCTTACAGGACTTGGAGTAAATCACTTAACCACCCTGAATTTGAGTTTCATTATTTGTAAAGAGGATACTTCAAAAGGTTGTTATGAGGGTTAAATGAGAGAATGCCTTGGAAATGAATATCTTGCTCTGTGTGAGGGATGGGGAAGAGTTGGTGAGAAAGCTCCAGCCTTCACTTATCCTTTACAGGACTCTCTAAGTTCCTTTGAGTGCCACTTCAGAACTCGTTGGGGCTGGTCTCCTCTTTGGGACTGATCAAGCTTCCAGTTATCTTTGAGTCTTGAGTCAGTTTCCAGCTTGGAGAGAGAAGATGGAAGAATCCAACCCCATTTCAGGCTGCTGAAGGAAAAGACTCTAGTTAAGACAAGAGAGGAGTAGGCATTCTCCATCATGTCCCTATTCTCAGTTTGCTACTCTAGAGACCTGGGGAATTTCACCCTTGGGTGAGATTCAGGACAGTTTCTCTCAGCTGAGATAAGTTACCTTGCTCTCAGTGGGAGAGCTCTTCTATTCTGTTTCATCTGGTATATGTTCTTCGATGTATACCTTTTCTGATTTCTGTTTTGCTATGATTTGCATAAATGGGTTTCTTTGTTATTCTCTATGAGTGTTCATTATGAAACTGGCATTCAGTGGAAAAAGAGTTAAGACTTGGATATAGAGATTAGAGTTCTGCTTCCTATCCAAAATGACAAATCAATCACAAATTAAATGGAACTCAGTCATATCCCCTATATGAACAATATTCAAAGAATCCACTAGGTATGTGTTTACTCTGCTACCCTCTCTCTTTCTGAAAAGAGCAGAATTGTGGCCTCTGGTTTCAGCTTCCTGCTTCCCGTCCTGGCAGGAATTAAAGTCTCCATTGGACAAAAGGGGGAGGAAGGAGTGAAGAAAAAAAGATTAAAGTTTTTTCTGCCTCCCTGAAAGCCACACATGACAGTACCCTTGCAACACCTAGGTCTACCTTCAAGTGTGGGGTCCTCTCCTGTTGCTACATAAAGTCTTGCTTAAGTAATTAGATTCCATTGCCAATACTGAAAGGATCTCTTCCTCCCCTAGTTGTATAGTAATTATTGTCTGCATATATATCATTTGGGAATTTGTTGTGTACCATCTTGTGGTATAAAATATTTCCATTGTTCTCTTGAACTTCTATTTAAACTTTTCTTTTCTTTTTGCAGAACGGCTTTATGTCTTCCCAAATAGGTTGTATGCCTTCCTACATTTTGTATTTCTACCACCACCCCTGAAAGCAAAATGTCTAGCATATATTAGAATCTCAATAAATGTTCATCAGTGTGACATAATAGCTCTCTTATGTTTTTCATTAACATTCCATGTAAGGTATTAGTGTTAATTTGATTTCAATTCAATTCTCCAAAAATTCATGCTAAAACACTAAGCTGGTCTGTGAGAAAGATACTAACATGACTAAGATGCAGTCCCTGTCCTCATCTTCTTTTGGGAGTGAAAGCAAATAATTACATCATAGATTTAAAACATGGAAGAACCTTAAAGAACATCTAGTCCAACCTTTTCATGTTAAAGGTGAGAAGACTAGGACCAAAAGAGGTAAAATTACTGGTCTAAACCATATATAGAAAGTGGTGGAATACAGATTTGGACCTCAGTCCTCAAAAGTCAAATCAATTGGTCTTTTCACAAGATCCTACAGTCTCTCAATGCAGACTTGACTAAAAAGAAACATGATAGTTCTATGTATAATATTTGAACTTTTAAGAAATCCAGGTCCACTGACTCCATATCCAGCTAAAATAACTTATGTAGTGGTTGAAGGTATATAACATATTTTTCTCATAACAACCAAATAAGATCAGTAGTGCAAATGTCATTTTCCCCATCTTATAAGATGAGGACACTGAAGTTCAGAGAAATTAAGTGACTTTGAGAGCACACAATTTTTCACACAGTGTTTGACATGTAGTAAGTGCTAAATAAATGTTAGTAAACTGGCTGACTAATGCAGAATTAGTGAGTGGCAAAGCACTGATACAAACTGGAGCCCAGGCAGAGTGGTACACTGTACAGACTGATGGCTTTGAAGTCAGAGGCCCTGGATTCAAATGTTGTCCTTCTTAACTAATACTTCTGAATTTGTATAAGTCATCTGATTCCTCTGAGTCTGTTTTCTGATCAGTAAAAATGAGAGGGGTGGATTAGACAGACTGCAAGGTCCCTTTGAACTTTAAAGCTATGTTTTTACAGTTCTTGACTTCAAGTTCAGAGTGAAATTATTCTAAAATGAAAAATGTGAAAGTAGATGAGATATCATACACACCAAAACATTCATAGCAAAACTTTAACATATAACTAGAAACGATTTTTCCCATTGATAAGGGAATAGCTAAATAAACTGTAATACATAGATATAATGAAAATATATTGTGCCATAAGACATAACAAATATAAATAATTCAGCCAGGTATAGGAAGACTTTTATGAACTGATACAATGAGAATTAAGTATTACAAGGAAAACTCCAAACACAGTAACTATAGCAATGAAAATGGAAAAGAAACAAAAAAGAAAAGAGAATTGATTATAACTAAATAAACAAAATTGGCTAAGAAGTGATGAAAAAATATACATCCCTCCTTTCTTTACCAAGGTAAGGGATAATGGGCATGGCATATTATATATACTGCAGACTTAGTTAATGTCTTGGCTAATTCTCCTGAACTGCTTGTTCTTCCTCTTTTTTATTCTTAGTTAAAAGGCATAGTTCACTGGATAGGGGAGAGAGTACAGGATATATTTGGAAGCTAAGATGATAAAAAAGTAAAAGATTTTTTTTTTAAATGGATGAGGTACAAAGTGCCATGAGAGTTTATAGGAAAAAAAATATCATTCTGGGTTGGGAGCATCAGGGAAAATTACAGAGAAGGTGAAATTTCAGTTTGACCTTGAAAGATAATAAGCATGCATAATAAATTCTTATTTAACAAGGTAAAAAAATGGGTTATTCTAATGAAACAAAAATTTAGTATCATTGAGAATTATCATAAGTTCCAACAGATTGCCAGCTTTCAATGAATTAGAACACAACAATATATGCAAATCTAATTCCTCTCATAATTTAATCTTTCTCATATGATTAAGATAATGCAGCAGCCTAGGACAGAATCAAGATGATGGAGAAAAGGCAGAGACTTCCCTGAGCTCTCCCCCAAATCCCTCTGAACCCCTTTAAATAATGTTCTAAAACAAATTCTGGAGTGGCAGAAACAAAAGGACAGGGTAAAAGAATTTTCCAGCCCAAGACAAATTAGAAGGTCAGCAGGAAAGGTCTGTTGCACCAAGACAAGAGTAGAGTACAATCCAGCACAAGCCCCACCACCTCAGATCAGGCTCCAGCAAACCAGAAGTGAGGCTTGGGAGTGACTGAATCAGCAATGGCAGTGGTTGCTCCCTGAACTCTCAGCCCACAGATGGTAAGTGGGTTGTACAACTAGTCAGAAAGAAATCACAGGGGTCTTACTGCTGGCATTGGGAGCAGGACTCTATTGCTTTGCCCATACTTGAATCCAACTGCTGCCCTGGGTCACAGTCCTGGCATAAAGAGGAACACTAGCACAATAGAGCTTGTGGCCACAGCAGAGGGGGGACCTCCTCACAGGAGTGCTTGAGGTCGTTCACAGACAAGAACACAGGACAATAAAATAAGAAAAACAGCTTTCCCTATATCATACCATGTTGGAAGAACTGAGAGCTTACAGAACCCCAGAATTAGCTCTGAAAAGAGCTGCACAAAACACCTAAGCTTGCGACATCCTGGAAGCAGAGCCCAAATTTAACAAAGAGTTAAAAGTTAAGAAATAGCCTAGGAAAACGAGCAAATAATGAGTGAAAAAATGAGCAAAAAAAAAAATGAGAAAAAAACCTGATTATATAAAGTTACTATGATAGGAAGAAAGATCAAAACACACACTAAGAAGATGACAGCAAAGTCAAAACTCCTACATCCAAAACCTCCAAGAAAAATCTGAAATGGTCTCAGGCCATGGAAGAGCTCAAAAAGAATTTTAAAAATGAAGGAGGAGAGGTAGAGTAAAAATCAGGAAAAGAAATGAGAGTTATGCAAGAAAATCATGAAAAACAAGTCAATACTTTATAAAGGAGGCACAAAAAATACTCAAGAAAATAACACTTTAAAAAACAGGAATAGGCTAAATGGTAAAATACAACAAAAATACAATGAAGAGAAGAGTGCCTTGAAAAATAGAATTGGCCAAATAGAAGAGGAGGTACAAAAGCTCACTGAAGAAAATAATTCCTTAAAAATTAAAATTGTACAAATGGAAACTAATGATTTCATGAGACATCAAGAGACAATAAAGCAAAACCAAAAGAATGAAATAAAAATAGAAGACAATGTGAAATATCTCACTGGGAAAAAAACAACTGACCTGGAAAACAGAACAGGAGAGATAATTTTAGAACTATTGGACTATGTGAAAGCCATGATCAGAAAAAAATCCTAGATATCATCTTTCAAGAAATTATCAGGGAAAACTGCCCTGATATCCTAGAACCAAAAAGTAAAACAGAAATTGAAAGAATTCACTGATCACCTCCTGAAAGAGATTCCAAGATGAAAACTCTCAGGAATATTATAAACAAATTTCAGAACTCCCAGGTCAAGGAGAAAACATTGCAAGCAGCCAGAGTATTTCAAGTATTATGGAGTCAGTCAGGATAACACAAGAATTAGAAGCTTTTACATTAAAGGATTACATATAATATTCCAGAGGGTAAAAGAGATTGGAATACAATCAAGAATCACTACCCAGCAAAACTGAGGATAATCTTTCAAGGGAAAAAAAAGACAATTCAGTGAAATAGAAGACTTTCAAGCATTCCTGATGAAAAGACCAGAGCTGAACAGAAAACTTGACTTTCAGATACAAAACTCAAGAGAAGCATTAAAAGGTAAACAGGAAAGAGAAATCATAAGGGACTTATTAAAGTTTACTGTTTACATTCCTACATGGAAGGATAATATTTGTAACTCATGAGACCTTTCTCAGTATTAGCGTATTTGAAGGGAATACACACACATATACAGAAGACACAGTGTGAGTTGAATATGAAGGGATGGTATCTAAAAAACAAAATTAAGGGGTGAGAGAAAGGAATGTACTGGGAGGAGAAAGGGAAAGGTATAATAGGGTAAATTATCTCACACAAAAGAGTCAAGAAAAAAGCTTTTACAGTGGAGGGGAAGAAGAGGGAGGTGAGAGGGAATGAATTGACTTAAGGAGGGAATAACATACACACTTACTTGGGTATGGAAATCTCTCTTACCCTACAGAAAAGTAGGGGGAAGATTGGGGGAGGCAGTAGTCAGGGCAAAACACTTTTGAGGAGGAACAGAGTGAAAAGAGAGAAAATAGAATAAACAGAGGTGGGGATTGGATGGAGGAAATACAGTTAGCAATCATAATTGTGAAAAAAAATTGAAGAAAGTTTTTCTGATTAAGACCTCTTCTCAAATATGGAGAAAACTGAGTCAAATTTATAAAATAAGAGCCATTTCCCAAGAGACAAATGAGCAGTCACTTTTCAGATGAAGTAATCAAAGCTACCATATGTAAAAAAAAAAAAATGCTTTAAGTTACTATTGATTGGAGAAAGGCAAATAAAAAAAATTCTAAGGTACTACCTCACACCTATTAGATTGACTAATAGGACAGAAAAGGAATATAACAAATGTTGGAGTTGATGTGGGAAAAGTGAGACACTAATGTACTGTTAATGAAGTTGTGAACTGATTCAACCCTTATATACAGCAATTTAGAACTATACTCAAAGGGTTACAAAGCCATGTATACCCTTTGATTTATCAATGCCACTACTAGGTTTATATCCCAAAAGAGATAAATACAAAAAAAGAAAAGGACCCATATATAAAATTATGTATAGCAGCTCTTTTCTGGTGGCAAAGAACTGGAAATTGAGGGGTTGTCCAACAACTGGGGAATGGGCTGAAAAGGCTATGGTGTATTATTGTAATGGAATAGTGTTGTGCTATAAGAAATAGTGAGCAGAATGCTCTCAGCAAAAACCTGGAAAGACTTACATGAACTGATACAATGTGAAATGAGGAGAACAAGAACATTGTATGCTGTAACAGCAATACTATAAGATGATCAACTGTGAATTACTTAGCTATTCTCAGCAACACAATGGTGGAAGACAATTCTCAAGGACTTATCATGAAAAATGCTATTCATTTCCAGAGAAAGAATTGATGGAGTCTGAATACAGATTGACACATCCTTTTAAAAATTTTCTTTATTTTTCTTGGGTTCCTTTTTTTTTTTGGTCTCTCTATATATTTTGCAACATGGCTAGTAAGAAAATATGTTTTGCATGTATAACCTTTTCATTGGGCTAGGAGGGAGCAAGAGAATTTGGAACTCAAAATAAAAAAAAAGAATGTTAAAAATTGTTTTTATATGTACTTGGGGAAAATAAAATACTAAATAAGTAATTTAAAATAGAAAGAAATAAATAATGTATCAGGATCTTTCAGTATCTTATATACCTCCTCATCAACACTGACTATTTTAAAGTGTGGAAGTTCTAGTTACTATAAAATTCTGGTTAATTGATTGAGCATGAGATGATAAAGAGGTTATTTTTTTTTAAGTTCAAGAATCTTGAATTGACATTTTTCCTTTAAAAGTAAACACTGATACTTGCCTCCAACAAATGTCTCTGGCATAGAATGGAAAATAATCTTAAGATATGATGTCTCATGGGTTTACTTCTAGCTGAATTTTTTAATGAAACCAATCAAAATGCATACTCACAAGTGAGCTAAATTTCTGATTCTGTGCAGCTTAATTTAAATATTTGTGTATGTATATATATTTAGATAGAGAAAAAGAGAGAGTTGTGGGACAGAGAGAGAGAGAGAGAGATTGAGAGAGAGAGACCACACTAGGTTCTTCAGGTGATAGAGAGAAGTACCAACATAGAGCCAACATTAATGGACCCTATCCTCACGGAGCTTATAATTTAGTAAGGGAGATAAGACATATTCAGAAGTAACTATATATGGTGGGAAATGAATTAAAGGAACAATTAAGGGCTATTGTACTTCCAAGAAAGAAAAGACTACTTTTGCCTTGGGGAGATCAGGGAAGAAGAGTGAATAACAATTTGACATGTAGTTCTGGGCAAAGGGGGATTCTCCAAAAGATGAGAAGAACTGAGATGGGAAGACATCAAAGGCATGTTGGAGGGTCATCAAGTAAGTCTTTTTAAAAACTGTTATTAATTTTTCAAAATTAAATAAATAATTTTCCTGATTTCTGAATAAGGGGTGCTATGATCAGAGTGAAGATTTAAGCAGATTAATCTAACAGCAGTGTGCACAATGGATTAGAATGGTAGCGCCTAGAGTTTAAGAAGGCCATTTATGAAAGGAAGAGACTGTAGCTGTGCTGATGAAAATTAATTAGGGCTTTAAGTAGGATTGTGACAGTTTTAGTAGAAAGAGACTAGTATTAGTGATATTGCACAGACAGAAACAACAGGACATAGCAATTGGACATATGGGAGGAGATGAAAACAAGTGAGATGTGCAAAAATGATTCCACAATTAGAAGAATGGATGACTGAGAGGTGGTGCTATTGACAAATATAGGGAAGTCAGGATAACCAGAAAGCTGTTGAGGCAAGATAACTTCATTTTGGAACATGCTAAGCTTAAATTCCAAGTACAAATAAGGAGGATACAATTCAATATTTTGTTTGGAACTCAAGGGCTAAGACAGAGCTAGAGATAGCATATTTGAAAAACATCAACATAGAAGTTATAGTTTTACTAATTAAGTAGTATATTTTTGGTATATTATGAGCCAAACAGGTTTTTGTGGGCTAATGCAACCTGGTCTATCATTTTGACAATGCTCTCTGTAGAATACTGAATCTCACTGCCCCTATCCTTTCACCATATCCATCTTACCAATAGCCAGCCTTGAATAACACTATCTCCTTTCACTACTGCTAGAGTAGAATTTAACCATCTTGACTAACTGTGTTCTTTGAGGAAAATACATTTAGAGATTCAAATTAAGATGCAAGTAACAATTCTCTTCCCACTGACCTTTAATCCCTCTACTTGCCAAGAAGGAGAGCTGCACTCTTTTTCAGTACTAAGCACTGGTTGCTCAAAGGGGACGAGAGGGATTGGGGAGAGATGGTTCTACATTATCAAAGGTTAGAGAAGTGAGATACGATTCTTGGTCTTTTGGCTTCCTGTCACACCTTTTTATTTCTTCCTTGGATCTCAGGGAATTCATCAACTGGTTTTCATTTACAACTTACAATGTGGATTTGGATATTCTGTCACAGAAATGGGGTAGTGGGCTCTGTATCAAATCAAGGATGAGGCCTCTAGGACAAGTAACAAGATAATGATAATATCTGAATTTGTTGCCAAAGTGTGGTTTGCTGTAGAGGTAAAAAGATGAAAAGGAAAGAGCATTTGTGTTTCTCTCCTTCTTCTCTTTGCTTCACACAAAGTCTTTCACCATAGACCTCTTGTACTTGACCAGTCATGGTGGAACACTGGAGTGAGATGACAAAGGCAACTGAGGTGAAGCAAGAGAGGACTATTCCAAGCAGGATGAGTGTTCAGATATCTGGGTAGGTAGCCTTACATACTAAGGGGTGTACAAGATTGAAACTGAGTAACCTAGATTTTCTTATAAATCCATCACTGTATTCAGAGATCTTTTTTTTAAGTCTAATACTCTTTCCTTCCCTAATAATACCTTATGATATGCTCTTAGTTGAATTTTACTTGCCAACTGGTAATACATTTCAATAAAATCCTGGTTTCTCTAATCCTTTGCAAATGAGAACAGGAAAGCTTGAGAGAATTAAGGCTTATGATGAGGGGGAAAAACAGGCTTAAACAGCTAGACTAGCTCTATTCCAATATACTACTTATAGAAAGATTTTTCTATTTGTGATAGAAAAAAAAAGTTTGATCAGGCTTCTGGGGCGGGGCACAGGGAAGGTGGTAAAAAGCAATACAATTTTAACATAACCTGATTAGGCATTTACAAAAATAACATAATAAATGCCATTGAAATAACAATTCTTCTGGATGAAACCTATTTTTTTCTTTTAGTATTTAAAATTTCTTTCCAATACTTGCCACCTAAGACTGTCTTATGGATGATAAAATACTTTTGAAGACCTACGAGAAGGAATAAATGCTGTGCTGATAATTTTTGTGAAATAATCTAGATGTTACAAGATAAGAACTCAGTTATTACACATGCTATGGCAGTAATTATAAGAAGAACTATTTGGGTCTGATCTCAGATCTCTAGGAATATACAACTGAAGATGGACAATTTAAGCAAAGGGGATATGCACACATTTGAAAGAAGTTAAAACAAGACTGAGGAGTCACAGAACGTGCCTTGGGAAAATCTGTTGTTTTATCCATCAGCAGTGTGATTGCCCTTTCTATAGAACAAGCCAAATGGTATGTCTTACCTATGAAGAGAGTTGAGAGATTTGGTTTAATTTTTCGACACTGAAGCACAAAAAGTTCTCCATCTTTAGCATTTGCCCTACACCTTTGGGTCCAGCTTTTGTTTCATGTGTATTATTTGAAATTGGACATATACAGAGGGAGCAGAAATATAAATCACTACAAAATTCTGAGTCTGACCAGGAGGTGAGAGAGACCTTTCTCTTCTCATGGCTCTGTTACTATTTCAGCTACCTTGGGTAAGTCACACATCTCAGTTTCTGTTCATCTGTAATGTGAGGAAATTTGACAAGCTAATCTCACAGTTATTCCAATTCTTTGATTCAATGATTTGCTCTTGAAAATGACAATTAAAAAAGAACTAATGATACTGGAATTATTTCATAGATTTTCCTGAGTTTAAAAAAATTACCAATATCTTCTTCACTTTGACAAAGAATGTGACATTTGAAAGGGTTAGACAGTAACACTGTATCACACTAATCTGAAACTTACTCTCAAAAAGAACTTTGTTGGAATATTTGCAAATAAAATGAGATAATTACAAGGCTGAAAGCTTTATAAACATCACCTATTATTATTATTTAGTCTGTACCATTCATAAATTCAATAAACATTTATTAAGCATCTACTTTGTGTTACTCTGCTTCATGCTGAGAATTCAAAGAAAATAGCCAATTAAACATTTATTAAGCATCTTCTATATGCCAGCACTTATACTAAGTCCTGGGGATACAAATAAGAGCAAACAAAAGCCACTGTTCTCAGGGAGCTCATAGTCTAATGGGGGAGACCATATGCAAGCAACTATGAACTAACAAGCTACATACAGGACAAAGTTCAAAGAATCAACAGAAACTTCAAAGAGCTTACATTCTCAGTGGTAGAGGAGATTCCTAAGGGGGTGGTGGTGGATACAAATATAAAAGCAAACACAGAACAACCTGTACTGTGAAAAAGATAACTTTGGTGCATGAACTTATGTTAAAATCCATGAGTGAAAAAACTTTTTTTTGTTAAACGTGAGATATAGAACAGTAGGACAATAAAGTAGGGACTGCGAGGACCTTTTCAAGAACAGAAAAATGAGTAGGGATGCAGGGAATTGTGGACATTTATTTATTCACTTATCTGTTTATCTCATTTGCTTGTGACTTTTTTATAGATTGAGAGGCAAAAACAAAGTGATTAATCAAATAACTATATGGATACTATAGAATGACTTAATACAGGCTGTTGATTTCATAATCAACAGAAAAGTAAGATGTTTTTTGAGTTTTATCTCATAAGGGAAAGGTGAGCCATTGAGAATCATGAGAATCCAATTTAAGCGGGTGTAGAGAAGAACTCAGTGGGAAAGAAATTATAATAAAGCAAGAGCTGTGTGAACCTCAACAGCAGAGTCAATAGACAAGAAAGCAGTTTCTCTACTGATTGGCTGGGAGAATGCAAAAGTTCACTGGGAAAGTGCCATCTATATGTGTGTTTGTCCTTCGTTGCCAAAAAAGACTGTGCCATCAGAGAAATGATGACATGTCTTGAACTTGACTTTGTCTTGAGTGAGGGAGGGCTGTGCAGTTCACCAGCCTCACTTCTCCTGAGCCATCTGAATCCATGACCAGATATTCATCAGGATGACTGGAGATGACCCAGGATGAGACAATTGGGGTTAAGCGACTTGCCCAAGGTCACACAGCTAGTGAGTGTCAAGTGTCTGAGGTAAGATTTGAACTCAGATCCTCCTGACTCCTGCACTGGTGCTTTATCCACTGCACCTCCTAGCTGCCCCTGCCATCTATAAATTTAAAAGGGAAATGCCCAGAAGTGCTATATGCTTTCTGCTACCCCTTCTGGTAAGAGAGGGGAAACAGTAAAGTTCACTAAGAATAGGTCAAATTTGATTCAATAAACCAGCATCTTGTTGAGAGAAAAGCTGGCTGGCCTGATATTCATCGTCCAGAGATCCATACTCAGGAGTTTTGCTGTAAGCTTGCTTTGCTATTAGAAGAAAAGTAGTTGGAAAATTCAGCATCCTTTCAAAAGATAAGTCGACTGGGTTGGTCTGCACTGACCAGAAAGTCTGTCTGACTTTTGTGGTTTAAGGGAACTGCTTATCATTTTGATCGTATAACATTTGCTCAGGGCCGTTTTAATGATAACTGTGAATAAAAACAGCTTGTTAGTGCTTCGTCAGTTTGAGAGTAAAGAATACATTTACCCATCAGGAGAGCAGTGAGGGCCAGCAGGGAACAGCTAGCACAGAAGTGACTAATGTGGTACAGATTCTACATGAAGGTATCAAACACTTGGAAAGGACTTATAGTGCAGAACTCATAGTTGCTCCAAGAATGTAAGTTGTTCTCAAACACGTCTCTCTGCTAATTTTCCATAAGTATGTACCCATTCTCCCCAAGGATATTATGCATATTAGTAGACAAACATTAAAATAACTCAGTGATATGTTAACTATGGTATATTACTTCTGCATTGCTTTATATTGAATAACTGTGGTATGTTGATTATTGTTTTTGCCTTATCGTTAAATATTTTATGTTTTAGAACAAGTGATTGATTTTGTACAGATGGGAAGAATACCAGTGGGAATTCAGGAGCTATGGGGGTAAACTTAGACCCCTATGAGAGAGTTATTCCTAGTATCTTGAGCTTGAATTGTAACTATAGTGGTCATATTCTGGGAACTCAGATCTGCTAGGCTGAGTTTGGGTGAATTTCACAACTGAGAGATAATGGGCAGATGTGACCTGTGCCAGAGGCTACACTATTGCGGGACAACTCCAGGCACAGGCCATGAGAATGTTATACTACCTTTATGGTATCTAAATGTGGATAGAATAGATAAGATAAGAAACTTTGTAAACCTTAAAACACTGTACTATTATAAAAAGTGCTATTATTATCATAATAGAAACTGAATATTTACTGATTTCATTGCTCATTGGAAAGCTTCATCCTAGCTATTGTGATAAAATATATGGATACACCAAACAGAGAAGCTAGAAATGGTTTTATAACAATTTGTAACGTTATTTTTTCTTTTAATTGGTGAACACAATTTTTCTTTATGTGGTCTGATTAGTTTTTTCCATCACTGACAGTGGGATCACACATGTGAACTCTTCACATTATAGTCTCCAAGGTGTGGCATGAGAAAGTAGAAATAGTATTAAAGAAAATTAAGATGGGAAGAATAACTGGATTAGGCCAAGTATGTGTCTTGATTAAACAGGATGTATGTGTTAGAGGTGACAGTTTCCAGAGTTTGGAGGGATCTAACTCTGAAAGAAAGGAGGATGGGAGTAAACACTCAGAAAAGCAACAACAAAAAATAGTGTATTATTATGATTATTATCCTAAAATAACTACCTACCCATATACCCACTTTTTCATTTCCACAAAATTTTTTTTTGTGAGAATAGTCCCATATAATATATCACAAGATACTTCTATTGAAGGGTTGAGACAGAAGACAGATTTCCACAAATAATATTTTATAGCTGCTTGTTGTTGTTTTGTCATTTTTTAGTCATTTCTGACTCCTCATGACCCTATTTGAGGGTTTCTTGGCAAAGATACTGGAGTGGTTGGCCACTTCCTTCTCTAAATCATTTTACAGATGAGGAAATTCTATGGTCTGACTTCTTTTATGATGTTTACTCATTTTCCCAGTCACACACTTGACTTGTCTAACTCTTTGTCAAGGTAGGACTCTGCTTCCAGTGGGGGTGGGGGTTGGGTTGGATGTACTGTCCCAGGCTTCAGGGATTTTGTATTAGGCCCTAGAACCCCTACTGTCTCTGGGCCTAGAGCTCTGGAAAGAGCCTCTGCTGCCACTGCTACTGCTCCTGCCGCCACCACCGCCACCATCCTGGGGCTGGGGACAGATTATACACTCCTCTTTTACCCAAGTCCCACAGAGTTTTCCCACTGATCTTTTTGGTGTTTGTAGGCTGATAAGTCTGAAAACCACCACCATGCCACACTGTACTCCACTCCCTGCCAGGTGCAAAAGATCCTTCCTGTTGAATTTCCAGGTTGTCTTGGGCTGGGGATTTGTTTCACTTTGTCATTTTGTGGGCTCTGTAGCTCTAGAATTTGTTTGAAGTCATTTAAAATATATATATGTATGTATATTTTCAACATGCACTTCCACAAGAATTTGAAATCCAAATTTTCTCCCCATCTCTCTCCACCCCCCACCCCAGGACAGCCATGCACCCCATCCATCCCTTCCCCAAGTCTGTCTTTCTTTGTATCACCCTGCCTTCTCCCATTCCCCTCCTCTCTATTTTCCTGTAAGGCAAAATAGATTTCTATACTCCAGTGCCTATACATCTTATTTCCCAATTGTACACAAAAACAATTTTTAACATTCATTTTTAAAGCTCTGAGTTCCATATTCTCTCCCTCTTCCTCCCTCCCCACCCACACTCATTAAGAAAGCAAGCAATTCAATATAGGTCATACATATGTAGCCATGCAAAACACTTCCATAACAGTCAAGTTGCAAAAGACTAACCACATTTCCCTCTGTTCTGTCCTGCCCTCCATTTATTCCATTCTCTCCCTTGACCTGTCCTCCCACAATAGTGTTTGCTTCTGATTATCCCTTTCCCCAATTTGCTGTCCCTTCTATTATCTTCCCTCTCCTATCCCCTTCCTCCCTGCTTCCCTGCAGGGCAAAATAGATTTTCATACCCAAATGAGTGTGTTATTATCCCCTCCTTAAGCCAAATCTCATGAGAGTAAGGCTCACTTCTTCCCTTTCATCTTCCCCCTCTTCCCTTCCATTGTAAAAGCTCTTTCTTGCCTCTTTTATGTGAAGTGCTTTGCTACATTCTACCTCTGCCTTTCTCTTTCTCCTAGTATATTCCTCTCAACAGTAAATTTTATTTTTTAGGTATATATGTATATATATATATATATATGTGCATATATATATGCACATATATATATACACACACATACCTACCTACATATATACATATATAATATATACATACATAAATACACATACACACTTACATATATATATATATATATATTCCTAGAGTCAGTTTTTACAGGTATTTGGAGGGCTTTGTGGTACAGCTCAGGTAAGTATTTGCTTTTATTCTGCCATCTTGGCTCTCAGCCCCCCAATTGTTTGGTACTTGTAGAGCCTCTAAGTTTGCCTAGAACAAAGGCCCACATTTCAAAATGAGTATTCTTCGAATGATGTTTGTTCAGGTGTTTCCATCATATCTGTCTCTGTGACCCCATTTGGGGTTTTATTGGCAAAGATACCAGAGTGGTTTGCATTTCCTTCTCCAGCTTATTTTACACATTAGGAAACTGAGGCAAACAGGATTAAGTGACTTGCCCAGGGTGGCACATCTAGTAAGTGTCTGAGGCCTAAACTCAGCACTTCCTGACTCTAGGCCCACTATGCCACCTAGCTAGCTGCCCCTTCAATGATGTTATATAACTATACTATGTGGCTATAAATCATGAAATGTCACTTTCTCTAAAGAAATTAAATTAGAGCATTACCAAGAAGCAATGGAGAGGACATGGTGGCCATGAACCAACAAAGACCTGTACAAGAGAAGTTGTGTAAGGGATGTTATCATAGAGAGATGCATGACCAGAAAGACATAGGTTAGTTATGTAGTGAGAGTGAGGGTTTTAATTTTATTCAGAAAGATAACAATTTTAGAGCTAAGGGGAACATCAGAGGTCTTCCAGTTCTACTCTCTCATTTTATAGATGAGAGAAGAGGTCCACAGATGTTAAGTGGTTCGCCTAGGGTAACAGAGGTAGCCAGAAAGAGAACCAGGATTTATCCCTTTAACTCTAAATCAAGGACACTTTCCAATGTATTATGATGAATTTAGCATTCAGTTCAATTCAACAAATGTTTACGAAGCACCTATGTGTGGCAGGCATTATACTAGGAACTGTGGATACAAGACAAGAGCAAAACAGCTCCCACCTTCAATGAACTTCTATTCTACTGGGGAAAGGAGAGACAAATAATATATGCATGGACAAGCAAATGGAGAATGAATAGAAAATAATCAGGTTTGGAGGTAGGATATCACTAAAATTTGGGGTAACTGGGACAGACCTCTTATAGGAGATAGTACTTTTAAGCTGAGTCTTAAAGGGAGCTAGGATTATAAAAGGCAGAGGTGAGGAGGGATATTTTGTGCAAAGCCACAGAGGTGGCAGATGGGATGTCATCCATGGGAAGTAGGCTAATCTGGCTCACTCCACTCTGCATCTGCTGCTCTGCCTGGTTTCAAGTTCACAGAACAAGATGCCCCTCTCAGGATAAATTCATCACTTCTAAATTCACCACTGGGTTGCCAACTTAAGCTCTGATTGACACCACCTCCCTCACTCTCCTCCCCCCCACCCCCCAATTTGAGGGCAGAGTAGTAAACTCTTTTCATTGTCTTCCTTTACAGAGGGAAGAACCTGAACTTTCTGGCTCACTCCATTTTGTATCTGCTGCTTTTCCTGGTTTCAAGTCCACAGAACAATATGCCTCCATGCAGACTACTCTCAATATCCCATCTCTCCCCGGCCTCCCACTCTTGCCTCCTTTGGTATGTTGTGTCCCTTTTACATTGTAAGTGCTTTGAAGGTAGGTACTGTCTTTTTATTATTATATCCCCAGCACTTAAAAATAGTGCTTGGCATACAGTAGGCACTTAATAAATGTTTACTAGATTGCAATATAAAGTATGTGAAAAGAAATAATGCATGGTCAGTAATGGAAAAATAGGTTGGAACTAGACTGGCTTTAGATGATAAATGGAAGAGTTTATATTTTATCCTGGAAGCAACAGGAAGTCACTGAAGCTTCCTGAGCAGAGAAGTGTAACAGATACATGCCTTACGAATTTCAAATTGGCAGCTGTGTGGAGGATGAATTGGAGAGCTGAGAGTTTGATGACTGAGAGGTGACTGCAATAGTACAGTCAAGACATTATGAGGACATGAATTAGGGCCCAGATGATATGAGTGGAGAGAAAAGGATGGATATCAGAGCTGCTGTGGAGAATGAATTGACAGGACTTGTCAACAAGGGTATGAGGGTTCAGGGAGAACTAAGAGTCAAGATACTGGGGAGACAAAGGTCCAAACAAAGCAGCCCCTGACTTCAAAGAACTTATATTCTGCTGGGGAGAGGAGAGAGGAACAACTTATGCACGGACAAGCAAATATAAATTAATTTCAGGGAGGTGGATAGGGCACCTGAGTGCACTTGACAGAAACATGGAAGAATAGAAGAGCACTTTATGAGAATGAATAGTTCTGTTATGGACTTGAGACGCCAATAGGATATACAGGAGGGAATGCTCTGCAGTCAGTTGGTGATGAGGGAGAGATGTCATTGGAAGTTATCTACAATGATAGTTGAACCTATGGGAGCAGATTATGATTAGAGCACCCAAGGAGTATGTAGAGAGAAGGAGATCCACATCTGATCTATGGTGTGCACCCATACATAAGGGATGAGGACATGGATGCCAATCTGGATCCTATCCTGATGCTTCAAGGGAAACTGAAGCCCAGAGAGGCCAAAGGCTTGCCTCAGTATGCAAAGCAAATGAGGGGCTGAAGAGAGGGACTTGAATCCCAGTTTCAGGGGTCAGGATGCCCATTAGAAGACCACCCTTCTCTTTTTTACTATGAGGAGAGAGCCTGTTTTCCAGAGCTAAGGCCCAGGAGGCAAGATGTGCCCTGAGCTTAGCATAAAAACGATCTTTAGTGCTCACCCTCTGGATGAACTCAGCTACCTACAGGACACATGTTCCAGTCATAAATCCAATTTGCCTCATAGTTGCTGTTATCCCTCATTGTCAGGGCTACAGATCACTGAGTATTGAGATTTGGCCACATCTCCTGCTAGAGGACACCCTGGCACATGTGTCTAGTTTTCCTCCCATGGAATAAAGCTTTTTGCTCATGGCCGCTGTTAGCTCTTTGTTTTATTTCTTAGAGTTAATTATGGTTAATTGTGATAACCTGGATCTGTTCTTTGGTATTTTTCAAGTGAACAGCAGTTGCACAACCTCTGGGCCTCCAGTTATTTATTTGCAGACTTGACATAGGACTAAAAATCCAGAGCTCTTCTCACTAAACTCTACTGACTCTTTACTTTGATGAATTAAAATATTCCAATGATTAATTGGATTATATTATGAATTATGCAAAATTAATATATTATAATCAATATTTTCCAATTTAATTATACTATTAATATATTTATTTTTCTAATTAATCCATTCCAATTTATTCTTTAAATGTATTTCCCCAGTCACTTAAACTCTTGGGGAACTGTTTCCTTTCACGTAACACAATGAGTGGGGTTTACTAGTGATGAGGAGCTCCATCCCTCCCAGCTCCAGAGGCAATGACTTTAGTACCAGGGGATCCCCCATCTGCCTCCTACCATCTGCCTGACTGGACTTCACTTTCCTCAGTAAAAAGAGGGGCTGTTAACGGCCAGGGCTCCTAATCTGGGGTCGGGGTGCTCTTTAAAAATATATTGTGCTACCTGGATTGCGATCCAATCGATTCCTATTTTTTTTTTAATTGAGGAGTCCACAGGTTTCGCCAGATTGCCAAAGAAGTCCAAGGGAAGAAAGGCTGAGCCGCTGCACTAGACGACCTTGGCCATTCCAGACTGCACTCTAAGTGACGTTGGACTCCTGCCGGGAAGACAAGACCAGACGGATTTAGAGGGTTCGGCTCCGAAAATCCCGCCCCCGGGAAGACCCGAGCTAAGGGAAAAGTTTCATTGGCTCCGCGTTTAATGACGTCATTCCGTCGCGTTAACCCCTTACACTACGTCCTTACGCACGGCCGCACTCGAGACTTTGCTTTCCGATTGGTCGGCTCGTTACTTAGCGTCTACGCGCAAGCCGGTCCAATCGTCGGCCTCGCAGCTCCACCCCCGCCCTCGGAACGAAGATGGCGGCCTCCATTCGGGTTAGGTTGCGGCCGGGCGGCCGGGCGCTGCACACCGCGGCCGAGATCGCCACTCCCGCGGCTGAGGTCGTGGCTTCGGCGGCGCGGTACCCGCCGGTGGTGGCCTCGCTGACGGCGAAAAGCAAGGCGGCCCGGCAGCGTCGGGTGGACCGGTGGCATCAGGAGGCGCACGACGCGCCCTCGGTGGAAGCCAAGCTGCGCGTGCTCACGAAGCTGCAGCGCCTCAAGTACGTGGTGTACCCGCAGACCTTCGCCCTCCACGCCGACCGCTGGTACCAGAGCTTCACCAAGACCGCCTACCTGAGCGGCCTGCCCCTGCCCCCGCCCCCCGGCCCCGGCGAGCCCGGAGGCCCGGCCGACCTGGCCCCGCTGCGCTCGGCCGTGTGCGACTGCCTCCTGCAGGAGCATTTCCACCTGAAGCGCAAGCAGCGGGCCCCGCTCTATCGGGAGCAGGAGGCCGTGGCCTCGCCCTTCCTCCATCAGCTCGTGGCCTCCCTGACCGGGCTGCTGACCCCCCACAACCCGAGCCTCGCCGCCGCGGCCCTGGGTGAGTGCCGCCCGCCGGCCCCGCCCCCAGCCTGCCGTCCCCTTCCCAGCCTTCCGTCCCCGTTACCTCCTCTTCTCTTCCCTCCTGCCCATGAGGAAACGTTACTTCACACCCCGGGGAAGCTCAGGGATTACAACCAGCGGATTCTGAGGGCCATTACACCAAGCGAGGGACGTTCTTTTCCATGAGGGCGCCCCAATAATGATAACGGAAAAAGTAATAGTAGTAGCTGATACTTGGATACAGCTTTACAGGTATCTCACGTGATGCTCAAAAACCAAGCTGGGAAGGAGAGGCCGTTGTTATCCTCATTTTACAGACCCCGAAACCGAGACAAGCAGGTTCAGCAGCTTGCCCCAACCCAGCCAAGTCATTGGTCAGATTTGGGCTCTGGTCTTCCTGGTTCCAGACCCGGCTCTGTCCCAGAGGGCCACCCAGGTGGTGTTTGTGGCATCCTGGCACGTCTCAGGTGCAGGCTGTAAGGTCCCAGACCTTGACACTTAGAAACAAAATAACCTTGAACAAATAATGGTAATTATGATAATAGCAGCCATTGTAACTTTGTAACCAGATAATGCGGTGGATGGAGGGCAGAGCCTGGAGTCAGGAAGACCTGAGTTCCAGTCCTTCCCCTGACAGTAGCAGTGGAACACTGGGTGTCCCACTGTGAGGATCAAATGACAGTTTTCAAGGGATTAGCACTTTTAGTGCCTGGTGCATCGTAACCACAATATAAATGTTAACTATAATAATTATTGTTGTTGTCTCTACAACAGCCTTGTGAAGTAGGTGCTTTAATCACCCCATTTTACAGATGAGGAAACTGAGGTGGGCAGAAGTTAAGTGACTTGCCCAACTAGAGTCCTATAGCTAGGACATTTCTGAAACTGATTTGAACTCAGATTTTTTCGGACAGATCAGTTTATATTTAGCCTCAGTTTACTCAGGTGAAATGAGGCATTGGTCTTCTTTAGATCTGAAGCCCTTCTAGCTCTACCATTCGGTGATTCTTTGGTGAGATGGAATCACTCTCCTAGTTGTGAAGAGGCAGGATTATTTAGAAAGGTATTGAAAGCACATCCTATGTAAACTTACATTAAAATAAACTTATTTTGATCCAGCTAATAAGTAACTAACTGACCATAGGCATTTCAGTTCCTATGGAGGATAGATGAGAAATGTGGATAGTATAGAGAATATGAAAAGTGCATGAAAGTTAGAAGAAAGTGCTGTGAGGGTCACAGGGGCAAACAGGCCTAGAGAAGTGATCTGTAAATTAAGCCATTGTGCAATTTGAAACTCGAGATTTAGAAAGGATGTAAAAAATAAATGATAAATGTATACATACCTTTGTGTATTTGCATGCCTGTATATATATAGAGAGAGAGGAGAGAGAGTGCACTTAAAACCTAACGACTTGATGCATTGAGTACATTGAATAGGCCTCAAACACCTGTGTTTTTAGAATGCAAGATAAAGGGACCATGACCAAATATAGTCTGGATTTTATCAAGAAGAATGCTATGATAGTTCTGTGCTGTATTCAAAGGAAACCTACCCTGCCCCCAATTATCAAGCCTTTTATAAATGATTGCATGGATTCCTATCAGATCTTTTAAGTTGTTGGCATCACGTCCATTTTAAAAATGAGAAAACTAAGGCTTTATATGTACAACTGATTTGACTTTTATCAGAATGAGAATTCTCATAATTAAATAGCATTCATTGAATAATTTGGTACAGGGCAAGGGAGCACATTTGCAGTTAGATGCCTTATCAGTGACAGATCAGATTTGTAAATGCTCTTAAAAATGATAAAATAAACAACTGTACTAGATCATCTCTAAAACCCTTTCTAGCTCTTAATATAGTGATTCCACATGCGAAGCTTCACTGCACTGTGCTGAATTAAAAACTAAAACTCTGACTTCTCAAGTTTCCTACATTGCCCTGCGTCAGCCAGTGTTAACAGTGTCCCCTCCATCCACACTTTACCAGTGTAGACCTTACAGCTGCTGTATTTCTGACATCTTGATCTCAAATTCCCATCCTCAACTACTATTTCTTTTCTGTCGTCTCCTACTACTTCATTTCCCTGAAACTGTAGTTCAACCTTGCTACTGTTCAACCTTAGGCACACCCTATCTGCTTTCTTTGGTCTGGAATTTGCTGGAAAAAATAAAAAAAATCCTCATTTCATCCATTATAAATGTATGCTTTGTAACCTCGCTTGGACCCTCTCAGTTGCTTAACCCTAGCACATTCCATGTGGTGCTTATTCCATAGCTTTTCAATACCCTACTGCCATATTTTCAGCAAAAAACTGAGACAGGAAGTCCATTCTTCCTTCACCATTTTATATCTTTTCTCATCTTTTATTTCCTTTCATTTACAGGCCCTTGTTCTAACAAACATTGTATTGATTCTTTAATATCTACCTCTTCATGGACTCTTACAGATCATTCCTACATTTTTTTTAAAATCCTTCCCTTGACTAAGGGAATGTCTTTTCAAACTGTTCAGTCATTTTTCAGTCATACCTGACTTCTCAACCCCTTTTGGGGTTTTCTTTGCGAAGATAGTAGAATGTTTTGCCATTTCCTTATCCCCCTCATTTTAGAGATGAGGAAACTGAAGCCAACAGGGTTAAGTGATTTGCCTAGGGTCACATAGCTAGTTAAGTGTCTGAGGCCACATAATTCTGAAGATGAGTCTTCTTGACTCCAGGTTGAGCGCTATTCACCGCACCACCCAGCTGCCCCTTTTCTAGCTATTTCTCTTTCATTTTCAGTCTTCTTGCTTACAAAGGAACAAGTTAGTTCCTTTGATTTCTTATTGTCTTTCTACAATTTCTATTTTTACTTCAGCCCATCCTCTCATTTTTCTGCCCCTTGTAATCTGGCTTCAGTTTCCATGACAGTACTGGAATGTCCCTTTCAAAGGTGTAGTTGATCTCCTAATTGCCAAATCTTAATAGCCCTTTTCCAGTCATCCTGCCTGGAGGTTTCTGCCACATTTAGCAACTGACCAGTCATTTCTCCTTTACATTTTCTGTTTTCTTGCCTTCTGGGACATTCTTTTGATTCATTTCCTACTTTTTAATTCCAAGCTGCTGTTGCTATTCCATCTTCCCCCTTTGCTCCATAATGTAAATGCTAAGAGCTAAGGCTCTTCAACATTTTGTAATTCTCCTTTTCCCTCTTTCCTGATAGTCTCCCAAGATTCAGTTATTCAACAAACATTCCTTAAATTATACAATGTGTAAGACTCTGTATTAGGTAGTGTAGATAAAAAGATAAAATAAGAACCATTTCTTTTCTTAAAGAGCTTATATTCTGCCGGCTGAGGGGAGTTAATGATGAGTATAATGCCAGGTTGTGGTGATGTGATCCAGATCAAGTAGGGAAGAGTGGAGGTGAGAGAGAACACCTTCATTTAGGGCATCTAGGAAGGATGTGTGCAGTAAGTGATACTTTGAGTTGAGTGCTGAAGAACAGGAATGTTTCTCCAAGGTAGAGGAGAAGATGGAGTGGGCATTGCAAGCGTGATTGCTGGGCTGGACAAATGCACAGAGATGCATGCCATTTGACACCTAGAGACTAGATGAGATATGGAGAAAGTAAAGAGGCAGTTAAATATTAAAAGGGACAGAACCTTGGAAGACACACTAATTTGTGAAACAGGAAGAAGAGCTGTTGAAGACAAGGAGGATACAACCAGATGCAGAAAAACCAGAGAATGATCTAAATTCAAAAATGAAGAGAAGGTGCATTTTTGTAGATAGAGGGGAGGCAAGAGAGAGATTGAAAATTCAAAAGTAAAAATTTAAGTAACTAAATCCCAGAGAAAATTGAAGGGTATAGAATGAAGAAAGTAGGAGGAACAGATTTTCTTGAGGCTGGTGCAGAATAACTAATAAAAATAGTTCACGTTTGTATAGAACCTTTAAGTTTACCAATCATTTTTCTCAGGACAGCCCTACAAGGCAAGTAGCCACGGGCATTTTTACTTTGTAGGTGAAGAAGTTTAGTGCTTCTCACCAAGAATCCTCTTCTGCAACAGTGTATTTAAATCAGAATAATTTAATGTTAAATTACTAGCCTCAAACCTAATCCTTTCAACGCACTGAAAAAATATTGTTAAAATAATTAAATTTGGATTAGGATGTCTGGTTTGCTTTAGGCATTTAATGTTTAATTAATCAAGCATTTAATGTCAAAATTAGAGGTCTATGGTGTAAGAACCAAAATACTTAAGTTCACTAGAAGAAAATATATCTATTTTTATTAGATTTTAAACGTCCAGTTCACTTTTATTGGTGGCGTGGTGAAGAAATTATTCCAAAAGGTCATCGTCGAGGTAGAGTCGATGCATTACGATACCAGATAAATGATAGACCACATAACCAGATTCGCATACCAAAACAACTTTCCGAGGTAAGGATTTTTCTTTAAATATAATCTTTATTCCTTTAAACTGTGACCTTTATGACTACTTCATTACTTATGGAAAAAGCTAAGAATAAATAATTTGCCCAGCTATATGATAATTATAAATTAGGATTATGAGCCTTTTCTCTCTGATTTTCTGTTCAGTTTTCAATTTTCAAATATTCCATCTAGAAGTACTTACTTTATTGCTGTATTAACCTAGAAGTTATTTGACATGTACACATACGTATATGTAAATGTCTGTATGTATGTATATGCCTGTATACACACATATAGTATAATAGTGTCTGTGTAGGAGTAAATTTATTGGTTTTCCTATTATAAAAAGTTTTTTGGGTGCAGTTTTATAGTTACAGTTTTAAGCTATAAGAGAAAATCCCTTTATCCAAAGTAGTGTGTTGTTTTTTTTTACATCTTTGAACTGTGCTATTTGTAGCTCTGAGGAAGAACAAGAAGACTCGCAAACTTGTCTTTTGCTCCTAAATGCAATTAAAAATGAATTGTTTCAAAATTGTATTTTAAAAATTTCATTTAATACATCAATTTTAATGATTTAGTGATTTAGTGATTAATGTATTTTTGTAGGTAGTAAAAAAAAAAAAAAGGATATATGCTCTTGTTACTGTTAAGATTTAATATTTGTGACTTTTTTCCTTAAGTTTGTGCCATTGGATTACTCTGTTCCAGTAGAAATTCCTGTTCAGAATTGTAAACCAGACAAACTTCCATTATTCAAACGACAGTATGAAAATAGCATATTTATAGGTGAGTTTTTCTCTTAAGGGTAACGTAGCTTGTGTTTAAAGTTCTCTTTGTGTAAATTTTGTGTGTGTGTGTGTGTGACAGAAATTAATAATTGTTGGTGCTTAGAAGTTTGAGTCTACATATTATATCATGCAGACATTCTCCAGGAATTGTAATTCTTGTACAGGTATACCTTGAAGATGTTGCAGGTTTGGTTTTAGACCACCACAACAAAGCAAATAATCATAATGAAGTAATAATGTCACAGGAATTTTCTGATTTCTCAGTGCATATAAAAATTATGTTTATACTATATTGCAGTTTTTTAAGTGTGCATTATTTGTCTAAAAAATTCATCTATATCTTAACTTAAAAATAACTTTATTGCAAAAATTGCTGACCATCATATGAGTTTTCAGTGAGTCATAATCTTTTTGCTGATGGAGGTTCTTGCCTCAGTGTTGATGGCTGCTGACTGATTGGGGTGATGGTTGCTGAAGGTTGGGGTAACTGTGGCAATTTCTTAAAATAAAACAACAACAAAATTTGCTTCAGTTGACTGTTCGTAAAAGATTTCTCTGTGGCATACAATGCTGTTTGATAGCATTTTACCCACAGTACAAGATCTTTCAAAATTGGAGTCAATCCTCTTAAATTCTGCCACTGCTTTATCAACTAAATTTATATAATTCCTCAATATTGTTGTGTCTCAGGGAATAGAGGCCTGAGGAGAGGGAGAGATACAGAGAACAGCCGGTTGGTGGAGCAGTCAGAACACACAAAACATTTATCTTATTAACTTAGCAGTCTTATATGGATGCTGTTTGTGGTGCCCCAAAACAGTTGCAGTAGTAACATCAAAGATCAATGATCACAGATCACCATAACAGATATAATGAAAAAGTTTGAAATATTGGGAGAATTACCAGATATGACATAGACATATACTATGAGCACACGCTGTTGGAAAAATGGCACCAGTAGACTTGCTAGACACAGAGTTGCCACAAACTTTCAGTTTGTTAAAAAAAAAAAACAAAAAAAAAACAAAAGCAGTACAAAAGAACGAAGTATGCCTATACTAGGAACTATTCACATTAGAGATGCAGACCTATTCTTATTCAAGAAGCAGTTAAGAAAACCACAAAGGCATACATGCTGTCAATTAATTTAGCTTCCATTTTGTAGTTCTGTACATACATACACACACACACGCATACACACACACACGCAATTTGTCAACAAGAAAGATATTCTAAAAAAGGCATTTTTACAACTTTGTTGCCTCAAAACTATGTACTTTTAAAATACTAAAATTGTTTTTAAGTGTTATTTTGGTTTTCATTTACAAAATGTTCATTGTTTTCTTTTACCTAAATTAAAAGCTAAGTTGTCACTAATTTTTGTTACTTTCCTCTGATACACACTTGTTGGCTGTTGAAATAGAGAGACCGTTTATATTCCCAAATGGAACTAAAGGGAAGCTTGATTCAAGAGGCCAGGAATGTATAAATGAGCTGTGGAGGGGCTATAAAGTGAAGTACTTAAACTCACAGAGCCAGAAGAGATCTTCCAGACCACCTACTCCAAATCCCACTATTTACAGATAAGGAAATTGTTAAGAAACTCAGTTGATTTCTCCAGTCATAGAACCAGAGAAAGCCAAAATTAGAATCAGAACCCAGATCTCTTGATTCTTATATCACCATGCCACAGTTGTGCCTCTAAGTTAGATTCGTAGTACAAGGTCACCATTTCACATATTGGCATTTATAGTCATTCATATTCTCAGAACATTTTGTTTAACAGTGCTTTCCTCACAATTGTAAAGGTTGGTAGTCAGTGTCTATTTTAGCTTTTTTAATCTTTAGAACCTATTTTAAATCAGTGATATTTCTTCCCCAAATACTTATTATGCTTTTATTAGTGATAGTTTCTTAGCTCATGATTTACTTAGTTAATAGAATCACAGTGCAGAAGAAAATAACGCACAGAGAAAATAGAGCGCCAAGTAATTGACTAAGCAACAGGTCAACTTGAAGTAGAATGTTAGTCTTATTTCTGTCCTCTTATTTGCTACTATTCCACTTTATTTTTATGTTAACACATTGTGACTTTGTGCTTATATTTTGGGGGGAAAGATTGTGTTTTGTGTACAGAGCACTTTGCTTGTAGAAAAGAAAGGTAATTTGAAGAAAAATAATTTTAAATTGTTTAATTCACAGGAGGGTATGAAGCAAGTAGTAAAGTAACACTTAACAGAAATTCTTCTCTGTTTTGTCATTTATTTTTTTCTCTCTCTTTTTTTTTTTTTTTGCTTTGGAATTCAGGCACAAGATTAGCAGATCCATGCTGTTATGGCCACACTCAATTCCATTTGTTACCTGACAAAATAAAAAGGGAGAGACTTTTGAAGGACAATCGTGCTGATCAGATAGAAGTTGGTTATCGAGCCAATGCCATTGCCAGTCTTTTTGCATGGACTGGCGCACAGGCTATGTATCAAGGTAAGGTTGATTTTACAGTTTGATATATACTTGAATTATATCCTTGATATTTTAAGAATTGAGTAATTTAATTGGAGTTGTATCCTTGAGAAGAGGTCGACAGATTTTTAACATTTAGAAACAATGGAAACATAAGCTTTGATTGTTGAAGATAATTATAGTTTTTGTGTTAGGATGCTTGGAGGTCCTGTGGTAATATTGCAATGATTTTCACTTTGAGAATAAGAATGCATGTTGTTTTCATAGTGTAGTTATGTAGTACTTAATACAAATAAACTTGTAGATAAATAGCCCCCATTTTGCAAGGGTGAGGGTCAAGCTTTCTGAAACTAAAAAGGTTTCCAGTAGTTCATATCCTTTCTTGTCCTGACTCACATGCTAAGCTATGACACCAGAAGTGAAAGCAGGATGCAGTATATAATAACCATATCCCAATGGGATAATGAAGGCTGTAGTATAGCTGTCCCAGGATGAGGGGAATAGGGTGATAGAATGTAACTGCCTGTAATGCGTTTTCATATTTCCACACCAACAATGAACTTTTCCCATCTGTGTGTCTGTGTTATGATTTGCACTTAGATCCTGTTTTTTCCAAAAGGGAAAAAAAAAAAAGGTAGCGGATTGGGAGGAGGGGGGAGTTCAGTTCTGCTTCTGATATGCCAGTAGCAAAGGCAATGTCTTTTGGTCTGTTCCTGAAGGTTTTGGGGGACACTGATTGACTAGGCTGTAGGTGCCTGAAATCATAATTGGCCTTTTGGGGCTCCTTATCCCTCATGACTCATTGATCAACTTTGAGAGGTGGTGTTTATGTCAGGATTGTGTCAGGATATGTGGCTTGACTAATGTGACTTCTTATAATTTAGGCTTGGTAAATAAAATGTTTCTCAGAGTTCAAAGGCTTTGCGGAATATCTTTCCACAGAATTCAGGAAGAGAGCAGTCCACAAAAACCAAACCAAATCTTAGTGAACTTTTTTTTAATAAGCTAAGAAATTAGAGTAGATTTCACAAAAAACAAATTAGCAACACACGTAGCTTACAGTGTCTAATATAAACATCTTTTATCTATACTTGAAATTTCCTTTATTATAGTTTACTCTTTGTAATTACGTGTGTATACATATACACAATGTATATGTGTGTATGTACACACATACAGCATACATGATGAGAGCTCACCAATGATTCATTTGGGCCATATCTATTCCTTCCCCTTCTTCCCTCACATAATACCTTCTGTTAAAATGCTAGAAGTTTAGATGTGCCCTGAATCAAGAATTTGGGAATCTGTTTCATTTTATGGTATTATGTCTGGGATATTTCTGCGTGAAAATGTATGAGGAGGTATAAGATAGAATTGTTTATAGAAAAGCAGAATCTTTAGTCTTCTCTATGTAAATAAGTGAAATCACAAAAGCAGATTATATTTTCTGTATTATATCGAATTTTATATATATTAGAGAATATAATTGTAAATGAGTAAAGGAGACATATATCCCTGGTTATTGCCAGTGACAAAATATTAAGATGATGCAGTGAAGCAAATAATGATGTTGCTGTTTAGAAATAGGAAAAAAACTGATAGGAGACAGTGTCACAGAAATTATAGTTGGGACCTCTTGATCAAGGATATGATTGTGTTGGAGTCAAATCAAATAAAATGAAGAGACAATTTAGATTTTTCCAAGAAGACAAATTGAAGTCTTTATTATTTTCTGGAGATAGTTTCAGTGGAATGGTGAAGATGCAGGATGGTACAGGAAAGATCAAAATAGGTATGTTGCTTGAAGTTTCAGGTGAATGGAAAGAAAGAGAAAAAATGGAGTTTGGGAGATAAGGATCAAAAGCGATCCTAGGAAAGGATAGGGAGGTAGCGATGTACTCAAGGTTTGTATTAAATAATGATGAAAAAGATTGCAGCTGGTGCAGTGGAAAAGACAATTAAGTTTGGAAATTTGTATCTAGTTCTGGCTTTTGACCTTGAACAAATTACTTATTTTCCTTGGGTGTCAGTTTCCTCATATTTAAAACAACGGAATTGTACAAAAATATCTATCAAATCAGTTCAGTCCTGAGTCGACATCATTTTAGAGAATTCATGGAGTTATCTTGGGAATGAAAGTTCTTGAGTTGAAAGGATGAGATCGAATCCAATTTAGAGTTAAAGGCGAGGAGCTAATTAGAAGGCATCTAGTTCAACCCTCTCATTTCATAAATGAGGAAATGGATGTATAGAGAAGCTAAATGATCTGCCCCAAGTTTAGGTCCATTATGAGCAATAATTTGAAAAAGGTAAAGACACATTGGTGTGTCACAGAGGAATAAGAGTGGCCAGAATAGAAAACATTTGTGAGAATTTGGGTACTTTGTGGATTAGTGTCTTTGTGTTTTATCTTCTCTAATGTGGTAAGTGTTCCTACAAAAATATATATTTATGTAAACTTAAATATAACATCTTTCTACAGGATTCTGGAGCGAAGCTGATGTTACCCGTCCATTTGTCTCCCAGGGTGTAGTCACAGATGGAAAATATTTTGCCTTCTTCTGTTATCAGTTAAATACTTTGGCACTCACTGTACAGGCTGATCAGAATAACCCTCGTAAGAATATATGTTGGGGAACAGAGAGCAGGCCTCTCTTTGAAGTTATTGAAGATGGTGATGTTAAAGGCTTCAATGATGAACTTTTGCTTCAGTTGGTTCAGTTTCTAATGAACAGACCAGAAGAATATAGATCAGAAGTATTATAAAGGCTTTCAGAATATTTAGATTTCACTGAATGTAAAATAAATTGATTATGATTTGGTACAATTGTTAATGTAAAGACCTGGAATAAATTTTAGAAAAAATTTTTACTGTGTTTTTTCCGCTTTTTTTGTGCTATTTCAGGTAACGTCATTGAGAATTTTAATTTAAGATACCTCTGAATGTCTATGATTTCATCAGCAAGAGACTCCATTCAGCAAAACTTATTGGAATATTCCATTTCTTTGTTGATAACTTTATTTGGCCACAGCAGCGCAAATCACCTTGTAACCAACCTTCCTGACATTGTACCTCTCAATTTAACTAGGCTGCTCTTTTTACCAACCAATTAACAAGCATTTTGGAAAATGTTTACTGTGTTCCAGGAACTGTGCTGAGCTCTGGCAATACCAAAAAAAGGCAAAAACAAAGTTTACATCCTAATGTCATGTCCAAGGGGCTTACATTCTAATGTGATGGGGAGATCACATGTATAAATTAGTGCATACAAGATGAATGTGGAGTACAGGGAAGGTAACACAAGATAGCACAAGCAACTGAAAGGACCTAGCAAGGCCTCCTAAAAGAGGTGATGCTTGAACTGATAAAGGAAGCCAATGGGTAGAGGAGAGAGAATTGTGTGTTTGTCCTTCGTTGCCAAAGAAGACCATCCCGTCACAGAAATGATGACATGACTTGCACTTGACTTTTTTTTGAGTGAGGGAGGGCTGTGCAGGTCATCAGCCTCACTTCTCCTCCAGAGCCATCTGAATCCAGTGACTGGATATTCTTTAGGATGACTGGAAATGACCCAGGATGAGGCAGTTGGGGTTAAGTGACTTGCCCAAGGTCACACAGCTAGTGATTGTCCAGTGTCTCAAGTGAGATTTGAACTCAGGTCCTTCTGACTCCTGCATTGGTGCTCTATCCATTGCACCACCTGGCTGCCCCAGAGGAGAGAGAATTACAGATGAGGGAACAGCCAGGACAAAGGCACAGAGATAGAAAGGAGTATTGTGCATAAGTAAAAATAGGCTAGTGCAGTTGGATTGTACAGTTTATGGAAGAAATTAGAGTGCAAGATTGGGGAGTTAATAGGGCCAGGTTTTGAAGAGCTTTAAATGCAAAATAAAGGGTTTTATATTTGATCTGAAGCTAAAAGGCAGCCACTGGAATTTATTCAGCAAGGGGTGTGACATGTTTTTACCCAACAATTCAGGAAAATCACTGGTAGCTGAGTTGAAGTTGTGTGTAGAATGGGGAGAGACTCAAGGCAAGTAAACCAATTAGAAGGCTGTTGTAATAGTCCAGGCAAGAGGTGATGAAAGCCTGAAGTGAGTGGAAAGAAAGAGATATATTCAAGACGTATTGTAGAGAAGAAAATTAATAAAATTTGGCAACTGATCATTACATGGAGTGAATGAGAGAAGTCGAGGTTGACATTATGAACCTGAATAATTTAGAAGGATGTTGGGCCCTTGACACAAGAAGTTCAAAAGAGGAGGTTTTGGCTTAAGATAGCAAATTCTGTTTTGGACATACTAAGTTTTGAGTTTCCCCCAATTAGTGTATGAGCTTCTTGATATAAGGGACTGTAGCTTTTTCTATTTGTATCTTCAGCATTTCACTTTATGATTATCACATAGTTAAATGCTTAAATGCTTTATCATTCATTCTAAGTCTGCTCAGAATATACTTTAAAAGTCAGTCTAGGTTGGTCTCTTAAAACCAATCCAAATCCTTTTTGATTGGTAGTCATAATGTGGAATCATAAAAAGATAGCTATAAGCATTCCATATACTGCTACAAATAGATATTGCAGTGTTATATATCTGGATTGATTCAAACTAGAAACAACTAGGTTATAAAAAATCTAAAAAGGAGCCTCAGTACTATTCCTTTTCATAGAGTAGAAATATACTGCTGACACAATCAGATTTTAAGTGAAGTGCTGAGATAGCTCTCCCAAGCATGCTTTTCAAAGTATTCTTCCCTGGTCAAGCCACATCTAGAGCACTGTTCAGTTTTGGATATCACATTTTGGGAAGGACTTTGACTTGAGATAATTTCATATGATGATTAGAGAATTGGACATATTTAGCCAGAAAAAGAAAAGACATGGGGAGACATGAAAACTCTTAAATATTTAAAGGACAATTAAGTGGAAGCAGAGTTAGTTATCTACTTGACTTCTGAGGTTCTAGAACTAGGAACAAAAAGTAGCAGAATTTCCTAAAAGAGCAGATGGGGCTACTTCAGCAGGCAGGATTCCTAGTCAGTGAGGGTCTTCAAGTAGTGGCTAAGAGGCATTATTACAAATTATAACACATTGTTTTTGTATCACTTATTTCTGAATATCCTTCCCCTTCCTATACCTAGTGACAATAAGCAAAAGAAAAAGCAGTCCAGTAAACCTAAACAATATGTCAACGGATATCTGACATTATATTCATTGTAATACACTCATAGACTCCCACTTCCAAAAGAAGGAAGGGAAGTATATTTTCTCATCAATTCTCTGAAACCAAGCTTGGTTATAATTCAAATTTTGCTTTCCCTTTTCATTTACATTATAATCAGTTTGTATATTGTTTTACTGGTTCTTGTTATTCATTATCAATGTATATGTCTTCCCCATGCCCCTTTGAATTCATCATTTCTTCTGGCACAGCAATATTGCATTCATAAATCAGAGTTAGTTTAGTCACTCTACAAAAGATGGGTAACTTTGTTCCAGTTCCTATCTACCATCAAAAAACTGCTCTGAATGTTTTGGTGGATATGAGAGTTTTCTGTCTTTGACCTATGTATATAGGCATTCCAAGATTGCTACCAGTTTTGAGCTTCTGTGACCTCTGGGCACATAGTGAAGATTGAGCCTAAAGAGACCAGTGTTTTTTAAAGGTGTATCATCTGAGATTTGGAGAACATTATATAAATCCTGGCAGATGGTGCTTTCAACTGGGCATTTCTTTAAATAGTTTTTAGCTTTTTTCTCATTAATGGAGCATTAGAAGCATTTTGAGATTAAACATATTTTCCTTGAATGTATTAAAACAATAGTCATGGAAAAATACACAAACAATTGTTATTCTAGATGTAGAGCAAATGAAGGTTTTGCAAAATTGACAGATTAGAAATGAATTCTAGGATGCGGTATTACTATAGGAAAATACTACATTTGGCGTCAGAAGAAAGGGATTGAAAATCTAGTTCTTTAATTATTGACCTTGGTCAAATCACAAGTTCTCTGAGCCTCAGTATAATCAGTGGTAAAAGGTGGTGATTGAGTTAGGTGATAAATAATGTCCTTTTTGCCTCTGAGTCCTATGATAGATTAATACCTAAGAATACACAGCTTTTTAGTTGGTAGAGATAAGTCCAAGACATATTTGAATGTGAACATGTTTTATTTTTCAGAGTTAAATTGCTATGTTAGTTTTCTGCCTGTGATTGTGACAATGATTGTGTCTCTCCAGTGCTAAAATTTGAGATTCCTTATGTGCTTCCATCTGTGGACATCTTTTGACTCTGTCCCCAAAATTTCATGAACTTAGACTAGAGTAAATAATGAGACTTAGCAAATTTGACACAATAAACCAAATGTACAGAAACATCTTCAAACCAAATCAAAATATATACATGTGTATGTTGATTACTTTGGGAAACATTAACCCAAAGATATTTATTTAAATCTTTGTTCACTAACAAAAAGAATAAATTAGTTTAACCAGAGAATTACTTTTTACTAGGAACTTAATTCTAATCCCAAAATGTCTCATGCACACAGGTTACCTGCTGCAGAAAGAATGAGACTGGAACATGAGATGGAAAATACCTAATTGAGGAAGGCAGTGATTTTCAGGGAGAAGATCCAAAAGAAAATTGGGTAGAACCATTTTCTGGAGTGAAGGAAAATTTGGACATATAAGAATTTCTGATCAAGAAAAGAGAGAGTGTCTCAAAGATTTTTAAGGGTAGCTGAAGGCATAGGATTACAGATATAGAGCTGTGGAGGGGTATTCAGAGGCTGTCTAGTCCAATCTTTTTACAGAACCAAAACAGGTTAAGATACATACCCAAGGTCACACAATAGCAATAAATGTCAGAAGCAGAATTTGGACTGAGGCCTTGTGACTCCAGTGCTCTTTCTACTGTAGCAATCCTCCCTAATAAAAGGAAAGGGCTATGCAGTGAAACCCTAAGCCAAAAAGTGCCCTCCCAAGAAAAAAATAAAATAGAGCTTCATCACTTCAATTTTTATAATTTTTTTTTACTCTTGATGCTTTCTGATGCCTCCTAAGATAGAAAGCAGAGAAAAGAGGGATTTTTTTAGTTTCTAGCTAATTCTAATCAATTCAGCATTCTACTCTATAGTTAACCAGGTGGACTACAGTCTAAGAATTTAGAGGATTTATGAAATGACTTCATTGCACCCTTTCCCAGGTCACTTGTGCTGTTGCAAATTAATAAAATTCTGGATAGAAATAATTTGCTTTAACCCATGTATCTCAAGGATGAATCTCTTATGTGGCATCTTGAGATGGTTATCCAGTCTCAAAGATAGAAGACCTCCAGTAATAGGAGTTTATCTCCTGGGGCAATCCATTACATTTCTGGGTAGTTGGTATAAATTTTGGCCTCTGGAGACAGAATAATAAGAGTAACAACTTGCCTTTTCAGTAGTTTTTAAGGGTTAACAATGTCTTCTTAACAACCTTGTAAGATAGATGGTAGATTCATGCATTATTCCTTTTCACAGATAAGGAAACCACTCAATTAACAGGCACTTGTTATGTACCTCTTTTGTGCCAGGTACTAAACTAGATCTTGGAATACAAAGACAAAAGTAAGATAATCCTTGCTGTCAAGGAATTTATATTCTGTTGGAATAAGTAAATGATTTACCCATAGTTACTAAATATCAGAGCTAGCTTTTCTGACATCATCTGCTTTTGTATCTCTAGCACCTAGTAGAGTATTTTACATGTACTAGGTATTTAATGAATACTTGTCTGAATTGAATTGGATAAATAATTTCTACTTCTTAGTCAAGATTAATATTATTATACAATTAATATATTAAACATTTATTATGAAGAGGTGATTAAAAAGTACTAAAATCAATTCCCCAGCCCTGCCAAATTTGAGCATCTTGCCAAACAAATACAGGGCAGTTCAAGGCATCTCCTCTTTAGGAAAAAAAAAAAAAGCTTATATACAGAAGGTAATGAAAGATTACAAACAACACTGCCTTACAAAAGAGCAAAAAAAAAAAAAAAGCAGAAGGGAAAAATAGAAAGCTTGGCATGAGACTTAACTAATCCTGGTCATTCCAAGACAAAAAAGATTTAGAGATAGAAGAGACTTTAAAAATGTTCTACTTCAACTCCTTCATTTTACAGATGATAATTTTCAGAGAATTTAGGTGATTTATTCAGTTACATAGATCCTTTAACTTCATATTGACTGATCATTCCTTTGTCACCTCGCAATTATAGATGAAACTAGGGGGAGAATGAGAGTCAGCTGTGAAATGGAACAGATTTGCCAGAATTGTAATCTGTTCTCATCATTTATGACTAGAACCACCACATTTAAAGTCCATTACTTCAGTATCTTTTTGATATGAATGTGTTTTATGAGAAAGAAGAAATTTTGCTCAAGAAAATGAGCTTTGGGAAAACATCTAGACCTGACCCCATATATGTACAGAGGTCATACAATTTTACAAGGCACTCAGAATTCACTTTTCAAGATATCACACAGAAGGGAAGATTTAAAAAAAGATGTAATCAGTAACAGTATAGTTACCCAGAAAGAACAAATAAGAAAATGGCAGTAACTCCTGGCTTGTATGGCTATTTTGTCATCTCAATGAAACCTTTATGAAAATGACCTGTGCATATATAAATGGTATTTTTGATGAATATATGAGAAGGAGAGAGGCAAGCTTTCACAGTTTTCTAAAGCAGATCACCTGTTCACAGTCAGACAAGTGATTGAGAATTAGAGAGAACACAAGATGCTGCTAAATTAATACAGCAAAACATCCTTAATGGCACCTTCCATTTGCATCATATTGGAAGATTCCTTGATAAAAGACCAGAGAGGCAACATCATTCAATAGTCCTCTGACTATCAATACCAAGGAAGGCATAACATAAAGGAGACTTATGCCCACTGAATACGTTTGCCCTTGTGATGGAATATGTCACACAGAAAGCCTAATGGGAAGCATAGGGAAGAGGCATTCTTTATAAATAGTAATGTAGTTTGTGTATAACATTGGAATTATTGCACTGATTCCTTGAACACTGTAGGGCCTCAATGATACCCATAAGTAGCTAAAAAAACAATCCTAGTAATCTACACAGGAAAAATTAAGTGAATGAAGAATGCATTTTGACCAGATTGTTGCTTATAGTTACTTATTTGTACACACATGTGTATGGATACATTAGATATTTATACATAGATGTGCGTATATATATACATATATATATATGCAAAAGCATATCTATATATAAGCATATGTGTCTTATATATTTATATACATATGAGAAAGAGAGAGAGAGAAGACAGGTATTGCAAATGGACAATGATGAGCTGGAATGAATATTTAATAAGATATAAGGTTGGGTCACAACATTTGGAAGAGTTTTGCAAAGCTTTCAATGATCCCAAAATTCTCAACGAAGGTGTTTGGGTTGTTTTTTTTTTAACACCCTTGTTCTCCATGTGATATAATTATGTAAATCATCCCATTCAATAATTTTAGAAGAATCAGAATTTCAGTTTTACTTCAAGACAGTGAAAAGATGGATGACAAGCTTCAACATATTATCAATGATGACTTGTATAAAAGAATTCATATGAAAGCAATTATCAAGGATGGATGTGAATGGAAAAGGAAGTTTACTGGTCATATGTTAAGAGCAAAGAAAATAAATGGATGACTTGATTATATCTATGTAACATCTATGAAATATAAAAAGACAGAGAAAATCCCCCCATACAATAGCTTGATTCACTAAGAAAGGTATGAATGGATTGTTATCTCTGTCAGAGAGAATAGCCACACTAATGAGCTTTTAGATCCTTTGATGAGCTGGAATTCAGTATTCTGCCCTAGTTAGGACCATATGTACATTATGTTCAGTACTGATTACTACATTTTATAGAGGATATTGACAAAGAGAGCATCCAGAGGAGAGGGACCAGGATGGTGAAATGGTTACATACTATTTTTCAGTAAGACTCAATTGAAGGAATTGAGGATGTTAAGCCTGGAGAAGACATTGGGCTGTATGGGAAGGGACATCACACTTGTCTAGTTTTTCAAGGATCATGGGAAGGAAGAATTATATTAGTTTTGTTTGACCCCTCAGAGTAGAACTAAGACAGAAATGTGTTATAGATGCACAAAATGTGTATAATTTTAAGTAGTCATGTTATGACAATTTGAAGTTTAACATTTTTTGCTGTTTCATCTTTATTTTTGGTTAATTCTAGAATAATGAAGCACATCATTATTAAGCTATAGAATTATTTTATTTAGTTTTGTTACTTTCTTTATCCAATAAGATTAATCTTTTTTAAAAAACTAATTGCTATTCCACACCTTCTTTTCTCTTTATTCTTCCTATAATATTTCTAGTCCTGAAATACTATAGCCTATATTTCATCTTTTCCCATATTTTTTTTGAATTCTTTTTGAATTTCAATTAAGGCATGTAACATTTATTTAAAAACTTGTGTAATATCATTATTATGCAAAGAAAAATTGGAATGACAGAAAAATAGGAGCTCTATAAACACAGTCTAACTAGGAAATGTTTTAACTCTTCCAGAAGTGTTTTGCTAATAAATTTTCAAAGTTTCCATTCCTTCCTTCCCGTAGCACCACTTTAAATGTCTAGAATGGTACCAGTTTATAGGCAGATAACATTTAAATAAAGGGTTATGTTCAGTGGGCTTTTTTTCATTCCTCATGATCCTTGAACTCTTTGCTACTTGACACTCTAAAATGTACCCTTCCTGAAATTGTCATCTTTCTGTTGTCATGATATTCCCATCAATTAGTTATCCTATCATTCTTCTCTTCTTTTTCAAATGTCACAGGATCATTGAAACTCAGAACTGTAAACATACTCAAAGGTTATCTAGTCTGTCCAGACCTTGAACAAAAATATGTCCCAAGTGGTCATCCAACTTCTGTTTGAATACCTCTACTGAGGGTGAACAAACTGTCTCCCAAGGTAGCCTATTTTTAAAATAATATAATTAGGAGAGAGATGAGGGCCAAATATGTAAATATGGAAGTCATCTGCATGGAAATCATAATTGATTCCAGAAAAATCACTGAGAGTGCAGACAGTAAAAAGGAAGGTCTAAGAGGGAATCTTGGAGGTACTACCCACTCATCGTGGATAGGGCATGGACGATGATCTAGATAAGAAATTGACAAGTAAAGGTCAGACAACTGGAAAATGAATCAGAAGAGGCAGTGCCATTTTCATCCAGGGAAGAGAGCATCTAGGAGAAAGGTATAGTCAAAGGGGTGAAAAGGTGCAGGGGGCTAAAAAGAAAGGCCATTATATTTGGTAGTTGGGAAATCTGGAAGAGAATAGTTTTGATTGAGTAGTGGGATCAGATCCATAAGGTTTGTGAAGAGATTTGGGAGAAGATGAAGTAAATAAGAGAAGGCAACAAATGAAGACAGGTTTTCTAACAGTTTGGACATGAAAAGAAGAAATGAGAAAGTATGGTAACTTGGTCTGGCATGAAAAAATGAATGGGTTTATTTTTTTGGACAAGGGAGAACTGGAAATGTTTGTAGGTAATCAAGAGTCTAGTGGATAGAGAGGTGGATAGTTATGAGAGAAGGGGCTAACAAGGGAACTTTCCTTAGATCTAGAAGGCAGAAAAAGCAATAGTGGTTAGAAATTGCATTCTGATTGAGGCTTAATGTAAACAGTCTGCTCAACTCCCCTCTCTGCCCATCATGTTGCTGATAGACTCTGTCTACACAGTACCACATAGAAACTTCAGCATGCAAAGATATCCTTTGTTTGTTGTCTGTAACACATTGTAACACACATTAGTATTGAAGACCTGTAAGCAGTGGTGATAAGGACAATGTCTACTGAAGTGGTTGTAGTTTCAATATCAGTAGTAGAATCAGAATCACGTTTTAGATAGGAAAAATACTGGAAAAAGAGTTTCCCAGAAAAATAGATCTCACTTGGATCCTATGTGGCTAATAAATCGAACATTCCCAGTGTAGATGTGAAATGTAAAATGGCCAATTATCAGGCTTGCAAATACCATGTTGTAACAAGTATTAGCCACCCAACTGATTATTCTAGTAGTGATAAGGCACTGAATTCTGTTGTAATCATGCTGTCATTCCTTATTGCTTAGATTGCCCTTCTCTTCATGGGAATAAACTCCCTTCTCCATATCTGATTCATGTTTGTGAATTTTTAAATTGTCTTTGAAATTTTTAATTTAAATTTTCTTTCCTTGCTGGGGAATACCCTAGATCTTGATCCCATAATCATTTCTATGGCCAGCAATTCTACAAATAGCAATTTTCCTTGGCGTAGCCATGTTGGGGTGAAGAGCCAGTACATGTGAAAAATGTGGACCCTACTTCCCTTATTGAGAAGCCAGGCCACCTCAGATCAATGAACACAAGGCAAAGGAGAGGGCAGATAAAGGAAAGGGGATGGGTGCAGGTTACTAGCCCCTGTGCTACTAGCTCTTAGGTGCTCAACTAGCCACTGGATTACTTCCCATTAACAATAGGTGGAAATTACAGATTTCAGCTTTTATAAGAAAATAAAGATGAACAGCAGCATTATAGAGGGGATAAAAGATTAGCCTTTGCTCCAGAAAGACCTTAGTTCAAATCTTGTTTGTGAAGCATGCTGTCTGCATGATCACATGATGATGAAGGTGTTAAATGACTCTTGCTTTAGGAATAAGGTGAGTTAGGTGGCCCCTGAGGTTCCTTCCCAATCTGAAATTCTGTGATTCTGAGTTTTTCTACAGATGCCAACAAATCTTCTCAATGTAATGGTCTGTCACTTTCCTGCTTTAAAAGCTTCAGTGACTTTGTAGTGCTTATAGGATAAGATAAATGTGAGCTCCTTAACCTGATCTACTAATCAGTTCAATTCAACCAGCATTTTAAAAATACCTACTAGGTGCAAAGAGGGATTGAGCATTCTATAGGGGGAATATGAGAAAGGTGCATAAAGGGAAGACAAGGGATACTTACAACAAAGTTTATCTACTTTGCTGTTCTGTCAATGCTCAGTACAATTAGCATCAACCTCATCATTTATGTGTACATCCCTGGAGAGTATACTGCCATGTAAACTGCCATGTAAACATCCACAGCACACATTGCTACCTCAACATTTGGGACACTCCAAATAAAGTGTGGGAGAGAAGAGCTATTCGTTGTTGTTCAGCCATTTTGGTCATGTCCAACTCTTTGTGATTCCATTTGGAGTATTTTTGGCAGAGATACTGGAGTATTTTGCCATTTCCTTCTCCACCTCATTTTACAGATGAGGAAACTGAGGCAAACAAGGTTAAGTGACTTATTCAGGTTCATACAACTAGTAAGTTTCTAAGGCCAGATTTGAATTCATGAAGATGAGTCTTCCTGATGCCAGTTCTGTCACTCTATCTACTATGCCACCAAGTTGTGTTTGAAGAGGTATTAGACTGCATACCAAACTGAAGGTCTACAGAGCCATTGTGGTGACTTCATTGTTGTATGCCTGTGAAACCTGGATACTCTACCAGAGCCATGACAGAAAATTAAACCCCTTCCATTTTAATTGTTGTAATAAGATTGTGAAGATTACTTGGCAAGATAAGTTACTGGAGGTCGTAACTGAGGTCGTTTCTTAAGCTGTAACTGCCAAGCATTCAGACACTTCTGCAGAGAGTGGAACTCTGATGGGCTACACACATAGCCCAAATGCCAAACTTAACTTTTATCTAAAAGACTATTTTACAGGGGCAGCTAGGTGGTGCAGTGGATAGAGCACCAGTGCAGGAGTTAGGAGGACCTGAGTTCAAATCTCACCTCAGACACTTGATATTCAGTAGCTGTGTGACCTTGGACAAGTCACTGAACCTCGATTGCCTCATCCTGGGTCATCTCTAGTCATCCTGATGAATATCTGGTCACTGGATTCAGATGGCTCTGGAGGAAAAGTGAGACTGGTGACCTGCACAGCCCTCCCTCACACAAAACAAAGTCAAGTGCAAGTCATGTCATTATTTCTCTGATGGCATGGTGTTTGGCAATGAAGGATAAATGCACACACTTATTTTTTAAAGTTTGCAGCAGTGGGTTATAAGCAATTTTAACAGTGCTTAACTGGTCTGTACAACTTAGTATTTTATCTTTTGCCTTTTATGCCATGTCCTACTTCAGTAAGACAACTTTAGTGACCCGCCTTCTCTGTTGTTTGAGAACTGATGGAAAGACTGGTTGAAAGTCCTAGAGAGGAAAAAGAGACATACAATTTGGGGAAGGTTGTTCATGACCATAGCATTTCATTGGGGGAATTCCTATTTTGAAGATCGTGCTGCTATAGATCATATACCACAATAACAATAGTAAAATTCATTAATACTCATATACATTATCTTTTAAAAAATTCATTGGGGAAGCCTTTATTGTAGCAGAAATTTAAAAGCTAACTTTCCTTTTTCAATTAAATTTTGTATTTTTTCTCTTATCCTATCCCCAAAAGCACAAAGCTTCAACTCTTAACCATCATTCTTTATATGCTGCCTTCCTGTATAATTTCTATAGATTGCTTATGAAACATGGAATTGGATTTGATTTTTTAATAATAATTCACACAAAAGATTGGTTTTGTAGAATGCTATTGTATATAAATGTTGAGTCATTTTTGCATTGACACAACAGAATCAGTACTACATTTAGAAATATATATATATGTGTGTATATATATATATATACATATATATATATGTTATGTATGTATGTATAGGTCTCCCAAATAAAATAATGAGAATTTTTAGTTGGTACATGCAGATGGAGGAAAAAAGGATTTCTTAGGTTTGTTTTTACTTTTTTTTTTGCACAATAAAGCACATTTTATTTTGTCCCATTGATGGGGGAAGCAAAGACTTACTCAGCAAAAACACACCTGCACAAAACAAGATCAGCTGGCTTTCAAAAACTGAAGCAAGCATAAAACTCACCGTACTTCAGTTTCTTGCAAAGGTCTTTTAACAGGATTAGATAACTTAGAAGTTTGGTATTCTTAATGGAAATGCAGTGAATAGCCCTCTGAGACATTTTAAATGAATATTTTGCATTGTTCTAGAGGCTTTCATTATATGAGCACCTTTTGCTTTAGATTGCAAAAATACAAGAGTAACTCATTTTCTTCTTGTTGTAGTTCTGATATACATACCACAGCATTGTTCACAAAGAATGGTCATTAATCTTGGCTTTGTAAATTAGCTGGCCATACTATTCTTTTTCTAGTTCTAGGTTCAAATTCTGAAAAGATGTCCTGAATGTAGGAAAATGCAAGCTTGTGGGTTTTTTTTTAAAGTTGCTTGAAAAGCTATCTTTTGGCCTTGTGTGCATAGAGAATACCTTGACCTTCAATTGATATCTAAGAGTCTACATTTTGTAAAGAATCTGTTTCTTATGAAAGCTTTTTAAAAAAAAACTTCTCTCTACGAAGCACTGATGTTTATCCAGCATTAGCATTGTAAGTACCTATTTCACAGGATTATGCAGTTTTAGAACTGCAAGGACCCACAGTGATTATCTGGTTAAATTCTCTCATTTTACAGAAGAGGAAATTGAGACCTAGAAAGTGGTTAGTGACAAGAAATTTTTTGTCAATTTCTCCTAGCACTTTAATTGATAAAGAATAGGTTGAAGGCTGAAAACAGGGATAATAGAGGCAAGAAGTAGAATGTTAGAAAGAAGCAGACAGAAACATGTATTCATTTGTATTACTCTAAAAAGTTAGAATTCTTTCTGATTGTTTGATCTCCATCTTATAGAAAAGGTGAATTAAATGACACTTTTAAGGAAAGGTATGTCTTAAACATTTTATTTTTTGGCTAAAATGCCATTATTTGGAATTTTAATAAATGGAAATACCAGATTTATCCGGGACAAAACATATATTTTGGTCTTGTACCTTTTTTATTTTCTTTCTTTTTTAAAGTAATATTATTAATTTTTTTACTTAATATTGTATTTTCCCCAATTACATGTAAAAACAATTTTCAACATTCATTTTAAAAAATAAGTTCCGAATTCTCTTCTTCCATCCCTAACCCCCTCATTGAGAAGGCAAGCAATGCATATATTATACATGTATAATCATTCACTTTGTATCAATTAATGTAAGTTTCTCCAGGCTTTTCTGAGAGCGTCTAACTCATAATTTCTTGTCACAATAGTATTCCTTCACAAACATATGCCACAAATTGTTCAGCCATTACCCAGCAGATGGATATCCCTTCAATTTTCAATTCTTTGCCACCAGAAAAGAGCTGCTGTAAATATGTGGACATAATTCCAAATTGCTCTACAAAATGGTTGAGTCCATTCACAACTCAACCAACAGTACATTTCTCATCATCTCCACTATTCATCCTTCTCCTTTTCTGTCCTATTAGTCAATATAAGAGGTATGAGGCAGTCCTTCAGTAGTGTGATAATTTGCATTTCTCTAGTCAATAGTGATTTAGAGCATTTTTTCATATGGCCATAGATAGCTTTGCTTACCTCATCTGAAAACTGACTGTTCATAGTTTTTGATCATTTGTCAATTGTGGAATAGCTCCTATTTTTAGAAAGTTGGCTCATTTCTCTATGTATTTTATAGATAAGACCTTTTTCAGAGAAACTTGATTCAATTTCTTTTCACAGTTATGATTGCTAACAGTATTTCCCTTCATCCTATTTTACCTATTTATTCTATTCTTTCTCTCCTTTCATCCTGTTCCTTCTCAAAAATGTTTTGCTTCTGACTGTTGCCTCCTTCAATCCATCCTCCCTTCTATGTGTACCATCCCCCCTCTTGTATCCCCTTTTCTTCCTACTTTCCTGTTGGGTAAAATAGATTTCTATACTCAATTGGGTGTGTATGTTATTCCTCTATGGGGCAATTCTGATGAGAGTAAGGTTTAAGCATTCTCCACCACCTGCCTCATCTTCCTCTCTACCATAATAGCTCTTTCTTGCCTCTTTTATGTGAGATAATTAACCCTATTCTGCCTCTCCCTTTCACTTTCTCCCAGTGAATTACTCTTTCTCACCCCTTAATTTTATTTTTAAAGATATCATTCCCATCATACAACTCACATCTGTGCCATCTGTCTATATATACTCCTTCTAACAATCTTAATAATGAAAAAGTTCTTATGAGTTGCAAGTATCATCTTCTCATGTAGAAATGTAAACAGTTCAACCTTTTTAAGTCCCTTATGATTTTCTTTTCCTGTTTACCTGTTTATGCTTCTCTTGAGTCTTCAATTTAGAATTCACATTTTCCATTCAGCTCTGGTCTTTTCATCAGGAATGCTTGAAAGTCCTCAATTTCACCTAATGTCCATTATTCCCCCTGAAGGATTATACTCAGTTTTGTTGGGTAGGTGATTCTTGGTTGTAATCCTAGCTCCTTCCCCCTCTGTAATAGCATATTACAAGCCCTATGATCCTTTAACGTGGAAGCTATTAAAGCTTGTGTTATCCTGACTGTGACTCCACATTACTTGAATTGTTTCTTGCTGGCTGCTTGCAATATTTTATCCTTATCCTGGGAGCTCTGGAATTTGATTATACTATTCCTGGGAGTTTTCATTTTAGGATCTCTTTCCAGAGTTGATGGGTGGATTCTTTAGATTTCTATTTTACCCTCTGCTTCTGTGTAGTTTTCCTTGATAGTTTCTTCAAAGATGATGTCTAGGGTCCTCTCTTGATCATGGCTTTCAGAAAGTCCAATAAGTTTTAAATTATCTCTCCTGGATCTGTTTTCCATGTCAGTTGCTTATCCTCTAAGGTATTTTGCATTTTCTTCTATTTTTTTCATTCTTTTGGTTTTGTTTTGTTGTTTCTTTATGTCTCATAGAGTCATTAGCTTCCACCTGCTCAATTGTAATTTTTAAGGAATTATTTTCTTCAATGAAGTTTTGTACCTCTATTTCCATTTAGCCAATTCTACTTTTTAAAGAGTTCTCTTCAGTGAATTTTTGTATATCTTTTCCTATTTGCCCAAATCTGCTTTGCAAGGCACTCTTCTTCTCATTAAATTTTTGTGCCTCTTTTATCATTTTGCCTATTTTGCTTTTTAAGGTGTTGTTTTCTTCAATACTTTTTTTTGCTTCCTTTACTAAGCTGTTGACTTTTTTTCTGATGATTTTCTTGTATCATTCTCATTTCTCTTCCCAATTTTTCCTCTATTTCTCTTATTTGATTTTTAAAGTCCTTTTTGAGCTCTTCTATGGCCTGAGACCAAATCATATTTTTCTTGGATGTTTTGGATGTAGGAGCTTTGAATTTATCATCTGTTTCTCAATATATGTTTTGATCTTCCTTGTCACCAAAATAAGATTCTGTAGTCTGAGTTTATAGGTGCCTATACATTTAATAGGTCTTTTAAAAAGAAGTATAAAGTTGTTTTTTTTAAAATGCATAAATATCTCAATTTTAAAATTAACAACTACCTCATAAATGGAATATCTCCATATTTATATCTATAGATTATACTCTGTGTGTCTTTCTGCCTGTGTCTCTATCTTTCCCTTTCACACACACATACACACACACACACACATACACACACTAGTTGCACACATGTGGTAATATAGTGTTGTGGGTAAAGAGCCAGCCTTGAGTTAGAAAGACATAGGTTCAAGTCCTGCCTCTTTAACCTACTGTGTGGCACTAGACCTCAGGCAACCTTATAAGGCCATAAATTATAAGCAAGGTGCTGGTATGCATAGGTGAAAGGAGTTTCCACATTGACAGTTACCTGCCCTGATGAAAGCATAGGTCCAGATCCACATATCTTTTCTGTAGCATTCCTCTTTTGACATTAATTTCTATTCTTTTAAAATATAATACAGAACTTCTTACCATCTCTAAGTTTCATTTTATCTTTTTGTCTTGCCTTTGCCAGTTCAGTTTAATTTTGCTGGAATCTCACTTTTACCTTGACCAGTCTTTGGAACAAATCAGCCAGAACTGTACCTCTTCTGAAATATTTGAAGTCCCCTTTCAGCTGGTAATATTGGACAATGCCCAGCTGTTTGCTCAAGTTCTCTAATAATCAATTCTTAGTTAATCTTATTCATTCTACAAAATACTTGATTGTTCTTCCGCTGAAGAAGCTTCTCCTCTTAGGTGCACATCATGTCAGGAAACCATCTCCAGTTGGATTCTGATACACTTGGGCCAGTTTTGTTTTTTCTGTGTGTACCTCCTCATGCCTATGACTTTTTTTCATGTTTCCTACTTGACTGAACTTCTCATTGACAGAAAAGGGTGTCTATTTTTCATCATTATTATAAAGCATTTACTTACCAAATGTCATCTCTTAAAAAAATGAAATACTAAGTATAAATCAGACTTGCAGTGGGATGCAGAACTTTACCAATATGAGTCACAAAGCTTGAATATTTCTTGATATAAGACCACAAATTTAGAGCTGAATGGAATTTTAGAGGTCACAGGATCTTAACTTTGGGATGAAAGAGAACTTTATTTCACAGATGAATGAACTGAAGCCCAGAGAAATTAAATCACTTGCTTTTGGTCACATAAGTGACTGACCTAGAATGGAATACAAATTCTCTGATTTTTAATCCAGGACTCTTTCTACTCCATGACATACTTGCTTTATCTTAAATGTCCAGAGAGTGTGGGTTGCATCTTTGTAGTTGCATTACTAATTGGAAGAAGAAGCATGCACCTCTGCAACAACATTCACTTAAAGCTTCAAGTCTGGATCTGGAGGTCATGGACCTCAGTGGAACCGGTGTTTAGCATAGTGTTTAGCTTATAGTAGGGGCTTAATAAATGTTTACCGACTGACTGGATGACAAATACTTATTAAAATCTGACCTGTGGTGCTTGCTACCTATGTGATTTCAAGTAAATTATTTAATTGCTCTGGACTTTAGCTTCTTGTCTGTAAAAGGACGAGGTTTAGACTAGATACTCTTTGATATTAGGATAATGTAATCCTACAGCTATTTATCTTTTCTTCTTTGGAACAAGTTATTCTCAAGTTAGTCCCAGCTCTCAGAAAAGGGAGAATGAGGCAAAGCTAAAGATCTGAGAAGCTTAATGTCACTGAATTCCCACTAATCCAGTTACTTGGAAACCATGACAGATTAGGAGTGCAGCAACAAGACTGAGTTAAACTAGTGAATGAAGAGGCCCATTCAATGTTGGACTATGAATGTATATGGGTATTTAACAAATTTTGTCTAAAGTGAAATGGATTAGTTGACAGTTATATCCAACACTAAAATACCCTTACAGATTGTGGATACTTGCCATCTTTGTTGCCCTCTTTCTCCCCCACTCCCACCCTGCCAAGGCAAGAACTAAATGCAGAAGAAAGGGATTTAACTATCCTCAAAAATTTCAAAATGATCTTTCTTGTATTGAGAGACACTTATCAAAATGTTTACTTTTTTAGTAATAGGCTTATGGCTCAGTAATTATGGTGCTTACAGCCAATTAGAACTTCTTTTCTAGACAATTTTAATTTCACTATACTATTTTTTTAAATTTCATTTTCCTTTAAAGAATCATTTACTTTTGCTTGAGGAACTGACACCTAATGAGTAATCATAATTAAGCTGTATGGGCCCTTGCAATAATTATACTTTTATGTGAAACTTTTGATCTGAAAATAGAGCTGTAGCCATTATTAAAGACTGATTAATTTGTAAATAAATATAATATAGTTATGTAAAACCATGTCATTCATGGAAAAAATTGGCATCTTATATTGTAACAGTAACATATTGCAATCATGGGAACATATTTTCACATTAGTCATGTTGTGACAAAAGAAACAGAATGAAAGGGAAAAGCCAAAAAAAGTGAAAATAATATGCTTTGTTCTGCAAGATAGCAAGACAGCAAGCACTCTGGTATAGGTTCTACTTGCACATTCATATTAAACGTATTTCCACTTTACTCATGTGAAATAAGACTCAGAACAAGAGAAAAAAAGAAGAAAAAAACAAAACAAGTAAAAATAGTGTTATTTGATCTGCATTTAGTTCTTTCTCTGAATGTGAATACCATTTTTCATCCTGACTCCTTTAGAATTGTCTTGGATCATTGTTTTGCTGAGAAGAGCTAAGTCTATCATAACTGATCACCGCGGTGTTGGCATTACCATGTACAATGTTCTCTTGGTTTTGCTCATCACTTCATATAAATTTTTCCATTTTTTTCTGAAATCTACCTGTTCATCATTTCTTATAGGACAATAGTATTCTATTGCATTCATATACCACAACTTGTTTAGTCATTTCCAATTGATGGACATTCCCTTAATTTCCAGTTTTTTGTCACCACAAAAAGAGCTGCTACACATATTTGTGTATGTGTGGGTCCTTTTTCACTTTTTTATGTCTGTTTTGGATAGAGACCTAGTAGTGATATTGCTGGATCAAAAGGTATGCATAGTTTGGTTATCCTTTGGTCATAATTTCGAATTGCTCTCTGGAATATTTGGATTAGTTCACAACTCTACCAATAGTGCATTTGTGTCCTGATTTTCCCACATCTCCAACATTTATCATTTTCCTTTTCTGTCATATTAGCCAAACTGATAGGTATGAGATAGTACCTCAGAGTTGATTTAATTTCAATTTCTCTAATTAATAGTGATTTAGAACATTTTTTTCATATAACTTTATATATAGCTTTAAATTCCCCATCTGAAAATTGCCTGTTCATGTTTTTTGACTATTTATCAATTGAGGAATAACTTGTATTCTTATAAATTTGACTCAGTTCTCTATATATATTAGAAATGAGGCCTTTATCAGAAACATTGATTGGAAAAAGTGCTTCCTAGCTTTCTGCTTTCCTTCTAATCTTGGCTGCATTGTTTTTATTTGTGCAAAACCTTGTTAATTTAGTATAATCAAAATTGTCCATTTTGCATTTTATAATGTTATCTATCTCTTATTTGGTCATAAATTCTTCCCTTCTCCATAGATCTGACAAGTAAACTTTTCCTTGATCTTCTAATTTGGTTATGTAATCACCCTTTATGTCAAAATCTTGTACCCATTTTGACCTTATCTTTGTATAGGGTGTGAGATGTTGGTCTATGCCTAGTTTCTGCCACAATATTTTCCAGTTTTCCCAGCAGTTTTTGTCAAAAAGTGCGTTATTATCCCAAAAGCTGGAGTATTGGTGTTTATCAAACAGTAGATTACTATACTCATATAGTACAGTTTCTTATGTATCTAACCTATTTCACTGATCCACCACTCTATTTCTTAGCCAGTACCAAATAGTTTTGATGACTGCCACTTTGGAATGTATTTTTAAATCTGGTACAGCTAGTTCACCTTCCTTTGCATTTTTTCCCATTAATTCCCTTGATATTCTATGATCGTTTGTTCTTCCAGATAAATTTTATTATTTTTTCTAGCTCTGTAAAATAATTTTTGGTAGCTTGATTGGTATGGCACTGAATAAGTAATTTAATCTAGGTAAAGTTATCATTTTCATTATGTTAGCTCAGCCTACCTATAAGTAAATGATATTTTCCCAATTGTTTAGATGTGACTTTATTTCTGTGAAAAATGTTTTGTAATTTTGTTCATTTGTTTCCTAGATTTGTCTTGGCAGGTAGACTCCTAAATATTTTATATTGTCTACAGTTATTTTAAATGGAATTTCTCTTTCCATGTCTTTACTGCTGGGTTTTGTTGGTTACATATAGAAATAGTGATGATTTATATGGGTTTATTTTATATCCTACAATTTGTTAAAGTTGTTGTTTCAAGTAGTTTTTTAGTTGATTCTCTATGATTCTCTAAGTAAACCATCATCTGCAAAGAGTGATAGATTTTTTCTTCATTATCTATTCTTATTTCTTCAGTTTCTTTTTCTTCTTTTATTGTTAAAACTAACATTTCTAGTACAATATTGAATAATAGTGGTGACAATGGCCATCTTTATTTCTCCTCTGGTCATATTTGGAAAGCTTCTATCTCATCCCTATTACATATAATGCTTGTTCATGGTTTTAGCTAGATACTGCTTATCATTTTAAGGAAAACATTTATTCTTATGCTCTCTAGTGTTTGGGTTTTTTTTTTTTTTTTTAATAGGAATGGGTGCTGTATTTTCTGAAAAGCTTTTCCTGGATCTACTGAGATAACAAAACTACCAGAAATCATATGACTATCTCAATAGGTCAGTTATGATAATAGTTTTGGTAATATTGAATCAACCCTGCATTCCTGGCATAAATCCCATTAGATCATAGTATTTTATCCTGGTAATAAATTGCTGTAATATCTTTGCTAATATTTTATTTAACATTTTACCTCAATATTCATTAGGAAAATTGTTCTATAATTTTCTTTCTCTGTTTTAGCTCTTCATGTTATGTATCAGCACCATATTTTTATCATAAAAGGAATATGGTAGGTCTCCTTCGTCACCTGATTTTTCCAAATAATTGTTTTTTAAAGGTAAAATTCACTTGTAAATCCATCTGGCCCTGGAAATTTTTTCTTATGAGTTCACTGATGGCTTGTTCAATTTCTTCATCTAAAATGGGGTTATTTAAGTATTTTATTTCCTCTTCTGTTAATCTGGGCAATTTCTATTTTTGTGAATATTCATCCATTTCACTAAGATTGTTAGATTTATTGGCATATAGTTGGACAAAACAGCTTCTAATTACCGCTTTAATTTCCTCTTCATTGGTGGTAAATTTACCTTTTTCGTTTTTGATACTGGTAATTTGGTTTTCTTCTTTCTTTCTTTTTTAAATCAAATTAACCAAAAGATTATCTATTTTTACTGTTGTTGTTTTTTCCATAAAACCAGATGTTGGTTTTATTTATTAGTTCAATAGTTGGTTTTTTTTTTTACTTTCAACTTTATTAATCTCTCCTTTGAGTTTCAGAATTTCTAACTTGGTATTTAAGTGGGGATTTTTAATTTACTTTTTTCTAGATTTCTCTATTTTGTTACTGTAAGCATTTAGAGATATAAAATTTTCCCCTAATGGCTTTGGCTGCATTCTGTAAGTTTTGGTATGTTGCCTCATTATTGTTTCTCTCTTGGATGAAATTATTGACTTTTTCTGTGATTTGTTGTTTGGCCCTCTCATTCTTTAGGATCAGATTGTTTGGTTTCTAATTAATTTTTTGTCAGTCTCCCATGGACCTTTATTACATGTTATGTTTTGAATCATGATCTAAAAAGGATGCATTTAATATTTCTGCCTTTCTGCATTTGATTGTGAGGTTTATATGCCCTAATAAATGGTCAACTTTTTTATAGGTGCCACGTACCACTAAGAAAGAGGTATATTCCTTTCTGTTTCTATTCATTTTTTTGCAAGAGATCTATAATATCTAACTTTTCTGAAATTCTATTCACCTCCTTAACTTCTTTCTGGTTTATTTTTGTGTTTAGATCTATCTAGTTCTAGAGGGGAAGGTTGAGGTCCCACACTAGTATAGTTTTACTGTCCATTTCTTCCTGTAACTCACTTAACTTCTCCTCTAAGAATCTGGATGCTGTACTACTTGATGCTCTCTATATGTTTAGTATTGCTATTCCTTCATTTTCTATGGTAGCTTTTAGGAAGATGTAGTTTCCCTCCTTATTTATTTTAATTAGATCAGTTTTTGCTTTTGTTTAGTCTCAGATCAGGATTGCTACCCTTGCTTGTTTTTTGTTTTTTTGTTTGTTTTTTACTTCAACTGAAGCATAATATATTCTGCTCCAGCCTTTTACCTTTACTCCATTTGTATCTGCCTGCTTCAAATGTGTTTGTGGTAAACAATATATTGTAGGATTCTGGTTTTTTAATCCACTCTGCTATCTCCTTCCATTTTATGGGAGAGTTTTTCCCATTCACTTTCACTGTGATTATTTGATTACTAACTGTGTATTTCCCTCCATCCTATTTTTTCCCTGTTTATACTTTTCTCTTCTTTCTCTCTATCCCTCCTTACCATTGTTTTACTTCTCAGCACTACCTCCCTCAATCTGTCCTCCCTTCTATCACCCCTTCCCCCTTTTATTTCCTCTTTCTCCTCCTACTTCCCTATAGTGTAGATAAATTTCTATATCCAACTGAGTGTTTATCTTATTCCCCCTTTGAGTCAAATCTGATGAGAGTAAGGTTCAACCAATGCTCACCCCTCCCCCTTCTTTCCTTCTACTGTAATATGTCTTTTATGCTTCTTCATATAATGCAAGTTACCCTATTCTGCTTCTGTCTTTTCTCTTCTCAGTACAGTCCTTATTTCAACCCTTAATTTTTTTATGTCATCACATCAAAGCCATCTTATACACATACTATCTATGTATATACTCCTTCTAACTGCCCTACTAAAGATACATTTGTCAACAGTTACAAGTATCATCATCCTGTGTAGCCATGTAAACTGTTCAATCCCATTGAATAACATTTTTTTCCTTTCCTCTTTACCTTTTTATCCTTCTTTTGAGTCTTGTATTTGAAGATCAAATTTTCTGTTCAGCTTTGGGTTTTCATCAGGAAAATTTGAAAGTTCCCTATTTCACTGAATGTCCATCTTTTCTCCTGAGAGATTATGCTCAATTTCACTGTGTAGTTGATTCTTGGTTATAATCTAAGCTGCTTTGCTTTTTGGAAAGTCATATTCCAGGTTCTCTGATCCTCTATTACAGAAGCTGCTAATTTCTGCGTAATTCTTACTGTTATTCCTTGATGTGAGGATTGTTTCTTTATGACTGCTTGCAGTATTTTCTCCTTGACCTGATAATTCTGAAATTTGGCTACAATATTCCTTGGAGTTTTCATTTGGGGATCTCTTTCAGAAGGTGATTGGTTGATTTTCAATGACTATTTTATTTTCAGGTTCTACAATATCAGAGAAGTTTTCCATAATAATTTTTTGAAAGATTCTGTCTTATACTCTTTTTCTGATCATGACTTTCAAGTAGTCCAATAATTCTTAAATTATCTCTCCTGGATCTATTTTCCAGGTCAGTTGTTTTTCTAATGAGATATTTTACATTTTCTTCCTTTTTTCCCATTCTTTTGATTTTGTTTGACTAATTCTTGATTTTTCATAGAGTTATTAGCTTCCAGTTGCCCAATTCTAATTTTTAAGGAATTATTTTCTTCAGTTGGCTTTTGTACCTCCTTTTCCATTGGCCAATTCTACTTGTAAAGGAGTTGTTTTTTTTCTGTGGTTTTAAAAAAAAATTGGCTAGTTCTGTTTTTTTTTAAGGAGTTATTTTCTTCAGTCAATTTGTGTGCTTCCTTTTCCAAGAGTTGACTCTTTTTTCATAATTCTCCTGCATTACTCTCATTTTTCCCTCCAAATTTTTTTCTACCTCTCTTACATGATCTTAAAAATCCTTTTTGAGCTGGCCCAAGAGGACTTTTTGGGTGTGAAACTTATTCATATTCCCCTTGGAGGCTTCACATGTAGGCATTTTGATCTTCTGTGTTGCCACAGTAGCTTTCTATAGTCAGGGCTCTTTTCTATTTCTTAATAATTTCTTATCCTACTTTGTGACTTTTAAAGTTGACCTCTGTTCCTGGGACACAGGGGGCACTGTCCCAAGCTTCTTGAGCAGTATGCCAGGGGCCTGGTTATTGACTTTACAAAGTAGGGCTACAGATGCTTGTGGGCCTGGTCTAGTCACGCCTGTTGTGTCAGGGTTCTGGGGCTCACAATTTGCTTTTCTACACTAGGGCTTCATAGCTGGCCTGCTGAGCCACATGGAGGGGCCTTGGTTACTGATCTATGCTGTGGCTAAGAGCCTCCCACTGACGACAGTATAATATCTGTGCTGTGCTGCACTTCCCTTTTCTCAAGTGAAAAAACCTTTCCTGAAGTCCTTCTAAGTAATTTTAAGCAGGAAAATGGTTTTGCTCCATCTTTTTTGTGGATTCTTTTGCCCCAGAATCTATTCAGAGGATTGATTTAATGTTTTCTTCTGAGGGCAACTGGGGAGAGCTCTGGCAGCTTCCTGGCTTCTCTCTGGCATATTGGCCCCCTTATGATTTTATGATTCTGGTAACAAAGTAGATAATAATAATAATTTAAAAAAAACGACAGAGGTCAAATAACTAACTAAAGATTATAGAACTTCCAATAGTTTGCCAATGTATGATTGATTAAATCATCACTTTTGAGACTGGTACAAAATTTCCATATTATAATTCACAACCTGTTAAATAAATTTCAGAATCGCTAAAAGAACTTTCTAAATAACTGTGAGATTCTCATGGGAGTTACCATAAAATTTATAGCCAGAAGGGACAGACCTCAGAAGTTATCTAGTCACACCCTTCATTTGACAGTCTTTCTTTTTATTTGAAGGCCACAGATGTGAAGTTCCCAAAGTCACCCAGGTAAGAAATAGATCTAGAATCCTTTATTATCAATGTGGCAGGTGTCTTTTCACCCACAACAACCCATGACCTTGAGAATGGGCCATTCTCTACCCCTTATTTCTATGCTGAAGGTCTGCATCCAAGAAGACACCATTCAGAGAATGACTATTCTTTTATCATCCTGCTTTCTTGTTGTTTTCACAGGACAGAGGGACCACCAAGGGACCCTTCAGATTCTATCACACCCCTCTAAAGCATCAAAAAATACTTTAAACAGCATTCTACCATGTGACTGAAAGGAGCCAATAAGTAAAAGGCTCATGGATCATACATGGTTAGAAGTAGGGCTCACTTCCCCAACTTCCTATATGGTTGGATTGAAAGCAGGCAGAGAATGTCTTGGTATGCTCAAATGAAAGAGTAGGGTGGGGAATGCACCCATTATAATGTTATTTATTTCCTTTTCCCCTTGTGGTTATCTTTTAATGTCAATCCAGGAAACTATAAAATTAAAATTCTTCTTTCAGATTATTTTTCATCTTACCTTGGGAGTGAAAGCAAAATTCAGCATCATACTATAAAATTAATTGAAAAAGTTGTTTGCTTTTGAGTCACAGTTACAACTGTTTTTGGTCACATGGAAAATTTTATCCATTTATAATTTACCAAGCAAACGTTTGAAACAAATAATCAATGTACAAGTCAGTGTTTTTGTTTAAGTTGAGACACAACATATAAATTAATTTGGATACTGGTTTTGTTCTTCTAACCTCCTCATTTTTAATAACTGATAGCATTTACAGAAGCACTTTCCTCCTTTACTTTTAATTGAGGTTCCCACTCTCTCTAAAAAACAAAACAAAATAAAAACAAAGCAAGGCCAAAAAAGCCCCAGAAAATAAATATGATCTATCACTGTTGTTCCATACAGTGGCTGTGCCATCTGTACAAGACACCAAGTGAATATATTTGCGCTGCTAATGCAAATGTTTTGATGGCCTTAATCTCAATACTTGTGTTGGGCTGCATTTGTTAGTTTTTCTCAGACTATAAACAGAATATTTTTTGTCAGTTTTGATCACATGGCAGTATGATTAATCCTGCATCACCATTGAAAGTTCTGGTTTTTTTGTTTGTTTTGTTTCCCCTTACTGTTATAGCATTAATAGATTTTTTTTTTCTTTTTTAGGGTAGTTTCATCCATCATAGGTATGTTATCCTTTCACATTCGTAGGGGCACAGAGAAGATAGAGTAGATAGTGTTGAGCCTAGAGTCAAGAAAATCTGAGTTCAAATCCAACCTTTAGAAGTTACTATCTGGGTGACCCCAGGAAAGTAATTTCTTGTCTGTATGCCTTGATTTCTTCACATGTAAAATTAAAAAAATAATATCTGCCTCCTAGGGTTGTTGTTAGGATCAAATGAAGTAATATTGGCAAAGCATTTTACAAACCCTGAAGTCTTATATAAATGCCAGCTAATAATGTTATATTTATTTCAGCAACTTCCACAAACATTAATGAAATGACAGTCATTCTTCTGAGCACTGAGGAGGAGGCAAAGACTAAATAAAACACAGTTACTGACCTTATGAAGTTTATAATCTATCAAAGAAGTATGAAAAATTCACAGCTAATAACAATAGCAAAATAGTTGCATGAAAGATACAAAGGGGCCATGAGGTTCAAGTAAGGTAAAGATCTGTTCTGATTGGCTCTCAAAAGAACTAACATTTGAACTGAGACTTAAGAAATGGCAGGGCAGTGGTGATGGAGAGACTTCAAGATATAGCACTTCTAAAGTACCTACCACATACACCAGGCACCTGTGTACCAGGTATCAGGAATGCAAACACAAAAGAGAATCATCCATCTACTCACAAGGAGCTTATAATCTAATGGGGGAGAAAACAAAGACATATAATCGTATACCGATAAAACATAAAGACAATGAATGTAAAGTCCTTTGGGAGGGAAGGCATTGACATCTGAGGAGTTGAGGAAAGGATTCACATGGATCAGACCCACACAACTTGCAGATAGGGTAGACTACACAGACAGACTGAAGATGATTGGTTGAATGGGTCAAGTGACAAATAGGAGCCTGCTGTGGCAACCCCACATTTCTCTGGACCCTGAAATCCTTTGGCAGCTGCAAGTGCTGACATAGATTGGATCTGCTTCTCAGAAGGAAAGACATTTGTCTATAGGAAACTATAGGGAGGCTGATTTTGGCTGAATACTAGAATATATTCTTTAGATTCTCAACGTGACTCAGATCTGTTTATAATCTTTATCTCCATCAGTTTCTTTATATTCAGTCTTCTTTTAATTATAGCTGTGATTGTAACTGAGGCCATTTGGACACTGAATACTTAGATTTTTAAATGGGTCAGTGACTGAATCATTTAGGAGTACCCACTAATAATGCATATTACAAACTATTCCTGCTTCCTCATCCTGTGACTCATGTCCGTGTTCTCCATTTGTTATTTTTCATTCTTATCTTTTTCTCTTCCTATCATAATTCCTTAATGACATCTTTTACTCCTATCATTCTTCAGAGATCCTCATTGGTTATACATTGCATTCTGGTCATGCCCACTATGCATCTCTCCATTGCCCTTTGTATGATACTCATTTTTAATGCTTCAAGACAGATGACTCATACAGATGTTTTACAACTGGAAGGGTAGGTATGCAAGTTGGTATTTACTGATGTTCTCTTAGTCACCTTTACAGTCTTAATAGAGTCTGGAATTTTCTCCCCACATCTTTGTTATCTTCCACTACTTTATCATCTATATCAGTTCCTATGTCATCCCCACAGTTCAATCATGTCCAATATGCATCTCCTTTATATACAGGGTGTCCCAAAAGTCTTAGTGAAGTTTAAAGCTTAAAACTGTACTCTGACTTTTGAGACACTTTTTATTCTTGGTCCATTTGGCCTATTTTTACAATCTTTTCATCTCTTCTTTAAGCACTTCTGGGGCTATGGAATTAGGGTTCAAATGGTCTGGTTTCACTGCCCTTGAAAAAGAAAAACAATTTGTTAATAATTTAAAAAATATAATTTCCATTTTTTCCCCTTCTGTTTATAGTATTCTTTCCATTTCATTCTTGAATGCCTTTAGCATAGTTAGATCTCTGGCCAATCTTTCTTTAAATTTGTTTTATTCTTCAATGCTACTCTTTGCTTTATGAGACAGTACTGCTCATAATCATCCATTTTCCATTTTCACAAAATTTTAAAAATCTCTGAGTGTACAGTTGAATCAGGTGTTGACTCTGGTAGGCATTTCTCTTTTTCCAGAAAGTAAGTTAGATTTTTGCTGACTAATGTGCTTCCTGGGCACTTTTAGTTTCCTTTAATAGAATGGCAATTAATTTACATTGCTGAAATGTAAAAATTTTTATAGTTGGCATTTGTTACTTCTACTTCCTGTTTCCCATGCTTAAATTTCCAGTTGTTTAAATAGTTCAAGTTTAAATTGTTTAAATTGCATGTCATATATATTTCTCATTGTTTTGCTTTCATGTTTTTTTCCTAATTCTGATTTTAACTGGGTCAATCATGATTATACACAGATAACTGTTAGAGATAACACACCAATAACAAATCTTTCCTGTCTGTTAAAATATAAAATATAATTGTTTTCATCATTTATAATGTAACATGGTACTCTCTATATCTGCACCTACCAATTCTTTTTCTGAAGAAAGTGTTCATGATATAGAAGTGTGAGGTTTCTGGAAAATCTACAGTTCTTTGGTCTAAGCCATGAATTTCTACATTTCTCCTTATTCTCATATTTCCCATTTTTGTCTTGAAGTCATTGAGTATCAGAATGTATGTTGTTTTAATTTAGAAAGTCTCATCAAGTCTTATCATGTTCTTCACAGAATTTCTCTACTACTTCATCCTCAGGATTTGTGTAAAGTATAATTATTTTCGTAATGGTCATTTTGCAAATATTCAGCATTAATTCTGCAGCACATAATGAATAAGTATCCCATGATGTATTTATTTCTTGGCTTTAGGCAAGTAATAAAACCTATCCCATTAACTCCTTCCTATTCCTATTCCTTTCTGTGAACTATCCTTCCATTTAGCTGAAACTTTTCTGTTTTCATTTCTAGAGAAAATGTTAAATTAACAGAACTCAGCTCCTCCATCAGTGTGTATATTCCTTGGTCATTAGACAAGGATCTCAAGACTTTAGAGTACTAACAGTCAAATTATAGTTTATAGATAGTCTAAAAACTGTGATTCTTAGCTCCCTCTGCCCCCTTTTCTGCCACTGTCTCACTGTCACTGTTGAAATAGAAGTGAGCAACACAGGAAGGGGAGCAATTTTGTATTTTTCTTTGTTTCATAGGTTCCTTTGGTCAATAAAATTCAGGTGGCTAGCCTAATGGTAATGTGCTTACCTGAAGGAGCTAGATCATTCCATGGAAAACAGACTCACTCTGTTGCCAGGGCCATATTAAAACCTTTTCAGCATGGCACAATCTTCCAGAGCTAGTGTTCCTCCATTGGAATAGTCTTTGAGAACCTAACTCACCTCCATGCCACAATGAGGCACTGTAGGAAGACTTAGAGGAAGCATATTGAGTAGTCAAAGGTGATACCATGATGTTCCACCTATGAATTTAGGAGATAGTGTACTTTTACTGACACTGCTTATTTCTGAGTCTCATGATACTTAACACAGAGGAGTTGGCAGTCTACTTAGTATAAAAAAATAGGGCAGTAAATACTTACTAAGTATTTATTGAGCTTTTGCCTGTGCAAAAAGTTAGGATGATTTCTAATGAATATTAAAATGAGACCTCTAGATTCTCTATTGATTATCTAACCTCAGGGGGTCACAAAAAAGCTTCCTTTCTAACTATATTTGGTATGAAAAATGCTTACTGAATTTATTAGAATCAAGATTATCTTATCCTCCACAGACAAAATAGATAAGTGGATTAGTTACTACCAAAATGGTATTGTCCCTTGGTATGTTCCTACTCTTGTCTGATATTCTGTAGAACCACACAGATCTTGTGGAGAATATATTTTTAGTAAGGAAATCATTTCCTCTGGGGAAAGGATTGAACATGGAAGTATTAAAATAAGTGACAAGCAATAGAGGTCATTTGTTCAACCTGTCCTCTTTGTCCTCTATTTATAATCACTAAGCATTCCCTGTGGACAGAGCTCAGAGCTGGTTATCAGGAATTAAAGAGTTCTATTCCCAGTGCTGCCAATTATTTTCCATGCAACATTGCCCCATCTGCAAGACTGGGATTTTAAGGCTAACTTACCATGCATAGCCAGGCTGAGGAGTAATTATTGCTTATAAAACACACCAATTTGCAAATGCTATAGTGAAGTGGTAAAAAGTCTCAGAAGTATCAAGGGTCCCTGACTTACTTCATGAGTTCCTCAGTTAAGCATTACAGATTGTGGACCCTTTGGTTTGGAGGCATCTGTGTGGCAGCTCTATTGAATTATGAACATGCTTACTGAGGCTTTACTGATTTTCAAAAACTAGGGCTGTCTTCTGATGATTGACTGAGAATTAGTCACTACTTCCCATGGCCTATAAAAGGGCAGGTGGCCATTGCTCTTTTGTCACCTTCAGCAGACAGACTTGAATCTAGGATTGTTCTGGGTGGGCAAAGAAAGATCTGTATTTATAGACAATTCCTCACTCCCCTCTTCCCTCCCACCCACCATCAACAATAGTAAATGGCCATTAACCATAGAAACATGTGGCTTGAGAGGAGTGTTCCTGTTCCCCAAGCTCCTCACAAACTCCATCTTTCTTATTTATCTTTCTGAGCAGAAGTTAAAGACCAGGTACCTAGGAGTGGACTCTGAACTTAAAAGTTGATAGCAAACAGGACACTGAAAGATTTCCTGGAAAAGCACATGACAAAAGTAGACAAGATCTTGCCTAGTAAATCCAAGAGTGATTTAAATCTTGGATAACCACAAACTTAAGGATTATTGAGTTCAAAAATCTGAGCACTCAAATTTCTAGACATAGGAGGAGAGTTCCTGTTACACTATGTTCTATAGAGAAAGAGAAGGATTTTCTAGTTGGAGAAGAATCAGTAAGTTACTCAAACAGGGAAGTTATAGTGGGAAGGTAAATGCTTGTCAGTATACTCCAAAACACATATTATATATAATTTATGTGGTACCTACTATGTGCCAGGAGCTGTGGTAAGTGCTTTCCATATCTTATATGATCCTCACAACAACCCTGAGAGGTAGGTACTATTATTTTCCTCATCTTACAGATGAAAAAACTGAGGCATACAGAAGTTAAATGACTTGTGCATGGTCACACAGCTAGTAGGTAAATAAGGCTGAATTTGAACTCAGGTCTTTGTGACTCCAGGCCCAGTGCTCTATCCACTGTGCCATCTAGCTACCCTTATAATCTTGGAGGGAGAAAGGATATGTAGGTCTCTTTGGGAAAGAGAGAACACAGCATAATGCCAAAGGATTAGCCTAATAGGAAACCCAAGTTCAGTTCCTTTTTTAGGGGAAGATGAAGAACTAATTAAGTGTTTTATGTATCACTCTTGAGAGTCCTTTATTTGCTTTCTGTAGGTGAAATAAAGGCTATCTTGTGCATTATATGTATTTGGTATCTTGAGTGTATATATAGGCACTGGGGAACTTTATAAATCAAATTTTGAGCAGTTAGAAATGAATCATACCATAAGTATACTGGGAGATTTACTCAATTGCATTGTAGATGGGGACAGTAAGTTAAAGATAGAAACTGGTAGCCTTGAGGTTAGCTCCTGGGTTTGAAGCTAGTTCATGTGAGCCCCTTTAGGGGTGGGAGGACTAGACCATAGGCTATATACTTAACTGGGAGTCACTGGACATGGCAAAGGAAATGCTAATCATCAATTAGAGCCAGACCCTGGAATCAGAATATACTTATATCTGGAAGCATGTCTGGTCCAGATACAATAGATAGATGCCTATTTTGTATGAGTAATGGACAACAAAGGATCTGTTGGTTACAAAACCTCCCCTCCTTTGACTTACTATTGTACCTGCAATTTTCAGCATCATCATTATTCTTTTAAGTTAAGGCTCTATGAATCCTATTTTAAAATACAATTATTTCATTTTCCCAGTGCAAAGTAACCTATCAGCAGTAAACAAGGCCTTATGCAATGAGAGACAAGACAAGTAAACTTCAATGAGGAAACTGAAAATCAAGGATTCTAGTGTATGCAGTGCTACTGAGATGGTAAAATTCTAGAGTGCCGTAGTGAATGGTACTCATGCAACCAAGGTGAAGAAAAGGGCACTAGCTACCTGAAGGCCATGATACCCTAAAAGGATGATAATAGGGATGTGGGGATGTGCCAGAGACAAATTTCACCTACTTTACTGCTAGTTTCATAAGCAGTTGACTAGAGTGGACCCTTGCTGCTGTCTTTGATTGTAATTCACCCAATGGCTAGCTCCACATAGAATCATTCTTATTAGCTCCTCGTTTCTTGATGAATGATCTTGAAAATTTGTTGAATACTTTCTTCAGTCTTGTTAGAATGAGGGCCTTAGACATCAAGAGCAGTTATCTTTAGAGACTTCTGCTCCAACACATTGTAATGAGACATGGAGACTTTTGCCATAAAAAATCATATTGTATATTGGGCACATCTCCTTCTTCTCTACTGATTCTTTCTCATCTATCCACAAACAAGCTCAGCTGCACAAAATCCCGAAGCAGCTTTTGTTTTCTGAAATTATCTCATATTATTCTCCTTTGGACATTCCACATTATAGCCTAACTGTCCCTCTTACTGCTACCTCCAGCTTAGCATTCTATCTTTTGCTTGTCTGGAATGCTCTTTCTCTATACCTCTCCCTTTTGGAATTCTTAGCTTTCTCCATGGCTTATTTCAGGTATCATCTCTTATGAAAAGTGTTGCAGGCCAGGCATGGTGACACATGTATGCAGTTTCTACTATAGAGCAAGCTAAGGCTGATGGATTTCTTGAGCTCAGGAGTCCTGAACTGACTTCTGGTGTACTTACTGAGTCTGGCACAGGCGATCACCAGGCTGTCTAGGGAGAGACAACTGGCTCATGTTGGAAATGGGGCAAGTCAAAGCCCCTGTATCAATGAATAGTGAATTTAGATTGGTGAGTGACTGCTGTATTTCCATCCTGGGCAAGCTAGGGAGACTCAGTCAAAAAAAGCAACAATAAAAAGTTGTCCCCAAATAGTTAGTTAGTAATACTCTCTCCCTTCTCAGATTATTTTTTTCATTTTTTTATCTCTCTAAATATTATTACTGTCCCCCATTAGTAGAAGGTTAGCTCCTTGACAGTAGGGACTTTGTTTTACTTTTATATCTAGGATATTTTTCTTTATGTCTAGGACATTCCTTTGAACATAAAAATGGATTTAATTTTATCTCATTACAATGTTGTCTCATTTCTTCCCTGTCTTAGAAGGATGAAAATTTTGAAAACAAATATTTGTATCTGTGATCTCCACTTTTTCACCCTTTACTCTATATATTTAACTCATTACAATATGACTTCTCTCACCACCATCGTATAGAAATAACTCTCTCCAATGTTGCAACTGACCTCTCTGGCAATAATAAATCCAAACTTATTTACTTAGTTAGTTGTCATCTTTAACTTCTCTACAATTTTGACACTGTTGACCATCCCCTCCGCCTTTAGCTTCTGATATAATACATACTTCTTTTTTCCTCTCATCTCTCCATCTCTTCCTTATCCTACTCCTGAAATTAAGTGTTTCACAAGATTGCGTCCTGGGATCTTTATTCTTCTTTTTCATATACTCTTTTTTTTGTTCTATAAGCAATTTAATTCACCTCTGTGGATTCAAGGATCCATGTACAAATGACTCTGAAATCTATGTCTTCTAACCTGATTTTTCTTCTCAGCCTTATATAGCATCTGCCAGTAAGGCATCTTAAAACTGGATCTGTCACTAGCTGCAAAAGTTAAACATGTCCAAAATTGAGTTATTAGCTATCTCCTAAACCTTCTACTTCTTCTGATTTCTTGTTTTAACAGTGGGTACCAATGTTCATCCACTCACCCATATTTGAAACCTTGGGTTTATTTTTGTCTTTTTCCTCTCTTGTACTTCTCCTCAGTTACCACATCCTATAAACTCTTTATCTCTGCAACTTCTTCATAATCTGAAAGATAATGCAGTGTAGTGGATAGAGTGCTGAGCCATGTTTGGAAGATAGGCTCAAATCCTGTCTCTAAAAGGTACAAACTGTGTGACTCTTGGTAAGTTACTTCAATTTTCTGAGCCTAGATTTCCACAGTTGTGAAAAAAGGATCATAATTCCTGTCATAGCTACTTCCTAGGGTTATGTTGAGGCTCACATAATATAAAATAGGCAAAGTGCTTTGCCAACTTTAAAGTGTTATGTAAATATGAGTGTCCTCAGTTAATTTCAAAAGCTGGATAATTGATCGTTCTCATTGACTAATTCCCTAACACTTATTAGCAAATGCTCTTGAAATGGATAGTTCTATGGTAACTGTTCCATTGGAAGGGTGAAAGTGAAGCCCAACACACAACTCATATATTCTAGATCTGACTGTTACAATCAACTAGATGTCAGATGGATAGTGAATGCAGGAAAATGGAAACTCCTAGGATCCTCTTGCATCCTTCCAGATGAGAAGTATGCTTCTTCAAGATTATAAAGATCCTTGTCTTATTCCAGCCTTCAACACTCTGTTTAAACACAAGTGTTCGTATGAGGGTCACAGGATGAGTCTTTGGCAATAAAACAATTTGAGATTAGATTCCTCTTGCTTATATAGATGCCATTCCTTGTCATTAGTCTGACTTTCCAATTGATTTAAAAAATTTAGGGGTGCTAGTTGATCGGGGCACCTATCTAAATTCTTGGAATTTAGTATTTTAGACACTTTGACCTTAGGGTGCATTTAAAACTATGAGTAACTTCAGATACAGGATACTATTCCCTAGAATGAAACCTTTGACAGGCATGTCGTTGTAATTTACCCAAGGATGATTTGCATTCAGTTACCTTGGGATATAATTGTCTTCTCAGGGTGTGCAGTTTGCTAGGATTTGGAAGAAACTATGTTTTCCTTTTTCCAGTGGAGAACAAACCTTTTTTGCAAAAGTCACAAAGAAAATTTTAAAAAACTGTTGAATTTTAACATGCAAACTATGAAGTTAAAAGTAGTTATGCTTGAAATAAACTAACTCAATATGCAAGCAAAAAAGGCTTATTATAAACCATACTTAAAATAAACACTTTTTTTTCTATCCAGGAAAGTTATATTTCAAAATGGAGGTTATACTTGAAGTTTCTGTATACAATGATAAGGACAATGGCTGAATCTATCACAGTCTATTTTTTTACTAGTAGAAATCAATTTATCAGTAGCACCTCGAACCATGAGGTAGGTCAAAGGTGTCAAAATAAGTGGCTAATGAAAAGGGCTGGCCAGTTTAGTTGTATCATAATCTTGTGTCTCCTCTTTCTTTCTTCTTCTTTCTCCATCTTCCTCCATCACATCTCTCCTCTCTATTCATACTGTCACCATCCTAGTACAGGCACTCATATCTCTCCCCTACATAATGAACCTTCTAACAGATCTTCCAACTTTATCACTCCACTTTCCAATCAATCCTTCATTTTCACTCTCATAGCTCTCAGGAGTAAAGACTAAGTTCTTTTACTTTATTCTTTACTCTTCTCCAGCTTCAGTAAGAGTACACTTACAAGGGTCATGAGATTTCCTCATGGGACAACCTTCTATAATAAATGAGAAGCAAGTTTGCTTTGCATTTGTTTTCATCCAATTCTGTCAATGTTGAGTCTCCATTCATCTTTTATACAGTAGATGGGAATAAGGGGAGTAAGGAAAAGAGGGTTGGTGAATAAGAACAAATTTAGATAAGGGGAAAGATTAGACCCAAAGGGCAATGGGATGGATGCATTATGTCAGAGACAGACAGATTTTTTTTAGTGGTCGATATTTGGGTACAGAACAAAGATTTTTACTCTGTTCTCCAGGGTAACTGCTCTTTCCATACTCTTTTCTTTAGCTGTGGAACATTTTGTGACTCATGAGCAGCACTTTGACTCTGTCTCATTTTGACATGTCCCCAGAGCTAAACCTGTTTCTAGGATGTTGTGCCTGCCTGAGTGATGGAGGAGACTAAATCACTCCTGGTTTTAGCAGTTGACTATGATGAAGAGAAGAAGGGGTAAGACTGGGGTAGATCATTGTGTTCTACAAAACTTTAGCTAAGAGAAAGGAACCTCTGCCAAGCTCTGTTCTCTCTACTGCTGGGCAGCTGAGTGGCACAGTGAATAGAGAGGTCCACTCCTAGAGTCAGGAAGAATGGAGTTCAAATCTGGCCTCAGCTACTTACTAGCTGTGTGACCCTGGGTACATCACCTAACCCTGTTGGTCTCAGTTTCCTTATCTGTAAAATGAGCTAGGAAAGGCAAATGATTCCATTATTTTTTCCAGGAGAACCCCAAATGGGGTCATGAAGAGTGAGACACAGCTGAAATGACTGAATAACAAACACATGATAAAAAGAAGAAAGAATAAGAAGAGGGTTCTATGTTCTACAGAACTTTAGGTAAGAGAAAAAGAAATCTCTGCCAAGGTCTGTTTTCTGTTCTGGATAAAAGTACTTGAGGTCCTGGATTTGCTGTTCAAAAAATACTTTAACTTCCTTGCATGTGTTTGATGTTACTATTCTAAGGAAGTGACCAAGGACTTTTGTTGTTGAGGGAGAAGAATAGTGGGGACCAAAGGAAAATAGGGAAGGCAAGGTATAATGCTGTATGAGAAAAGCTCATAGAGGAGCTTAGAATAAATAGAGTAGAAAGCCTCAAGAAGTAAAAATTGATGAATGAAAGTGAAATTAAACTTTGTTTCATTCCAACATTGATATTTGTGACTAGTACAAAGAGAAGCAGGTGGAATGAGAGTAGTTACAGTACTATAATAGGACTTGGGAGACTTGAATGCAGCATGAAGCAGTGAAATGAGCTTTGGACTTCAAGTCATCAGTTTACTGTGTGTGACCTTGGGCAGGTCAGCACACTAAGTCAAATGATAAGTCTAATATAAAAAGATAAAAATTTCATGGAGATAAATATAACTTTTTCTACTTAAGTTAAAAAAATACACTTCATATAGGCAGAATTTAAGAAACAAATGGATAAACAACAGATAATGTAAAAAACATTAGGGAAGTTCAACTACAAATTCAATACTAGTTACCCTTTAGTTAATTTAATATTAGACTACATAAAGTGAGACATAAGGTCCAGAACTAAGATGGTGATATTTTTGTTCTACTTTATTATTTGGTTCAAACCATACTGGGAGTATTTTCTTTAGTTCTTGGTACTACATTTTGCTAAGGACTTTGATGGAAGTTGGAGAATGTCCACAAAAGGGTGACCAACATTGTGAGGGTATTGGAGGTCATATTATGCAGAGATCAGTTGAATATCTAGCCTGAAGAAAAACAGACTTAGGGAAGAATATGAAAGCTATCTTAAGGCATTAAGGTGGTAAGATGGATTTGGAATCAGAAAGATTTAAATTGATATATGATCTCAGGCACTTACTAGCTCTGTGACCCTGGGCAAGTCATTTAACTTTTTCTGCCTCAGTTTCTTCAACTATAAAATGATGATTATAATCGTATCTCTTTCCCATGGTTGTTGTAAGGATAAAATGAGATAATATTTGTAAATATTTGGCAAATTTTAAATCGTAAATGTTGTCGTTGTTGTAAGATCAGTCATATAGAAGAGAGATTACACCTTCTGTACTTGCTTCCCAAAGGTCAAACTAGGATTAGTGAGATGAAGTTGCAAAATTTTAGATTTCAGCTTGATTCAAGGAAAACTCCCTAAGAATTAAAGCAAATACAATGAGCTTCACCTAGAGATAATGTCAAATGTCTCTGACCAACTCCTTCCATTCTGCCCTGAGTTATATGAAAATTGGATGAAAATTTATGATGTAATGCATGATTCTTATGGTGGTATAGGTTGGATTAGGTAGCCTCTTAAATCACTTCTTTAAAATTCTGAAGTTCTTTGATGTAGATTACAATTTCTCTACGTGTTGATAATCGTTTTGAGTTGTGGTAAAAAATTCATGACTCTGTGGCCATCCTTGTGTCTTGCCTTTCTGAATAAGGTTGATCTTCAGATAGCATACATTTAGTCTATTACCAGGTCCATATTTAAATGCAAGAAACATGTATCATATACTGAGTATGTGTCAGGAACTGTGCTAACCACTGGGTACAAAAAGATAAAATGAAATAGCTTTTCACCTCAAAGAGCTTGCATGCTAATATAAGAAAATAGCTCTGCACCTAGATTCGCTCCAATGTTGATCAAATGAGTTAATGTATATACTTGGAAAATCTTGAAGTGCTATCTAATTGTTAGATGGTATGAGGTATAAAGGAGAACCATTAAGGCAACAGTCAGACTTTGTAAGTATTATAATACTTTATAAGTATTAGGTATTTAATAAGTGTGGAACTAAATGGATAGTGCTCTAGTCTTCCTGAGAGTGTTGCATCAAAGAGTGCAGTTTTAAGGGAATTGATAACATCTTTAAGAGAGGGCTGCAGTAGGAAGAACAATCAGCTTTTGATAACTTACTGTGTGACCATGAACATTGTTTAATCTCACTGAGCTTTAATTTTCTTATCTACAAAAGGGGCATAGTAATACTTTTACTATCTACAGTGTTGTAGGAAAAATGCTTTCTTTTCTCTATATTAAAGATCTAGGAAAAAAACCAAACAACCTCCAGGTCTGTTTGAATATTCACATATGAATTTTATATAAATGCCTGTACACAGGCTTTCATTATGTTTTAGTGTCATAGGATCTCAAGTTGGATGGAAGTTTAACTCTTTAATCATGTTTTTTTCTCCTTTTTGAGATTTCTCCCTTTTCTTATAATATCATGATAGAAAATGATTTATATGCCAGATTCATAATGATCCTTTTAAAGATTCTTTCTTTAACCTATAGGCAACATTGCCCATATCATCTATAGGGTTCAGAAAAAGTGTAAAAATGAGTGGTATGTGAAAATTAGAACTCTCAAAACTTCCAGATGAGTTGCAATTACCTCACTTTATATCTTTCATATAGCATTGATATATATATATATACATATATATATATATATATAGAGAGAGAGAGAGATAGATCTATCTATCTCTCTCTCTATCTCTGTCTGTATATATATATATATATATATATATATATATATATATATATATATATATATATATATATATATATATATATATATATATATATATGTAAAGGTTGAGGGCATAAGGCTTTGTATTTTACCTTATGAACTAATCAATGCGATTAGATTTTATCAGGCCCTACTAAACCATACTGTTTTATCATTAGCCGGCTTGAGCAGCATTCCCTATCCCACACAGGGCTTTGCATGACTTGATGTTGGCAAGTAGATCTAAGAGAAGTAATACCTCTGTGAATCTGCCTCAGAAACAAGGTGAAAAGTCCCATCCCAAGTACTCTCAATACTCTAGTGAAGAACCTCAAAGAGTTGACTCATGGATACATGTCATTCACTGTAAGCAGGCTAAGCTAGACAGAAGAGAGGTATTTAACATGATTCACAGGTTGCACAAAAGCCCAGAACACTCTCAAGTGTGGCCATAATTAGATTAAAATGGAATTCAGAAATATTTAACAAAATAATAAATGTATAACAGAACATAGATAAAGTTAGTATGTGATTTTCTAAGTTAATATGCAGGCTGCAGAGATCCTTATGTGTGGTTTAGGGCTGCCATTTCTGTTTGAGCTTGACACCACTGCTCTAGAAGGTTCTTAGGATCTCACCAGTAAGGGGTGGTACATGATTTGATTGATCTTAGCTTCCCAGATTGATCTTTGCTTCGCCATCCCTTGTCTCACCCAGCATAGTATAGGTCCAGGACAAAGTCCCCAGCTTCCCTGACATGGTTTCTGGATCAAAGAGGGACATTAAATGTTCCAGCCATATGCAGTCTAGGCATCTTAGACTTGGTAGGTGCCTAAGACCATGGGAGTCACCAAACCCTGATGAAAATACTGACCAGAAAACATATCCAGAGAAACTGTCATTGTATCCTTGTTGCCTGTTCTTGCTGTATTAAAGTGCAGTAAACCTTAATGAAGAAGTATTTGCTAAGCTTTTATGACCTGTTTGTCATAGTGCTAGGCACTGGTAATATCAAAGCAAAAATAAAAGTCCCTGACCTTAAACAACTTGTATTCTAAAGCAGACAGCACACATATACATAAATAAATTTGGAATGATGACAAAATAAATGCAAAGGAATTTATAAGGAGCTGCTAGGAGAAAAGAAAAGTCCTCCTATAAGGAGAGCATAAAGTGAACTTTGAAGGAAATTAGGAATTTTAAAAGGTGGTAAAGAATTAGGAGAGCATTCAAGACATAAGAGCAAGCCTTTAGAAAGTCATGGAGGTGAGAGATAGAATGTAATGTGTGAGAAACAGCAAGAAACACAGTTTTCTTTGACTGGTGTGTGAAGAGGACAAGTGCCTAATAAGGCTGAGACGGTAGGTTGGAGCCAAATTGGGAAGGGCTTTAAATGCCTAATGGAGGAGATTGTATTTGATTTGAGGGTAAATAGGGAAATACTGGAATTTACTGAGCAGAAAAGTAACATAGATTGGCCTGTGCTATACAAATAGCATATGGAAAGTTGTGTGGGTCATAAATTTGAGAGGGGGGAGCCTTGAAGTAGGGGGATCAATTAGGTGGCTAATTTAAATAGTCCAAAAAAAGAGGTGAGGAGAAATGGTGCTAGAGTGAACAGAAAGAGGAAAGCAGATATAAGATAGGAATGACGAGATCTAGATCTATAGGGTGGAAAGGTGAGGTCCAAAATTGCAGACCCGAGTGATTGGAATGGTGACATGCCCTGAATAGACATAAACAAGCTCAGACCAGGGCTATGTTTTTGGGAGAGGATAATATAATCATAATTCTTCTATGTCTATTCATCTTGTGCTATTCAACTCTTTCCAACTAAAATATGAAAAGTAATTTTCCAAAACCAAAATACTCCCAAATTCCCAATAGAATATAATATTTCTCCCAATAGAATATAAGTTCTGTGAGAGCAATTACATTTATTTACTTTTAATTTTACATCCCCAACACTTAGCACAGTGCTTGGCACATAGTAAGTGCCTAATAATTTGTTTCATTAAAGTGAGAAATGAAGGAAAGTGAAGATTTAATGATGTGCTAAAAATACTAACTTAAGTGACTAGAAAGATAGTGATGCCATCAACAGAAATAGGGAATGTCAGGCCTAGAGGCCTAAGGGCTACCCGAGTCTTACCTTACCTATCACAGGTCTTCGGCTGGCCAAACCGGATAAATGTATGAGAGAAGAGACTTTCCAGAGTCGAACAAGGATTAGGCTTTATTCAGGGTCTTGGTTACATGTGCAGGGGGAATTCTTCCTGAGGAGAGAGGAATCTCCCCAGGAGGCAAAGATCTTACAGTAAGAGAATGGAAGCAGAAGTGGACGAGGGGAGAGGGGAGAGGGAAGAAAGAAGAGAGGAGAGAGGGAAGAGGGGCCTTCTGTCCTCTAAGGGCCCCTCAGCACTAAGAGCACCTTCAGGCTTTCCTGACCCTACTTAAGCTCTCTCGCCACATAGTTTGCACCTGAATACCGTGCCTGTTAGACAACAATAGGTGTGCTCAGACCCCGGGCCAATCTCGAGGGTGGGGATGCTCTCTCCCAGCATGTTTCCCACGGGAAGAGGCGGAAATGCACGAGATAGCCCGGTCTCACACCTCAATTCCCTGCTGTTCCCTGGGGGGCCTCATGAGAACTCTAAGGTTTAGAAGTCCTCACCTTTACCTGCCTGAGACTGTCCACATGGAACTGAGCTTACACCCCCAACATCGGAATTTAGAAAATGGATGGGTTTTAAGGGGATAACAATGAATTCTAGCTTGTACATGTTGAGTTTTGAGAGGTTAAGGTCACTTCCACTAGATGTTAGTAAGAATGGTTTTCCAATTCACTCCAATCTATTCTTGATCCCAAAAATAGTGATTCAAGCTCTTTACACCATTTATCCATGCCCATTGAGAGATCTTATGCTAGTCCAACACTTATACCTGTCCTCTTAGTGAGTGCTCAATAAATGCTTTTTGGTTGATTGATTTAATTATACCTTTATTGGGGATTTATGAAAAGACATTATTTAGAATCACAGAAGATGCTGAATATCAATTAACCATTTCTGTTGGAAGGAGTACCCATGTGGATCAGATCAGTGACCCATCTTAGTAACAGTGTGAATGCATTTGATTTGTATGTTCATTGTACTGCTTCATGAGAAAGCATGTTTCCATTAGTAGAAATGTTCAATCCATGGCTGAATGATGGAGAATAGATTTGTAGAAGAGATATATTTTTAGGAGGAGCTGGACCAGTAGATCTCTAAAATCTTTTCCCAATTGAGGATTTATATATTGACCTCTGAGAGAGAATATAATGTATTTTATTGGTGGTGGATCTTATGAGTGAAGTAAATCAGATATGTCCTTTATCTTTAACAGACATGTCCCTGTTAACTTGAGTATTTTTTCCTGCTGCTGGTAGAATGATTTTTTTCATTTCTGAAAAGTGTTATTGCAGTTCTAGGATATATAATTAACCTATATTAAAGGGAAAAATGTGGCTGGGGGACAATACAAATTGTCTGTTACTATATTAAGACACACACAACTCCAGTTTTTATAGCAGTTTTCAAATGTCTTGAAGAGCCTTGTAACCTATCATATTGTTTGCATCATGGCTATGGTTTATGGTGGTCCAAGGCCCTTATGTTGCAAAGTAGCACCATGTATTATCTCAGATGTATATGGGACCATAAGATTATGCACAAATTCATGTTATTTAATCTCTTGACTGGGTCCTCGCTGCTGATAGAAAATTCTTTCATTCATCTCTCATCAATTCTCTATTCCAGTCCCCCAAACAAGTATTTATTTAAAACTTTTCCCACTCTTCTCAACCTTTTAACTCCACCCCTCTCCACTGCTGACTTACTCTCCTCATCTGACCTTGGCTTCTGTTTTATTGAGAAGAGAGAAAAGAACCCATTTGACAACAGCTCTCTCAGCACACCCCCTCCTATCTACTCCAATGTTTCTGTCTTTTCAGCCATGCTCTTGTCCTTCCGTCCTATATTTATTACCTTTTAGCAAGACATTAAAAATATGCTATTGAAAATGCTTCAATCTCTTGCATTATTTCAGTGCTGTCAGCAGGAAATTTGCTAAACTATTTTAAGAAAATGGAGCTGCTGTATAGATGCTCTTTCAGTAAGCCACTATGTTCCTAAATTGGTGTCTGTACCATTAGCCTGGGAAAAGTTGCTCAGTTTGACATTCAAGGGACAAAAGAAAGGGAGTGATATTTAAATCTAGGGGCCATTATCATTCAAAACTGAAAAAAAATATACCACATTGCTCACATTCAAAACTCTTTTCTCCCTTGGTTTCCACAATAGCGTAATATTCTGATTCTTTTCTCATCTCACTAAATATTTCTGTAATGTTTCTTTAGATGATTGCTTACCTTGGACTTTGTAAATATAGACCTTATTGTGTCTCTGTCCTCTTTCTCTCTCCACGTATATTAAACATACACACATATGCTTATATAATGTAGATTGATACATACACACATATATATTATATACGTATATATACATGCGCTTATATGTAGATGTAGATATAGATATGTACATATATCTATATCTATATATTTATTAATTTCCACTTAGAGAGCATCTCACTTTTGTGCTTTCAACCACTGTCTACTGATGGGTATAGTGAAAAAATGGATAGTGCCCTGGACTTGGAGTGAGGAAAAGGCAGATTCACAGCTTGCCTCAGTAAATAATTAACCTTTCTCAGACTGACTTTGCTCCTCTGTAAAAGGGGATACTAATAACTTCAAATGAGACAATGTATGTAAAATGCTTTGCAAACCTTAAAGTGCACGTAAATGCTGATGATCATTGATAATGTCTCCATACCTATCCTCTAATCTGAGGTCCAACTCCATTCTTCAGACTGACTGCTGGCCCTCTCTACTTGGGTGTCTTATTGTCATCTCAAACTTAACATATTTAAGATTGAGCTCATTCTTTGCTCCCTGTCACCTATTCCTGTACCCATCAATATCACTGCCATTCACCTGATCACTGAGGCTAAAAGCCTATGAAGTGCCATCATCTTATCCTCCTTACCACCTGTGTCCAGCCAATTGCCAGATGCTTTTGATTCTCCAATTGGCCCTTTTCTCTTCATTGCCACTGCTACAACCCTTTTCCAGACTTTTGTCATCTTATACCTGACTTATTGTAATAGTTTGTTTGTTTAACTAGCACCCCTTGCTTCAAGCTCTCTCCTATCTGTCTCACTCACTCATAGAGGTGTGTTAGCACAGACACTGTGTTACATATTATTTATCATATCTCTGTTCTGTTTTGGCTGTTGGAAGACATTTTATTCTTTTTACACAACTGCCCAAATTTGCTTTTCTAACATACATCACTTCTCTGCTCAAAATCTTCAATGATTCCCTAAAATCTCTTTGATTAAATAAAAAACAACTTTTTACCTTGATCTTTATAGCCCTTCCCTTGCCTTTCCAGACTTTTCTATAACTCCAAGCTAAATTAGCCTAATGATTTTGCTCTAGCCTCAGGACTTCTCCTCCAGTTCTGATCCTTAGCATACGCTGTCTCTTATATTCACAAGGTGTTTTCTCCTCACTTCTGCCTCTTAGCATCCCTAGTTTTCTTCAAGTCTAAGGTTAAATGCCATCTTCTACACAAAGCCTTCTGATCATGTCAGCCGTTAATGCCCTTTCCTTCCTGTAGCGCCAATGTGATATTCACAGTGCCCATGGCAGCCATGAATATCCCAGAACAATTCTGAATTGTGAAATACCAGACTCTCCACATGGAAGACAGAACCAAAACATTTATTCAGACTCTAGAAAGCCAAATCCATCATAGTACCAAAAATCTATCCACAATAACAATGCAGAGAACAACATCACCCCCAAGTCTTCCCCCTGCTAGGCTTCCCACAAACCAGCTCCATTAAAGAAATCACAAGCAGGCTTCCCTTAAACAAAATGTCCTTCTCACACTCACAATCAGATGTGAACGTGGCCTGCATCCTTCAGTTCTGACTGCTGTCATGACTAACTTTCTCTCAGCTGTTTTCTAGTTCTCCCTCTTCCCATTCCACCCATTGAGCAAGTCCTCCCTCCACAGTCTCCATGTGATACAGACTTGTATGACTCAGACTTCCCTGTGACCCAGGAAAGTCACATGGGCCTATTAATGAATGAGAAAGATCTCCTCATTTTAAATTACCATTACACTTCCTAAAATTACTCAGTATCTATTTATCTGTTTACATGTTGTATACTATCTCCCTTCTTCCTTCCTGCCCCAGTAGATTGTAAACTCCTTGCATATAGGGAGTATACTATGGGTGCATGTATTTTTTTTTTTTTAAGCTTTGTATCCAAGGTATTTAATTTTATTCATTAAAATTGAATCTTTACAAAACAGAAAAAAGCTGCACAAAAACATTATAGAGAAAATCGGTAGAATTGGAAAAATGCATGATAAATAGAACATAGTCTGCTGGCCACTCTCTTTCCTTATTATCCTTTGAAATGGAAAGCTTAAATTTACTAAAACATCACTACTAAAATATTTGTGCATCTTACCAATGGTTGACCCACCCTCTTGCTCTCTAGCCATCATCATTTCATAACCCTCCATTCCAATTTCTGCTTTCAGCCCAGAACCCCGTTTTCTATCTTTGCTTTCAAATTAGTGATAGTTCATCATATCCATACTTACCCAAATCCACAAGGCTTCTCCAAGCCTTTTTCCTATTACATTATCAAAAAGGCTTTAGGTAGGGACAGAGTTGAGAAATTTGGGGATAGAAGCAACCACGTATATTTATGTGACTAGCAAATGAGAAAGTTATTAGGGAGGAATTAAGGAAACAAGAATATATCAAGTACCCACTATGTGCCAGGTACTGTGTTAAGTACTTTACAGATACTATCTTATTTGATCCTCACAACAACCCTGGGAAATAGGTGCTATTATCATCCCCATTTTTATAGCTGAAGCAAAGAGAGATTAAGTAATGTTTCCAGGATCAAGCAATTAGTAAGTGCCTAAGGCCGTATTTGAATTTAAAAGCTTTCATTTATACAATGCTTTAAAGTTTTCTTCACATGGATTATTTTAATCGATCCTCACTGCATACCTGTGACAGGTGCTTTATAGATGAGAAAACTGGCTCTGTGAGGCTAATAATAATAACAGCAATAATTAGCATTTATGTAGCACTTTGATATTTTAAAAACAGTGTGTGTGTGTGTGTGTGTGTGTGTGTGTGTGTGTGTGTGTGTGTGTGATTTCCTTGGGACTTGCCCAGCATCACATGGTTGGTAAATGTCTGAGGCAGGATTCTAGTAAAGGTCTCCCGACCCCAAATCCACATTCTATCTACCATATCATACTACTTTTAGCATTTATGAATATTTTCACATCGTAACCATTTATAGAATCTAATGAGAAATTTTCATTTGGAATAAATTTGGTGCTATGACTAAGGCAGAGTTAAGAATGATGAAAAGTTCTTATTTGAGCTAACAACTGTTGTCTATAAATGACCACATTTTGTTAAGGGCCCTGCTTTCACACTATAATTCTTCTGTGTTCATCTCCTGAAACTTACTTGTTTGATTCATGTTCATGTCAAATATTCTTTGAAACCATTATTTATCATATAATCTGTTCTTCTATTTGAAGTTAACCTCAAAACTGGAAAGTATGACATTTGTAACAAATGTATTCTATTTAGTTCAGTTTAATATTTTTACCCTGAACATAAAGACTGACAAATATAATATTATTTTGGGGTTGAAAAAATCTGCTTCAGTAGCCTAAGATGGAGATACACACCTTCTACTAGCTACACCATTTCATCTGAACAGATCTAGGAATTTTATATAACTGCAAGTTCATTATGAGCAAACAATATGGCAGCCAAGAAAACTGAAGTAATTGTAGCATAGTGTCCAGAAATAAGATGCCAGTCCTGCTGTACTCTGCCCTGTTACAACCATGTCTGAAGCATTTTATTCAGCCCTTGGTGTGACACTGTGGGGATAATACACTAAAAGTGTCAAAAGAAAGTCAGGATGGGGTCAGATTTTTGTTATTTAATCCATTAAAATAAATGGGGGTGTTCAACCTAGAGAAGAAAAGATCATCGCATAGAAGAAATGTTAAAATTGTTCTTCTTGGCTCCAAAGGATAGGACTAGGAATGACAAGTAAAACTGCAAAGAGATAATTTTAGGCTTAATTTAAGAAATATCCTAACAGATCTACTTCAACGTGGAATGGATTTACTTTGAGATTGCTTTTTTTTTTTTGGAGTTCTTGGAGTAGTGACTGGATGATGACCAGTTGTAAAATATGATGTAAAAGATATTGTTTTACTTATAATTTGGATTGGATGTCCATTTAAGCCCCCTCAACTCTGTAATTATGTTACTTTGTGATTCTACATTGAAATATTTGATTTCACAAAAATTCTGTTTGTTTCACAATGAAGTATAATGACTTTAGTTTTAAAACATACCTATCAATGCAGGTTGGAGAACAGGTCAGACAAGTACACAAATATCCATAATATAAAGCAGAATTCAAGTGTCATAGTGGAGGCATTTATCCTTCATTTTGTTGCTACACTAATCTTCCTTACTGGTGCTTTCATTATGTCTGTCTCTTGTTCAAAGAACTTTAATCCCTATTTCCTATGACATAAAGTCTAAATTCTTCTGCCTGACTCTCAAGGTTCTTCTTAATATGCTTCCACTCTACCTATCTAACCTTATTTCCTACAATTCCCTAACATATGTAACAATTAACCTTGCTCTCAAGTCCCCAAATCCCTCCAGCTGGATTGAATCAACTTGAGTCTTACCTCCACCCCTATTCGAAGGCTTCCCAATTGTGAAGGAACTTCTAGAGCAGGGGTTCTGAGGATGATGTAAGCAGGGATCCCTAATTTTTTTTTTGTTTTAGTATCTTGATAACTGTCTTTTAATATAATTTGTTTCCTTTTCAATCATGTAAATTTTGTTTCATGCGTGGAAAACCATTTTTTTTTTTCTGAGAAGGGATCTGAAGATTCACCAGATTGCCAAAGGGAATGCAGAAGAGATGCCTGAGAACTTATACCCAAGTACTATAATGTCTATACAGTTTTCTCTTGTTGCTCCAGGTCTCCCGCACACACACTCCTAACACACTGCTAACTCTCAGAGTTGCTTATCTTGTCTTGTAAGGGCCTCAAAAAGCACAGCTTTGAGGCATGTGACATGATAAGCAAGAATTAGCAGGGAAAAGCTGGCCATGTCAACAGGCACAAATCAGAGATAGAAGAGATCAAAGTATTTTGCAAACTGTGAGGGCAAAGGAAAAGTTATCAAGTGATGACAAATTTTTCTTAAGGTCCTCACAGAGACAGAAAATTTTTGAGCATAGAGTGATGTCATAACTCTATGTGGGAAGATTATTTTCTTTAGTTACTTTACAGGTGGTTTGGAGAGGGGAGAAGCTGGAAACACTACTAACTGTGAAGATTAGGAAGGATTTCAAGTAAAACGTGAGATTTGAGCTGATCTTTGAAGGAAAATAACAATTCTATAAGGGAAGAATGAGGATGACGTATTCTAGTCATGAGGACATCTCATGTAAAGGTATGGAGATAGGTTATAGAGTGTTGTTGTATGAAGAAAAATAACAATGCTAATTTAAGTGGAATATAGAGTTCATGTAAAGTTATGTATAATGAATCTATAAAGGCAGGCTGAAGCCAGGAAATGACAAGCTTTAAATGCTAACCAGAGGCATTTGACTCCACAGAGGTAATAGTGAGTCATGGAGTTCATTGAGTAATGGAGTGATATGGTCAGATCTCTGCTTTAGGAAAATCACTTAAGTTTCTATATGAAGGATGGACTGAAATGGGGAGAGACTTGACAAAAGGAGCCCAGGTATTTGTAATAGTTCAGGTGAGAAGCATTAAGAACTTGAACTAGGAAGATGTATCTATGCAAGTAGAGAGAAAGTACAGATTTGAGACATGGTAGAGAGATAGAAATGTCAATATCTGGCCACTCATGAGGAGTCACAGATGGCAGTGAAGGTGCAAAACTGGGTGACCAGAAGGGTGGTGATACCCTAAACAGAAACACAGAAATTCGTAGAAGGTTAGGAGCCATGTGAGTAGAAACAAGGTGATGAAGATGAAAGATCTTGTAGAGGTAGAATCAAAAGGACTTGACAAGATTAGATAGGATAGAAGATGAGAGAGTGAGAAGGAATCAAAGATGACACCAAAGTTTTGAATCAGAGGACAGAGATGATGATGATGATGATGATGATGATGATGATGATGATGATGATGATGATGATGATGATGGTAGTGTGGTGGTGGCTACAGAAGAAATTGAGAAGTTTTGAGAAAAATAAGCAACATCTAAGTGGAGATATCTAGCAGGCCAATGAAGATTTGGAGCTAGAATTCAGAAGAGACACTAGAGCAGAATATAAATTTGGGAGATGATTTTTTTGAACCCATGTTTGCAGATAAGATCACCAAAACAGATTATAAAGAGAGATGAAAAGCATACCATCGGCAGAACCTCAAGTGACACGTGTTAAGGGGGCAAGAGATGGATGATCATTCAACAAAGGAGACTGAAAAAATTTCAGCTACCTAGGAAGAGAAATAGGAGAGATGTCACAGAAGCTAAGAGGAGAGTATTCAGGAGAAAGGATAGTTAAAATTTCAGAAAGATAAAGGCTAATGAGGACTGAGAAAAGAGCATTCAATTTAGTAATTAAGGGATCACTGATAACTTTTGAGAGAGTGGTTTCACTAGAGCAGTATGATTTGAAACCAGAGTCAAAGGAATTGAGGAATGAGTAGGTAATGAGAAAAAAGAAGTAAATAGTGTTTAAAAAAAGTTTGGCAGTAACAAGCTGGAAAGGTATAAGACAAGCTTGAGAGTAAGGTAAAATAAATAATTTTTTAAATGATATCATGGATGTAGGGAGAGATTGAATAAGAGACAGAATGATCAGTGGGGAGAGTCATGGAAAAACCCAACAGCTTCTCATTTTAGGGTACATATCAGTGGCATTTTTATTGATAATACAAATTATGGCAGAAAGTCATCGCCACGTAGGAAACCTGCAAGTTATGGGAGTTTTGTCTACAAATAATTTCTAATCAGAAAACATACAGAGGTAAAACAAGTACAGTTAGAATAGATGATAATCTGTTAAATAATAACTAGCTGTGAAGTAGATGATAACAGTTAGAATAGATGATAACTAACTATGAGATAATGTTTCATACAGTGAGGGAAATATATAGTCTGCAATTCTCAGATATAGAGGTTTGTAGCATGTTACAAATTCGTCATTGTGAGAAGAGAACTCTGCTGAATATGATAACATTTTATGGACTGGGATGTAGGAATTACCCAAACACAGGGATGAGGATATGACTGTTCTATTTGTACTGGAATGGAGTCTGGTTTAAAAATGAAACTGCTATCATCCCTTCTTTCTGTTTTTCTCCACATAGACTTGATGGATAATGTGATAGAGATTAATAAAAAGATTGTTGCACAAGAATAAACGCTCAGATAAGTGAACTTCTAGTGGAATGTATTTAGTTGATTAACCTTTCCAACTTCCTCAACAACGTTCAGGAGAATCGGAAACCCATAGTGTTTTCTTCACTAATAATAAATCCAGTTTACATAAAAATTCAATGGCAGAGAAAAGCAGCAGGAATGGAAAAAACATCTTTTTATGTTACAAATGACTTTTTAATTTACTCAACATGTTTCACATTTGACCACTTCCACATTTATTTTGATCATCTAATAGGTGCCTATTGAACAATTAATATGAAATTGGTGTAATGACTGTATTAGAAAAAGAAAATTAATGACCCATATAAAATGTTCCTCAAGTAACTAATACTCCTTTTGGTTAGATAAAATGAACAAGGATGAAATAGTAATGAGGAAAACAAAAGAATATTTGACTAAGTACTAAATTGTGTGGTACAACATTGTAAAGTCTCAAGATCTGGATTCAAATAGTGAGTCTAATTACTACTGCTCATATGACCTCAGAAAAGTTGCTTAACTTCTCTGGGCTCTCATTACTTCATCTTTAGAACAAATAATTGGACTAAGCAATCTATAAATTCTTTACCCACTTTATTCTAATCCTAAAATGTCAAGCCAATAGGTCCGTAGTCTGAATTAAATACATTATTCTTCATGAAAATTAGGACTATGCTTACTTATTTCTAGTCTCATGACACCTTCTGCATTTATTAAAATTCCTCAGAAAAGATCAACCACCCCAAAAAATCACCCCTACAAGTTCTTTCAGTGTTCTGAGAAATCAGTACTAGACTTAGTAACTTGATCTCACTGAGTATAACACTGCATTCTTATTTTCTTCTCTTACATCTTGAGTTTCAATTGCCAGATAATTTTCATTGTTTCATTTCAAGTCTGAAAGTCTTTTTTTCCCATGTATTTGTTTTTTATGTTTATTTATTTATTTTTAGTTTTCAACACTCATTTCCACAAAATTTTGAGTTCCAAATTTTCTCTCCATCTCTCCTCTCCTCCATCTCAAAACACATGCATTCTGATTACCCCTTCCCCCAATCTGCCCTCCCTTCTATCACACCCCTCCCTTCCCTTATCCCCATCTTCCCTCTTTTCTTGTAGGGCAAGAAAGATTTCTGTACCCCATTACCTGTGTTTCTTACTACCCAGTTGCTTGCAAAAACAGTTCTCAATGTTTGTTTTTAAAACTTTGAGTTCTAACTTCTTTCCCTTCCTCCCTCCCCACCCATCCCCATTGAGAAGGCAGGCAATTAAATATAGGCTATATATGTGTAGTTTTGCAAAAGATTTGTGTAATTGTCATGTGTAAGACTAACTATATTTCCCTCTATCTTATCCTGCACCCCATTTATTCTATTCTGTCTTTTGACCTTGTCCCTCCCCTAAAGTGCTTACTTCTAATTACTCCCTTCTTCCATTTGCCCTCTCTTCTCTCATCCCCCCCACCCCACTTGTCCCCTTCTCTCCTACTTTCCTGTAGTAGAAGATAGATTTTCATACAAATTGAGTGTGCATGTTATTCCCTCTTTAAGCCAAATATGATGAGAGTCAGCTTTACTTTTTCCCTTTCACTTCCCCCCATTTCCCCTTCATTGAAAAAAGCTTTTTCCTTCCTCTTTTATGAGAGATAATTTGTCCCATTTCATTTCTCCCTTTCTTCTACCAATATATTCCTCTCTCACTCCTTAATTTTATTTTTTCAGATATCATCCCTTTCTATTCAACTCACCCTATGCCCTCTGTCATATATATGTATGTGTGTGTATAATCCCTCCAACTACCCAAATACTGAAAAGTTTCAAGAGTTACAAATATTATCTTTCCATGTAGGAATGTAAACAGTTCAACTTTAGTAAGTCCCTTGTGATTTCTCTTTCCTGTTTACCTTTTCAGGCTTCTCTTGATTCTTGAGTTTAAAAGTCAAATTTTCTATTCAGCTCTGGTCTTTTCATCAAGAATACTTGAAGGTTCTCTATTTCTTTGAATGACCATTTTATCCCCTGAAGTATTACATTCAGTTTTGCTGGGTAGAAGATACTTGATTTTAATCCTAGTTCCTTTGTCTTCTGGAATATCATATTCCAAGCCCTGTGATCCATTAATGTAGAAACTGCTAGATCTTGTATTATGCTGATTGTATTTCCACAATACTCAAATTGTTTCTTTCTGGTTGCTTGTAATATTTTCTCCTTGACCTGGGAACTCTAGAATTTCACTACAATATTCCTAGGAGTTTTCCTTTTCGGATCTCTTTCAGGAGGTGATCAGTGGATTCTTTCAATATTTATTTTACTCTCTAGTTCTATAATATCAGGGCAGTTTTCCTTGATAATTTCATGGAAGATGATGTCTAGGCTCATTTTTTTTTATCATGGCTTTCAGGTAGTTCAATCATTTTTTAAATTGTCTCTCCTGGATCTCTTTTCCAGGTCAGTTGTTTTTCCAACGAGATATTTCACATTGTCTTCCATTTTTTCATTCTTTTGGTTTTGTTTTGTAAGTTCTTGGTTTTTCATAAAGTCATTAGCTTCCATCTGCTCCATTCTAATTTTTAAAGAACTATTTTCTTCATTGAGCTTTTGAACCTCCTTTTCCATTTCCCCAATTATGCTTTGTAAAGCATTCTTCTCCTCACTGCCTTTTGGACCAATTTTGCCAATCAAGTTATTCTATTTTTAAAGGTGTTATTTTCTTCAGCATTTTTTGGGTCTCCTTTAGCAAGCTGTTGACTCACTTTTCATGATTTTCTTGCATTGCTCTCATTTCTCTTCCCAATTTTTCCTCCACCTCACTTATTTGATTTTCAGAATCCTTTTTGAGCTCTTCCATGGCTTGAGACCGTTGTATATTTTTTGGAGGTTTTTGAATGCAGAAGCCTTGACTTTTAGGTCTTCCTCTGATGGCATGCATTGTTCTTCCTCATCTGAAGATAATGTCTAGGCTTTTTTTTTTTTGATCATGGCTTTCAAGTAGTCCAATAATTTTTAAATTATTTCTTCTGGATCTATTTTCCAGGTCAGTTGTTTTTCCAATGAGTTCTTTCACCTCATCTTCTATTTTTTCAAATTTTTGGTTTTGCTTACTAACTTCTTGGTTTAACTCATAGTCATTTGTTTCCCTGAACTCAATTCTCTCTTTCAAAGAATTATTTTGTTCAGTGAGCTTTTGAACCTTCTCCTCCATTTGACTAATTTTGCTTTTTAAAGCCTCCTTCTCCTCATTGACTTTTTGGACCTCTTTTTCCAATTGAGTTAGCCTCTTTTTAAAGCTGTTATTTTCCTCAGCATTTTTTTGGTTTTCCTTTAGTAAGCTGCTAACTTGTTTTTTAAGGTCTTCTATGGACAGAGCCCATTTTAAGTTCCCTTTGGAGGCAGAGGCCTTGACTTCCTCTGACAGTATTCCTTGGTCTTCCTCATCTGAAAGGATGGGGGGAGACATCTGTTCCCCAAGAAAGTAACCTTCTATGGTATTATTTTTTTTTCTCTTTTTTGGGCATTTTCCCAGCCAGTTACTTGACTTCTGAGTTTCCTCTCCACAACCACCTCGCTTCCAGTTCTGCCCAGCCTGTGCTTGGGGGCTGATTCAAATGTGCTACTCTCAAGCCTTAGGTGTTTTTGGCTGGGACAGGGCTGCTATTCAGTGTGAGATTAAGTTCAGCTACTCAGGTGGGGGCAGGTCTGCCACACAGGGTTCAGTTACCTCAGGGTGTTTATGAGGAGACCTTCAGCAATGGATGCAGACCACTGCCTGCCTTGGGAGTCCCTGTCTGCTGCTGCCTCTGCTGCTGCCTCCTGAGGGGGCCTGAGTTATGGGGACATCCTGCTTCCCTCTCAGCCATCTGAAAAGACCCTCTCACTGACCTTTAGTGCCTGTGGGTTGAAGCACTTGCACTGCTGCTGGAGATTCTGTCCCTGAAGCCTGCTGGGATCTGCTCCTCTCGGTGCCACATGGTCAAAGCAGGGCGGGGCTCTGCTAGGGTCCCGTGCATAACAGACCTTTCCCATCAGTTTTTCAGGTCTCTCTGGAACAGAAATCTCCTCCACTCCATTGTTCTGATGCTTCTGCTGCTCTAGAATTTGTTGAGAGTTTTTTTTTACATGTGGCACAGTTTCTGCTGTTAGTAGGGCCAGACCATGTTCCCTTCCAACTGGAATGAGAGAGCTTTCTCACTGACCTTTGAAGTTGTCTTAGGCCTTTGTGGGTTAAGTAATCTGGGAACCAGAGCTGTTGCTGGGGATTCTGCCCCCTGAGGCCTGCTCCAGTCCTGTTCCTGCTGGTGCCACCTGGTCAAGGCTGTGCTGTGCTCTGCTCCACTCCCAGTGTGACAGACCTTTCCTGTCAGCCTTCCCAGCTGTCTTGGGCTGGAAATCTCTTTCATTCTGTTGTTTTATGGCTTCTACTATGCTACAATTTGTTTAGAGTCATTTTTTTGCAGGTATTCTATGGGCTATTTGGGAGAGCTTGTACAGGTCAATACTTCTACTCCGCCATCTTGGTCTTTTTTCCTTAGAAGGGAAAATGGTGTCATGAGAGTTGACTCTCATGACTAATTTTGTTTCTCTCTCTTTCTTCCACCATCATCTCATTTGGCCAAAAGATGAGTCCTGTCCATTTATCCATTTCTTGTTCCTCTTCTCAAAAAAATAGCTTAAAAAATTTACCCTTTTTGTTGTTTGTAGCATTTTTCATATGCCTTATCTCTTTGTAGTTTTCCTTTTATTATCAAAGCACTTTGTTATACTTTTGTACCTTGGAGGATTACCTGCTTTTATCTCTTGAACATATCCTTTTTAGAAGTATGAAATTCTGAGTCCTTTAAAGAATATGAGTTCCCTTTGCATCACAATTCCTATTGCTAGCTGCTAGGTTGCCCAGTGAGTCGAGCACTGGGTTTGGAGTCAAGAAGGCTTAAGTCCAAATGCAGTCTTGGATACCAACTAGCTGTCTGATTCTGAGCAAGTCACTTAATCTCAGTCTGCCTCAGTTTCTGCTGTTGTAAAGAAAATTATAACTCCTTATCTCTGAAGATTATTGTGAGAATCAAATAGGAGAGTATTTGTAAAGCACTTAGCATTATGACTAGCACATAGTAGGTTCTTAATAAATGCTTATTTTTGCCTTGAATATCCCTTTTCTCCCTTCTTGGAATGATTTATAATTTTACTGATAGGCCTCAGTTCCTGAAAACCTTTTTTGTCTTTTGAGCCAACTTCCCTTTTGGATTTTGAAATCTGCTTTTGTAGAATCTAGGGAATGTTGTGGACTATGCCTAGAATTCAGTGGTGTGATGAAAAGAATGCTCTTTTTGAAAGCAGAAAACTGTTTCAAATCCTAGCTCTGCTTCTTAATCCTTATGTGACCATGTGAAATAAATTTAGCATCTCAATGTACCAGTTAGTCAACAGTTAATTAAATACTTATTTGCTATATGTTAGGGACTGTATTAAGTGTTTGGGGATACAAAGAAAGGCAAAAATAGCTCCTGTCTTCAAGAAACTTACATTCTAGTGGGGAAAACAATGTGAAAATCACTAGGTGCATGCAGGGCATATACAGAATAGATAGATTGAAAATAATACCAGAGGAGAAGGGACAGAAGTAGCTACAAGGTCCAGAGGCATTGTATTCAAGTTGGGATTTGAACTGAGTCTTGAAGGACTCCAGGAAACCTAAGAAGAAGAGATAAAGAGAAAGAGCATTGAAAGAATGGAGCAGGGAGACAAGAGGTGAAATGTTATATGCAAGGAACAACAGGAATTCCAATCAGCTGGATCAGAGTACTTGGAGAGAAATAAAGATAAGACTACTAGAATGGCAGAAAGGGACGATGTTAATAAGAACTTTAAAAGTGACATAAAGACTTTACATTGGATCCTGGTGGTAGTACAGAGCCATTGAAATTTCTTGAGTAGGAGAATAACATAATTTGAACTATGCTTTAGGAAAATCTCTTTGGCACCTGTAAAGAGGATGGATTTTAGTAGGCAAAGAATTGGAGCAGGAAGACCAAGTAGAAAACTATTGGCAAGAGATGATTGAGGTCTGGCATATGATTGTGGCTATGTGAGTGGAGAGATGAGTATGTATATATGAGAGATGTTGTGATAGTAGAAATAAGATCTAACAATAGATTGGATATGTGGAGTATAAGAGTTAGGAGTCAAGGCTGACTCTGAATTTGCAAACCTGGGGCCTTGGGACAATGGCTAATAGCCTTCCACAATTATAGTAAAGGTCAAGAAATGGAAAGACTTGGGAAAATGATAAATTCTGTTTTAGACATGTTGAGTTGAGGTACCTAAGGACATAAAAGAAAAAAAAAACGCAAACATCTGAGACATAAAATGGCATTTGGTGGTATGGTACTGTTGCCCAAGGTTTATAAGAGGGATAAAAATAATAGCCCTAGCTATATCAAAGTCATTTCTAGGAAAGTATTTTAAAACTGTAAAGTGCTACATCAAGATGTGATCTTATTAGTGTTATTATCTACTATAAATTCTAAAATGGCTTAGTCAATATCATCCTAGATTTTGGCCACTTTCATTTTCTTTTTGATCTGAATTAGGTGCATTATAGCATCATCATTTACTCTCTGTCCTGAAATGTGAAGTAATCTTCAAAATTATGTTTAAAATGTTTCAACTGCTCTGGTTCTGTAAGAAATAGATTTCCAGTAGATAGCTATCTAATTGAAATCTCTTATGACACCTATGTTCTGTCTTTGTGTCAGTTTTGTGATGTGTCAGATCAATCAGGGCCAACATTTCCCCTCTTTTTTTAACCTCCTCATACTCTTAAAGATATCAGTATTGCACTAGCTCAAAGGAAATGTGAGATGTGCAAATGAGACATCTCCATCTGAAATGTTCAAATGAACTATTTGTGCCCAACGAGTGGTAGAGCTTTTTGAGCTCATCTTAGAGTGATCAATCACAGGTGAACATACTGTACCTTGACCCCAACATCATGATGTCATTGGTCTTTTTCAGGTATAACAACAACATCAGAGATGTTGTGAATGGAGGGGAATCCATTCTTCTAATCTTCCACCATTCTTCCTGTCTATTCAACCAATAGAATGTAAACTCCTTGAGAAGGAGGATTATTTTTTTTTCTTTTTTCTTTTTTTTAGTCTTTGTATCCCCAGTACCTAGAACAATCCTTGGCACATAGTGGGTGCTTAAGAAATGCTTATGTGTTATTGATTCTTGACCTACTTCTTCCCCTTTTGTCCCTTAGCTAGCTCAAAATATGTTTATTTTTAGTTTTATATACTTCCAAATGCCATCAGGACTGGTACATTTTTATAAATTTAAAAAAAGATACAGAGCAACCTGTGATGGCCCCATTAAAGATGTTACAAATGATTTTATAAATTATACCTCCCGTTTGAAGCACTCAGAAGAAAATGGAGCTATGAACAATAAACTCCAGGGTTTAGGCAGATTTAAAATTATGACAAACATCTGACTGCCAAAATGAAATGAAAATAAGAAGAGGAACATTCTAGAAGTGTTCATTTTAAAAACAGTTTAACTCTTTGGGAAACTCAGCATATAGAAAAATGTTTTGATAGTGAATTGAAAGCTGGTTGTAAAGGCTAGGTAATTTGCCGTGTTCAACATCAGCCTGAACTGTAGTGTGGCAGTGACTTGGACTCAGAATGAGCTCTTGTTTTATTCATTTGCTCCTAAGCTTGAAAAAGGATTAACAAACAACTCCCCCCCCAAAAAACCCCCACAAACCCCTACATTATTATGATTTAATACATAGTGGTCACATGTAGGCTATTTTCCAGTAAAATCTTTTGCTCAAAATATGCTTTAAAGGAGACCATTGAGGACTAGAAAGTGGACTGGTTATATGATATAATTCAGACCTGGTGTGTGGTTAACCTAAGGGCTCCACTCCAGGGTGTGTGTGTGTGTGTGTGTGTGTGTGTGTGTGTGTGTGTGTGTGTGTGTGTGTGTGTGTATGTGTGTAGAAACTTTCAAGAAGAAAGACTTCTGTTATATTGAATTGATCTTGTATGAGGATCTATGGGAAAAAGTGAAAAGAATCACATGGAATATATCTGTACTCATGGAGAGAACACCCACATCAGTGAGATTTAGAATCCACTGAAGCATCATAGAATGTAGAATTCAAAGAGAAATTAGAACTCATATAAACCAAACTCTTTCAACTTCAACCCTGACAAATGGTCATTCCAAAACTTTGATTGGACTATCTAAGAGGAACTCATTTTTGCCCAAGGCAACCCACTCTATTGTTGGACAACTTTAATTGTTAGAAAGTTTTTTTCTTCTATTCATATGCAGTATCCTTCCTTATAATTTCAATCCACTGATCCTTGTTTTGTTTTGCAGAGTAATATGGAATAAGTTTGTTCCCTCTTCTGCATGACCATCTTCCAAATTTTGGAAGGTTCTAGTGTGTTTCCTCTATGTTGCAGGTGACATTCTCTCTGTTGCTCCTCATGTTCTTTATTGAGGTTGGTTTCTAGTCCCTTCACCATAGTAGTCTATGTGTATATAATCCTCCAGATAAGAGTACATACACATTTGTGATACATGTACTCTAGTTTGACTTTTTTTTCGCTTTTGGTTGAAAGGTTGTAGAAATGGTCCATTAGTGTAGAGAACTCTCAGTATGGAAACTTTCTCCACTGATGCAGATGGCACCCTATCTATAACTTCTAGTCCTAGAGAAAAGAGTAGAGGTACTGAGAAGTTAAGTGACTTACTCCACTTTCAACTCTATCTACTACATCAGGTTGTTTCTTATAGTTTGTCAATATCTCTCTTAAAATATGGAATCCAGAAAGGAGCATAATGTCTCAAAACTTGTTTGCCTCATGCAGAATAAAAATTCAGGAACAAGACCTGGGTTCAAGATCTACAATTGACACCTACTGTCTGTGTAACTCTGGTCAAGTCATTTAAGTGCTCAATGTCCCACATAACTCTCAAAGACTCTTAAATTTTTGGGAAAGATGCCAATCTACATTTGTAAAAGAAGCCTCTTCAGAAACTCCTTACATGGATGGAATCATGGGTCTGATAAAAAATATGGATATGAATATGTATGTGTGTATAGAAAAACTTTTATGAAAAGCAAGTAAAAATTGTAGATATTTAACCAGTATGAACAAAGATTTAATAAAAAATACTGGAGATCAAATCATAAGTTTATTACTTAATACATTATTCATTATTGTATTCAGCTCTATTTGTCTTTGACGATATCACTCGGAGAATTATACATTAGGGAATTTTTTAGAACCAAAAGATATAATATGATTTCAAGGAAGTCAGAAAAGAGCTAGGGGAAAAATAATGGAAAGCTCAGGGAAGGATTTATTAATTAAAATAAATACACAGCTATCTCAAGTGAATTCTCCATTTTCATAAAGGTTTTGACCATATTTCATTGTCTAATTCCTCCTTTACAGTCTTATTATGCTATATTGTGATGTGGCAGTGAAACTGGGGTTATCTATCTGGAAGGGCTTAGTGTGGCTCAAGAGATGGATGGTGATGATTGTCTGAAGACTAGCTTAGCTAAGTTTGGAGAAGCTGGCTGCTGATGGGATGAAGAGTATTTGAACACAGCAACTCTTAAAGACCATCAGCTGAGCTAGAGGGACAGTGATATGCATTCATGGAGGGAGTACTCTCATGGATAAAATTAAAGCTTCCTGAATTACTGAAGCAGGTATTTAATTCAACTTTATTTATCTCAATTATTTATAATAATATGAGAGCAAAAATTTATATATTGCTTAAAGGTTTGCAAGGCACTTTAGAATTATCTCATTTGATCCTCACAACAACGCTTGGACATAAGTGATATTACCTTCATTTCACAAGTAAGAAAGATGAGGCAGATAGAGATTAAATAAATTGCCTAGGGATACAGAGCTACAAAGTGTCTGATGCCAGATAACTACGTTTGTATGAATTATCCAAACAAATATATGCATCCCTATAAAAATATTGGCCTTACTATTTTTGATTTTGCCCTCCCAAGAAATGTATAGTCCTTAACACAGTACTCTGTACTAATGCAATGTATTTTTTTGTCGGCACCAGGCATTTTTGACCATTTAATTAGAATTTCTTATGGCTTTACCAATAAGTAACTAAATAATCTCATTTGGTTCATTTTTCTTCCTTTTTACTGAACATTGATCCAAAGAGCAATGAATTTTGAGTGTGAAGATCTAGGGTGGAATTTTAACTTTAGAATTTATGACCATCATGACTTCGCATACATCATTTTATCTATGTCTCATTTTCCTCCTCTGTAAACAGAAACTAGTTGATCTGAAAAATTTCATATGGAAAATGTTTTGTGAACCTTAAAGTGTTATATAAATTACAGACTATTACTATAACTGTTAGCATTATGGTTATTATCAGTACTATCATGATGGCTCCAAATCTCAGGATCATAAGACTGCCAACCAAAAGTTAAATGGACAGAACAGCAATAGGGAAAAGAAAAAACAACCAATATCTTGATTTTGGTGTGGATTTAAATTTTATCACCTGGGGCAAAATCAGTTGGGGGTGGTGGCAGTAATGTACAATACAGTGCGGTGGCAAAGATATATGTCACAAGAAGAGTTAGGGTCTCACTCCCACAGGGATGGAGGGGAAGGAAGAGCTGGTAAGAATGCCACAGGATGGCTGTGGCACCTGTTGTCTTAAGACTATGAAAGACTCTTGATATGGGGTAAATGGTCTCCATTTGTCAGAAGTAAACCTTACTGAAGAAGAAATAATTTTCAAGGGGAAACTTCCCTTTCCTTGTAGATGTCAATGCCCTGGAGCAAAGCTCTATTCACCATAGGCTAACTATGGATCTGAGTAGTGAATAGTGATGTCCTTTGTTCTCAAAGAGGACCAAAACAGCATCACTGTATTAGAGTCAAATTGCAGTGTGTCTGACTGTGGCTTATCAGATCAATACAAGCTCGAAGTGCTCCATCACAGGTCTGGCACAAATATTTAATCCATGTGAACATCGGAGGTGGATTCTCTAAATTTGTGCTTCTCATGTTTCTTTTGAGCTATTTTAATTCTGTTTTACTCATAAAGCACAGTGCCTTCTTTGATGTGGGTATGCCATGCTGGTCAGTCCTTTGCCAGTGTCACACAATCAATTCTAAAATTCTTCAGAGAGACCTTGAGAGTGTCCTTGCACTGCTTCTTCTGAGCACCTTGTAAATGTTTGTCTTGTATGAGTTCTCTGAAAAGCAGTCTTTTAGGCAGATGCACTTACGGCATTCAAACTCCATGGCCAGACCATCAAAGTTGCACTCTCTGTAGTAGGGTTTGAATGCTTGGCAGTTTCACAGGCAATGCAAAGATATATGGTAGATACACATAGGCTGTAATATCCATGTTACCCTGAGTGACTCACTTAACTTCTATCTTTCTCAGTTTCTTTATTTGCAAAATGTGGGAACTACTATCACCTACCTCCCCAGGTTGTTGTTAGGAAAAAATGAGATAATATTTGTAAAGTACTTTGCAAAACCTAAAGCCCTATATATATATTATTTGCTTCCCCTCCCTGAATCTACTCTCCTTGAAGGTGAAGACTTTTTCATTTTTATCTCTTAATTTCCAGAAACTGTTATTGGCACAGATTAGGCCCTTAATAAATTCTTCTTGGTTGATGGGTTTTAAACATACTTAGCAATATTACTCATAGCCCTAAAATATGTTTTGATAGCTTCTCCACTTCTATATCACAGTCTATTTGAGATTCAACTCATGCCGTGTAAGGTGGGAATGGCCTTTAGTTGACACAACATGTAGTACACAGATGATGGCTGATTCAACTCTAAGCTACCCTGGAGAGTTTTGATCCACATCTTGCTAGAAATCAAAGGGAGACAGATGCCATAAGCTTCCTGAACTGGATTATCTTTTTATTTTCCTTTTTATTATGAACTTTAAAAACATCAACAAGCATGAGCATTTTAATATGCAAAGAACAAAAGAGAGAGTTTTACATGAAACAGAGATTATGTAACTTTTAAAGATTAGATCAAATTGAAGATTGTAGCTACTAATTTGTTCTACTTGTCTCTGTCCTCTTGTAAATTTCCATATTGAGATGATTTTTAAAATGGTAGTGTCATAATTTCACATTAGTGTTATTCATCAGTGAAAGATCACCAAAATTTTCATTGAATTATTTTTATACTCTAGCTATCAGTGTTCACAACTCATCAGGTTGTAATCAAATGCAATTTAAAATAGTTTGGAACTAAATATAACATTTGTTATTTAACATTATAGAACTTAATTATCTTGTCTACCTTGTGTCTGTAGCACTGACTTTAGAATTTATGAAAATAAAGAAGGTTATGAAATCAAGACATTGAATAATCACAAAATTATTGTAAGGAAACTGATTTTCTTGATAACATCTTCAGATGGCTTCCAGAAGTCCCTAAATTTCATTATTGCTTATATTTTGTTTCTATATGTATTATTAATTCCTTAACATTTCAGTTAATCTGTGATCTATTTGAAGGGAGTACTTCTTCCAGTGTGGCTTGCAACCCTGTCTATACAAATCAGTTTCCTCATCTTTAAAGTGATGGGGTTGGACTAATAACCTCTAAGTCCCATCTAGCTCTAAATCTATGATCCTCAGAGTCCATGAACTGTTGTCTATACTTCATTTCTGCTTTCCCATAAATCTTCCACAGGCAATTGACACAATGCAGTAATGACTTTTCTCTTATATTTTGCTGTCATATAATTAAGAGAGATATAGGTTGTCTATTTGTTAGCCTTCATTCTCTATAAATGCTTCGAACTGCCTTTTATTTTTTTCTGATCCTAAATCCTTTGGATATCACTAATGTCACTTGTTGATTCCAAGATATCATAGATAATACATTACAGCCTTTTTGTATCTTCTATATGTCTTTGCATTGCATTTTGGGTCACCTGTATTTCTGATTATTTGGAGACTTGTATTTCATTGTCTGTAGACATTTGGCAATGCTCAAAGAAGACTGGTATTGAAAAGATTTTGTTTGTCCTTCATTGTCAAAGAAGACCATGCCGTCAGAAACATAATCACATGACTTGTACTTGACTTTGTTTAGAGTGAGGGAGGGCTGTGCAGGTCACCAGCCTCACTTCTTCTCCAGAGTCATCTGATTCCAGTGACCAGATATTCATCAGGATGACTGGAGATGACCCAGGAGGCACTGGGAGACCTTGGGCCCTTTAGGCAGAGGTCTTTGCAGGTACTCACTTAGGGTGAGGCAACACCTATTCATTGAATAGGCCTGTTTAAGAAGGAGCCAAGGCATGGCCCCTTTAATGAGGCCAAGAAAAAAGAAAGACATCAGGCTATGTGGGAAACAGCATCAGTTACTATTGATAATCACTCTAAAGCTAGAAGGGTCAAGAGAAGCCCTCAGGCAGGGACCCGTTGGCATCCCAGTTTCAGAGTGCAGTAGGTGTAAGGTTTGGGGAGAGGACAGGACAGGACAGAAGAGGAGGAAGGGAAGGGAAAGGAAGGGAAGGGAAGGGAATGAAAGGAGCCAGTAAAACCCAAGTCAACTGGGCATCTTTACCTTCCTTTGTAGAGGAGAAGGAAGGAGGGGGAAGGCAGACAGGAGAGGAGGAACTGAGTTACCCAACTAGCTAGGTCCCCATTCAGTCAGCTGCGTCTACTCACAGGATTGTGTTTGTCCTTTGTTGCCAAAGAAGACCATGCCATCAGAGAAATGATGATATGACTTGCACTTGACTTTGTTTAGATTGAGGGAGGATTGTGCAGGTCACCAACCTCACTTCTCATCCAGAGCCATCTCTATTGAAAAGATGAGATTTTATTGAAAGAAATCTTGGGATGAGTGAAAGTACTGTGCAATTTCCCAAATTGTATACTACCCCACTCCCTTCCTCATAGTCAATTCTGGGTCCACCTTTTTATCCATAATATAATGTTTGTGTAAAATTATATATATATATATATATATATATATATATATGTGTGTGTGTGTGTGTGTGTGTGTGTGTGTGTCTGTGTGTCTGTGTGTGTGTATACTATTCAATCACCTCTATGCAGCATTGATCAAATGTATCTGATAGCGAGGCTATTTTCATTCACTTTTTTTTTCATCCTAGATGGATAGTTAGGTTGAACTTTGATAAATGATTATGATTCCCATTTAGAATGTTCTGCAATATTCCAGCACTTGATGCAATCAGCACAATGCCATCTGTAAATAGGAGCATCTGCAGCCAGTCCATAGGGAATCTGTCTTTCATCTGGTCTCTGTACTGGATACATTCCATGATGATAACAAATGTATTTGGCTTATATACATCTATCTGATTTATGACTCACTTGATATAGTATGAGATAAATACAAAATGCTAAATGAGCTAAACTGAGCCACTGAATCATAGATGAAAACATCATCTATTCAGCTAATCTGTGTATTTTATAAATGAGGAAACTGAGGCATAATAAGTTTAAGCGATACGGTCAAGGTCAAATCGCTGCTAAGTAATAGAGATCCAGGACTTGAATGCAGGGTTCTTGACTCCTAAGACAATGTTTTCTTCCCTAATTTGCACCAAATCAGTTTATATACTTGGTAATATGTTATTAAAAGAACATGACAAACATTGGTATCAGTTGATCAAATATCACCTTACCACGTACCAAGGTACATATTTTCCCTCAGAGTTCTTGCTATTGTATACCTTAATAGAATTTGTATTGGTTAAGTTTTTTTAAAATATATTTATTTTATTGGTATTTGTTCATAGTTTATAGTTCGATAATTCCCATTTCATACTTCCCCTATGTTCTTTTCTCTAACTCTCCATTTCTCTCCCCTTCCTATGTAGCATGCTCTACAGAAGAAAATAAAAGTGATATATGATCATCCATGACTTGTACTTCTATGGTTGTATACCAATAAAATGGGAGAAGGACCTACATGTACAAAAATATTTATAGCAGCTCTTTTTGTGGTGGCAAAGATTTTGGAATTGATGGAATGCCCATCCATTGGGGAATGGCTGAAAAGTTATGGTATATAAATGTAATGAAACACTATTGTGCTATAAGAAATGATGAGCAAGTAGACTTCAGAAAAACCTGGAAAGACTTCTATGAACTGAGGCTGAGTGAAGTGAGCCGAACCAGGAGAACATTATACACATATAATATACATAATAGCACACATATATTATACACATATAATAGCCACGTTGTGCAGTGACCAACTTTGATAGACTTAGTTCTTTCTTCTTAGCAACGCAAGGATCTAAGACAACTCCAAAAGACTCATAATGGAAAATGCCATCCACATCCAGAGAAAGAACTATGGAGTCTGGAATTCAGATCAATGTACATTTTTTTCACTTTTTTGTGACTTTTCACTTTTGTTCTGTTTCTTCTTTTACAACATTACTAATATTTCCATGATTACATATGTATAACCTATATCAGATGGTTTGTCATCTTGGAGGGGGGAGAGGGAAAAATTTGGAACTCGAAATATTATAAAAATGAATGTTGAAAACTATCTATAATTGGAAAAAATAAAATACAATTTACAAAAAATATTGATCCCTTTTGTTATATTTGTGTCTGAAATATCTCCTGCTCAGAAAAAGCAAGCCATTGCTTGAGATGGGAGAGACATAGAGAGAGGGACAGAAACAGAGACAGAGAGACAGACAGAGGGAGAGATAGAGACAGACATAAAGAGAAAGAAAAAGAGACACAGACATAGAGACATACACAGACAGGTACTCTTTATCAACCCTTCATAGTCACAGAATCTGAGCACTGCAAGAAACCTCAGAGGCAAACTTGCTTAACCTATGCAGGAAAAGAAGCCCTTCTCTTCACCAAGGCTAAGCTTGTTATTGGTCATTATAATTAGAATGTTTAGTTTCATTTTCTTGTTCTTTCTGTTTACACAATTGGAGTCATTGTGTGTATTTGCTGTATCTTCTTTTTGATAGTTTTTTGATGTTTTGTTTTTGTTACATTTACAGAGACTGTAACAAAATAGTTAAGTAAAACTAACAACACAGTGCCTTAATCTGAAGCTATATGAACCTTTCCATATCTGAAGAACTTCCCAACCACTCTCTCTCTCTCTTTTTTTTTTAATTACTAGAAATCTATTTTCTTTCTCACTGCTACTCATTGGGGGAAACAAAAAGTAAAATAAATTCCCTGTAACAAATCTTCCTAGTCAACCAAAGCAAATTCTCTCTTGTGTGTGTGTGTATGTGTGTTTGTGTGTACCATTCTGCATCCTGAGTCCATTCCTCCTCTGTCAGGAGGTAGATAACATGTTATTATCAATTTTTTAGAATTGTAGATGATCACTGAACTGGCTGCAGTTCTTATTGCTTTCAAAATTGTTTATAGTATTGCGGTTATTGTATAAATTACTCCCCTAGTTCTGTTCATTTCATTCTTTATCAGTTTATAAAAGTCCTCCAAATGATTTTTTTTGTAATACTATTATTTTAGTATAAATTGCCCTTCTGGTTCTGATTATTTCATTTTCTATCAGTTCATGTAAGTCTTTCCATGTCTCCTTGAAATCTTTCCTCATTTCTTCCGTAACAGAAACAACCCATTACATTCATATACCACAACTTAATCAGTTATTTTTCAACTGATGGCTTTTAGTTTCCAGTTTTTTACTAACACAAGAACTGTTACAAATGTTTTTGTACACAAAAGAACTCCCCTACCCCCTATTTCTTTGATCACCTTTGAGTAAAGGTCTAGCACTGGTGTAGTTTAGGTCAAAGGGCAAGCACTGTTTAGTAACGTTTTGTGCATAATTTGAAATTACTCTCCAGAATGGTTGTTTCCATTCACAGGTTCACCAACCTTGCATTTGTTGATTCCTATTGTTCTATATCTCCTCTGACACTCATCATTTTCTCTTTTCCTTTGTTTTTGCCAAACAGATGGATGTGAAATAGAATCTCAGAATTGCTTTAATTTGTATTTAATTAGTAGGGATTTGGAACATTTTGCCATATAGATAGCTTGGATTCCCTCCTTTGTGAATTACCTGTTCATATCTTTAGGCTAGTTTATCAACTGAGGAATGGTTCTTTTTCTTGTAAACATGAACTAGTTCATTAGTTGTCTTGCAAAGAAGAACTTGCTTTTTCAGAGAAACTTGTAAAGATTCCCCCCCCCCAGTTGTTTTCCCTTTAATTTTAGTTCTATTGATTGGTTTTTATAAAAAAAAATCTTTTTAGTTTTATGTAAACTAAAGTATCAATTTTAGCTTCTGTGATCCTCTCTGTCCTTTGTTTGGGCATGAATTTGTCTAACCATGAGTCGGCTATGTAGTTTTTCAGGTCTCTCTAATTGGTTTATGATGTGACATTTTATATCTTGATCATGTATCTATTTGGAACTCATGTTGGTATAAGATGTAAATGTTTTGTCTGCATCTAATAGTTTTCATTCTGCTGTCCAGTTTTCAGAGGAATATTTTACCCCAAATAATGAGCCCTTATCCTATTAACTGGGGTTTTTGTATTTATCTCCTTATTTTACCCTGTATCAATTCACACAAGTTTTTCCATATTTTTTTTAAAAAATCTTCATATTCTTTTGTAGCAACATTACATTTGCAATCCAGCATTTGCTTCATATTTCCCCAATTAACAGGTTCTTACTTTGTTTTCATTTCTTTACTACCCCCCTCCCCAAATACTGCTATTTATATATTTCTCTAGGTTGTTGTGTTCATCCTTTGTTTTCAAAGAAGACCATGACATCAGAGAAATAATGACATGATTTACATTTACCTTGTTTTGAGTGAGTGAGGGCTGTGCCATAAGTTGGATGACAATAGGTCCCTGCTCAAGCTCCACTTAATGGCTGACTTATATTTCTATATGTAGTGAAGTTGAATTATTATACTGGATCCATCCCATGAATCTTACTTTCAGTCATTTGTGACTCCAAACTAAAAAGTTTATACTTGGAGATGAAGGGTTTCCTGTTTGCCTTTGGATTTTTAGTAGATGAATAAAACTGAATGATCTCCCCTCTGCCCTCCTCTTCTCCTTCAGCTCTGAATCATGTCAGGACCGTTTTAACCTGCTGCAAATGAGTAGTGTGAGAGAAGGGGAAATTAGCCTCTGATTCCCTCATTGGCCTACATGCTGGCATAAGCAGTGGCATAAGGCACAGGTCCTGCCTAGTGAAACCTGAACCTAGCTTTGAGTTTCTTCTTTTGTGTTTTTTTTCTTTCCTGGTTCTGTATAAATGAGCAATTTTCCAAGATTGACCTGTCCAGGTTTGATGTTGATGTTGTGAATTTGAGAAGTTCAGAGATCCTCTGTATCATTGGGTCAGCAATGAATGCTAGGTAGGAAAGGTTTCCTCAGAAACCACACCAGTGCTTTTGAGATAGCCCTTGTTGAAACCTTGAAATTTCACTAGATCAAAAGTTATGTACAGCTTAATGCCTTTTGGGGTATGCCTTCTAGGATGGTTGGACCAATTTATAGCTCTGTCAAGAATACCTATCTTCTTGAACAACTGTAATTTTCTCTTTTATTTTTTGCCATTTTGCAAATCTGATAGCTGGGAGTTGGAGCCTAAGAGTTGTTTTAATTCATATTTAATCATTAGTGATTGTGAATGTATATTATTATATGATGGTCTAAAACTTACATTTCTTTTTTTGAGTACTGTCTTTTACATCACCTGACCATTTATCCTTAGAGGAATGTACTGTTGGTGGAATTGTAAATTGCTTTAACTGTTCTGGAAAATTGTTTGGAATTATGCTAAAAAAAAGTGACTGAAATGTCCATACCTCTTGACCCAGAGATCCCATTACTTAGCGTCTACCCTATGGAAGTCAATGCTAAGAAGTCTCATATACACCAAAAAAAAAAAAATGCATAACAACACTTTTTTGTAACTAATAAAGAATTGGAAACAAAGTAGTTGTCCATTGCTTGGAGAATGGCTAAACAATTTGTGTTGTGTTAATAGAATAAAATATGACTGTAATATAAGACATAAAGGAGTATGACAAATACAGAGGACCACAGAAAGACTTATAGGATCTTATCTGAAAGTTAAATGGAACTAGGAAAACAATATACAGAATGACTCTAGTAATGTAAATGGAAAGAACAATGAAATGAAACTTAATGCTACAATGATATAATGACTAAGCATGGCTTCATAAAAGACAACTGGAAATATGTCTCCCTCTTCTCTTTGCAGGACCATAAGATAGTAAGTGTAGAACAGAACATATAATGTTGGTCTTGTTTTATGTGTTGGCTAATTTTTCTAAATTGCTTTTTTCTTCCTTTCAAATTCTTGTAAGCGATGAGACAGGAAGGATATATTGGGATATGTAGGCCATCGATAAAAAAAGATGTCAACGGCTTTAAAAAAAGAAAATTGCAATTTTTCCTCATCTACTCATCTAATTGTGCACATCTAGAGTTGCTTATGGAAATATAAAAATGCTTTAAATTGACGTGGTGGGTATTGCTTGTCAGAATGGTACAGATTTCTCTTATAAATACAGGCCTGTGGCATGGACTGCTCGTCACATCATTATCATTTTCTTTGTTTGGGTTCTGATGCCTACTGCTTAACAACCAACTATTCCAAAATTGTGGGTGAGAAAGCTTGCATAAATGGAGGCATGGGTTCATTGTGGGCTGCCAACTTTTCATACATTTCTAGGGCATGATATTTTTGGTTATATTTCATAGACTGGGGGCCCAAGTATCTTCCATGTAAAATCAGTAGCAAAATGGTGTCTACTGGTTAGGAAATGTACATTTTTAAGGTTCTGGAGATTTTCCCAGATCCAATTGCCCTCTTTTAGGTTTATCTGAGAAAATATGTGTATATACAGGAAGGTAGGACTTGCCAAGTCATACCCTAGCATTCTGTTCTAACAGAACAGAGACCTCAGGGAACTTGATGTGGGAGGATATGGTTGTCCTCTGAGACATCAATCTTAAAGGTTAGATTTTGTTTATTCCCCAGTTTCTCTCATATTTTTGTCATTCATAAATCTGAACAAAAGCCTTTTAAATTCAATTATATTTGATATTTCTAGGACTTTCTGAGTTCAGTTGGTTCACTAGGTTTTATTTTCTTTTGGGGCAAAATAGAACTTTCCTTTATTTAAATTGAATAAAGTTTCAAAAGGTCTCAGTGGTACTACACATACTTTTCATGACTGTATAGATTGAAATCATTTATGTTATTAGAATATAGTTCTCATCTATTTAGTCTCTTATCCCTCCAATTATTTGGAATCTTTCTAACCTGCTGCAAGATTATTAGTGTCCAGGGAGTCAAAGATCAAAACTCTGCACTCTCTTCCAGGTGTAGAGGTATATATGATTTTTATTTCCAATATTCCTGCTGATGTCAAACAACATTTTGGGGTCTTTTTTGGGCTACCAGTACATCTTGGACCAATATTTTCAGGGAACAATCTACAATCTAAGGTCCCATTTCAGTGTCCTGATTCTTATTTTATCATTGTAGCTTAAATTTATATGAATAAGTACAATTACATTGTATTTGCTCTTGTTTGGAGTTCTCTGTTGCTGTTCTCATCACACATATGCATTTATTGCTAAGTAAGCTTAGGATAGATACAAAATAATTATGTGACCCAGACAGTAACCTACAAATATCCAATGATATTAATCACTTATATTCAAAGGTTTAAGGTTTAGAAAGTGGAGGGGTAGAGCCAAGATGGTGGAGTAAAAGCAGGGACTTCCCTGAGCTCTCCCACAAAGCCCTCTAAATATCTGTAAAAACAAAATGACTCTAGAAAAATTCTAGAGCTACAGAACCCACAAAATGACAGAGTGAAACAAATGCCCAGACCAAGACAACCTAGAAAGTTGACAGGAAGGGTCTTTCTCACCTGTCAGGAAATGGAGTGCAGTCAGGGGAATAAATTATTGGCAGCTGTGATGGTTTACAGACTTTTCAACCCACAAACAGCAAAAAGGTCAGTGGGAAAACTTTGTGGGACCTAGGTAAAAGAGAAGTGCACAATCTTGGGCCAGCTCCAAGGTGGTGGGGGTGGGGGTGGCAATGACAGTAGCAGTAGAGATTACTTCGGGATCTCTGGGCTCACAGACAGTGTGGGGTGGAGGGGCTGATACAAAGTCCTTGAAGCTTGGGATAGTACATGCACCCCCACCCCCACCCCTGCTGAAAGCAGAATCCTACCTTGACAAAGAGTTAGAAAGTCAAGTGCTTGGCTGGGAAGATGAATAAACATTGTAAAAGAACTCAGACTATAGATCTTACTTTGATGGCAAAGAAGATTAGGGCATACAACCAGAGGTGGACAGCAAGGAATATAAATTGGTCACAGGCCATGGAGGAGCTCAAAAAGGATTTTGAAAAATCAAGTAAAAGAAGTAGAGGAAAAATTCAAAAGAGAAATGAGAGTGATGCAAGGAAATCATGAAAAATGAGTCACCAGCTTGGTAAAAGAGACCTCCACACACAAAATGCTGAAGAAAATAATACCTTTAAAAATAGACTAACCCAAATGGCAAAAAGTCCAAAAAGTCAATGAGTAGAAGAGTGCCCCCAAAAGCAGAATTAGCCAAATGGAAAAGGAGGTCCAAAAGCTCAGTGAAGAAAATAGTTCCTTCAAAATTAGAATGGAGCAATTGGAAACTAATAACTTTATGAGAAACAAGAAAGTATAAAAGAGAACCAAAATAATGAAAAACAAAATAGAAGACAATGTGAAATATCTCATTGGAAAAATCACTGACCTGGAAAATAGATCTGGAAGGAGATAATTATTGGACTTCCTGAAAGCCATGATCAAAAAAAGAACCTAGACATCATCTGTCCAGAAATTATCAGAGAAAACTACCCAGATATTCTAGAACTAAAGAGAAAAATATAAATTGAAAGAACCCACCGCTCACCCCCTGAAAGAGATCTGAAAAGGAAAATTTCTAGAAATATTGTAGCCAAATTCCAGAGTTCCCAGGTCAAGGAAAAAATATTGCAAGCATCCAGAAAGAAACAATTCAAGTATTGTGGAAACATAATCAGGATAGCACAAGATTTAGTAGCTTCTACAATAAGAGATGGGAGGGCTTGGAATATGATATTCCAGAGGTCAAAGGATCTAGAATTAAAACCAAAGATCACCTGTCCAGCAAAACTGAGAATAATACTTCAGGGGAAAAAATGGGATTTCAATGAAATGGAGGACTTTCAAGAATTCTTGCTGAAAAAAACCAGAGTTGAATAAAAAATTTGACTTTCAGATACAAGAATCAAGAAAATCATGAAAAGATAAACAAGAAAGATAAATCATAAGAGACTTATTAAAGTTGAACTGTTTACATTCCTACATGGGAAGATGATATTTGTAACTCATGAGGGCTTACTTAGTATTAGATTAATTGGAGGAAATATATATGTGTGTGTATATATATATATATACACACACACACACACACACACAGATAGATAGATAGATAGATAGATAGATAGATAGATAGATAGATAGATAGATAGATAGATAGACAGACAGACAGACAGATAGATAGATGGAAAGGGCGAGTTGAACATGAAGGGAGGATATCTAAAAATTAAGGGGTGAGAGAGGAATATATTGTGAGGAGAAAGGGAAAGATAGAATGGGGTAAATTATCTCACATAAAAGAGGCAGGAAAAAGGTTTTACAACTGAGAGGAAGAGGAGGGGAGATGAGAAGGAATGAGTGAAACTTACTCTCATCGGACTTAGTTTAAGAAGGAAATAACATACACACTCAATTGGGTATCTTAGCCTCAGGAAAGTAGGGGGGAAGGGGATAAGAGGGAGTGATGATAGAAAGGAGGCAGATTGAGAGAGGGGATAGTCAGAAGCAAACTGTTTAGAAAAGGGAGAGGGTCAAAGGAAAAAATAGAATAATTGGGGGATGGGATAGGATGGAGTAAAATATAGTTAGTTTTTCACAACATGATTATTATGGAGATGTTTTTCATAACTGCACACATATAACCTACATTGAATTGCTTGCTTTTTCAATGGGGGTGGGTGGGAAGGGAAGACGGGAGAGAATTTGGAACTCAAAGTTTTAAAAACAAATGTTGAAAAATTGTTTTTGCATGCAACTGAGAAATAAGATATACAGACAATGGAGTATGAAAATCTATCTTGCCTTTCAAGACAGTAAAGGGGAAAGGGATAAGAGTAGGGGTTAATAAAATGGAGGGCAGACTAGAGGAAGGGATAATCAGAATGCATGCCATCTCAGGGTGAGGGGAGGGGAAAAATGGGGAGAAAATTTGGAACTCAAAATCTTGTGGAAACGAATGTTGAAAACCAAAAATAAATATTTAAATCTTTAAAAAATAGTAGGTTCACAAAGTACTTTACACATGTTAACTCATTAGATTTGCATCATAATCCTATGAGGTAGGGCTCTTATTATCCCATTTTACAGATAAAGAAACTGACACAGAGACTAAGTATCTGAGAGAAGATTCAAACTCAGATCTTCATAACACCAAATCCCACACCCTATCCACTGTGACATGTAGTTGCCTAAATCAATACTGCTTGACACGAGAGGAAATTAGAAGGAAATCTCTGGAATGAAATTACTCCTGAGCCAAAGCTTGAGAGGTGGTTATGAGGAGAAAGAACTATCATCTTCTATCTCATCTTACTTTGACAAGTAAACCCCTACAGACTGTCTGTCTAGTGTTATGCCTGCTGCTTCCTCTCTAATGTGCTTCTCAACCACTTGCAACTTTATCACCCAGTTGATGCTTCTCTCTCCAAAGTGGTCAATAATGTCCTACTTGCTACATCCCATGGCTTTTTCTCAACTTGACCTCTATGTAGCACTAGCAGTATTCACCACCTTCTCCTCTTAGATACTTTCTCCTTTCTGAGTTTTCATGATCCTACTCTTTCTTGGTTCTTCTTATATCTATCTACCTGCTCTGGTTCAGTCTTGTTTGCGGAGTTATCCATTTATTAACTGCACTACATGAGTGTACCTCAAGACTTTGTCTTGGACTCAGAGTGTTCAACATGCAGCCCATAGGATAGAAGGCTTCAGGGCAACATTACTGAATGCAGCTCAAAACATTAAAATGTAATTGGACAATATTTAATGAAATAAAGAAAAATACAGTAAAATATAGATGATGTTAATATGAGGTTTTCTAAGACAATATGTGCCTTCAGTGATCCTTATGCATAGTTTAGTGGTTCCCATTTCTATGTGAATTTAAAACCATTTGGGGACTCTCTTCTCTCTATATATAATTTCCTTGGGGTAATCTTATAAATTCTCATGACTTTGGTTATTCTCTTTATACAGATGTTTCCTAGGCATATATATATACACATACACACACATACATATATGTATATATCTGCATATCCATATATGTATATCTTTCTTAATCCTGTGGGCTTGTTCAAGCTCATTTTAACTAAGATGAAACTCATTATCTCCCTCCCACCCCTAACTCCCCTTCTAAACTTCCCTGTTTTCATCAAGGATATTACCATCCTTCTAGTCACCAAAATTTACATCTTCAGACTTATTCTTCCTTACTCACTCTCCCTCACTTACTGTATAAAATTAATTGCCAAATTTTGCTAATTCTACCTGTAAGACAGCTCTCTCCTCTTTCTCCTTTACTCCGCTTACATGGAAACCTCCCTAGTTCAGGCCCTCATCACCTCAAGGCTGTGCTACTGCAGTAACCTTCTGGTTAAATGGCTTGCCTCAGGCCTCTTTCCTTTTCCATGTAACTGCCAAATTGACCTTTCTAAGTCACAGCTCTGATTATGTCACTCCTTTGCTTAAAAATGTAAATGGTTCACATTGCTTCTATTCTATCCTCTCCTTGGCATTTAAAGCTGTTTATCATCTGGTGTCAATCTACCTTTCCATTATCTCTGTTCTAGTCAAACTGACCTATTTGTGATTCTTCACACATGATATTCCATCTCCTGTCTCTATACCTTTGCCCAGGCCATCCCCCATGCCTGGAAAATATTCTCATGTCACATCTACTTTTTAGAACGTCTAGTCACCTCCTGTAAGGTACAGTCTCTTTAAATTCCCTTTCATAAGGAGAAATTAATAATGAAATGAGGAGAAAAGATGTTTTTCTGTAAAGGAATATATTTATATTGATTTCCAAGAGATATAAGAAATTTATGATGCCTAACGCCAGTAGAAAAATCATTTTGCTTTCATATAAATTGTATAAAATATGTGTATAAAGAAACAACTTTTGGGCAGGATTTGGATGGTTTGGAGAGAACATGATCTCTGGTATAAATCTGAGGACTCAGCTCTTTTTGTTTAACCATATGGACTGATGCCTTACTTGTAGGCGAACAGGTGAATGCTAGACAGAGACATTTTATTTGTAAAAAGCGAAGTAGAAAAACACATGTGAAGGAACACAATTTCAAGAGCATCAAATAGTGTCTTATTGGAGACCAGAGCTGAGTCATGATGGGAACCTCCTCTAATTTACATATAAATCTAAAGCGGGCAAGATTAGCAAAATGGAAAATTACATAAACGTTGGGAGACCATAACATGCTTTTTAAAGGAATATCAATTTGTTAGGGGAAGTTTGGGGAGTTATGACTTTTAAAGTGAAAGGTAAACATTGAGAAGCAAAAGATTCTCATTAAACATAGAAAGCAAGACTTGTGGTGAAGACACACTTAGACTGAAAAGTAATAGTGCAGGAGCTAGGACAATTCAAAGCAGTCAGTTGAGAGAAGGCTTTTGCCAAGCATTTCCTAATCAGTTGAAGATACAACTAAAGAATCCCCATGATGGTTTCTGCACCTCCTTTAATTGAAGAATTGAAGAATGAAGTCCTTTTTTATAAGGACTCATTGCTCTTTTCTGCCACCTTTGGTTTAAGAAGGAGAAATAGAAGAGGTTTTGAAAAAGCCTTAATATTTTCAGGAGTAAAGAGATAGTCAGTTTGAAGTATTCATGTAAAGAGCTAACACTTTCCTACCTTCATTTGAAGGGTAATAGCAAATTGCAAGACTTTAATATCTGCGTTCTAGTAGAGAATAAATTTCCCAGTTGAAGAGTGAAGAAGGTCAACAGTGAGCAGACAAATTTTGTGTGGTATAGATGTTCTTGAATGAACCAGTAACACTGAAGCCTACAGTCTAGAGCTCTGAGTTGCCCTCAAAGGACATGAGTTTTCCTGCCTCATATGCTTCCATGCCAGGGTTCCATAAGTGTGTACCACTGTACCATCACTATTGCGTATATTAAAATAATAGCATGGTCTTGATTTATATATGCATTGCAATGTATTATTTGCTTTACTGTAATAGTACCTAGAATATCATTATTTCACTTGCTTTATTAAGTCAATATCAGTCCCATGCCAGATCTGTCTCAGAATGTCTAGTTACCTTCAAAGCTCAGCTTCTGAATGAAATTTTTCCTCAACTCTGCAGCAGTTTGTGCCTACCTCCCTATTTTTCTAAGTTATTTTGCATTTACTTGCATATAGTCATGCTTGAACAGTGATTGAGAGAATACTAGCTATGGGGACAGCTTTAGCAGAAGAAATGGAACTCCAAAATAGGATGTCTTATACAAGGAGCTTCAGCAAGTAGGTCAGTTTGGCTAAATGGTAACTTATATGAACAGGAATAATATATAACCAGCCTGGAAAGATAATCTGGAGACAGATTTTGAAGAGATTTAATGCTGAACCCCCGTAAAGATACTGGGTAACTACTGAAACTTCTTAAGCCAAGGATTGACATGATCAGTTCTGTGCTTTAGGAAAAGTTCCTTGGCAGATGTGTGGAGAACAGATTAGGGTAGGAGGAGGACTCATACAGGGAGACCAATTAGCAAACTGTTATAATAGTCCAAGTGACAGCTGATGAGAGTTGGGTTATCATGGTGTAAGTAGGGAACAAAGGAAAGACGTGAGAGATAAACCGAATAGAGAAAACTTGGCAACTGATTGGATATGGAATGTGCATGTGTATGGAATTGGAGATGGAATGAGAATGAAGAGTCAAAGATGATCCCTAAATTGGAACCATGGGTGACCAGGAGAATGGTGGTACCTTCCATATGAACAAGAGGATTAGTAGGAGAGGTAAAAGAGGAAAGAAAACACATTTTGTTTTAGACTTGTTGAGTTTGAGATACCTAGGCCACGTGCAGGCAGCGCTTATTAGACAATTGTAGATACAGGCCTGAACCGCAGGAGAAAGGTAATACGACAATTGAATCACTAGAGTACTCCCCAAATCTGAACCCTATGGTGACAGTTATCTGGCTAACATGATTAAAGGGTTTTTGAGAATTGAATATACTTTCATTTGCTTTGAACATTGGACTGGGCACATAAGAACCAGGTGTGTTGGTTTGGCCTTCATGTCTAGCTCTTCCTACAATTTCTACATGTCATTGGTTCTAATAGGATCACATTTATTTTAAAAACTGGTTTACTTGGTGCTCAGTCAAATTCATCAGTCCAATAGCAATCATGTTGGTTCATTTGTGGGAAAAGACATCGCATCTCTGTGGAAGCCTGGTTGACAGAAAAGGTTAAGAACACTTGTTCTAAGACAAGATACCTTGTAGAATTTTCTGTGACCTTTGGGAGTTTTGAACTTGTTGTCATCATCATCATTGCAAATGTCTAATTTTGGATCCACATTTCAGATGCTGAAGTGGTGATCAAATGGGCTGGTCTTAGGGAACAGATTTCTACCATGTGTATGCAGGTCAAGAACCATGGACCATGACTGAGAATAGTACTGAGTTAGCACATTCATTATTTGGGCATTGATTTTCCTTTTTACTGGCTTCACAGAATTACAAAAAGGAAGAGAGAATTCTCCATTTCCTTTTTGAGTTTAGGGACACAATGTCAGAAGTTCTTCGTGGATAAATAATCTGTAAACCCCCAAATTCCTCTTCCTCTTGCTCTACAGAAAGGGGCAAGACACAAGAATAAAGAATATGAGGTTGCTTAAAATGTACCTTGACCATCTAGTTTTATGTTACAGAGTTGAAGACTAAATCATATTTCAAAATTTATTTAGAGACTCCAGCCTTAGTCTCTCTGGGATATTGTTCAGTCTAAATTAAGTTCCTCTGAAGACAGCTTTGACAGGCAGGACACATTAAGGTCAAACCTCCTATAAAAATGTTGTTTTGCTCATAGTATTTAAACTGACAAGATTAGATTTGGGGTTTCATGTCCCGAGGCATACAGAATTCAGGGCCCTCCTTATGACGTCTTAGAGATTAAGCTGCAATTTGGGTCCCCTCAGTGGTTAGTAAGAGGAGGGAGGGAGATGAGTCTTGTGTTTTGGAAAGGATAGAGCCCATTAGTCACTGTCAAGGATGCTGCACAAAGTTGGATAAGACATAGTAGAGAGAGGGAGCACTCTGGGTGCTGGAGGCCAATGGCATGAATGAAAACTAAGGTGACAGTGGTGGGCAAGAATAAAGCCAGGAGTGTGTGTGTGTGTGTGTGTGTGTGTGTGTGTGTGTGTGTGTGTGTGTGTGTGTGTGAGAGAGAGAGACAGAGAGACAGAGAGACAGAGAGACAGAGAGAGACAGAGACAGAGAGACAGAGAGAGAGACAAAGAGAGACAGAGAAAGAGACAAAGACAGAGAAAGAAGAACAGAGATAGAGACAGACAGACAAAAAGAGATAATGAGAGGGAGAGAGAGAGAGAGAGAGAGAGAGAGAGAGACAGAGACAGAGAGAGACAGAGAGACAGAGAAACAGAGAGAGAGAGGTGAAATGCTAGATGGATAGAGAACTTTAAAAGATACAAGTAATAGATCAGATTGATGAGAAAAGGATAAATCTTTGTTCTTACCTATGTAACTATCCTTTCCAGTAATGCAGATTAAAACTGTTTCACCTTTTTTCTCTTATAAATTCTTGTTCATGTTTTCCTTAACTCCTCCCCAAAAGATTTTTTTCTTGCCTCCATGGATAGACTGAAATTCTGAACCTTACAGCTAAAATTTTCTTTCCTAATTTTTAAAATTGCTGTCTTTGGTTGTATCACTCTCGTTTTTTGAATATGTTTCTTTTCTTCCTCCACTACCCAGAAAGCCTTCCCTAGAGCAAAGATTAAAAAGAAAGAAAGGAAAAAAAATAGTTTGGCAAGACCAGCCTATACACTGACCATGTCAATATAACGTGCATTTTTTATCTCTTTATGAGACCTTTAAAATAGTAATAATAGCTAGCTAGTGCTTATATAGAGCTTTAAGATCTGCAAAACATTTTACATAGTTGAACCTCCCAACTTGAGATCAGTGTTATATACATGAAAAGAAACTGAGGATTAATGATTTGCCAAGGGTCGCACCACAGTAAATAGGTGATCAGGATTTGAAAGCATGTCTTCCTTACTCCACTGTGTACTACATATCCATTTTATAAATACATAACATTCATTTAAAAAAATATTCTCTTCACTTAACCTCTACTTCTTTTTCCATTAATTTTATGTGATATCTCTTGTTCTTATTTATATGGGCAGCTAGGTGGTACAGTCCATTATTGTGTTTGTCCTTCACTGCCCAGGAAGACCATGCTATCAGAGAAATAATGACATTACTTGCTCTTGACTTTGTTTTGAGTGACGGAGGGCTGTGCAGATCACCAGCCTCAATTCTCTTCCAGAGCCATCTGAAACCAGGGACCAGATATTCATCAGGATGACCCAAGATGCACTGGAAGACCTTGGCCTAAAAGCCAAGGTCTATTCAGGTACTCAGTTAGGGTGAGGTAACACCTATTCATTGAATAGGCCTGTTACTACTGATAATCACTCTGAAGCCAGGAGCGTCTAGAAGAGAGCCCTTAGGCAGTTGTCTAGGGTTGTCCAATGCATGAACTTCAGGGCGCAGTAGGTTTAAGGTTTTGGGAAAGGGAAAGAAAGGAAAAGAAATGAAAGGAAAGGAAAGAGGAAACAGGAAAAAGGAAAGGAAGGGAAAATCTAGCCAGTCAATAGTAACTGTTGCCTCTTTGAAGGGGCCACCCCCTGGCTACTTCTTAAACAGGCCTATTCAATGAATGGGTGTTACCTCACCTTAAGTGAGTACCTGAATAGACCTTGGCCTAAAGGGGCCAAGGTCCCCCAGTGCATACTGGGTCATCCTGATGAATATCTCGTCACTGGATTCAGATGGCTCTGGAGGAGAAGTGAAGCTGGTGACCTGCACAGCCCTCCCTCACTCAAAACAAAGTCAAGTGCAAGTCATGTCATCATTCCTCAGACAGCATGGTCTTCTTTGGCAAACAAAGGACGAACACAACAATCTGTGAGTATACCCAGCTGCCTGAATGGGGACCCACCTGGCTGGGTAACTCAGCTCCCCCTCTCCTGTCTGTCTCCCCCTCCCCTTCCTCCTCTTCTCCAAAGGCAGTCCATAGAACACTAGGCTTGGAGTCAGGAAAACCTGGATTCAAATCCAGCCTCAGACAATTACTAGCTGTGTACTCCTGGTCACTAATTTCAGTTTGTCTCAGTTTTCTCCTCTGTAAAATGGGGATAATAAAAGCTCCTCTCTCCCAAGGTTGTCATGAGGAACAACTGAGATAATAATTGTAAATAGTTGTCACGGTATCTGGAATATAATAAGTGCTAAATAAATATTGTTGTTTTTGTTCTTACCTTCATTTCTGAATATGTCTCTTTCCCTTCTTTACTCAGATAGGTATCCCTTGTAACAAAAAAAAAAAAAAAAGGCAGCAGAGCCCCTTAGCATATCAGCAAAGTCTGACAGTACATATAAAGTCTAAGATCTATTCTTAAAAGATCTTCTTAAGGAATAAATTGTGTTAACTGGGTTGAAGCAATTTATTTTTTCTCCTCAAACCCCTCTTAGATGCTCAGCTCAGGTGCTACTTCTTCCATGAAGCTTGTTCCCTGATCACCCCAGTTCCTCCAACTCTTTTATTAACCAACGCATAAGGTATCCTTTGAACTCCCTTACATCTTTTCCTTTCATTTAAAGCAAGAATAAATATACTAATATGGTTCACTCCTCTCAGCAGCATGTCAATTCAGTGGTCAATGAGAAAAGAATTCACATTTAGAGAAGCTACAATTAAAGTGACCTAATTGGCAGCCCATAAGACATGTGATTCTTAGTATCCTTATCCCCCTTTTTGCCACAATCACTGAAATGGTTAGGGACTACACAGGAATGAGAGATTTTTGTATTTTTTTCTTTGTTTAATGTTTTCCCATAACCAAAATAAAAATCACAACACACCGGAGACCTTCCTTTTACTGGGGCTGTATGAGTTCTTAGATACAAATATCTTCTATGCAAAAATTTTAAAATCTTTTACTAGATAATTGGAGACCACTGATACAGAATAAGCCGTGCTTATAGAATGAAATGGCCTGGCCCCACAATCTCTTTACTTAATAGCCTAGGGTCCCTCAACTTGGTGTTTATTCTGTCCATTCTGCAGTTCACCTAAAATAGTGGAAAACATGCTATCTTCTTCATTCTGTAAGACAGACTGAAGAAAGGACACCAAGAAGTCCATTGAGAGATATGGTAAGAACTCATTCTCATATAGCTGTCAAATGTTTACACCAAAACCAACCCTGTGTCTCTCACAATGGGACTACAATTGTCCTTATTGTTTTAGATGAGGAAACTGAGAATTGTCAAATTTATATGACATGCATGGGATCAGACCCAGCACAGTTATGAAGGTCATCTTTCCCAAAGAGTCCTTCTCTCTCTCTCTGTGTCTGTATACATATGTGTATATATGTATGCATGCACATACATACATGAGTTTTCAATTACCATGTATTTATTTTTTTCTTTTTTATCCAACCCTGCCCTACCCTACTTCAAATAAAAGAAATCAAAAGTCAAAGAAAATGCTTGTAACAAATATGCATAGTCAAACAAAGTAAATTTCTGTATTCATCATGTCTAAAAAATATATGTTTCTTTCTTCCTCTTGGATCCATCACCTCTCTCTTAGGAGGCGGTTAGCATAGATTATCAGTAGGTGATACAGTGGGTAGAGTGTCTAAAGTCAGGAAGACTCATCTTTGTGAATTCCAATTTGGCCTCAGATACTGTATGTGATCCTGGGTAAGTCATTTAACTCAGACTCAGGTTTTGTGGGTTTTTTGTTTTTGTTTTTGTTTTTTATCAATAAAATGAGCTGGAGAAGGAAATGGCAAACCACTCCAGTATCTTTGCCAACAAAATCCCAGTGAGATCATGAAGAGTAGGACACAACTGAACTACAATGAAAGCATGATTCTATCCTTTGGACTCATGGATGATCATGATTTTTATCAGACTTCTTAAATCATCAAAATTGTTAGTCTTTACAATGATGTTGTTAACCATGTTCTTTCCATTGCACCCAATACCATCTTGATGACACAGCTATTTGAGTTATACAAAATGTAATAATACTTGAAATTAAATAGTGGTAAAAATTTTGGAGTATGAAGAAGAAATGAGATAGAGAGAAAAAAAAACATCGCAGAAAGCATTTATTCATTAATAGAATATAAGCTGGTATTTTCCATGTTCTGTTCCTGATCCATGAGAGGTAGTGTGACATAGTGGATAAAGTCTCAAGAATACTCAGATTCAAGTCTCTCTTCTGACACATACATACTAGGTGTGTGTCTCTGGATAAAACATTTAATTTCTCAGAATCCCCAGGCAGTTCTTCAAGACTATAAGTTACAGAACTGGTACCAATCTGAAGTGCTGGGAGTGGGAGGATGGATTTGTTTGTCAGGGATTCCTATATCAATGAAATAACACATCTGGTAAAAAAAAATGTATTAAATTGATGAAACATCTGTATGGGTACAATTTGTGACCATTCGGCTCTAAGGACGACAATTGACATTTGTTGTATTTTCCTTCTTTAAAAAAAATCCACTCTGCCAGAGATAAAGCTTAGCTGCACAATTATGGAAATTAGTGTTACCATCCCATTTTCCTAGAATATAGTAGGACTAAGCTTTTAGTGGGTGTATATATAGTGGGCTATAATAGATTATGAGAGATTGTAGGGAAATCTTAATGAAGTTAAAAGCAGACCTCTAGCCTCTCAAGTCATCATTAGAGTAGCAGAAATGCTAGGATTTAATAGGGGGTTTAAGGGAGATGAGGTGGATGCACCAGAGGGATTACTACTTGCCATTGGACCCATTCATTTGTCTAGTTTGTGCTAAGATAATCTATGTTTTTCAGGTTTCTGGTTTGTTTATCAGAATGAAACATAGGAAATTCAGAGAACAAAGTAATGGTTGCCATCTGTTCTAACAATTTAATGGACTAAAGGGAAAAGAAAAGAAGAGACACAATTGATTTCTTTGGCTTGTTCTCAGTTTATTAGTATGCGAATCTAAAAAAGATGAACACTCTGGGACCTTGTAAATGCTTTTATTCTAAAGGAAAATTTCTCTAAGATTCAATGCAAATAATTCAGGCAGGACTATTTTTAATCCTTATCATCTCAAAAATGTCTCAAGGGCAAAAACCTTTCTTTTTAAAGTTTTCCTAACAATGAACACCTTCCAGCATCCTACTTTCCTGAATTAAGATTCAGATGGATTTATGAGTTTGAAAAGACGTTACTTATTTGTAATTATAGTGGGCAAGGTTTGTCCAAGTGAAGAATTAAGAAAATGTACCTCCCTAAACCTGTGCAGAGGTGAGAGACAACAGCTGTGTGTGTAATATTGCTTGTACTCTCGGACTCTGTTAATAAGTTGTCTGATTTTGCTGGTCAGCTTTTTTCTTGTCATTTTAAAATGTTTTGTTATAAAGGATAGTGCATTGGTCAGGGGAAGAAGGAAGAGAATATTTTAAAAATGAGTGTTATGAAAACAAAACGTATAAGTGTTTTTTTAAAGCATTGCTTAAACACCCTTAGCAGAGATGGGCATGCAAATGGCTTAAATGATATCAGATTCATTAGAATACTACATATGAGTGTTTGAACCCTAAAGCTCTGCTAAAGAAGTTACTGTCATAAACTAGTTTCTTCCAAGAGAAAAAAAAAAGCCTAATCCACTTCTTAAATCAGATAGATAGATAAAGCATTTTGTTAAGCTCTTAGTGGGCACTGTGCTAATCTATAGAGATACAAATACAAGAAAACAATTGTTTCTAGTGTCAGTAGTTTACATTCTAATAGGGAAAGAAAAAAAAATAAAGGGAACATGTAATATGACAGGAAGAAAGGAAGCAAACATTTAACAAGTGGCTACTATATACCAGGCACTGTGCTAAGTGCTTTTATAAATATTATCTCATTTAATTCTCACAGCAGTCCTGAGCAGCAGGTGCTATTATTATCCCCAATTTTCAGTTGAGGAAACCAGAGCAGACCAGGTTAAGTTACTTGCCTAGCAAGCTAGCCATTGTCTGTGACTAGATTTGAACAAAAGTCTTCTTGGATCCTGGCCCAGTGTTCCATACTCTGCAATACCTTCATTGTTATCTAAGGAGCATGGTTATTACCTGTTCTTGGATGTTCGAGTCTATTTAACAATAACTAAAGGTCAATTAGAGCCTAAGTACCTTAGTACATAACTACATTCCCTGCAGAAGGGACAAGAAGGAAGCAGTACATTAGTCAGGTTTTGCTATTACTTATTATTCCTTGTGATTCATGGGCCAGTTCTAGATTGATGTTTAGGGAACAATTATGAATATTCCCATCTATTTTGTTGAACAGTTACTATATTAATAAAAGTAACCTTATTTTTTTGAAGAAATACTTTTTGCATATTGATTACTAAGAAGGACACAAATAAGCTATGGGGTTTTGCAGTTTCTAAGTATTCGGTGAGCAAATTACCCTTAGAACTTGCTTATTTGGAATGTTGAACGTCTTTAACGTGGGATGGCGCATGTTAGAGGGATTAGAGACACATTAGCAAATCCCTAGACTGGAATTCAGATCTTCCTGGTACTTAGAGCCCATTGGATTATTGAAACTATTATTGCCTTTCTTGACCCTTCCCCTGCCCAACGTCAAAGCCTTTTCTTTCACCTTCTTTAGAAAGAATTGCTCTTTTGCTTTGTATATGTCAGTCTTGTTATTAAAATTTCACATTTATCAAGCATTGTGGTATATTGGTTTCCAGGGCAGTCAGAAAATGAGAGCTTGTGGCATGACTCCAACTGCTCCATCCAACATTAGACTTTCTCAAGGGGACTGTTCTACTTTGTAGTTACACTGTTAGAGACAAACCCTTTAGCCAGGTGCAGTGGAAAATTTTACTTCCTTTTAGAAGTGCTAATGTACCTCCCACTCATGTGCTAAGTGCTTTCTGTATCTGTGTGGGGAGGAGGGTTATGTGTGGCATAGTGTCTGCATACACTCCCTCTGCATGGACAGTGATTCCCCTGCCTGTCTTCTGGGATTTGCTGCCTCTGGTACATGCTGTGCATCGGGCATGCTGAGAGCTGGCATCGGAGGTTACTTATGGGCCAAGTCAATCTCTGACTAATCCATCTCCCAGTTTGCCTAATACCACAGTTTTCCATTTCTTCACCAGCTGGTACATGTCATTTACTTATTGGATGAAATCCAAAAGTTGTTCGAATGTTGACTGGGGGTAGGGTTGGATCTCTGCCTTGTTTCCACTGGACACATGACCTTGAGCTTGAAAGTATCAGTGATAAAATATAAACTAGGGCTTTGGAGATTCATTTTGGACCTAAGAAATATCTCTTGCTATTGTTTGCTCAAGACTTTTCAAAGTCCTATGTAGACTTGAACATGGCCCCAGAGTGAATGAGAACAGCCACATCACATAAGAAGAAACTCTTTTCTTCTGGATTTATGCTGAAGTAGTAGACTTGTCAACACATACTACAATGATTATTCCATTATAAATACAAGGATTCAGTTGGAGGTGATAGACCTCCATCAACTAAAGACTAGATTTAGGAGGGATTCTAAATGGCTAGCACTAGGCAGTATGGAAGTTTTCATTTGAATTAAATTAGACACTTTTCTGGGCCAAGAGTGTAACTGGAATCAATTAACTTTAACACAAGTCAAAAGAACTTAAGTAAAATGTAAAAGATTCTACAGACACATGCATACATATAAAATTCACATGTGTCTATAGGTTCAGGCATAGTTCAACCACACTGATTTTTTTTATATATATATGTTTTTAATTGTTATTTTTGTCTCCTAGGTCTCTCTTTTTATAGATGGGATTCCTTAATTCAACAAATTCTTATTAAGCATCTATTGTGTGTTAAGTAAATGCTGAGGTACTTCTCTATCCTTTGTATTAGAAAGTTGGCCAGGATGGCACTATGGAATAGAAGATAGAGGGCTGGCCTTGGAACCAGAAGAACAGGAGTTCAAATCCCACCCACATATAATGACTATATGACCCTGACAAAGATGCTTTACCTCTCAGTGCTCTAGGTAACTCTAAGCCTATTAAGATGCAGAGGAAGAAAGCTTTTTAAACGACAATTTGAGATATACTATATTTATGTATTCCTCCAATTAAGTGCATTCATAAATTTCTCTTCCCAGTGGAAAATGTGATTTCATTTAAAATTTAACTTAATTTTAAAGGTACATTTTATTTCTACTCTTTGTCTTTATTTTGGTGTTTTATCATCTTTTCAAAACAACATCCTCAAATTTTCAGTAGTATAAATTCCCTAGCCTTTATAACTTCAGTTTCTGAGCATAATTAAAGCTGTGTCAGCCAACTAGAAATTTTAGAAATCGTTATTTCCTATGTCTGTGCTACAAAATTTCTATCTAGGTTCAAAAAGACTCTCCTAGGCATTCCCAAATCATATATCCCCTACCAATGGGTAAGGGTAGCCTCTTATGACTGACCACAGTAACTGGAAAGTACTAGGGGACTATTTCAGGTAATAGTTAGTTAAATGGGGCTACCTCCATCCATGTGGGAGTGGACAGAGTCCCTCCATGCTAACCAACCTGGGCATGCCCAGGCAAATCTCCTTGCACAAATATTTGACACCAAACATGACTGGAAGACAACAAGCTGGTCCTCCCTCCTAGGGCTGATAGTGGGTTGGGATTAAATGGCTTTTATTAGAAGTCAGTGTTAAAAGTTTTTTTCCTAATTGAATTGATGAAAGTTTATTTCATTGAATTGAATAGAGGACCACAGTTTAGGAAGGAGATTGGTAAGCTGAGGAGAACTTTCTAGATTGTGAAAGATCTGGAGATGTGAGGATCTGTGGAAGAAACTAGGAACATTTAGTCTGAAGGCTTGAGGGCTAAAGGGATATGATATTTTATTCAAATAGGTTATGTGAAAAATAGAACAGACTTTCTGTGTTTACTTTCAGAAGGAAGGACCAGAAGTAACTGACAAAATAAAGAGTTGTGTTTTAGCTTGTTTTGGGGAAAACTTTAACCATTTGAACTTTCCAGAGGTGAAAGAGGCTCCCTTGGGATGTTCAATTGGATCTTCAATATCGGTATTCAAATATGCTGTTTGTTGAATCATCTTTGTATGCTTGTAATAAGTCCAGTTTGGGTATGAAGAATGATTTCTTGAATGAATTGCCATAGTCATTTTGATAGTATTTTATTTCAAATATTTTAAAATATTCATTAATGATATTAATCATTAATAATATTAATGTTAATAATATTATTAATTAATAATAATTGGTCTGTAGTTTTCCTGTGCTTTACCTAAGACTTATGTACAAGTTAATGGTTTCTGATATAAAGGACCTCAGACACTACCTAATCCAATCCATACCTGACTGAGAATCCTGACTGCAAATAAAGCTTTCTAGAATATCAAGGGAAATAATAAAGAGAGGTGGAGACAAAGAGAGGACAGCATGTCCAGACCTCAAACTGTATTAAATAACAGTAGTCATCAAATATTGTTTAAAACAGAGAAGTAAATCAATGGAACAGATTATATAAGGGAGAATCAGAAAAAAAAATAAAATTCAATAACTCAGTGTTCTGTAAACCAGGAAACATACATCATTTACCAAAGAACTCCTTCTCTGAAAAAAAACTGCTAGGAAAACCAGAAATCATTCTAGGAGAATTGAGCTTAAATCAATACCTTATTCCTTATTGTACAATATATTCTAAATGGATAAGTGAACTTAATATTAAAGTCATACTATTAATAAAATCTTTGAAGACAAACAGATCATGCTTCAGTGAAATTTCAGATGAGAACAAAGTAAAGAATTCATTATCTAAAGTAAAGAATTTCAGGTATTATGGAGAGACTGTTTAGGTCAGGTTTATAGGAAGGAGTTTGCTTAAGTCTGTTCAAAACACAGCTGGCTGTTAAATTTTCAGAGTGAACATTTTACCTGGAAAACTGGCAAATTCCATATATCAGGACTTAATTTAATACTTTGCTAATTAAGAGAGTGATAAAAATCATGGTAATGATATAATTTAATTTGAAGGTGTGTACATTGGTATGTACATTACAGGAGACCTGGCTGTAAAACATTTACCAGCATACCCCTGGTTCCAGGGATATTTATTCTGTCTGTCCCTTTTCAAATGACCATATAATTCTAATTTCATTTCAGTTGATTCAGCATTTACTCTAATTTCACTTAAATTGATCTACAACTTGCGAAAGCACTCTGAAACTATTTATCCATAGCATTGGGATGCAATATGGCTGCAAGAGTGAATGAAAAGAACACTTTCTCCAAATAGAACCTGAAGATTGGGGCTCCAATCCTAACTCTCCTACTTGTTGACCATATGACAGAGGCAGCTCTTTTACTTATTTTAGAGGGGGCAAGCCCTTTGTAAATTTAAGGCACTATGTAAAGTAGTAAAGAAAGTATTGTTATTAGCAACCCCCTTTCTCCAAAACAAACATTTCAGTGAAATATGCTAATGAAAAAATGCAAAAACATAAATGGGGAAATCAGTAGTTTTGAGCGTTTTAAAATATGATGTTCTTACCTTCAAAATTCAGGAAGAGAAATTATTTTTTTAAAATGACTTAGTACTTAACTATTAACTAACTAATTAATTTAATGATTAATATTAACTAGTTTAGTAATATTAACTAATTAATAGTGCTTAATTATTAATTAATTAATTTAATTTACTAATTAAACATAAAATTTGCAACACATAATACTGCATTTTAAATTGACTTCTGATTTTTATCTGCATACTTCTGAATAAAGTGAGGGAAGAGAGAGACTATCTGAATTTATTGAAGGCATTCATAACCAAAGGGAACGTTGGAATAGAACAGAAGTTTGATTATCAAACATACAGAAGAGAATGAAAAAAGATGATGAACAGAAACATGCTGCAAAAGGGAAAATGATCACATCAAAATTTTTGCCAGATCATCCAGAGAGCATTTATGGATGAAGCTGTAAGGCCTACAGTAAGAAGTGAAATGGATTAGGTCTGCCAGCTTTCTTATAGTTATCTTTCTTCATCCCTGATGACAGTAGAGCCATAGCATTTGGTCCTTTATAACCTTAGAACTTAATTTGCTATATTGAGAAAATGGAGATAGCACTCAAAAAAATGAAACTGAGAAAATGAACCTGACCAAATAAAAAGAGAGGAAATATGCAGTGAGGGTAGCACAGTTTCAAAACCAAGGTATCCACAATATCTCAGAGTAGAAAAATCCAAAATGAAATGTCATGGATGTCATTAATATAAAATATGATACCTGAGAAAATATCAATAGCATCTCCTCCATATGCCTACTTTTTCAATTCAACAAAAAATTTATGGAAAAAGAAGAAAAACTTATGAGAAATGTTTATGCAGTCCTCTAGAGTATTCTTAAAGGAAACATAAGCAAGGAACAGATAAGGTTGTCAATTTGATGTAATGGAAGATATTATTGGTTATATATTTGTCTAAGACTTAGCTAATAAAGTCATGCAGTAATTATGTTGTTTCCAAAAGATCATTTCATCTGGTAGAGATAAACCCGTTAGTTAAGCATCTCTTTTAGCAAGATTTCTACCAGGGATATATTAAGATTATACAAATGTAGCAAGTACACTCTGGTCCTACTTTCTCAGCACCAGGCTGTTAACGTCTTCCTTTTAGTGTTCTAGAGCATTCAAAGGGCTTAGGGTGTCACTTTCTTCTGATATTGTCTTGAGCCCCTCACATGATATGTTCCACTCATTCTAGGCGTCCAGTGACTTGCAACTCCCAAGTTCCATTTAATCATTTAATATTAGATTATTTTATGAAAAATATTGACTTCCATGATATAGCAAGAAAAAATGTCCAGACATTATCCTTCAAACACCTTGCTGGGCATAATTCCTCCTATTTCTGGGGAAGAGGGTTATTAAGTTCCTTTCTTCTTTTTTATAATTAATTTATTTTTAAGTTTTCAACATTCACTTCCATAAGTTTTAAATTTTTCTCCCTTTCCCTCCCCACAATGGCATGCAATCTTATATGGGTTCTACACATACGTTCTTATTAAATACATTTTCACATTAGTCATGTTGCACAGAACAATTAAAATGAATGGGAGAAGCCAGGAGAAAAACAAAACAAAACATAACAAAATAGAAAATAGTCTGCATCATTCTGCATTCTGACTCTATGGTTCTTTCTCTGGATGTAGGTAGCACTTTGCATTGAGTCCAGTGGCAATGTTTTAGGTCCTTGCATTGCTGTGAAGGGCTAAGTCTATTAGAAACAGTACTCCCACACTTTGGCTGTTACCATGTACATTCTCCTTTTCACTCAGCATCAGTTCATATAAGTCCAGGTTTTTCTGAAGTCCATCTGTTCCTCATTTCTTATCACACAATGGTATTCCATTTCATTCATATACCACAACTTGTTCAGCCATTCCCTAATTGATGGGCATCCCCTGGATTTCCAGTTCTTGTCCACCACAAAAAGAGCTGCTATAAATATTTTTGTATATGTGGGTCCTTTTCCCATTTTTTATGATCTCTTTGGGATACAGCCCTAGAAGCTGTATTGCTGGGGCAAAGGATATGGACAGTTTATAACCCTTTGGGCATAGTTCCAAATTGCTTACTAGAATGGTTGAATAAGCTCATAGCTCCACCAACAATGAATTAGTGTTCCAACTCTCCCACATCTTCTCCAACATTTATTATCTTCCTGTTTTGTCATGATAGGAAATCTGATAAGTGTGATGTGATACCTCAGAGTTGTTTTCATTTGCATCTCTCTAATCAAAAGTGATTTAGAGCATTTTTTTCATATGACTATAGATAGCTTTAATTTCTTCCTCTGAAAGCTCCCTGTTCATATCCTTTGAGAACTTATCAATTGGAGAATGACTTGTATTCTTGTAAATTTGACTCAGTTCTCTATATATTTTAGAAATGAAACTTTTATCACAGACACTAGTTGTAAAAATTCTTTCCCAGTTTTCTGCTTCCCTCCTAATCTTGGTTGCATTGACTTTGTGAAAAAAAACTTTTCAATTTAATGTGATCAAAATTATTCATTTCGTATTTCATAATGTTCTCTACCTCTTGTTTGCTCACAAATTTCTCCATTCTCCATAAATCTGACAAATAAAGTATTTCTTGCTTCCCTAATTGGATTGTAGTATCAACCTGTATACCCAAATTGTGTACCCATTTGGACTTTATTCTGGTGTATGGTGTCAGGCATTGGTCTATGTCCAGTTTCCACTACACTATGTTCCAGTTTTCCAAGCAGTTTTTGTCAGTAAGTTCTTATCCCAGAAGCAGGGATCCTTGGGTTTATCAAACAGTACACTGTTCTAATCATTGACTACTGTGTCTTGTGTACCTAACCTATTCCACTGATCTACCCCTCTATTTCTTAGCCAGTACAAGTGGTTTTGATAATTGCTGCTTTATGATACAATTAAAAATCTGATAGGGCTAGGACACCTTACCTACCATTCATTTTCATTAATTCCCTTGATATTCTGGACCTTTTGTAGTTCCAGATGAATTTTGATATTATTATTCCTAGCTCTAGAAAACAATTTTTTGGAAGTTTGATTAGTGTGGCATTGAATAAGTAAACTAATTTAGATAGAATTGTCATTTTTATTATATTAGATCAGCCTACCCATGAGCAAATGATGTTTTTCCAATTATTTAGATCTGGCTTTATTTATGAGAAAGTATTTTGAAACTGTGTTCATATAGTCCCTGGGTTTGTTTTGGCAGGTAGACTCCCAATTATTTTGCAGTGTCTATCATAACTTTAAATGGAATTTTTATTTTTATCTATTGCTTTTGGGCTTTGTTAGTAATATATAAAAACACAAATGATTTATGTGGATTTATTTTGTATCCTTCAGCTTTGCCAAAGTTGTTTAATATTTCAAGTAGTTTTTTAATTGAGTATATCTAAGTATATCATCATTTCAGCTGCAAAGAGTGATCACTTAGTTTCTTCTTTGCCTATTCTAATTCCTTCAATTTTTTTCTTCTCTTATTGCTAAAGCTAACATTTCTAGTACCATATTTAATAATAATGGTGATAATGGACACCTTTGTTTCACCCTTGATCTTATTGGAAGTGCATCTAGCTTATCCCCAATACATATAATGCTTGCTGATGGTTTTAGGTAGATGCTACTTATTATTTTGAGGAAGGCTCCATTTATTCCTATACTCCCAGTATTTTCAATAAGAATGGGTGTTAGATTTTTCTGCATCCATTGAGATATTGGGAGAAGGGAATGGGGACTTAAAATGAGACAGGAGCCAACATAGAGAAAGTAAATCAAATGAGTTTTATTGCAGGGAGATAAAATATAAGGGGGATGTCAGGAAGGGTGAAAAGAGATCAGGTCTTCTGGGATACCTTTGGAGTGATGCATCAAAAACTGCTAAGTCTTGATAAGTACTATAAGATTCTTATCTGGGTCAAGCAGGCCCAAATATTGGGAGAAGGGAATAGGGAACCTTGGCTTGGTGTGTGAGTCATGGTAAAGGAACTAATTCTGAATAATTTCCAGGGGATGATCTGAGGAATTTGTGAGTTAGCTGACATTCAAACTCCACGCTAACATGAAAAGGGGCTTTTGGGCAATTATTATAGGCCTTGCTTTGGCCAGATTGACTTGGAAGATTTGCACTCCTTTGGCTTCTTTGTTTAATGTTTCAGGGAGGCTTCTAAGGTTTTTACAGTAGGCTAACCAGAACTAGGTAAGGAATGTCCACTTGTGTGCCTATCTCACTAAGATATTTATATCTCCTATCATCATAATTTTTACAGAAGCAGTTCACCATTTTAGTGTGCTGAAGGGGTCTACACATGTTCTAGATCTCCATTATTCAAGTTTCCTTGATAGATTCAATAGCAGAGATAATTGCTCAACAATTTTCTGATTACTAATATCAAGTAATGCATAGAACAGAAAGAGAATTATGGATATTCCACAAAGTTCCATCCTTGGCTCTCTTCCTTCTCTCTCTCTCTCTCTCTCTCTCTCTCTCTCTCTCTCTCTCTCTCTCTCTCTCTCTCTCTCTCTCCTCAGTAATACAATTATCCAAGATAATTCCAAAAGACTCATGATGATAAAGCGCTAACCATATCCAGAGTCCGAATGCAGATCTAAGCATACTGTTTTCTTTCTCCTTTTTTCTTTGTTGTAGTTTTTCCTCGAGTCCTCTTTCATAACATGATTAATGTGGAAAGGTGTTTGATATAATTGTACATGCATGTCTATATCAGATTGCAAGGGAAGGGGAGGAAGAGAGAAAAAAATCTGAAACTGAAAATCTTGTAAAAGTTAATATTGAAAATGAAAAAAAATATTCAGAAAGAAAAAAATTCTCCTCTCAGATGCCATCTTCTCTGTGTGACTCTTCAGTCAATCATCATTTCCCTCATGAATCTCACATATCTCTAGACTTTACATCTTGCTATGATACTTATTTTGTGTTATAGCTATGTGTATGTGCCACATCTATCTCCCTACTAACTGCAGGCTCTGTGATGACTGAGGCCATTCCTTATGTGAACTTTGTAGCTTTCCCAATATATACTCCATGTATACTCTGTATACACTGTAGGTTCTGTAAACCATGTATATAGTGTATACTCTCTACCCATCTGTTACTTAATAAGTATATATTTGATTTGAATTCATCAAAGTCATTATCTTAAAGCATCATTTTTCCTTAATGTGCTTAAGGAACTTACTCTATCAATGCTGACCAATACTTTCCTTCAACTTAGAGTTTTATAGAGTTACCTGAATGACTGAGAAATCAACTGAGCTTGTCCAGAGTCACACAGCCAGGATATATCATAGTCAGGACTTAAGCTTAGATCTTCCTGACTAAAGCCAGTTCTCTATCCACTACACCATGTTACTGCTCCCTAAAGTGTCTCTACTGTAGTAAATTCAATGAAATTCAACACATGGCCATTAAGTAGTTAGGTGGCATAGCAGATGTGGTTGCTGTTGTTGTTTTTCATCCTGCATTGTCAAAGAGGACCAATGACACCAGGAGAGTGATGTTTTGCCTTGCTAGTGAGTCAGAGCTGTGCAGGTGAGTCAGAGCTGTGCAAAGTCATCAGCTTCATTTTCTCCTCCAGAGTCATCTGGATCCAGTGGCAAGATATAGGTCAGGATGACTGGTGATGGCCCTGCTTGCAGTGGGAGACCCTGGCCTTTTTAAACTAAGGTCTTTCCCAGATCTCAGTTTGTCTGAGGGAATACCTTATCTGTAGTTAAGGGCCAGGTAAGAAATGAGGCAAAAGGTGGCCTAGTTTGACTTCACAAAAGAATCAATTAGGAAGGACTGAGAGAAGACTCTTCGAGTTTCTGGCCAGAACAGAAACAATTGCTATTTACACTCTCTCTGATCTGTCAAAACTTAAATAATGAGCAAGTGAGACTTGAGTTGGGATCTATTGTTGGCCACTCAGTGAAAGCCAGAGTGATTTGAGTTTAAAGGCTTAGGATACAATCAAAGAACAATGATGATGAAAGGTTGTCTGATGAACTGTGATTCTTTGTGGTCCTATTCCTTGAATGCAAGGAAGCTTATAATGTTACCTATTGAAAGGAAAGTTGAAAACTAAGATAAAATGCTACTGATCCCTTTTATCAATTAATAATTTATGAGAAGAGCTTTGTGGGAAAAATTAGGATATTTAAGTACAAATTTACTCTCCTGAAGTAAAGCTCCATTTGAATCTCAATGGGCTTTATCAAAGCCTGCATTTCCAGAGCTATGTTTCAAGAAATTATGAATGAAAACTATGAGACAAAAGAGTTAATTCTCCTAGTTTAAAAAAATGATAGAATAAACAAAGAAATACTGAAGAAAAAAAATCCTCACTTGGACAGATGTAGAAGAGGAAAAGGATGGGGGAAGAGGAAGAGGAGGAAGAAAAGGAGGAGGAGAAGAAAGGAGTACATAATAGCATTGCCCATCTAGAAATGGCCATTTGGGTCACCAAGAGGCAACTACATACTCACAGGTTGTTCATCTTTCATTTTCAAAGAACACAATGACATCAAGAGGAAATGTTTTGACTTGCAAGTGAATTGGATTTAAGTGAGGCAGGTCATTATGCAAAGTTATTAGCATTACTCTTTCCTCCAAAGAGGTAGAGCAGGCTTAGTGCAGGACTAAGAGTCAGTTAGACAAGGGGCAAATCCTGTGTTAGATACTTCCTGGCAACATGTCCCTGGGGAAATCACTTAAACTCTGACCCTCAGTTTCCTATATATAACATAGAGATCATAATAGTATTTAGCTCAAAGTACTGCTGTGAAGATCAAATGTTAGATGGTATGATGATGATGATGATGAAGGTGATGATACCATTTGCAAAACATAGAGAATATAATGTCAATAAATTAATTCCTGCCTTCAAGAGCTTATATATTTGTAGATGTGGGGTTGGAAAGGTGATAAAATGTAAACAGTTAAGTAAATCTAAGCATAAATATATAAAATTAATTACATATTCAGATACTGTAGCTAAAATAATGGGTTTCCAACATGGTTGACTTGTTTGTCATCATTCAAATGCTGCTATACTAAAACCCTCTTGGTTGATCATAAACATGGCAGTCATGAGATTTCTTCCAGCCAAAAGAATGAAGCAAACTCATCCTGCCTTTTGATTATTCTGCCAGCAGTCAACAAAGGATATATCAAAGAACAATGATGATGAAAGGATGACTGATGAACTGTGATTCTTTATGGTCTTGTTCCTTGAATGGAAACTTACAATGCTACCTATTGAAAGGAGGGTTGAAAACCAAGGTGAAATGCTCCTGATCCCTTTTATCAATTAATAATTTATGAGAAGTACTAACCTCTACAGCTATGTGGGAAAAATTAGGATATTTAAGTACAAGCTTACTCTCCTGAAATAAAGCTTTAAAATTCTGAGTGAAAAAGACATCTGGCATCACCCAAATTCTAGGACATAGCTAACTCTGCAGAAACTGATCAGAGAAAAATGCTACATATAGCCTTAACTGGCCTCCAAACTAACACCTTTATTTCCTACCTCTTCCTTTAAAAAAAATCAAGTGAATATTTCACTTACTTTGAAAAAATATATTAAGATATAACTTTAAAAATGATGACCTTTCTATGAAATTGAAAAACAAAACTTTTTATTAATATTTTCTAAGATTTTGAGTGAGGAATCAATGTCAGGAATAGGTTAGTAGCAGGATCATGAAAGATCAAGGTGTCCTGTTTTCCCAAACCTCATAATAAAAAACCTTCTGTTCAAATCTAGTTCTCAAGAACCTGAGTTAGAGAAAATGAATGCAATTGTGCTTGTTTGTCCCTATAATCTTTTTTAGCTTATGCTTTAGCTAGTTAATAAGAAGATAACTTTTTTTGAGATTGCTAGTCTACATAATACTCAGAAAGCAGATCATGAAAGAGTTTACAGATATCCTAGTCTATGTCTTGAAACTTTGTTTTTAGGCAAAGAGTAAAACAAGACATCTATAGCTGAATTTTACCATGAACACTCAACATTTGAATATTTTTTGGATAAAACTTCTATTACAAATCATTTTAAGCTGATTACAATTTTTATAATTTTATTTTTCATTTCATTTTATTTTCTATCCCTTTCATCTCCATGACCTTCCACTGAAAAAGCAAAAGAGAAAAAGAAAATGATGAAAGACAGTGCGGTATAAGGGATAGGAGATTGACTTTGGACTTTTGAAAACCTAGGTTCAAGTTCTGCTTTTGATACATTCTAGTTGTGTGACCATTAGCAAGTTACTTGACCCTCTGGGACAACTCCAAGACTATCAAATATAGAGGGGTCATTATTAATGTGCATCATAGGAGGGAGTTTCTACCTGGAAGTTCCCCACGTCAATGAAAGAAATCACAAATGCAAACTGATTTTAAAAAAATGAAATGAAATTTTTGGATTGTGCATAAGAATTTTAATATTTATTTTAATTATATTCAATTAAAATATTATATCATCATTAAATAGTATAATTAGTCAATACTTTGAGTGATATTGTGCCTGCATTTTCCCTCTCTCATTCTGTGTCCCCACACCACTCCCTTGCCAAGAAACTGAAAAAGAAATAGAAAGTTCTATGACTGTAGGATGTTTGTTAAAATATGGATAAGAATCAAACAAGATAAGAAATTATAAAATGATTGCAATTAGCATCATTATAGGGAGGACCTATACTATTGAAATCGTATGCCAATGTCTTTTAAAAGCTCTTTAAGAATATACTGTACTTGGATATTCAGTAAAATAATCTAGAACACATTTAATGATTCACTTTCAAGCAGTTTTGGCAGTATACATATTATTACACTAATAAAGTATATATTATACCAGAAAAGTCAAGTAGGTATGAAACTTTAAAACAGGATGCATCCAATTCCCACTTAGTTGCTGTTGATGATTTCTTTAATTGAAGACATTTTGAAAATGGATGAGTAATTATAGTCTTATGTGCTAAGAATTGGAAAGTTCCTTGATGGTCATCTACCCTAAGCTAGCCAGTACTGAATCCCTTTACAACATCCCCAAACAGTAATGTGCTAACTGCTGCTTGGTTGCCTGTGGTAATGTGGTGCACAATGTCTTTTGTGATGCTGATTCAGCTTTGGGTTAGTTTTAATTGTAATGTAAGTTCTCCCTATACTAAGTCTAAATCTACCTCCCTGTAACTTCTATCACTTATTCTCATTTCTGCCATCCGGAGTCACACATAATATTTTCAATCTTTCTTTTATATGAGAGGCGTTCAAATGTTTCATTGAAATATGAAATATTAGATTTATCCTAGAGATCATATTTCCAACCTACTCATTCTGCAGATAAAGGAACCAAAGATCTGAGAGGCATCATTGGGTCATAAGAATTTAGAACTAAAAAGGTAGAATTCTGTCTTATTGTTGTATACATGAGGGAACTGATAACCAAAAAGGGAGATTACTTGTCCAGCACCACATACATTACATCATGGCACATACAGCATGTAGAAAGTTCAAAAAAATTCAAAAATTCCAATCTTCTCACTCCAAATAGAATCCTAAATCTTATTGCCTCTTAGCTAAGGGAATAGTCTAATAAAATGGACAGAACTGGGACTTGAATGCAATCCATAGCTTTTTGTTATTTTTGTTTTGTAATGTATCATTATTGCTTTCCCCTAAGTCCCCTCTACTCTAAAATAATCACTCTTATACCTAACATGACAGTACTGCAATACTGTCTACTTTCTCATGAACTTGCTCTAGCTTATGAACATACCACTTAAAGTATTATCTGATGAAAGAAGGCATTGTGGGATGATCACCTCCTTTAGGCTGGATACGTTACTAGGAATGCAGCCCAAGAGCACAGTGGCTTTATCAAGTATGACATCTACTGTTGTTTCATATCAATCAACATCTAAGCAGCCTCCTTGAAGTTGTGTTCTGAAGAGTTTGTGTGTATTTGCCATGACTTTATGAGCCAAGAGAGATGAAGAAAAGTACCATGTAAAAAACAGCATACAGTAGATCTTTGGTCAATGCATGCTGACTTAAATCTGAATGAAATCATGTTGTATATCAATACACCTTTCATATAGTTTGTCCATTTTCATCTCTGCTGAAAGGAGATGGCATGTATTCCCAAATCAGCAGCATGATCAGAGCTAAATCTTAAAAAGAAAAAATGAGACTTGAAGAGGTACATATGAAAAGGGAGTGAATTCCAGATAATAGCCTGTGCTATTACCAGGGAATAGCCAGTGCCAAGGCAATAAAGAAAGGAAATGGAGCGCTGTACATGAGAAGCAGTGAGGCCATAGTAATATCTTTGAAAGAGAGTCATCTAGGACTAGAAAACAAGGTTAGGGTCGGGCTCTGGAGGACTTTTAATGACAACTAGAGAAGTTTATATTTGATCCTGGAGGTAATACAGAATCAATGAAATTTATTGAATGGGGAATGATTAGATATGAGATCTTGGAAAATTACTTTGACAATTTTTTGGAGGATAGTTTGGGAAATATGTCATTAGATACATATTTCTGTTTTCATTCACATCTTGTCTTACAATACTATGAGAGATAAACTTATGAACTTCTTCATACACAAGTTTAATGATATTCCCCAACATCTGGTATAGTGTATAGCACATAGTAGACAAAATGTAGTTATTGCATACCTTCACTGGGCCAAATGACTCAGAAGGAAGACCTCCCTTCTTGGTAGAGGTGGGAGACTATTGGTACAGAATTCTGCATGGACTGCAAGCCATGATTGGTATGTTGGTTTTTTTGAATAAATACTAGTATTACTTACACTAATATTGATGAGAAATAAGTAAGGGACAGCTTTATTTGCAGTTATGGATAAAATACTTAATATCACTGATTAAAAAGTAATTTTGTGCCCAACAGATTTTTTTTTTTTTTGGTCTTGGTATGTTACAGTTGAGATCTCTAACCCTTAAGAGAATGAACATTTTACTTCATCTTGTGAATTAAAGCTGACAGAAAAAAAAAAGAAAAGGATCCATTAGATACAGCTGAAAGACAAATACTAGAGCAGAAAAGGCAGCAGCAATTTTTAAAAAAAGAAGTGGAGAGGTGTTGATACATACAGAGAAGTGTGTGTATTTTTTTTCTAATAAGTGAAAAAACATTCTTGAGTGATATATGACCACACAGATGGGGAAAGAGATGACTCCAGAACTTCACCCATAAAATTAGCATTAACCTACTGTGCGACTTCTTGTTCCTTTCTTAATATTTCTACTTTTAAGTGATAAAAGCATAGAATATGGTAAGGAAAAATAAAATTTTTCTTCCAGGGACTTCTAAACACCAGACAGAATTCTATTGCAAGAAGGTTAAAGGAGTTAAAGCCTATGGTAGGAATAAACAAACTATTGTAAATGATTTTGTCCTCTGGTAAAGTTGCTAAAACACAGAAACACACTAGGAGCTGTGAACATGCTGAGAAGGTTTTTGATGGTAAGTCAAAAAGATTCTCAGAGTGTTTGAAGGGAACTATTTCTCCATAAGACTGGGGATAGGACCAAGGTTATATAGTAAACAATGGCAATTAGTGAGAAAGGCATCAAATTGACACTGGGTGTTTGCATATCTTTAAATCTTGCTCTAATTGGATATCCTATTAAAGGATAATGTTTATGCTAATACTGATTGATAGTTATGCTTAGCTGTTTTAATAGGGTTCTATTTTTGTTTTAAAAGAAAACACAAGTTGAGTGGAAAAGTATGCTAAATTCAGTTTAGGTTATTAGATATACCTATAGGCAAATTAACAATCTCAGAATCACTGTTTTATCGGCAATATTTGAAGCATCTATTGTTACATCAGAATTGCAGATATGGTAAATGAAATACAATTATCTTAAAGTTAACCTCATGAACCCAAAGCTAAAAAGTGACAGTAAAGCCACAAGGGCAAATTGAATGGATGTTGTGTCAGTCTTTATCATCAGAGTCATGAAGCAACCTATGTCATTGAGCCCTAAGAAGTATCTGGTCAAGGGTTCGTTTTATCCTTAAACCAAAAGTTACTCTTCACAGGGGTACAGGCTAGAAAGGTCTACTGATCACCCATTCATTCTTTTGAGATAAAAAAAAAATCAAACTGTATTTGTTTTTTAGTCAGCTCACTAGGAAAATATACCATGGCCTTGAAACACTGAGAAGAAGGCTGTATTAATTACATTCAGTAAGAAGCTGGTTTAAAAGGAATAGAATTCTTTCCAACTTAATGCTATAGGCTAACATGTTGCTCCAAAAACTTTTAGCAACTATGGTGACTGAGTAATGGGTGACAAAAACCCCTATATTTTGCGAGAGCAAAAGTTCTCCCTTGTAACCTACCTACCCCCTATAGAAGTTTAAGTAGCACTCTTACCTTTTGCTGTTGTCAGAGGGTCCTTTCAACAAATCTTTTTGGTAAAGAGGGCAAGTCAGCAGTGCCAGGGTCAGGTATTATGTCCTTTCCACTTTGGGGAAAACTAACTTTCCCCCAAACCAGTCATCTATCTTAAGCAGGAGACTGACGGTCTTTCTACAGGCAAGAGAGACTTTCTTCGACTCTAATTCTGTTGCATGTCAATTTCAAAAAGTACATTATTTGAAAAATTGCCCTTGTTGTAACTTCCTGCCTCTCAATAGGAGAGAGAGGGAAAAAAAAAAAAAGATAACTTGAGTAGCAGTCCTAGAAAAGCCAATACGAATGAATCATTTTCTACTTCCTGATGGGAGATTTTCCTTTTATGTTCTTGCTTACTGTCCAAGTTGAAAACTCACAGGAGCATTGTCCTTGTCAAAGAGAAGATCATTAGGAAGTTGCCTTGAGTTCCAAAACAAATAATTCTCTTTTTCCACTCTATACCCCAAGTTCTCATGCCAGAGAGAAAGGCTCAACTATTTTTTTTTCCAATTAGTGGGGAACTACTAGTATCCATAAACCAAGGAGTTGTTCTGGTTTCCAGGAATTTTATACTCTGAACTACCTGAGAGCCAATAAGGCCTTTAACAAGGCCAACTGACAGGAGGAGTGGTAGTTCTCCATGCTACCACTAAATTGTATCTGTTCACCAGTTTCTTCTGTCCTTCTACCTATGGGCTAAAATGTATTGGAACCAACAGAGTCCAGAGGCCAATTAAAAATTTCTATATGGGTATCCTTAAAGTTGCTATCAGTCTCAATTTCTTCATTCTTAAACTTTCACTGAAAGGTACACATTTCTCTGCATTTAAAAAAGTACACCCATTCCTCCACCTCTGATGACCTTGAACTATGGACTATATTCTGTTTTGCAATAGATAACAGGGAATCCCCAGTCTTTTTGGACATGGTGGGAATATATGTGTTCATCTACACATTTGGTCATGCAGAACTCTAGCTGTTCAACTGTTGTTCTTTGCTTCTAACATCCATCAAATCTCTGGCTTTGTCATCACATTTCATGGTTCATAGAGCCAGGTTGTTCTGGAACTTCTCTAGTTTCCTGGCTACAAGGGCCCTGGGACTGGGCCAAGGGTGCATAACAGGGCACAGTTTACTGATGGATCTGCTTTGTGGAGGCCTGGATACCCTCACAGCAAGCTGATACTATATCAGAACATGGCGCCCTGTATCTTCTGGATGTTCTCCTGCTCCGACCCCTTCACCATGTTGTCCACTACTTCTTGAACCCTGCCTCTGAGTTTCAGGCCAATCTGGGCTCTTCATGGCCTGGCTCTTTTCTATCCTTTCCAGTTTTATTTCACATTATTCTTATTCATGGATTCAATCCAGTCACATTGGTTCCTGAAATGGATATTCTGTCTTCATCCTCTGGTGCTTCTGGGGTGTTTTTCCTTCTCAATTCTGCTCTTTAGAATCCTGAGCAAGCTTTCCTACAGTGTCTTCTCTGCTGCCATTTCCTACTCAGGGCCTAATCTGATACTGACCCAGGTGTCAGTGCTTTCTTCCCAAATTAGATTGAATTTTTACTCCTCTGTGTACGTCTTGTGTCTGTTCTTTCCCAATTAGTAAGTTAATCTCTTTGAAGGCAGGGATTATCCTATTTTTATTTTCTTAGAGCTTAACATGATACTTTTCATGTATGAGTTTAATAATTGTTAAATCAAATCAAACTTTTAAAAAACACACAATTCTTGATAGAGAGATAAAGATCATACAGCTGCTGAGGTATAGTGGATAGAGCTCTGGGCTTAGTTGCAGGATATGGGTGAATCATTTCCCTTCTCGGTACTCTTCTAAGTTGTGGAGCAGCTCTTGAACTACATGGTAGAGAAAACTTTCTAGTCAGAAGTTCTAAGTCCTTATTCCTATTTATCTATATATTTCTGCATCTATACCTATTTCTGCAACAGCATCTGCATCTACACTTATATCTACATCTATTTCTACATCATCTATATCTCTCTCTATGCCTATGTCTTATATCTCTAGGTAGCTTAAAAAATGCATTAAGATTTTTGGGACATCCTGTGTGTGTGAGACAGACACATGCAGGTGTATGTGTGTGTCCACATATATATACATATATATACGTAATACTCATATATATGCATATGTATTTGTGTGCATGAAAATTTCATATATCTATGTATAGAAAATTCATGATTTCATCAGCTACATATTGGTATGCCTCTACACATTTTCATCTCTACCTTGTAGGGTTGTTGTGAGGATCCAATGAGATAACACTTATGAAGTGCTTAGCACAATGCCATATACTATTTAAAAGCTTATTCTTTTCATTTTTCTTCTAGAAAGCATGCATATAAATATATAAACAAACTCTTTTCTTTCTCTCTTATATATGAAAACATATGTACATATATGCATATATGTTTGGATATTAAAATACATTTGTATCACTTATATACCTTTTGTAAATATAACAATAAGATAAAAAAAACATTACTCAATTGATTAAATACTCAGAAGAAGTGGTCAGTTTTCAAAGAAATAAATTCAAGCTATCAATAGCCAAATTAAAAAAATGCTCCAAATAACTTATCATTAGAGAAATGTACATGAAAAGAATTCTGAGGGTTAATCTCATACCCATCAGGTTGATAAAGTTGACATAAAAGAACAATGAAACTTGATGGAGGGGCTGCAGTAAAATAGGCACACCAATTCATTGTTGGCACAACTATGAAATAGTATAGCTATTCAGTAAAGCAATCTAGAGCTCTGTCCCTGAAGTTATTAAACTGTGTATGATAGATCTATACCCTAAAGAAATCAAAGGATGAAGAAAAGACCCATATGTACAAAAATAGTTAAAACATTTATGTGTGTGTGTGTGTGTGTGTGTGTGTGTGTGTGTGTGGTACAAAGAACTGGAAACTGATGCCTTTGGTAAATGGCAAACAAGTTAAGTATATGAATATAATGGAATATAAATGTCCTATAAAATATTTAATGAATAAGAAACTTGGGAAAACTTGTATGAACTGATACACAGTGAAATGAAAAGAACAAGGAGAACAATTTATAAAATAACAATAACATTATAACAAACTTAAGAATTCTCACCAACACAATGAGCAAATATAATTCCAGATAGCCCATGATGAAAAGCTAACCATCTATTGATACTGAGGTCATGAATTAATGGTACAAATTGTAACGTACATTTTTTGGGACATGGACTGTGAGGGAATTTGTTTTGCTTAAACATGTATATTTGTTGCAAGAGTTTTCTTTTTTCTTTTCATATTTTCTTTTTTTTCCTTTGGTGAGATGGGAGAAAGAGATTAGAGGGAAAGAAAAAAATTGTTAATTGAAAAAGTAAAATTAAAATCTAAAAAAAATCACTGCTTGTTGTAAAATAAAATTTTCATTTTACAATAATAATCTTAACTATTTAAGAATAAAACAAGAATGACTAAAAACTGAATAATTCTGCTCATTCTAATCAGAGGAACCTGCCAACTTTCAGAATTGATCATTCTTTGCGCAATATTCATTCTTTCTTTTTGAACCTGGAGGGAGACATGTACATCAGAGCCTATTTTTCATTCCCCATGCCCACTCATCACAGAGTAATTTTGTGCATATGTGTAGACAGTGGTGGGCTGGTTCCACACAACTGATTTTAGTAAATATCATTTAAGTGGAGTGAAAAGTTTACTCTTGTTTTTGTTATTATTGTCCTATTTATGATGCAGAATAAAACTTTAATTTTGAAAGTTGGAGAGTAATATGAGAAATAATTAAAATGACTTATAACTTCTATATATGTAGGCTAACCTTCCTTGGGAGCAACTCTTCTGTGATAAGAAGAATATTCTAAATTTCACACTTCAAGAATCTAATATAATCAAAAAACATTAGACAGGGAAAGGGAAGGAAATGAACATTTACATACTATGTGCCAGGCATTGGGCTAAAGGCTTAAATGGTATCCTATTTTGTCCTCACAACGATCCTGTGAGATAGATGTTGTTATTATCCCCATTTTACAGTTGAAAAAAACTGAGGAAAACAAGTATTAAGTGACTTGCCCAGGATCACACAGTAAGTATCTGAGCAGGATTTGAACTTTAAGTATTCCTGACTCTAGACTCAGCACTATCCATAGTACATACCACCTTGCTGCCTTGGTAATAAGAAATGGATTACGTAAATAATAGTCTAATAGTTTTTTGAACTGATATAAAAAAGCATAAGAGGTGGCATGGTTTCATAGCCTTAGAATCAGTGAAACTTGGATGTGACATTTAAAAAAAAAAATTTGTCTAATCAGTCATCTTGGAGGCTGTCACAGTCATTTGAGGGCACACCTCAGTCAGAGGTTTTCCTTGTGTTTTCCCAGGAAGATGCTGAGGCTTATGTTCTACTTTTGCCCTACTTCCACCCTTCATCCTCAAAGAAAAAGGCCCACGCCCTGTTAATTCATTTGGTTGATTGGAGAACTCTTCAGATTGATCAGGACTCACCTGATCAACCTCCCCTCCCAATTATATATCATTTTCCTGAACCTGAACTCTCTCACTTTCCTGGTACCCTAACCATGCTTGCAATATTTAAGAAACAGATTTTTTTGGTTGAAAAAATTAGAAGACATTAAACAATTGCATCTAAACTGTGTGGTGAGCCAGCCAGTCAGAAAGGAGTAGGTATTTATTGATTATCATATGTACAGGAGTGATAGAACTTTAAAAAAAAGAATCTTGGACAGCTGCTTTTTTTTAGTGACCCAATTTATGAACCTGGAAGACATTCTAGAAAAGGATTACAAATGACCTGGGGATTACATATGAAGCAAAATTGATTAAAATTGTGGAGGAGGAAACTCTAGAGCACTGTATTTTTTGTTATTATTATTGTGCTTAAAGAGGGTGAAGAAATTCAGAAATGTCCAGAATTATATCAATCATGTAAACACCACGAAGAATATATTTATTTTGCCAGCCACACAGGGCAAGATTTTTAATTCTATCTTAAAATTTCAAGAAAGAGCATCACCTTTCTAGACTTAAAAATGGAACAATTTTTAAAGTTAGAAAGTAGTTCCATTTCTTGTAACATTTACCTGAAACTAGAAAAACATCAGAATTGCTGACCTTCATTTCCATCAAAGCAGAACAAGAGGCCTTTATTTGAATGGCAACAAACATCTTTCAAGCCTAAACATGATTAAACATCAAGACTAAGGGAAGCTGTAGAATTCTCTTGCCTAGAGAATTTAAACTACTTACTAATTATTTTTCTGAATGACTTAGACAGTCTGTGAGTTGGAGGCCTTGGACTGGATCAAATGACTTTTAGAATTTCAGAGGTCCTCTTTGAGATCTCTGAGCTTTAGTCAACACTTTACCCTAAAATAAGGTTTCCTTGATTAGGCAAGATCTTATCAAACCTTGCTCTGGAACTGGTGCTTTTTACAAATTAAAACCCTAAGTGTACACTAAAATCAGTTAATTATGAATTTACATACGCTTTATGCTTATTTCTCTGCATACAATTTGAATGTAAGCTCTTTGAATGTAAGCAACAGTTGTTTCTCTTTAGTTCTAGCATCTAGCTTATTAAATGAGTTCTTCATGAAGTCAACCACTCGATTACTTATGCTAATAAAAGAGAGCAGTAGTGCTAATAATACAAAAAAATTTCCCAAATCTCACCAATGTGTTGCCAAATTGCTTTGTGGGGGTGTTATAAGACTTGGGGAAATTCACTGTTGTAATTGGTATTGCTAACAAAAAGAACCCAAGAGCCTGGAGTGATATGCTCTGTCCTTCTCCATCAGACTTCTGGGAGAAGTTGGTCTGTAAAGAACTTTTCTCCAGCACTTCAGTTCATTATCCTCCTACCCAGAGCAAAGGCAAAAAATTACTTAAAATCTAAATTTGTCTCAAATGTAGAATCACTTGAAAGGTAAAGAGAATGTAAGGCTACTCAGTGTACCATATTAATCAAGTATAAGGCGGTCATTTATGTCCTCCATATGAAAGAAATGATAAACAGAAAAGACTCTCAAAAATATGTTTTCAGATATATTTATGAGAGGACTCAGTAACTTACAGTGACAGTTATATTCTCCCAGGAAGTTTCAACTTAATTCCATCCAAAAAATCAAGCATTTTTCAGAATTGTTTAATTGACATTTTATATTTTACTCAGTTTTCCACTGTCCAATCTGAAATCCCAACCAGGCACTAGATTTTTGCTTCAGTAGCCAAGCTCTCACGTATAGAAACTCCTCCCTGCTGCAAATTTGCTTTGAACAAATTGAACAAACCCAGGATTTCCAGATTTCTAAAGCTCACAAGGTTGCCTTCATGGTTAGAACAATAAGATTACTTCCTCAATCCAAAGATTTCAAGTCCTTTGGCTCCGAACTAATGCACTTGATTAATGGAGAATAGTCAGGCAGATAGGGCAGCAACCCCCATTATACTTTACAATTTTAATAAAATACTCCCCCCACAGTTACAGAAAACAGCCAATCTACACTTTCTTATCCTATATACTTCTTAAATCCACTTCCTGCAAAAGCATCCAAAGAAGGTCTATCCAGTACTATGAAACCGGACCCGCCCCCCCCCCCCCCCCCATCAGTCTTTTAATGCTTTGTGGATAGCATTTCTCCACTGGAGCTGTCCATTTGTTATCCCTCATTATTGCTGCTTGAGTTGCCCTTCTCCTTTTCTGATCGTATATGACCTTGATAATGTCTCTTATGCAATTTTTGGCATATACTTGCTATTGGAATCTATTTGCTCCCCATCATAGCTTCTTAGATTGCCCACAATTTTTATTTATGCATGTTATATAGGCAATTATTATTTGTACATTTTACACAATACACACACCTTTGTTTTTTTTATTTCAGCTAACATTAAGATGTTTTAATTCTCACCTAAAATGATCTTCCACCTTCTCTACCTGTGCAAATTATCTCCTTTCTTAAAGTGTCAGGACCAATTCCACTTCTTTCACAAATTTCTTCCAATCATCCCAACGTGAAATTATTTCTCTTTCTTCAGAGTAGCTGTAGTGATTAGTGTCGGTGCAATTAACCTAGTCATTAATCATGTACTCCCTTGTGACATTTGCTCTATTGTTGCCTTGAACAGTTAATTCTTTAGCTAAATTTTTAGTTGTTCTTTTTATTTTTAAAGTGTTTTCTCCCCAACTAGACTATAAGTTCCTTGAAGACCAGGAATCTCATTCTTTTCTTTATCCCTGCTGGAACTTATCGTAGTCCCTTGCACATTGAAGATAATAAATATTTGTTGTTTTGATTTAATTTATTTTAATGGGAGATGTGTTTAGATCTTAGCAAAATTATCAGATATGTATTTTAATATCCTGTTAACATTATCCTGGAGCAGCATTCCTCCCCAAGCCAGGTGTCCTCATTCACTAACCAAAGTATTTATTAAGCACATGTTATATGTATGATTCTGTACTGCATGGTAGAGATGCAAGGATTAAAGTCTCCAAATTCTAAGTGCTTGAATTCTACCGGGGCATCCAGTACATGTTTACAGATAAGTAAATACAAATTTTAAATGAAATGACAGTTTCAAGAAGGTAAAAACGTTTGAGTAGGCTGAGTCCTAAACATTTTTGACCCCTTTTGGCACCCTTTGGACCCTTCTTCAGAATTATGTTTGTTGTCTATATTCATAATTGAAGAAAATGCTTAATTTAAGTTAGATGTTAGGTTAAAAAATGTGTGTATGTGTGTGAATACATACATATGTGTATATATACATGTTATACACACATACATATATTTATGTACTTACATATTTTCTTCCTCATTCAAGGTCATGGATTTCCTGAAATCTATTCATGATCACTCCAAAGAAGAGGAATCAGGAAAGACCTCATAGAGTATGACCTACATTTCAAAGAAAGCAATGACAATTATTTGGGGTATGCGATGCTATATAAGAGGAACAGCCAGGAGGCCAGTTTGAGTGTAACCAAGAATATGTGACTGCCAATAATTTTGGTTAAGTCTGGAAAGGTAGGTGGGAGCTAGATTTTGGAGAGTTTAAAGTCCAGATGGAGGGGTTTATATTTCACTCTAGAACTGGGGTTTTTAACCTCAATTCTATGTATTAAAAATACTTTGATAACTGTATTTTAACATAACTGATTTCCTTTGTAATCCTATGTATTTTGTTTCCTGCATTTAAAAACATTTTCTAAGTGGTCCCTGCACTTCACCACATTGCCAAAGGAGTCTAGGACCCCAAAAAGTTGAAGAATCCCTATTATGTAAGGACTAGGGAACCACTATAGAATTTTATTTAGGAGAATGACATGATTTGTTCTGTGTTTTCTTCCTAGCTTCTTAGATGAAGTACCCTGAATGGAGAGGAAATACTCTAACTCCTTCCCATTCATAAAAAAAGAAAAGAAAAGAAAAAGCTACCTATACTGCTTCACACTTCCTCATACTCCATAAGAGCAGGCACTATGCTTGGAATATAATGAGCGCTTCATAAATGTTTGTTGACTGACTTCCCATGTGAGTAATCAAACATGCTTAGTTAATGAACTCTTTATGTAATGAATTTACTATCCACTTCCCCCAACGTCTACCCATGAACTGAGTTTAAATACATCTATTAGTTTATCATGTCAACTTATGTAGAACAAGGATATACCTCATTCATTTCTTCAGTCCCCACAGTGTCTGGCTTAATAGCTACTCAAGGAGTGTATATTAAATTTAATTTGTCGAATTATTTTTAGAGAATAAATCCAATAGCAAGTAGACAGAAAAGGGAATGGGGAAGGGATTTTCATTTAGATATGTTTTGCAGCTCTCTTAACTCATATCAAATGGATAACTAGTTACTCTGATGATACATAAGTTAGCCCTGGAGGAAGCTTTCTTAGTTACATAATAAGTGTGTTCTGTCCTTCTCGGAATTATTTTGCATATAGATTGCATTTAATTATTTGTGTATATGTTGCATTGTATTGAGTGGACAACAGAATCCCTCTTTTTGAGGACAAGGACTGATTTATTTTTCTTGCTCATGTAGGCCCTTGAATGATTTTTCAATCACATCACTGCCCCGTCATGAGGTTCTGAGATCTTTTTGCACTTTCTGAAACTCCATTTTGGCCTCAGTATTCTGCTGCAGAGGTTTCTGCTAATCCTTAATTTGATACTTCTAACATTTCCACATCCATGATGTCTTTTATGTGACATGAAAATCAGCAGAAGGTTATCTAGAGCAGTGACAATCACACAAATTGTAAAGCCATTATCATGTGCTGCAGGGAGATACAAAGAAAATAGGAAGGATAGTATAGACTTGAAACTGACAGTTTAGTGAAGGTACTTGATAGCTGTAGTATGTGGATCACTTCACTGTTTAGCCTTGTACAGTGCATTCAGTGATGGCATCCCCAACAACTCGGAAAAAATAGTAGAGTAGTTTGACTCTTTTACAATTGCCAGTGTCTTATTGACCAAAATAAAAGAGTCTCAAATCAAATCAAAAAGTTCAATTCAATTAAAATCTCTGGAACACAGAAGAGGTAGGTGCAAGGATATAAAACATTCTTGAAAGATATTTAGGATTGAACTTTCAGAAAAGATAGGTCTACCAGAAATGTAGTTTATTTGAATAGTATGTCAAAAGAGGACAAGCTGGTAATTCTGGGTGACTTTAATGCCAGAGTAGGCATAGACTATAAGACATAGCAAAGAGTCCATGGAAGGAATGGAATACAAAACAACAGTAGTGGTCCCTGCTATTGAAGACTTGTGCAGGTCATGACCTTCTTATCATGAACACTGTCTTCCATTTGCCCAAACATGATAAAACTTTGCGGATGTACCCTTGCAGCAAATATTGGCATTTAATAGATTATGTCATTTTAAGGAAAAGAGATAGAATGCAAGAGTGATGGAGGTGATGTGTGGTGCAGAATTCTGGACTGTCCATAGACTTAGCCTCTCCAAGCTAAACATTTGTATTCAATAAAAGCTAGTCACATGGTATAAATATCAAGGAAAGAAATAGAGATTGCTACTTTCTGAATATCACTTACATACATGCTGCCCTGAAGATTGACCCTGGGAAAAATTAACTTGTATATTCTCCTAGGCCTGTGGAAGGAAGATGGACTTGTCATTTCATTTCTTCGGGAAACTCCCAGTGTGGAAATTCCCCAAAATAATGACTGGCAATTCATCTGCAACTTTTATTCTTAAGGAGTTGCCAAAGGAATCAAGAAACTGAGTCACTCATCCACAGTCACAAACAATCAGTATTTATCAAAAATAAGACTTGGATGCAGGCCTTTCCGGACTCAAAGACTTCAGGTCTACTGAGCTCTTTTTCTAAATATCTATATATCTAGCTACGTATCTATCTCTCTGTATATAATGTTATACATATACATATACAGATACATATACATACACATATATGTATATGTGTGTGTGTGTTTGTGTGTGTGTGTATGTCATTGGAACAAATTGTTCTTATCCACCCATTCTGTCAGGTTAAGTCTTCTTTGCTTCAGGTAGATATCCCCTTAACTCACTGACAGGTTTGAGGCCTGCCAGTTGCCCTCATCCTGGTTTAGCCTGTCTGCTGAGATATTTTTTTTTTTTTTGGAGGGGGGGAACAGGATATAGCCACTGCACATGCTACAGTTTTTTTGGAGCCACAGATGATATTTGAGAGCAAAATGAACAGCACAATCCTAAAAAGGGCTCAGCAAGCTCTCACACCAGAAACACTACTCATTCCTGAACATCTCACAAATCCTGTCTCAAAAGTAGGACTTGAGTCTTGGTTGCCTTGATTCAGACTGATGATGCACTATTGCCATGCTGTACCTATATGTCTACAAAAGGTAGATTGGATTCCTGGCCAAAGGAGAAAGTCAAAGAACTAATGAGATTCTTCTTTCCACTGCTTTGTTTTTATTTGTATCCTTAAGATAATGCCTGGAAGATTATAGGTCTTTAATAAATATTTGTTGAATCAAATTGTTGAATGCAACATGTGGCTGAACAGGAAAGTATAACAACCCTTTTTACATCATCTCTAAAATTTCTGAATTATGAAAATTTCCTTAAGATGTTTTGCCTTTGCCAATGTTATTTCTTTTCCTTATAGTGTTCTTTCTCTCATCACCTACCGTTAAATTCTTTAAGATCCAGTCAAAATTTCAACTCAACCATCAAGCTTTCTCTAACCCTCTCATTTTGAAGTAATCTTTACTTCCCCAATATTCCCATATCAATTTACTTGCCCTTTTATTAGAGAATTTATACTGTTACACAATTTTTTTTGTATCGCAATATAAAGAACTTATAAATGCTTTATATTCTGTCTATTTATGTGCTTTTGGTCTTCATTGCTAGAATGTTCGCACTCAAAGGTAAGAACTTTGTCTTAGTTATCTTGTATCCCCCAAGGAGCCATAATGTAGCAAAGGCTCAAAGAATTGAGGCACATTGAGTTCAACCAGTTGGGAGGCATCATTGTACAATGGAAAGAACACTTTTTATGGAGTCAGAAACTCTGGTTTCATATGCTACCAGTGTGATGCTTACAACATGTATGACTTTATCACCCCTAACCTTTCTGGGTCTCAGTTTCTTTAGCTGCAAAATGAGGGGATTGGATTAGATGTCCTCTGGGTTGCTTTGAAGTTAGATCTCTGATCCCAAAGAATTCTTTCTAGATTGTATCTGACAGACTCATCCAAACTCTGCTTGAACACTTCCAGTGATTGGGATGCTCACTATCTCATGAGACAAGTCATTCCACTATTGGTAGCTTTCTAAATTAAGTTACAAATTTCCTCCTTGTGCCTTTCACTCACTAGGTCTATTTCTAGCCTTTGAAGAAATATGGACAAGTCTCTTTTTCCCCCATGACAAATATTGTCAGATATTTGAAGACTTCATGATTAAAATAACATCTGAATGTTGTACGGAACACTGGTTTTACTACCTAAAAATCAGTTATACTTACTTGCACACATCAACTTTACCTTCTGGAGCTCAGGATCCATGTCTGTAAAATGAAGCAGATTGAAGAACATAATCTCTAAAATGCCTTCCCACTCTAAATCCTATGGTCCAATGTATTTATATCATACTCTAAAGATTGTAAACCATGTTGCATTTATTGATTCTTTTTACTCTCATAATAATCCTGTGAAATAAATAAAACAGGGCTTATCATTAGAATTTTACAGATGATAAAACTGAGGTTTACCATGATTAATTCCCCTTCTCCCCCAATATTTTAGAACAAATTAGAAGCAGTCACTTTTCTACAATAGCAATAACTATTCTCTACATCATTTCTTGATTTATTCAGTTTGAAGGTTAAGAAATTTGTGACTATATACAATTATTTAAAAGAAAAGGAAATACAAAGCCATACTCTTGAGATCTCATAGATTACTACTTCAAATCAGAGATGCAGGAGTGTTTTCTTTACTTTTCCCTTTTTATATTATTCAGAATGGAAGTGTAAGATGAACAATACTTCTTTTTTGCCACCAGAGGTCTTCCAAGAACATATAATAGCTTCATTCCAACAAACTGGAAAGGAGAAAGTCATTTTAACAACTCTAGCTGACACAAATAGTTAGAAAGTAATTTACTCAAGTACTTTTAGTCATTATGAGTGTCATGTTGATTTAAGATAAAACATTTCTGGAAGGTAGAATTCATGCCAATAAAAAAGCAACAGAAACCCAAAGAGAAGACAAGTTCTTGGTATGGTGTACATGCACATAAGCCTAGCAGGGGATCATAGATCGAGAGTCTACATCCCTCACTTTACAGATGCAGAAACTGAAGCACAGAAAAGGTTATTGTTACTCACCCCAAATTTGCCTGTAAGCATCAATAGCAAGATTTGAACCCAGGGCCTGTGCCTCCAGAGGCAGTCCTCTTTCTATTGTGTCAGGTTGGTTCCCATATTAGTTTATTCCCTGGTTTACTTCCATTGGAAGGATTTAAATCTTGCTTGGATGCGAATCAAACTGCTTGTCAATATTATATAAAAAATAAAATCTCTCTCTCTCTCTCTCTCTCTCTCTCTCTCCCAGTTAACTTGTCTTATCCTGAACTTTTCTCAAAAACATTTCATTTTGGCCTTTAAAGAATATTTCTAATTTACTTAAGACCTTAGAGAAGTAAATGAAGTGAGGAATCAAATTTGGGTAATCTGATTTCCATTAAACAAATTTCATTTTTAAAACAATACCATAAGCACATTTTTTTGAGGTGGAAAATGTAGTTCATTTCATTTTGATATATGTGAGATGAGATCATGAAATATTTCTTTAACAAGCTTATATCAGAGGTGAAAGATAAGGGGAGAATTGTTGAGAATCTAGTACTTCTAAGGTCTTGGTTGGGTGGTTTTCCTAATCAATTACAAGACTATGAAAGAAGGCATTGATGAAACAACTATAACTTTATTGTAATTAGGTAGTGAGACAAATAGGAATCAGGAAAGAGGGTGATAAGAAACAATACAATATAATAAATATTTGTTAAGTACCTAGTGTAAGATTTATTCTAAGACAGAATGTTTTTCTGAGGTTATAAATAACAATAGTAACAGACATTTATATAGGACCATATAATTGGCAACATACCTTACGTAGATAATCTCATTTATTCTTCACAACCACCCTGGAGGATAGATGTTTTTTTATTATTATGTCCACTTTACAGATGAGAAAACTGAGGCTGAGAGAGGTTAAATGACTTGCCCAGTTAACACAGCTAAAATGTGTCTGAGGCAGGATCTGTTGAACCCAGGTCCAAGTTCAACACTATAGCCACTGAGGGAGACATAATGTTTAGATAAGATCTTGCCCTCAAGGAGCAATAGGCATAAGTGCCTTTCATAATTTTGTGACAGCTTACTCTCTGAGGTCAGACAAGGAGAATTATTACTGTTAGTGGTGAGAAAAGGTAAGGAATGGTTTTGTAGATGATGTGGAATTTGAGTTGGGATTGTTAGGAGTACTAGGAATTCACTGTCAAAGAGGGGAGGGAATACATTTCAGAAACAGGCAAGAACAAAGGCATGGAAGTGGGAAAGGACAGGGGAAAGAGGATAATCAAGGTGGTTGGGAATGTAGAGTCCTTTCAAGGAATTAATATGAGATAGTTCTTCGAAAATAGGATGGCACCTGTGAATGCGAGGAAGAAGAATGTCAACTTTAGTCTTTAGGTAATGGGGAGCCACTCAAAATTTTTGAGCAGATGATAGATTTAACCACATCCAAGCATAATAAACATCCCCTCCCTCTCCCATAATGGTATGAGGATGGATTTGAAGAGAATGAAAAAGTAAATGAAAAACATCTATTATGTGTTTATTATGCAACAAGCACTATTCTCAATGACAGTATACAATAGAAAAAAAAAAGAAAGTCTTTACTCTCAAAGAGCTCAAATTCTGATGGGGTAGAAGTGGGAAACAACACATAAAAGAAACTTCATTTCTAAGGCAGATAGAAAAGCCCCTAAATCCTATGGTTTTAGTGATGGGACCACTGGCCCCAAAGGTCCTCAAGTTACACAAGTAGGTCAGAAGAAGTGCTGAGGATTTCAAGACATCAAGGCAGCACAGATGGTAGGGCCCAGAGGATGTTAAGAGTCAGTGGTAAGGCAGATGGTAAGGCCTGGAGGTCTTCTTTCTCACTAGAAGGAACAGAATTGTTGACTTTCATCTCATCTAAGATATGTGAGCAGTCAAGCAGGCTGATGAGAGGAGAGGTAAGAGAGCAGATTGCTGCCAGGTTACTCAGGATGGTCCCTACACAGCTAGGGGATGAGAGAATAAACCAATAAAAAAGAGAGTATAAGAGGGCTACTGTAATAATTTAGTAATGGATAATGGAAGTCATACCAGATGGGTGGTAGTGGGAATAGAGAGGGTAAGAAGGAAAAGAGATGTAGCAGAGGTTGAAGTAGCAATTGGATATGAAAAATGGAAGAGGATAGAGAATCAAAGATAATTCCAAGGTTACAACATAGAGGATTGAGTGAATAGAATTGTAATAGACAGAAAGATGGGAATTGAGAGAAACAATATTAAAGGCAAGTCAATGAAATCTATTTGAGAAGGGTTGATTTAAGGATGATAATTTGACATACGGCTGGAGATGTCCTATATATAGGTAGAAATACAGATCTAAAACTCAGAAAGAAGTCAGGATTGAAAATGCGGATTTGGAAGTCACTTGCTTAGAAGAGGTAGTCAATAAAATTATTATGTAAGAGAAAGGAGAGAGGAGGACTAACGGCAAATCAAGAAACACATATACAGGGCCCTAGAAAAGGATGAAATGATAGGAAACTCAGAAGAGGAGGGGTTAGTGAAGTAGGAGGAGAACTAGGCAAACAATAGAGGAAAGCATAGTCACTATTGAAGGTAGTGGCCAGTAGTGCTAAAAGCTGTAGAGGACAAGATGGATGGAAATGATTGTTTTTAAGATGGATGATTGGACATGACAATTTGGCAGTTCTGGGGATCTTGTAGAGTAAATAGGACAGAAGACTGATTAGAGGGGATGAGGAGAAAGTGAATAGAGAATAAAAGGAGGCACAGGATATAAAAATCATTTTTCTAAAATAATTATCCATGAAGGCAAACGTATAGATGGGATAATAACTGGATGGAGGTAAAACTCCTCCTGAGAAATTCCCAATAGAATTTTTAGGTACCTAATGATTTTTAATAAAGTATTTGCAAGAGTGTTTTAAAGATTTATCCTTCAGGTAAAACTAGGTAAGGGGAATTCATTCCATAATTAATTCTGTTTATACAAAAGAGAAGGAAAACAACTGCATTTAATTGCACTGAATATTCATTCCAGCTTTGCTCTAAGGACTTCTCACAATTTAGCAAAATTGCTCTATAATCATCTCAGACATTGTTCAGTCTTAGCACAATTTCTGTTCTGTCCTTACAATGTGAGAGAGTGAGGAGGGAAAAAGTGCGACATTCAGGGGAATTCGGGGCTTTAGGTTTGTCTTCTCTCCAACTTTCTCAGAATTTAGCCTAGAATGGGAAATTAAAAAATAACAGAAATTAAGAATTCAATATTGAAACAAGTGACAATTTAAATTTACGGTGTTGTTAGAGCTATACTTAATGTGAAGAAAATAGATTAACCTCAGAGAATATGATCCCTTTATAAAAAAAAAAAACTCTCGGTTATCACTCTGAGAGATTTATTTTTTGTTGCATGAATAATGAGGAAATGTTTCTTATTTCTTCACATACTATCAGATGAGAATGTCTTGAAATCACTCTTTTTACTTCTTTTTTTTTTAAATTTATTTATTTAACTTTTAACATTCATTTTCCCAAAATTTTGGGTTACAAATTTTCTCCCTTTTTATCCCCTCCCCCCCCAAACACCAAACATTCTAATTGCCCCTATGACCAATCTGCTCTCTCTTCTATCATCCCTCTCTGCCCTTGTCTCCGTCTTCTCTTTTGTCCTGTAGGGCCAGATACCTTTCTATACCCCTTTACCTGTATTTCTTATTTCCTAGTGGCAAGAACATTACTCGACAGTTGATCCTAACACTTTGAGTTCCAACTTCTTTACCTCCCTCCCTCTCTACCCCTTCCCTTTGGAAGGCAAGCAATTCAATATAGGCCAAATCTGTGTAGTTTTGCAAATGACTTCCATAATAGTTGTGTTGTATAGGACTAACTATATTTCCCTCCATCCTATCCTGTCCCCCATTACTTCTATTCTCTTTTGATCCTATCCCTCCCCATGAGTGTCGACCTCAAATTGCACTCTCCTCCCCATGCCCTCCCCTCTATCCTCCCCCCCACCCTGCTTATCCCCTTATCCCCCACTTTCCTGTATTGTAAGATAGGTTTTCATACCAAAATGAGTGTGCATTTTATTCATTCCTTTAGTGGAATGTGATGAGAGTAGACTTCATGTTTTTCTCTCACCTCCCCTCTTTATCCCTCCACTAATGAGTCTTTTGCTTGCATCTTTTATGAGAGATAATTTTCCCCATTCAATTTCTCCCTTTCTCCTCCCAATATATTTCTATCTCACTGCTTGATTTCATTTATTTTAAGATATAATCCCATCCTCTTCAATTTACTCTGTGCACTCTGTCTCTATGTATGTGTGCGTGTGTGCATGTGTGTGTGTGTAATCCGACCCAGTACCCAGATACTGAAATGTTTCAAGAGTTACAAATATTGTCTTTCCATGTAGGAATGTAAACAGTTCAACTTTAGTAAGTCCCTTATGACTTCTCTTTGCTGTTCACCTTTTCATGCTTCTCTTCATTCTTGTGTTTGAAAGTCAAATTTTCTTATCAGCTCTGGTCTTTTCATCAAGAATGCTTGAAAGTCCTCGATTTCATTGAAAGACCAATTTTTCCCCTGAAGTATTATACTCAGTTTTGCTGGGTAGGTGATTCTTGGTTTTAGTCCTAGTTCCTTTGACTTCTGGAATATCCTATCCCATGCCCTTTGATCTCTTAATGTAGAAGCTGCTAGATCCTGTGTTATCCTGATTGTATTTCCACAATACTTGAATTGTTTCTTTCTAGTTGCTTGCAGTATTTTCTCCTTGACCTGGGAACTCTGGAATTTGGCCACAATGTTCCTAGGAGTTTCTCTTTTTGGATCTCTTTCAGGTGGTGTTCTGTGGATTCCTTGAATATTTATTTTGCCCTCTGGTTCTAGAATCTCAAGGCAGTTTTCCTTGATAATTTCATGAAAGATGATGTCTAGGCTCTTCTTTTGATCATGGCTTTCAGGTAGTCCCATAATTTTTAAATTGTCTCTCCTGGATCTATTTTCCAGGTCAGTTGTTTTTCCAATGAGATATTTCACATTATCTTCCATTTTTGCATTCTTCTGGTTTTGTTCTGTGATTTCTTGCTTTCTCACAAAGTCCTTAGCCTCCATCTGTTCCATTCTAATTTTGAAAGAACTATTTTCTTCAGTGAGCTTTTGAATCTCCTTTTCCATTTGGCTCATTCTGTTTTTGAAAGCATTCTTCTCCTCATTGGCTTTTTGAACCTCTTTTGCCAATTGAGTTAGGCTAGTTTTCAAGGTGTTATTTTCTTCAACATTTTTTTGGGTCTCCTTTAGCAGGGAGCTGATCTGCTGTTCATGCTTTGACTTCATGTCTCTCATTTCTCTTCCCAGCTTTTCCTCCACCTCTCTAACTTGATTTTCAAAATTCTTTTTGAGCTCTTCCATGGCCTGAGACCATTGGGTGGGCTGGGACACAAAAGCCTTGACTTCTGTGTCTTTGCCTGATGGTTAGCATTGTTCCTCCTCATCAGAAAGGAAGGGAGGAAATGCCTGTTCACCAAGAAAGTAACCTTCTATAGTCTTATTTCTTTTCCCTTTTCTGGGCATTTTCCCAGACAGTGACTTGACCTCTGAATATTCTCCTCACACCCACCTTGCCTCCTGATCCTCCCAGCCAGTGTTTGGGGTCTGAGATTCAAATGCTGCTTCCAGCCTCAGTGCTTTGGGTGGGGGAAGGGCTGCTATTCAGTGTGAGATTACGTTCAGGTGGTCAAGTTGGGGCAGGGCCACCTCTCAGGCTCAGTTCCCTCAGGGGGTTTATGCACAGACCTTCAACAATGGATCCAGGCTCCTGCCTGCTTGGGTCTGCCGCCGCCCCCAAGCTTCTGCCTCCCGAGGGGGCCTGAGCCATGGGGACACCCCACTCCCCCCTCAACCCACCAAAGGGACTCTCTCACCGACCCCCGTCACCTGTGGGTGGAGGGACTTGTGTGGCCGCTGGAGATCCCGTCCCTGAAGCCTGCTTGGATCTGTTCCTCTCAGTGCCGTGGCCGTGGCAGGTCTGGGCTGGGCTCCACGTCTGCAGCACGACGGACCTTTTGCGAGAGGTTTGCAGGTCCCTCTGTGGGTGGAGGGACCCGCGTGGCCGCTGGAGATCCCATCCCCGAAGACCGCTCGGATCTCTTCCTCTTGGTGCCGTGGCCACGGCAGGGCTGCACTCAGCTCCCAGTCCCGGCGCCCAGTCTGCGGCGCGAAGGACCCTGCGCGAGAGGTTTGCAGGTCTCTCTGGAACAGAAATCTCCCTCGCCCCAATGCTCCGTGGCCTCTGGGTGCAGAACTTGCCGTGAGTTACTTCTTTGTAGATGTTCTATGGGTTGTGGGTTCGGAGCTATGTGTATGTGTGTCTTTCTACTCAGCCATCTTGGCTCCGCCCTGAAATCACTCTTTTTATAACTTATTCATATCCAATGCAGTTTCATCTTTGTGCTTTCACAAGGTAATTGTTGGTCCGATGGCTGTTTGCCAACAGGAGAAATGATCTTTGATTATTGATTTGTTGGATCAACACCTGTTGCATGGAGAGTAAAGAAAATCTCCATCATTCTTTCAGTCACTTGGGGATCCCAAAACACATTCTAGAATTGATGGGGTTAGTGGGAATTAAGGGGAAGCAAAAACATGGAGAGGGTAGGAGATTCAGAAAACATTCAATTTTTTCCCATCCATTACCACCTCAGTGTCACTTCTCAGGTTACATTTAGGAAGACTATGGCTCATGTGGCAAATAGCTAATAAAAATATTGTCAGGATTTACATATTCTCATTCATAAATGATCCTCTCTAGATAGTTGATGAATTAGAGAAATCGCCAATTCTGTAAAAGGCTTAATAACCAAACATTACATAGATGTTGTTTGGACTGATTTTTATGATTAAAAAATTGTAATTTATATTGTGTTTTAAAGTGTTTTACACATGATATATCAGTTGATCTAAAAAAACTTTGAAGTAAATACTAAACATTATAATCCATATTTTATAAAAGAAGAGAATTTAAGTGACTTTCCCATGGTTCTACCACTAGCACGTGAGAGTCAGGATTCAAAGCCAAGGTCCTCATGACTCCAACTTCACCATTCTATGTACTACAGCATACTAAAACATAAAATACCATCACCATCATCATCACCACCACCAAACCTCATAATAGCTATAGCTCCTACTATGTGATAGGCATATGCTAAGTACTTTACAAATATTTCATTTGATCCTCACAGCAACCCTGAGAGGCAGATATTGTTATTATTATCCCCATTTTACAAGTGAGGAAACTGAGACAAACAGTTTAAGTGAATTACTCAGAGTCACACTGCTAATAAGTGTCTGAGATTGGATCTAAACCCAGGGCTTCATAACTCTAGTCCCAGTGCCTTGTGTACTATGGCACCCCCCACCCCACCTGACTTAAACTTGTCCAACATCTATGGAAAAAGCTAAAGGGAACTCAAATCATGTCAGATAAAGATCATTGGAAAGGACCAAGAGTGCTTGGCCTGAATTAGAGAAAACTGGGGAATTGTGGAATGGGGAGAAGGGTGCATTGTAGTTGTCTTCAAATATTCCAATTGAGATGAATGCATAGATGTTACAAGGAGGTTGATTTTAATTTAATATAAAGAAATCTTCCCCTCCATTAGAGCTGTACAAAAGTGGAATGAGCTGCCTCATGAAGTAACAAGTTCTCCATCATTAGAAGTATATAAACAGGATAAAACCAATGTTAGAGAGGTGATTATTACTTTGTGCACGGAGTTGAACTAGGTGACCATTTCCAGCTGTAAGATTTTATGACTGCAATATGTATACCTTGTTTACCTTTCTTAGGATGAGTAAAAAGACATCTGTGTGAGTTCTCTTTCTTTAGATTTCATGTACTCTGATTTTTAATGTAAGAAATAAGAGAAAAGAACACCTACGTAGTAAGAAAATAGCATCTCATCATACTTTATTATTTCCTTCTTACATATAACCTTTATTTTGAAAAAACACCATCAAGGCCTTCAGGCAGTCCTGTTCACTGCCTTGTGAGATTTTCTCATGCATAAGGAAAATTTATTTGGGTGGCCTAGTAAGGAAGCTGGTCTGGATTGCATGAAACTGCATTGTTTCTAAATGAAAAATTGAAATCTAAATTTTTTTGTAACATGTTCAGACTTTGATGAAGTTTCTAATAAGACTTTGAGTCTAGAAGTTGATTTTTAATCTTCCATGTAATGAGACAATTAGTATAGAGAAAAAGGAGCATCAATTTTGCTTGCCTGCAATAATAGTGTTGGTATCCTAGTCTTCATCCATTTTAGTTACCGATTTTTCAGAAAATATGTTTTAAATTAAAGATCAATAAATAGACATAGAAAATGGTGCTAAGGGAAAATTTTACATCATCAGGAGTACATTGGACAAAGGAAAGGAGAACAAATCCATTAGCATATTTGTGTACATTAAGGAATGTGTTTAAAAAGATTAATGTTATAGGGAAAAGTAATAAGGAAAGCAGAGAGATAATGAATAAATTACCTATATTTTAAAAGACTGCTTCCCAGAATGCCATATGTCTTACCCTTCTTTATTGCTTCATTTTTAGCTATCAATTTTCAGGAAACAAAAATCCTGACTAAAATCTATAAGCTAATATTGCCTATGAAAAATGCTGAGAAATAATCACAAGGTCAGTTAAGATCATTTTCTCTTTTCTACCTAACAAAGTTATTCCAAGAATACCATTTACATTACAATTCAGAGCAATTAAAACAGTAGGTTACAGATGGACCACAGTTAAAATTGTGCTATCTCATAGTACCCTCCGGGTGATGGAATATTTATTATTTCACCTAGGCACTACCTATCCTTGTCAGGTGAGCCCTATTAAGGTTGTTCTTGGAAGAAATTAGACAAATAAAAAGGCTTTGTCCAATGCATACCTTGGATAAAGGATCCCTTAGGGATTGGATCGCTGGAAGCTTTTCTTGAAACAGGAAATGTGGGGGCAGAGCCAAGATGGCAGAGTAGAAAGACACATACACCCTAGGGTTTCCCCCATAGCCCACAAAATACCTGTAAATAATGATTGTCAACAAATTCTAGAGCAGCAGAAGTCACAGAATGACAGAGTGAAAGAGATTTCCAGCTAAAGGCAACCTAGAAGGCCAACAGGAAAGGTCTATCCCATAGGATGCTGAGTAGAGCAGAGCCCAGCAATGGCTGCATAGTACAGGGAAGAACAGGATCTAAACAGGCCTCCAGGGCAGAATTCCCAGCAGGGAGGGTCCAAGATCCCTCAACCCATAAACAACAAAGAAATCTTCAAAGGTCAGTGTGGGAGGGCTTTCCCAGCTAAGCAAGAGGGGAGCAGAGTTCCTGCAGCACTGGCCCCAGGCGGCAGTAGAGGCAGCGGCAACAGCAGTGGGCAGTGGGCGGCAGGCAGTTACAGTGGCTACAGAAGCAGCCTGGGTTCATTGTCAGAGGGGCTCAGCTTAAAGCCTCTGGGGGAATTGAGCAGGTAATCTGAGCCTCAGCCCTGAGTGGTGGCCCTGGCCCTACCCAAAGCACCTGGGGGAATTGACCAGGTGATCTGAATCTCAGCCCTGAGCACTGCACTGGGGAGAGGAAGAGCACTAGGACCCACTTCTTGACAAAGGACACAGAAGTCAAGTAACTAGCTGGGAAAATGCCCAAAAAAGAGAAAAAATAAGACCATAGAAAGTGACTTTCTTGGTGAACATATATCTCTTTCTATCCTTTCAGATGAGGAAGAACAATGCATACTGTTAGAGAAAGTCAAGGAGTATGCCTCCAGTACCTCCAAAATAAATATGAAATGGGCCCAGTGTTGGGACTGGAAGCTCAATTCTGTGTGGACGGTCTCGGGCCGGTAAAAGTGGGACTTCTAAATCTTAGAGTCTTACGAGGCCCTCCATGAACAGCGGGGGTTCGAGAAGGTCAGACTGAGCTAGCTCGGCTAGCTCGGGTATTTCTGCCTCTCCCCCGGAGATACCTGATGGGTGGAGTCTCCCTGCGCTCGAGGTCATCCCGGATTGGAGCACACCTAGTTACCTAACAGCATGGTATTGAGATGCAAACTGTGTGGCTGAAGATTAAGTAGGATTGAGGAAGCCAGAAAGCTCTCTTAGCACGTGTGGAGCCAAAGAGAAAAGTAGGGCTCCGCTTCTTTTCTTTCCTCTCTCCCCTCCCCCTCTCTCCCCGCTTGTACTTCTACTTCCAATCCCTTAAGCTTAGCCTCCTTAGGAAATCTCCCCCTCTTCCTCCTAAGGAAGACCCCCCTGCATTTGTAACCCGGACCCTGAAATAAAGCTCAACCCCTGTTTGACTCTGGAACGTCCTTTCTCTCATACGTTTATCCGGTTTGGCCAACCGAAGACCTGGGACAGGTAAGAAAGACTCAGGTAGCCCAATACAGGCTTGAAAAGTGAGTCAGCAGCTTGCTAAAGGTGAACCAAAAAAATGCTGAGGAAAATAACATCTTTAAAAATAAGCTAACTCAATTGGAAAAAGAGGTCCAAAAAGCCAATAAGGAGAAGGCTTTAGAAAGTAGAATTAGTCTAACAGAAAAGGAGATTCAAAAGCTCACTGAACAAAATAGTTCTTTAAAAATGAGAGTGGAGTTGAGGGAAGCTAATGACTATACGATAAACCAAGAAGTTACAAAACAAAACCAAAAGATTGAAAAAATAGAAGACAATATGAAACATCTCATTGGAAAAACAACTGATGTGGAAAATAGATCCAGGAGAGACAATTTAAAATTTCTGGGACTACCTGAAAGCTATGATCAAAAAAAGAGCCTAGATATTATCTTCCATGAAATTATCAAGGAAAACTGCCCTGATATTCTAGAACCAGAGGGCAAAATGAATATTGAAAGAATCCACCAATAACCTCCTGAAAGAGACCTGAAAAGAGAAACTCCTAGGAATATTGTGGCCAGATTTTGAAGGAGAAAATATTGCAAGCAGCTAGAAAGAAACAATTTGAGTATTGTGGAAATATAATCAGGATAACACAGGACCTGGCAGCTCTACATTAAGGGATCAAAGGGTATGGAATAGGATATTCTAGGACTCAAAGGAACTGGGATTAAAACCAAGAATCACCTACCCAGTAAAACTGAGTATAATTCTTCAAGGGAAAAACTGGTCATTCAATGACTTTCAAGCATTCTCGATGAAGAGACCAGAACTGAAGAGAAAATTTGACTTTCAAACACAAGAATCAAGAGAAGCATGAAAAGGTAAATAGGAAAGAGAAATCATAAAGGACTTACTAAAGTTGAACTGTTTACATTCCTATATGGAAAGACAATATTTGTAACTCTTGAGACTTTTCTCAATATTTGGGTAGGTGGAGGGATTATACACACACACACACACACACACACACACACACACATACATATAGACAGAGAGTACAGGTTGAGGTGAATCAGAAGAGATGATATCCATAAAAAATAAAATTAAGGGGTGAGAGAGGAAAATATTGCGAGGAGAAAGGGAGGAAGGAATGGGGTAGACTATCACTCATAAAGGAAATAAGAAAAATCTTTTTCAATGGAGGAGAAAAGGGAGGAGGTGAGAGGGAAAAAGTGAAGTTTACTCTCTTCACATATGGCTAAAGCAGGGAATACTATGCTCACTAAATTTGGTTTGAAAATCTATCTTACACTATAGGAAAGTAGGGGAGAAGGGGATAAGTGGGGTGAGGGGGATTATAGAAGGGAGGGCAAATGGGAGAAGGGAGTAACTAGAAATAAACACTTTTGGAAGGGACAAGTTCAAATGAAAGAATAGAAAAATAAGGTGGGACAGAGTAGGATGGAAGGCATTGATTATTATGGAAGTCTTTTGCAAAATGACACATATATAGCCTGTATTGAATTTCTTGCCTTCTCAGTGGGGATGGGTGGGGAGTGAGGGAGAGAAGTTGGAATTCAAAGTATTAGAAACGAATGTTGAGAATTGTTATTGTATATACCTGGGAAATAAGAAATACAGGTAATGGGGTATAGAAATTTATCTTGCCCTAAAAGAAAAGAGAGAAGATGAGGATAAGGGAAGGGTGGGGTGTGATAGAAGGGAGAGCACATTGAGGGAAGGGGTAATCAGAATGTAAGGTGTTATGAGGTGGGGGGAGGGGAGAGATGGGCAGAAAAATTGGAATTCATAATTTTGTGGAAATGAATGTTGAAATCTAAAAATAAATAAACAAAGTTATTATATTAAAGCAATCAAAAAAAAGAAACAGGAAATGTTCCACCCTCTTTCTTCTTTCTGAAGTCAAATTTTCATGGCAAAACTCCCACAGAATTTAAAAAGAAACTTCTTCAGATATTTATGTGAAAGCTTTTAAAGAGGTTTCTTTTGAAGTGCATATTTATTTGTAGAACATTTTTAGGTTGTCTGAAAGAAATAACTTTCCTCCTAACAACTTTAGCTAATGTACTCTCACAGCAAGAACTGCCAAGAAAATGAGTGGTAGCAAAATGTTAGGAAGAAAAGGGGGAAATCCAAAATGGTTTCAAAACAATATTTTCTTTTCTATAAGAGTCTGATGAAATTGAGTCTGGGTAGAATATTAGAGATTTTCTGTAGCTTTAATGAGAACTTCATTCTACAGGAGGACTGGTTGAAGGAAATGAAGATAATTCAGCTGGAGAACACTGAGAAGAACAGAATAGCTGTCTTGGGATATTTGAAGAATTATAAATAAGTTGAAGTCAAAGTCAGCAAGCATTTATTTTGCCTACTATGTGACAGGAAAAGGTGAAAAAAAAAAGAGTTTCACCTTTGAAGTGTGAACTCCCACACTCAAGGAGCTCATGATCTAATTCTGGAGATAACATAAAAAGAAGTTTAAAAAGGGGTGGGGGAGGCTCAGCTACCTGGAGCAGGGGCTTAATGAAGTTATGTATCTGAAGTGGTAAATGATCTGAGAGATTTCAGGAAAACTTGGAAAGACTTACATGAAGTGATGCTGAGTGAAGCTGAGCAAAACCTAGGGAACATTGTACACAGTTAACAACAGCACTGTGCAATGATCAACTTTGTTACACTTAGCTCTTCTCAGCAATACAATGATCTAAGACAATTCCAAAAGGCTTATGATAGAAAATACCATCCACATCCAGAGAAAGAACTATGAAGTCTAAATGCAGATTGAAGCATACCATTTTCACCTTTTGTTTTTTCTTTCTCTTGATTTTTCCCTTTTGTTTTGATTCTTCTTTCACAATATGACTCATGGAAATATGTTCAATATGATTGTACAGGTAGAACTTATTTCAGATTGCTTGCTGTATTGGAGAGGGGGTGGGAAAGGAGAGAGGGAAAAAAGTTTGGAACTCAAAATCTTATAAAAGTGAATATAGAAAACTTTCTTTACATGTAATTGGAAAAAATAAAATACTATTTGAAAAAAGAAAAAAAAGAAACGTGTCTGAGAATGAATGAGTTTACAGAGTTGAATTCATCTTTCACAATGAGTTTCTGGATATCATGAAATAAAGAGGAAAATCCATTTGAGTGGGGAATGATGAAATGAATTCACTGAATGCCCTCCTTAAATGTGGATGATTAGGGAAGAGCTCTCCAATGTACAAAGTCCGCTACCTCCAACACTGGGAGGGAGGAGGTGCTGGGGCAGGGTATGTGAATTTCAGAGATGGTTTCATCTTTTAGAACGATGAGCTTCTGGAGATCAAAAAATCTAAGAGATTAGCTGAATGGGAAATGATGAGGTGAATTAGGTAAGAGAAATGACATATGTTCTCATTGGTCTCAGAGGGTAGAATTAGATAGAATTTATGGAAAGACAGATTTAGGTTTACTTTTAAGAACAAAACAGCAACTATTAAGGCTATCCTGAAATGGAATAGGTTGTCTTAGGAAGGAGTGAGCTCCCCTCTTAGATGAAATTTATGAGCAAAGGAGAAATAAGCATTTTTCAGGTAGAATATAGGGATTTTTGTTTAGGTGTGTGTTGGACTGAATATCCTCTCATGTTTCTTACCAATCTGGTATTCTTTTAAATCTTACAGCATAGTCTTTTGCTGTGCTAAGATTTTTAAAGTTCTCCTTCATTCCCAGTAGGAGGGAAGCACTTTTTAAAATTGTCAACAGACACCCAAATTAGAGACTTTATTCTTTACTGAAATACTGCATTACAAAAACAATCTGTTGGTTATCACCAGGGCTCATTAAAAAACCAAACAAACACCAATACCCTTTTCTAATGTGCAGTCCTGCATAGCTAATTTTGGTTAGAGCTCAACTACAGTTTTGTTAAAAACCCATAAGAAATCCCATCAGGCTCCCTGCAATTTGCACATAGATATTCCACTTAAAATGTTTATTAGTTAGTATTTATTGTGTGCCCATGGGGTGTCTAGCACTGTTCAAAACCTCTTTTGGAATATTCCTTCTGTTTTGCTCCTAGTGAGTTTCAGGACTTGTATAAATTCCAAAAGGCTTAGCACTGAGATTGGCTATGAATGTCAGTTTCATGGAAAATTCATAGCTCTAGGGAGTTGGCATTGAAATGGCTTATTCCACTGTTGAAATTTAAATCTCTTTTGCATTCAGCTGCCACCTGCAGCCTTGGGCCTCAGCAACATTTTCTGAGTGAAAGACTATGGCTTCTGGCTGCACTTCCATCAACCTATAAATCTCCCTTTAGTATGTGGTCTCCGGTCCACTATTTGTCAGGTCAAATGAGAGTCTTTATCTTAATGAAATTATTTAAGACTCACAATGGAATGATTTAAATTAGTATACTCACTCACAGACTCCTACCATGTTATATATCTTATAGATCTAGTCTATAATTATAGATCTAGTCACATAATTTTTCATAAGAGGAAACTGAGGTTGAGAAGCAAAAAGTGACTTGTCCAAGATTTTATGATTCTTTAGCAGTATTTTTCAGCTCTTACCCATAGTATGTCAGCTAGGTGATGGATCAAGTCAATCTGTTGTTAATTCACTCTCTTCTCACACAGAGTCACTTACCCTGGGTCAAGGTCTTTGCATTGCCTCACAACATTATCCATACCCTCTCTATCAGAGAGAAGTTTTTTTAAACTTTAACTCAATTCTTATTTATGCATATTCTCACTTTTCTACACAAACACCTTAGGACTTAGTTTTTTGTTGTTCATATGCAGTTATGATTATGTGGTTTTCCTGTTTTTATGGGGGAAAAGGGATTCTTGGAGCTGTGATTTCATTGATGTATATGATACCTTATGTGGAGAATCCCTCAATTCATACATCTCAGCTGTAACTTCGAATCTTAAATATCTGCTTGGAGGGAATCAAAAGGTTAAATGACTTTCCAATCATTATGAAGCTTGCATAATATCAGAGGTAAATCATGAAACCAGATTTTTCTGACTCCAAGGCCATCCAATAGGGCATGCTGCCTCTTTATAAATGTGGATATAGTTATCTCCAATAGCTAACTCAATCTTCAACTTCATTGATAAAAGTACATTTTCTAGAACCACTTCCAAATGCCCTTTCCTGACCAGAACTCATACGTAGAATATTATCTTTAGAATGAAAAGGAGACTTAAAATTATTTCATGAATGAATGAAGGAAGAAGCATTCTTTATTCAAGAAGAAAGAAAGAAAATTCCTCCTCTCAAGGAGCTCATCTTCTAAAAGGGAAAGACAACATACATTGAAGTTTTCAACTACAAGTCTAATGGAAAGGTCCAGTGATTCTTAGAGTAAGGTAAGGAGTTGTTACAGCTTTTTCCTTAATGGCATTTCCAGTTAGAAGATCACTTGTATTTCTGATGTTGAATTATTTGACAGTGTCAAAGACTTTAGCAGAGAGAATTTTCTGTTCAAGCTTTTAACAGCTGTGGCTGTCATGTTTTAATAAGAAGTGGTCAAGGGAAGTAAGGATGTTTACCTTTGATAAAACAAGACAATAGAGCTTTGATATCAATCTTCAAATAGTCAAGGGGACGTTCTAGGTAATAAGAGTGATACTTTGTATAATTTCAAAGAGTAAAACTTGGAACAATTTATGGAAATGATACGGAAGCAGATTTCAGCTCAATATAGAGAATAAATTTTCTAACAATAGAACTACACAACAAAACAAAATGATACAACCCTAGAACTGTCTAGAAATTAACCATGTAGCCTCATGAAGTTTTAAGTTCATTTTTTGTGTTTTTTTTATTATTTTATTTTCTTTCAGTGTTTTACAATCACTTCCATATATCTTAGATTTTTTTCCCCTTCTTCGTCCTTATTCCCCTCTCCCTCCCCATTCCCTCCCTGAGACGGCGTACTATAAGTTTTAAGTTCTTTATCAGTGTAAGCATACAAATAGAGGTTAAATTGCCAATTGTTTAGATGGTAGTAGAGGAAATTTTATACACACACATACGTATATATGCGTGTTTATGTGTGTGTGTTGTAGAGTTTGACTATGATTCTAAATTTTCATGAAGAAATTTCAGCTCAGAGGTGTTGTTTCAAATGAGCATATAGAGGGGATGAAATCAAGAGATACTGCATATGTAGAACATGAGAAATGGTAGAGTTAGAGGGAACTTCTAATACACCTAAAAAAGAATCTTCTTTATAATACATTCCAAAAGCGGTACTTGAGCTTGAACTCTACCATTGAAAGAATGGCTCATCACCTTCCAAGGCAGCCCTTTCTTCTTCACAGATTAACAAAGATGGGAGACAGAATGAATGCTGGTGCCACAGGCAGAAATAGACAATTTGGAAGGATTAGCAAGGTGATAATATTGATTTTTGGCATGCCACAGTGCATGGCACTGAGTAATTGCTTAATAAATGCTTATTGAATGATACAGTGGGACTCACAAATGAGTTGGAAAAGACGATTTATATCTACTACCATATAGAGTCAGTTTTTGCCATAGAGAATGGTGAGGTCCTGCCCAGGATAGTCAGAGCTCTTCAGATGAAGAGACTTTAGAAAAATTTGGAATATGTGAAGAAATACACACAGATGAACACAAAAATACAACAGACACCAAGGCATAGCATTCAGTGGGGCAAACAGAATTTTTGGAGGGAAAATCCAGAATCTGGTTTCTTACTTATTACTGAACTGTTGGGATAACCTTTGATCTCAAATCTCATGAACTGTCTCTGACTTGTTCTATGTGATCTGTGTTTTGACTTAACTTCTGATTCTGTCATCACTTATTGTTTCTATCCTTCTCAGCTCCAGGACCAGTCTTCTCTTAGCTGGTTTGTTAGCATCACAATTCTGATGCCTCTCAACATCCACCTTTCCCCAAACTAGGGTAACTGACATAAGGAATTATGCCAATAAACCTCATAGAAGTTATAACATTTGAGTGGGGGACAGGCAGTCACATTTGACAAATCAAGCAATGCTTTCAGTGACAAAAGCCATATGATCTGGAGCTCAGCACTGAGTGGGTATTTTAGAAGTAGAGTAATTGGGTATAGATAACCTTTTGAAGAAGTTTAGAAGAAAAAGGAAGAAAAAAGTTAAAATAGTGACTTGATAGGAATAGAAAGATCAAGGAGAATTTTTTAAAGGACTCTTGAGATCTGAATTTGTTTGTAGGCATATGGAGAAAAAACAAACAAACAAATAAAAATAAAAACCACTGGAGATGGAAAGATGTAAAACAGAGTAATGACAGGTGAAAAAAAGGTCATTTGTGAGGTTATAATACTATAGCACTTAGTGTTTAGTGTTAGTTTAGTATTGTTAAGATGTTAAATATGTATTTGTTAAGATGAAATGAAAATGTTTGGAAGAAGGATTTAATAGAGAGGGACAGAATTAAAGATGCGTGAGAGAGGCAGAATGATTGATTGTTGTATCAGAAAAGAACACAGGAAAGAAAGAATCAAGAGCACAGGTATACAAGTTAGTTTTAACTGGGAGCAGAAACCTCTCATACTGAGATAGGTGTGAAGAGAGAGTGAGTGGTTGATGTCACTAAGATGATGCCGAGATTGAAGGAGAGAAAATAAGGGAATTTCTTTTTTATTATCTCAATATTCCCAGTGAAATTAGAGGTTAAGCCATGTGCTGTAAATATGGGACTTAAATGTTTTGTCCCAGTATTTTAGAAGCAACTCAAGAATTTACAGGAATTAAGAAGTGAAAATTGGTACTGAGATGATCCTACAAGCTTTTTTAATAATTTATTTTCAATTCATGCAACAAAACAAGCGTTTTCATAATACAGTAAGATAAAAAAGATGATTGCACATGAAACTGCAAATCTACCATGCAGAGCTTTCTATTCCCTCCAAATATGCAGTTCTAAAATCCAGCTATTAACCTTATTATTTAAATCTGCTATTTTCTCACATACAAAGCTGCTGCTGCTGATTTATTGTCAGAAATCATGCTGGGATTGATCTATACCTCTGCATCCCCACTCTCATTCCTGGTTCCTGTTGTGACAAACCACATGTTTGGAGGAGTCCTAGAGCTCTGACTAAATATCTTATTTCTAGTTGTGGTTCAAAACAGTGATAATTGACCTGTATGAGGAAAAGTTTTTAGAATCACAAAAAAAAAAAAAAAAGAGCTAACAACCTTTTGAATCATAAGTGCTCATTGAAGCTTCTTTGGATAGCTTAACAGCACAAATATTGCCACTGATACTTATGTAAAATTCTCCTCTGTGTGTGTGGGGAACTTAATATAAGCTCATATTTCTTTTATCCCCTCTTTAAATCCAGAGTATTTGATCTTACAGATTCAGTTTTGTCCCTACCATCAGACTTGGCATTTTCTCTTCTTACCCATTCCCCTACAGAATTCAATAAAAATCACTTGAATTTATTTGGAGATGACAAAAACTTTTGTAAAAGAACAGGCAACAAATAAATAAGGCATCAAAAGAGCAGGAAACTCCCCAAAGCTTAAATGACACCAGTTTGCCAGGCAGCAATGAGGAAGAGGGAAGAGGAAGACATGGACAGTATATAAATTCTTCAGGAACTAGCAGTATGGAGAGGTAGATATAGTTAAACAAATAAGGTGAATCACTCCTCAAATGAATCAATGGGCAAGACCCTCTACTGTTGTTAGTTATAACTTAGTAGGGGTTAGTGATGCCCCTAGCCCCTGAAGCTCTTGCTGTGCTTCTCTTTTTAGACTTCCAAAGTTATGAGACTTCCTTGGTAGCTGCAGTTCTCATTTCTTATTTTTCCTATTTTTATGGTGAGGTAAGTGGGGTTAAGTGACTTGTCCAGGATCACTGCTAGTATCAAATGGCTGAAGCAAGATTTGAACTCAGGTTCTTCTGACTCTAGGGCCTGACACTCTATCCACTACAGCACTGATAGTTTTCCTGTAATTTTCATTTCTAATGATCCTCAGTTTCTCCTTCTAGCTCAGAAAAAAACTACCTTTCTTAGTAGCCCCTGGGGAAGCTCAGGATCAGATTCATTATAAAATTCAATCAATTTAGGAAAATTTAAGAAAGGAACACATAAACAAAAGCATTTTTAAAAATCTGACCCAACAATAAGATGGAAAGTTAATTGTAAAACTATTTGTCCTAAAGCTCCAGGTATAGAATATTTCACAAAAGTCATAGAAACTCAAAGATGAAAAGAACCCCGGAGAATATCTTTCTTAGTGTATACTTGAATAAAGTCATAATCACATAAACTCATCGTTGGAAGTCTATAGGGCAACTCTTCTTTTCTGTAACTGAATGAGAATATTTTCTACAATATACTGTAAAATTGGTCATTGATCCTTTATTTAATCACTTATCAATTGGAGGTGGGTGTGGAGATAGGGAAGAGGGAACTATTACCACCATAAATGGTCTATTCCATTTTTCCATCTCCAAAATTTTGAAAATTTTCTTTATATCAAGTCAAAAGTGACCCTTTGCAAAGTCCATCAATTGTTCTTAGTTCCACCCTGTACCCTCCAACCCAATTTTTTTTTCCATTTGACAGCTCCCCACTCACTCTCATACTTGTAAATAACACTCATACTCTCATACCCTCTGATTCCCAGGCTAAAGGACAACATCTCCTTCAAGCTAACTTTATAAGGCATGGTTTCAGGAAAACCCTTCTCCATTTTGGTTGCTCTCTCATGGAGATTTTCTAACATCAATATTCTTCCTAATGTTGTCAAGAACCAAGCATATTTCAGATATAATTGGACCAGGGTTGAGCACAGTAGGACAATCCTCTATCTAGTTCCAGACACTATGTATATCTATGTGAAACGTAAAATTGAATTACTTTTTAGCTGCCGTATCATAGTGTTATTAAAAATTAATTTATTTGTTTTCAGTTTTCTACAATCACTTCTAAAAGTCTTAGATTTTCTCCCTCTCCCTCCCCGCCTGCATCCCAGAGATGGCATGCAATCTTATATGGGTTCTACGCATGCATTCTTATTAACCACATTTTCACATTAGTCATGTGGCACAGAAGAATCAAAACAAAAGGGGAAATAATGAGAAAAAACAAACTAAAACAAAACATAACAGAAGAGAAAATATTCTGCTTCATTCTGTGTTCCGATTCCATAGTTCTTTCTCTGTATGTGGATGGCATTTTGCCTCAAGTACTTTGGGAATATTTTAGGTTCTGGAATTGTAGTGAAGGGCTAAGTCTACCAGAAACAGTCCTTGGTACACTGGCTGATACTATGTACAATGTTCTCCTAGTTCTGCTCATTTCATTCAGCATCACTTCATATAAGTCCTTCCGGGCCTCTCTGAAATCTACCTGCTCATCATTTCTTATAGTGCAATAGTATTCCATTACATTCATATACCACAACTTGTTCAACCATTCTCCAATTTATGGGCATCCTCTCAATTTCTAGTTCCAGTCCTCAATTTTCAATTCTTTGCCTCCAGGAAAGAACTGTTATAATTATTTTTGTACCTGTAGGTCCTTTCCATTTTGTGTTTTTTTTTATCTCTTTTGAGATACATACCCAGTAGTGGTATTGCTAGGCCAAAGGATTTTATAGCCTTTGGCAGTTCCCAATTACTATAGAGAATGGTTGAATCAGTTCACAGCTCCACTAAAAATGCATTAATGTCTCATTTTCCCCATGTCCCCTCCACCATTTGTCATTTTCCTTTCCTGTTCTATTAGCCAATCTAATAGGAATGAAATACCATCTCAGAATTGTTTTAATTTGCATTTTTCCAATCAAAAGTTATTTAGAACATTTTTCCAGTGGCTATAGATAAGTTTGATTACTTCACCTGAAAACTATTCTTATCTTTTGATCATTCATCAGTGGAGGAATGGCTCTTACTTTTATAAATTTGACTCAATTCAATATATGTTTGAGAAACGAGACCTTTATCAGTGAAATTTGCTTTGTTTTTTTCAGTTAGCTATTGCTAACTGTATTTCCTTCCATCCTATCCTCTCATCCATTTATTCCATTTTCCTTCCTTTCATCCAGTCCCTTCTCAAAAGTGTTTTGTTTCTGAGTCCCCCTGCCCCGTGCAATTTTCCCTTCCTTCTAGCACACCTCCCCCACCTTCTCTTATCTCCTTCCCCTCCTACTTTCCTATAGGATAAGATAGATTTTTACACCGAATTGAGTATGTATGTTATTTCCTCTTTGAGCCAGTTCTCATGAGAGTAAGGCTTACTCATTCCCCTTCAGCTGCACCCCCTTCCTTTCCACTATAAACACTTTTTCTTGCCTCTTTTACGTGAGATAATTTATCCCATTCTACCTCTCCCTTTCCCTTTCTCCCAGTACATTACTCTCTCTCATGCCTTTGTTTTATGTTTTAGATATCCTTTCATATTCAGCTCACATCTGTGCCCTCTGTCATCTACAGTGTGTGTATACACATATATTATATATACATGTATGTGTATATATATATATATATACATATATATATATATATTGAGAGAGAGAGAGAGAGAGAGAGAGAGAGAGAGAGAGAGAGAGAGAGAGAGAGAGAGAGAGAGAGAGAGAGAGAATCTTTCTAACTAATAATGACAAAGTTCTTAGGACTTACAAGTAATGCCATTTGATGTAGGAATATAAACAGTTTAACCTTATTAAGTCCCTTACGATTTCCTTTTCTGTTTACCCTTTTATTCTTCACTTGAATTCTGTATTTGAAAGTCAAACTTTTTATTCAGCTCTGGTCTTTTTCATCAAGAATGCTTGGAAGTCTTCTGTCTCATTGAATGTCCATTTTCCTCCTGAAGGATTATACTCAATTTTGCTGGGTAGGTGATTCATGGTGGTAATCCTAGCTCCTTTTTCCTCTGGAATATCATATTCCAAGCACTCTGATCTTTTTATATAGAAGCTGCTAAATCTTGTATTACACTGATTGTGGCCCCATGATATTTAAATTGTTTCTTTCTGGTTCCTTGCAATATTTTCTCCTTAACCTGGAAGCTCTGGAATTTGGCTATAATATTCCTGGGAGTTTTCATTTTGAGATCTCTTTCAGGAAATGATTGTGGATTCTTTCCATTTCTATTTTATACTCTTGTTCAGGGCAGGTTCCCTTAATAATTTATTGAAAGATGATGTCTAAGGTCTTTTTTGATCATAGTTTTCAGGTAGCCTGATAATTTTTGAATTATCTCACTTGGATCTATTTTCCAGATCAGTTTTTTTTTTTATTCCAACGATATATTTCATTTTTCTTCTTTTTTCATTCTTTTGGTTTTATTGTTTCTTCATTTCTCATGAAGCCATTAATTTCCATTTGCTCAATCCTAATTTTTAAGAAGTTTTTTTCTTCACTGAGCTTTTGTGCTTTAGTTTACATTTGGCCAATTCTACTTTTTAAGGAGTTTTTTTTTTTCCTTAAGTGAATTTTTGTGCCTCTTTTTTCCATTTGGGCAGTTCTGCTTTTTAAGGCATTTTTCACCTCATCGGCTTTTTGTATCTCTTTTGCCATTTGGCTACCACTAGGGTATTATTTTCTTCAGTATTTTTTTTATGTCTCCTTTACCAAGCTGTTGACTCATTTTTCATGATTTTCTTGCATCACTTTTATTTCTCTTCCCCAATTTTCCTCTACCTTTTAAATTTGATTTTCATAATCCTTTTTGAGCTGTTCTATGTCCTGAAACAGATTTATATTTTTTCATGGAGGCTTTGAATCTATGAGTTTTGACTTTGTTATCTTCTCAGTGTGTGTCTTGTCTTCTTTGCCACCCTAGTAATTTTCTATGGTCAGAAATTTTTTCCTGTTGTTTGACCATTTCCCTAGCCTATAACTTGACTTCTAGCTTTTTGTTAAAGTGGGGCTCTGTTTCCCAAGCAGAGTAGGTGCTCTCCCAGCTTTAGGGATTTTGTGTGGCTATTTTCAGAGATTCTTATTGGGACCTGTAAGTTTTCAATTTTGACAAGGTGATATGATCTAAGGAAGGTATTTACTCCTCTTTTAGCCTGTTTTCTGGTGGGTGAGTGACTACAAGTACTCTTTTTTGCCCTAGAACTGTGAGAAAGGTGCTCGATCCACTATAGCCCCAAGTTCTGGTATGCTAGTGTTCTTCCTTACCCTGGGATTGCCACCTAGGTCTATGACCCTAATCTAAGTATGAGCAAAGGTGGAGAGCCCTGCTTCAGTGCTAACAAAGTGCTGCAATATTCTGACAAGTTGTTCATCCCCTTTACTGTCTGTGAACTGAGAGCTATGGAAGCAGTTAACGAGGATTCGATGGCTCCCAAGACGAGCTTCTGGTCTGCTGTACCAGAGCTGTACTAATGCAGCCTGCGCTGGACTGTGCTTCACTTTCACCAGGTGCAATATACCTTTCCTGTTGACTTTCTAAGTTGTCTTTACCATCTGTGGACTTAGAGGTCTGAAATCTTCCTCTCTTGCCACTGATTCAGTTGCCCTGAGGCCTGCTTCTGGACTTCTCCTGCCTTCTTTCTAAGTTTTCTTGGGCTGGAACATTGTTTCATTCCTTTGTGTGCCTTCTGCTGATCTGGAATTTGTTTTGAATATTTATTTAAAGGTATTTGGATGGAACTTGAGGGAGAACTCAATTAGTCCCTGCCTTTACTCTGCCATCTTGGTTTTGCCTCCACTTTATTTCATTATAACAAATTTCATCTATTTTTGTTCAATTAAATACTTCAGCTTATCTAGACCTTTTTGGATTCTGACTCTATCTTTCAATAATTATCTATCTTCTTGAGTTTTGTGCCATCTGAAAATATGATCAGTATGTCATCTAAGTGTTTAACTAAGTCATTGATAAAAATGATAAAAATGTTAAGCAGAATAGGGCCAAACACTAATTCTCAGGCTACTTCACTTGAGACTATTTTGCAAGTCCATGTTGGATCATCAATTTTGATCTAGCTACAGAGTCCCATTTTTTTCAAGCTCATGCCTCTTCATCTTGATCACAGAAGTTATTTGAGAGATTTTGTCAAATGCTTGGCTGGAATCTAGATAAAGTATACCTATACCTTTTCCTGAACTGCTGTTTAATAATCCTGTTTAAAAAAATGAGATTAGTCTAATGAGGACTTGTACTTGAAGACATACTGCCTCTTTTTATCACCATTTCCTTGTAGGCTTGGTTACTAATTTTAATTGCCTTTCCTAGAAATTTGTCAAGAATTGAAGTCAAGCTCAATGGCTTATAATTTCCAGGTTCTTTTCTCTTCCTTTTTTTTGAAAATTTAATTTTGTAGAATATAATTGCTCATCAGATAAGCAAATTAATTAGTTATCATGTTTTCTCAAGCCATATTCATGATTCATAATGCAGAGCCTTCCTATAGATAGTATGATCTATATCTATAGATGGTTAATCACTATTAGATAGTGATTAATCACTATAGATAGTTAAGCTAGTTCTGATAAACTGCAATTTTTTAAGGCCAGTACATTTCTTTTGTACTTATGATATATAAGATCATGTGTTTCTGAGAACAGCAGAAATGCTGTTTTTTTGGTCATTTAAGTAAACAGAAAAATGGAAAATAATTAATCATCCCCACTTCATATTAATGGAGTTTTATTTCTTGGTGACTAATAATATGGATAAATCTGCTAATACATTTAAGTTGGACTTAGGAGATCTAGTTTATGTAACAAATGTTACCTACATATACTTTCACTGACAAGAAAATTGGATGACAATCAAGAAGCAAACAAAAAATAAAATTAGTAGAAAAAGAAAAGCAACAAAATTCTTTATTGGACATTTTTTTAAAAAGCATATCTGTTATTTCATTGGTATGGGAGATCCTAGGGAAGAAACTCATTTACCATTGTCAAACAGCACCTGAGAATCTTAGAAAACTGACTGGGGAACTGAAAGGTTAAGTGATTTGCCCAGGGTCACTCAACCATTTCAGAAGAGGACTTGAACTCAAGTCTTTCCAACTGCCTCTCCATTTCTTGGGGATTATCTATATTTCTGGAACCTCTGTTCCTCCAGGGGAGGGGGAGGTTCATTCTCTTTTCTCCTCTCCTTTCCATCAATTGCTGCTTCTCACTTTCTTCAAAGCTCAGTTCAAATCACAATTTCTGGAATCTTTCCATAATTAATTTCATCTAAATGGTCATTTATCTCCTCTCCCCCCTGCCTTTGTGTGAGAATAGTCATAGTGGCAAGGCATTTTTTTTTGGTGGAGTCAAGAAAGCAGGAGTTACTACCAACAGCCTTGATGAGGACTCTAGCCTCCTTCATACTCTGAGGCTACTCATAGGCATCAGGTTGGTCTGTTATGTTGTTATAGAGCTATTTGTTCTATAAGAAGGTAGAATAAAAGAGTTATCTCCTTGTGGAAGATTAATGCAGATATGGAAAATCTAGGAGACTTTCTTTGTACTTTTGTGTCTGTATTTCCCTAAGTTCTATATGTCCCAGGGAAAGTCCTGTGGACCTTACTTTGTGTTCATATGCTCTTGATTTGGGATCAGGAGATCACAGAAGGACTGGGCAATTAAGACTTTATGTTAGTTCTTCATTCCTGGCAAACATCTTGAACACTTTCCTATACTCTCACATGCTTATGTAAGAATTTTTAAGATCTTCACATTTTTGGTATCTTTTTCTGGAAGTCCTGCATGGCTTGTATCCTCACTCACAGATATCCTCCCAGGAGAACATACAAGTTTTATGCCTCCTTACATAGTTTCTAGCTAATTGTGTGCAATGGATAAACTGTTGGCCCTGGAGTTAGGAGGATCCAAGTTCAAATATGGCTTTAGACAGTTACTCGCTGGGTGACCCTGTGAGAGTCACATCCTAGTTTGCACCAGTTTCTCACCTATAAAATGAGCTAGAGCAGGAAATGGTAAACCACTCCAGCATCTTTACCAAGAAATCCTAAATGGGGTCATGGAAAATCATACAGGACTGAAATAACTCAACACCAACAATTGTAGGCAAGAGTCAGAGTCATTGCATTGCCAAAAGATGCTCATCAGTAGCCCCAAAGTCCTTAGAAATAACAATAACTTGTATTTACATAACACTTTAGGGTTTGCAGAAATACATAGACATATATACATACATACATACATATATATGTGTGTATACATACACATACATACATATATATAGACACACATGTAGGTATGTTGTGTGTATATCAATAATTTGAACCTCAGAACAACTGTGAAGTTTGTGCTATAATTCTCATTTTACAGATGAGAAAACTGAGGCTGAGTGAAGTTAAGTGACTTGATCAGGTAGAAAGCATCTGAAACAAGATCTGAGCTCAGCTCTTCCTTATTCAACGCCCAGAATTCTATTCTCCTCACTACCTAGCTGCCTGTATCTGCATAGATAGATATGTATGTAGTACTGCTAGCTATACAACATTTTTAGTTCAGTTGTTTTCTTCGATACTTGCTTTGCAACAATGTGTTTCATTTTAAAGAATATGTATAATGATGTTCTACGAACAAAGAGGACACATCTTTTGATTTTAACAAGGGTGAGGAGTGATTTAGCCCCACTAGGCTTTCACCCAGATTTTCTCTTGGCCTTATTGCCTTCTACAATTATTTCTTCTATTGAACATAAGTTTTTATCAGCACCCTTCATAATTTTGCTTTTTTCTAATCACTACCTCATGTTTTATTCTGCCGACACCACCAATGTTGGCTGGCTCACTGGTGTTATCCTGTCATGAGAGTAGGTCTAACTTGATCTGTATTAAGTGGAAATTCCATGTAGAGATTATGACAGCTGAGTTTATGACCTTTCTTCCACTCTGGCTGGCTTTGTCTTGGTAGGTCTCACCTTATCTTTCCATGGTTGCTTCCTTCTTCCATTGTAGGGATGAATGAGATCAGTTCTCAGTGTTAGAGATGGTCAGACTGAGTACTGAAAGGAGACAGTTTAGAAACTACCACAGCGACATTCAAAATAGAAGCTTTGGGTGCAGTTTCATTGTTTTTGGTCTTGGCTGAGCACAGATGGGGAAGTGGGTATGAGTTTGGCTTACAGTTGTCTGCTGTTTTTTCAGAATGCTTTACATTATATGAAGTGCAGCCAATCTTTTTCTTCATATTATAATTGTAATAATTATTTTTGGCAAGTTTCTTGTTGTTCCTCTTACTCACCCCATAAAGCCAATTCATTGCCAAATCTTGTTCTTTCTAGCTCAACAGTATCTTTCTTATACATATTCTTCTCCTTACTTTCACAACTAATACTTTAGTTCAGGCTCATTTTCAATTGAACTTTTGCAGCAGCTTTCTAACTGGTCTCCTGCCTCAAGTCTCTCCCTTTTCTTACCCATCCTCCAGGCAATTTCCAAGTGATTTTCCTAGTGTAAGTCTGATCATATTATGCTTATACTCAGTAAATTCCAGTGATTCCTTATGACTTCTAAGATAAATACAAAAACCTTTATTTGGCATTTAAAATACTTTAAAGCATCTTGCCTTCCTAGCTCTCAAATCGTATTATGCTTCCCTGCCCTCCATATACTCTGTAGTTAGGCTACAGTAATCAGTCAGTCAACGAGTCTTCAATAAGCACCTAATACATGACTCCACCTACTGCTTTAGGTTCTGGGGATACAAGAACTAAATAATTTACACTTGAAGTAATGGGAGGGGAAAAAACTATGTAAAAAAAATGATATACCATATTTATAAAGTTAACAGCTATGAATATATCAAAATAGTCAATTGTAAGGTAGTTTGGGAGGAGGAGCACTAGCAATGGGGAAAATCAAGAAAGTTTTCATGAAGAAGTTAGTGCTTCAGTGACTTCTTAAAGGAAAAAAACTTCTTAAAGGAAAAAAAGTGACTTTAAGGAAGTGATAAAGATGGAGTACATTCCGGGCACATGGGATGGACAGTATAAAGGTATGGATATGGAAAATGGAGTATCATGAGTGAGGAACAGAAATATGTTTGACAAGAGAGACATCACCCATATCTGGAATTCTCTTCCCCCTCACCTCTGCCAGTTAGAAACCTTAACTTCCTTAAAAATGCAGTTCAAATGCTCCCTTCTGTAGGAGTCCTTTCCTGTTTTTCCCAACTGCTAGTCTCTTCTTTAAAAAGGTCCCCTTCTATTTATTCTGTATATATCTTGAGTATAATTATTTGAAAAAATATCTCCCCCATTAGAAGGCAAGGTCTTTGATGGCAGAAATTATTTCTGCCTTTTGTCTTTCCAAAACTTAGCAGTGTCTAGAGCATGATAAATCTTAATAAATGCTTAGGAATGGATTGAGGCAGTAGGAGAGAGAGGCTGAGTTGTAGATAAACACTTTGCCACTTTGCTTGAATGCATCCCCAATGAAGCTTCAGAAAGTATTGAAAGGAGAGAGCTGTGGTGCCAAAGGTAAAAATCACTTAAAGCATCTCAAAGCAGAATAACTGTAGGTAACCAAAGGAAACTGACTCAGATCAGTGAGAATAAGTATCTAGAATTTATGGGAATAAGAGAAATTGGAGTTAGAAGAATCCTTAGAAATCCTCTAGGCCAGTGAGTCAAACTTATGATTCCTGAGGTCAGTATATTGACTCAGAAAACCACAAGTCAACATTTTCTGTGTTTACTATACGTTTATTGTATTTTTCACATTTTTAGTTTTTACATTTCCAAATTATATTTTAATATGGTTTGGGGGGAATTTGGGGGTGTTACTGGCCTCACATAGCCATAAGGCAGGAGATTGACACCTCTGCTGTAATTACACACTTTAATTTTATAGTTGTGGAAAAAAGCCAGAGAGGTACAGATAGTATATACCAGAAACTGAATTTGAACTCACTCCCAGTGCTTTTGCTGGTTTTTTTCCCTCTTCTGTCTGTTAACACCTTAAAGATATCCTACCTAGTACAATGCTTTGTGCTCAGCAGTGGCTATTGACCAACTGTGTATGTATGAAGTGTGCTATAATGGTAGTGTAAGATCACTAAAAAAAGCGCAGATAATTTTAAGTCAAATTACAATCTAGGCACCTCAGAAAATATATTTAAAAAAAAAGATTTTATGCATGATTAATTTATTTCAGAACTCCTTTTAATCCAAGATGAAATAAAAAGAAAAACTAACAAAAACCTGGCTTATGATCAAATTAAGTCCCAAACAGAGCAGGACCCTGGGACTCCTGCTCTATTACTTTTCTCCATGTAACTATTCTCGGGCCCAGGTGTGGATCAAATACTCTTTGGGTCCACTTTACATTGAAGCTAGTCCAGTATTTCCCCCATAGTTTGATAATTTTTTACTACTTGAGCAGTGCTTTCACTACTTATCTAGTCTATGATGTTCTAATTTCTTGAGTTCTCTTTGCCTCTTCCCTCTGCCTCATCTCCTAAATCCAGTCACTTACTATGTCCCCATGATTTTACCTCCATGTTTCTCAGAATTGGCCCCTCTCTGTTTCCACTGACCTAGCACTAGCTTACCTTACTAACAATTAGGATTGTATTTATAGCCTCTTCACAAGTCTGGTATCCTACATACTCTCTCTTTTGTAATTATATATATATATATATCCATGTGCAAGAGATACAAAAGCAAAAATGAAAGTTTCTGCCCTCAAGGAGCCTGTAGTCTTTTGGTTAAATAGGATACCTACTAAGATAAATATGGTATATTAGCATATGAAGTGAAGGGAAGAAAGGAGAGATCAGGCAAGGTGCTTAGAGAGAGAAGACTTTTGAGCTAGAGATTCAAGGAAAGAACTAGATAGATTAAGAGGCACCATAGCTGATTCTCAAAGGAAAAATAAGCATTATAAGAGAGAGAAATGAGAAGAGAGTATCTTCCAGATTTGGAGACAGCTTGTACAAAATGCATAGAGGCAAGTGTCATAGTGAGTTTAGAGAATAACTAGTAATATAGTTTGGCTGAAAAATGAAACATAGTAATGTGAAATAATGGTGAAAAGGCAGATTGGGAAAATCCTTAAATACATGTAAGGAGTTTTCCTGTTTGTCTAGAGCAACAGAGAGCCACTGAAATTTTTTGACATGGGCACACCTATGATTTAGGAAAACAATTTTGGCAACTGGGTGGAAGATAGAATAGAGAGAAGGATGTTATTAAAATAGTCTGAGGAAGTGATTATAAAGCTCTGAGCTAGAGTATTGGCAGGGTGAATGTAAAGAAAGATATAGATGAGAAATAGCTCATGCAAGTAGAAGAGATAGAATTTAGCAACAGATCAGGTGATGGAGTCAATGAAGAAGGGATAGTCAAAGATGGCTCCAAGGTTTTGAAACTGGGTGACTAGGAGGAACTATTTCCCCAAGAGATGTAGGTAATTTTGAAGGAGGGGCAAGTTTAGTAGAGAGTTGGAAGCATTCAATTTTGGACCATGTTGAGGTTGAGGAGCCTGAGATCTGTTCTTTATTCCCTTGCAAGAGCAATCTTTCTTTGGTGCCAGGCTCACCACACCTTACCTCTGCTCACTAATCTTTGACAGCTTCCTGTTGTTAATAATTAAATTCAAACTACTTTCCTTAGCATTCAAGGTCCTCCATAATGTGGTACCACTTCAACTTTCCAGCTGTATCTCAGCTTTCCTTCATACACTTAATGCTTAGGTCAAATTGGAATACCTGCCATTTCCGACTGTGGAATCAGACATCTAATCCATGCTATTTACTGCTCATGTAATCTTGGGCAGATGATTTACCATCTCTGAGCTTCAGTTTCCTCATCAGTAAAATGAGGGGGATAGATCTGATTGCCTGTGAGGTTCTTTCCAACTCTATGTCTATATTTCTCTCCTCTTACATAAGACATTTTCATGTTTACTTAATGTTCTTTCATTTGTCTGGAATGCTTTCCTTCTTAGATACATTAATTAAAGGCGTTAACAAACCACAGCCTGTAGGGTAAATCCAATTCAGTGCCGATTTTAAATCATCTATGAGCTATTAATGGGTTTTGCATTTTTAAGCAGTCTTTAGCCTATAGACCATATAAAACATGTGGCAGGCTAGACTCCTAGCTTTTTCACTCACAAGCCGTAAAAAAACAGGTGATAAGTTAGATTTGATCATAGGCCGTGGATTATATTTCAAATGCCACCAACTCCACAAAACTTTCCCCAATCTTCATATAGATACAAGATCTCTTCTGTGCTGATTATGCCAGTTATAGAGTGGCAGACCTTCTGAGAGAATACTGAGATACCAAAGAAAGAAGGGCAGTCCATACCAGTATCATTTCTATGTGTAGATTAATTAGAGTTTATTAGGTTAGTTGGGGGAGTTTACTCACAGAAGTCTAGTCTTGGGTGACAATGGGACAACTTGGTGGATCTCTGTACCCACGCTCAGACCAGGACAGGTATTACATAGAAGCAAAACAAAGATGGCAAAATACCAGGGATGGCCCATGATCATGTGTGCATTTTCCCATGAGATAGTTAAGAGCTTCTTTTGCTGTTTACATTCTTTCGAGGTAGCTTACATTCTCTGTGGAATAATAGATCACTCTCTCACATTCTGGCTTCTGCTGCACACTCCACCCCTTATGATTTGCTCATACATTCTATCCAATAATATCTTTGCAAAGTTCCCTGAGTTGTATTTGAATGGTTTTGTTCACATAGAGGAAGCAGAGGATCCTGCCAATAAACTATGTTGGAGGCACAATCCATATCAATACAAGCACAAGTCAAGAAACAATATGACTAATAAGAAAATTACTAAGTTGTAATTTTCTTCCATCCCTATCCCAAGAGAGGTAATGAAAGAGTCAATGGCATGTGGAGATTAGTGTTAATACTGAATTTCTGAACTAAGTTTAGAAACAAAGAAATATGGTTTGGGCAATATTATAACATGTTGGGGATGATACAGAATACAATCAATCACAAAATGGAATCAGAATATATATATATTTTTAATTTTCTTCTTTTTGTCAATGGAAGACAAATCACTCTTTTCCCTGACTGGTTAATGTAAAACAAGATTGAATAATTATAGTATAAGAAGATCTAAAACTATGGATTAGATTTTCTTTTTAAAAAAATTTGCTTATTTTTAGTTTTTAACATTCACTTCCATAAGTTTAAAATTTTTTCCCTTTTCCTCCTCCTCCCCCCCCAAGATGGCATGCAATATGGTATGGCTCTATACTTACGTTCCTATTAAACACATTTTCATGTCATTCATGTTGCATAGAAAAATTTTGATGAATGGGAGGGAATGTGAGAAAGAAAAAACAAAATAAAAAAGAAAATAGTCTGCTTTGCTCTGCATTCTGACTCCATAGTTCTTTCTCTGAGTGTGGATAACATTTACCATCCTTTGGAATTGTTTTAGGTCCTTCTGAGAAGGGATAAGTCTATCAAAGTCAGTCATTGTACAGTGTGGCTGTTTCTGTGAACAATGTTCTCCTGGTTCTACTCATTTCACTCAGCATCAATTCATATTAGTCTTTCTAGGATTTTCTAAAGTCTGACTGTTCATCATTTCTTATAGTGTAATAGTATTCCATTACATTCATATACCACAACTTGTTCAACCATTCCCCAACTGTTGGGTATCCCCTCAATTTCCAGTCTTGGCCACTACAAAATTAGCTGCTATAAATATTTTTGTACACATGGGTCCTTTTCCATGGATTAGATTTTCAAAGGTAAATTCACATGACACCAAGATAACTGAGAGAACTCAGTATGCAAATGCAGTAAAATAGGAGACCAAAGCAATACCATCATGATCATTAATATTAACTAACTTCAAGTTTCCCTGTATTTTAGTAACCCACTCCCAATGTCCATCTAGTTGTCAAATTTCATCTTGGATCTCAGATGACCCATAGAGTTACCTAGTCTCTGGAAATATCTCTTGTGGCATCTCTGAAGTGAACTTCTCTTTAGTAGATTCACTTCTCTGGTTACAAGTTACCTGTAGGGATCATTAGATATTCCTGCTAAAATCTCAATACAAGTTAGTACAGCTTCTCAAATAACTAGTTCACATGGTGAAAACTAGTTCAAACTGATCTTATTAATAATAGAACTATAAGAACATCAAATCAGGAGCCCACAGCTAGCCTGAAACTCCAGAAAAATCTAAGTTTTTAATACTCCATTAGAATCATATACATTTGACTTATAGGATCATCTGATCTTGTTGCTTTCTCAAAACTTTTCCATTCCAATTAATTCCCCCTTTTTGGAGGATTAAATATTATTAAGGACCTAATCATACAAATGAAAATATAGGTAACAACATTCTTGGTAGACAGAGGCTTTCTACCTCTAGTTTCAATGGTTATACAAGTGAATTTTATTTAACAGAGGCTAAATTTACTCCAATTGTAACAAAAAGACCTGGGATGGGATATATAGATGCACTTAATTAATTAATTTGCAATTATGTATAGAGAACAGTGTATATCAAGTGGGCTGCCTGTAGTAAAACATGTTCAGTTGTTAACCATATTCAAATGGAATAGATGTTACACAAACATTACTCTCCACTAAGAAGACTGATTGCAATGAAATTCTGTTCCCTAAAACAAAGCAGAAAAGATTTTTCACTTTAACTTCACAAAGTAATAGATTCATATCCCTGTTTCACAAACTTTTGTTTTTAAATCTTTGTCTGATTATTTCTATAGTGTTATGAAAGAATGAGATACTTCAGGGACTTCTTCTTACACATCACTAGGTATTAGCAGGTAGATGACAAGCCAAAGCACTAACTCACTTAGTTGTTTGGGATATTGAATGACAACGCAAAAAGCACTCCAGACAGACACAAAAGCAGACAAAGCCTGTAGCTTTCTTTTTTCTTGCATATTCTGATCCAACATTTCCTTTAGCAATCATATCCCAAATAATCTTCACTTCACTGAATTTTTTCTTTTCCTGCCTCTCTGCTGCCTGCTTGCTGACCTGCACAGTCAGAAGAGGTGGCAGTGGGGAGACAGAAAAAGAGAGAAACTCTCCCTATTCTCTTTTCCTCTATACCATCCTCTGTCTCCCCCAAAAGCATTGCTAGTCACCTCTGTCTTTTACCTTGAGGTCATTCTCTTCTCGAGGTCATTCTCTTCTCTATCCTCTGAAAATAAGGGCAATTGTCATTTCAAGGTCTCTTTTAACAGTGTTAAAAGTTCTCATGTTGGCTTAAACTGTAAATTTTCCCTCCAACCACACAAATAGCAGCTATATGGGATTACCTCTTCCCCCACCCCATTATGGGAGCCTAGCAAGGCACAATCCAATGTAAATTTTCCAGGCATCCCCATACTTGTGTGGCCACCCCTTCTCCCAATGATATGGGTAACCAATCCTGATTACCCTCATACAATGTTAATTAGAGAGTTAAAGATCTTCCCCACTTATTGATGGGACTGCTCATTAAGAGAAGCTTGATTAGGGGAGGTCTATACCTTTTGTTAATTTCTAATAAGACATGACTCTCAAGCGTTGTGATGCCTTCTGGCTCTGAAAAGTATATAAATACTCTGAGGTCAAGTTTTACTTTGGGGCTTACTCTTCGGAAGCATTTGGCCAGACCAGATTCTGGGCAGCCACTAAGGAGGTCCCTGGCTTTGAAAACCCAGATGTTGGTGCTTCTTTCTGGTAACTATGCATGCATTGCTTGTGATCAGATAGTTGGAAGCCCTCTTTATAGATGTTTATTTCTCAGTCTTTTCTCTTAAGTTCAGGGTCCTGACTTTTCCCCCAAACTAAGTGAATGATATGTGTGCTTGATTAAAATGATTATTGAACCTTCAGAAGTTGCTTTCCTTTTAGAAAAGCAGATCTAAACACCTGTACAGTAGGCCCTCCTGGGTGTGTTGGGGTCCTTGCTGTTACACCCCACCTCTGCAAATGGACCACATCTCCTTCCACTGCTCCACAGAGATGAGGATGATTAGGGCTTTCCCCTATGAAGGGCTCTCTCCCCAAGCCCATTTCTTTGGTCTCCTATTGACTACACCAAATGTAAAGAAGTAAAATCTGTTCTGCATGGATTATGCCAATTATAGGTTAATTGGGAGAGTTTTCATGTAGGAGGTCAGACAGGACAACATGGTGGATCCCTACACCCATCTTCAGATTAGGCCAGGTAGTATATAGAAATAGAACAAAGAAACATAGTGCCAGGGATGGCCCCTGGTGATGAGTAAGTTTTCCCATGGGATAGTTAGAGCTTCTTTTCTATTTACATTCATTCAAGGTAGTTTACATTAACTGCAGAGTCATAGGTCACTCTCTCATACAGTTTCTCACCATACAATCCCCTATCTGTGCATGTCCTTTCCTCCCCTTATACTTCACATAGAACTTTGTTCACACTTCTCATATGTTATAAATACATAACTATGTCTTATATCTCACTCTTAGACTGGAACTTATATGAAGACAGAGTTTTCTCTTAATTTTTTTTTATCTTCTACCGACGCTCCCTACCTTGCACACATCTTGCACAGTACTCTGTCTACAATATTTATTAAACAATTTTTGTTTAAATGAAGTGATTTGAAAGCAAGGGTCCATTTCAGTGTCCTCTAGACCAGTGGACATATATGTAAATAGAAACAAAGCCACTAAACCATACATAAGGATCCCTGTAGGCTTTATATTGGCTTAGAAATCCATATAGTAAAATCATCTATGCTCTATTGTATTTATTTTATGAAGTATTTCCCAATTACAGTTTAATCTGGTTGGTTGGTACTCAGGAATGTTGTGTGTAATTGGCTTGGAGGCAGAGTGTTCAACTCCTCTGCTTTCATATTCAATATGTGTATATCCTTATTTTTTTTAAAATAAATTATGTAGATATGTTACTATATTAATAATTACATACATTATAAAACTTATACAAAAACATAAATTTAAAAGGATGAGATAAAAATAGAAAAATATTGTATCAGCATCATTAGGGATCCACTAGAATTTAATGAGTAGAGGAGTGATAGAGTCAGTAATAATCATAGATAACATTTATATACCACTGTGTGCCTGGCACAGTGCTAAATACTTTATAATTATTAACTAATTTGTTCCTCACTATGACTCTGGGACATAGGTGCTGTTATTATTATTATTACCATTTTACAGATGAGGAAGGTGAGGCAAGTAGAGGTTGAGACTTGCCTGGGGTCACACAGCTCATAAGTGTCTGAGGCTGGATTTAAACTCAGGGATTCCTGATTCCTGCTTTGGTGCTCTGCCTATTGCAACACATAGCTACTAGTACTGTAACCTAGGAAAAAAATCTTTGACAAGTGGACAAAGTGATAGAAAAGGGAGAGAAGAGGCAGAGCCCAATTAGAAAGTGATTAGCATACTACTTCCATAGTCCAGGTAAGCAGGGATGTGGACCAGATCCAGGGTGGTGGTTGTGTGATTGGAGAGAAGAGAACCTACGTGAGAGACATGGAGATAAAAACAGTATTGCTTTGACAACTGATTAAGTCTGTGGAGTGTGCGGGGAGGGAGGAGTGGAGGTGGTAAACCTTGCAGACCAGAACAAAGGTGGTATCATTGACAATGATAGGAAAATTTGGAAGATTAGCAGATTTGGGAGGGAAGGATAATGTAATGAGATTAGTGATACAAATGGTAACCCGTCCATGTTTATCTATTGTAGACAACTCACTGCTCCACCAGTGCCTGTCTAGCCCTGTTCATTGTAGGACCTGTCACGTTCCCCAGCTGGGAGGTGATAAGGGAAACAAGAAGAAAGCAGGTTATTTCACCTGGGCAGCTTCCTGAGGTTGCCTGGGTCAGGTTTCAGTGACATGACAGAGATCATGCAGATCAGGGGCCTAGAGAACACCTTGCAATCATGTTACTTGGAACACATACACCTGTTTTCTCTCTGACTTTGCCTTGTTTGCATCACACTTTCAGAGTCTTAGCTGTTGGGCATTTTTGTATCCACAGTCAGCCTGACTGACTCAAGGGTTTAAATAATGCCCCTAAAGATCTTCTTCCATCCTCCTAGGGGAGATGAAGAAAAACAACAAACTCCATGATCAACGTAGGCTGTCTGCTTTATTCAGAACAGATGCAAACCTAAAAACCAATTAGATGATTCCATACAAAGCCTTAAGAAAACTGCTAACTCACCTGAGCTGTTACACCTTTGGCATACATTTTTTCTTTTTCTTCTTCTTCTCTCTTTTTTCCCCCTGTGGTTCTGAGAACACATTTAAAATAGAACAGCAAAAACAGATTCTCGCTGACTACTGAAAATGTGTTTCTGAGATATCTAATGGAAGTACATGCCCAAGGTCATTCTCAAACTCCCCTGCATACTAGAGGCTGGGCCCCAGGTCATTCAATTCCATCCTCCTTGCTACTTCCATCAGTCCAGGAAGTTGTACCCAGTTAGGATGTGTGACTTTGCATTACTGTTCTTTATATCTTGATGGCAATCAGAGAAATAATCAAAGTTCAGCCTCCAAAACAGTGATGCTGCTGGGGTTGAGTGACAAGTACTGTGCCCTGTACACTGATAATGGGAAGTCATTTGAAGAAATTGTGGCTTAGAAGTGGAGGGCAGCTTCCTGCTTATTATATAAGGTGATCGTCTATAGAAATGCTTGCCTCTGATTTATCCCAGAGACACGGGGGAAGTGATGAGGGCCATCTATTGAGTCTCCCATCAGTGAAAGAACAGAATTGTTCGTGCTTCTATCATCCTTGCATTTCTTTCAACTATGGTTAAAAAAAATGCAAATTTGTTTTCTTTATTGAGCTTTTTTCTAAATCTCATAGAAGGTATTTTATCTTCTTTTGTTTTCCTAAGTAATCTTAAAATATTTTGGAGTCACATTTTAGTTATTGCTCCGAAGAGTTTGCAAGTTTTAAGATTCTGAATTAAAATCTGCATGTTTAATTAGGACTTGAAAGAGACCCCAGTCCCTGTTCACAGGAACATTACATACATTTTGCGACTGCATTGCATAAACTCAAATAACAAATGTAAAAGCGAGTACATTTTGCTGGGTATAGTTGTAAGGCAGCAGGCAATAAATAACTTTGCTTCAATTTTAAAATGAACACTTGGCTATGCAGTGAAAAAATCAGTTTCTCTAAAGAAAAAAAATCAGACTGTTGGTGATCATAAGCATTTATCAAGTAACTACCTTGTGGCAGCCCCTGTTCTGGGTGCTGGAGATACAACAAAGTTAACAGTGAAACAGTTCATCTCCCCTAGCACCTTATAGTCTATGGGAGGATATAATCTATACACAGATAAAATAAATGCACCATATATACAAAATGAATAGAGGGGGGAGGGCACAAATAACGGAGGGCATCAGGTAAGGATTCTTTTGAAAATGTTAGTATTTGAACTGAACCTTGAAGGGAGATAGTGGTTTTAAGAATAGCAGGCATAGAAGATGACATATGAAAAAATTAAAAAGTTAATGAATAAAACAAAAAAGCAGGTATTAAGTGCCTACTATGTATAAACCACCAGTGACACAAGTAGAAAAACAAGATAGTCCTTGCTCTTAAGAATTTCATATTCTAAGGGTAGCTGGGGAGTGCAGTGGGATAATATGCTGGGTCTGGAGTTCAGAAGTCTTCCTGAGGTCAAATATGACCTCAGACATTTACTAGCTGTGTGACCCTGGGCAATTCACTTAATTTTGTTCTCAATTTCCTGATCTGTAAAATGAGCTGGAGAAGGAAATGACAAACCACTCCATTATCTTTGTCAAGAAAACCCCAAATGGAATCATGAAATATTAGAAACTGAATAACAACAAAGTAATTCATTGATTTAGTCCATGGAGATCTTTTTGGATTACGATTATGTCATCTAAGGAATTAGCTACTCTTTGTAGCTTTATGTCATTTATAAGGACAGGTAATATGATATGTACACCATCTGTATTGACTGCCAGTATTGACTGAAAGAAATGGAACAAGACTGAGGTCAGAGTGGCACCGAGGGATTCCCTCCAAGGTATCACTGCCCCATCAATCAATATTCTTTGGGGAATTGCTTTCAATCAGTTATGAATCTGCTGAATTGTATTGTCATGTAGTTGGTACATCCATCCTAAAGGATAGAATAAAAGACATTCTCAAATATAATGATATGAATTAACTTGTAGTTGTTAAGAAATATTGGAGAAAGTAAGTAGTCTTTGGTATAAATTATAATGATGTACAAGATATTCTCATTTCTTACTGGATTATAGATAATCAATCAGTAGTCGTTTATGAAATTTCTACCACTTGCCAGACATTTCCCACACAGCTGTTTCCTTAGGACTTTTCTACCTTTCCTTCAGGAAACTCATCATTTTGTAAATCTGTTTCAGACTTGGTAATCACACCTCATCAGTACCCCAAATAAACTCAATGAAGTGCTCTTCCCAGAACCCCCACTTAAGGAGAGTGCCCAGGCTAGTTGTCTTTTCCTTTCCAGTCTAACTATTCTCCTGTAGACTTCTCCATCTTGCCCCAGCACTGGGCACTTTGTCGCCCTAGGCTTTTTAAATTTCCTTTTATGTACTGTCTTCCCTCATTAGATTGTAATCTCCTTGAGGGCAGAGACTATCTTCCTTTTTCATATTTTTATGGCCAGAATCTATCACAGTACCTGGCACATAGTAGATATTTAATAGCTGTTTATTGACTGACTGACTTCTAGAGATACATCATCAAACAAGAAGCATTCTTTGGCCCCTAAAGGAACTTACATTCAATTAGGAGAGACAAAAAAACAAATACAAGTGTTTACAAAATACTTCCAAAGTCAATACAAAGTCATTTTTTTGGTGGGACAGGAAAAATAGCTGAGGGTGTGAAGTACCATGAAAAGACTGATGTAGATGGTGGCACTTGCCCTAATCTTTGAAGGAAGCTGAATATTTTAAGAAGCAAAGGTAAGGATGGAGTGTAAGGCACACAGAGATGAAAATTAAATGCTATTTAGGAGGAACAGTAAGGAGGCTCATTTCATTTGAGAGAAGAGTGTGTGAAGAGGAATATATGTAAAATACCTGGAAAGGTAGGCTGAAGCTTAGTTGTGAAGGTCTTAAAATGTCAAACAGAGGAGTCTGTATGAGTCTAGAGTCATGAGAGAATCAAATGAACAAGAGAGTGACATGGTCCTTCTATCATGTACAATTCTTTACCATGTCCTACCACACATCCCCCATGGAAGAGGTCTTTTAATACTGTATTGGTACCTGCGTTAGCATTCAGGATGTTCAACATTACTCTTGCTAGATAATCAGTATAACATTTTCACGGTTTTTTTGGTCTTTTTTTTTACCCCAAATCATTGTAGATAATATACTACAGCCAAGACTGAGCTGGTATATGTTTAACAACTGTATCTCTGAAAAAAAATGCATGATATATATTAAAGTTTAATCTGAACTATTATAATTTTTCTATTATTTTTCAAACTTAAGACAATCGGCAAAACAATAAATCAAGCCCTCATCTGCAGCATTTGCTGATTTCTGAGGTATAAATGCTCACGCTGATATTATAACAATTGTCTTATTTCTGGTTAGAACTGACTCCAGCATACCCTTGGTGCAGCCTGTGTATGCTCCTTATGTTTTTCTCCATTGCCCTTGAGGTTATTTATAATTTCACTTCTTCACAGTGTTCCAGGACTCTTGTCATAATCCATTCCTGAATGTTAACCTTAATGTTGAGTTTTTGTGTCAGAAAGCATGATAGGATTATTAAAATTGTTGTGCAATTTATCAAATATAATTGAATCCACTCCTTTCTTCCTATTCAGTTGTCAACCTAGCTAGCTGTTCATTTCCAGTGCTTGTTCATGATATATGTGTACTGTTGGATGAAATCAGTGGGGTTTTTGTCATTTGATTGTATGCCATAATCTAGCAAACAGTCTTTCTTCATTCATTTTTTTCTGTATATATTGTGAGTTCTAGAAATATTTACAAAATATCATTCACTAATGCCAGTCCAGGGGGAAAAAGTACTCTTTAGAAACAAGAAAATAAAATAAGGTAAAATATGATTTGTTCATGGAAAACTCATGCTGGCTTCTAGTAATGATAATTTCTCACTTGAAGTTCAGAACATCTATTTAAATATCCCTTATAGAATTTGACTGAATCTTCATATAAATGTCTATATTGAAAGCTTAGATAAATTTTACTCTTTTCCAGTCATCTGATATTACTTACTTTCTCCAATATTCCTTAACAACTACAAGTGCAAGGCATTTCAGGACATTGGGATGGAATTTGTTCAGACCAGGATACTGGATTGCATTTAGAGATAGCTAATATTGTCTTATTTTCTCTTTATTTATCTTAGGTTGCAATTTCCTTTCAGTCATGTTTGTTCTACCATTTCCATTTTCAGAAGATAATTTTTCTTGACAGAAGACTGAAGTAAGACTTGAATACTTAGACTTTTTTTTGCTGTCATCAGATAACATTACAACATCTGCTCCACATGTCATGCCTGTCCTTTCCTTGGTCTTTAACTCTCTTTGAACTTTTGGTTCTTCATGTTTTTGTTGCTACTTTGATCTTTTGCTGGACCTGGGCTTCAGCTTTCCTGAATATTACCTTTAGATATCCATGCTTCTTTTACATATTTCCTAGGTTATACATCTCTGACTCCATATTTTGTACATAATATTTGGGAATATAACCCATTGCAAGTGGGATACCTGGTTCCCTCTTATATTTTTCATCAAGTTTATTAGAATAGAGTTTGGATCATTAAAGTTTCAGTTTTGAATCTCCTACCCTCTTGAATCACCTTTCCTTTTAAAGTTTTAGGTCACAGGGTCATAATTAGCATTTCCCTGAATTTGTAAATTCTGTTTTCCTAAAGGACAGGGTAAGTGCCTAAATGGCCAATAGTAAAGGAATGATTAAATACATTGTGGCACATTATGAAATACCATAGTACAACTAAGACGAATATGTATGAAAGATACAAAGGAATCTGAAAACTTCTTGATGAAATAAATCAAAGAACAAAAAAAGGCAAATTGAGAAGAATGGCAGAAATTGGACTTCCAACTCACTTCAGTGTCTGCAGCTCTTCCTGATTTCCACTTCAAGGAACAAGATGTCCCCTAGTGTTCCTTCCTGTGTCTCCTACACCCACTTTCCAGCTCCCTTTTGTGTATATCTTCTTCCAGTAACTTATAAGCCACTTGAGGGCAAGGTCCATTTTTCTTTTTTCTTATTTGCACCCTTAGCACTTAGGAATATGCCTAGCATATAGTAGGAGCATAATAAATGTTTATTGAATTGAAGAGCTTTTATTTGTGCAGGTTATACTTACCTGGATAATATTACCTATTAATATTTACCATGTTAGAAATGGAATATATACTATTTCTGACTGTGCTCAGTGCTCCCCTAATTTACCAACATAAACTAAAAGGTGATATATTTTCTTTATCTCCAAGGTTCCTATTGATTCCCTGTCCCAGAGTCAATCTTTTTGTTGCTTCACATTAGGCCCAGAACTGTGTATCTGCTCATTACCACTCTCTGAGATGGAATTGTCCCAGATTATTATCCCTTACTCCTGCTTATTTCTGCGCCAGTTTCTGGATTCTGAGTGTGACTCAGCAGATACTTCTTTCCTCTGATCAGATGGTTTATGAAATCACTTCCCGTGATTCATTTGCTTAAGGATTAGGTCTGATTTTGCGTTATGAACTGTTGTTGAGTTGTGTTAATGCTATTTTAAGTACTGTAGAGCTTATTAGTCCATGAAAATCCTTGACTTCGGAATTTATCTTTAAAATACGTTAACTCTAAATAACACACTTTTAAAATAATTATCCTCTTGATGGTTAATGAAATATAGATAGCACTTTAGATTCAGAAAAATTTCAGTGTCCTTATAACATTTTTATTATAAATAATTGTTTTATGGTGATTTTTATTTTACTGCTGTCATTTCCCAAAGATATTCCCTCACTCTCCCACCAATAGAAACTTTTCTTATAGTAAGGAAGTATAACAAATCAAATCAAAGCACCCTCTAGCATGCCCCTGCCACATCTGGGAGGGGGAGAGTGGGCATATGCATATGAAGTAGGTATAGAAAAAACATCCATGTAAGGTAAATGAAGAGGGAAGATTTTTCAGCTAGAGAATAACAAAAACACCTCATGCAAAAGGTGCTTGAACTGAATCTTGAAGGAAACCTGGGCTTCCAAGTGGTATGACTAAATCTGAATGCATTTATTCCAGGCATGGTGTAAGAAAGTTCAAAGGCTCAAAGTTTGAGTATCAGGTTCGAGAAAAAGAAACAAGTCCAGTTGGGTTGTTCTATGGATTGTAAAGTACAAAGGGGACTAGCATTTTGCTTTCTGAAAATGCTTTTGCTGTGAAAGTGGAAATGTTCTGTTGTACATTACCAGTTATTTGAGGACTGCTGTGGAGTCTTATACTACTTTCAGTATCCCTTAGGTACTTGCCTTCAATCAATGTCTGTTGATCAATGTCACATGATTTTGGTGGGTTGAACAACCTTTCACTTTTCCCTTCTCCCTTCCTTTCCCCAACAATGCTCAAGTGAGTTAGCAAGTGAATTCTTTCTTGAAGGTCACCAAGAATCCTAACCATTTCATTTGGATCAGTTGATTTCTCTCCTTCTGTCTACATTTCTATTATTGCATTCTATTTGTTTTGATGCCTTTGTGCAACTTAAATAATAAGAGGAGAAAAAAAGATTTTTTGATATCTTTCATCTTCTTTTTCTCTTCCTTAACCCTTAGCTCTTAGATACTTCAGAGGCAATTAGGAAGAATGAGTCAGTGAAAACATTGCTTTTCTGGGTTGCTTTCATTTGCAAGATTGTTTTAGGTAGCTAAGGGATATTTTTAAGTTGATTTTTTAAAAAATTGGTCTCCTAATTATATTCCCAAGATAGATGAGCAGCACAGAGTAGAATAGAAAGAGGGATTTAAAGTCATGAAGATCAAGGTTCAAGATCCTGCCTCTGATCACTTAACTATTTAGGGTTCAAAGATCAACCGCTAAGCCTAAGAAGTCACAGATTCAGTTCTCTTCCTTTTTGAATCCAAACAATAATTCTTCCTTATTGATTATGTACATACTCAATTTCCCCATCTTTTTAAAAATAATGCTAGCTCTCTTTATCTAAGAAGATAATTTCATTGATACCTTTTTGTTTGTTATACTATCTTCATTTCTGAATATATCATTTTCCTTTCCCTTCCCAAAGAGTTATTGTTTTTTTTTAACAAAATGGCAAACAAAAATGCTTAATGAAGCTAACCAGTGTATCAATTGAGTGTGACAGTATATGAGATGTTCTCATATTCCGCATCTAAAAAAAAGGGGGTGTATATTTTCTTGACTCTTTGGGTCCAAGCTTGGTTATTATAATTACAGAGCAACCTTTCTTTTATCGCCATGTTTTGTATGAGGTATATACTTGTTGCTAGTTGAACTTAGTCTTTAACCACTTATGTTTATCCATGCCATACTACATTAAGATATTTCTATTTTAAAGGTTAAGGAGTCAGCATGGTACCATGCAAATTCATGTTAGCCATCCTCTACTAGACTTTCATGGCAACAAGGTGGTCCTTGTATTTATTCCTAATCGATTGCTTATTTTACTTCCCATAAGAAGCTATTTCAAACCTACTCTTCTTTCTTTATTTAATTTGTTTTTTTAAACTTTAATAGTATTTTTTCCCAATTACATAACGAGAGAATTTTTAGCATTAATTTTTACAAGATTGAGTTCCAAATTTTTCTCCCTTGCTCCCTCCACTCTACTCCCCTCTTCTTAAAAATGTTAGGCAGTTTGATATAATTTATACATATCTAGCATGTAAAACATGTTTCCATTTTTGTCATGGTAGTGGAAGAAGAAATAGACCAAAAGGATATAAAACCGTAAGAAAAAATAAAGCTAAAAAAACATGCTTTCCATCTGCATTCTGAGTCAATCAGTTCTTTATCTGGATATGGGGAGCATTTTCCTTTGTGAGTCCTTTATACTTGTCTTGAATTGTTGTGTTGCTGAGGAGAACTGAAGCATTCATAGTTGATCATCACAAGATGTTGCTGATACTGTGTACAATGTTTTCTTCCTCTATTCATTTCACTTTGTATCAGTTTGTACAAGTCTTTCCAGGTTTTTTTTCCTGAAATCTGTCCATCATCCTTATTCTATTCTATATTATACTATCCTTATATATTATACACAATCTTATTCTATTACATTCATATACCAGTTTGTTGAGCCATTCCACAACTGGTGAGCATCTCCTCAATTTCAAATATTTTGCTACCCCAAAAAGGGTCGCTATAAATATTTTAGCACATGTAGGTCCTTTTCCCTTTTGTCTGATCTCTTTGAGATACAGACCTAGTATTTGTATGTCTGGATCAAAGAATATGCAGGGTTTGGTTGCACTTTGGGCATAGTTCCCAACTGCTATCCAGAATGTTTGTATCAGGTTTACTCCTCCACCTACAATGCATGAGTGTCCTGATTTTCCCACATCCTCTACAACATTTATCATTTTCCTTCTTTTTAGAAAATATTAGTCAATCTGATTGGTGTGAGGTGGTATTTCAGAGTTGTTTTAATTTGCATTTTTCTAATCAAAAGTGATTTAGAGTACTTCTTCATATGCCTACAGAGAGCTTTGATTTCTACATCTGAAAACTGCCTGTTCATATTGTTTGACCATTTAGCAATTGGAGAATTACTTATATTCTCATAAAGTTGACTTGGTTCTCTCTATATTTGAGAAATGAGGCCTTTATCAGAGATGCTTGTTGTAAATATTTTTTTCTCAGCTTTCTGCTTTCTTTCAATCTTGGTTGCATTGGTTTTTTATTTGTACAAAAGCTTTTCAATTTAATATGATCAAAATTATTATTCTACATTTTTAAATGCTCTTTATCTAGTTTGGCCATGGATTCTTCCCTTCCCCATAGATCTGACAGGTAGCTTATGCCTTACTCTTCTAATTTTGTTGCTTTATTGTCTATGATATCTTTTAGCAAGATGTAGATTTCTTCCTTATCTATTTTAATCATGTCTATTTTTGCTTTTACTTTGTCCAAGATCAGGATTGCTACCAATGTTTATTTTTTGTTGCTTGTTTTTACTTCAATTGAAGTATAATAGATTCTGTTCCATCCCCTTTCACCTTTCCCACCTCACCAGAGTTTTGCTTCTGTCTACCACTTCCCTTGATCTGACCTCCCTTATGTTAGTCCCTTCAGCCCCCACTTTATTTAATTTTCTTCTCTCCTACTTCCCTGTAGGATAAGATAGATTTCTATATTAAACTGATTGTGTATATTATTCCCTGTTTGAGCCCATACTGATGATAATAAGGTTCAAGTGATGCCCATCACTTACCCTCCCATCTTTCCTTCCACTGTAAAAAGTCTTTCTCACTTCTTTCTGTGAGATAATTTGCCCCATTCTACCTCTCCCTTTTCTCTGCACCCTTTGTACTACTCTTTCTCATCCCTTAATTTTTTGTCATTCCCTCAAATTCACCTTATACCTGCATCATCTGTTTATGCATATTCCTTTTATCTATACAGTTAGTAATAAAAATTTATAATAAATTTATTTATAATAAAGTAATAAAAAAGTTATAAGTATCATCTTCCCATGTAAAGGTGTAAACAGTTCAGGTCTATTGAGTCCCTTATGTTTTCCTTTCCCTTTTTATCTGTTTGCCCTGTTGGATCTCGATATTTAAGGTCACATTTAGGTTTGGTTATGGTCTTCTTATGAAGACCATTGGAAGGCTATTTTTTCGCTTGATGTATTATGCTTAATTGTGCCAGTTAAGTGGTTCTTGATTATAGTCCTAGCTCCTTTGCCTTCTGGAATATCATGTTTCATGATCTCTAATACTTTAATTTTATTGTGATACTTATTGTGGCTGTCCGATATTTGAATTGTTTCTGGCCACTTGTAATATTTTTTCTTTGACCTGAAAGTTCTGAAATTTGGCTGTTAGTGTTCCTTGGGAAACACTATTTTGGGTTCCCTTTCCTGAGGTGATTGGTGGATTCTTTCAGTGCTTATTTTGCCCTCTAATTCCAGGATATCAGGGTACTTCTTCTTTATAATTTCTTGAAAGATGCTGTCCAGGTTCTCCTTTTGATTATGACAACGATTCTGATATTGTCTCTCCTGGATCTATTTTCTAGGTCAGTTCTTTTTCCAATGAAATATTTTACATTTTCTTCCATTTTTTTCATTCTTTTGTATTTGCTTGAATGATTCATAATGTCTCATAGAGTCATTAGCTTCCACTTACTCAATTCTAACTTTTAAGGTACTGTTTTCCTCAATAACTTTTGTACCCTTTTATCCCTTTGGCCAGTTGTATTCTTTAAGGATTTGTTTTGTTCAGTGGATCTTTGTATCTCCTTTTCCATTTGGCTAATTCCACTTTTTAAGCTGTTTTCCAAACTGTTAAGTTTTTTTTTCATAAATTCTCTTGCATCACTCTCATTTCTTTTTCTTCTTTATTTCTTCTATCTCTCTTATATGATTTTAAAGCTCCTTTTTGAATTCTTCCATGAGATGTTTCTGAGCTTAAGACCTCTTCTACCTTTTCTTGGCGGTTTTGCCCATAGGTTTTGACATTGTCCTCTTCTGAGTTAATAACTGGGTCTTCCCTGTCACCATAATAACTTTCTATGGTCAGATTCTTTTTTTTGTTGTTTTCCACTCACCTTTTTTTTTCTTTTTTGACCTCTTGTCTTTCTTTTAAATTTGAGCTCCACTCTCAGGGTGGTGGGCACATTGTCTCTGGCTTCTTGTGCTAATGGCTATAGGCCCTGGCTTTTTATCTGGTGCTGCAGTGATATTGCTCTGAGACCCACGAGGGACCCTCATATCTGGTGCTGCCCTGTGAGGGTTGGCTGGCATTGCTGGGTACCATAGGGTCTGGCAGCTTACCGCATGCTGATCTGAGGGTCCTAGTGGTGGTATCTGGTCTGTGCTGAGGCACGTTGGGGTGTTTCTGTGCTTCCTTGTGGCTAAACTGAAACATGTGGTAGTCAGGCCTCAGGTGGCTCCCTGTTTGCTCAAGACTACATGTGAGTATTTGGCCGTTCTTGGCTGGGGGCTTCATTTTTACTTAGGCACCTGTAGAGTAAGTGGCTACTTGTTTGCCAGGGGCTACACTGTAGCACATGGGGGGGATCTCTTGGAATTGGAGTCTGCTGTTTCCCCTGACTATGCTAAGGCACATAGGGAGTCTTCATGTTGGCATTTGCCTGCTCTACCCCACTAGGGCTCAGGATCTCCTGTTGGTTTGCTGAGGTGGGGATTGCTGCTGTTTTCAAAAGATACTTCTGGTCCTGGGCAGTGCTCCGCTTTTACTCAGTAAGATGTGTCTTTATTGTTCATCCTCCAAGTTTCTTGGGCTAAAAGACAGTTTTATCCCGTCTTTTTTTACTGGCTCTCCCAGTTAGGATATTTTTGGGTGTTCTGCTTTGTAGTCTGAGGTGAGTATGGGAGAGTTGCAGAGGTTTACTACTTACTTTGGCATCTTGATTTCTGGAAGTTCGTACTCCGTACCCTTCCTTCCTTAAGCTTCCTATATCTTCCTCTATCCTTCCTTGAACTCCCTCAGCTGAAGACTTTAGTCTTAATTTACTGAGAAATTGAACATATTCAGCATGAACTTTTTCTTCTTCCATTCTCTTCATCTCAAAACCCTGTGACATCATCTTGCATGTCTCCTTCTTTCCCCTAATATCTTATTTAAAAAAAAGGTGCCCCTTCTCCTTACCAAGATCAATCCTTCTCTCTCTCTCTCTCTCTCTCTCTCTCTCTCTCTCTCTCTCTCTCTCTCTCTCCCTCACTCACTCACTCATTCATTCATTCATTCATACACACACACACACACACACACACACACACACACACACACACTCACCAATCTTCAATCTCTACTTGTTTCCACTCTGCTTCTTTCACACACATTGAAGTGTGCCACCATGCTCACCTTATTTCTGTGTTGCACCATCAAATCACACTCAACATGTCTAGAGCTGAGTTCCTTATTTTTTCCTTGAATACTGTTTCTTTTCCCCCACTAATCATCTCACCATTATCTCCATTTTTCATATGCTCTAAACTTTATTGTGTTCTTTGGTTCCTGTTGTATTCATACATCTCATCTGTCACTAAATCCTCTTGCTTCTCACTTCTCAGCATCTCTGACATCCATCTTGTCCTTAATATTTCCCCTGTTACAATCCTAATTTGGATTCTATTTTGATCTATTATGATTGCATTTTATTTGGTTTCTTCACAGACATAGTCTTCCTTTTCCAAACCATTCTCCTCATGGTTGCCAGAGAAACTTTCTTAATCTTATTGCATTTATTTGTGTGTGTATATCATTGTACCCTTTGATGTGAGGTCCTTGTGGGTAGAGATCATGTCGTGTTTTTGTTTGTATGTTCCCCATTTTAGAATATATGTATTAAGTTTTTAATTAATATTGATTGAATGAATAAATGAGTCTCTGGGTCTTCCATGTGACCTAGGTATTTGTGAAATACCTGGGGAGGGGGGAGTAGAATACTCAATCTGTGGAAAGAAGGTAGAACAAAGGTTAATTGGTTCATTCATGATTGAGGCCCCAGTTTAGCCAGACTACCAATGACAAACAAAATAAAAGCAGTTTCAAGCAAGATACATAATAGCTACAGAAATACATATACCCTGAAACTTAATTTTTAAACATGTAGCATACACAAAGGAGGTTACTCTCAAGTGCAGTCTCATAGTGATTGCAATAAGTAATAGATACATAACAATAGCAGGAACCCAAGATATAGGCTAAGTACAGTCTATTTCTTCAGATTTCCTATTTTTCATTTATCAAAATAAAATCTTAGATATTCATTTTCACAACAAAGATAGTTCTGCATGGCACAAAATTCAAGCTTACAGCTTTCCTTGTATGAGTAAATGGATCACGATGATCTGGATTTTAGACAGTGATAAATTATTGTGGAATCTATTAATGTGATTTTTAAACATTTTGAATATTATTGTTTCTGAAATAAAATGATTCAGTGAGCAGTTTTTAAATGTCTTATAAATGTAGTGCTATTGGCTCCTGATAATCTGAATGTCAGTTATCAATTGTTGACCCATACTGATCTACTTAAAATTAAAAAAAAAATATCAGTCTTATATCTTCCTTATTTTAACATGTCTGGTATAACCCCATACTTTTTTCCCACCCAACCAGGACACTGAATACCTAAGTTATTCTCTTAGTCTTTTTCCTTCCTTTTATAAGTTTAAGATGAATGTTTCCCTTTTTTACCCTTTTCCTCATTCTTTTCTTCAGTAATATTGATTGATAAATCATTTCTGTCAAGGGGAAGAGATATGAACCAAACAAGGGATAAAAGAAATCACAAAAACCTAAAACAGATAATTACATAAAATTAAAAAGTTTTGCCCCAATAAAAGTAATACCATTAGAATATTGATTGGGAATAAATAAATAATATCAAATCTCTTTTAGAAGAATGTGATATCCAAGATATATAGGGGACTAATCCAAATATTTAAGACTAAAAACTATTCCTCAGTAAATAAGTGGTCAAAGAATATTCATCATCTTCAAATAAAGAATGTAAAACTCTGAACAATCATATAAGAAACTGGTGTAGATCGCTAATAATAAGAGAAATGCAAAACAGAATAATTTTGAAGTTTTACTTCATGTCCAGAAAACTGGCAAAATTGACAAATATGAGAAGGGTCAATATTTCAAAGTTTGCGGAAAGGAAGGTTCACTAAAAAGATTATTGATAGAAATATGACAGCCCAATAATTTTGGAAACCAATTTGAAGTTATGCTAAGAAACTGACTAAAATATTTGTATCTTCCAGTCTAGAGATCCTACTGGAAGACATATCTCCTGAGAAGGAGGAGGGAAAGGGTCTCATGTATATACAATCAACAAAGATTTGGAAACAAGAGAACTAGAGATTATTAATCAGTCAGTTATCATTTTTAGGCACTATGTTTTAGACACTGTGCTAAATGCTGGAGATTAGTGTAGCTAAAATAAGGGAGAAAAAGAAATACATGTCTGAGTGGTTATGAGGAAACAGACACATGGACACACTATTGGTGGAGATAGGAATTGGAACAAATAATTTGGAAAGTAATTTGGATTAAACAAAAAGTTTCTGTGTCTATCCCATCCAAAAGAGCTCAGTGGGAAAGTAAAAGGTCCTTTACATGCAAAAAATACTTGTAGTTGGGGTGTGTGTGTGTGTGTGTGTGTGTGTGTGTGTGTGTGTGTATGTGTGTGTGTGTGTTGGCAGAACAATTGAGACATGGCTGAATATGTTGTGGTATATGAATATGATAAAGTAATATTGTACTGTAATGAAGAAATTAAGGATTTCAAAAAGAGATAGAGAATCTTATATGAAACAAGTGGAGCCAGAAGAACAATTTATACTAAGATTAAAGAGGGCTGGGAAAGACTTCTTGTAGAAAGTGGGGCTTTAAGTGAGACTTGAAGCAAATCAGGTAAGCTAGGAAGCAGAGATGAGGAGAATGTTCCTAGCATAGAGGAAAGCCAATAAAAATGTAGGAAAGGGGCAGATAATGAAGGGTTTTAAAAGCCAAATAGAAGAGTTTATATTTGATTCTGGGAGCATTAGACAGCCATTAAAGCTTATCGAGCAGAGAGTGTGATATGGTCAGAATTGCTTTGTAGAAGATCATTTTTGAAGTGAAGGATGGGTTGTAGTGGGGAAAGATTTGAGTCAGGCAGACTATTGCAACAGTCCATGTGTGAAATTATGAGCACCTGTACCAGGGTGGTGGTAGTGTCAGAAAAGAGAAGGAGACATAAATGAGAAGTGTTATAAAAATTAAATTGGTAGCACTTGTCATACTATTGTATATCATGACATGGGAGTGAGGAGTCAAGGATGACAGATAGTTTATGAGCGTGGGTGGTGGGAAGATGGTGGTACCCTCTATGGGAATAGGGAAGCTAGGGAGAGGGGAAGGTTTGGGGGAAAATGTAATGACTTTAATTTTGTCTATGTGAACTTTAAGATATTTATAAGGCAACCAGTTTGAGATGTCAGTAGGCAGTGGGAGATATGAGACAAGGTCATAAGAGCATTTAGAACTAGATAAGTCGATTTCAGAATCTGCAGAGATGATAATTAAAACCATGGGAATGATGAGATCACTAAATGAAATTACAGAGAGGGAGAAAAGAAGAGGATCCAGGATAGAACCCTGCGGGATACCTGCTTTTAGTGAGCATGACCTGGATGAAGATCTAGGGTCCTCATGGAATAGAAAAGATCTGAGAAGGAGCAGTCAGACAGGTAGGAGAATCAGGAGAGAACATTTTCACAAAAACCCAGAGAAGAGTACAATAGGAAGCTAACAAAGTACAGTATATAAAAGTAATAAAGACTTACTGTGCTTTAAAAACCTGTGAATATGAAGAATACATAGAAACATGGAAAGATATCAATGAACTGATGCAAAGTGAAATAGAACCAGGAAAGTGATATGGACAATGACTATCACAATGTGATTGAAATAAATGACAGTAGTCACTGAACTGAATACTGTACAATAATAATAACCAAGCTTGGGCTCAAAGAAAAAATGAGAAAATACATTTTTCCTTCCTTTCTTCTTTACTGAAGTGAGAGGTAGGGTGCTTATGGACATGGAACATTGAGTATTGCATAAATAGGTTGCCAGATTCAGTTGGAGTGCTGATTGGTTTTGCTAATTTTTTTTCTTTTTAATTCTTTAGGATTGACTCTTGGGGAAGAGACAGGGAGGAGGATTTATTGATTTTTTTTTTTTTTTAGCAAATTCCATTTTTATTCTGAACATACAAACATCAAATTAAATGGGCATTTCTATCTACATAGAAAAAAGAAAAAGATGGTATATGAAACTGTAGCTCTACTATGATATATGCAGCTTACTTTTCTTTAAATGCAATTTAGGTTTCAAGGCTATCCTGCTAGTCTGTGTTATTTTTTTCAGGTTTTCTTTCTGTTCTCATCTCTGCCTTTTTAAAACAGGTGTTTCAATGACATTCAGATGTTTCTTTTCTTTTGAGACAGATTTATTTGAAAAGGAAAGAGATATAGAAAACAAAAGTGATCAATGCAAACTTAAAAAAAGACACTTTGCCCTTAAATCACTTTTGCATTTCATAATGTTAGATTACAAATCTCACCCTCCCATTTTAAAGGAAAGAAATCTGTCCCCTGGAAAGGCACTTTGACTTGTTCAACATCACACAACCAAACAGTGATACAGTAGGGACGAGAATAGATGCTAAGGACTCATTATATATCGTTACAGCTCTACCTTGAAGTATCTTTGAAGTTGAGGAAACCAACAAAACATAGCAAGTAGTTATTGAATAATTACACAATCATTGTTTCTTTATGAGCACTAAAAAAAAATTCAGAGCTTGTGTATGTGTGTGTGTTTGTGTGTGCAGGTATACAGCCTTCAACCCAGGACTTCTGTGACATGAGGGAGGAAAAGTGCAAAAGCATGTTTAATGCCTTTTGACCCATAGGTTCTGAATAAACAATGTCATTAGAATGAGAGAACAAGAGTCTGCTCTAGGGATTCACTGGCCCTTCATTTTGAGAGGGCTATAATTCAACACTCTTTTGAAGCAAAATTCTATTCTCCTTTTAGTGAATTTGGTTAACCAAATATTCTTAATATTCAATATTAATGAAGATATTCTCAAAATATTCATATAAATTATAGTCTATGAGATTTTGTCTGAGACCTAGAGAGGGGAAGAGGCAGCTAGCTAGTGCAGTGCACAGAGCACTGGAGCTGGAATTGGGAAGACGTGCATTCAAAGAAGCCAGATTCACATACTAGCTGTGTGACCCTGGAGAAATCACTTAACCTCTGTCTATCCCAGTTTCCTCAACTATAAAACAGGGATAATAATAATATCTATACTCTAGGGTTGTAGTGAGGATCAAATGAGAAAATATTTGTAAAATACTTAGCATAGTGTCTATCATGCAGTAGGTGTTTAATAAATGCTTACTTTCTTCTCCACATTATAGTGCTGTATTCTGTTAACTAATATTCTATTTAGCTATTTCATATCATTATAATAGAGGAAATTAGCTGTAATTTTGTTTTTAATTGCTATCTTTGCCACATTATAAATCAGTACAATATTTCACTCAAAAATATATATCTCGTATTTATGAAACATGTATATGAAAATAAAACACACAGATATCTTGAGTATTTTTCTCTTTTCTTTTTTGGGGGATGAGGTTCATGAGTGGGTCCCCATCAAGAATTCTTTAATACCTTGCACTATTTCTTTCTCCAATATTGGCCTATTTTTTTTTTGCATTCATTTAAATTCTCTCATTTGTTAAAATAAGGAAAAGTAATTTGGTGAAGCAGATGGAGGGAGCTAGAGTCAAGACAATCTAGCTTCAAATCCCTCCTCAAACATTTACTAGCTTTGTGTTATCCTGAGTAAACTACTCAATTTTATCAGTTTCAGCTTAGTCACCTATAAAATGGGAATAATAGTAATCCTGGCCTCTTAAGACTGTTGTAGGAATCAAATAAGATAATAAATGCAAAGTGCTTGGTAAGCCTTAAAAATATATTTTTTTCATTTTTAATATTGCTGGTTTACAATTTTGTTCACTTATTGATTTGCATGTCAATTTGATTAGTTTATATAAAAAAACCTCAATTCATTTTTTCCATTTTATTCTCAAACACTTACCAGCTATATGATCCTAACTTTATAATTTCTCTTTGAAAAAATTTTATTTACTTATTACTTTCTTATTTTTCTAATATATTTAATGCCCACTTGAGTTTTATTTTCTTCTTTAATCTCTTATTAGTTTGGCCATTCAGCATGATAAATTGGACTTTGTGAATTTTATAATGATAATAACTAGCATTTAAATAATGTCTTGAGTTTTGCCAAGTACCTTTCACATTTTATCTTATTTGATTCAGATAACCTCGAGAGGTACATACTATTGTTACCCCTATTTTACAAATAAGAAAACTAAACCTGAATGACTTGTCTGTCATCACACAGTTTAGTAAAAGCTTCAGGTAGAATTTGAAATCAAGTTTTCCTGACTCCCTCATTCAATATTATTGTTTTTTGAAATTCTGATGTATTTATGTCTTTTTTTAAAAAAAAAACCTACATTGTTTAGTTGATTGTTTTTTTAAATCTTTCATGTTTTGTAATATTTAGTTGTGTCTGTTTAATTTTACTTCGTGTTCTGAAAAGTATAAGAGGCACAATTTTGGCCTGTGGGAAATTAAGTAAGGTTTCTCTAGGAGCTATGTGATAAATTTTTATGTATTCTATGAGTACTTGAAAAGAATGTGTATTTCTTATTTTTCTCATTTGCTTCTCCTCATGTGTATATTGATTTCAACATATTATATCAGTATTCCAGTGATTATTTCACTATCAATCTTTTTGTTTTATCATATTCTTAAAAATGAGTTATGAAATCTCCTTCTAGTATAATATTTTACTGGTCTCTTCTTGTATTCTTGATTAGCTTCTTTTTATTAATTTTAATATAGAATAGTTTGTTGAATATGAATTTAAATTTGTCATATTCGTGCTATTTATTTTTTCTTTAACCATTTTCAGGATAATAATGATAATTTCTTTTAATGTTTTTGATCCCAAACTCCAATTTGTTAATTACCATTGCGGCCTCTTTTGCTTTTTTGTACTTGCAATGACATACCAACTTCTTAAATTTAAAGAAGAAATAACTTTTTATATTAAAAGTGATTCATGGGGGGCGGAGCCAAGATGGCGGAGTGAAAGCAACGACTCACCTAAGCTCCTGGAAAAACTCCTCTGGATATATCTGGGGGGAGAGTCTGACCAGACTTTGGAGGTGTAGAATCCAGTGGGAGACGGACTTTGACAGATTCGGAGCCCAGGCTGGACTGGAAGGTCCACGGGAGGGATCTGTTCCGCGGGGGTAAGACCCCGGTGCACAGCGCAGCGCGGTCGGCGCGGCAGGGCGGAGGGGACCCGAGGGGCCCGAGAGTGGCGGGCGAGACCAGCGGAGCAGGAGATAAGCCAGGCCGAGCCAACGATATCAGCGCAACAGCCTTTGAAATCTTCAGCCTAAAGACGGGACTTCAGTGGGTCACTACTTGAACATCCAGAAGCTGGGATGCCGGAGTGATCAGTAAGTGCTCTCCCCTCCCCCCCCGATGACCGTGAGGGAACCATAAAATTCTTCCCCAGATTGATCCTGGATCAGTGGGTGCAGCAGAAGGGGGCGGGTGGTCTCATAACACCAGAGGCTGGAGAGGTGGCAAAGGGGAATTCTTCCTACCGTGGTGGAGGTTATCTGGAGGGACAGACGACCCAGGGCAGAGAAAAATTCTCACTGAGACCCAGGCAAGCCGCAGCCCGGGAGACGAGCCCCAGGAGGGGTGGGAACACGCATTAGCCTCTAGGCGTGCCCCAGCCCTCCAGGGGAAAAGGGAAGACAATAGGGAAGCTGGGATCACCATCCCCTGACCTTGCCTTTGCCTCAGGCCAGCTGAGGAGATCTCCTGAGACCAGACCACACCTCCCACACACCTATCAAGCTAACCCCAGGGTTGATCTGGGAAACAACAACAACAACAACAACAACAACAACAACAACAACAACAAAAAAGCCTGCTTTTAGCCTAGACAAACATCAACTCAACTTAAAAGATCTGTATCTTCTGACTGAAAGAACCAAAAGCTACAACACTCAGCCAACATCATGAATCGGAAAAAGCAGACGAAAAGTGAAAAAACCATAGAATCTTTCTATGGGGATAAGGACCAAAACACAAACACCAAAGAGGTCAGAGCTGAGACTGTACTTCCTTCTGAAACCTCAGATGGGACTATGAATTTCTCGCAAGCACAACTAGATTACCTGGAACGTCTGAAGAAGGATATAAAAGAAAAACTGGCCAATGATTTTAAAACCATAAAAAAAGAATTCACTGATGAGAACATCAATCTGAAAAAGAAAATTGAAGAAATGGAAAAGGAAGTTCAAAAATTAACTGGAGAGGATAATTCCCTAAAAGGAAGAGTTAATCAAACGGAAAAGGAAACTCAAAGCCTAATAGGGAAAATTGATCAGATGGAAAAGGAAACCCAAAACCTAACTGGGAAAATTGGTCGAATGGAAAAAGAAGTACAAAAATTAAATGGAGAAAATAGCTCCTTAAAGGGAAAAATTGGCCAGATGGAAAAGGAGATGCGAAAGCTAACTGAAGAAAACAAAACGATCAAGATTAGAATTGGGCAAGTAGAAACTAATGACTCAATGAGACAACAAGAATCAGTCAAACAAAATCTAAAGAATGAAAAGATAGAAGAAAATCTAAAATATTTAATTGGAAAAACAACTGACCTGGAAAATAGATCCAGGAGAGAAAATCTAAGAATTATTGGCCTGCCAGAAACCCATGATGAAGAAAAGAGTCTGGACAATATCTTCCAGGAAATCATCAAGGAAAACTGCCCAGAAGTACTAGACTCAGAGGGCAAAATAGTCATCGAAAGAATCCACCGTTCCCCACCGGAAAGGGATTCCCAAACTCAAAACCCCAAGAAATATAGTTGCCAAATTCCAGAGCTATCAAGTGAAGGAGAAAATACTACAAGCAGCCAGAAAGAAACAATTTAAATATCAAGGTCACACAGTCAGAATCACACAGGACCTTGCAGCTTCTACATTAAAAGATCGAAAGAATTGGAACCCAATATTCCGTAAGGCAAAGGAGTTGGGACTCCAACCGAGGATCAACTACCCAGCAAAGTTCAGCATAACATTTCAGGCAAGGAGAAAGTCATTCAACGAAATAAGGGATTTCCAGAGCTTCCTGACCAAAACACCAGAACTCAATAGACAATTTGATCTTCAAATGCAGGTCTCCAGAGAATCATAAAAAGGTAAACAGAGGGGAAAAAACAAAAACAAAAACTTGCAACTCAATTAGGGCAATCTGTTTACCTCCCTGTAAGGGAAGATGATACCTGTTAATCTTGAGAACTGTGCAGCTATTATGATAAAAGGGATATATGTAGAGGGAACGGGCATAAAGTAAATGATGTCATGTCAAAAATATGATTTAAGTATGAGAAGGGAATGTAATAGGAGGTGTGGAAAGGGGGAAGCAGAAAATGGCAAATTATATCACAGGAAGAAGTACAAAACTATAGTAGAGGGAAGGAGGGGAGGGAGATGAGCATTGTTTGAGAGGTACTCTCATCTGATTTGTTCAAAGGAGGGAACAATAGCCTTAAGCAGATAATCCTAACTAGCTCTATAGGTAGTAGGAGGGGAAGGGGGAAGAAAGGGGAGGGTGGCTAAAAGGGAGGAAAGAAGCAATAAGAGTAAAGGGGACTAAAAGGGAGGGGGGCTAAAAGAAGGAGGGGAAGGCTGCAGGAGGAGGGGGAGAAAAGTGAATACTTTTGAGGAGGGGAAGGGAGACGGGAGAGTTAAAAGCACAAATGGTGGGAAAGAGGGTGGAGGGAAATACACAGATTGTAATCATAACTGTGAATGTGAATGGGATGAACTCTCCCATAAAACGGAGACGGATAGCAGAATGGATTAAAAGCCATAATCCAACAATATGCTGCTTACAAGAAACACATTTGAAACGGGGGGATACACATAGGATAAAGGTCAAAGGATGGAGCAGAATATATTGTGCTTCAGCTCATGTAAGAAAGGCAGGAGTAGCAATCCTAATCTCAGACAAAGCAAAAGCAGAAATAGATCTAATCAAAAGGGATAAGGATGGAAACTATATCCTACTAAAAGGCACCATAGACAATGAAGCAATATCATTACTAAACATGTATGCTCCAAGTGGTATAGCATCCAGATTCTTAGAGGAGAGGTTGGGGGAGTTGAAGGAAGAAATTGATAGCAAAACTATACTAGTGGGGGACCTCAACCTCCCCCTCTCTGAACTAGATAAATCCAACCTTAAAATAAACAAGAAAGAGGTTAAGGAGGTAAATAAAACTCTGGATAAGGTAGATATGATAGATCTTTGGAGAAAATTAAATGGGAATAGAAAGGAATATACCTTTTTCTCAGCGGTACATGGAACATTTACAAAAATTGACCATGTACTAGGACATAAAAATCTCACAATCCAGTGCAGAAAGGTAGAGATAATCAATGCATCCTTTTCAGATCATAATGCATTAAAAATTACATGTAATAAAAGGCCATGGAAAGAGAAACCAAAAATCAATTGGAAACTAAATAATCTAATTCTAAAGAAGGATTGGGTTAAAGAAGAAATCATAGAAACAATCAACAACTTCATTCGAGAGAATGACAATAGTGAGACAACGTACCAAAACTTATGGGATACTGCAAAAGCAGTTATTAGGGGAAGTTTTATATCTCTGAATGCTTACATAAATAAAATAGAGAAAGAGGAGATCAATGACTTAGGCTTGCAGTTGAAAAAGCTAGAAAAAGAACAAATTGAAAATCCCCAAGTAAATACCAAATTAGAAATACTGAAAACCAAAGGAGAGATTAATAAAATTGAAATAAAGAAAACTATTGAATTAATAAATAAAACCAATAGTTGGTTTTATGAAAAAACTAATAAAATTGATAAACCTTTGGTTAATCTGATCAAAAAAAAGAAAGAAGAAAACCAAATTACTAACATTAAAAATGAAAGGGGTGAACTCACCTCCAATGAGGAGGAAATTAAAACAATAATTAGAAACTACTTTGCCCAACTTTATGCCCACAAATTCGACAATCTAAACGAGATGGATGAATATTTTAAAAAATACAAATTGCCCAGATTAACAGAAGAGGAAGTTGAATACTTAAACAACCCCATCTCAGAAAAAGAAATTGAACAAGCCATCAATGAACTCCCTAGGAAAAAATCTCCAGGGCCAGATGGATTCACAAGTGAATTCTATCAAACATTTAAAGAACAGTTAATTCCAATACTACATACACTATTCTTGAAAATTGGGGAAGAAGGAGTCCTCCCAAATTCTTTCTATGATACAAATATGGTTTTGATACCCAAACCAGGAAGAGACAAAACAGAGAAGGAAAATTATAGACCAATTTCCCTAATGAATATAGATGCAAAAATTTTAAATAAGATTTTAGCAAAACGAATACAGCATCTTATCACGAGATTAATACATTATGATCAGGTAGGATTCATACCAGGACTACAGGGCTGGTTCAATATTAGGAAAACTATTAGCATTATCGATCACATCAACAACAAAGCTAACAAAAACCACATGATTATCTCAATAGATGCAGAAAAAGCTTTTGACAAAATACAACATCCATTCCTACTAAAAACATTGGAGAACGTAGGAATAAAGGGAACTTTCCATAAAATAATAAGCAGTATCTATCTAAAACCTTCAGCAAGCATTATATGCAATGGGGATAAGCTAGATGCATTCCCAATAAGATCAGGGGTGAAACAAGGTTGTCCATTATCACCACTATTATTCAATATGGTACTAGAAATGTTAGCTGTAGCAATTAGACAAGATAAAGATATTCAAGGAATTAGAATAGCCAAAGAAGAAACTAAGTTATCACTCTTTGCAGATGATATGATGATTTACCTAGAGAATCCCAGAGATTCAAGTAAAAAATTACTTGAATTAATAAACAACTTTGGCAAAGTTGCAGGGTACAAAATAAACCCACACAAATCCTCTGCATTCCTATATATTAGCAACAAAGTTCAACAGCAAGAGATAGAAAGAGAAATCCCATTTAAAGTTAGGGTAGACAGTATAAAATACTTAGGAGTCTACCTGCCAAAACAAACCCAGGGACTATATGAACACAATTACAAGACACTTTTTGCACAAATAAAGTCAGATTTAAGTAAGTGGAAAAACATTAGTTGCTCATGGGTAGGCCGTGCTAATATAATAAAAATGACAATTCTACCCAAATTAATATACTTATTTAGTGCCATACCAATTAAACTATCAGACAATTACTTTCTAGAGCTGGATAAAATAATATCAAAATTCATTTGGAAAAACAAAAGGTCCAGAATATCAAAGGGACTAATGAAAAGAAATGCTTGGGAAGGTGGCCTAGCGCTACCAGACCTTAAACTGTACTATAAAGCAGCAATTATCAAAACCACTTGGTATTGGCTAAGAAACAGAGAGGTAGACAAGTGGAATAGACTTGGCACTCAAGATGCAGTAGGCAAGGAATATAGCAACCTTCTGTTTGATAAACCCAAGGACTCCAGCTTCTGGGATAAGAATTCATTGTTTGACAAAAATTGCTGGGAAAACTGGATAACAGTGTGGCAGAAATTAGGCATAGACCCATACCTGACACCGTACACAAGAATAAAGTCCAAATGGGTACATGATTTAGGTATAAAGATTGATACCATGAATAAACTGGAGAAGCAAGGAATAGTGTATTTATCAGATCTATGGAGAAGGGAAGAATTCTTTACTAAAGGAGAGATAGAATGCATTATGAAATGCAAAATGGATAACTTTGAGTACATTAAACTGAGAAGTTTTTGCACAACCAAACCCAATGCAACCAAAATCCAGAGGGATGTAGTAAATTGGGAAAAAATTTTTACAGCTAAGCTCGGGGATAAAGGCCTCATTTCTAGAATATATAGAGAACTGACCCAAATGTATAATCATACAAGTCATTCCCCAATTGATAAATGGTCAAAGGATATGAACAGGCAATTTTCAGAGGAAGAAATTAAAGCTATCTATAATCATATGAAAAAATGCTCTAAATCACTATTGGTTAGAGAGATGCAAATCAAAACAACTCTGAGGTACCACATCACACCTATAAGATTGGCAAACATGACAGAACAAGAAAATGATAAATGCTGGAGAGGATGTGGGAGAGTTGGAACACTAATTCATTGTTGGTGGAGCTGTGAGCGCATCCAACCATTCTGGAGAGCAATTTGGAACTATGCCCAAAGGGCTACAAAAATGTGCATACCCTTTGACCCAGCAATATCGCTACTAGGACTATATCCCCAAGAGATCATAAAAATGGGAAAGGGTCCCACATGTACAAAAATATTTATAGCAGCACTCTATGTAGTTGCCAAAAACTGGAAGTCAAGGGGATGTCCATCAATTGGGGAATGGCTGAATAAATTATGGTATATGAATGTAATGGAGTACTATTGTGCCATAAGAAATGATGAACAAGAAGACTTCAGAGAGGCCTGGAAGGACTTATATGACCTGATGCTGAGTGAAAGGAGCAGAACCAGGAGAACTTTATGCACAGCAACAACCACAGTGTGTGAGAGTTTTTTCTGGTAGACTTAGATTTTTGTAATAACACAAGAACTTCTGAAAAAAAAAAAAATCCCAATGGTGGACCTCAAGGCAAAATGCCTTCCACACTCAGAGAGAGAAATATGGAAATCACTCACATAATGTAGCAGATCATGTTTGTGTATGTGTATCTGTTTGTGTATCATGTTCTGATTTGTTATACGGATTCCTTCATTTATCTTAGTCTGACTACATAGCATGACTATAGTGAAAATATACTCAATAGGAAAGTATATGTAGAATCTATACAGAATTGTATGCAGTCGTGGGGAGGGAGGGAGGTAGTGGGGGGTGGGTGGGGAGGGATAAAATCGCAATTGTATGGCAGTGATTGTTAAACATTAAAAAAATAAAAAAATTAAAAAAAAAAAAAGTGATTCATGCAAGCAACAACTGGATGGTTTTTGTTTCATGATTCATTCTGTAACTCCTTTTCTTTCCTTGGCAGAATTCATACTCTTTATTTCAAAAGTAAAGTAATGTATTTGATTTGTCTCCTAATATTTTCTTTATAGTGGCTTAGATATTTCCTGGAGGGAATGAAATTTGTCTTAACCTTCTATATTCATTTTAATTGTTCAAACTCATTAGTGAAACAAACTATTTTTCTGCTGTTTATAATTCTCCTAGAGGTTTAACATTCTTCACATTATAGATTGGAATTTTGCCTCTGTGATTCCTTACTCCTTTCTCATTCCCATCTGTGAGGCAGCTAGGTGCCATGGTGAATTGAGCGATGAGGTCATTAAGAGAGATTGTAAATAATGAAAAGGTTAAAGGTTCAGGTTAGATCTTTACAGTATATTCCAGTGAGAGATCATTATGCGGTGGTGATTCAGCAGAAGAGATAAGAGAATAGTGTGATAAAAACTCAGAGGAGCCATAGTATACAGAGTTTATTAAAATCTCTTTCAATCACAGTCTCTCTCTCAATCACAATCTCTCTCTCTGTCTCTCTCTCTCTCTCTGTCTCTCTCTGTCTCTCTCCCTGTCTGTCTCTCTCTCTCTGTCTCTCTTCCCCCGCCCCGACCTTGACAATTTGGTGAAGACTATGGACCACTTCTCAGGATAACATTTTTTAATTCATTACTTGAAATATATAGAATTTCAAAGAAAACCAATTACACACACACATATATATACATATATATACATATATATGCATATATATACATATACATATATACATATATACATGTATGTATATATATATATATATATATATATATATATATATATATATATATATATATATATATATATATATATATATATATATATATATATATATATATATATATATACTAAAGTACTTTTAAAAATACAAGTTCAGGGACTCCAAGTTAAGAACCCCTAGTCCAAAAGAAAAGAATCACTAGTGTCAAATGCTACAAAGAAGTCAGGAAGGATGGAGACTGAGAAAAGACCATCAGATTAGTAACTAAGTAATCTTTGGTAATTTTGAAGAGAGCAGTTCCAGTTGACTAATGAAATTGGAACTCTGATTGCAAAGGGTTGAGAAGTGAATAATTTCAGACTTTACATACTATCTTATTCACTCTGGAAAGTTTTCTTTCACATTTCAAATACAGTTTCTATCTTTGTTACTTCTCAGTGCCTTTTGGGATCCCAAATAATTTAATGATTGCATTTCTTGCTTTGATTTCCAAATGTCTTATTTTGTTATGTGTATCCATTAGCCCCTCTTTCTAATTCTGTTGTATACAAAGCTTGTTCTCTTCCTTTTATTTTGTTATCCATTGATTTTTGTTTGACCTTATTTATTCTTTCAATTGAAATTTTGCAATGATATTCTTACTTCTCAAATGTTTCTTTGCAATTTAACTAACTTTCTTTCACTTTTCTTCATTTTTATGAGTTGGAGTCTTCATTTCCTTTATTGTTCTGCAATTCAACTCTAACTTAACATTTTTTTTTCTATCCTATTCACTGACACTTCAGCTTATATTTTGAAAGACAATTTCTCTCTTTGGTCTTTTTTATGGGAAATGATTTCTTTATTGGGATACATTAAGAATTTACTACTTATTTTTCTCTTCAAAATGGAAGACAGGTGTGACAACCCTTTTAAATATGACCTACCTGCTAACTCAAGCTCCTATTAGCTTACGAATCAGGTGGAAGGAAGTCTGTGGTCAGGGTTCGGATTGAAAGTAGAACTGGAAGAGAGAGAAATACTGCTCTTTCACTCTTGGGGCAGGAGTCAATTCTCTCAGATTCAGGAGGCAAAGAGAATCCTTTCCGTATAATAGGAGTAAAACAGTATGCACCCCAACATACATGGGGGTACCTGCTACTACAGGTTCTTATATCTGCATTCATAAAAGAAAAACAACTTTCAAGGGGTTAACTATCACTTTAATCAAGCACAGATATCAGAGAAAATCTAAATCAAAATTTCAGAGAAAATACAGAGAAATCAAAAGTCAACAGACATGCTTCCATTACATATATACACAGTTACCAGAGAGGGAAGCATCAACTTCTGGATTTTATTGGGGGGGGGGGGGGGTGCTTCTTAGCAGTTTCCCAGAATCTCTCTGGCCAAAGAAACACTTCCACTCAGTAAGCCCCAAAATAAAACCTCATGTTCAGAGTATTTATATACTTTTTAGAGCCAGAGGGCATAACTCTCTGACCCACTGCCTCAATAGAATAAAAAGGTACTTGGGGCACTCCGAAAAAACAACTCTACTAATCAAGCTTCCCACCATGGGCAGGCCCATCAATGGGTGGGAAAGATCCTTCTTAATCACATTATTCAATCAGAGGCACTTTTAGTAAAGCAAAAACAGCAAAAGATTCTATTTTACTTGCCATTCCAAGGAGTAGATAGCGGAAGGGTATTTCACCACTTTCATTGAGGTGAAGTGAAGAAGGAGGAGTGACTTTCAATATCAGAGAGGCCTTTGCTACTTTCCACGGGGTAGGATAAGATGGAGTGACCTCAGTAGCTAGAAGTTTTTAGTGCCCAAGAAGCATTTTAGTGGAGTGGGGAGGCTTAAGAATTGGAGTCCTTGATGTGTTCCTTGGGCTAGAGTAAAGAAGCCTGAGAATTCCCTGGAGATTGGTATTGGTAAAGGAAGAGAAGGGCATGGTCCACCTCTCTGCTCAAGTATGACAGAGGGAAGAATGTGTCCTGACTTCTAAACTAAACTAGAAGACCAGGCAATTTCCTTGGCTTTTATCATGCCCTGGAGCCCTTGCTGGGTGAAAAACTGAAGAGGCTGGGGGATAGGTGGGGTGGGAAGGTGATTTTATCAGTTGAGATCTAGGAGCCAAGGGGACCACACCCCAAGGGCATAAAAAAAGAGAGAGGCTTTGCTGCTTGTTGCCTGTGGCCTATGCATAAGTGGCAGTCTGATTGATCTAGGCTGTCATACAATCACGCAGTTGGTTTGGAAAATAACCTCAGCAATTCTGGGCCCCACAATCCAAGCAGTCATGGAACCAATAAACAGCATTCATCTAAAGTTCCAAAGTATACCTATGAAGTCATGACTTTGATTCCATAAGCCATATATTTAAATGTTTCATTAAGGAATCAAGGGACAAGTATTTATAAGATACCCACTATGTGTCAGGAACTATGCTTTCCACTTAGGATAGAAAGAGAAAAATGAAATTGTCCTTGCCCTAAAGGAACTGAAATTCTATTGGGGGAGGCATTTAATTACATAATAGTTTTATCAAATATATCCAAGATCCCATTAAGGTCTCACCTATACTTTAGCATCATAGTAATTTAGTAGTTCTCTAATCTCATTGGTCTGCATACTCCTTTTCCTTCCCAATACCATAACTTGTCCATACCTTCTCATCCTGTGCTATTTTTGATTATGTTTTTCCACAAATCTCCTTTCTGCTCTGTCCAACGTGCTAGATTCTTTCCTCTATTTTGTTTTGCTTTGTTGCTGTTACTTAGATATATTTTCTAGGTAGATCTTTGTTCACTTTGGCTGTCGTTATCTTGCAAGCTCTTCTTCTTACATGACTAGCTTGTTTCATTTTTTAATCATACATGTCCTTAATGATGTAATTTATACTATTTTTCCTATACAGGTCACCATTAGTAATATACAGAAGCCTCCTTATGGCCACTAAGTCTTTTAATCCCCATCTTTCAATCACTTGCCACTATGATCAGGTAAATCAATAGATAAAGCTTTCATTAAGCACCTACTGTGTGCCAGACCCTAAGCTAAGCACTGGAGATTCAAATACCAGCAAGAAAGTCAGTTCTTGCCCTCTTGTAGTTTATATTCTGCTATTGGAAGACATCACATAAAGGGGAGGTGGGGGGTAGTGATTAGGCTTGGTAACATGGTGTAGAGATGGTTGAGAAGTGGTGTGGGCAACTGGTTCTAGGCAGATGAGCAGAAAATTCACCTATTAGAACATAGTCACAGGGCAGAATCTATTGGTATCTAGGGAAAGGAGTGTGATGGTTAGAGTATGGAAGTAGGAAAGGTTGAGGATAATGACTTGAGTGTAGAGACAGCCTATTATGGAGATGGTCATCTGATGAGTTTTTGCTCCTATAGCATCCTATCCTACTCAGCCATGTAGCATCACTGGGATAATATTGGTGTTGGAAAGATGGACTTTCTTAACAGTGAGAAATTCAGGTTCATTGACATTTCCTAAATATTGATAATTCTAGCTTGTTTATTTTATTCTGGGTCCATCTCATTTTCTATCTCTCAGGCTGGTGCAGTGTATAAATTGACCTCATATTATAAACTAATTTAAGCTAGAAAAGCAAATATGTTTTTACTAGTCACAAGAGAATATTAATTCACTAAAAGTTACAACATGTTTCTGGCTTAAAAGTAACTCCATAATAAGCATTTGATAGAAATTCATTTAATAGAATTTTAGTGAAAATCTAATATGAATCAAATTCTATTTTCCTGGGCTCAAGACATATATTTACTCATTATGAACTAGATAAGGCATTGAGGGGGAAAAGGAAACAAGTTCTTTATTGGATATATTCTGCCATGATTATTATCTTAGGCAAAATATTTTGACAGCCTTCATTAGGTGCCCAGAGAAGACAGAATTGATGACTTGCCCTTCTTTTGCATAAAATAAATGTCTGTCATTGTTTCCCAGGTTTGTTGTTTTTTGTTTGACTTTTTCTTTTCCCTATGGCCTCCGGGTGACATTTTTTTCATCATTCCTAACTTCCTTCCTTCTAGCCAGCCAGCCAGCAAATGAGCATTTGAGAAACTACTAAATGCCAGGTCCTGTAATAAGCATGGAGGAATAGACAAAAAAAGAAGCAATCTCTGTCCTCAAGGAACTTATATTCTATTGTAAGGAATCAACATGTACACCTATAAATAAATATATGAGGTCCTCTTTACTAGAGGGAAATTGATTCTAGAAAAAGACTGCTTAAAGTTAATACACTTAAAATAGGGACTAACTTTTCATACTAAAGTGTGTGTGTGTGTGTGTGTGTGTGTGTGTGAAATAATATTTATATGGTACTTTGCCTTTTTAAAAAGAAACACGTTATGAAAAGTTTTTTCATCTTATGTTTTAATATGATTTGTTACAGTTGCAATTAAGTACAAATTTTTAGAAGAAAAAGAATGAATTGTGTTGATTTTTCCTAAGTGTGATTTTTTTCTGACAAAATTGTGTGGTAATATAATTCCTTCATTTTGAAGAATGACCATAAAATGATCACCACTGCAACTATCTATGTATGTGTATGTTTTTGTGTGTGTTTAATTCTCCAAGTTTACCAAGGGACCTTCTCTAATCTTTGATATTCAAATCATAGACATCAGTAAGAGACTAACCTGACAAAGCAGTTGACTTCATGGATAAAGAAGGGTCAGTGAGGAAGAAAGGAAAATGTTCTGTGAGTTTCTAGATAACAACCATGAGGACTTGGATTTTGTGATAAATTTGCGTAGCTTGAATCTTAAAGGAAGAGATGTTGCTTAGTGAAGGTAGCCAAGGAAAAGTCTAGTAGTAGCAATGGGAAACAAGGAATATTCTGATTCCTCCACTATGATCAGTGAGTTGGGTACATGAAATAAAGTGTAGCTGATACTGGAAAAGCAGGATGAGGGAAGTTGTTTCATCTAGAAGAGGAAGTATGTCTCAGTGAGAACCAGAAGAAAGGACTAGAAAGAGATCTAAGATGGAGGAGTATTTGTTAATTATGGAGCAGGAGTTCCAGAGGGTACAGTGGTAAAGGGCAGGCACATCTGAATTGGGAAAATTTTAGAAAGGAAGATTAAGGTAGATAAGTGTGAGGGAGTGGTGAATATTGAACTGGGAACAGTACATTGACAGTCAAGGGCATGGAATCAGTAGAATGAATTAAATATAAAGGAATGAGAGTAGGTTAACCATTTGTCAGTTAGTCCAGACAAAATATTGTTGAGAAAAGTTGGTGATTTGGAGCCAAGATGGCGGAGTAGAAGGACGGACCTGTAGAAGCTCTCCCCACCCCCAGCCTGTAAAATACCTGTAAAAAAATGACTCTAAACAAATTCTAGAGCACAATCTTATTTCCTACCAAGCTCTTATCTTTATACGAGAGAATTCCAATATACTTCTTTATCTGCTTCTTGGATATCTCAAAAAGGAGGCCTTTCAAATATCTCAAACTCAACATGTCCAAACCATTTTTCACTATCTTTCATTCCAAACCCTCTCCAGATTACTCTCTAGGATATCATCATCCTTCCTTTCACTAGGCTTACATCTCACCTCACATCCAACCCGTTGCCATTTTTTATATACTCACAGCATGTCTCATGCATTCTTTTCTCTTTGCTCATATAGAAGCCAACTAGTTCAGTCCTAGGTCCTAGACCTTTTGCCTAGATTAATGCAATACCCTTCTAAAAAGTTTCCTTGCCTCAAGTCTCTCTCTGCTCCAATTCATCATCTACTCAGCTGCAAAGTTGATTTTACTAAAGCATAGGTCTGACCATATCATTTCCACCCCCTCCCCCACTTCACTGTACTCTAGTGTTTTTCTATTATCAACAGGATCAAATATATGCTTCTCTTTTTGGTATTGAAAGCTTTTCATAACCTATCCCCTTGCTATCTTTTTCAGTTTTCTTACATCTTATTCCCTACCATGTATTATACAATATGGGTTTACTTTAAAAAAACAAAACAAAAAACCCACCATTTCAAGTCAATCAGGATAACACAAGATCTAGCAGCTTCTACATTAAGGTATTGCAGGACTTGGAATATGATATTCCAGAAGTCAAAGGAATTAGGATTAAAACCAAGAATCACCTACCCAGCAAAACTGAGTATAATACTTCAGGGGAAAAATAGTCATTCAATGAAATAGAGGACTTTCAAGTATTCTTGAAAAAAAGACCAGAGCTGACTAGAAAATTTGACTTTCAAACACAAGAATCAAGAGAAGCAGGAAAAGGTAAACAGGAAAGAGAAACATAAGGGACTTATGAAGTGTTTACATTCCTACATAGAAAGATCATTTGTGTAACTCTTGAAATATTTCTCAATATTTGGGTAGTTGGAGGGATTATACACACACACACACACACACACACACACACAGCACAGCACAGAGTGAGTTGAATAGGAAGGGATGTTATCTAAAAAAATAAATTTAAGGGATGAGAGAGGAGTATATTGGGAGGAGAAAGGGAGAAATGGAAAGGGGCAAATTTTCATTCATAAGAGAGACAAGAAAAAGCTTTTTCAATGGAGTGTAAAAGGGGGGAAGTGAGAGGGAAAAAGTGAAGCTTACTCTCATTACATTTGACTTGAGGAGGGAATAACAGGCACACTCAATTTGGTATGAAAATCTATCTTACACTACAGGAAGGTGGGGAACAAGTGGATAAGTGGGGTGGGGGGATGATAGAAGGAAGGTCAAATGGGAGGAGGGAGTACTTAGAAGTAAACACTTTAGGGGAGGGACAAAGTCAAAAGAGAGAATAGAATAAATGGGGGCAGGATACAATGAAGAGAAATGTAGTTAGTCTTTCACAACATGACTATTATGGAAGTCTTTTGCAAAACTGCACATATATACAGCCTATATTGAATTGCTTGCCTTCTCATTGGGGATGAGTGGGAAGGGAGGATGAGAGAGAAGTTGGAACTCAAAGTTTTAGGAACGAATGTTGAGAATTGCTTCTGCATGCAACTGGGAAATACAGGTAATGGTGTATAGAAATTCATCTTGCCCTACAAAAAAAGAGAGAAGATGGGGATAAGAGGAGGGAGGGATGTGATAGAAGGGAGGGCAGATTGGGAGAAGAGGTAATCAGAATGCATGGGTTTTTGGGGTTGGGGAGGGAAGAGATGGGGAGAAAATTTGGAACTCAAAATCTTGTGAAAATGAATGCTGAAAACCACAAATAAATTAATTAATTTTAAAAAAGTTGATGGTTGAAAGATTAATCAAAATACATCCTTCAAGGATTACTCCTGAGGCTTAGCCTCTTGTTGAAACGGATGGAGATGGATCTTGTGAGGTTCACTGAGGCTGGCCTCACAGCTTGCTGGAGAAACTGGAGCCAAAGGAACCTGGAAAAGGGGTAGAATTGCTTTGATGTTCTTGTGGAACATCCTGTAAGAGCAAGAGAGTGAAGAGATTTTATGCTAATTGACTCAGGGCCCCACTGGATTAGGAAGTAGGCCCCATATGTGGTACATGAAAAGGACAAGAAAATCAGCAGGGATGGTTGGCATCTCTATCTGCTTCACTCCCTCCCAGTCCCCTAATGACATAGCACTGGAAGAGTCTCTGTTTGAAATATATGCAGAATACTTTCAGGGGATGGGAAAGAGCATTTTCCTGGGAAGATCAAAGAAGCATAGCTCTCTGCCCCTATTCCATTCTGTTTTTTTTTCACTTTGACTGTGTTTGATGAAGACTGTAGAAGATATGGTATTAGGACTGTGTATTCCTCACTTCATAGTGAATAATTCTCATAATATCCATTGTAAGACAAAGTGACTTATTTTTAGAATAATTGCTTAAATGCAAAGAAATCTCTGAAATTCTGATATTGGGAGCAGACTGGTAAAATGTCTTTAAGATAATCTATGAAAACACCTATGACAACATAAGGCAACTGAAATTCATTTACCTCTTGTCCTAACTGTAACATTGATTCAAGTACTACAGGCTTATATTCCTACATTAAATATGGCTGCTTTAGGAGGGACTTCCAAGGAGTAAATAATGGTATATCATTTCTTAGAAATTAAAAATTAGCTCAGAAATGTTCACTAAAGAGTTAAGGGGGGAATAGAGCATAAACAGGGAGAAGGCAGATGGATTTATGTTATTAATTCCCTACCACTCCACAAATACAAAAAATGAACCTTTTGGAGATAATAAATGAGTTCCTCAGGATTATCAACCAGGTAATAAATGTACCTCTCTCTTTTTCAGGAATGTGAATATTGATAAGAAGAAAACAAAGTTTATTGGACAAATTTATTTTCCTTTCTTCACAAGAATTCAGAGGCATCTTCAGCCTTAGTCTTCTATCACTTATCAGACTTTATATGTCATGCTTTGAAGGGAGATACCTCTTAACAAGTCAGGGAGGACAGATCTGTGATGGCTCTCCTCACTAGACACACCAGTTTGACAAGGAAGTAACTATGGGGATATACTTAATCCTTAAATTTAAAAAAGAAACAAACAAAATAACATTTTATTGGGCTTTTTCAAGCACTCAATTTTATACTGAAGATATCCAGTCTTTGAATACATATTCACATTTCTGTTTACAAAGCGCTTTTCTCCCAAAAATCTTGTAATGTAGGTAGTGCAAATATCTCATTTTTTTTTTAAATTATTTATTTAAGTTTTCAACACTCATTTCCACAAAATTTTGGGTTCCAAATTTTCTTCTCATTTCTCCCCTCCCCCCACCCCAAAACACTGAGCATTCTAATTACCCCTATCACCAATCTGCTCTCCCTTCTAACATCCCTCCCTTCCCTTATCCCCACCATCTCTTTTGTCCTGTAGGGGACTATAGCTTTCTATACCCCATTACCTGTATTTCTTATTTCCTAGTAGTAAGAACAGTACTCAACAGTTGTTCCTAAGACTTTGTGTTCCAACTTCTCTTCATCCCTCCCTCACCACCCATTCCCTTTGGGAAAGCAAGCAATTCAATATAGGCCATATCTGTGTAGTTTTGCAAATGACTTCCATAATAGTCGTGTTGTGTAAGACTAACTATATTTCCCTCCATCCTATCCTGCCCCCAATTGCTTCTATTCTCTCTTTTGATCTTGTCCCTCCCCAAGAGTGCTGACTTCAAATTGCTCCCTCCTCCCATTGCCCTCCCTTCCATCATCCCCCCCCACCCTGCTTATCCTCTTCTCCCCCACTTTCCTGTATTGTAAGATAGGTTTTCATACTAAAATGAGTGTGCATTTTATTCCTTCCTTTAGTCGAATGTAATGAGAGTCAACTTCATGTTTTCTCTCACCTCCCCTCTTTTTCCCTCCACTAAAAAGTCTTTTACTTCCCTCTTTTATGAGAGATAATTTGCCCCATTCCATTTCTCCCTTTCTCCTCCCAATATATTTCTCTCTTACCTCTTAATTTCATTTTTTAAAGATATGATCCCATCCTATTCAATTCACCCTGTGCTGTGTGTGTGTGTGTGTGTGTGTGTGTGTGTGTAATCCCACCAACTATCCAGATACTGAAAAAGTTTCAAGAGTTACAAATATTGCCTTTCCATGTAGGAATATAAATAGTTAAACTTTAGTAAGTCCCTTATGATTTCTCTTTGTTGTTTGCCTTTTCAGGCTTCTCTTGATTCTTGTGTTTGGAAGTCATATTTTCTTTTCAGCTCTGAAATTAAGTCAAATTTCAGTCAAATTTCCATCAAGAATTCTTGAAAGTCCTCTATTTCATTAAAAGACCATTTTTTCCTCTGAAGTATTATACTCAGTTTTTCTGGGTAGGTGATTCTTTGTTTTAGTCCTAGTTCCTTTGACTTCCAGAATATCATATTCCAAGCCCTTCAATCCCATAATGTAGAAGCTGCTAGATCTTATGTTATCCTGATTGTATTTCCACAATACTTGAATTATTTCTTTCTAGCAGCTTGCAATATTTTCTCCTTGACCTGGGAACTCTGGAATTTGGCCACAATGTTCCTAGGAGTTTCTCTTTTTGATCTCTTTCAGGAGGTGGTCAGTGGATTCTTTCTATATTTATTTTGCCCCCTGGTTCTAGAATCTCAGGGCAGTTTTCCTTGATAATTTCTTGAAAGATGATGTCTAGGCTCTTTTTTTGATCATGGCTTTCAGGTAGTCCCATAATTTTTAAATTGTCTCTCCTGGATCTATTTTCCAGGTCAGTTGTTTTTGCAATGAGATATTTCACATTATCTTCCATTTTTCATTCTTTTGGTTTTGTTTTGTGATTTCTTGGTTTCTCATAAAGTCACTAGCCTCCATGTGTTCCATTCTAATTTTTAAAGAACTATTTTTGTCAGTGAGCTTTTAAACCTCTTTTTCCATTTAGCTAATTCTGTTTTTTAAAGCATTCTTCTCCTCATTGGGTTTTTGAACCGCTTTTGCCAATTGAATTAGCCTCTTTTTAAAGATGTTATTTTCTTCAGCATTTTTTTGGGTCTACTTTAGTAACGTGTTGACCCACTTTTCTTGTATCTATCTCATTTTTCTTCCCAGTTTTTCCTCCACCTCTCTTACTTGGTTTTCAAAATCCTTTTTGAGTTCTTCCATGGCCTGAGAACATTGAATATTTTTTTTGGATATTTGAGATATAAAAGCCTGGACTTTTAAGTCTTTCCCTGATGGTAAGCATTGTTCTTCCTCATCTGAAAGGATGGGAGAAGATATCTGTTCACCAAGAAAGTGACTTTCTATAGTCTTATTTTTTTCCCCTTTTCTGGTCATTTTCCCAACCAGTTACTCAACTTTTGGGTCCTTTGTCAATAGTAGGATATACTCTGTGAATCTCTAAGATCTAAGTTCCTCCAAAGTGGCACAATCAAGTGTGTACACTGGTCTGGGCACAGAGAGGGATTTTTGTGCCCAGATTCTTAGCAGTTACCTCTCCACAGCCACCTGGTCTCAAGTTTCCACCAAGTCAGCACTGGGGGCTGATTTTCAGATAAGCTGGATGGGCAGGGCTGCTATTCAATGTGAGACAAAGACCAGCTCCCTCAGGGCCTCTACATAGGGCTGAGGTAATATTCAGCTCCTCAGTGCCCCCAGGGGTTTTTACACTCCAACAATGGATGCAGGCAGCTGTACAGGCTGCGGTAGGAACTGCTGTGGCCTGCCCAGTGTAGCCTCTGCTGCCCTGCTGCCTGAGGCCTGAGCTATGGGAAGGCCCTTCTCCCTTCCCAGCCAGCTGAAAAAACCCCATCACTAACCTTTGGGGCCTGTGGGTTGCTGTGGACCCGCTGCTGCCAGGACTGGAGATTCCACCCCCAAGGTGTCCTCTTCCCAGAGTTGTGCCATGCCACTTGGCCAAGGCTGAGCTGGGCTCTGCTCCAGTCTGGTGCAACCGACATTTCCCACGGGCCTTTCAGGTCACCCTGGTCTGGAAATCTCTTCCACTCTGTTGTTCTCCACTTCTGCTGCTCCAAAATTTGTTGAGAGTCCCTCCCTATAGGTATTTTATGGGCTGTGTGGGGAGAACCTGCTTATGTGTGCCTTTCTACTCCTCCATCACAAGTATCTCATTTTACAAATGAGAAAACTGAGACACAGAGAGGCTGATTGACTTGTTCAGGGTCACATAGCTCCTAAGTGGTAAAGAGAAGAATTAAGCTTAGGTCCTCTGAGAACAGATCCATTGCTCTTTCCATTACCTCAGACTATTTTTAGTGTGATAGAATGGAAAGACCAATGCTTTTAGGGTCAGAGGTTCTGAGTTCAAATTCATTCTTTCTGTGTGACTTTCGGCCAGTTGCTCAATCTAACTTATCTTCAGATTTCTAGATGGTCTTTAAGGTTGCTTGTAGCTTTAGATCTATGATCCTCTAATTAAGAATTTTGAATACAAGTTTCCTTACACATAGATGGAAACTGTGACAAATTTAAAATTGTGATATGGAACTGCTCTTGTTAATGAAATGTACAGAAACCCTCAACCAAAAATATCCAGTTACTTTGCTTGTGTGGACAATATTTTATTGTGGAATACAGGTAGAAAGTTGGCGATGAAATTCCCTGTGGGAGAAATAGATCAAGAAGTTAAAATATAAATGCAATTCCATTTTTCTAGTTACTGAAGGAAGGGTTCATCTTATTGACTTTAGTGAAAAAAGACTGTTCTGTGCTCATTTGAGACTTCCCTAATCTTCCCCTGTATCAGGTCATCTTCTGTGGGATTGCCAGAGTAACAGATGGGTTAGGGGCACTTCTGTTTTTAAAATGATGTCCCCATAAGAGTCTGAGTTGACCAAGTCTCTTCTAATTTGATAACACTTCAGTTTGAAAAACTTGCTCCATGCAAAGTCACCTGCTAATACATACTCTCTCTCATTATGTATGTTCATATGTGTGTATACATATACACACATACACATACATATACTATATATACATACATATGTATATACACACACATATATGCACATATGTGTGTATATACATATGTATGTATATATATGTTTTGCTGACAATTCAGAAATGAATAGCATTTCACATTTTCAGATGCTTTTTGTTCCCCCTTAATTTGGCCAGAAGACATTTGGTTTTAGTTTAACTAATTGCATTGAAAACTTTGCTCTGAGAATATCTCTGTGGGAGACTGTATCTTACATTAATAAGGGCCTTAGAATTTCAGGGATATAGGAGTTCTGTGTATATATCATGCACAATACAAACAACATTGTACATGACTAAAGATTATTTATAGCAAAAAACTCATCCTACGGCTAATTAAACCTTGAAAGCATAGTATGAGAATGGCAAAGACTAAAAATCCTAGTCAGGGGATTATAGGAAGAAAGGAAATAAACATTTTAAAGTTCATTTATTATATGCCAGTCACTGAACTAAATATTTTTACAAATATTGTCTCTCTTGATTCTTCCAACCATGCTGGGAGGGAGGCACTGCCATTCTTCCCATTTTACAGTTGAGTAAATTGAGGCACACACCAAATAAATATGTAAGATTGCATTTGAACACACTTGTTCTTGACTCTAGGTCCATTGATCTATCCACTTTGGCTTCTAATTGTTTCTGCTTCTGAAAAGACGCTTAACAGAGGCTAGTCTAATTCACTCATATTATAGAGTAAGACAGTGTGGCACAGTTGATACAGGATTTGATTGAGAGTTAGAACCATTTGGCTTTTAAATCCTACTTCGGACACATCTTTTCTAGGTGACCCTGGGAAAGTCATTTAACTTCTAAGTGTCCCAGAGAAACTTCAAACAATGTAAATACCAGAAATTGTTGTTTTTCAGTTGTTTTGGGAATTTCATAATTGAGAGAATTCTACATCAAAGAAATCACAAATCTAGTAAGAAAACAAATAAACACCCAAAAGATGAAAACACTGAACAGTAAATGACTCAGGAAAGAGGCGAACTGGTACGATAGACTGAGCACTGCCCCTGGAGCCAAGAATACCTAGATTCAGGTACTGCCTCTGACATCTAATACTTGTGTGATCATCTGTGAGCCATTGTGGCTGAGGCTCAATGTGTTTACCCGTGAGATAAAGGAGTTGGGAGAGCAAATATGGGTCAGAGGCAGGAACTGAATATCTTGTCCCAATCATCTCTGTTTATAATATCATGTTGTCATTCAAAAAATTAAATTAATTATAATAATGTGTTCTTTTTAGGAAAGCATCAAATCCAGCAGAATTTTCAAAAATGTGTAGGAGTAATTCTAAGAAATTCTCAATACTACAATTCTTCTTCAATTTTCCCTATTAGTAAAGTAAATGCTGATCGATTAGTAGGAGCAAATACTTATTAGCCACATAAATAATCTTAATTTATGAGTTTGGTGTTTTCTTTTGAGAACTCTGAGTTTTTCCTTTCTTTCTTCCTTCCTTTCTTTCTTTTTCTTTCTTTTTTTCTTTCTTTTTTCTTTTTTTCCTCCCTCCCTCTCTCTCCCTCCTTCTCCCTCCTTCTCTCTCCTTCTCTCTCCCTCTCTCCCTCCCTCTCTCCCTCTCTCTCTCAGTGTCTCAAGGAACAAAGTGTTAGAGAAACATTAATGACCTGGAATAATTATATTCTTTTTGATATGTCTTTTTTTTATTATAATTGCTTTTATTAATAGCAGTAGTTCACTGTCTTCCATATTACAAAACTATCGACTTGATTTACCTGTGTTCATGTGCTTTCTGGACATTGTTACTATTGTTTTAATTTATGGATGAAAATACCATTTAAGAATGAGTCATGACAGGAAGTGGTATGACATTTACAGATACAGAGAGAGACTTGTAATCAGAAAAATCTAAGTTAGAATCCTGTAATGGGAGTTAAAAATCTTTAGGTCTCAGGTGGAGGTGTTGGGGGAAGATTGTTTTGTTTGGGGACCCACACCTTTTGTTGATTGCTGGTGAGTCACTGGGTCACTAGGGGTCATGCCCTCCAGCTCTGAAAAGAGTATATATATATATATATATATATATATATATATATATATATATACTCTAAGGTGAGGATTGTCTTTGGGGCTTAGTTTTTGGAAGAAGGTTCATGTGCCAGATGAGTCTGTGGGCAGCTGTTTTAAGAAGCCCCCTGGCTTTGAAAACCAAGACGTTGGTGCTTCTCTCTCTGGTAATGATGTATGTATTGCCTATGGTCAGACAGTTGGAAGCACTGTCTGTTGGTCCTACTTGTATTTTCTCTGTTGGTGTACGTGTTTGATTAAAGTGATTATTGACACCTCAAAACATTTATGACACTGTGCATCAGGCCCTCCTGTGTGCCGGGGTGCTTATTGCTACAAATCCCCGCTTTATCCACTTACCAGCTTCATCATTTTGCACAAGTCATTTCACCTCTGTGGGCCTCAGTCTCCTAATCTGTAAAAGGGTATAATAATATTTGTAGCACTTGCCTCACAGAGTTATTATTAGGAGGAAATTAAATAAAGTGCTCTCCAAAACCATATTTTGCTACATGACTGTTATAGCTGTCTGTTTGAAAACTATAGAACTTCACTGGTAGGCTATGTATGTCATAAATGAATTGTTCTCCCAACCTGATGTCTTTCTTTTCTTGGCCTCATTAAAGGGGCCATGCCTTGGCTACTTCTTAAACAGGCCTATTTGATGAATGGGTGTTACCTCACCCTAAGTGAGTACCTACAAAAACCTTGGCCTAAAAGGCTCAAAGTCTCCCCGTGCATCCTGGGTCATCTCCAGTCATCCTGATGAATATCTGGTCACTGGATTCAGATGACTCTGGAGAAGAAGTGAGGCTGGTGACCTGCACAGCCCTCCCTTACTCTAAACAAAGTCAAGTGCAAGTCATATGATAATTTCTCTGATGGCATGGTTTTCTTCAGCAACAAAGGACAAACACGACAGTGGGTAGCTCCACTATCTACTTGCGTGCACAATGCTTATTCAAGCCAATTTTATTCTGAGGGGAAACTCAGACTTTGCTTTTCACTTCCCAAGGAGAATGGTAGATTGCTTTGAAATCAGCATTGAGACGTGACACTGTATTTCAAAAAGAACAAAGCAACCAGTTCGGAGTGCTGACACTACTGAGGGAGCTTCACTCATTACTAACCTACTTTTCCACCAAGATCTGCCCATTTGTGGATACGTACTTAGCAAAAAAAGATGTTATCCTCTGTACTAGATGGTACACATGACTAAGCAGCATCTTATAAGAAGCAACTTTTCATCACTGCTCCAAGAAGCAGCAGCTGTCGTCAGCAAAACAAGTTCTTGTTATCTGGAACGCTCCACATCAAAAACAAATAATGACAGTAGCAACAGAAAAGACTCATTGCCTTTAAATCAAAATGCATCCCCTTCCTTCATCATCCCATCCACCATCTTATCTTTCAGGCTCACCATTTTGGATCATGTGCCACCCCTCAGTCTTCAAATTTTTTTCTTTTTAATTTTGAAATTAACAAACCTCAACAAAAACCTATTTCAGTGTATAAAGAACAAGAGAAAAGATTATACAGCAGAACTTCTATTATCTAGTTTTAGAGTCTATTTTAAGAAGTAAATGTATAGTTTAAAATTAAAAGATAGTCATTTTTAAATGCACAGAAGGAAACAAAATATGAAGGAAGTCATACAAATGGAGCAATTCTATGACTACCTTTTAATTTCTCAGCACTTTTTGGGGAGACAAATTTCACCATCCAAGTAGAAACCTTTCTCTACTCCACTGGCAAGTTTTCCAACAAACTTCCTAAGTTATAGTCATTGAGTCTCCTCTTTTCCCTAATTTCTTTCCCAGAGCCATTTTTTTCTACATTTTATTTTAGTTAAGCTTGACGTGTGACAACTTCCTTAAATGAAACTTGTCACCCTCAGTCCTCTCTCTCTCCATTAATCCAGTCTATATATTTAATCAAGGTGGCTCAATAAGCATGCTGATTTAATAGTAATGATGCACAATTACAGTTATCAGGATAGAAGGTACTATGTGAATTATTAATGAAGATAATAATTATCTTTATAGTACTATCTCATTACCACATCTAAATGCATAGATATCAATTGTGAATTAAAAATAAGATTAATTGGTGTGTTTTAAGTGTGATTTTTCCCCATCTTGTGGGCCTCTGCATAAAAAGTACTTCTAATTTCAAAATAATGACATATTTTTAAGTTGGAAGGTATTTGAGGTCAAAAGCACATATTTATCTTAATCAAGAACATATCCATATCTATCTCTTACTATTTATTACTGGGCAATATTAATGACAAGGGATGCAAATGCTCATTTTTGATAGTACTTCCCACTGATAACCTACAAGTACTTGACATGTAATCAATTTACTTCCTCTGACATTCCTGTCAGTACTCCTGACAATGATTGATGCCTCATAGCAATAACTTTGCAGTGAAAGTGAGTCAGTGATACCATTACAAAAAAGAAAAAAGAAAACCCTTGGTGGATTTAAAAATCTTATTTGATGTTTCAGAAATGCATGAATATCAACAAAACCTTCAGGCTGTTCGTTGGCCACATAATTGGCCCATTTTTTTTTCTGGTAAAAACATTCAGGGACTCATGCTATAGGAAACACACAGTCAATCCAGTAAATATGGGAAAAATACATGACAAACACTAACAACTTGGGTTCCCGAGGTCATTTTTAATTTCGTCCTTCTGCTTTGGAGGTCTACCTAGCCTCTATTCAGCAGATGATTGCTAATTGTTGTCATGCCTCCTTCTATGTAAGCAAAACTTCGCCTTTACTGCTTTCTTATATTTAGTAACAAGGTATAAAGGTTAGAAAGTCATTACAGGAATAAATTTCAGCTATTTTTGTGGTATTGCTCCATTTGTGCTGCCAACCAGAAGGAGATCAGTACGCTGGAGGAAACTCGGAGATTAGTGGAAAGGAAGATTAAGAGATTTGGCAGTCCAAATTGATGATAAAAGATAAGAAGGGATAAGTCTGTACAGTTTGGCTAGCTAATAATTAGGAAAAGCAGATTAATCATTTGGAAATTCTAAAAGGAACAAAGAAACAACGCAAACTGCATAGTGGTGATAGGGCTGGCTAAAATGATGGGTGTCTGGGAGGAAAGTGCCTCATAAAATATTAAGGACTTATATGCAGGTAAGTTGTTATCATTAGGAGAAATCAAGTGAAACTTTGAAACACAAAATTGGATATTTCTGTTTTCAGGAAACTTGTTCTCTGTTGCAAAATAAATTATTCCCAAATGATAGTGAGAATCTTTAAAATTAAGTTAGTTGAAAATTGGATGCTTTTATGCCTCAGTTTGCACAGTTATATGGTTGGAATAATAATAAACTCTCAGAGATGACACAAGAATGAAATTTTGATTGCAGTAAAAATCATAGGTCTATTTCATGTTATAATTTGTGTAAGAGATAATTCACTGTAGGTTTGAGATTAAGGCATCTCCACTTATCTCTAGGGAATGGATTAAATGTTTTAGAATACTCTATTGCAGAAAAGTCTGCAACTTCAGTATTTGAAAAGATACTTTTAAAATTTCAAAAGGCCAAATTTAAGTTGCAAATTCAATCTTCACAACCATGTAAAAATTATCTTAACCTCCCCTTTCTGGAAAAAAAATTACTAATCGGAATTTAACAAGCATATAGTAAATGTTTAGGTGCTGAAGTTGAAAATTTTCTTATTCAAAGAAATCATTTGTGTCCAATTTGTGCAATGTCAAAAATATACAGATTTTTAAAAATATAAATAAACTTAAAAGGAAGGCAAAAAGACGTAATTAAATTCTTTTATTGAAGTGGTGATAGAATGATACATGCAGATATGCTCACATGTATATACATACATCTGGATAGACATGTATATATACACATGTACTACACATATGCATATACATATGAATTTACACATATACATATACAGTGGGTCACAAAAATTTGAGTACTATCTTGTGCTTCAATAGCTTAAAGGAATATTAAGAGTTTTGGAATTTCTTTAATAGATAATTTTGTTTTGTCAAATTAAAATGAAACCCAAATGATCAGGTTTAGAAATTCATATTTGTATTATTGAGTTATCCTCAGACATGACTTCAGCAATTCTTTGCTAATATCCATTTCAAGTTACACTTCCAGTTTGTGAGAGTAACTTCTCCACCCTTTAATAATTGGCAGGAAAAAATGTTTTTGGTATTGATCTGTTGATAAAAATCCTTAACAAGACAAAACAAAACAAGAAAAGTGAAAACAAGCTGTCAAACACTGAATCACGAAATAATACAATTTCAGACCTGGAATGTACCTCAGATATCACTTAGAACAACTTATACTTAGAAAAAATTCTATAATATCCTAAGCTAGGAACCTATGTAGTGTTTTCTAGAAGCCCTCTAGTGAAGGGGAAGCCAATACTTCCTAAAGTAGTTCATTCCATTTTTGAGAAGCTCCACATTTTGGGAACTCTTTCTTTATTTCACACTGTAAAACATTATCTTGTGATTTCTAAACATTGTCCCTAGTTCTTACCCTTATGGACGTGTAGAATGGGTATACACCTTATTCTATATTATAACCCTTCAAATATGAAAATACCAATATGTCTCCCTGAGCCTTCATTTTTTTAACTTCATAGAGAAACTTTTATAAATGCTAAAATATTAAACTTGTTATACAAGTAAAAAAAAAGTTAATTAGCACAAGGCCAAGGAAAGTTATTATTAGCACTTTCCTCCAAGATGACATTGACCAATAATGACCATTGTTTTAGTCTGTTATTCAGCCAATTCCAAATCTGCCTACTCCATGGTAGTCTAGATTACCTCCCTCAACCTAATATGACATTGTGAAATGCTTTGCCAAAATCCAGCTAAACTATATCTACACATTTTTCAGGGTCTATCAGTCTAGTGATTTTATTTTTTAAAAAGGAATGAGGTTAGTGTAGCATGACCTCTTTTTGATGAAGCCACAAAGGATTTTAGTGATGCCTGCTCTCATTCTTAAATAATTTACAAACTATTAATTTAATAATAAATTCTAAATTTTTGCCACACTTAAAGGCTATTAATATTTGGCTTCAGAGGGGAATATATATTCAACTGTAAATGCTTTTATCTTTTTCATATTCATCTTAGCTATAATGAGATCAAAATGCAGAAATGAGGGAAAGACTATATTCCTTTTGTTAAAACAAAATGTACTCAAGGAAGAGTAGTTTTTTTCTTAGTAAATTTTATACAGTAGGATAAATATTAAAGATTATCAATGAAATATATACAGTAATGTGATATATTGTGGTATAATGAGAAGCAGTATGGCATAGTTGACAAGAATGTTGGACTTATGAGTCCAAAGGACCTGATTTCGAGTCTCTCCTTAGGCGCTTAGTAATTATGCTATCTCAGAAGTTACTTAGCTTCTCTTGACTTCAATTCCTTCATCCCAAACAAGATTGCAGATTCCCAGAATTTGACAGAAAGAACCTCATTTGCCATCTATTTCAACCCATACAATGAAGTCAGTCAGCCAGCCTATACACATTTATTAAACACCTACTATCTACTAAGTTCTGTGCATATGAATAAAAAGGCAAAAAGATAATCCCTGTCTGCAAGGAGCTCATGATCTAATGCATATAAAGGCATCCCCATTATTTTTTGAATTTTTGTTTATTTATTTTTAGTTTTCAATATTCACTTTTATGAATTTTTGAGTTTTAAATTTTGCCCCCTCTGCTCCCTCCTTCATTTCCAAGACAGCATGTAATCTGATATAAGCTAATGTGTACAATCCTATTAAATATATTTTCACATCAGTCATGTTGTAAAGAAGAATCAGAACCAAAGGGAAAAGCCACAGGGAGAGAGAGAGAGAGAGAGAGAGAGAGAGAGAGAGAGAGAGAGAGAGAGAGAGAGAGAGAGAAAATATGTTTGAATCTGCATTCAGACTCTAAGTTTTTCCTAATATCAAGCCCATATTGGCCTCCTTTAAATTTCCTCCTATTATTCCTTGTTTTGCCTTTATCTCATCTTTCAATTCAATTAAACAAAAAAATGGTTAAACACCTTCCATGTACATGGCCTAGGTGGTACAGTGGATAGAGCATCAGTACAGGAGTCAGGAGGACCTGAGTTCAAATCTTACCTCACACACTTGACACTCATTAGCTGTGTGACCTTGGGCAAGTCACTTAACCCCAACTGCCTATCCTGGGTCATCTCCAGTCATCCTGATGAATATCTGGTCACTGGATTCAGACGGTTCTGGAGGAGAAGTGAGGCTGGTGATCTGCACAGCCCTCCCTCACTCAAAACAAAGTCAAGTGCAAGTCATGTCATTATTTCTCTGATGGCATGGTCTTCTTCAGCAAAGAAGGACAAACACACACTAGCATATCCAGGCATAAAAGGTTAAAGGGAAAAAAAAAAACAAAACAGTTGCCTTGTTCTCAAGGAGCTTATTTGCTCTGAGATCAAATGGAATAATCCACATGACATCTCATTAACTACTTTAGGATGGCTATAATGTTTCTGCTCTACCTTCTCTTCTTTGGGCTTACCAGTGCCTTCAGTTGATCCTCATATGTCATGGACTAAAAGCTTACCAATATCCTTATTGCCCTTTTTTGGAGATTCTCCAACTTATTAATGTGCTACTTAAATCATGGCTACGATAACTGAATACAGTATTTTGGATGAGATCTGATGTGGGAACAATACAATGAGATTCCTATGAACCTAGGAGTGATAATGGAAACTAGGCATTTCAATTCATACAAAATCTGGTTATGATTTTTTGGCTACCAAATTATGCTGCTAATTTATATGGAGCTTACAGTCCATTAAAACCACCAGATATTTTTCAGAACAATTGCCTAATGTCCATGCTTTCCCAAATTTATTTGATCTTTTTGTACCCAATTTCAGGACCTTACTTTTATTCGCATTGGATTTCAACTCACTAGATTCAGCCTAATACTCTAGAGTTCAGTGATCAATAGACAAGGGTCAAACCACTATGATTGTTTTGGTATGGCTCATGAACTAAGATTGGTTTTTACTTTTATTTATTTTTTTTAAGATCATACTTTTAGAACTGGAATTTCTGAATTAATTGAATAATTAATTTTTAGTTTTCAGCATTCCCTTTCAGCATAAGATTTTGAGTTCTAAATTTTCTGCCCCCTCTTTACTCTCCCCTCTCCCCACTATGGCATTCAATATGATATAGACTATACATATACATTCATATTAAACATATTTCCACAGTCAAGTAGTGAGGAAAAATTAGAACCATTGGGAAAAACCAGAAGAAGGAAGAAACAATAACCACAACAAAAGAAAGCAAAGAGCATGCTACAGTCCATATTAAGACTCAAAAATTCTGGGGAGGAGCCAAGATGGCGGAGTAGAAAGACACACATATGCTAGCTCCGAAACCCATAGCCCATAAAATACCTGTAAAGAAGAACTCCCAACAAAATCTGGAGCAGCAGAAGCCACAGAACAATGGAGTGGAGGAGATTTCTGTTCCAGAGAGCCCTGAAAAACCAACGCAAAAGGTCCGTCGCACACCGGACCCAGAGCACAGCCCAGCCCTGCCTTGGCTGCAAGGCACTGAGAGGAGCACAACTGAGCAGGTTTCAGGGACGGAATCTCCGGCTGCCTGGAGGGTCCCTCCACCCACAGGTGCCGAAGGTTGGTGAGAGGGTCTCTTTGGCTGATCGAGAGGGGAGTAGGGTGTCCCCATAAATCAGGACCCCTTGGGAGGCATCAGCAGAGGTGGCAGGAGATGAGGGCTACCAAGGTGGGTGGGAGCTTGGATCCATTGTTGAAGGTCTCTGCATAAACCCCCTGAGGGAACTGAGCCTCGTGAGGTGGTCCTGCCCCCACCTGAGCACCTGAACTTAATCTCATACTGAATAGCAGCCCTGCATTTTTTTTCTTTGATTACTTTGCTATTCTTGACCTTTTTTCTTCCAGATTAATTTTGTTATTATCTTTTTTCTAGCTTTATGGAATAATTCTTGAGAATTTGATTTTTAAGGCACTGTATAAGTAAGTTAATTTAGGTAGAACTGTCGTTTTTATTATATTAGCTTTGCCTATCCACAAGCAATTTACATTTTTCCAGTTGTTTACATCTGACTTCATTTGTGTGAAAAGCATTTTGTAACTCTGTTCATATAGTTTCTGGAATTGTCTTGGAAGGTAAACTGCCAAATATCATATATTTTCAAAAGTTATTTTAAATGGAATTTTTTCTATCTCTTGTTGTTGGGTTTTGATATAGAAATATAATATATAGAAATACTAATGATTTTTGTGGATTTATTTTCAATCCTCCAACTTTGCTAAAGTTGTTAATTTTTTCAAGTAGTTTTTTTTAGTTGACTCTCTAAGATTGTCCAAGTATATCATCCTTTCACTTGTAAAGAGTGATAGTTTTGTTTCCTCATTGCCAATTTCCTTTTCTCTTATTGTTTAAGATAATATTTCTAGTACAATATTGAATAATGGTGGTGATAATAGGCATTACTGATAATAGGATATTACTGACCAGACTTCTCTTCCCTTACAGATAATGCTTGCTGATGATTTTAGACAGATGCTACTTATCATTTTAAAGAATGCTTCTTTTATTCCTATCCATTTTTATCCCTTAGTTTCTTTTATATTATCACATCAAAGTCAACTTGTACTCACACCCTCTGTCTATGTACTCCTTCTATTTGCCCTAATAGAGATACTGTTCTTAAGAGTTACGAGTTTTATTTTCCCATATGGGAATGGGGATGTAAACATTTTAACTTATTGTCACACGAATGTAAATGGTTTAACCTTATTGAATAATATTTTTTTTTCTTTCCTGTTTACCTTTTCTTAAAGGCTTCTTTTGAGTCTTGAATTTGAAAACTGAATTTTCTGTTCAGCTCTGGTCTTTCCATTAGGAATGCTTGAAAGACCCCTGTTTCATTAAATATCCATTCTCCCTCATTCCCCCTCATCCCCCCAAAAAGACTATGCTCAATTTTGTTGAGTAGTTGATTCTTAGTTGTAAATCATGCTTTTTTACCTTCTGGAATGTAATATTCCAAGCCCTCCAATCCTTCACTTTAGAAGCTGGTAAGTCCTGTATAATCTTGACTGTGATTCCTTGATGTTTGAATTGTTTCTTTCTGGCTGCTTGCAGTATTTCCTCCTTGATCTGAGAGTTCTGGAATTTGGCTATAAATAATCTTTGGCATTTTCATTTTGAGATTTCTTTCAGGAGGTGATCGATGGGTTTTTTCAATTACTATTTTTACCCTCTGGTTCTAGGATATCAGGATAGTTTTCCTTGCTAATTTCTTGACAGTTAATATGCAGGCTCTTTATTTTATCATGACTTTTAGGTAGTCCAATAATTCTTAAATTATTTCTTCTGGATATATTTTCCAGGTCAGTATTTTTTTTCCAAAGAGGTATTTTACTTCTCTTCTTTTTTTCTTCTTTTTGTTTTGTTTAATTGATTCTTCATGTTTCAGAGTCATTAGCTTCTTTTCCAATTCTAATTTTTGAAGAATTATTTTCTTCAGTAAACTTTTGTACCTTCTTTTCCATTTGACTAATTTTACTTTTTAAGGAGTTGTTTACTTTGCCCAAGCTGTTGACTCTTTTTCATGATTCTCTTGATTCACTCTATTTTTTCTCCAATTTTTCTTGTATTTGATTTTTAAAATCCATTTTGAGATCTTTCAAGAAGACTTTTTGGGCTTGAGGCCAATTCATATTCCTCTTTGAGCATGTGGGTGTTTTGACGTGCTTGCTCTCTTCTGAGTTTGTGGTTTGATCTTCACTGTTGCCATAATAGCTCTCTATGGCCAGGGCTCTTTTTCCTATCTTTTTTGCTCATTTCCCAACATATTTTCTGACTTTTAACATTGAGCTCTGCTCCTGGGGTAAAGGGACACCGTCTCAAGCTTCTTGTGCTGGGGGCTTTTTGCTCCATGGCCTCCAGGGCTCTGGCTTACCTATTGTGCTGGGGTGTTGTAATGGTAATTTAAATGGGAAGATCTTTCCCATTCATTAATAGGCCCATGTGACCTGCCTGGGTCACATGGAAGCTTGAGTCACATGAGTCTGAATCCCATGGAGCCTGTGGTGGGAGGAGTTTGTTGAATGGGTGGAACAAGAAGGGTGGAACAGGAAGAGGTAGAGCTAGAGCTGAACTGAGAGGAAATTGGTCAGTCTAGTCAGAGCTGGGAAGGATGCAGTAATCAAGCAGCTGGCTAGTGTGAGTGAAAGAGCCTGTTTGTAATTTTGTTTAAGAGGGCCTGCTTGTAGTTTGTTTAATGGAGCTGGTTTGTGGGAAGCCTAGCAAGGGTAAGGCTTGGGAATGGTGCCATTTTCTGCATTTTCTGTTATTGCGTATAGATTTTTGTTACTGTATTGGATTTGGCTTTCTAGTCTCTGAATAAATGTTTTGGTTCTGCCTTCCTTATGGAGAGCCTGTGGTATTTTGCAATTCAGAATTGAGCCAGGATGTTCATAGCTGCCATAGGTACTGTGAATATCATATTGGCACTACATATTGGTGGCCTGGCCTAGTCAAGTCTGTTGTGCCTGGGTTTTCAGGGCTGGCAGTTTGCCTGCTGCACTAGGGCTACACAACTCACAGCTGACCTGCTATGATACTAACCTGATGAACCAGGATCTTGGGGCCTCAGTTGTTGATCTGTACTGTAACTAAGAGCCTCCTACTGGCTTACCTAGATACCACTGGCTCTGGGCTATGTTCCCCTTTTATTAAAGTGAGACAGACCATTCTTGAAGTCCTTTTAAGTTATCTTTGGCTGGAAAATTTTTTTCACTCTGTCTTTTGGTGAGTTCTGTCACTTTAGAATGCATTTGAAGGCTTGATTTAACATTGTTTCAAGGCAAACTGGGAAGAGCTCAAATAACTTCCTGGCTTTACCATTTTGGCTTTAATTGTGGTTGATTTGTGAAGTCCTCTGTTTTTTTCCACTCATAGATTCTTAATAATTGCTACTTTTTCAAAAGTTGTTTCCACGTCTCACCTACAAGTCATCACCGGCAACATGCTATAAGATTAATTACATCTATATATTTTTTCATTGACTTTTGTTTTATTTGAAATTTTAATTCTCCTAAAATTGTAGTTTCCTACAATTTATAATCATGTAACATTTTGAGAAAATATTAGTGTTAGCAAAATGACATAGGCACATTTGGTCTTGCACATTTTCTCAGGAAGAGATTATTTCTCCTCTTGGAATTTCAATTCCTTCAGGACCCAAAAGATGAAATTGAACTAGCTGATATCCAAAGTCTATTTCATTTCTGAAATACTATGTTCCTAAAATTCTAGATGATTGTGAGCAATTTGGAATCATTAAAAATGCTGGGGAATTCCCCAAATTTGGCCCAGCTTGATCACTTCCTTTTCCTTGTTCCTAAACACGGCTCTCTGGAAACAATTCAAATATTTTGAGGAGACAATTATTCCTTTAAATTTACTAAGAAGTTATTCAGTGAGTTATCACCAAGCCTCTTATATTTCTTTCAGTTGCAGTATTGGAATTGTGAAAAGCAGTGTGTCAGGGGAGTGCTGGGGCGAGTTGGAACTATCTACCAACAGCTTATTGTTAAATTTTCATTGAAAACATTTACACTCAAGGAATTGGCAAAAACTAAAACTAGGGTTTGATTTATCCTTTTCTTGATTCTTCTCCACTTAATAAAGTGTTGGACACAATTTTAACAATGAAGATTATACTTAAAAAGTTTCCTACTTTGGGGAAGGTTAGTTGTTAAACATTTATTAGCACATTACGAATGTAGTATACTAGGTACTCTTCAGTTTTCATCTGCTGTTTTGCTTTGTTTCCACTCCAGGAACATTATACCTTCTCCAGGATAATAAACTCATCACCGGAAATATCATCATCATGGAGAATGATCCAGCTTTGATCCACAATACTCCCTGCCCTCTGATTGGAGGACTAAAGGGAGAAGTAGTGAACTCCTCCTAAAGCCTCCCTCTATAGAAAACTCAGAACTAACTCTTCATTTTCCATGAGCTGCTCTGCTTGGTTTCAAGGCCACAGACATAATCTCCCCAAGCCAGATACACTCTGGCAAGACCTACCTCCCCCTTTCCAGCTTTCCTTTCTGAATTGTCTTTCCTCCATTAGATCACCAATTCTTTGAGGGCAGGGGCTATCTTATTTTTTCATATTTGTATCCCCAGCGATTAATTACCATGGTGCCTGGTACATAGTAAGTACTTAATAAGTGTTTATTGACTAAATATTTATTGACTTGATAGAGAAGAGCTGGCCTAGAAGTCAAGAAGATCTAGATTAATGTCCTGCCTTTTGCACATTAATGGCTCTGTGACTCATGACAAGTCATTTACTTGGAGATGGTGCAGTAGTCAGAATGCTGAACCTGGAGTTAGGAAGATCTGAGTTTAAATCCAATCTCAGACACTAACCATGCAACCTTCAGTAATTCATGTAACCTTTGTTTAATGACTGTCTGGCTCAGGTTTCTCATTCTCTTTACTAAGACAGTTAGAACACTTCCCTCCCACGGTTGTTGCAAGAATAAAAAGAGATAATATTTGTCAAGCACGTTTCAAGCCTTAAAAAAATAAATACTTGCCATTCTTATGGGAGAAATACCTTCTCTTTGAGTTCATGTGGTGGATAACTGCTGGCAAAATATATTTACCACAATGTAGAACTTATAGATGTAAAACCAAGCTTTTATTATTATTTTCAATTATAGGTTCAGGCCTCAGAGAAAACCTAAACAATCACTGGAATTCTAAAAAGACTTATTATTGGCAAAATTATGTCAGAGTGGCAGAAAAATGATTCCTTTTCATGTCACGATCTTGTACATTCCTCTTAGGTGATTAAAGTTGAATTAAATAAACATACTTCTTCCAATGTCATAAAACTTAAACTTAAAGTCCCCTAAGGAAACACATTTCAGCAAACTCTATAAGCAAACTAAGTCAGGTTATAGACTAAACTTCATTTAGAGGGTAAACATATAAGCTAATTAAAGGGGAAAATCTATATGTTGCTAAGGAGTCAGGAACAATCGAGATTCCTCTTCTCTTAGGAATATTTAAGACCCAGACAATTTTTCACATCCCATGAGACAAGTTTCTTTTTTTTTTTCACAATAGTATTTTTCCCAATTACATGTGAAGATCGTTTTCACCATTCATTTTTATAAGATTTTTAAGTTCCTTTACAATGTTAAACATATTTCAGTATTAGTCATGTTGTGAAACAAAAATCAGAACAAAATGGAAAATACAAGAGATAGAAAAAAAGGTGAAAATAGTCTGCTTCATTCTGCATTCAAACTCCATAATTCTTTTCCTTGATGTGGTTAGCATTTTCTCTCATGCTTCTTTTGGGATTCTACTGTATTGCTGAGAAGAGCTAAATCTATCATAGTTGGTCCTCACACAATGTTGCTGTTACTGTACATGTAACATGTTCCCAGGAGAAAAATTTTGGTCATCTCAGTAATCTTTCAACCAGGAGATCTTACATTAACATTATTAATCCATGAGTCAGATTTTGGTCAGGTGAGATTAATATTAGCAGAAGATAAACTTCTAGTTACCCCCCAAATCCAAAATGAATGGTCCTAAGTCTCAAATAATAAAAAGGAAATAAATAACTGGGTGAATGAATGATTGAATGAATAGATTGCCTTCTCCTTCTCTTTTTCCTCATTTTCCTAAGTGCTGCCAGACATCTAAGACTATAAATTATAGAGCAGTTACTGATCAGCATTGATAGAAGGAAGAGTCATTTCTCTAGGAAGCTTCATATATTGATGGAATTATAAGTATGAACCAAAATTACAGTATGCAGAAGAGAAAGTTTAAAGCAGATGTATGTGCCTTGTAAACACAAATCTTCAATTGGTGTTAAGGTTGGTACTATAATATTTAAGTAGGTCACTAATTCCATCAATTTCATTAGATATCTAATTTTGTACTGGAGGTTACTCTAGTCTTGACCATATACTTCAATAAATTCTCTCTATAAAAGACATGCCCAATATTCTGTAGGACTTTATTTAGGGCTTTCAGCACTCTATGAGCCCTCAGTTGTCCTTCTTTTATTCCTTTCTACAACTACTTTTAGAGTTATTGACCATTTAAGATCATACATTGGTATTCTGGATCATATTTTTTGTGCTACTTCTTGAGTACAAGTCATTATTGAAAAAACACTGAAGCCAATTTAGGCCTACCACATCTCTCCATTGTCCTTTAGATCTCCTACAGTTGTGATTCTTTGGAGGTTATGAGACATTGTATCCAATTGTGATCCAATTGTGATCCAATTGTATCACCAAAAGAATATGGTTGATAAGAAGATGGGGTTTTGTGTCATGGAACAGCTTGGTGTTATGAAAAGCAATGCTTAGTTTATGAAATGTAATCTAGCCTGTTTTCTTCCATCATTTCCATTCTGGATCCACTATTGATCTGCCCTGTCTGTTCAAGCATACAATATGTGCCGATGGAATAATTCAGGGGTGTTCTCATTTAATTGCATCTAATGGTCTAGAAAGTAGGCATTTTTCATTTTCTGTGTGGATTCTTATACCAGTCTTTTTCTGACTGGTCAGAGATATCTGCCTCCACTCATCCAGTCATATTTTCCCATTAATGAGTCCTTCCTAGAACCTCTATTTTGAGTACTGGTCCAGACCAACTAGGTGGAATAGTGGATAGAGTATTTAGCCAGGAGTCAGGAAGACTCATCTTCTTGAGTTAAAATCTGTCCTCAGTTACTTTCTAGCTGTGTGACCCTGTGTTAGTCATTTAACCCTGTTTACCTCAGTTTTCTCATCTGGAAAATAAGCAAGGGAAGGAAATGGGAAATCACTACAGTATCTTTGTCAAGAAAATATCAAATAGGGTCCTGAAAAATTGGACAGAAATATAAAGACCGAACAGACAGGTGAACTGTCTTTTATTTTTCAGATTTTTATCACCATGCCCATTTATGGGTTACCCTCCCACAACCTTTCCAGCTTTCTTTTAGGTGTTGTTCTTCACCATTAGAATAGAAACACCTTGAGGCAGGAATGTCTTTCTTTTTCTTCTATTTGTATCCCTTGACCTTAGCACAGTGCCTGGGATACCATAAGTGCTTAAATAAATGCTCTTTGTCTTTACTTGAGTAAGAAATCTGGCTAATATTCTTGAATTTGATGCAATTCTCATAATGTTATCAATGCTATATCATAATAGTGTCATACAATGATATATGCCCAGTACTAAGTGCATTAAATTGTGCTTATTTTAATCTTTAATGATTCCAAAGATATTTCAATATTTCACAATGCTTCAGTGATATCCTTAATAAATTTTGGAAATATGAATATCTTAGTTAATAAAGATTTCTGATCACTAGATGAATCAACTTGTAATAAATTAACAATTTATTGGTATTTGTGGATTGGTATGTATATCCCATTTGAAGTTAGCAATTTGAAAATTATATGAATAATTTGGAGAAGAGGAAGGAAAATAATTGAAGGATTAGCAAATGGCACCTCAGAAAGAAAGAGAAGATTGTTTGAAATCTTATTCTACTATATAGCTTCTCTGGAATTTATTTGTAAAATTAGAAGTTTGCACTAATTGATCTCTAAAGCCCCTTCAGCTCGAAGTCCCATGATCTTGTGATGTAGCATCATTACCCTACAGAAGAGAAAATTATGGGATTAAGATTGATGCTTAAAACTGTACTAAAACTCTTGGGATATTCTGAATATGTATTTATATAGAAGGCAATGACTGGCTATTCTAAATTTCCCTTCAATATATTTCAAGGGAAATAAGAGGAATTCATGTCATATGTTAGGAATAACTTAGTTCTAGGTATGTGTAGTAGCTCTAGAGCCTACATGCAGTATTTCACTTTTTGGATTTTTGAAAAATATATTGCCTCTTCCTCTAGATAGTTAACATAAAATCATACTTTTCAGGAGCCTTTGAAACATTAGTTAATTACATTAAGATCAAGAAATTATGGCTGAATGTGTTCTTTTCTCTTCAAAAAGAGTGTAGTTATATTCTTTCAGTTTGATGCATTATCTAATTAACAAAATTAAGTAATTAATTTCCTCAGCAATTTTTCAGAATATAACTTTCTGTAATGGAAAACTAAATTACACTAAAAATGCTTTTATTTTTCAATCTTCATTAGCTAAGACTGATGTGTAATATATAAACAATCCTTCTGAAAATGCTTTATCAAGGATTATGTAAAGCTGTCATAAAATCACCATTAGAAGATTTAATGTGTTAATTGCTTGACCACTGACCACTTCATTACATAAAAAAAGATTAACTACATAATGAGGTCCTGCTGTATCATCTTTGATGTCCCTCACATAACCTTGAAAGCCTTCCCTTGCTCCAAGAGAAATTAAGGATTGGAGTTTATACTCCAATGTCTACTTAGATGGTGGAAAATGGAAGATGAGACTGTTAATAATATTATATTCATTCAAGTAATTGCTTATTGAATAGGCTGCACAAATAGTAGTTTAGGAACATTCACTGACTAAAATAAAAAATAATAATTCAACAACAGATGCTCTTCATTAAGTGCCTGCTGTATGCAATACATGGTGCTGAGTACTCATTGGGAAAAAGAAAATGTAGATAAAATAGAACCACTGCCCTCCTTAAGTTTATATTATTATAGGGTCATGGCAAAGACATACAAATAATTGTGACACAGAATAATATTTGATAAATTAATATTCTATATATATCAGAAGGGGATCTTGAATTTCAGCTAAAGAGATTGAACTTTGATTTTTTAGTTAGATCCAAGAGGGAACCACTTAAGAAATTTGGGAAGATAATAAAATGGTAATGAAATGAAATAAAAAATATCTATTAATTATTTACCATGTGTTAAGCAGTGTGCTATAGCTGGGGATACAAAGAAAGAAGAAAAACAATCCCTCCTATCATGGACATCATATTCTAATTAGGAGAGAAAAGAAATGTAGGAAGACTTTATCTTCGGGTGGACAGAAGGGACAAATACATTTACGGTACAGCAGCAGGTCATATGGTAATGCCCAGAGGTTCAGAGGACAAAGTAAGAGGACAAATGGTGAGGTCCAGTGGACCTCAAAGAACAATGAGAGAGTAGATAATCTTTGATAATGACTGTAGAGAAGGGAGTAGGGGCATTAAAGATATAGGTGGAACAGGGTTCTGGGGTATCTCAGGCAAGGTTGAGGATAAGAGGTCAATATCCAGTGCAAAGGGGACTCAGAACCTGAAAAGTGCTGGGCAACAGAGACTGGGTTCACAGAGGGGAAGGAGTTCCTTAAAACCTATTGGTCTTTTCCAAAGCTTCAATGTGATTTTTGCATGATCTTTCCTTTTCCCTACTCTTCTCTTCCCCCAAACTTGACCCTAGGCCCTTGACTATTGATCAATGTCTGCCCTAACTATGCCAGTTCTCCTATCTATCTCCTATCAGCCATGTTTCCTTTGCTCTATTTCTATAACCTCTCCTATATCATCTCAGGTTTTAAGCCTTTTGGAAATGCGTTTTGCCATTTTTGTTGTTGTCCAGGAGATTTTTAGTCTTATAAAAATCTTTGTGAATCCATTTGAGGTTTTCTAAGCAAAGATACTGAAGTGGTTTGACGTTTACTTCTCCAGCTCATTTGACAGTTGAGGAAATGGAAGCCAACAGGATGACAAGACTTGCCCAGGGTTACACAGTTAGTAAATATCTGAGGGCAGATTTGAACTCAGGTCTTCCTGATTCCAGGCCCAGTTCTCTATCTAATGCCCCAGTTTGAATCCCTAGGTGCTTAATAAATGTTTATTGAACTGAATTGAATCTAATATGGCTACTTCATGGGGCTAATTGTCATGGTATACCTTCTCTTTGCTGTTTTTGTTTATGACAGGGTTCAGCAGTTGGAGTCAGCATTATCTGTAGAAGGATTTATTGCATTTCCTTCCCCCAAACTTATTAATTTGTTTTTAGGTTTCAACACTCACTTCCATAAGCTTTAAATTTTCTCCCTCTCTCTCTCTCATCCCTCCCCAAGATGGCATGCAATCTGATATGAGCTCTGCACATACATTCCTATTAAACACATTTCACATCAGTCATGTTGTATAGAAGAATTACAAAAAATGGAGGAACCATGAGAAAGAAAAAAACCCCAAAATACAATAGTCTGCTTCACTCTGAATTCCAAATCCACAGTTCTTTCTCTGGATATGGATGGCATTTTCCATCATGAGTCCTTTGGAATTGTTTTAGATCCTTCATTGCTGAAAAGTGCTAAGTCTATCAAAATCAATCATTGCACACTGTGACTGTTACTGTGTTCAATGTTCTCCTCGTTCTGCTCACTCCACTCAGCATCAGTTCATATATGTCTTTCCAGGTTTTTCTGAAGTCTGCTTGTTCATCATTTCTTATAGCACAATAGTATTCCATTACATGAATATGCCACAACATGTTGAGCCATACCCCAAATGATGGGCATCCTTTCAACTTCCAGTTCTTGGCCACCACAAAAAGAGCTGCTGTAAATATTTTTATACATGTGGGTCCTTTTCCCTTTTTTATGATCTCTTTGGGATACAGACCTAGAAAAGGTATTGCTGGATCAAAAGTGTATGTACATTTTATAGCCCTTGGACATAGTTAAAATTGCTTTCCAGAATGGTTGGATCAGCTCAGAGCTCCACTAAGAATGAATTAGTTTTCCAAATCTCCCACATATTTTCAAAGACTTATCATCTTCCTGTTTTGTCATGTTAGCCAATTTGAGAGGTGTGATATGGTAACTAAGAGTTGATTTGCATCTCTCTAATCAATAGTGATTTAGAGAATATTTTCATATGGCTTTTCCTCATAGAGCACTGCACCCTTTCTGATGGGGGTATGCCAAGCTGAGTTTTCCTGTTCCAGTATGTCCTATCAAATCCAAAGATCTTGAGAGAGACCTTGAGAGTGTTCTTGTATTGCTTCTTCTGACCACCATGTGACCACCTGCCCCATGTGAATTCTGTATAAAATAGTCTTTTTGGCAAGCATACATTTTGCATTCGAACAATGTGGCCAGCCCATAGAAGTTGTGCTCTCTGAAGTATAGTTTGAATGCTTGGCAGTTCAGCTCTGGCAAAGTCTTCAATGTCTGGTACTTTATCCTGCCAGGTGATCCTCAGAATCTTCCTAAGATGAAATCAATTCAGTTTCCTGGCATGGCGCTGGTAGACTATCTATGTTTCACAGGTACACAACAATGAGGTCAGCACAATGGCTCTGTAGACTTTCAGTTTGGTAGTCAGTCTAATACCTCTTCTCTCCCAAACTTTGCTTCAGAGCCTCCCAAACACTGTGCGTCAACCTCATTGTCAATGTGTACATCCCTGGAAAGTATGCTACCAAGGTAAGTGAACTTATCCACAGCATTCAAATCTTCTCCATTTGTAACTTATGGTTCCACGTATAGATGGTGTGATGGTGGCTGATGGAGTACCTTTGTTTTCTTGGTGTTAATTATTAGGCCAAAATTAGCACAGGTAGCAGAGAATTGATACATACTTTGTTGCATCTCAACTTCATAGACTGCACTGAGTGCACAATCATCTGTAAACAGAAACTCATGCACCAACACTCCCTCCACTTTGATCCTGGCTTGTAGTCTTTTCAAATTGAAGAACTTACCTTCTTATGGTAGTTGACCTTGATGCCGTGTTCATCCTCATGGAAAGCATTTGACATCATGGCTGAAAACATCATGCTAAAAAGCATGGGAGCAAGCACAGAGCCCTGTTTCACTCCACTGGTGACTGGGAAGGCATGAGAGCATTGTCCACTATCCAGAAACTAGGCAAACATGCCATCATGAAATTGACATATGATACTGATGAACTTCTCCAGGCAGCCAAATTTTGGCATAATTTTCCATAAGCCCTCACGACTAGCAATGTCAAAGTCCTTGGTCAGATCTACAAACAATGTGTACAGATGTCTCTTCTGCTCCTCTCATTTTTCCTGGAGTGATCTGGCAGCAAACACCATATCAACTGTTCCTCGACCCTTTTTGAAGCCACACTGGCTCTCAGGTATATGACCATCTTCCAGGTGAAGGATCAGTCTATTAAAGAGGAATCTAACAAGAATATTACAAACAATGACTAAGAGAGAGACCCTCCTGTGATTGTTTCAGGATGATCTATTTCCTTTATCTTTTTTTAAATTGTTATTTTATTTGTTTTCAGTGTTCGACAATCACTTCCATATATCTTGGATTTTTTCCCCTTCCCTGCCCCTCATTTCTCCCTCCCACCCCACTACCTTCCTGAGACAGCATACAATCTTATATAGGTTCTACATGTACATTTGTATTAAACACATGTTGCATAGAAGAATTAAAATGAATAGGAGAAACCATAAAGCAAAACAAAAGAAAACATAATATAAAAGAAAATGGTCTGCTTCTATTTGCAATCCAATTCCATAGTTCTTTCTCTGGATGTGAAAGGCTTTTGCCTCAAGACTCCATTGGAAATTTTTTAAGTCCTTGCATTGCAATAAAGTACTCATCTACCAGAAAAATTCCTCACACACTATGGTTGTTGCTGTGTACAAAGTTCTACTGGTTCTGCTCCTTTCACTCAGAATCTGTTCATATAAGCCTTTCCAGGCCTCTCTGAAGTCTTTCTGTTCATTGTTTCTCATAGTACAATAGTATTCCATTACATTCACATACCACAACTTGTTCAGTCATTCCCCAATTAGTGTGTATCCCCTTGATTTCTGATTTTTGGTGCCACAAAGAGAGCTGTTCCCTTTACCTTTATAGAGATGGACAAGGGAGGCATCCTTGAATTCCTGGGGGATCAACTCCTCTTGTCATAAAACCTGGAAAATTTCAGCCAGCTTTTGTATGAGCAATGGTCCCCCTACCTTATAAATCTCAGCTGGAATAGAATCAGCACCAGTTGCTTTCCACATGAAAGGAGCCTGATGGCCATCAAAACCTCTTCTTCAGTTGAAAATTCAGCTAAGGAGGGACTGACTTCAGTCTGGTCAATGATCTCACCATTGATTGATGATGGTCTGTTGAGAACACTATGGAAGTGTTTAGCCCACCTCTCTCAGATCATGTCCTTATCACTAATCAATGTGGCTCCATCAGCACTGAGTAGTTGTGATGCACTATAGGTTTTTGGTCCATAAATAGCTTTCAGAAAATCATAAAAGTGCTTTGGATTATTACTATCAGCATTAAAACTGAATTTCATCTGCCTTCTTACTGAGCCAGGAATCCTGTGTCTCTGTAAACTTTGCTTGTACTTTGCTTTTGATGGAATTAAATGGTGCTTCTTAGAGGTGGATGAACTCTTGTGCTGGTAAATCCTGTGAAGTTCTCATTTTTCATTTAGCAGCTTCTGGATTTCCCCATCATTTTCATCAAGCCAGTCTTGGTGTTTGCAAGTGTTCTGACCCAGATTAGCAAAGGTAGTGCTGTCCATCAAATCTCTGAAAGCTGTCCATTCCTTTTCTGCTCCACTGTTGCCAATTGTGTGTTGGCTCAACTTTTCCTCCAATTTAGCAACAAACTGTTCACACTCAGAGAAAAACTCTAGTTTGTTGACATTAATGCTCCTGGTAGTCTTTTTGCCTGGGGGGTGGCGCTTTCAATGAGTAGGAATATTTTAGCATGGAAAGGATAAGTCTATGATCAGTATGGCACTCTGCACTACACATTGCCTTTGTCACTCTCATATTTTGCTTGTCTCTTCTCCTTAGAATCACATTGTGTATTAGATGCCAATGTTTGGTGCAGGAGTGCACCCATGAAGTTTTATTGCATTTAGGTAAATGGAAAACAGTGTTGGTGATGAGAAGATCATGTGATATTCAAGATTTTAGCAGTAAATGATCGTTGCTTTTGCTGTTTCCAACCCCATTCCTCCCTAGGACTCCTTATCAAGTCTGGTAGTCTGACTTACTCTACCATTAAAGTTACCCAGAATGATAAGCTTGTCCTCTTTTGGTACATTGATGGTAAGCATCTCTAGGTCTTCATAAAATTTTTCCTTGACCTCATCAGGGTTCATTATGGTGGGAGCATAGGCACTGATGATGGTGGCATGGCATTTTCCTGTGAATGGCAATCGCATTGCCATGAATCTGCCATTCACTCCTTTTGGCAGGCATACCAGCTTGCAGACCAGATTAGTTTTGATTGCAAAACCTATGCCAGCTTTATGACACTCCCTTTCGCTGTGGCCATTCCAGACAAATGTGTATCCAGCTCCAATTTCAGTAAGCTGGCCTTCATCTGCCAGCCTTGTTTCACTCAGGGTTGCTATTTGGTTGCGATACCTGTTGAGTTCTCTTCCAACAAGAGCAGTTTGTTTTTCAGGTCTACTGAATTTTGTCTATAAGTGTTGTCCATAAGTATGCAGACGTTCCATGTGCTGATGATGAATTGAATCATCCTTGCAGATGTTTTTGTACATTTTGTACATACTTTTGTATTTTGACCGCATAGTGGAATTCCCTGCCTGCTGTGGTAATCAGGCCAGGGTAGGACAAGCAGGCAATTTTTAGGGAATCTTTTCTAGCCCCCCTTCCTCACATAAAGAGGTGAGCAGAATGATCCTTAAAAGGCTGCTCAGACATCCAGGGGTCTGCTGAGTCCCACTGCTGCTTCCAGTGAGAAATGGCTCTATGGTCTAGGTCACCTGTGCGCAGGCTTGTGACTACTGCTCCCAGTGTATCCCCACGTTGTGCTTCATCGCTTTCCTGTAACCACAAGACTTTGGGTAATAAAAATAAAATGATATGGGTGATATCTTTTGATTCATGTGTAAATTGGATTTAAGTGAGGCAGAGTTGCATGAAGTCTCACTCTATTCTCCAGAGTCATCATAATATAGTTACAGGACAGAGTGAAAAAGACTGGTAATGGCTCAGGATGCAGTGGATGACCTTGGTGTCTTTGGTGTCTAACCAAGCTCTAAGAGCTCCACATCACCTGCTACAGCTGCCTTCATGGCTGTTGGAACAAATTGTTCTCATCTGCCCATTCCACGAGGAGAAGTCTTCACATTCTTGCCATCTGCCAAAATGGCTTACCAGGGTGTGGCAGCCGTGCATGCTGCAGATTTTTAGAGCCACAGGTGAGAACTGGATGGAACAGGTGGACACCTAAGGTGGAAAGCAGCCCTGAAAAGGACTAGGCAGCCATTCCGCCAAAGGTACTGGTCTTCCCTGAATACACTTTAAACCCCACCATGATGAATAATGAGCAATAGTCCCCTACCTTACAAATCTCAGCTGCAACAGAATCAGCTTTGCCACATGAAAGGAGCCTAATGACCCTCAAAACCTCTTCTTCAGTTGGAAGTTCAGCTAAGCAGAGTTTGACTTCAATCTGAGGTAAATGGTTAATGGTCTCAGCATTTATTAATGATGGCCTCTTGAGAATACTATGAAAGTGTTCAGACCATCTCTCTAGTTAACAGTGGTGATAATGGACATCTTTGTTTCACCCCTGATTTTATTGGAAGTTCATCTAACTTACCCCTTTACATGAAGTGCTTGCTGACACTAGGTAGATACTACTTGTCATTTTAAATAAGGCTCCATTTATTCCTATGCTCTCTAGTGTTTTTTTTAATAGGAATGGGTATTATATTTTGTCAAAAGCTTTTTCTGCATCAATTGAGATAATCATATGATTTCTATTAGTGTTATTGTTGATATATCAATTATTCTATTAGTTTTCCTAATAATCAACCAGCCCTGCATTCCTGGTATAAATCCTACCTGATCAAAGTGTATTATTCTTTTTATAAGTAGCTGTAATCTTTTTGCTAATATTTTATTTAAAAATTTTACATCCAATATGGAAGTCACTCACAAAATGTAGCAGATCATGTTTGTGTATGTGTATGTGTTTGTGTATCATGTTCTGATTTGTTATATGATTTCTTTCATTTATTTTAGTCTGACTACATAGCATGACTATAGTGAAAATATACTCAATAGGAAAGTATATGTAGAATCTATACAGAATTGTATGCAGTCATGGGGAGGGAGGGGGGTAGTGGGGGGTAGTGGGGGGGATAAAATCTCAATTGTATGGCAGTGATTGTTAAACATTAAAAAAAAAAAATTTACATCCATATTCCTTAAGGAAATTGGCCTATAATTTTCTTTCTCTGTTTTGGCTCTTCCTTTTTTAAGTATCAGTACCATATTTGTACCATAAAAAGAATTTGGCTGAAATCCTTCTTTGCCAGTTTTCCCAAATTGTCTATATAGTATTGGAATTAATTCTTCTTTAAATGTTTGATAGAATTCACTTACAAATTCATCTGACCCTGGAGATGTTTTCCTAGGGAGTTCATTGATGGCTTGTTAAATTTCTTTTTCTAAGATATGATCATTTAAGTATTTTATTTCTTCTTCTGAAAATCTTGCCAATTTATATATATATATATATATATATATATATATATATATATATATATATATATACACATATATATATATACATATATATATATTCAATATTCATTCATTTCACTAAGATTGTCAAATTTTGGGGCAGACAATTGAGCAAAATAATTCCTTATTATAGTTTTAATTTCCTCCTCATTAGTGGTGAAATGACCTTTTTCATTTTTGATACTGGTAATTTGGTTTTTTTCTTTCTTTTTTAATCAAATTAACCAAAGTTTTATCAATTTTATTTTTTTCATAAAATCTGCTCTTAGTTTTATTTATTAGTTCACTAGAGTTTCTAATTTCAATTTTATTAATCTCCCTTTGGATTCTAAGTATTTCTAAATTGGTATTAAATTGAAGATTTTTAATTTGTTCTTTTTCCAGCTTTTTCAATTGTATGTTCAATTGGTGATCTCTTTCGCTATTTTATTTATGTAAGCATACATTCATATTCAACCCCCCTGCAACCCTGAAATCTTTTAATGTAAAAGCTACAAGCTTCTATGTGATCCTGACTATAGTTCTGCATTATTTGAATTGTTTCTTTCTGGCTCTTTGCAGTATTTTCTCCTTGACTTGGAATCTGACTACAATATTCCTTGCTGTTTTCAATTTGGGATGTCTTTCAGGAGGTGATCGGTGGGTTCTTTCAATGATTATTTTATCTTCTGGTTCTAGGTCCCCAGGGAAATTGTCCTTGATAATTTCTTGGAAGATGCTATCCAGGTTCTTTTTTTCATCATGGCTTTCCAACAGACCAATAATTCTTAGATTATCTCTTCTAGACCTATTTTCCAGATCAGTTGTTTTTTTTTTTTTTCCAATGAGATGTTATATTTTCTTCTATTTTTTCATTCCTTAGAGTTTAACTAATTCTTGATGCCTCATAGAGTCAGTTTCTACCTGACCAATTCTAATTTTCAATGCATTGTTTTCTTCAGTTAACTTTTGTACCTTCTTTTCTATTTGTCCAATTTTACTTTTTTAAAGCAGAGTTTTCCTCAGTGATATTTTGTCTATTTTTTCAATTGTATTTTTTAAAGAATTTATAATTTTTTCTTCTACCTCTGTAATTTGAGTTTTAAAATCCTTTTTTGTGTGCTTCCAAGAATGCTTTTTGGGGCTTGTGACCAGTTTGTATTCCTTTTGGAGGTTTCAGATGTAGGTATAGTGTCAATGTTGACCTCTTCTGAATTTGTATTTTGATCTTCACTGTCCCTGTAGTAAAAATCTATTTTTCCTCGTTGTGATTAGCTTTTTCTTGACTTTTAAAGTGGATCTCTGCTTCTGGTGCACAAGAGGCTCTGTCCCATGCTTCTCGTGCCAGGGCTTCACTAGAGCAACTGTTGGTGGATGCCAATCCACGCTGGTGTCTCCTGATTCCCCTGGCTGTGTGAAGGTACACTTGGGTTCCTAGTGTTGTCTCTTGCTGGTTCCACTACCTTGGGGCTCAAGATCTCCCTCTGGTCTACTGAGGTGGGGCTTGCTGCTGGCTTGTTGGGATGCCTCCCATCCTATACTAATTCCCTTCAGACACAGCAAGAAGGACTTTTCCCATTAATCTCCCTAGCCTCCTAAGCTACAAGACTGTCATACCCTTTCTGCTGGCTCCACTATTCCATGAATTTTCCCAAGCCAATATTCTCTGGATTTTTAAGGTCAGCAAAGGTGAGTGAGAGCACTTACTGTTTACTCCAGCATCTTGGCTCCCAGGATTTTTTACATTTTCTTTTTGGAAGGTGTCATGTTTTCCTTAAAAGTAATAAGTTGATTAGCTGTGCTTTATTCATTATTAGCTGAATTCTGTTGTTTAGTTGTGTCTGACTAGTCATGATTCCATATGGAGTTTACTTGGTAAAGATACTGGATTGGTTTGCCATTTCCTTCTCCAACTCATTTTACAGATGAGGAAGCCAGGGTAAGCAGGATTAAGTGTAATGGCTAGTAAATGTCTGAGGTCAGGTTTGAACTAAAAAAGATAAGTCTTCCTGACTCCAGTCCTGGCACTCTATCTACTGTGCCACTTAGCTGACCAACTTGATTTTCTGCTAAAGCCCCAAAACAAACAAAGGCTGTTCTTATTTGTTTTCCTTACACTCTGAAGTCAAAAGCTAACTTCTAAGTATGTTTTCCTTTTACTATCTTTACTCTCAGAAATGTGTACAAAGAAAAAAATACATTTTTACACCAGAAGCTTTGTCTCTTTGAATGAAAAAAAAGGTAGAATTAAGCAATCAGTTGAAAACACCTAGAAAATAACAGCCCTATATAGATACAGGCTTATGTGATGGCAGGCAAAACAGGATCTTTTGCTATTTTTGTTTTAGCATAATCAAGTCCCCCTGATTGAATTTTGTCTTTATCAAACAAGAGTTCCTTTAACCAGAAACAGTATATGTATTTGTATTGTTAATTATTTTAATATGATTAAAGATCTTCCCCATGCATTAAAAGGCCTGCCCATTAAGGGGAGTTTGATTGGGGAAGATTTGTAGGAAGACCCACACCTTTTGTTAATGAGGCTCTGGCTCTCAGGGGTAGTGATACCCTCTGGCTCTAAAAAAAGATATAAATACTCTGAGTTGAGGTTTTATTTTGGGTCTTACTGACTGGAAGTGTTTTGTTTGGGCAGATGAGAGTCTGGGTAGCCATTAAGGAGCTCCCTGTCTTTGAAAACTGAGATGTTGATCCTTCCCTCTCTGGTAACTATGTATGTATGGTCAGGCAATTGCATATGGCTGTTAATTTGTGATATACGTATTGATTATGGTCAGATAGTTGGAAGCCCTGTCCATTGGTCTTTGATTTCTATGTGTTTTCTCTAAAGTTCATGGTGCTGACTTTTCCCCCTAAAGTAGGTGAATGATATATATGCTTGATTAAAGGAGAGTGTTAACCCCTCAAAGGTTGCCTTTCCTTTTAGAAAAGCAGATTAAAGAACTTGTGACAGCAGACCCCCCTGTGTATGTCAGGGTACTTAATGATATAGCTTAGAGTAAGAAAACTCAGATATTAATTATATGTCCAGTTTCATATAAATGACTTCAGCATTACAATTGATACGGTGGGATATAACTGGTGATTGTTTCAATAGGGAACTAGAAGTCTAATGGCATTCTGTGTGCTTAGTCTAGAGGCTTCATGCTTGAAGTGGAATTCAAAAAGAATTTGTATTTTTTAATCTGTTTCTAGTGAAAGATCTTTTCTCTAATCCATTTTAAAGAACTTTATGATCTTCCCTTTTTCTTCGTAGAATGTTTTCTATGCTAGAATGCATTAAAATTTTTTATCATAAGAGGATAATTTCTTTTAGGAAATAAAATGCCAAAATCAGAGAAGTTAAGGGATAATTTATGTTAATAGTATGTGAATTTTTATGATCTTTTACCCTACCTGAATAAATTGTACTTCATTTCCCTGGAACTTCTAGTTATTTGCTATTCAGTAACATCCTTTATCCACCCCACCCCAACCTCTTCAGCTGAGGCAGCAAGAGGAAAGACTTTTCTAAACTGAGATTTTTGTAAATGAACATAAGATCACCCTGAAGTGGTCTTATGTTCAATTTTGGAATCATTCTACTATAACCGAAACTATTCACTTATACATGGTTTTATAACTCTCATTTGATGTTCTGAACTTTGGGAAGACCTTTTTTTAACTTCTGTGGCTTAGAAAAATTCCAATCTTATCCCTGCTGCTCTTTGAATTCATTGAATAACAATAGGGTGAATAATGCCTTGTATTTGAGTCTTGGAGGCACAACAAAGTCAGATGTCCTGCTTTCTTAGAGTAGGTCAGAATATTTTCAAAACATCAAATCATTAATAATATCTTCCAAAGGCCTGCTTTATAAAGAGGAAATTTGTCTGTGGGCATTATTTCAAATATCCAGTGGGACTCTAAGTTTTATATAGCCCTCAGTTCTGGGCTGTATACCAGCATTTCAAAGCACTTTAGAATGCTTCCTTGATAAATGCTGGAGGATCTGAGAGGGTATTTCTCTTCTATGATTCCAGGGAGATAAATTTTCTGAAAGTGTTAGAGCAAAAGAGATCAATCTGTTGATTAGCTTGGGGGCATTCATTCTTTAAACCAAGGAGAGTTTCACCTAAAATGTTGGCTTAAGATCTGATTTAACCAAGTAATGTGAAATACATCATGAAAGGCAGGCTAAAACCAGACAGTGTGCAGAGTTTTAAGAGAGGAATCCAAGATCTTCTGTGGTTGAGGGCAGAGTGAGTACTTTTTATAAGTTGCCTGCTCTACTATAATATATACAAAACTGTTCCTGGCATATTTCTGTAAGAATTTTAAAGAAACTTTTTGAACATAGGCTCATAAGCTGGAAGGGAATTTAGGGATCATCAAACCTTATATCCTCATTTTCTAGGAAAAAACTAAGATCCAGCAAGGGTCATTAACTTGCCCAAGGTCACATAGGCAGAAGGGGACAGAGATGAGGGATTCAAAATCATTTGGTTCTTCTGAAAAATCCTTTTCACTGTACTGCCTTACTTCAACTAAAGTTGGAGAGAAATGGAACCTTTCTCCGAGGGAAATCATGGCTTTGCTGACTTATTTAAAAAGTGGTGGTCAGTCATTTTTTTTTTCTGGGTTGCTTTGGTTGCAATCCTATCTGGAAGCATGGAGATGAATAAAATGATCCATTGATATAACACTTAGAGCTTACATTTATTTAGCATGTTAATTTCTTAATTGAATTTCTCATCGCAACTCTGTGAGGTAGGACGTACAAGTGCTGTAACTTCTAGTCAGTAGAGAGAGGTTTATTGACTTGTCAAAAGTCACACAACTAGTAAGTGGGAGAGCTGCAGTTCTCATTCAGATCTTGGAAGTCCAGAGCACTGTACCACTCCACATTGCTGAGTAACAGGAGGGTTGCCATGTTAATGGGATAATAAGATCTTCCCTGCCCATTAATAGGCCTCACATGGAGGAACTTGCCTAAGAAAGAGCTTGCTTAGGGGAAGGTTTGCTTGTAGGAAGGCTTCCACACCTTTTGGTACTAAGTTAATTGGGCACTGAGTCATGAGGGTCATGATACCTTCTCTATCTGAGAAGTATATGTATAGTCAGAGTTGTTATTTTGCTTTGGGGGTTTGCTTATGAGAAGGACCATTTGATTTCCTGGTAGAGATTCTGAGTAGCTCAAATTCTGAGTGCTCAAATGTAAAGGCTGTCTTGATCCAATGGTGTATGTAAAGGCTATAACAATATTGCTTTGATTCAGGCAGTCAGATCCCTATCTTATGGTCTTTATGCTAATTTCTCTGCTTGTATTTTCTGTTTGCATTTTCTCTGTATTTTCTTTGATGTTCAGGGTGCTGACTTTTCCCCTGAACTAGTGATGCAATTAAAGAATGATTGTTAACCCTTTAAAAGTTGTTTTTCTGCAAGAAAAGCAGATCCAAGAATCTGTGCTAGCATGTATCTTGGGTATTCTAGGATGATTGTTGTTACAAGGGTATATTCTAACCACCAAGAAATCTGAACATCTACCTTTAATTTTTGATCTTGGTCTTTCTTGGAAGACACCCTAAAGATAAGGAACTTGTGCCATATCCTACTCTTAAATTTTTTTGAGCTTATTATTCTCCCCAGTTCTAGAGATCCAAATTTCTCAGTGTTCATCCTCCATTATCTTCTCATTTTCTATGGTATCAGAGGAAGAGGTGCCCGGTACCATTAAAAGCACCAACCACTCTACTTGTGCCTTTAAGTCTATTCCACTCAGTCTTCTCTGGTAGTTCTCTTCTTTAAGTATCTTCTATCTCTCCCTAATTTTTAATTTCTCCTTATTTATTAGCTCCTTCCCTACTGTTTTTAAACATGACTAGATTTTCTCCTTCACTGAAAGAAAAAGCCTTCCCTCAACCCTACAGTACTCATAAATTATTACCTTAATAATATTGCTTTTCCATACCCTTTCCCATAAAATGTAAATTTCATAAAGGAAATGACTTCTCAGAAAATTTATGTCTCCAACATCCATCACTGTGCCTTGAGGCATAGTAGTTGTTTAGTAAATACTTATTGCCTTAAGTTGAAGCAAAACAGTCTTGAAAAGAAGAAAGCCTGGTCCTTTTGGAATGTCCCCATTTTCCACTTTTCTCCTATGAGGCTACCTTACTCTGATTCATTATAATATTTACTCTTTTTATGAAGAGAGACTCCTCATAATACCTTTGGGTATTTTATACTTTCATTTTCTAACATCAATATTGGGGAATTGGTTTGCTTAAGACCATTATGTAGGAGTATAATTAAAGAGCAAGTCAGAACTGGGGCATACCTTAAGTGGGTACCTTGTTAACAAATCTTGAAGACTTTCTTCATGTCACAGAGTGACATGTTGAAGTGACATTGAAACAAAGCATGACATTGTTGTGTGCTTGTTAGAAGCATATATGGAGTACAATCTTATCTGAAATTGCGATCCCTTGTTAAAATGAGATTTTGTTTAAAGAACCTTCTTACTTCTTTGTTACTTGTGGCATTATATGCATTTCACTCAACATGAAGGCAATTTAAAAAGAAATTACTTTTTTAAAAAAAAATTGTGTCTTGGTATCCCCCAGGCTTTTGATTCTCTCACTGGCAATTTGAAAATCCCAAGCAGCTGGAAGTGGAAAGACCAATCAGAAGCAATTTTCCCATTCCCCCTCCTAAAAAAAAACAAAAAAACCCCAAAAAACAAAAACACCTGCACATTTCCACCTGTGACTTTGCTCATGCTTTTCCTTATGCCTGGAAAAACTTCCACTCATATTTATTGCAATTTATATATCCATTCTTCAGGACCCCAAATCAAAATCATTACCTCCCTCAAGCTAATGTTTTGGGTTCCTTCTCTGTGGAACTCTTTGTTAATTGACAGTCTTGGTAGACCAACAACTTCTCTAGTAGTTTATCTAATACCTTCAATCAGCTTTCCTCATGTGCTTCTAACTTTAAATTAAATGACATCATCCAAATGCGCCAATACATGCAAAGAGTTCATGTCACCACTTTGCCCATGAGATTCTCCAGAGTGGTGGCCACTCCAGAAGTCCCTGGGGTTTGTACTCAGGTTAGTAGAATCAAATTTGACAGATGAAGTCCTTTTTCTCTTGTCTTTCTCCAGCATTAGTTACCACTAGTCTTTTTTCTACATACTATGCCTTCTTAGCTGCCGCTATGTTCTCCAGTTCCACAATACTTTCTTCTTCACCAAGGTACCAAGAAGCCCAGTCTTTCTGCCTGGTCACTCAGTACAAGATGGTGTGGTAAGGGATGGAAGAGGGAAGAAAATACTTTGAACTTCAGAGTCTGAGACTAAGCTTCTCTTTGTAGGAAACACTAGAATTTCCACTAGGGGACCTGTGTTGCTCTTTGTAGCTGGTGAATGCCTTGCATGCTCCACTATATCAAGTCACCCCAGCCATGTTTCACTTTATATGCATATTATTTTCTTTTTGTCTGCTTGTTTCTGCACTAGAACAGGTCTCAATCAATGCTAAAACCCCAGAGATGTAGGCTGGGTTTGAACCTACCAAGTTAGGGTATTCACCTTTATATCAATACTTATGACTTCTGTAGGGAACTCCAAACTCACCATGATATAACACAAATATAGGTAGCCCTCATGCAGTTCACAGAAACCAATCTACTCCATAGACTGTAGAGATATATTCATGCAATATTGCAATACACTCCACGTTTGAAATATCATCACTGCTACAAAGGGAAGAGGAAGGGAAAAGAAAGAGAATAAGCATTTATATGGCACCAGCTATGTACCAAGTATTGTGCTAAGTACTTTACAAACATCTCATTTGATCCTCACAACTCTATCAAGTAAATATTATAATTATCCCCATTTTACAACTGAAGAAATTGAGGCAAACAGAATTTAAATGACTTTCCTAGGGTCACACAGTTAGGAAGAATCTGAGACAGTTTGAACCCAGATCTTCCTGACTCCTTGCCCAACTGTCCATCCCCTGTGTCACCTATTTGTCATATTTGTCCAGGTGTCTTAACTCAGGAGTAAGTAAAACATGAATTCCTTGAGGGCAGGGATTATTTCATTTGTTTTTTCTTTGTGTGCTCAGTGCCAAAAAGTGCCTGGGCTATATTTGACTCTTTATGAATCCTTATTGAATTAAATTTAACTGAAATTATCCACAGCTGTCACTATTTGTACCATTTCTGGTGTGCATTTTGTGTTTTTCCAATTGAAATTCTCTAAAAGACTTGGACAATTTCTTGGGTAGTTTCGTGGCCAATTTTACCCTTTTACTTAGACGTAAATGAAAGAAACTAACTCCAAATCTATTCTAAAGCAGGAGAAGATCAATTTGCATCACTGGAAACTGACTTGTTCTATTCTGAGTTCTCCACTTGGGGCCTATTCTGGTCCACTGAAAATCCTGGATTAGATTGTGCAGCTATTATTGTCTTCTATCAAAGAGCTCAAGCTATGGCTAAAGCTGCCAGGATTGGGAAGAGTCCAAAACACTTCCTATTTTTGTTATCCCCCAAGACAGAACAAAGCACCAATTGCACATTTGGGGGGCCTAGAATTCCCCACTGGTTTTTCTAATTTAAACTCCTTTGCTATACATAGGGAATTAAGATTGCATGACCACCTTCAGTTGACCAGATGTCCTTCCAGTTGATAGGAAGATTAGTCAGGAATGAAGAGCCAAGCTGCCTAGTAGATAAGACCATGGAGTATAATTAAGAAATGTGTGCTTTAGTATCAGGGCATTCACATAAATGATGTTGCTAACTATTCATGTTTCCCTCAGGGTGAGTAGACTTACTGGGAGTGGTTCTCACACACAGAGTAAGATAATAAAGCCAACCAGTTGGCCTCTCCTCTGTGGAGGGGTTCTTGTCTACATGAATATAAAACCCTGTGCAATCAGGGGGCACTGGATGAACAGGAAAGGGCAGGATGGGGCCCTGCAGGGGCTTTGAATTTCAACTGGAAACTAAAATATCTTTAAAAGAATTAAAATACCAAGTGGCTGCCACAGAACCCAGCTCCCACGCAGCATCAACATGACAATAATGGGTTTATTATTGGATAATTCATATTAATTATCATTTCTTTCTATTACAACCATCCCCTGCACAGTACAATAAGATGGGGAAAAAAAAACCCAAAAGGCACAACACCTTTTTGCAATAGGCCTCAGACCTTAGCTAAAAAGAAAAGTGTGGGCTTTCAAAAGAACTCACTATTGTGATTTTTAAGAAAGTCTATTTACTCCTTCCCAAATTGTGCAGCTTGATGAAGAGAAAGCCCTCTCCACCTTGTTGTTTGGCTTAGTCAAAGCATTCATTGATAAACAAGAATGTGCCATCTTCCTTATATGGGATTACTTTTTTCTATTTTTTGTTTTTTTGGTTTTTTTTTTTGCTTCCCTAAGTCAGTAAAATTGGTGTTGAGTAGAAGCTATTGATTTACTGTTGTAATCCTATTTAATTTTAAATTTCTTTCTATCGTGCATATGTTACATTCTGTAGGAATAGTTCAAAGAAATCCACATTAGTTATAGAACCAGAGGGCTAACATGAGAATGATTCTGTTAAACATATAGTGAAGAGATAGTTTTATTGACTGGATGTTGATCCAAAAGGCACTCACTGGCCAGAGTGAGTCCTCTGTAGTAAAAATGAGGAGGCAAGGACTGCTGTAGGCCTCCACTATGGAGACAGGCCTAGCGCCTTTTTTCCCCATTGGAGTTTCCACCATATAGCCTGTGAAGGCACAGGACTGATATTACTTTTGTCTCTGTTGTGTTTGTTATTCTTGCATTCAGGTGGAGTATTGGAGATGGCTATAACCTCATGAACTTTGAAATGTGAGAATAGTGAGTGTCACATAATGAGTTTAGGACTAGGAGACTATTGCCAAGATTTCTAGGAGACTAAACACATTTAAGGCATTTAAGGCTTCGGAGATTCATTGGCTTGATTCAGTCTAGGAATAGCAAAGATATAGATTTATCCATTCAATTATCATCTTCCATTTGAAAGTAAATTTCAAGGGAAAAATGTTCATAGCATCTGTGTTAATTTTGAACCTACCCTCCATAGAGAACAAGCTATTATGGGAGAGAATATTCCCACCAATGTTTTGGAAGTGAATTTTTGTACTTAAGTTTTTGTTATATTTTCACAATAAATTTCCCTTAGTAAAAACCAATTGATGTTAAGTATTGCTGGAGGTAAAAAGTGAGGCGATTCAGTTGGAATGGGGTCTCAAGTTGAAGAATTAAAGAAAGCATTGCCCAAAACCCTCAGGGTTATTCATAGTGTACCATATCTTATTTGGCTTTATGGCTTGAATTAAAATGAATGCCTTGGTTCAAGAATTTCTCAAAAATTAGTAATCAAGAAGAAGATAAAATCATGAGCTGTATTATTGACACAAGAAGGAGAAAAACAAACATGTGCAAACATAGTATATGCAAAACATACTAAGACAATACGAACACACAGGTTTGTGTTCGGGTGTAGGAAACTTACCCTGGTGTAAGGAGGAGTAAGATATGTCAGGGGAGGAAAATACTCAAAGTTGAGGTTAAGGTGACAAAATTATATGCAATAAGAATAAATTTGATTGAGAACAGGTAATTCATGCCAGATGTAAGATATGATGGAAGAAATGGTTAGGGTCCCTTTTTGATACTTATGTTGAGTGAGTCTTGGGTAGGGGGAATTTCCTTATTGGACCACAAACTGGTGGAAGGGTCTAACATTAAGGCAAAGATGAATGATTCAAGGCCTCTGAAGTAGATCAAGTGCTCATCCAATCATAAAGCTTTCAAGCCTCATTTGCTTGACATAGTTGACCGCTAAAAAGTGTAAATTTTGTTTTTCTATGTTTTCATGGGTATTAGGACCACGTGGCCTAAGTGACTTCATTCTGGACACCTATCATTGTGACTGCACACAATTACTATATCCCAAGAAGAATTTATTATGTTTATTATGGAGGGCTCAGCTCATCAGTTTGAGGTAGGCTGAGGAGCCTTGGGATTTACTTGAGCTATGTAACAACTTGATTATTACAGTTAAGACCAAGCTGCCTTTCATCAGTCTATAGAAACAGAACACTCATATCAAACCCCTTCATTGTGTACCTGTTGAAGTTCCAAAATCATGATGTTATTTTATTTCTAGTCATTTAAGGAAAAGAATAATTTGTGTGTGTGTGTGTGTGTGTGTGTGTATGTGTGTGTATGTGTATTAAATGCATAGCATGGGGCTGAGCTTTGTAATTCTTATTGAGTTAAATGGAATTTTCCAGGTAATCAGGCACTCAGAGTCACAGGATCTGGCAAGTACCTTAGAAATCCTCCAGTCCAGCCCCATTGCTTTACAAGTGAGAGAACTAAAGCCAAAGAAGTTTAGTGATTTGCCCAAAGTCACATGGATAAACATGAATAAAATATGGCAAAGCCAGAATTGGAATCCAAGTCTTTAACTTTGGACCCAGGACTTTGACTTTGAACCCCAGCCCACTCTATTGGGCTATTTCCTTGCATAACATTTTTAGTAGTGCTAGAGAGTGGATGGAACTTAAAAAATGTTACTTTAATTAAAAATTTTTGTCCTGGATCCCTTTCATATGAATTATTGTCTGGTGCCTGCTATTCAACTGTGACAGGTAAATGGATATTTCTTGGACATGGCCTGCCAAAATTTCTATTGCTTCCATCCTTCTGATTGCCAGAGAATCCAGTTAACTTTATCATGAGCAGCAGTTCATTTTGATGATGTACTGTTTGTGCAGGTCCTTGACTATTGTCTCGGGCTATTTTTTTTAGACTGGACAGGTACCCCATCTTTCAAATACTTAGTATGTAGTGACCCTCTACTATTTGTTTTTCCAATTGTGTATTTTTTACTGGCCACCAAGATATTGTTGCAAGGTTCTATTCAATCTGGAGTACCTAGCAGTGAACTCAAGCATTATATTTGTCCCTCTCTAAGGACTCCCAAGACGGTAGGCCTTCTCCTTTCAATTGGTCTCTCATCTGAGAGATGTACTGGTTGTGAATCTCTACTTTTCTTTCATTTTGAGAGTCTAAAAGAAAGGTCAGTAAGGTATAAAAATGTTCCAAAGTGTGGCTAGCCAGGCCTGCTGAGCAATTCTTGGCAGATCCTGATGGCAAAATGCATGTTAAAACTTTTTTCTAATCTTCCCTGTTCGCAAGTTTCTCCTCTTTAGGTCAATCTAGTCATTGTTTTTATCTATTCCTCACACATATTAAACTCAGCAACTTGGACCATTGTCTCCACATTGAGACATTGTTATTGGAGCTTGTCCTTCTACTTGATGCTCAGTGGGGCTGGCTTGGAGGTGACATTGATGAATCTATTTGAAAGGACAGCATCGGGGGGTGGAGCCAAGATGGCGGAGTAGAAACACACAAATACGCTAGCTCCGAACCCACAGACCATGAAATATCTGTAGTAAAGAGCTGCCAATAAATTCGGGAGCAGGAGAAGCCACATAACAGCGGAGCAGATAAGATTTCTGCTCCAGAGAGCCTGAAAACCTCTCGCAAAAGGTTCTTCGCGCAGCAGACTGGGAGCCGAGAACAGCCTGCCATGGCCACCTGGGGCCAAGAGGAGCAGATCCGAGCAGGGAGCAGATCCGAGCAGGCTTCAGGGACAGAATCTCCAGCAGCCCACGCGGGTCCCTCCACCCACAGGTGACAAGGGTCGGTGAGAGGGTCTCTTCGGCGGGTCGAGAGGGGAGTGGGGAACCCCCATGACTCAGAACCCCTCGGGAGGCACCAGCGGAGGTGGGAGCAGACTGGGGCTCCCCAAGCAGGCAGGAGCCCAGATCCATTGTTGAAGGTCTCTGCATAAACCCCCTGAGGGAACTGAGCCTGTGAGGTGGCCCTGCCCCCACCTGAGCAGCTGAACTTGATCTCACACTGAATAGCAGCCCTGCCCCCGCCCAAAGCCCTGAGGCTGGGAAGCAGCATTTGAGTCTCAGACCCCAAGCGCTGGCTGGGAGGATCAGGAGGTGAGGTGGGTGTGAGGAGAATATTCAGAGGTCAAGTCACTGGCTGGGAAAATGCCCAGAAAAGGGAAAAAAACCAAGACTATAGAGGGTTACTTTCTTGGTGAGCAGGTTTCTCCTCCCCTCCTTTCTGATGAGGAAGAGCGGTGCTCACCATCAGGGGAAGACACGGAAGTCAGTACTTCTACATCCCAGCCCACTCAATGGGATCAGACCTGGGAAAAGCTCATAAAGAGCTCAAAAAATTTTCAAAATTATGTTAGAGAGGTGGAGGAAAAACTGGGAAGAGCAATAAAAGACTTGCAAGCAAAGTATGAACAACAGATCAGCACCCTGCTAAAGGAGATCCAAAAAAATGCTGAAGAAAATAACACCCTGAAAAATAGGCTAACTCAATTGGCAAAGGAAGTTCAAGGAGCCAATGAGGAGAAGAATGCTTTCAAAAGCAGAATAAGCCAAATGGAAAAGGAGATTCAAAAGCTCACTGAAGAAAATAGTTCTTTCAAAATTAGAATGGAACAGATGGAGGCTAATGACTTTATGAGAAACCAAGAAATCACAAAATAAAACCAAAAGAATGAAAAAATGGAAGAGAATGTGAAATATCTCATTGGAAAAACAACTGACCTGGAAAATAGTTCCAGGAGAGACAATTTAAAAATTATGGGACTACCTGAAAGCCATGATCAAAAAAGAGCCTAGACATCATCTTTCATGAAATTATCAAGGAAAAGTGCCCTGATATTCTAGAACCAGGGGGCAAAATAAATATAGAAAGAATCCACTGTTCACCACCTGAAAAAGATCCAAAAAGAGAAACTCCTAGGAATATTGTGGCCAAATTCCCAGGAACAGAATTCCCAGGTCAAGGAGAAAATATTTCAAGCAGCTAGAAAGAAACAATTCAAGTACTGTGGAAATACAATCAGGATAACACAAGATCTAGCAGCTAAAACATTAAGGGATCGAAGGGCATGGAATAGGATATTCCAGAAGTCAAAGGAACTAGAACTAAAACCAAGAATCACCTACCCAGCAAAACTGAGTATAATACTTCAGGGGAAAAATTGGTCTTTCAATGAATTAGAGGACTTTCAAGCATTCTTGATGAAAAGACCAGAGCTTAAAAGAAAATTTGACTTTCAAACACAGGAATGAAGAGAAGCATGAAAAAGTAAACAGCAAAGAGAAGTCAAAAGGGACTTATAAAAGTTGAACTGTTTACATCCTTACATGGAAAGACAATATTAGTAACTCTTGAAACTATTCAGTATCTGGGTACTTGGTGGGATTACACACACACACATGCACATGCACACACTCATAGAGACAGAGTGTGCAGAGTAAATTGAATAGGATGGGATCATATCTTAAAAAAAATGAAATCAAGCGGTGAGAGAGAAATATATGGGAGGAAAAAGGGAGAAATTGAATGGGGCAAATTATCTCTCATAAAAGAGGCAAGCAAAAGACTTTTTTAGTTTGGGGAAAAAGAGGGGAGGTGAGAGAAAAACATGAAGTTTACTCTCATCACATTCCACTAAAGGAAGGAATAAAATGCACACTCATTTTGGTAGGAAAACCTATCTTACAATACAGGAAGGTGGGGGATAAGGGGATAAACAGGGTGGGGGGCATGATGGAAGGGAGGGCATGGGGAGGAGGGTACAATTTGAGGCCGACACTCACGGGGAGGGACAGGATCAAAAGAGAGAATAGAAGTAATTGGAGGCAGGATAGGATGGAGAGAAATATAGTTAGTCTTATACAACATGACTATTATGGAAGTCATTTGCAAAACTACACAGATTTGGCCTATATTGAATTGCTTGCCTTCCAAAGGGAGGGGGTGGGGAGGGAGGGAGGAAAAGAAGTTGGAACTCAAAGTTTTAGGAATAACCGTCAAGTACTGTTCTTGCCACTAGGAAATAAGAAATACAGGTAAAGGGGTATAGAAAGTTATTTGGCCCAACAGGACAGAGGAGAGGATGGAGACAAGGGCAGAGAGGAATGATGGAGGAGAGAGCAGATTGGTGATGGGGGCAATTGGAATGCTCGGTGTTTTGGGGTGGGGGGAGGGGACAAGGGGGGAGAAAATTTGGAGCCCAAAAATTCTGTGAAAATGAATTTTAAAAGTGAAATAAATAAATAAATTTAAAAAAAAAAGATTTAAAAAAATAAAAAAAGAAAGGACAGCATCTCTCAGATAGGGTGAATTCGCACAGCCATCTAGCAGGATGGAAAGCCCTTACTGCTTTAGAGGTTATCCTCTGGTCTGCAGAATGATGGCTCAAATACCGTTCTGTATTTCTAGATAATGTTTATCTCATTAAGCAGGATTTGGTGGCAAATTTCAGATCCCTCTGTCCAATTAAAACCACAGGCTTCCTTTAGTTTATTTTGTGGCATAGATTGGAACATGATTTTAATCTTCTATACACTGTGCCTGTACTGTTAAAGGCCCTTTTGGGGTATGTGCATCAGTAGCCTAGGTCTACCACCATTCATGGATAACAGCTTTCTTTTTCATTTTTATTCACATTTATTGCCTAAAAAGTTGGAAAGGTTTCCCAGACATCCAAAAACATGCTTAAACAACAGCTTCTGTTGTTGTATCCTCAACCATGGCTTAGAAAAGGTCAGAGAAAATTCAATCCATTAGACAGCCATATTTCACTGATGTAGTAATACAGAACAGATGAGGCCATATATGTACTATCTAGTCTGAACTGATTATCCACATACTCACGAAGTAGCCTTAGGATATCAGTGAACTTCTCTGACTCCATCAAACTTGCTGAGTAATTGATTGACCCTGGGTCTAATGTGTTCGAATGATGTAGGGATGGACTTTAATAATATTTCAATGAGCAGGCAACATGGTATATAGAGTGGAAGGTATACCAGATTTGGAGTCAGAAGTTGTAGGTTTCCATCACAGTTCTTTTTTCACACCTATGACCTTCATCAAATTACTTGATTTGCTCTGGGTCTTAGCTTCCTCATCTATAAACTGAAAGTGATAGACCACGTGTTTTTTTGAGTTTCTTGAAGCTTTAATCTGTTATCTTATTTCTGTGATCTGTAGTTATGCTGTTCAATCAATTGATTAATAAATACTTATTAAGAGATTGCTATGTGTCAGGCACTATGCTAGGCTCTGGGAATGGAAAGAAAATAAATGAAGCAAACACCACTCTCAAGGCATTTATGTTCTTTGTTGAGGAAGGGAGACTGGAAGAAGGGAAAGGTATTACACACGTAAATCCACTACATGGGGAACTCTCATGTGAGGGAAATCCCTCTATTGATGCAAGCTGACAGTTCTCTGCCTCTGTAACTTAAAGTCTTAGCTGTTTAGGATACTGACAGAATTAAAGGTCTTGGGTCACACAAGCAGTATATATAAAAGGCAAGTTTAGAACTTGGTCTTCCTGGTTCTGAGGTGAGCTCTTTCCACTATGCCATATTGCCATGCTGTTTGGGAAAAACTACAAAGAATAAATACAAAAAAAGGGTAGATAAATACAATGTGGTTTGGGAGTGAAGATGGTCTAAGTCAGAGGGACAGGGGCACACTAATAAATTATTAATAATTATCTCTCCACAAAGAATTGTTCACATGACACAACTTTAAATTGAATCTGCATTATTGTTTTCTTCCATCCTTTTGTTAAGTACAGACAACAATGTTTTGTGTTGTTGCTCAACTGTTTCAATTGTGTCTGATTCTGTGACCCCATTTGGGGTTTTGTTGCCAAAGATACTGGAGTGGTTTGCTATTTCCTTCTCCAGCTCATTTTATAGATGAGGAATGGAGGAAGAGAGGGTTGAATGACTTCGCCAGAGTGACTTAGCTAGTAACTTTCTAAAGTCAGATTTGAACTCAGGAAGATGAGTCTTTCTGACCTCAGGACCATCACTGTATCTAACTGTAACATCTAGCTGCCTTTATATTTTCTAGCATCTGCTGATTTGTAAGGCGTATACACACACACACACACACACACACACACACACACACATATATACACTCACACTGAATTTTAGCAATCAACTCTCCAAAAACATTTTCAGATGGGGGCATATCAGGAAAGATCTCTTGAAGATGGTGACCATGAAACTGCAACTTGAAAGAAATGAGAGATTTCATAAAGTGGAGGTGAGGAGGAAGTCTGTTCTAGGCATGGGTGAACTACCAGTGCAAAGGCAAAGACTTGAAATATCAATTGTCAGATAGAGAAAGGCCAGATTGGATTTGTAAGAGGGGAGTTATGTTTAATAGGTGGCACCTAGGTGACACAGTGAATAGAATGCCAGTTTTGGAGTCAGAAAGATTAATCTTCCTGAGTTCAAATCCAGCCTCAGACACTTGCTAGCTGTGTGGCCCTGGGCAAATCACTTCATGTTGCTTGCCTCCGTTCCTCATCTGTAAAATGATCAGGAGAAGGAAAGGGCAAACCACTACAGTATCTTTGTCAAGAAAATCCTAAATGGGGCCACAAAGAGTTGGAAATGACTGAACAACAGATGTTTAAACTAAGCTAAGAAGATAGGTGGGGCCAGGTTGTGGAAGGCTTTAAAAGCTAAACAACAATGTTGTTCATATCTTATCCTTGGGGCAAAAGAAAATCACTGAACTTTATTTAATAAGAGAGTGACAATTTTAATTGTTTTCAGTCTGGTGGGTTTGTTGTTCAGATCAGTGATTTCAGTGATGTGGGAATGTCTCTAAACTGATGCAGATATGTAGCTATCTTGGGCAGCTGTCCAACTGCTTGAGAGATTGAGTGACTTGTCCATAGTCACAGCATGTATGTGTCAGGGGTAGGATTTGAATCTAGATCTTCTTTGACTCAAGGCTTGTCTTTTATGCTTTATGCCATCGTAACTTTTACCTAGTAGCATCTGTGGGGTAGCCAGAATCCTCAATGCTGCCCTTCAATTCACCTTTCAAAGAGTACTATTCCTCTCCTCCAAGTAACTTTGCGTCCTCTGAACTATAATTAATTAACTCTTACCTATATATCAACATTTAATATTCATACGTGAGGCAATTATTTAAATCAAAAAAGCATACAATCAAATGGGATAGTTTTTTTAAAAAGTATAAAATATTTTCCCCAACATTAGAATGCATTTTCCTATAAATATACATAGATTTAATGGATAGAATGATACATGTGGAAAACTATATTTCCATATATTAATACATATTGTCAATTCATGCACAAAGGTAATATATGTGGTTATGGCACTATTTTGGCAGGAGAAAGACAAAGGGGATATATAGAGATGTCATAAGAGCATGCGTATGGAAAGGCAACTAGCTAATGACTAGTGTGTCAGGGTTGCCAAGATGTTCTAGTGATATCATTACACTGGTCTTGCTGTTCCCACTGAACTTCTTCTTGCTGCTATTATAGTCTCTGTTGGACACCTTCTCCCTATGGCTTCATAGTTTCCACTGGATAGGTCTTGTGGTCTCTGCCACACTGCTGTACTGAACCCAACTGGGCTACATGCTGCTCCACTTGCCTCAAAGTTTCTACAATTCTTGATCTGCTGGATTCTTTACTGCTTCTATCTTGTGATTCAGTTAACATCCTGGACTATGTCTACTACAAAGAAAGAGTAGATGCTGTTATGCTGTCAGCTTAAAGTCCTAAAGCCTAACTTCCTTTTTTAAAAAGGAAGAATACCATTACCCTACAACCAGTTAAAAAGCTTTCTCCTGCATCGATCCTACAATCTTAGCCACTGAGTCATCACATCTCTCCAAGAGAAGAGTATCATTCCCAGGTACCAAGCTCTTCATAATAAAGAACAGGCTTCTTCATGTGCAGTGGATAGAGTCCCTAGCATAGATTTAGGAAGAACTGAGTTCAAGTTCATCCTTTGTTACTTACCAACTGTGTGACCTTGAGCAAGTCATGTAACCTCTGTTTGCCTCAGTTTCCTCATCAATAAAAGGGAGATAATAACAGCACCTGCTCCCCAATGTTATTGTAAAGATTAAATTACATAAAAAATGTAGAGCACTTAGTGTAGTGCCTGGCACATGGTAAGTGCTACATAAATCTTAGACATTTATTATTATTACTTCTTATGGTTGTTATTCACTTGTTTCAGTCAGGTCTTGCTCTTTGTGACCCCATTTGTGGTTTTCTTGACAAAACCATTGGAGTAGTTTGCGATTTCCTTCTGCAGCTCATTTTAGAGATGAGGAACTGAGGCAAACAGGGTTAAGAGCTAATAAGTGTCTGAGGCTGGATTTGAACTCAGAAAGATGTTTTTCTGATTCCAAGCCCAGTTCTCTATCCACTGTGACACCTATTTCTATCTTTCAGGTTCAGAGCTTGAAAAGGTTACTAATCACAAAGAGATTGGTTACCAGGTAAGAAAGATGACTACCCAGTGTTCCCACCATTACAGGCTAGGATAGTTTCTCTCCTTCCCCTGCCCCAACAAAAATCTAAAATAGTTATCTAAAGACTTAATTAGTCCAGACGATGAAAACTTGAGTCTTTGATATAGTTTCTTAGTTACTTAAGTCTACAAGGACTTAGTATTTCCCAGATTTGGAGATATCCTCCTGTCAAAAGAATTAGCATATCCTGCATATCTTTATGGAGGTAAAGGGCATCATGTTCACATGAAGCCTGTCCTGTACCTTTGCCAAGTGTCTTTTCCATGATGTAACTAAACTTCCTTTTGTTAACTAGTTAGATAATGTGTTTTTAACCTTTCTATGTATGTCATGTACACAATAGCAGACTGGGGAGTCTATGGCTCCTTTCTTAGAACAATATTTTCAAATGCATAAAACAAAATGTGTACTCTCTTTTCCAGTCAAAAGACATTTCATGAAGCAGCTTTAGACTTCCCAATCTCCATACCTTTGCTCATGTCATTTTCTAAAGCTGTAGTGTCCTCACTATGTTAGGTTCTGTATTCTAATCAGGACAATTATTTATTGGCCCATGGCAAAGATGTAAAACATTCCAATATATGAAACAGAAAACCAGAGACCCTGAATGAATGTTAACCATTTTGTTTTACCTAGAGGCTAATTGAGAGCACTGATTCTTGATCTTTTTGTGTCATGGACTCTATGGGCAATTTGTCTTTTTCATTAATTTATTTTTTAGTTTTCAATATTCACTTCCACAAGATTTTGGGTTTCAAATTTCTCATCTCTCCCCTCCACCCACCCCAAGACATGATGTATTCTGATTACTCCTTTCCCCAATCTATCCTCCCTTATATCATCCAGCCCCCCTTCTCTTATCCCCTTCCTCTCTATTTTCTTGTAGGGCAAGATAGATTTTTATCCTCCGTTGTTTTTATGTCTCATTTCCCAGTTGAATGTAAAAACAATTTTTAATATTTGTTTTTAAAACTTTGGGTTCCAAATTCTCTCCCTTCCTCTCACTCAAACCAGCCCCATTGAGAAGTCAAGCAATTTGATACAGGTTATACATGTGTAATCATGTAAAACACTTCAATAATAGTCATGTTGTGAAAGACTATATTTCCCTCCATTCTATCCTGCCCTCATTAATTTTATTCTCTCCTTTGACCTTGTCCATCTTCAAAAGTGTTTATTTCTAATTACCTCCTCCTCCCATTTGCCGTTCCTTTTTATCATTCCCCTTCTCTTATCCCATTTCCCCCTACTTTCCTGTAGGATAAGATAGATTTTCAGACCCAATTGAGTGTGTATGTTATTCCCTCAAGCCAAATCCAATGAGAGTAAGGTTAATTCATTTCCTCTCACCTCCAATACAACTTTAGTAAGTACCTTATGCTTTCTCTTTCTCGTTCACTTTTTTATGCTTCTCTTGATTCTTGTATTTGAAAGTCAAATATTCTATTCAGCTCTGGTATTTTCATCAAGAATGTTTGAAAAAACTTCTATTTCATTAAATGTCTATTTTTCCCCCTGAAGTATTATACTCAGTTTTGTTGGCTAGGTGATTCTTGGTTTTAACCCTAGCCCCTTTGACCTCCAGAATATCATATTCTAAACCCTCTGATCACTTAATGGAGAAGCTTCTAGATCTTGTGTTATCCTGACTGTGTTTCTATGATACTCAAATTATTTCTTTCTGGGTGCTTGCAATGTTTTCTCCTTGATCTGGGAACTCTGGAAAGTGGTTACAATGTTCATAGGAGTTCTCCTTTTGGGATCTCCTTCAGGAGGTGATCAGTGTATTGTTTCATTTTATTTTATTTTATCCTCTTGTTCTAGAATATCAGGGCAGTTTTCCTTGATAATTTCATGAAGGATGATGTCTAGACTCTATTTTTTGATCATGGCTTTTAGGAAGTCCAATAATTTTTAAATTATCTCTCCTGGATCCTTTTTCCATGTCAGTTGTTTTTTCAATGAGATATTTCACATTATATTCCATTTTTTCATTTTTTTGGTTCTGTTTTATAATTTCTTGATTTCTCATAAAGTCATTAGTTTCCATTTGCTGCATTTTAATTTTTAAGGAATTATTTTCTTCAGCAAGCTTTTGTACCTCCTTTTCTATTTGACCAATTCTGTTTTATTAAGGCATTCTTCTCCTTGTCTTTTTAGACCTCTTTTGCCATTTGAGTTAGTCTATTTTAAGATGTTATTTTCTTCAGTATTGGGGGGGGGGGGTTCTTTAGCAAACTGTTTACTCATTTTTCATGATTTTCTTGTATCATTATCATTTCTCTTCCAAATTTTTCCTCTACTTCTCTTACTTGGTTTTCAAAATCTTTTTTGAATCCTTCTATGGCCTGAGACCAAATCATATTTTTCTTGGAGGCTTTGGATGTAGTAGATTTGACTTCGTTGTCTTCTTCTGGTTGTATGTTTTGATCTTCCTTGTAACCAAAGTAAAATTCTATAGTCTGATATTTTCCCCCACTGTTTGCTCATTTTCCTAGTCAATTAGTTGACTTCTGAGTCCTTTGTCAAGGTAGATCTCTGTTTACAGTGGAGAGTGGTGGTGGTGGTGGTGTACCATCCCAAGCTTCAGGGGTTTTGTGCACCTATTTTCAGAAATACTTTAAGGAAATGCAAATTTTCAGCTCTTCCAAGGTTGTTTGATTAAAGGAGAGGTGTTCAATCCTCTCCTGGTCTGTGCTCTGGTCTGTGAGTGAACTTAAACACTCTTTTCTCCCTTGGAACTATGAGGAGGATTCTCTCTCCACCACTGTCACAAGCTCCACCACACTAGCACTCCTCCTCACCACAAGACCACCACCCAGGACAGTGATCCAGATCCAAACAGGTCAAAGGAAGAGAATTCCACCTCAGCACAAGAAGAGAGACCCCTACAATCCCCCTCTCATCAGCCACTCTATCTCACCACAATCTGTAGGCCTAAAGCTCCATAAATAGCCACTGCTGCAGTGGCCACCTTGGGACTGGGGCCAGACCATACTCCTCTCTCACACAGGTCATACAGGCTTTTTTCTACTGACCTTCAAAGTTGTCCTTGGCATTTTGGGGTTGAGAAGCCTGGAAACCACCACAGCTTCCAGTGATTCAGTCCTCTGAGACCTGCTCCAGCCCTGTCTGTACCTTCATGGGCCATGTTGGACTGTGCTCTGCTCCCAGTCCCTTCCCATCCACCTTCTAGGCTATCTTGGGCTGGATATTTGTTTTACTCCATCATTTTATGGGTTCTGCAGCTCAAGGATTTGTTTAGAGTCATTTTTTACAGGTATTTTGAGGGGTTTGGTGGAGGGCTCAAACAAGTCCCTGCCTTTACTCCTCTTTTTGGCTCTGCCCCTTGAACAATTTGATAGTTATTGGGTCCCTTCTCAAAATAATATTTTTTAAAATCACAGAATAAAATACATAAAATTATTATGGAAGCCAAATATATATACTTAAACACGATCACTAACTTCAGATTTAGAACCATTATTTACAGGATATTTGCATGTCCCATTTTCTTCTAATTCTGAACCTAAAGCACTAGAATAGCCTGAATCAAGATTAGTTCAAAACATGGATCATTATTTATTTTTGGCCACAGAAATTCATAAGAACCATCTGAGATGAAGTGGGGGACTCATAATTCTCCATTTGTGTTTGAAGTACCCACATCCATGAAATCATGGATCTATCCAGATCTCCTGTCCATTGGTTATAGGGTATCCCATTGGAAGCCTAACTACTTTGCAATAAGGTTCTTAATTACATACAAGAGTCATGAACTCAAGTTAAGTAATGGTTTTTATAGGTAAGAGATGTCTAAGAGAAAATTTCAACACTGTTCTTAGACATGTTGTCCCTTTAATTTTCTCACTGAAAAATAAGGTAAATGCTTCTAATGTTGTGATAGAAAAAAAAAAAATTGGTAATCTTGGACCAGAAGACATGGAAACTCTTATTTTAAACATGTGGCTTAATGAACTGGTATATTTGTACTCAAGTTCTCAAAGTGCTTTGCAAACATTATTGAATAAATCTCCATAACTTTTCTAATGAAAGGACTGGCATAAATTATCTTTACCTTTTTTTATGTGCAAGGGGAAAGGCATCTAATTGCCTGAGTGTATCAGTTAAAATGAGACACAAATTATGGAGGGGAAATGGATGCTTTATGCTAAGTTGCATATGAGGTTGTTTATTATTGAAATGCAAGGTAAACACATATATGTTTGATGGAAGTGGAGGTCTCCGTTTAGCTTCCAAAAATAACACAGTCATACTTAGCTTGCACTTTAGTCTAAATTTTGCAATAACATTTCTCCCAACCCAGAAAGGCTGTGATTGAGGTTAAATCAGAGACACTGATGTATTTTGGAACACTATGCAAACATTAGGATGCAAACAATTTGCCCTCCTGCAAGGAGCATGTTCACTGATTGCTCATTAGCCAGTCTCCTGAATTTTAATTTTACACTGTTTCTTTCCATTGAATATTTCCCAAACCACACAATTTCAAATGTCCTATTTGCATTAACAATACAGCTGCTTCCCGCAATGTTACAGTGCTTGGTTGCACTGGAGTCAGCAGCCTTGGGTGAGGAAGAAGTGGTTGGTGTGTCTGCATTTTTCCTCATTGTAATGGAACAGCACCTCAGTCACTTGGTGCATGCTTTCATTCATCTCAAGATGTCATGCACCTGCATTACAGCCGCCACCTGCAACCAGGAACTCAAGCTCCCACTATGGGACCCTGGCCTTATTCCCTCCTCCCTTCCCATCCTTTATCTAAATCAGTAACACTTTCTAGAAAAGGTGAACTCATCAAATGGCCTATGACTCTGTGGCTTCTCTGTCCAAAACATTCCCCATTTTCCTAAATATGGTCTTCCTCTATGAAAATGTAAGCTCCTTCAGAGTAGGGACTGTCTTGCTTGCTTGTTTTGTATATCCATTACTATTATATTGCCCAGCCTATAGTAAGTACACTTATTAAATATATTTTTGAGGTAGCTAGGTGGCACAGTAGAAAATACGCTGGATCTAGAGTCAGGAAAACTCATCTTTGGGAGTTCAAATCTGGGCTTAGACACTATCTGTGTGACCCTGGGGAAGCCACTTAACCTTGTTTGCCTCAGTTCCATCTATATAAAATGATGGGCAAAAGGAAATGACAAACTACTCCAAGAAAACCTCAAATGAGTTCACAAAGAGTTAGATATGACTAACTTACTGCACAACAGCAGATTTTTTTATTCACTTTTTCATTCATCTGTCCATTCATCAATGTCAAGGTTATTGCCACTTTCTCTGGAAGGAAGAAATTAAGGTAGCATATGTTTTGCTCCATTGGGCCTTCATGGATTTTTACCAAGGTTTAGAGATATTTAAGTTAGCTTAGACTGTCCAAGATATATTGTTTTTAATTGTCAGCTCCTTTCATATGCCCACATTGAAATCAGATGAAAAATCCCTCACATATATCTCATTCTTTTTTGTTTTTAGTATTTGATTTTTCCCCAGTTACATGTAAAAAGAGTTTTTAACATTTGTTTTTGAAACTTTGAGTTCCAGATTCTCTCCCTTCCTCCCTCCCAACTCCCTCATTGAGAAGGCAAGCAATTCCATATAGATTATATACGTACAGTCAGGCAAAACATAACCATAATAGTCATGTGGTGAAAGAAAAGAGACAAAAATCCCTCAAGGAAAATAAAGGGAGAAAAAACAACAAAAGTTGTTTCAATCTGTATTCAGACAACATTGGTTCTTCCTCTGGGATGGATAGCATTTTTCATCCTTCAGGTCCTTCAGAGTTGTCATGGATTGTTGTGTTGCTGAGAATAGCTAAGTTATTCACAGATGATCATCTCACAATATTTCTGTTACTTTGTATGCAGTACATTTCACTTTGAATTAACCCATGTAAATCTTTCTAGGTTTTTCTGAGAGCATCTTCCTCATGATTTATTATAGTACAATAGTATTCCATTATAATTACATGACACAACTTATTCAGCCATTCCCCAATTGATATGTATCCCCTCAATTTCTAATTCTTTACCCCAAGAAAAGTAGTGCTATACATAATTTTGTACATATAGGTCCTTTTTGTTTGTTTGTTTTAATCTCTTTTGGGATACAAACCTAGTAATGGTATTGCTAAGTCAAAGGATATACATGGCTTTATAGCCCTTTGGACATAGTTCCAAATTTCTCTATAGAATGGTTTAATCAGTTCACAACCCTGACAGCAGTACATTCATGTCTCATTTTTCCCACATCCCTACATTTGTCACTTATCTTTTCGGTCCTGTTATCTAATCTGAGAAGTGTGAGGTAGTACCTCAAAATTGTTTAACATTTCTCCAATAAATAGTGAGTTAGAATATTTTTCATATGGCTATAGATAACTTTAATTACTTCATCTGAGAACTAATTATATCTTTTGATCATTCATTAAGTGGGGAATAGCTCCATAAGCTCTCTATATGTTAGAGTTCTCTATATGTTAGAGAAATGAGGCTTTTATCAGAGAAACTTGCTTTAATGACTTTTCACAGTTAGGAATGCTAACTGTATTTCTCTCCATCCTCTTTCCACCACCGCTGTTTATTCTAATCTCTCTCTCCTTTCATCCTGTCCCTCCTCAAAAGTATTTTGCTTCTGATTACCCCTTCTTCTAATCTGTCCTCCCTTCTATCACCATCAGCCCGCCTCTTATCCCCTTCCCCTTCTATTTTCCTCTAAAGTAAGATAGACTCCTGTATCTCATTAGCTATGTATTTTATTTTCCAGTTGCATGTAAGAACAATTTTTAATATTCATTTTTAAAACTTTGAATTTCAAGTTCTCTCCTTTCTTCTCTCCCTACCCACCCTCATTGAAAAGGCAAGCAATTACATATATGTTATACATGTGTAGTTATGCAAAACACTTCCATTATAGTTGTGAAAGACTAAATTTCCCTCTATCATATCCTGTCCCCCCCATTTACTTTATTATCTCCTTTTACCCTGTCCCTTCTCAAAAGTGTTTGCTTCTGATTAACCCCTCTCCCATTCTGCCCTCCTTTCTGTCAGTCCCTTTTGTTATGCCCTCCCCTCTGTTTTCCTAGAGGATAAGATGGATTTACACACTCAATTGAAATTGTATGTTATTCCCTCTTTAAGGCAATTCTGATGAGAGTAAGGTTCACTTATTCCCTGTTACCTCCCCCCTCTTCATCTCCACTGTAAAAGCCTTTTCTTGCCTCTTTTATGTGAGATAGTTTACCCCATTCTACCTCTCTGTGTCTCATTCTCCATATATATTGAAAGATATGACTCTAAATTTACATGAGGGGAGATACCAATTTGCAGTACAGAAGATAGGAATTAATATAGTTTTAGTGGGTAAAATATAAATGAACCCAATCACTTTATCTGAGCCTTCTAAAGTAATTACCTTAAAGCAGTATCATATGCCAGGTGGGCAAGATGAAATTACCAATACTGTAAAGGAATATGTTGAGGCAGGAGTGTTAGCCCTTACAACCACTCGATGGAATAATCTTGTCTGGCAAGAACGAAAGTCAGATGGGACATGGAGGGTGACAGTGGATTTATAGACAATTGAATAAGGTGACTCCTCCCTTGTATGCTGCTGTTTCAGATACTGTTACCTTAATTGAAAAAATCCAGAAATATGATTGGACTTGGTATACAGCTGTTGATTTAACCAATGCTTTCTTTACTATTCCAATAGATTCTAAACAATGGGACCAATTTTCTTTCACTTGGCAGGGCTGACAATATACTTTTTTCTTGTTTATTTTGAGGTTATATTTACCAAGTTCCTAGTGGGGGAGGTTGAGGTCCCTCACTAGCATAGTTTTGCTATCTATTTCTTCCTGTAACTCCCTTAATTTCTACTCTAAGAATTTGAAAGCTATACCACTTGGTGCATATATGTTTAGTAATGATATTACTTAATTTTGTATGGTGCCTTTCAGCAGGATATAGTTTCCTTCCTTATCTCTTTTGATGAGATCTATTTTTGCTTTTGCTTTTTCTGAGATAAGGATTGCTACTCTTGCTTTCTTTTACTTCAGCTAAAGCATAATATATTCTGCTCCAACCTTTTACCTTTATCCTGTGTGTATCTCCCTATTGAAAATTGTTTCTTATAAACAATGTATTGAAGGATTATGTTTTTTAATGAATTCTGTTGTCCACCTCCATTTTATGGGAGAGTTCATCTCATTCACATTCAGAGTTATGATTACTATCTGTGTCTTTCTCTCTATCCTATTCCCCTCCACCCCCATTTATGTCTTTATTTTTCCCTTCTCCCTTACCCTCCTCAAAAGAGTTTTGGTTTTGAGCACTACTTCCCTCAATCTTCTCTCTCTCTTCTATCAGTCCCCCTCCCTTTTCTTTCCCTTTTCCCTTACTACTTCCTCCCTCCCTTCTAAGCACCCCACCCTTTTCTTTCCCCCTTTCCCTCCTATTGCCTGTAGGGCAAGTTAGATTTCTATACTTAATTGAGTATGTTATCCCTCCTTGCACCAAATCTAATAAGAGTAGAGGTCAGACAATGCTCATTTCCCTCTCTTCTTTCCCTCTACTATAATATGTTTTTGTGCCTCTTTATGTGATGTAATTTACTCTTTTCTGCCTTCTCCTTTCCTCTTCTCCCATTACAATGCCTTTGCACCCCTTAATTAGGTTTTTTATCATCACATAAATTAATTTATACCCATATTCTCTATGTATATCATTTTAAAAAGTTGTAATCAATATATAATTCTCAAGATTAACAATTATAATCCTCCCATTTAGGTATGTAAACAGTTTGCCCTTATTGAATAACATTTTCTTTTTTACCTGTTTACCTTTCTATGCCTATCCTGAGTCTTATATTTGAAGATCAGATTTTTCCATTGAGCTCTGGCCTTTTCTTCAGGAAGATCTGGAAATCTTTTATTTCCTTGAATGTACATCTCCTTGCCTGAAAGATTATGCTCAGTTTTGGTGGATAATTGATCCTTGCTTGAAGTCCAAGCTCCTTTGCCTTATGGAAGAGCATATTCTAATCCCTCCAATCTTTTTATGTGGAAGCTGCAAGGTCCTGCGTGATCCTGATGGTAGTTCCTATATATTTGTTTTGTTGCTTTCTGGCTGCAATATTTTCTCCTTGACCTGATAATTCCGGAATTTAATAACAATATTGCTTGCCATGTTCAATTTGTGATCTCTTTCAGGTGGATTCTTTTGATGACTATTTTGCCCTCTGGATCAAGGACCTCAGGGCAGTCTTCCTTGTTGATTTCTTAGAAAATAATGTCCAGGCTCTTTTCTTCATCATGGCTTTCCAGTAGACCAATAATTCTTAGATTTTTCTCTCCTGGACCTTTTTCCAGGTCAGTTGTTTTCCCAATGAGGTATTTTATGATTTCTTCTGTTTTTTTTTTCATTCTTTAGATTGTGTTTGGCTGATTCTTGATGTCATAGAATCATTGGCTACTACTGTCTAATTCTAATTTTTAAAAAACTGTTTTCTTCATTGAGCTTTGTACCTCTTTTTCCATTTGTCCAATTTTTGCAATTACATTTTGAACTTCCTTATCCATTTGGTGAATTTTGCTTTTTAAGGAGTTGTTCTCTTCAGTGAATTTTTTTTTTAATTTTTCCAATTGTATTTTTAAAATCATTGGTCAATTTTTCTGCTGTCTCTCTAATTTGGCTTTTAAAATTCTTCTTGAGCTCTTCCAACAATGCCTTTGGGGCTTGAGAACAGTTCAGATTCTCTTTTGAGGTTTCAAATGTGGGTATAGTATCAATGCTGTCCTCTTCTGAATTCATATTTTTATATTCCCTATCCCCATAATAAGATTCTATGGTCTTTACTTTTCTAATTTGCTTCTTGCTCATGGTAATTGCCTTTTTCCTGGCTTTTAAAGTGGATCTCTGCTTCTGGGGTAGAAGGCCTGTATCCCCCTTTCTTGTCCTGGGATCTACAAGCCTGATTACTGGTGGTGTGTGCTATGCTGTGGTCTCTGGTTCTTTCAGCTAGAAGCTATATAAAGCTGCAGCTTACCTGTTGCTGAGCTGGTTGGTATGTGCCAAGTTCAAGGGCAGGTGAAATCTTTCTGAGTTTCCCTGGGGTTACACTGAAGCTTGTGGCATGAGGTATGGGGGTGGGATTGTCTGGCCACTGGAGGTCTCCTCCTCCCCAGTGCTATGTCAGAGCATGGGCAGGCTCAGTGGCTGGTGGACCCGAGTCTGCACTTGTGTCTACCCAATTTCCCTGATTGTTTTAAGGCTTGCTTGGGGTCCTAGTGTTGGCACCCCACCTGGACCTCAGGATCTCCTGCTGGTCCACTGAGGTGGGATTTGCTGGGATGCCTCCAGTCCTGAACTTGTCCCCTTCAGCCACAGCAAGAGAGACCCTTTCTGTGCATCTCCCTATCTTTGTGAGCTAAAATACTGCTTTACACCATCTGCTGGCTCCGTTATTCCAGGATTTTTCCTGGGGCAATATTCTCTGGGTTTTTCAAGGTCAAGAAGGGAGGGTGAAGGCACTTACAGTTTACACCACCACCTTGACTCCTGGAAGTTCATGTATAAAGACTTATTTTCTTCATTGACCTTTTGGATCTATTTTCCCATTTGGCCAATTCTGCTTTTTTAAAGGCATTCTTCTCTTCATTTGCTTTTTGAACCTCTTTTGCCATTTGGTCTAGTCTATTTTTAAGGTTTTATTTTCTTCAGTATTTGGGGGGGAGTGGTCTTTACCAAGCTGTTGACTTGTTTTTCATGATTTTCTTACATCACTCTCATTTCTCTTTCCAACTTTTCCTGTATTTCTCTTACTTCATTTTCAAAATTCTTTTTGAGGTCTTCCATGGCCTGAAACCAATTCATATTTCACTTGGAAACTTTCAATGTAGGAACTTTGATTTTGTTTTCTTCTGAGTGTATGTTTTGATCCTCCTTGTTACCAAAGTAAGTTTCTATAGTCTGAGTCTTTTTCCCCATTGCTTGTTCATTTTTCAAGCTTATTACTTGATTTTTTAACTCTTTGTTAAGGTAGGGCTCTGTTTCCAGTGTGGAGGGTATACAGTCCCAAGCTTCAGGGGTTTTGTTCAGCTGTTTTCAGAGATACTTCTTGGGACCTGTGAGTTTTCAGTTCTTTCAAGGCGGTATGATTTAAGGAGGGTTTTTTTATTATGCTCCTGGCTTGTGCTCTGTTCTGTGAGTGACCAGAAGCACCTTTTTTGCCCTGAAACTGTGAGGAGGGTTTCTTCTCCAAAGCTACCACAAGCACTGCTATGCCAATGCTCCTCCTTGCCCCAAGACTGCCACCCAGGACTATGAACTAGATTCAAATATGGGTAATGCAACAGGGTCCTGCATCTGAACCTGCAAAGAAACCCCTGTAATTTCTTTCTCACCAGTTGTTTGATCCCCTTCGCATCTGTGGGCTGAGAGCTCTGGAAGCAGTTTCCACCACTGCTACTGTCCCCACCACCACTGCTGTTAATTCAGTCACTTCCAGGGTCTGCTCCTTGTTTGCTGGGGCTGGGGCTGTGCTGGGGCCAGGGCTGGACTATGCTCCTCTCTAACCCGGGTCCAACAGGTCTTTCCTACTGACCTTCTAAGTTGTCTTTGGCATTTGTGGATTGAGAAGTTTGGAAACTGCCACAGATCTCAGCGATTTAGGCCCCTCAGATCAGCACTGGTTTTGCTGGGGCCCAGTCTATGCTATCATGGCCTGCTCTAGACTGTGATCCTTTCTCAATCTGGTGCAACAAACCCTTCCAGTCAACCTTCCAGTTTTTCTTGGGCTAGAAATTTGCTTCAGCCTGTCATTTTGTGACTTCTGCTGCTCTAGAATTTGTTTAGAGTCATTTTTTACAGGTATTTGGCGGGGTTTGGGGGAGAGCTCAGGTGAATTCTTGCTTTTACAACACCATCTAGGCTCTGCCTTATCTCACATTTCTTTCGAGTGTAAGAATAAAAATGCAGGCTAAGAATGAGGATGGGGCTGGGAGATGGCATAAGAAGCAGGGGAAGAGAACAGGGTAAAAATTATTGGGTATATATTTTCATATGAAAATCTAGTACACAATCAGCTTATTTTACTAGTAGGGTGTTTGAGTTGCTTTTTTGAAATCAGTGATGAAGTTGTGTTATAGTATATAATGAATGAGAGAAAATTATGTAACTGTAAGCTGTGGAGTGGCATGCTTGCACAACTGCTGATAAAGAGATGTAATATAATATTGGGATGAAATGAGAATTATTAAATATGAGAAATTCAGAGAAACTGGAGAAGATATGAATAAATTATGTAGTCAAATGAGCAATGGAAAATGATTATAATAATGTAAATGACAAGAAAACAAAAAAGGAAACAAAAATAAATAATATAAAAAAAGAATCTTGGTCCTGTAAGCAAGTAGCTGGCATCTTATACTGCTTTAAGATTTATAAAGTGCTTTACAAATGTGATCTCACTTGATCATTACAATAATCCTGGGATTTAGGTGTTAAAATTGAAAAGGGTAGAGTTAAGTGACTTGCCCAGGGTCACACAAATATTAAGTGTCTGAGGTCAAATTTAAACCTAGATCTTCCTAGTAACTTGTCTAGCTTTCTATATGTTGTGTGTGTAAGTTGCCTGATAATTAAATATAACTGGATAGGGGAGAGAAGGCACTAAAAGGACAAAATACTGCTTACCTTGTCATATTAGTTCATTGTGTCAGCTGTTACCTCATGGGAGAGTTCAATTCCTTTGGGAGGGAGGTTTGAGGGAGGTGGGGGAGATATCTAGAAATGACTATGATGTGAAAATGGAAGGTCAGCAACTGGGCAGACAGGTATTAGAGTTAAAGTTCTCAGGCACAGGAGATAGTGTCTGAACTGGCAGCGGGATTAAAACCATGAATCACAACAAAGTCTGAGACTGGGTTAACAAGAGATAAGGCCCAGGTTCAGAACATAATGATTTGATCCTGACCAAATAATAGTGCCAAGCTATACTGAGGTCTCTATTTGTTATATACGTTTAATCTCCTGGCACATGTGCATTTTTGTGTTAGACCAGATAGTCAGCCTTACAGTTCACTTTCATCTGGAAGTCATTTCTTCAGGCATAGAACCTCAGACCATGATTGATCTTTTCTAACCATCCATAACAAAGGCTTATATCTTGCCATTTAATCTGCCTATGTACCTTACCCCTAAATAAATGAGCAAATGAATAAAACCCACCTATCTATTTATTGTTCAGGGAAATAAAAAAAACCACAGTTCCATTGCTACTGGAATGGGCATGGCCATCTACTGCCTGGAGCTCCGCTCATGTTCTCTGTGACTTCCTAGGCTAACACTTTACAACACTCCCCAAGGAGTGTCGCACCCTCTTAGTAAAATACAAGCTCTTTGAGAACAAAGATAGTTTCATTTTAAAAATTTGTGTCCCCAGAGTCAAGAACAGCGTCTAGCACACAGTAGGTATTTGATGAATGCATGTTACTTTGTCGGTTGTTTGAAAACTCACTGTTGTCCCTCCTCCTCCACTCTTAATTGATTTTTCCTGCCACAGTCTATTTAATGTTGGAATAGTGATTTACTGGGGTCAGCTCTAACCAGATCCAGAAAAAAGAATTATTAAATTTTCAATGTGATAATTTATACCTTAGAAATCATCAGTCACTACAAACCTGGACTTGATTTATTGTTTTGCTCATTATCTATACTTAGTAAAGTGTTAATAATGCAGATTAAATTTAGTATATGTGTGTGATTTTTAATTTTTTTTCCTTGGAGAGCCCGGGTGTTAAACACTACCAGGACCCATTCCAGTTTTGATCTATAAAAATTGCTTGAGATCAACAGAACTATAGTAGAAAGTTCAAGGAATTCAATAATTATCAAACTGGAGGTCTGGTAACTAACTGTAGGATAAAAGCAACAGCAACTTTTATATAGCACTTTAAGGTTTGCAAAAGGCTTTAATGTCATTATTTCATTTTAGCTCTCTCCCCCGCCCTCTTTACTCTATGACAGAAGACCAGGGAACATCAAACTTGAAGACAGCAGGATATGCAGTGTGTACCATGGGGATACTTTTCCTGTGAGACTCCTCCCATTTCAGGAACAACTCAAGGGGAAAGTTACTGAGTAAATTCCTATTTTTGATAAGGATAAGGATGTTATGGAACAAGAAGGGTCAGTCTGTAGTGATTTGGTGGTATCTAAAAAGAGGAATATACATGGGTGCTGTTACTGGTTAGGAAATAGAGTGGAAGATCAGTGGAATAGATTAGGTACATAATACAAAGTAGTAAATGAAGATAATAATTGAGTATTTGATAAGCCCAAAGACCCAAGCTTTTAGGACATGAACTAAACATTTGACAAAAATTGCTGGGGAAAGTGGAAAATGATTTGGGAAAAACTAGACATAGATTAACATCTCACACTACATACAAAGATAAGTCAAAATGGATAAATGATTTAGACACCAAGAGGAATACCAGAAGTAAATTAGGGGAACATGGAAAAATGTACCTGTCAAATCTATAGATAGGAGAAGACTTTATGATCAAACAAGAGATAGAGTACACTGGGAGAAGTGAATTGGATAATTTTGATTAAATGAAATTTAAACATTTTTGTACAAACAGAACCAATACAACAAAAATTAAGGAAAGCACAAAATGGAAGGGAAGGGGGAGAGAGGGAGGGAAGGAGTTTATAATACCACTATTATGGCTGTATCCCGAAGAGATCAAAGAAACAGGAAAAGGACCTAATGCATAAATAGTTATAGCCATTCTTGTTGTGATAGAAAAGAATTGAAAACTGAGGAAATACCTATCTGTAGGTGTCCTCTCCTGACTCTGAGATACCTATAAGCCAGTTGCTAACTGGAGGATGAAGAAATGGGGGAAATGCTCTTTGTAGGGTAGAGGCATAGAAGGTTGTATGGACTTTAGCACTTCGCTTAGCATAGAAAACAAGGCAGAGGACCAGATTCCAAAGATATTTTTAGGGGTGCCTGAGTTCAGCTGAGTGAAGTGACAGACAAACTGAGGAATCTCAAAAATTGTAACTCAAAATACTTGGCAGCTCATTTGTGGATGAAGAAAACTGTCCAGAGTACAGGGAGCATTAGGCATTGGATTTTATTTCTATTGGAGATGGTTTGGTGCAGGGGTGGGGAACTTGTGGCCTTGAGGCCACATGTGATCTTCTAGGTCCTCAACTATGACCTTTTGACAGAACCCAAACTTAAAGGGTTGCACTTGTGGACCTAGAGGTGGCCTCAAACCTGCAGATTCCCCACCCCTAGTTTGGTGTTAACTTTATTTCCACCAATATTTGTTTTTCTTTGTGATCATATGTATTTTATTTTATCATTTAAAAATATCATTGTAAGAAGCAGTCCATAGGTTTCACCAGATTGGTAAAGGGGTCCATGATACACAAAATGTTGAGAATCACTGGACAAGGGGATCTCTAAGATCACTCTCAACTCTAAGATTCAATGACACAGAAAAAGACCAGGTCAAGATAATAGGAGTGAGTCAGGCCCTCCCAGAGGTTTCTTTTTTCCCTATAAAAATAATAACTAATCTCTATGCAATAATCATTCATTTTGATTCAATTATTTATAACCACCAAATGATCCCAACTACCTCTACTTAATCCAATCAATTTGCATAGTAATCAGTCATCACCATTACTAGAACAGTAAACAAACTTAGTGCCATTTATAGTTGGAGTTTTAGACTTGTCATTTAAATAGTGAGTTCTGGAAGGCTGTTGCTCTAAAAAAAGTAGGGGGAGAAGAATTAAAAAGCATTATTCCATGTCAATGCCACAGATACAGATGGTCTACTAAATTTAAAATATTAAAATATTAAATCTTGGAACAAATCATAACATCTTTCCTTTACCACATTCTGTATATGTTTGTGTATGTGACACCATGTTTCTGTGTATACATGTAATATTAGGAAAATATCATGCTAGTCACTTGAATGTATAAACATACATGTAGATATATAATCTATCTGCACATACATGTATTTATATATGTATAGGCACACACAAATACATATGTATATATGTGTATGCATTTATTTTACACCTTACACACACACACACCTTTCTCCCTTTTAAGGAGTTGGGAGGATTTAAACCACCAAGAGACTACAACTACCTATTATGAAAAATCTTTATGCATGATCTGCTCAATTTTAGTTGATAATGATGTTGAAGATGATGATTATCATGTTTTTATAGTGCCTCAGCATGGTGTATCTGAACTAGAATCTTTCAAGTTAAAAGTGAAGTTTTTATTTCCCCTTCTGTCCCCCCCCATTCTTCTTGATCATTGCCTTTATAGCAATTGATTTAAGAAAGCTGTCATCTTGTCCCTTGATATCTCAGGTGGCAATACAAAAAAATTGATGAAGTTTGAATGAAACCTTCTCATCTTTCTGGCTAAATATGTATATAGAGCTTTCATTATCTTTAGTAGATGACAGTTTCAGGAAAGTCACAGTTTGCAAGTGCTGTCACTTCCATTTTCTCAAATCAATTTCATTTGGACACTCGGTGATGATGTTTGTGATACTACAATTTTTTTTTCAGGTCAAAGCTATCCTAGAACTGATAGGATGTGTTCACCTCAGCAATATTAGTAAGTTCAGCAAGAATTATTTAACACCTTCTATTTGCTGGCCATTAAAAGGGATACCCAAGAGGTAGAAGATGAACTTCCCAAACTTTTAAAGGAGCTTATGATCCTCTTTGGGGGATAAGTAACAAATTTATGAATCTAATAAAAAAAACTGGATAAAATGATATTCAATAAAATGCCAGCTTTGGTAGAACAAAGTAAAAGTTACAAGAATATAGAGAATTGAAAGATGGTGAGATGAGAGAGCCAGGGAAAGGTAAATTGATGATGTGTATTTTCATTTGGGTCTTGAAGAAAGTATAGAATGTAATTTAGTGGAAAGAATATGGGAAAGCATTCCAGGGAAGGTACAATCATGAGCAAAGGCATGGAAACAGCATGGTAGGAACTAAGTCAGGAGACTGGTGTCATTGTAGGAGTGAGGAGAGTGAGGACAGAGGAGTGAGAAGTTAGATTATGGAGAGTGATAGAGGCAAGACTGAAGAGCTTAAATGTGAAATGAGAGATCTGGAAGAGGTGCTACATTATACGTTCATAAGTAAGGGAAAGAGATTAGGGAAAGCAATATTTCAGTAAGATTCATCTGCCATCGGGATGTAGTATAGACTCAATATGTGAGAGGTGGATACCACTTAGGACAATAATATATTAATCACATCATAAAGTGATGAAGACCTAGATAGAATATAGAATATAATCATAAATTTAGACCTGGGAAGGATCATAGGAGCCACTGAGTCCTACTCCCCCATTTTACAGTTGAGGAAACTGGGCACAGAGAGGTGAAGTGATTTGCCTAGTGTCGCATAGCTACTTAGTGTCTGAGGTAGGATTCAGACTCAGATCTTCCTGACTCCTACTATAGCATCCCAACCACTAGGCCACCTATCTCCCTAGCAGAGAGAATGGAAAAGGAAAGACAGACTCAAGACATATTAAAAAGAATTACCAAGACTTAGTGACTGATTTAATTACATGGCAATAATAAGATTAGAATCAGGAAATCCACTGCCCCACTAACGTGACCCTTAGAAAATTGATTAACATCTTTATTTTGCTCAGACAATTCCTTAGAATTTATCCATTAAGTTTTATATGAGCTTCAGTCTATGTTGATATTTGAAGTTTCCAAACTGGGAGGTCTCAATAGCAGTGAAATAACACATCCCTTGTATATTTGCATAGTATTCACTGCTATCAATATGAGCTAGCATTTTATCTTTGATTGTTATGCACAGAAGTTTTATTGAAATAGTATTAGAGGATGATTAAATTTGATGGATAGACTTGGGAATAGTACTTTCAAATAGGTTTGCGTGTGTGTTCTGTTTTCACCTGACCACCATGATTATGTCTCCTTAAAGGAAGCAGTGAAAACAAATGGGGAGATTTAGATTTGTGTTAAGGAACAAGGGAAACACACTTGCTCTCTCACACAGATATACATAGCCATGCACAGAATTGAAAATTGTTACAAAATTGTAGTGAATGAATACAATACCATATTGTATTTAAACTTGAATATATATGGGTAGAAAAAGTGGTATTTAAAATAAATTGATTTTAGGATTTTTTAAAAGTTGACTTCCAAGTATACGAATGCAAGTTGTTAGTTTTTCGAACTGATAAAGCATTAACATTTTTCAATGACTTTTTAAAAATGAAAATTAATATTTTTTCCTCTAGAAGAGAATTGACATTTCTTTTGTGAATCATTCACTTTTGCAATTTATAGATGCAGTTTAATCCTTTGGAAGATCCATTTTCATACGGAAAGAATTTAATTTGCATTTGTATCCCTATAGTTGGGAGTTTCTTCTGGGACATGACATTCAAGTGGATGACGCACTTTATGTATCCTCCAAGGATGACTGTAATCCCAAACTTTATCTTCTTTCTACTTAAGACATTTTTGAGTTGCCTTTCCTCATAATCAGGTGGCTCATACAAACTCACTTCAATATTAGCCAAAGTAAACCATGATTAGGAAATAAAATTTGTGAGAAAGAAAAGAAATTATTCCAAAAGCCTTTCTAAAAATCCAGTTTTAGATTATCTGCTTCACTGCTCTCCTCCATTACTATGGATATTTCAGAGTAGCTATCTTGCTTTTCTATTGAGATGAATAAAAAGTTTTGTGGAGCAAGTCCATCAGAATATCCCACTGAATAAATACTCCACTTAAAAGCACTTTGGGAAATGTGGGTTTATTTTATTTTTTTACAAATTCTAAAGTATTGTACAAATTTGAATTATGATTATGACTACCAAGGAAAAATATCTCAATCCTGGTTTTGAAAGAAACAATAGGCATTAGGATAGATGATAGCTCTCAAAACTAGTAAAAATAGTAATTGTCTTGTCTGAATTAAAAAAAAAATTATTTTGAACATAAGGGGACTGTAAATTTTTTCAGTTACATTAATTTTAAAATGTTACCAATCAAGCTTATATTTAGTTACAATATAACTTCCTTCATGAAAAACAGGACTTTCTACAGGCACACAGGTGCATGTCAGTTGGCACAATAGCTGTGCCCCCCCCCAAATTATTTCTTCTACTTTCCAGTTATTGCCCACTGACAATTCCAGTGCTGCTATTTCTTCATTTTGATTTAATTAGCAGTGACTGCTAAAGGTTGTTTTTGTCCCCCAAAGCCTTGATCCAAGTTGGCAAATGATACATAAAGATCACAAATGCACTGAAGAAGCACAGTATTTTGGAGAACTGTGGCAAATCTTTGGAAAATAGGAATATTCCTGCTTTTCAGGTATATTATTTTCTTCCTTTTTTTTTAGTTTTATACATTTGTTTTTTCATGTAGACTAATCCTAGAATGTTAGAATTGGAAGAAACTTCAGAGATCAACCAAAACTTTTGTTGATTCTGGGCAGAGCATATACCTAGCTTTTTATATAGGCTTCTGTACTCCAAAGTAAAATAATAATTTAAACCTTTGATACATAATGATGTTCACAGAAACAAAGCATCACAAAGATGGAATGAACTTGTGGGATCATTTCATCCAACCTGAATCTAAAGACAACTTCCCCACAGTGTCCTCATCATGTGCTCGTGCAACTTTCACTGGAATTCCACAGGAGGTGGGGAGTCATGACCTCACACACCATGTCTTTCCAGGACAGCCATAATCATTATGGAATTTGCTCTTATGTTGAGAGGAAATCTGCCTTTCTGAAGCTTCCCGTTATTTCTCTTGACTCTTTTCTCTGGAGCCAATTAAAGACAGTTGAATCCTTTGAAATTATGATAGCCCTTCAAATATCTAAATATGATACACTGTTTTATTCCCTACTTTCCCCCACCCCTGCCCCAAAGTCTTCTACAAGCTAAGTATCTCCTCTTTGGAATTGTGGAAATGGACTTTTTGTTCAAGAAAAGGTTGGAATAGATGGTCTCTGAGAGTCTGTTATTTAAGTACTTGCTGATTTAATTATTTGGTTGATTTATCATCTTAATACATGGGGATGCTGTTGGGTTTCAAGAACTAAAGTTACAAAGATCCTTTGAACTCTTTCAAATAAAGAAGGAACTGTGGAGCACAGTGTATGTGTGAGTCATGGAAGCAACTGGGAGCAGCTTGGTAACTCATCTTAGAAATGTTTGCCACAAGCAAAGAAGTGAAGATAAAATGAAAGTCAGCCTTCAACCAAAGAGGTTACGATGTCTTCTTAGTCCTTCTTACCTGAGAAACTCTCTCAGCAATAAAAACAAGCTGAAGATATGACTGTTTGGTAATCCTAGAATAAACAGAATGCTCCATGTTGGAATCAAACTTCAAAGCTCATGAATACAAAATGGGAGAGACATGCCTAGACAACTTGAATTCATGTAAAAAAGGTCTCAGGATTTTGAGAGAGGACAAGTTTAACATGAGTCAAGAGCCTTCCATGGCTGCCAACAAAACAAAACAATCCAACAAACAAACTTATGCTCTCTTGGGCTACGTTAAGAGGGATGTACCATATAGATGATTGTTGTGTTTGTCCTTCTTTCTTGAAGAGGACCATTATATCAGGGAAGGGATGACATGATTTGCAGTTGACTTTGATTTGAGTGAGGGAGGGCTTTAAGATCACCAGCCTCACTTTCTCATCTATAGTCATCTGGGTCCAGTGGTCACATTTTCATCAGGGCAAGTGGAGAGGGCCCAGAATGCCATGGGAGACCCTGGCCCTTTTAGGCTAAGGTCTTTCAGGTTCTCATTTTGAGTGAGGTTACTCCCATTCAGTGAATAGACCTCTTTGTATTTGTCCTTCATTGCTGAAGAAGACCATGCCATCAGAGAAATGATGACATGACTTGCCCTTGACTTTGCTTTGAGTGAGGGAGGGCTGTGCAGTTCACCAGCCTCACTTCTCCTCCAGAGTCATCTGAATCCAGTTACCAGATATTCATCAGGATGACTGGAGATGACCCAGGATGTACTGGGCAACCTTGGGCCCTTTAGGTCAAGGTCTATTCAGGTACTCACTTAGGGTAAGGTAATGTCCGTTCATTGAATAGGACTATTTAAGAAGTAGCCAGCTGTTGTTTCCCTTCCAGCCTGATAGGCCTCTTTAAGTGGTTATTCAAGGATGGCTATTTTAATAATAATAATAATAATAATAATAATAATAATAATAATAATAATAATAATAAAAAACCCAAAACAAAAACAAAAACAAAAAACTGGGAGAGGAAGACCTCAGGATTCCTGGCCAAAAGAGAAACAGTTATAATTTATTTTTTACATTCACTCTGTGCTAAGAGGGCAGAGAGCTATTGTTGCTCAATCTATGCACTCCAAAGTGAATTGGGTTTAAGTGTTGGCCTTTGAGAAAGAAATCTAGATAGTAACCCAAAGGTAAAGAGGCAGCTTTTTGCCATGGAAATGTACCTTCCCTTGGGCTGAGCACCCTCAAGTAAGGAGAGAGAAGGAGAGGAGAGGTAAGAAAAAGGGAGAGGGGAGAGAAAGATGAGAGGCTACTCAGAGGTTGTGTTTGTCCTTTTGTTTGAAGAGGACCATGATATCAGGGAGATGATGACATCACTTGTAGTTGACTTTGATTGAGTGAGTAGGTCATCAGCCTCACTTTCTTCTCCAGAGTCATCTGGGTCTAGTGACCATACATTCATCAGGACAACTGGAGATGGCCCAAGATGCAACGGGAGATCCTGACCCTTTAGGCTAAGGTCTTTCAGGTTCTTACTTTGAGTAAGGTTACTCCCACTCAGTGAATAGTCATCTTTAAATAATTACTCAAGGGATGACTCCTTTAACAAACAAACAAAAAAAGATACCACCTAGAACAAAGGTATCAATTGCATCCTTTCCCGTTCAAAGCACTCTGTCCAGTCCTGGGCATTATCTTTTAAGAATATCAATACATTCAAGCATGTTCAAAGTAGGATGACAATTCAGGACGATGAAGGAATTGGAGCCCATGATATATGAGGACTTAATTAAGTGTAACTCCTATATCAAAAGCTCTCAAAAGACACAAAATCTCCCTCTTTAGTTTAGTGAGTTTTCACTTCTTTGGCATCATGACCTGTGAGATAAATTAAGAACTTAACTATCCGGAACCATCCAACAGGTTATTACCATCTAGCCTTATAAGTATGGAGTTCACAAAGCTCAAAGAATGAATAAGCTTGGTTATAGGTCAAAGAAAATGAAATGACACATTTTTGAGGTCTTGACAAACAAAAAACACCTGCCAGTATGACATACTCAACCATAATGTCAGTCATTTATTTACCACACTTTGGGATCTAACAAGAGCAGAGCAATGTCCCCTACTGAAGCTCTTCTGTTACACATTAGTGTTACTCTAGAGTTCCTTTAGGCAAATATATACAACTCTGTAGCCTTACAGCAGAGGGTGTCAATCTTCTATCATTTTGTATGGTATCATAACTTCTATATCATTACACTTACAGTTCTCACCACTCAACATATGATACTGCTCACTCTCTATCCTAGGGAACCATCTTCCCATCATGGTCCCAGAAGAAAAAAATGTTTCAGAGTTAATATTGTTGGGGAATTCTCAATCCAGGGGATTATAGGATCCTCCCAGCAAGTAATTCTTTTCACCTTATTCCATTTGATTGAAATTTAATAAATCAGGAGGCAAGATAGGAAGAGGATAAACTTAATTAGCATCAGCTGATGGGCAGCTACCAGGTAAATAACATCTAAAATAAAGGGAGATGTACACATATATATGGTTTATTAAAATCTTAGGAAAACTTCTCAGTCACTTTCCTTATTTAGGAGTAAGAAATACAAGACAGATAGTAAAGTGAGTTTGAGGAAACTGAGTCAGTCTTAGTCTTAAGAGTTGTCAAAGATCAGTTTTTGTTTTTATTTTTCCCAGTGGAATAATGAATTTCTCTGAGGTTAGTCATATCAAAATATTCTGGTTGGAGAGGAAATCTCTAATATAGAAGAGATGACCTTCAGAGTAGAATCAATAAAGCTCCTCCAAATATTACATAGCTGGTAAGTGTCTGAAACCAGATTGGTAGCCAGGGGGATGAGTCTTCTTCACCCTGGACCAGGCACTCTATTCCCTGTGCCACCTTGCTGCCCCATGGAACACTAGAGAGTCAAACAATATTCCTTTCTACTTTCCTGGGTAGTTAATAACATCCCCTCTCACATGTACCCATTCTCATACCTTTGGAAGGGAACTAGTCATCCTTCTATTTAGACCTTTATGTCTGCTCTTCCATTTTCAATCAGGGCCCTCTGAAACTTCTTTCCATGTGAGGCTGACATGGGTGCTCACACTGTCTACATGAACCTGAGTTACCAGTTACAGTCATTCTGGGAAGAAATCTAGGTTTAATCATTTGCCCTACATTTCCTCAGGTACTTGGAGCCTTACCATCTTGACCAGCTGTCCAGACTTCTAGGCATAGTCTCTGGACCTGCTGATATCCTTGTGCCTTATCATTTATTCTACAACAGAGATGTCAGACATGAAGTCCACAATAGTCCTGAGTGCTGCCCAACCAGACTGAAACATAATTGGGAGAAAGATTAACAAAATAAACAAATATATTGTTATTATGTAGTTTTCTATATCTGTATATATATCAGCAAAGATACTTATATGGAGGTTAGTGTCCCCATTTCTATTCTAGGGTCATACCACTGCTCTGTAACTTCTGATAAACCCCATGAGACATTGAAGTTTTTCTTTTTGCATTGTAACCAGTTCTCAAATGAGTTGTCTTCCCCAAACATAGCGCTATATTTATCTATTGGGGGTATGGTGTATTCAAGAAAGACTAGTAGCCCAGGTATGAGGGTTGTCAAGACCTTTTCAGGGCTGCCTTCCACTTTTGCTGTCTACCTGATCCACCTAATTCTCACCTGTGATTCCAAGAAGCTGTAGCATTTATGGGGCCACACCCCAGTAACTGTTTAGCAGACAGGCTAAACCAGGTTAAGGGCAATGAAGGATCTCAAACCTGTTGGAGAGTTAGAGGGGTGTCTATCCCAAGCATGTGAAGATTTCTTCTGGTGGATTGGGCAGATGACTACAATTTGTTCCAATGGCCATGTAGGCAGCTGAAGCAGGCTTTGAGGAGCACTTGGACCTTGGTTAGATATTGAAGACACCAAGGTCATGCACTGCATCTTGACCCATCATCAGCTGTCTTGACTCTGTCCTGCCACCAGTCTATAATGACTCTGCAAAAGAGAGTGAGGTCCATGACTTCATGCAACCATGCCTCACTTAAATCCAATTTGCATATGAATCAAAAGACATCTCTCATGACATTTTACCATTCTTACCTATCTCAAAATTCTGTGATGACAGGCAATTGATAAAGCAGCAGATACACTGGCAGCTCTAGTCACAACTCTGAACACAGACAGCTCAGGCTATAAGGTTGTCTTCTTATTAGAAGTAGCAGTAGGATCCAGCAACCCCCAGGGTATCTGAGCAGCCTTTTAAGGATTAAACTGCTCACCTCCTGTTGTGAGGAAAAGGGCCCCTAAAAATTGTCTGCTTATCCAAACCTGACATGATTATCACAGCAGGCAGGGATCCCTCCCTATAGTTAAAACACACACATAAAAATGTACATAAACTTCTGCAAAGATGATTTCCCTTTATTATTGGTACATGGAATGTGGTCACACTTATAGACAACACAAAGTCCATTAGATCTGAAGGATGAACAGCTCTTATAGTGAAAGAACACAGTAGATACCACATCCAAATAACAGCCCTGAGTAAAATAAGGTTGACAAATGAAGACCAGCTTACTGAAGTTAGAGCTGAGCTCTCCTTTTTTTTGGAGTGGCCAGAGTGAAAAGGAGCACCATGGAGCTTGTGTAGGTTTTGCAATCAAAACTAATCTAGTCAACAAACTTATTTGCCTACCAAAAGGAGTGAATGACAGGTTTGTGAAAATGTAATTGCCACTTTCAGGAAAATGCCACATCAACATCATCAGTGCCTATGCTTCCAGCATGACAAACCCTGATGAGGTCAAAGAAAAAAACTTTTTTTTCCTTCTTTGTTTCTTTATTTATTTAACTTTTAACATTCATTTTCTTTTTTTTATTTATTTAACTTTTAACATTCATTTTCACAAAATTTTGGGTTCCAAATTTTCTCCCCTTTTGTCCCCTCCCTCCACCCCAAAACTCTGAGCATTCTAATTGCCCGTCTGCCAATCTACCCTCTCTTCTATCATCCCTCTCTGCCCTTGTCTCCATCCTATACCCCTTTACCTTTATTTCTTATTTCCTAGTGGCAAGAACATTATTCGACAGTTGTTCCTAAAACTTTGAGTTCCAACTTTTCTTCCTCCCTCCCTCCCCACCCCTTCCCTTTGGAGGGCAAGCAATTCAATATAGCCCAAATTTGTGTAGTTTTGCAAATGACATCCATAATAGTCGTGTTGTGTAAGAACTAATTATATTTCCCTCCATTCTATCCTGTCCCCCATTACTTCTGTTCTCTCTTTTGATCCTGTCCCTCCCCATGAGTGTCGACCTCAAATTGCTCCCTCCTCCCCATGCCCTCCCTTCCATCATCCCCCCCACCCTGCTTATCCCCTTATCCCCCACTTTCCTGTATTGTAAGATAGGTTTTCCTACCAAAATGAGTGTGCATTTTATTCTTTCCTTTAGTGGAATGTGATGAAAGTAAACTTCATGTTTTTCTCTCACCTCCCCTCTTTATCCCTCCACTAATAAGTCTTTTGCTTGCCTCTTTTATGAGAGATAATTCGCCCCATTCCATTTCTCCCTTTCTCCTCCCAATATATTTCTCTCTCACTGCTTGATTTCATTTTTTTAAGATATGATCCCATCCTCTTGAATTCACTCTGTGCACTCTGTCTCTATGTGTGTGTGCATGTGCATGTGCATGTGTGTGTGTGTAATCCCACCCAGTACCCAGATACTGAAAAGTTTCAAGAGTTACAAATATTGTCTTTCCATGTAGGAATGTAAACAGTTCAACTTTAGAAAAGTCCCTTATGACTTCTCTTTGCTATTTCCTTTTTCATGCTTCTCTTCATTCTTGTGTTTGAAAGTCAAATTTTCTTTTCAGCTCTGGTCTTTTCATGAAGAATGCTTGAAAGTCCTCTATTTCATTGAAAGACCAATTTTTCCCCTGAAGTATTATACTCAGTTTTGCTGGGTAGGTGATTCTTGGTTTTAGTCCTAGTTCCTTTGACTTCTGGAATATCCTATTCTATGCCCTTCGATCCCTTAATGTAGAAGCTGCTAGATTTTGTGTTATCCTGATTGTATTTCCACAATACTTGAATTGTTTTTTTCTAGCTGCTTGCAATATTTTCTCCTTGACCTGAGAACTCTGGAATTTGGCCACAATGTTCCTAGGAGTTTCTCTTTTTGGATCTCTTTCAGGGGGTGATCTGTGGATTCCTTGAATACTTATTTTGCTCTCTGGTTCTAGCATCTCAGGGCAGTTTTCCTTGATAATTTCATGAAAGATGGTGTCTAGGGTCTTTTTTTGATCGTGGCTTTCAGGTAAGCCCATAATTTTTAAATTGTCTCTCCTGGTTCTATTTTCCAGGTCAGTTGTTTTTCCAATGAGATATTTCACATTATCTTCCATTTTTTCATTCTTTTGGTTTTGTTTTCTGATTTCTTGATTTCTCATAAAGTCATTAGCCTCCATCTGTTCCATTCTAATTTTGAAAGAACTATTTTCTTCAGTGAGTTTTTGAATCTCCTTTTGCATTTGGCTAATTCTGCTTTTGAAAGCATTGTTCTCCTCATTGACTTTTTGAACCTCTTTTGCTAATTGAGTTAGCCTATTTTTCAAGGTGTTATTTTCTTCAGCCTTTTTTTGATTCTTCTTTAGCAGGGTGTTTACTTGTTTTTCATGCTTTGCTTGCATGTCACTCAATTCTTTTCCCAGTTTTTCCTTCACCTCTCTAACTTGATTTTCAAAATCCTTTTTGAGCTTTTCCATGGCCTGAGCCCATTGAGTGGGCTGGGATACAGAAGCCTTGACTTCTGTGTCTTTCCTTGATGGTAAGCATTGTTCTTACTCATCAGAAAGGAAGGGAGGTAATGCCTGTTCACCAAGAAAGTAACCTTCTATAGTCTTATTTCTTTTCCCTTTTCTGGGCATTTTCCCAGCCAGTGACTTGACTTCTGAATAATCTCTTCACACCCCCTTTGCCTCCAGATCCGCCCAGCCAGTGCTTGGGGTCTGAGATTCAAATGCTGCTTCCCAGCCTCAGGGCTTTGGGTGGGGGCAGGGCTGCTATTCAGTGTGAGATTAAGTTCAGGTGCTCAGGTCAGGGCAGGGCCACCTCAGGGGCTCAGTTCCCTCAGGGGGTTTATGCAGAGACCTTCAACAATGGATCTGGGCTCCTGCATGCTCTGGGAGCCAGGGTCTGCTCCCACCTCTGCTGCTGCCTCCCGAGGGGGCCTGAGTTATGGGGGTTCCCCACACCCCTCTCGACCTGCCAAAGAGACCCTCTCACCGACCCTTGTCACCTGTGGGTGGAGGAACCCGCATGGCTGCTGGAGATTCTGTCCCTGAAGCCTGCTTGGATCCGCTCCTTTCCATGTCGTGCTGCCAAGGCAGGGTTGGGCTCTGCTCTGGGTCCAGGGCGCGAGGGACCTTTTGCTAGAGGTTTTCAGGCTCTCTGGAGCAGAAATCTCCTCTGCTCCATCGTTCTGTGGCTTCTGCTGCTCCAGAATTTGCCGGTGATTCTTTTTTTTACAGATATTTTATGGGCAGTGGGTTCAGAGCTAGCGTATGTGCGTTTTTCTACTCTGCCATCTTGGCCAAAGAAAAATTTTTATGAATACCTGGAGACCTTATCATCAGTGTATCAAAAGAGGACAAACTTATAATTCTGGGTGACTTTAATGCTGGAGTAGGCTCAGACCACCAGACCTGGCAGGGAGCCCTAGGGAGGAAAGGAACTGGAATCACGAATAACAATGGTCACTTACTACTGAAGACTTGTGCATCTCATGATCTTCTCATGACAAGCACTATTTTCCATTTACCTAAACACAATAAAACTTCATGGATGTACCTTCACAGCCAATACTGGAATTTAATAGACTATGTGATTGTATGGAGAAGAGACAAACAGTATGAAGTCAATGTGTGGCACTGAGCACTGGATTGATTGTAGATTTATCCTCTTCTAGTTAAATAAAACTTCAACAAAAATGATGGCCCCAAGGCAAAATGACTGCCAAAAGGATTAATATCCAGTGATTAGAACACTTCTCTGAGCCAGAACAGTTGCTTGCTAACTTGGAGGGAAAGTTGAGCCAGAACACAGTTGGCAACAGTGGAGCATAAAAGGAGTGAGCAGCTTTCAGAAAATTGGTGTACAGCACTGCATTTGCTCATCTGGTTCAGAACATTCACTAGTATCAAGACTGGTTTGATGAAAATATCATGGGGAAATTCACAAGCTACCAAATGAAAATCAAGAGCTCCACAGGGTTTACCAGCAGGATGGTTCATCCACCTCTAAGAAGGCAGCATTTAATTCCATCAAAAGTAAAGTACAAGTAAAGCTTAGACAGATGCAGGATTCTTGGCTCAGTAAGAAGACAAATGAAATTCAGTGATATGCTGATAGTAACAATCCAAAGGGATTTTATGATCTCCTGAAGGCTATTTATGGGCCAAAGACCTGTAGTGCCTCTCAGCTACGCAGTGATGATGGAGGCATGTTGATTTGTGATAAGGCCATGATCCAAAAGAGAAGGGCTGAACACTTCCACTCTCCTCAACAGTCTGTCATCAATCAATGATGAGGTCAATGAATATTTACCTCAGGTTGAAATCAATCCCTCCCTAGCTGAAGTTTCAATTGAAAAATAGGTTTTGAATTTCATTAGGCTCCTTTCATGTGGCAAAACACCTAGTACTGATTCTATTCCAGCTGAGATTTGCAAGGTAGGGGGTCCATTGCTCATACAAAAGTTGGCTTAAATTTTCTGAGTTTTATGGCAAAAGGAGTTATCTCCTAGGAGTTCAAGGATGCCTCCATAATCCATCTACATAAAGACAAAGGTTGTCTTGTGACAATCACAACCGCATCTCTCTCTTAGTTATTGCTGGCAAAATTATTGCCAGAATCCTCCTTAATGAGCTATTACTTCACCTGGAATATCATCATCTACCGAGAACCAGTGTGGCTTAAGAAAGGGCAAAGGAATTTGGCCCTTTTTTTTTTCCCAACAGCTCCAGGAGAGATGTGAGATATGCACAGCAGTCTGTATACAACGTTTAAAGATCTGCCTTTGATACTGACAGATGTGAGGGCTTATGGAAGGTTACATCAAAATTTTGTTGCCTCAGTACTGTTATATCATTACTGTACATCAGTTCCACCATGGCATGCTTGCCCAAGTTCTACATAAAAGATGATGTGCTTACACTTTCCCAGTCACCAATGGAACAAAACAAGCCTGTGTGCTTCCTCCCATGCTTTTTAGCATGATGTTTTCAGTCATATTATCAAATTCCTTCAGTGAGGACAACATGACATCAAGATCAACTACCTCACCGATGGCAAATTCTTCAACTTGAAAAGGCTACAAGCCAAGATTAAAGTGGAGGGACTGTTGATGCCTGAGTTTTTGTTTTGCAGATGATTGTTCACTCAGTGCAGATTCTGAATCTTAATTGCAACAAAGTATGGATCAATTCTCTGCTGCTTGTGCTAATTTTGGCTAAATAATTAAGATAAAGAAAACAAAGACGCTACATCAGCCAGCACCACACCATCCATATGGGAAACCACTAATTATAGCAAATGGAGAAGTTTTGAATACTGTGGATAAATTCACTTATTTTGCCAATATACTTTCCATGGATGTACACATTGCTATTGAGGTTGACACGTGCATTATCAAAGCCAGCTCAATGTTTGGGAGGCTCCAAAGGAAAGTGTAGGAGAGAAGAAGTATTAGACTGACTACCAAACTGAAGGTCGATAGAGCCATTGTGCTGACCCCATTGCTGTATGCTTCTGAAACCGTACAGTATACCAGAGCCATGCTAAGAAACTGAATTGCCTCCATTTGAGTTGTTTTAGGAAGATTCTGAAGATCACATGGCAGGATAAGATACTAGACACTGAAGTCCTTTCTAAAATTAAACTACCAACTTTCAAACTACTGCAGATAGTGTAACTCTATGGGCTGGACATGTTGTTTGAATATCAAATGCACACTTGCTAAAAAGACTATTTTATGGAGAACTCACACAGAGCAAGCACTCACTTGTTGGTCAGAAAACGTAATACAAGGACATTCTCAAGGTCTCTCAAGAACTTTGGAATTGATTGTGTGACATGAGATACACCAGTATGGGACCACCTATAATGACTTGCCCTTGTCAGAAAAGGTACTGTGCACTATGAGCAAATGAGAATTGAATTAACTCAAAAGAAACATGAGTTTCACAAATTTAAAGAATCTATCCCATATGTTCACATGGACTATTTGTTCCCAGCCTGTGGTAGAGCATTTTGACCTTATATTGGTCTGATCAGTCACAGTTGATACAGTCAGATACACACAGATACAGTCACACACTGTAATTGATTCTAACACAGTGATGTCATTTTGGTCCTCTTCAAGAATGGACAACCAACCAATCAGCTGAATGACCTTGGGTAAATCATTTAATCCTGTGTGACTCAGTTTCCTCAACTGTAAAATGAGGTGAAAGAAATGGCAAATCACTCTAATATTTCTTCCAAGAAAACTCCAAATGGGTTCATGAAGAATTGGACATGACTGAAAATGACTGAACTACAAAAATTCATTCTTTAATCAGTTATGCGCAACCTTGGACAGGCTAAGGAAGAGGAGAAAGAACAGATTCTCTTGCCACAAGACAGAAGAAGGGATGGGAGTTAGGTGACAATCAAAATGACTATATTCCTGACCAACTACTGAAGGCCAGATGGATGCTGATATCAACTTGACATACTTTTATATGTATGTGTATTGTATATATATGTGTATGTGTACATATATACATATGTAAATAAAATATTCATATATTCACTCATGCACACATATACACATGTGTGCATGTATGTGTGTGCATGTGTCTACATGTGTATGTGTGTATTCAAAAGCTGGTACTTAGAACAATGAATTAATGTGAAGATGATGCTCCTCTCAACTACACCAATGGATTTTTGTTTTTTTGCCTGTCTCCCTCTCATTTGAAAGAAGAACTAAAATAATATTGAAATTGAGAAAACTGAGGAACTTTGGATTCACATATTGTTTCTTCAGTGAGTATCTTCTAGAATGATTCTGAAGAGATGTAGTCTGGCAAGCTCTACTTCATAAGGAGAATTATTAGGAGTTTGCAAACCCTAAGTCAGAAGTTTGGAGCAGAGATGTTGCTCACAGTAGGCAGAAGAGCAGAAAGTTCAAAGATGGATTGAATACATGTTTATAGGCTTCTTCTTATTGGTGATCTATTCTATGTTTTAAAGTAGATTGTACCCAGAGATTCTGTTTCTAGAGAGAAAAATCAGAATTAATATCCAAGTTCCTGGGAATTGACAAATTTCTTTCTGTTTTCTTTTTTTACTAATTTATTTTAAACATATACAAAATAAGAAAAAAGTATTATCATTTGCACAATAGAAAATAAGTAAAGATTCAAAGTATATAACAATATATTTCCTTTTCTAGAAAGTCTATATAATAAATGCTACATACTGTTTTCAGAGCTTTCGATCTTTTTTCTTTGCTTCTTTGTAAGTTTTCTTTTGTTCTCTACTGTATAAATTTTACTTTATTCGCTTTTCCCCTTTCCTCCCCCACTGTATCCAAGAAGGCTACAATCGGTCATGGAGATAGACACACACATGCACACATACATATATACATATACTTACATTCACATATGTATACTTATGTAAGAGTGCTGTACTTGTTTATCCTGTTTCTTGGAGGGTGGATAACAGCTTCCTTCTTAAGTCGAAGTCTTGCTATATTTGTCTAAGTCCACCAATTCATCCTTTCCTACACCACAGCAATATCCCAACCTTATACTGAATAATTATTTAAATACTCTAAAACTATATTGATTAATATGGCTGACATGTAATGTAGTTTCCTGTTTTACTCTTTTAATTAAACCTATTTTACCTTTAACTTTGAGATCATGATTACTGCTCCTGATTTTTTTCCCCTTAAAAAATTCTACTCCTGATATTTATTGTATATTTGTGCATATCTCTTATTTCCTATCATTCTGCAAAAGCAAGCAAAGTGGGATTTTTGTTGTTTTCTTTTAGGAGTTCAGTTTCCCAGGCTCAGGTTCATTGAAAACATCTGAAAGATTGATCTCCTTTGAACCCTGATAGTTCACAGATGTGCTTAGTCATGTAGGTTTTGTGCCTACTGACTGAGCCAATTAGGAGCCAAGTCTTTGTTATATATAACATATATATGTGTATATGTGTATATATATATATATATATATGTATATATATATATATATATACATAATATACGTATATGTGTATATATATTATATTCTCTTCTAAATGTATATGTCCTCTTTTTAACCCAGATCTGATGTGAGTAGTGTTCCTTCTAAATATCACCCCCTTATCCTCTCCCCAATCCCTATGAACCTAGCCTTTACTTTCTTTCTGAATTTAGAAGACTTTTATAGCTTTCTAGATATATGTGAATTTTTCTGCTCTTTAACCTATTCCCAATTAGATTAGGATTGCAAAACTACTGGCCCTTCTCCCTATTTAAGAATGTCAGTTCTTTCCCTTGCACCTTATTTGTATAAGAGAATTACTTTTTACCTTTTTCTAAACAGTTTTACTTCTTAGAATTACATCATACTCAGTACTACTCAAATCTTTCAAGCTACTCAATTACTATTAACATTCTTAGATATAACATTTTACATTTCCTCATATAAAATGTAAACAGTCTATTCCTATGGAATCCCTTGTAATTAGTCTTTGATATTTACCTTGCATTTGTCTTGGATCTTGTATGTCAAATTTTCAATTGAGTTCAGTTTTGTTTTGTTTTTTTGGTTTTGTTTTGGCAACAAAGTCCTGAAAGTCTTTCAATTCATTGAGTGTCCTTTTTTTTCCATTCAGAATTATGCTTAACTTTTCTGGGTATAATATTTTCGGTCACAACTCCAGTTCTTTTGCTCTTTGACACATTGCAATCCAACATCTGTAGTTTTTTAGTGTCACCCTTGCTAGGCCTTGTGATGCTAATTATGGCTTTGCTATAGCTGAATTGTTTTGTTTTTTTTTCCCCTTGGTGCATATAATATTTTCTCCTTGAGCTGCAGGTTTTGGAATTTGCCTGTGATATTCTTGTAGGTTTTCCTCATAAGATCTCTTTCAGGTTGTGACTGGTGAAATTTTTCTATTTCTACCTTCCCCTCTTATTCTAATATTTCAGGACATTTTTCTTTAATTATTTCTTGTATCAAAATTCCTTTTTTTAATTATAGTTTTCAGTTAGTCTAATTATTCTTAAGTCTTCTCTTCTTGATCTGTTCTCCAGAGCGGCTGTTTTTCTTTTTTTTTTTTTTTTTTTTTATGTTAAATTTATTTATTTAACTTTTAACATTCATTTTCACAAAATTTGGGTTACAAATCTTCTCCCCTTTTATCCCCTCCCTCCCCCAAATACCAAGCATTCTAATTGCCCCTATGACCAATCTGCTCTCTCTTCTATCATCCCTCTCTGCCCTTGTCTCCGTCTTCTCTTTTGTCCTGTAGGGCCAGATAGCTTTCTATACCCCTTTACCTGTATTTCTTATTTCCTAGTAGCAAGAACGTTATTCGACAGTTGATCCTAACACTTTGAGTTCCAACTTCTTTACCTCCCTCCCTCTCCACCCCTTCCCTTTGGAAGGCAAGCAATTCAATATAGGCCAAATCTGTGTAGTTTTGCAAATGACTTCCATAATAGTTGTGTTGTAAAGGACTAACTATATTTCCCTCCATCCTATCTTGTCCCCCATTACTTCTATTCTCTTTTGATCCTATCCCTCCCCATGAGTGTCGACCTCAAATTGCACTCTCCTCCCCATGCCCTCCCTTCTATCATCCCCCCCACCCTGCTTATCCCCTTATCCCCCACTTTCCTGTATTGTGAGATAGGTTTTCATACCAAAATGAGTGTGCATTTTATTCTTTCCTTTAGTGGAATGTGATGAGAGTAGACATCATGTTTTTCTCTCACCTCCCCTCTTTATCCCTCCACTAATAAGTCTTTTGCTTGCCTCTTTTATGAGAGATAATTTGCCCCATTCAATTTCTCCCTTTCTCCTCCCAATATCTTTCTCTCTCACTGCTTGATTTCATTTTTTTAAAGATATAATCCCATCCTCTTCAATTCACTCTGTGTACTCTGTCTCTATGTATGAGTGCGTGTGTGCATGTGTGTGTGTGTAATCCCACCCAGTACCCAGATACTGAAATGTTTCAAGAGTTACAAATATTGTCTTTCCATGTAGGAATGTAAACACTTCAACTTTAGTAAGTCCCTTATGACTTCTCTTTGCTGTTCACCTTTTCATGGTTCTCCTCATTCTTGTGTTTGAAAGTCAAATTTTCTTTTCAGCTCTGGTCTTTTCATCAAGAATGCTTGAAAATCCTCTATTTCATTCAAAGACCAATTTTTCCCCTGAAGTATTATACTCAGTTTTGCTGGGTAGGTGATTCTTGGTTTTAGTCCTAGTTCCTTTGACTTCTTTAATATCCTATTCCATGCCCTTCGATCCCTTAATGTAGAAGCTGCTAGATCTTGTGTTATCCTGATTGTATTTCCACAATACTTGAATTGTTTCTTTCTAGCTGCTTGAAATATTTTCTCCTTGACCTGGGAATTCTGGAATTTGGCCACAATGTTCCTAGGAGTTTCTCTTTTTGGATCTCTTTCAGGCGGTGTTCTGTGGATTCCTTGAATATTTATTTTGCCCTCTGGTTCTAGAATCTCAGGGCAGTTTTCCTTGATAATTTCATGAAAGATGATGTCTAGGCTCTTCTTTTGATCATGGCTTTCAGGTAGTCCCACAATTTTTAAATTGTCTCTCCTGGATCTATTTTCCAGGTCAGTTGTTTTTCCAATGAGATATTTCACATTATCTTCCGTTTTTCCATTCTTCTGGCTTTGTTCTGTGATTTCTTGGTTTCTCATAAAGTCATTAACCTCCATCTGTGCCATTCTAATTTTGAAAGAACTATTTTCTTCAGTGAGTTTTTGAATCTCCTTTTCCATTTGGCTAATTCTGCTTTTGAAAGCATTCTTCTCCTCATTGGCTTTTTGAACCTTTTTTGCCAATTGAGTTAGCCTATTTTTCAAGGTGTTATTTTCTTCAGCATTTTTTTGGGTCTCCTTTAGCAGGGTGCTGACCTGCTGTTCATGTTTTGCCTGCATGTCTCTCATTTCTCTTCCCAGCTTTTCCTCCACCTCTCTAACTTGATTTTCAAAATCCTTTTTGAGCTCTTCCATGGTCTGAGCCCATTGAGTGGGCTGGGATATAGAAGCCTTGACTTCTGTGTCTTTACCTGATGGTAAGCATTGTTCTTCCTCATCAGAAAGGAGGGGAGGAGAAACCTGCTCACCAAGAAAGTAACCTTCTATAGTCTTATTTCTTTTCCCTTTTCTGGGCATTTTCCCAGCCAGTGACTTGACCTCTGAATATTCTCCTCACACCCACCTCGCCTCCTGATCTTCCCAGCCAGCGTTTGGGGTCTGAGATTCAAATGCTGCTTCCAGCCTTAGGGCTTTTGGCGGGGGCAGGGCTGCTATTCAGTGTGAGATTAAGTCCATGTGCTGAGGTTGGGGCAGGGCCGCCTCTCAGGCTCAGTTCCCTCAGGGGGTTTATGCACAGACCTTCAACAATGGATCCAGGCTCCAGCCTGCTTGGGGAGCCCCAGTCTGCAGACGCCTCCCAGCCTCTACTTCCCGGGGGGACCTGAGTTATGGGGGCACCCCACTCCCCTCTCGACCCACCAAAGAGACTCTCTCACCAATCCCCGTCACCTGTGGGTAGAGGGGCTTGTGCCGCCGCTGGAGATTCCGTCCCTGAAGCCTGCTCGGATCTCCTCTTCTCGGTGCTGCGGCCGCGGCAGGCCTGCACTCAGCTCCCAGTCCCGGCGCCCAGTCTGCAGCGTGAAGGACCTTTTGCGAGAAGTTGCCAGGTCTCTCTGGAACAGAAATCTCCCTCGCTCCAATGTTCTGTGGCCTCTGGGTGCAGAATTCACCGTGAATTAATTTCTTTATAGTTGTTCTATGGGTTGTGGGTTCGGAGCTATGTGTATGTGCGTCTTTCTACTCCGCGTGGCTGTTTTTCTAATGGGATGTTTCACGTTCTCTTTTATTTTTTTTCATTCTTTATATTGTGTTTGATTGTTTCTCAGTCTCTTATAATTTTGTTGGTTTCTCTTTACCCAATTTCAATTTTCAAGAAGTTGTTTTCTGCTTTAAATATCTAGATCTCTTTTTCCAGTTGGTTGACTTTCTTTTCATACTCTTCTTGTTTTCTTGATTGTTCTTTTTTAAAGCAATTTCCTCGATCTCATTTGATTTTTAATATTTTTTTGAAGCTCTCTATGAATTCTTTTTGGGCAGATGGCCATTTGATATTACTCTTTAGTGTAGGAGAAACTTTTTTTACTTCAGTATCCTCCTCTGAAGAGCAACTCTGGCCTTCTGTATTCCCATAGTAACTTTCTATTGTTGGTTTTTTCTCCTTTGCATGGTCATTTTTTTTTTTTAATTTGTAGCAGCTTATTATTGTAATCCCCTCTAGTCTTGGGTGGTGGTGGTGGTGCTTCTGGCCTCAGAGCCTCTTTTCTTCTCTCTAGCCTGGAACCAAATCCAAGAACTCAGGCCTCCTGTAAATGCCTAGTCGTATCCCTCCCCTACTGCTTCTGCACTCTCTGAGCATGTGCTGATTCCTTCTCACTCAAGGCTGTGTTTTGGTAGCATAGTTAGGCCTGGTATCTCTTATCTGCAGAGGTTCCCTCAGTCTTCCCCTGCTTAGATGAACAAATCCACACACTGTCCAGAAGATGAAAATTCCTGTGGCTGCAGGCAAAGCTACCTCCCAACACAGCTGGCCCCCGGGCTCACCACTTGCTTTTTCATCAGAACCAATTTTGAGTGTTTATACTTCAAAGGGACCAAACCTTGCTCCTGGGATTTTTCTTTGGATCTTCTCTCAGTTGTCCCAGGAGGACAGCTGTTCTAACCCCAATTCTTATCTTTATGTTCACCCTGAGGCACAATTTTGTCTTGTTTGTGAGGAAATCTGGAGAGCTTGGAGTTTTCTGACATATTCCACCATCTTCCCGGAAAACTCCCCAAGATTTCTTTTTCTTTATTAAAAGATAAGCAATTAGACTATTCTCTAGTCTAATACTGGGTCTATGAATGGTCTGATTACCAAAGAGCTAAACCAGCTTAAATCTCCTGACTTTTAGCTAAGCATGAATTAGTTGAACTAATTTATCCTCTTATAAGGGAAAGGTAGCTAGATATAAAGATAGAACATTCATTAAGTACTTAAGATTCATCAGGTACTGTACTACATTTTGGAGATATGTATACAAACAAGATGGCAGTCTCTGACCTCAAGGTGCTTAAGGTGTAATAAGAAATTTTTTTATTTCCTTTTATTCAATCTAATTATGACATACTTCCTGAAACATTTAGCTAACTGAAGCCTGTTAATATGAATTTCAGCTGGCTAAAACCTGACTCACAGAATGTCAGTATTAAGGGAAGAATGTTGACATTTCTGAAATAAAAAGTCAAGAGAAGAAGATTAGGATATGGCATCTACAATTTTTTTTTAAACCTTCCTAGAGTGATTTAGTTATTTGTGGAAGGATTTCTTTTTCTCTGGTTATCTTTGTGACATGTAAATCCCTTCCTCTCAGTTAGACCATTGTGATTTCTTTATGTAGTCTTGTAGTTTTCTAAGTATAAGATTTTGTAAACTCAGTGTTTAAATCTATAACTTATTGTGTTTGTTAATTTGTCCTAATGTAGTTTGTTCCACCTTGATGGAATGTTAATGAAGTGATATTTGATTAGACCTGTGTGACCTTTATGACTTAGGCTATGAAAATTGTAATATGTTTAAAATATTTCTGATTCTCTGACATAATTTTTTCCATAAGTAATTTGGTCTGAACACCAATAGGGGTTCAATTTTTTTCTGAATCTTGAGCCTGTTCTTGAGCATAATAAAACCTCTATAAGCTTCTTCATTGTGACAAATTGATTCAGCAGCAGTTTCTATCATGCAGCTCGAGTTAGGAGATATTTCCTCCATAATCAGGAAAAGATAACCCATAAAAAGAATATGAAAGGGGAAGGGACTAAGGGGAGCATGTAGAGAGCAGTATCTTATAATGATGGTCAGGACATGAAGACCTAGTTCTGGTCAAGATAAGGTGAAAGCTTGTCTATTAAAGTCTGGCATCCCAGAGGCAAACCATAGTTCTATGGGGGGAGGAAGTGGAATGACAGTGATGAATACAGCATAGACAGAATGAGGTGCATATGGGTGGCTATGGAGGCTTTGGACTAGTTAAGGTGAAGGAAAAAGATCACCAATCAAATCCTGTCTTTCTATCAGCAGAATACAAGTTCCTGTTGGGAGGGTAATGAGGATGATAGCTAGAGTCCCAGTGGCATGATGTGGAGACAGAAAGATTATGTATGGAGTCACATACACAAAAGGAATACATATGGCTCAAGTACATGAGTAGAACAAGACAGATGAAGATAAACTTGTAGCTGGAACACGTGAAGGAACAAGTTATGCTTGACCACATCTTCCAATATTGTCATTATCCTATTCTTGTTGGCTATTATACCCTGTGTGGGCAGCTAGGTGGTACAATAGATAGAGCACAGGACCTGGAATCAGGAAGTTCACATTTGATATTTACTAGCTGTGTGACCTTGGGCAATTCACTTAACTCAATTTGCCTCTATTTCTTAAAATATAAAATGAGTTGGAGAACAAAATGGCAAGCCACTGTAGTGTCCTTGCTAAGAAAACCCCAAATGGGGTCACAAAATGTAAGACACAACTGAAACAACTGAACGCAAAATTGTACCCTGTGGGTCTTGTAGAATATGGAGTCTCTATTGAGTGATGCTTCAGTGGTCTTGTGGTAGATGCTGAGTTAGACTCCACTGGTCTCATGGTATTTGCAGTTCTGCTACCATTTTCTGTATTCAGCTAGAATCCTGAAATGACTCCATACATAATCTTTCTGTCTATACTTCTCACTAATGGTTTGCTAAGTACTGGGATAATGTTCCTCAGATATGGGGGGGAAGATATTCTACTGCTTTATTTATGATATGCCGCTAAAGGCCTTTGTTTTGAACTAGTGTCCCCCCACCCCCGAAAGACTAGTAAAAGCAAACAGATTGGTCATGAGCTATGATTTGTTGGAAACATATATGGAACTATAAGATGTCCTTACACGTGGTATAACACTTTTGGGGGTCCGTCATGTGAAAAATGAAGCTCTCAGTTGGTACATTAATATTATACAATGACTTTCTAGTTTTCAGATTTGTTTGTTCAGCCATATATATATGGAGTGATGCCCTAGTGAACACAGCAAGATAATCAGCCCCAGTTTTGAAAAGTATAATCCTCTTATTAGTTATATAAGAGAAGCATTTTAACTCTCTTGTTCTCAAAGTTGGCACATTACATCCTAGAATTACCAGAAAATCATGCATTTTTTCAAGTTATTTCCTTGACTACAAGGGATTTGAGAAAATTATTTCCGTTCTGAGAACAGCTGTCAATATAAACCCATCTGAGCTTGATTTATACATGCATTATGATTATCATGGCATATTATTTGAAGAATTATCCAGTATGTATTCTCAATGACTTTAAATTATTCCACACAGAAACTGACACTCTAAATGAAATGGATAAATATTTACAAATATGTAAACTGTTTTTATTGACAAAAAAGGAAAAATAAAACAATATAAAATATTTGGGAGTCTACCAGCCAAGACAAACCCAGGAACTATAGGAACACAGTTACAAAACACTTTTCATACAAATAAAGATAGATCTAAACAACTGGAGAAATATTAATTGCTTAAAGGTAGGATGAGCCAATATAATTAAAGGCAGTTCCTCCTAAGTTAATTTACTTATGCTATATTAATCAAACTGCCAAAACCTTTTTGAAAGCTAGAAAAACATAACAAGATTCTTCTAGAAGACAAAGGGTTAAGAATATGAAAGGACTCAATGAAAGTAAAGTGAAGGAAGGTGGTCAAGTAGTAACAGATATCAAAATATGATGTTATTGTTCAGGCATTCCAGTTGTATCCGATTCTTTGTGACCCAATTTGGGGTCTTCTTGGAAATGATGCTGAAGTGTTAAAGCCATTTATTTCTCCAACTCTTTTTACAGATGAGGAGCTGAGATAAACAGAGGCAAGAATCTAACCAAGAACTAGATTTGAACTCAGAAATATGAGTCTTCCTGATTCCAGGCCCGACACTCTCTCCCCAGTGCCACCTAGTGTCCCTCAAACTGTGTTGTAAAGTTGGTAATCAAAACATTATGATACTGGCTAAGAAACAGAGTGATGGATCATGGATAAGATTAACTACACCACACATGGTGGTAAATAACCATAATAAGCTAAAGTTTGATACTCCCCAAAATTCAGTCTTTTGGTGTAAGAACTCATGATTTGATAAAAATTGCTGGGAAAACTGGAAAGCAGGTTAGTAGAAGCTAGACAAAGACCATTGCCTCATATTATATACCAAGATGAAGTCAAAATTGATAAATTATTTAAACATAAAGGGTGCTATTAGATATTAACTAGGAGAGCACAGAAAAATGTACCTGTTAGATCGATGGATAAAGGAAGAGTTTTTGACAAAACAAGAGATAAAGAAGACCATGCAAAGTAAAATGAGCCATTTGGGTTTTATGATTTTTTAAAGCTTTTGAATAAATGAACCTAGTACAGCCAAAATTAGAAGCAAAATAGGAAACTGGGATAAAAATGTTTATAGCAAGTTTCTCTGACAAAGGCTTCATTTTTCATATATGTAGGAAACTGAGCCAAATTTATAAAAATAAAAAACATTTCCCAGTTGATAAATGGTTATGTTACTATACAAATTCAGAAAATAAAACATCTTAAATGTCATCTCGCTTCTTATAAACCATAGAGAAAGTAAAGGACCTTTGTAGGGCCTGCAGAGATATTTTACATTCACATCAGACCTCCACTGAAAAAACATTCATAAGGTCCAAAATATATCACCAATCAGAGGGCAAATTTATTTCTTTAGCTTCAGGATGATGTAGATGTGACCCTCTACATTCTCTTCCCTCCATTTAACTGATGCCTGAATCTGGAATTTTGTAACTCTTAACCCGCAAGTGTATCATTAAGGCTGAAAAAAATCAATTTATCAATATTTTTATTCATTGACATGTTCTTAGAGAGAAAAACAGAAAGCTAAAAGCAGTCAGAGGCTCAGGCTGGCATAGGTGTTTTTTTATTCAGGTGGTGTTGTTACCAGGGACAAGAGAAAAAAAATAATTTGTTACACTTTTAGATGTGCAAAAGGAAAGAAACACTGACAAAGAGGTCCAGAAGAGAAGGGTCTAAAAGGGTATGGACAGAGACATTTCCCAACTTAGAACCTGACTAAAGTCCCTCCTTCTGACTCAGAGTAGCCAGGAATCTTTGATGCAACCCTTCAGTTGAACACTCATTAGGAGTTACGTTATCCCAGCAAAGTGGACTATGGTTCAAACGCCTAAGCAAGAGGTCAGAGTGCATCATAGTCCAGCTCCATGAAAGGAACCACTTTCTGATATGATTCATGTACTAAAGTCTTGAGTGGATCAGCAAAGACTTCACTGATCAGGGATTCCCTGGATTAACATCCTCATTTCATTTGTACCATTGATTTGTCAAATAAATGAAGTTGTCTTAATAAAGAGAACAAGATTAATATGGGCTGGTAAAATTTTACAAAAAAGGATTTTAGCTGGTCTCAAATATTTAAGCATAAATAAAAGGACAAGAGATTTGATGAGGGAGAGGGACTTCGTAAGCAAAAGCCTGACAGTGGAAAAGCATATTTGGGAGACCAATCAAGATATAAAAATAGAAATATAACTCTCATATCCAAATGAAAATTCTTGTTTACTTTCTGACTCTTTTTTCTCTTTTTCTTTCTTAGGCAAAATAAAAGTTTTGTTTTGTTTTTCCATGGGCTTTTGAAGTGGTGTTATTGCTATCATGAAAGGAAAGAATTTCACAAGGATGAGGAATATCAAGTAATTGAGATCAGTAGAACTGTTAGGAAATAGTATTGAGTGGGGGGAACAGAGAAGCAGGGTGATAGATAAATGCATCAATAGAAATGCCAGACACTAAGAAGTGATGAACATTTTTTTTGAGAATTTAAACTGGAATTATAAAGTTACAGGAAGAGATAGCTTATAGGACTGTCATAGCAATGAGAAACAACTCAGTTTTCTTTTCATATTTCATATAAAAAATTTCATATATTTATATAAAATATTTCTTATTTCATTTTTTTGTACTGGGTTACTCAAAATTGTAGCATCTTCATATAATGGGTGTCCAAAGAGGGATAAATTGAAGCTATAGATACAGCCATAAAAAGAAGTAGAGGAACGTTGTGCTAGTTAGCCTGACACTCAAGACAAAAAAAAAATCCCTCTGTGGCTTTTGACTCAACTACTTGGTCATAACCCAAATAGCACCCTCAGTTCTTCCTTTTCCTTTGGGTCAAGTTGACAAACATGAATTGAATGCTTACTATGTGCCAGGCACTGTGCTTATAGATAGGGATACAAAAAAAAAGCAAGAGACAACCCTTGCTGTCCAGGAGCTCACAGTCTACTGGGGGAGGCAACATGTGAACAACCATGCACAAATGAGACATGTATATGATAAATGGAGGTAGTTTCACAGAAGTAACTAGCATTAAAGGAAACTAGAAAAGGCTTATTGTAGAAGGTGGGAGTTTAGATGAGACTTAAAGGAAACCAAGGGAACTAGGAGACAGAGATGAGGATGAGTAGAATTCCAAACATGGAGGACAGCTAGTGAAAATGTTGATTTAAGAAATTGTTGTTTATATGAGGAACAGCAAGAAGGCCAGCATTGCTGAATCATAGAACATGTGTTGTGGTATAAGAAGAATGAAAAACTAGGAAGCAGCCAGGTGAAGAAAGCTTTAAATGCCAGAGGATTTGTGTATGGGTGTTTGTATTGAGAGAGACAGACAGACACAGAGAGAGACAGAAACAGAGATGGGCAGAGACAGAGAGAGAAAATGAATGAATAAAACATAAGCTATACATGTAGGGGAATCTTAAGTCATACAGATGACAAAAGAAAATGCACCCTTTCTTTTCAAACACTTAAATATGCCTACAATATAATTAATGTGGATTTTTCTATAATGATGAAGATTGGGTCTTTTGTCCAAGTCCCCTGCTACGTTCACCAGGGCATGGTATGCTTTTTTTTTCCAATTAAATTTATTTATTTTCAGTTTTCAACATTCACTTCCACAAAATTTTGAATTTCAAATTTTCTCCCCACGGCCCTTCTGCCGTCACCCCAAGATAGGGTATATTCTGATTACCCTTTCCTCCAATATGACCTCCCTTTTAATACCACCTCCACCCCACCCCCCATTGCCTTCCCTTCTATTTTCCTACAGGGCAAGATAAGATTTCTATACCCCATTGCCTGTACATCTTAACTCCTAGTTGCATGTAACAACAATATTTAACATTCATTTTTAGAGCTTTGAGTTCCTCAGTCTCCCCTTTCCCCCCTCCCTACCCACCTTCATTGAGAAGGCAAGCAATTCAATATATATAGGTTATATATGTGTAATCATGCAAAACACTTCCATAACAGTCATGTTGTGAAAGACTTTATTTGCTTCTTTCCTGTCCCGCCCTCCATTTATTCTTTTCTCTCCTTTAACCTGTTCTTCTACAAAAGTGTTTTCATCTGATTACCCCTTTCCCCAATCTACTATCACTTCTATTATCCTCCCCTCTTATTCCCTTCCCCCCTCCTTTCCTATGGGGTAAGACAAACTTCCATAACCCAATTTAGTGTGTATGATATTCCCTCCTGAAGCCAAATTCAATGAAATTAAGGCTCACTTTTTTCCTTTCACCTACTCCTTCTTCCCTTCCATTGTAAAAGCTCTTTCTTATCTCTTTCATGTGAGATGATTTACTACATTATACCTCTCCTTCTCTTTTTCTCCCAAGACATTTCTCTCAAAACTATTTTATTTTGTAGATATCATCCCTTCACATTCAGCTCACCCTGTGCCCTCTGTCTCTGTGTGTGTCTCTCTCTCTCCACACACACACACACACACACACACGAATATATACATAGACATACATATATATATATACATACACATGACCATAAGTATGTATTTATATGTATGTGCATATATGTACATACATACATGTACATATATTCCCTCCAATTACCCTAATACTATTAAGAAAGGTCTCATAAGTTACAAATATCATCTTTCCATGTAGAAATTTAAACAATTCACCTTTAATAAGTCCCTTATGGCTTTTCTTTCCTGATTACCTTTTTATGCTTCTCCTGGTTCTTGTACTTGAAAGTCAAATTTTCTATTCAGCTCTGGTCTTTTCAAAAAGAATGCTTAGAAGTCCTCTATTTCAATGAATGTCTATTTTTTCCCTGAAGGATTATACTCAGGTTTTCTGGGTAGGTGACTCTTAGTTTTAATCTTAGCTCCTTTGACCTCTGGAATATCATATTCCAAGCCCTGCAATCCCTTAATGTAGAAGCTGTTAGATCTTGTGTTACCCTGATGTATTTCCATAATATTCAAATTGTTTCTTTCTGGCTGTTCACAATGTTTCCTCCTTGACCTGGGAAATCTGGGAATTGGCTACAATATTCCTAGGAGTTTTCCTTTTGGGATCTTTCAGGAGATGATTGGTGGATTCATTCAATATTTATTTTGCTCTCTGGTTCTAGAATATCAGGGAAGTTTTCCTAGATAATTTTATGAAAGATAATGTCTGGGCTCTTTTTTTGATCATGGCTTTCAGGTAGTCCAATAATTTTTAAATTATCTCTCCTGGATCTGTTTTCCAGGTCAGTTGTTTTTCCGATGAGACACTTCACATTGTCTTTTGTTTTTTCATTCTTTTGGCTTTGTTTTATAATTTCTTGATTTCTCATAAAGTCTTTAGCTTCCATCTGCTCCATTCTAATTTTGAAGGAATTATTTTCTTCAGTGAGCTTTTGGACTTCTTTTTCCATTTGATCTGTTCTGCTTTATAAGGCATTCTTTTCTTTAAGGCATTTTGGACCCCTTTTGCCATTTGGCTTAGTCTAATTTTAAATGTGTTATTTTATTCAGCATTTTGGGGGGTCTCTTTTAGCAAGTTGCTGACTTGTTTTTCATGATTTTCTTTCATTACTCTCGTTTCTCCTCCCAATTTTTACTCTACTTCTCTTACTTGATTTTCAAAATCCTTTTTGTGCTCTTCCATGGCCTGAGATCAATTCATATTTTTCTTAGAGGCTTTGGATGCAGGAGATTTAATTTTTTGTTTTCTTCTGGTTGTATGTTTTGATCTTCCTCATCACCAATGACGTAAGAAAATACCTTTTCACCAAGGAGAGTAAAATCTATAGACTGATTTTTTTCCATGTTTGCCCATTTTCCCAGCTAATTACTTGACTTTTGAGTACTTTGTTAAGTGGAAGCCTCCAGAAGCAGCCACAGCTTCAGCCCTGTCTGTGCTGGCAAGGCCCATGTTGAATACAGTCCACTCCCAACCGAGTGTGATAGATCCTTTCTGTAGACCTTCCATATTGTCTTGGGCTGGAAATTAGCTTCAGTCTGTCATTTTGTAACTTCTGCTCCTCTAGAATTTGTTTAGAGTTATGTTTTATAGGATTTTTGAGGGGTTTGTGGGGAGAGCTCAAGCTGATCTCTGCTTCTACTCTGCCATCTTGGCTTAGCCAAGGGAGTGGGTCTTCCTTACTTTTATCAGGTATTGTGAATCTAACAGTGGAACATCTTCCCATCTATCAATTATTACTCACTCACTTCTTAAGTTAGCAAATTTCCTTTTAAATTAACAATTTTTGGAAGATACCTTTTATATTGTTTCTTGTTAGTAGTTATTCGTAATGTGATACAGCCTACTAATGAACACCTCTTCGTTGCTTTCTGAATAGCATTCACTTTTAGTTCTTTAGATATTTTCCCATTATCTAACTATACTTTCACTAGAAGCAACAGGATGGCAATCTATCATGTCATTGGCATGAGAAATCTCAGGTAAGGAAATTCCTTTTACTAATGTAGTTGGCAGCCTTTTCTTGCAAACTATGGTCTTAGAAAATTACCTAGATGACAAAGAATTGAAATGAATTGCCAAGAATCACACAACTGCTGTTTGTCAAAGGTAAGACTTGAACTGACCTACTGCCTTTTATCAGTAGAATGAAGGCATGGAAAAACATGTGCCTTTTTAAATAATGACATTTAATGAGAGTCTGAGAATAAAAGAGAATAGCCAAGGAAAAATTTAAATTTAAAAGGTAAAGTTTTAGGGAGAAAGAAAGTAATTGATTTCTGTGCCATTTCTCCTAGTCAAGCTCACAGATTTGGGTAAGAATCTATGATTGACACTGCATGAGCAAGTACGATGTGTGGGTGATGTAATAGACAGAGTCCTGGGTGTGGATCTGGCTGTAGACACTTATGAGCTATATGGCCTTGGGCTAGTCACTTAACTCTGTCTGCCTCAGTTTTCTCATTCTAGAGAAAGAAATGGCAAACCACTACAGTATCTTTGCCAAGAAAAACCTAAATGGTGTCATAAAGAGTTGGACATGACTGAAAAATGATTCAACAACTACAACACAATGCTTTTATAATTTAAGTAGTAGAAAATGATTAGGTAGAAATGGTGGGGAGAAGGAGATGAATGGATGCTGAATTTAGGAAATTTCTGCATAAGTACACAGGTGGTGTACAGAAGTGGCATACAATATATGAATATTAGTAATTGGGATAAAAAAACACATGATATTGGACATGGGTCATGAAGTTGAGAGGGCTGAGGTGGAAAGTTTTCACTGGAGCAAAAGCAGGATAAAGACTAGGATAAAAACAAAGAGTAAGATTGCTAGCAAGAGGTAAAGTCTCAGACCAAACTGAGTGTTCCATACTAAGGAAACTAGTAAGGGGTGAAGGGTCATGCCTGATAGGTAATATTTCAATGTTTCAGAAGTTTATGCATTTTAAATTCCAACCTACCTGTTTCTGGCCTTACCCTCTAGTTCCTGAATATATTTTAATAGGATAACTCCTGCCATGACCACTTTCATTGTTTTCCACATTAATGACCTCCTATAAGGTGGCAGATGAGCTTTCCACGGTTACAGGAGGAAGTGACTAATCCAAAAAACACTAAAGAAGAATAAGTCTAGCCTCTTGATGTGTTTTTTCAGTTAGCCTTTAAAGAAATGACATCATATTTGGAGAATGTAGCTAATCTGAAACAAAAGTAAAATTGCAGCCAGATGTGGAGAAGAGGGATTGAAGTCAAGTGTCATTTGGAAAGATGAAATAGAAAACAGCCCCCAAAGAAGGTATTAAATCTGTCACATTATTCTTGTTTTCTCCTAGCTTTTTAGAATAACACAGATTATTTTTGTTAGATAGTGCTCTGTTGAATTAAGACGCCAAAAGACATAATAGCCAATAAAGCATGAATACTTCCTTGATTTGCTTTTAAATGTGAGAATCTTGCAAATACAGTGGATGACCCAAGGGATCAACAGCCAAAGTAATGAATCAGATGGTAGAATATGAGACATTAAAGCAGGCTGGTGGGGGAAAAAACTTTAGGAAAGGGTCCTTTAAATCCTGTCCCTCTGTTCCCATCAAATACCTCTGAACAAGAATAGCCCTGCTAAAAGAGAATAAGCAGTCTTAATACTAAGATTCCTATTTCTTGTTGTTATTATTCTTTCCTGCATTTATGGACCTCATTTGAGAAATGTATTCTTACAAACTAGTTTCTTTTTGCATGGGTTATCTAAAATTTTCCTTTTCTGTCATCTTTAAAAAGATAATGATTGTTACTGAACACTTAATTCTTAGATGAGAATTCTGTAGTGATCATCAACGAATAAGACATTACTATTTTTTTTTCTTTTGTGATTAACCTTTATCTTAATACTCTTTGAGAGATGAGAGGGTAAAAAACCAGAAGCTCAGATATTTAACTGGAAGGGCCCTTAAAGGCCATTGAGTCCAATCCCCTAATTCTTCAGATGAGGCATTTGAGTTTCAGAGAGATTAAATGACTTGCCCAGTGTTACATTTAGTAAATTTCTTACCCCCAAGTCAAGTTTTCCATTAATTATGCTAATAGGTAATGGATTAGCCTTTCTCCTCAACTATAGGAAAATAGGATACCAGTTGGGATTTTTTAATATGGGAAGACATAAACCTGTGTTCATTAGATGGTGACCAAGATTTTGAGACAATTGAAGAATGCCGTTGTAAGAATTGGATAAAACAGTAAGGATGTTCATTGAGAAGAGAAGACCTAGAGAAGACATAAGATTTCTCTTTAAGAATTTCAAGGCCCATCATATGGAAGACCCATATGCTGGAGGGTAGAACAGGGAACAATGCAAGGAAGATCTCAAGAGGCAGATTTTAGTTCAATGTAAGAAAAAGTTTTCCTACCCATTATAGCTACACAAAAGCATAATGTACTGCTGCAGGAGATATAGTGATGTTTCTATCAGCAGATCTTTTAAAGCAAAGGTTTTATTTGGGGGGCGGGGGGAGAGAATGTAGTAGAAGGCATCCTTGCTTAGTTAGGTATAAGGTTAACTCCATACCTTCTGATGTTCCTTCCATCTCCTAGATCATGTGATTCTGTGAAATTATAAAAAGAGTTTCACAGAGGTCAGAATATTCTCAGGCTCTGCTTAATTAAGAAGCTTCCCTTTTATGACTGAAAAAAAAAAAAACTAGGTCTAATTATAATGATCAAAAGCTTTCTTAATTCTAAAGTTTGTATTCTGTTCTTCTGCACTTCATGACCTTTAGGTCTGTGCCCTGTAATTTATTCTCTTGCTGTTTCTTTGCTGTTTCGTTCAGGGAAAGGCAAGGGGATGCGTCCAGTGACTGCTTATCTAAGGCTCTGATACAACCATCTCCTCTGGAGTCAACAGTTTGTAGGTGAATTGCTCATCATTCTGCTCTATGGACAAAATGTCAATTTCATCCTATGTAGATTAGCCCATGGTTAATTAATTTTCCTTTGGGAGGAACATAAACTTTTGAATATGTCAGTATAGGTTTCTGTTGTCATTACCAAAAGTAGTTTTCTGAGAAACAGTTTATATTTCCTTAGAGTATTTAGAAAGACCAACATTATTTGTTTGTCTTTAGTACTTTCATGGAATTTGGTCTCTGGTTTGAAGTAGGAATAGCGGCTCTTCACCAGGACTGCTTCTCAGCAGTATGTTCTTTCTTCATGCTAGATGATGGGTCCCTGTTTGAAGCGTGAATGTCTTAGAGGCCTTCTCTTTAAATGGTCACCAGCAGGGCAGTAAAGATCCGTTAGCTGGTCAGTCAGCTAGCATTTACAAAGCATCTACTATGTTCTAGGGACTGTGCTAAGAGTAGATTAACTGCACAACCATACAACCCACTTAACCTTTCAGGGATTTTTAAGTAGATTGTTTTTTTTTTCTAGAAGATTTATGATTTAGAGAGATGTTTTATCTAACTAAGTCTACCACAGGTCATGTTTTTTTTTGACCAAATATTTGGCTAAGTAATTATATATTCTAACAGCTCATAGCTATTGAAAAAGTGTCAACATATATAATAGAATATGATTACATATAATAAAATGGTAATGATGATAGTGAATATTTATATAGCATCTTAAGTTTTACAAAGCACTTCATAAGTAATTCATTTTATCTTCACAATAACCCTGGGCAGTAAGCATCATTATTATCCCAATTATGAAGATGAAGAAACTGAACAAGGTGGAGGTTAAGTGATTTTCCCAGGGTCATATAATTATTAAGTGTCTGAGGTCAGATTTGAACTCATCTTCCTGACTCCAAGATCAATTCTCTATCTAGTGTTTGACTTAGTTGATTATACATATACATACACACACATATACACACATGTCCACACAACCACTCACACACATACATATACACAGACATATACACACATATACACATGCACACACATATACACACAAACAGTACATATAAACACATATATGTACATATGTATAGATGCATGTGTGAACATGCATGCACATATGTTTATTTGAATTCATGTATATGATTACATGTATATAACTATATATACATATGTATGCATGCATGCACAGCCATCCCTATGTGTGGAATAACTGAATCAAGAATTACTATATATCCCACTTGCCCCACAAAATATTCTTCATTAGCTTCCTACAGACTCACCTTCAACCTGGCTTGAAATTTTCACTGCTAGAATTGCTCAGATGACATTACATTTTCAATACTCATTAGCAAAGACTAGTTTTTTGAAATATTTGTCTGACATTTTGTTCCTAAAATGAGATGTACTACAGGTAAATTTTCAGATGGAGATCCATGTATATGTGGATGTGTGTGTTGAGGGCGGGGGGAGTGTTAAGCTGTTACTTATATTAAAGACTTTGGGAAGGCCAAAGACTTTTGTGACAAGAGCTTCTTTTTTGGATCTTCAGTGTCTGTGACTATCAAGGAGGCTGGGCCTACAGCCTTGCAGAAAGAGTTGCCAGGTTCATCCATCTCTGTAGTCATTCCTTTCCTGGAGGATGCCTTAGGGTTTTCAGGAGCAATGGTCTGGCTGTTACTCTTATGGCTCTTGGGCTTAAGGGACTGGTTTATCTCCATGATATCAGAGGGAAGGTGATGAGCAAAGTGGTAGCAGTGGTTCATCCTGGAACATGCCATCTTCCCTGTTTACCTCATCTACACTGGCTTGCCTGCCCCATGGAGATGTTGGACAGAATTTGGTGGGGATGACTGGTTTCTTCTGCACAGAGGTTGCTCCACTCAGTGAGAGCTGCTGTCCAGGCTCAGACTGGAAGCAGGTCTGATGTCCTATAAGAACACGGCCGTTTATTGGTCCTGTGCTATCTCCATTGGACTTTGGGGAGAACTGGTGTTTTTGTTCTTTGTACAAAATAATAGAATGCTTTGTTGTGGCCCATTGGTCTATATAATTTTATACTGAAGTAGACAAGTGATGGTTGAAGTCTTTTATAAATCTAGAGTCAATAGAGTTTATAGATTCCAGGTACCTTTGGATATAGTAAATAGGCTAGATAAGAATGCATGTGGGGATTTGTACAGTGGTCACTGGAACTGCACTTATGAACTCATGAAATATTCTAGATACCTCTGTTCATCTGCCCCTTTCCTCCCTGGGGGACAAGGGTCACAGTTACCTAAGCCTATGTAAACTGTTAAAGAGGTGGGGGTGGATGGTGGCAAATGACTGAAGGCAAAATTTATTACTTCAAAACTTTTAAAAACTTTTTTTAAAGTACTTTCTAGTCCTTCCACCTTTCCCTAATTGAGAAACCAAAACAAAACCCTTGTCACCTATTGGTTAAGAAATTGAGTGGTGGATCAATGGAATAGGATAGCAGTAGAAGACACAGTAGTCAAGGACTAGAGTAATCTATGATTTGATAAACCCTCCAGTTTCTTGGATAAGAACTAATTATTTAATGAAAGTTGCTGGAAAAACTGGAAAATGGTATGGCAGAAAGTAGGCATACATTGTGTACTAAGATAAAGTTAAAATGGGTTCACAATTTAGACATAGAGGCTGATACTATAAGCAAACTAAGAGGGTAAGGAATAGTTTACCTGTCAAATTTATGGGGAACAGAAGAATTTATGACCAAACATTAAGAAATGCAAAATGAATAATTTTGCTTTACATTAAGTTGAAAAGTTTTGCATAAAAAAGGTCAATGAAACCAAGATTAGAAGGGAAGCAGAAAGCAGGGAAAAATTTTTACAGCCAGTAGCTCTGATGAAGGCCTTATTTCTAAAATGTATAGAGAACTGAGTAAAATTTATGAGAGCACAAGTCATTCCTCAATTAATAAATAATCAAAGGACATGAACAGTCAGTTTTCAAATGAAGAAATTAATTATAGTTATACCAAAAATGCTCTAAATCACTGTTGATTCAGGTACAAATCAAAACAATTCTGAGGTACACTATCACACCTATCAGATTGGCTAACATGACAAAATAGGAAAATGTTAAATGTTGGGGAAGATGTGGGAAAAATGGAATACTAATGCATTGTTGGTGGACTCGTGAACTGATCCAAGCTTTCTGGAAAACAGTTTGGAACTATGCCCAAAGTCCTACAGAACTGTGCATATCATTGACCCAACAATACCACTTCTAGGTTTGTATCCCAAAGAGATCATAAAAATGGAAAAAGGACTCACATGTACAAAAATATTTATAGAAGCTCTTTTTGTGGTGGCCAACAACTGGAAATTGAGGAGATGCCCATCAATTGGGGAATGGCTGAATAAGTTGCAGTATATGAATGTAATGGCATACTATTGTTCCATAAGAAATGATGAGCAGGCAGACTTCAGAAAAACTTGGAAAGACTTACATGAACTGATGCTGAATGAAGTAAGCAGAACCACGAGAACATTGAAAACAGTAACATTGTATGAGGACTAACTTTGATAGACCTAAGTCTATCTTTGCAATGCAAAGATCTAAGACAACTCCAAAAAATTCATAATAGAAAATAATATCCACTCCAGAAAAACAACTATGAAATCTGAATGCAGATCAAAGCATATTATTTACTTGCTCTCTTTTTCTTTGTTTCTTCTTTCTCATGGTTTTTTCCCATTGGATCTAATTCTCTTTTAAAACATGACTAACGTGAAAATGTGTTTAATATGAATGTATATGTATAGCGTATATCAGATTGCATGTTGTCTTGGAGAAGGAGGAGGAGAGGGAGAGGCAGAAAATTTAGAACTCAGAATCTTATAGAAGTGACTGCTGAAAACTAAAAACAAACAAACAAATAAATCCTTGTCACAAACATGTATAGACTAGCAAAAGAGCTGCCTTGGATCATTTCATATATTTTTAAAGTTTATTTTGCTTAGGATTAATTCCCACCTTTTCCTTTGCTCTTGCCATCCCACTTTTCCCTACTTCTCTTTCCTTCTCCAAAACGACTATGAAGATGTACAGAGTAAATGGTGTCATTGAGAAGATGTATGATAAAAAAAGAAACATTTATTAAGTGCCTACTCTGTGTTCTCTGTTGAATGAAATGTATTATTGGATTCTTTTTAAGATCCCTGATGATAGGGGTTCCAAGGAACACATATATAATTTCCCCATATTAGAATTCTACCAGCTTATTCCTTTTTAGACCCTTGCTTTTACTCACTCATGATTATCATTTTATGTTCCTCTTAACTCCTATAGAAGTTTGAATTTTGAAAATTTTCTGCTGCTGTTGTCTTTTCATTAGAAAGCCTTCGATTTTATTAAAGGTCCATCACTCTTCACTGCCCCACTCATTTTACTAGGGAAGTTAGAGTTTGGTAATAAATCTTTATTTTTTGCTTAGTAGAATGTCATATTCTAAGCTCTCTACTCTTTTCATAATCTGTTAAAACTTGTGTGATTTTGATTATGATTCTTTGGCATTTGAATTCTTTCCTTCAGGGCTCTTGAAATATTTCTTCTTTGGCTTGGAAGCTCTGTATTTTGGCTATAATGTTTCTGGGAGTCTTCATTTTGGGGTTTCTTTGAGGAGGTGACCTGTGAATTCTATTTGCAATTTCTTCTCTGATTCTAAGAGATTTGGGAAATTTTCTTTAATGATTTATTAATGACTAGGTTCTTTGGGGTAGGGAGGCATGGCTTTCAGCTATTCCAATGATTCACAGATTATCTCTCCTTGACTTCTTTTCCATGTCAGTTTTCTTTACTGTCAGACAACTTATATTTTCTTCCATTTTTCTCATTCTTTTACTTTTAAAAGATATGTTTTATTGTCTCATGGAATCGTTATCTTCCATTTGAACCATTATAGTTTTCAGAAAGTTTTTTTTTTTGTTTGGTTTGGTTTTGCATGGGTGAGGTTTTATATTATTTGATTCAAGCTATTTATTACTTTTCCAATTCTTTCCTCTATAACCCTCATTTCTTCTCCACTTTTCCCTCTTGTGCTCTTATTTCATTTGCAAAAAAAATCTCTCTCCCTCTCTCTCTCTCTCTCTGTTTCTCTCTCCCTCTCTCTCCTTCCCTCCCTCCCTCCCTCCTTCCCTCCCTCTCTGTCTCTCTCTGTCTCTGTCTGTCTGTCTGTCTGTCTCTCTCTCCCCTCTCTCTTTCTCCTTTTCATCCTTTCCAGGAATTGTAGTTGAACATGTACCAAAGATGAGCTTTTCTGAGGTTTTGCTTGTAGATATTTGGAAGATATTCTTCTTCTGGTTTTTCTTTTGAACATCCCTGTTACTATAAATGCTTATCATGATGGGGTTCTTTTTTTTTCTTTGTTTTTCATCTTCTAGCCTACTTCTTCACTTTAGAATTTGCATTAAAGACAAGCTCTGTACACTTCTGCAATGAATAAGTGAGCTGGTCCTGTTACTGGTTTCTTGAGTGTTGAATGTTGTGTTATTCTAGCATCTCAGGAACAGCTTAAGTGAAAGAACTATATGCTTTCAGTTTAATTCAGGTGAAAGTTTGATTTTTGTCCTCTTGGCCTGATCTCTTCAAGTTCATAACCTAGGTTTATATTTGAACTATATTCCTTAAGGATTACCTCTGCTCAGAGTTCTAGTAGATTGCTGTTATGTTCAGCCACTGTCATCCAAGTAGTAAGTTCTTCTGGGTCAGTGACAGAACTTCAAGCTGCTCTGTTTTCTGGCATTTATTCTATAATTATTTTGTTCATAAGATTCAGATTAGACCAGAAGTTAGAATCAAGAACTTCCTTGGTACCTGAGGTCAGAGCCATGTAGTTGCTTCTTGCTTCTGAATTTTCTTTTTGCTCAGCACACAGCCAAAGGCCTACAAATTGTTTTTTACTCTGAAATAGGATCCTACGCACAGTTCCCCTCCCTACTTAGCCTTGGATCTATAACCAGAGTAGGAGAGTGAACAACAAAAAGGCCAGTTTCCATTTATCCCTGTGCCGTAAGCAAGTTTAGAAACCTCTGTACTGGATTTGGGACCCCTTCATACCCTGGTTCATAGACTCTCCCTTCAATGAAAAGGTCTATATGATTGCTTCTGTGACTATACCCTGTCCTCAATGTCTGCAGACTCCTGTCTATCTCTTAAAGTTGACTTAGAATAGAAAAATAACTCACTATTTTTTTTTTTTGGATATCCTTATCAAGGTTCAACCTAGTGTGTCTTCTACATCTTCACAGAGGAGTTGTGGCAAAGAGCTTGGTTTTACTTCTTGGTCTTCTTTCATTTTGGCTCCACCCAAAGCTTCTCTAGCTGGATAGGTAGGTTTATAAAATAGATTTACATGAGTCCATATATCCTTTTTAAATGTAAATTATTTTATGAATTAACTTATAATTAACTAGGATTTATTGAGACATCCTCTCTTTCAAGGTGTTTTGAAACAATGTAATCATATCACTAATAATTTAATGAAAGATAAATGTGTTTTTTTTAGTGAGAATAGTCTTTAAAAGAATGGTTTCCAGATATAACTTAGTTAGATTACTCACAGCTAGTTATAACTATAACAGTCCTTCCTATTTCAGTTACATAGTGCCAATTTGCAGGGCTAGCTTCACACAAAAACAGAGAAGGGACTTGTTGGCATGGCATGGTATGGCATGGCATGGCATAGAACGACCTTTTTCACTTAGTTTCTCCACTAATGGTCCACATATGCCTGAAATGTTCATGTTACTTGTGCCTTTTAGGCATTCCATTAGAATGTCAAAATGATATAGGAGGCTTAATATATTTAAACTATTATCAATCATTAACACCTTAGCTTCAATCAGTTTATCACCTTAGCTGGGAATTTAATTAGCTTTAACTATGAAATTTCAAGGCTCCTTTAATGAATACAAATCTCTCACTGAAGCAAAGGTTCACGTTTTCTATACTAATATCCTACCAGTGCTATTCTGTGGTTGTGAGTCATAGAATATTACAGTCTCCAAAAAATTAAAAAGGGATATCTCAGATATGGCTCATAATTTAAACATAAATAAGGAACTGTAAAGAAGATGTGCAGAGTAAATGATTTCATTGAGAAATTATATGATCAAAAACTAAGAGAAGGGAAAAAGCATCTACTAAGTGCCAGGTTCTGTACTCAGATGAGCAGGTGATACTGAAAATAGAGAAAACTTACAGGCAGCCAAATATTCCTCTGGTGTTTTTGTTGATGTCAGGAGGAGTGAAGGAGGCCCCCAGAATGTTGGGTGAGCCCCCTTATTAGAAGATATGGATAAAAGTCACACAGTCAGCCATGGGTGGGTTATGGCCCACATACATCATTGTCAAGAAGCTCCATATTACTGAAATCACAGAAGTATTTTAATTAGTTGAGTATTTACTTAGTACAGTACCCTTTGGGGAGCTATAAAACATAGGACATAGTCACTGTCTTTCAAAGCCTTACAATGGTGGGAGAAAAATAAGATTTACATTTTGACACATTTCAAATACCATTAATGGGCTATGGAATTGTATGGATTATGTTGTACTGTCTGAATGTAGACTCAGAAAATGTGACTTTGAATTCTGTCTACTAACTGTGATTATGAGAAATCACTTGACTTAAATTTCCAACTCTAATTTTTCAAATGAAGATTTTTAAAATACTTGAAAAAGCAGTTGGCAAACTGTCAATGTGAACTTTATTATTACGGCTAAATAACCCTGCATCTATCACATCCTACTGAAAGCAGAAAGAGCAAAGAATGGACAAATCGTAGGTACTGGGGGAGGGATTGTCAGGAAAGGTCAGGAGCATGAAAGGCTTCCTGAAAAGATAAGCATGACTGGAGCAAATAGTGTGGGAGTGAAAGGAGATCCCTGGGGAACTGGGGGTAAGGAACAGAGCAGCAAAAAAGAGGTAGAGGCTGTTTGCCATTTCACCAAGTGTTATGTCAACCAGAGTTGTCTCAACCGTGGTAAAAGAATAAATTTTGCTTCCTTAATTTGAATCTTCATTGTACCCTGCAGTAAAATAGTGTTTGTCATAATGAAAAGAGAATAATGAAAATTGATAATATTGAAAAGAGGCAGATTCATTTGGCCGGTAATAACAATAGTTCACATTTAAAACTTGCCATGTGAGTTCTTCAAGTATTTTTATATCTTCATTTGTAAATGAAGAAACAGAAACTCAGGTTAAGTGATTTCTCATGGTCATGCAGTTAGAAGACAGAATTCAAAGCCACATTTTTGGAAAGCACATGCAAGGCTTTTAAAATTAGATAATGCTTCCTCTCCTAGCAAGAGTTATTGCGAAACATCTTACTTTTGTAGGTTCAGAAAATTCTGTTTTGTTGGTTATTCCTTATCTTTAACTAACACCAGAACCTTTGCTAGTAATGTTGGTATGTCAGGCAATAATATTTAATGGGCTTTAAAGAGAATTGTATCAGTCTATCTTAAAAGTTATTCCTATTTTTGCAGATTTTCTCTTACATATCCTTTTCTTTCTACCACCACAGCCACAAACTTAGTAAAGGTAGGCCTTTATCACCTCTTAGTTGAAATAATGTACTAGCCTTCTAACCCACTCCATGTCCTACTTCTAGTCTTTCTCGACTCAGATACTAAGGTGACTTTTTTCTTCTTTCCCTCCTCTTAGGTTATTTTTCTCAAGCAAAGCCCTGCCCATGTCAACCCACCCTTCGTGGACCTCCAGTGGATCCCTATAACTTCCAAGTTCTATGTTTCATACTGAACCTCTCCATAACCTGGCCCTTTTCTACTTTTCCAGTGTTCTCACATTTTGCTTCTTCCCACACATTCCAATCCAGCCACACTGGCCTCCTTATAGTTCTTAAAACATTTCTTTGCATCTCCTCTCTCCTTTACATTAACAGTCTCCCTGTCTAAAATAGACAAATCTTTCTCCTCAATTCTCACCTTATCCAGGAGGTATTTCTAGGTTCCCTCTCCTCTCCACTAGCTGCCACACACACACACACACACACACACACACACACACACACACACCCCTTCCTCACCTACTAGTGTCTTCCTCTCTGAGATTACTTCCATGTACTCTTGTATGTACCTAGTTAATTACATATGCTCATTGAGGTAAGAGACTGTTTATACCTTTCTTTGCATTCTGGGCACCTAGCATATGCCTGGCATACAGTAAATATGAATAAATTCTTGTTAGCTGATTGAATGAAGTTTAGAGGAACAAGGAAGCCAAGTCATCATAATGTGTTTCTTTCAGACTTTATGCTACTGATATTCTAGCCCATTTGTAAAACTTTTATTTAAGATATAAACATAGCATAAAGAGAGAGAGAAAAAGAGGGAGAAAGAATGATAAACAAGCCCTAAACACTAAACATTCCATAGTAAATGTAAGATGAGTAAAACCCAATATATATTCTGTTACTCTAGTCTTTTACACCCCACAGAGTATGCCATCTTGCTCGTTAAAGTGTTGCAGACTTCATGAAACACAGCTAAGAATCAAAGAGAATGATATTGCTTTAGAACCCTAGTACGTTCCAAGAACCCTATTACATGCTAATGTCCTACTATATAGCCTTCCTTTTCTTCCTCACAGTAACTTTGTGTGATGTATGTGTTCATCCTTCATTGCCAAAGAAGACCATGCCATCAGAGAAATGATGACATGATTTGCACTTGACTTTGTTTTGAGTGAGGGAGGGCTGTGCAGGTCACCAGCCTCACTTCTCCTCCAGAGCCATCTGAATCCAGTGACCAGATATTCATCAGCATGACTGAAGATGACCCAGGATGAGGCAATTGGGGTAAAGTGGCCTGCCCAAGGTCACATAGTTAGTGACTGTCAAGTGTCTGAGGTGAGATTTGAACTCAGATCCTCCTGACTCCTGCACCGGTGCTCTATCCACTGCATCACCTAGCTGCCCCTAACTTTGTGTGATAGTACAAGAGAGGCAGCATTATAATTAGATAATCTTAGTTCAACTCCTGCCTATGATAATAGCAGATCCTGGGAAAAGCCAACATTTCTACAGTGCTTTATGCAAAGTGTTTTGCACGGGTTATCTCATTTGAATGTCACAACAAACTTGTGAGGTAAGTACTATCATTAACTCAGATAAAGACTATAAAATTTGGAGTAAGTGATTTACCCAGACACTTAATTTGTAACTGTTAGAAATAGATTTCAAACCAAGGTCTTCTGGATGCCAAACGTCATACTCTATCCACTACACTATGTCACCTTACAACAATTAACTCAGTTTTTCCCTGTATATAAATTGAAAGTAATACCAGTGGTTCCCACCTCACATGATTGTTGTGTGATTCAGTCAAGCAGAATTTAGGAAGTATTTACCATTTTCCAGGCATGCTGTTGGGTGGTAAGAATACAAACATAAAAGTGATACTTAGTGCCTTCAAAGAGATAATTTATGTTCTAGTTATTATTATAGTAATTATCCCCACTTTGCAAATTAAGAAAATGAGGCTCAGGAAAGTTGAGATACTCAATTTCACACAGCTAGCAGAGCTATGACTTGAACTCAGATCTGCTCACTCCAAACTAATGTTTTTCTGCTACGGTAGGTCTTTGTTGGATTTTATCTCATCTTGCCATCAGTTTTCTTTGATATTTTGATATTACTTGTAACCCAGAAGCTTAAGCCAATTTTTATAAAACTCTCCTTATTGGTAGAGATTGATTAATTAATCTATGTTTTGTGAATAGAACTCCTCCTATTTTCTAGCTTCCAATCTTAAGAAAACATACATAGAATTCTAGAATCTCTTTAGAAAAAGGTCCCTGAAAGGAGACAAAAATTTTGGGAAGAAATCAACATATAAAGGATCCAACCTCTCAATCATGTCCCTTTTCCTAGTTAAACCAATTAGAGAATTCACCCTTGGATGAGGTCTAGGTCTCTTTGTCTCTCTCTCTCTCTCTCTCTCTCTCTCTCTCTCTCTCTCTCTCTCTCTCTCTCTCTCTCTCTCTCTGTCTCTGTCTCTGTCTCTCTCATACACCCATATACATATACACACTTTACACTAAACATTTCTAACAATGTTCCTATGCCAGCTCTGTAGAACACACTTCAAAATTTAAACAATATTGTTGGCATTTTTTCTATCCCTTTCTTAAGTCTAGACCATCAACAAAGCAGTAAATCAACTCTTGATTTGGTTGCCGGTCTCTCAGATGTAAATGCTCATATGAAAATTTAATAACTGGTTCTCAAGAAATTGGGTAGAACTGGCTCCAGCAAAGCCCTGGGTGGAAGTACCAGGGAGGTACATTTCAACTCAACATAAAGAATAACATTTTTATACCAACTGTCCCAAAGTGGAATTACCTTCCCAGAGGGGGTAGTAAGATCCCTGTCACTGGAGATCTTCATGTAGAGACTATATCATAGATCTAAAGTTTGGAAAGTTTAGCACCTTTATTTTATAGCCGAAGAAACTGAGGTCTAAGAAGGTTAAAGTAACTTGTCTAAAGTCATACAGGCAGTGGGATTTGAATCATCAGAAATGAAATTTGAATGCAGATCCTTTGTCCTCAAAGACACTAATCTTTCCTCTATAACATGGTTTATCCCTGTCTCACCATCCCACCTCACCCTATGCTATACTTCCTCCTATGCCTCAGGATGTAATAGAGATGAACGTGATTTGGGTAGGGGTCAGACTAAATGACCTCTGAGGTCATCTCTATCATCTATTTCTGAGAACAGTGTAGTTGTTTCTGAACTAAGCATCAAAGCAGAAAGTCATCAAACAACATGGCATGAAAGGATGAGCAACTTATCAGGTCAGGCCTAATTGTAACATCAAAACACCAAACAAAACTGATGGGAGGAGCAGATAGAATCCAGCTGTTTTTCATTGGCTCAGCATTGTATACATGGCAAACTACAATGAACTTTAAAATATGCACATGTGTCTATTCTAAGACAAAAATGGTCAGTTAAAAAACTGAGTTCCCTATCTAAATAGGCTGGATAATGAATTCAGGAATCTCTAAAACTCAAGAGGACAACTCATTTCTTTTGATTTAGATTTATATAGTGCAGTAATTATGGAGTCCAAAATAAATAGGGGCCATTAGAAGCCACGAAGCCTGCCCTCACCCTGCCTGATCCCAAATGGAACTGCCTGTAAACTACCCAAGAATTATTATGCTCACCCTTGCCCTTAACCAGCTTTAGAGAAAGAGATTCTTCCACAAACTCCCTTGAAAGCTTAGATAAAGTTTAAAGAGCTTAGGACATGAAGACCTTTTTTAATGCTTAATAAAAATCCCTCCAATTGCAAAATTGTCAGCTAAAATCCCACATTTTGCAAAAAGCCTTTTCTTATCCCCCTTAATATTAATTTCCTTCCTTCTGACATAGTCGGTTATACATTGAATACGTTTTGTTTGTGTTTAGTGACTCGAATATTGTCTCTCTCTCATCAGACCTGGCTCCTTGAAAGCAGGATCTGTTTTTCCCTTTCTCTGTATCTCTACTGCTTAGCATAGAACCTGTCTTCTGGCCAAGGCTTAATAAATGCTTGTTGATTTATTGCAGTTTAAATCTTAAACTTTTTTTTTTTTGTTTTTTCAGTTTTCCTTGGTGTTGGAAAGCAATACTACAAGTTCCTTTTATATTAATTCTTCCTTGATCCATTTCATCAGTTGTCTGAGGGCTAACTTTTCTTGTCCGAATTTTTATTGGAAGTGGATGAAGAAAGCCAACCATGGCCCCGTCAGAGAAAAGGACTAAGTGGTATGAGTATGGCATTTACTGATTTTAAAACTTTTGGTGTTGTTCTGAACTTTGGATTTTCTTTTATTTTGTTTTTCTTTTCTTTTTTTTATTTGGTTACTGTTGTTCAAGATAGGTGTTCCCCCTTAGGCTCTGTTTGTAAAAAAATCTTAGACATAGAAAGACAATCTATTATTTACTGACATTTCTTTTTTTAAAATTTCTTTTTGAAAAATTGTCTTTCTTAAAAATTTAACATTTCATTTTTTCCAATTACTTATAAAAACAATTTTAACATTTTTAAAGTTTGAATTCCAAATCCTCTTCCTCCCTCTGTCCCCTATACCCTCCTTGAGAAGCTAAGCAATTTGATGTTGATTATACATGGGCATGTTTTTATATTAGCCATGCCACAAAAGAAAACAGAGCACAAATTTAAAAAAAGAAAAAAAAAGAAAAGAAAAATCAAGGAAAAAAATATGGGAGACAAAGTCAAGATGGTGGAATAAACACAAAGACTCACCTGAAGTCTTCCCCAAGTCCCTCCAAATACCTTTAAATAATGACTGTAAACAAATTTTTAAGTGGCAGAACCCACAAAAAGTTGGAGTCAAATAATTTTCCAGCCCAAGATAACTTAGAAAGTTGGTAGGAAGAGTCTGTTGTGCCAGGCTGAGAGAGGAGCATAAGCACAATGCAGACCAGCCTCCAGCAAACCTGGAGCAGGCTGTGGGGGAGAATGAATCACTGGCAGCAGTTGTGGTTTCCAGACCTCTTGACCCACAGATGCCAAAAACAACTTAGAAAGTCAGCAGGAAAGGTTAGTCCCACCTGGGTGAAAGTGGAGCATAGTCCAGTGCAGGCAACATCAGAACAGTCCCAGTCGCAGAAAACCAGTAGCAGAGCTTGGGAGTGAATGAATCACCAGCTGCAACAGCTGCTTCTGGAGCTCTCAGCCCACAGACAGGAAGGTGGTCAGAAGGAAGAGCCAGGGGTCTCTTTGCCTTATAGTTTTGTTCTGTTTTTCTTTTTGTATCTTCTTTTTACTTATATCTTTTGTCCTTTACTTCACCTTAATTAATTAATTAATAACTCTCTATTCTTCCCTAACCCAACCAGCCAGATATCTATTAAAACAGATTCTCTCTGCATATTTAATTAGCAAAAATTGCTCTTTTCTCTTTAAAAAAAAAAACTATTTTGTTTTCAGTACAGTTCAAGAAGAATTTATCAAGTGTCTGCTATGTGTCAGTCACTCTGTCATTCTACTAGGCAGCAGGGACATAAAGAAAAGAATGAAAAATAGTCCCTGACCTCAAGGAGCTTCATTCTTATATTTTTATGCACTCCTGTCTTCCATTGACATATTATTTTGGCTCCTCCTCCTGAAGGAGTAAGAGTTCTGGGTTCCGGAACAAGCAGAGATTGTGGGTTTAGAGCAACAACTCTGGCATACCCTACCAAACAGGCAGGATTTTAGGTATGGACTTATGATAGATGTGGTGTCTGTTAACCGAGATCCAGCCTTTCCAAATTTGGACAGTGACTCCTTCAAAAAATTTGACCACTAGAGAATGGTTCTTCCACTAGTCAAAGTAACTCACAGAGATGACTACTAAGTTGTGTAGGAGTTGCAATTTGTATTAGTTGGGAAGAATTTGGCTCTGGTTAAACTGTGCTTTGAAGACTAAACAAATACATATGCAAATGCATCCATTTTTTTCCCTTCTAAAAATGTATTAGTCACCATTTTTTTGAAACTACTAGGAAAAGTAAATATAAAAGTTAAAAGACAGAACCTTCAAAAGTCCTGAAATAACTAACTTAATTATCTTATGTGTTAAAGAAAAAAAGAGAAAAAATGTGATCTAATGGTTAAAGCATGACTGCGGTCTTTTTGGATAGTGGGAGATTTTCTAGGTGCCCCCATGCAGCTCTACATGTCGGAAACATAATAGAATGTAAAATTTTGTTTCCTTTCTGGGAAAAAGCTTCATGACAAATTTTAAGCACGAGTACAATAGTTATTGCAGTTCTCCTCATGGTCTAATTTATTATTTGTTTCTGTGCCCTTACCTTAAGGTCATGATCTCTAATAGGGGATGATTCATGGTAATGGATTTTAAGCAGATAAACTCATTCCTGGTGATCTATTAAATAAAGCAGGGCCCTTACAAGAGAACACTGCCTCAACACTTGGGGAGTGAAGGGAAAGCTTTAACCTCAGATGCAGTGTTTGATTCTGGAGAGAAATCCTGCTATGGTTGGCTACTTCCCTAATCTTTTCCCAAGTAAGGAGTATGTATGTGGGAAGAGGTGTTATTAGGTTACTCTGCCTCAGAGACAAGTCTTACTCAAAGCCCACAATTACCCTTACTTACCAAGGTATAAGGGACAAAATCAGACTGTTCTGAGTCTATAACCCAAATCTCAAACCTGCACATTGAACACTTACATTTATATAGCATGTAAATCTTTAAAATGTCTTTCTTACAATAATACTGTGAGGTATGTAGTACTCATCATTCCCATGATCACTTATTCAGTAAGTATTAGGGATGAGAATTGATCCCAAGTCTCCTGATTCCAATTTCAGTGCTTGTGCCACTAAACTATGCTGCCCCTCAATGAGAGTCATATGACAAGGGAATAACATACATTTTTCTCACCCACAGTTCTCCCAATCATAACTAAAGAACTAGTATTCTTCTAGTCCTACAGTCTTTCCCAACAATTGCATTGCAAGCAAAGTAAAGACTATACTACTGCTGACACCATCTGTTTAGTTTCTATAGTTCCTTTCCCCTCAACAGGTAAAATAAAAGAAGCCATTGCACTAGCCTGTCCTGAAAGGTGAAGTTGATCTCACTTCAGGGCTCTATCCTCTGTAGCTAGATAAACAAAAGCTCATTCCATCTGTGTACCAAGGTTGATGGAATTTGGAAGGAGCTGCAAATTTGCACATGAAGGTTAAGTCAAGGACATTTCCAGTGCAGTAGCACTGAAGTTGATAATGGTGCTGATAATGGGAGATTTTTGGTTGAGCATGTTTTGGAGTCCCTCAAATTAATCTAACTTTTAGGCATCTGAATTCTCTACTTAGAGGTGAGGATGGGAATGGGGGTCAAAATGGAGGCAGAGGAAAGAATTTCCTTTTTGAACAAGATATTAGCTTGACTCTCTTAATGTGAAAATTCCATAATATTGGTGCCTTTATCAAAAGCTAGGCCAAAGGTATTGTACCCATATACAGAATTCTCCATTTTTAGAACCTTTCTTCCCTGGTGGGGCTTTGATCAGCTCAAGAGGAGAAGTTGTCCAGTAATAAACATATCATTTCTTCTATTTTCACTTTATACATCATGTTGTCACTTCCACTAGTGAATTAACACCTTGAGTAAGGGAACTATTTTTGCTTCTCTTTGTATCCCTAGGCCTTAGCATAGTGCCTCCTACTTGTTCATTCTTCATTTTCAAAGTGGTCCAATGGCATCATAAGGTTATATCTTTATTTGCATGTGGATTGGATTTAAGTGAGGCAGAGTTGTCCAAAATCGTCAGTTTCACTCTGTTTTCCTGAATCATTGAAGTCCAGTCAGAGGATAAACCAAGATGACTGATGATGCTCCAGGATGTAGTAGGTAAGCTTGGTATTTTTTATGTCTGACCAAGCTCTAAGTACTCCATGGTGCCTGCTTCATCTGTCCTCATGGCTATTAGAGCATATTGTTCACATCTGCCCATTAGAAGTCTTCATATGCTTGTGGTAAGCATACCGCATACTGACAGATTTGAGACCTGTCAGTTACCCTCAACCTAGTTTAGCTTGTCTGTTGATAGTTTACTGGGGCTACGGTTATTGTGTATACTACAGCTTCTTGGAGTCATAGGTGGTGGTTGTTGTGTTTGTCCTTCGTTCTCAAAGTGGACCGTGACATTAAGATGATGACATGACTTGCAGTTGACTTTGATTTGAGTGAGGGAGGGCTGTGCAAGGTCACCAACCTCACTGTCTTCTCCTGAGCCATCTGGGTCCAGTGGCCTGATATTCATCAGGATGACTGGAGATGGCCTAGGATGCAATGTGGGACCCTAGCCCTTTCAGGTTAAGGTCTTATCATATTCTCACTTTGAGTGAGATACACTCATTCAGTATTTTGAAATTTTACCCAGGAGCCACAGGTGATAGTTGGGTGAAAGGTGGACAACAGAGATGAATAAAACAGCCCTGAAAAGGGCTTAGCAAGTCTTCACACCCTACATGCCAATCTTCCCTGAATATCCCATATACACCACCTATCACTTAGTGGTTGTTGTCCTTTCTTGAATAGGACAAAAATGACATCACTATGCTAGAGACAAGTGACAGCTGTGGATGATCAGACCAATATGACCTCAGAACACTCAACCACAGGTCAGGCACAAGTAATCATGTGCGCATTTGGGGTATATTCTCTAAATTTGTACATCTCACTTTTCTTTTGAGCTTTTTCAATTCTGCTTTGCTTATAGAGCATAGCACCTTCTCTGATGTGGGCACACCATACTGAGCAGTCCTGTGCCTTTGTGTCCTATGTCACACAATCAATTCCAAAGTTCTTGAGACCTGGAGAGTGTGCTTGTGCATCTCTTCTGACGATCACCATGTGAACGCTTCAGTTTGAGAGTAGAAATTCTCTGTCTCATAATTCTAATAATAGCTAGATTGATATAGTGCCTTAAAGTTTATGAGGTTGCACATTACATGCTATTTCCTTTAATCCTCTCAACAAACTTGTGAGGACGATGCTATTATTATCCTCATTTTACACATAAGGAATGAGAATTGTTAAATGACATGTCCAGGGACACACAGTTAGTAAATGTCTGGGAAAATATGAAATCACATTTTACTAACTCTAGGTCCAACAGTCTATATACTGCGCCACCTCATTACCCTTCTATGTAAACATACTTCTCTCATTTTAACTGGTAGAATTTATAAAGTTCTTGATTTCTTTAATCTCTAATTCTATGCTTTGTTAATTAGAGGCTAACTTAATGCAACCCTTCACTTAACTGTACTTTTTTTTTCCTTTGGAGTTTAGAATAATTTCTAAGAAAATAATTTGATATCAAAGTTTATTAGAACAAAACTTTTTAGAATATATCCTAAGGTCAGCTCACATTCACCGTAACCAAAAACTTTTAGGAGTTTTAGGAATTTTAAGATTAGAAAGAAATAATCATTTCTTTTTTTTAAATCACTTTCTCTTAAACATTTCAATTCCTGCGTTTGGCAGCAAAGATCTTGTAAAATGATTAGTAACTCATTGTCTACACTAGGAACAAGAAAAGGAGAAAACCTGCTCATAAGGCTCTCTATAGGTGACAGTGATTGGGAAGAAGATTGGAGTAAGTTCTTTCAGTCTATATGCAGGTTGAGGTAGTATTAGGGCTGCTAAAAAAGAAAAAAAGAGAAAAGAAAAGCTTCCCTGTTCTTCCCTTTTATATAAGAAAATTCCATTTCTGAAGGACTTTAGGGATACTTCTTCACTTTGTGAGGGCAGTAGTGACTGATGAGGAAAAAAGATGCTGTCTATGTAAAGAGGTTTGCTCTGCAAGGCATGCCAGGTTGCCTAAAGTGGAGATACCCCCACCCAGGCATTTGAAGATATGGAGAGCCTCCATGTTAGGTGAAAGTTTGCCTGGTGCAAGGTCCATTATGTTCTAACTCCACTCCCAAATCTATGTTGTAGCCTTGATGAGCATTTCAATTGGTTGAAAGGACAAAGTATGGAGAAAGGGAATTGGGGAGAGAATCTGACTCATCACTGACTTTAGGTACTTTCTCTCAGAAATATGTGCTTCAGGGCTATATTTCCGCAAAAGTCTCCTCCGCACAGTCACTGGTCTATACAAAGAATAAATGTATCACAGTATATTCATAGCCTGGATTTCTGATTTAACTTTCTTGTGTCATTCTCTAGACTATAAACATGCTCTAAGTATGCATGGACTGGTTGATGTTCACCTAGAGTCTTTGGTCAGGACAATTGAGGTATCTTACATCTATGAGAAAGATTAGTAGGCAATTGCCCAGAGCTAGAATTGACCCTAACATCAGGAAAATATTACAGATGTAGGGAATGACATGACCAAAAATGGAATGATCCTTTTTGGCTGAAGACTAGAGTGTGTAAGGGACAGAAATGTAAAACATGGATAGAAAGTTAAATTGGAGTTACATTGTGGAGTTCTTTGCATATCTGGTTGAGGAACTTGTATGTTATCCTATAGATATTAGGAAGTCACAAAGAATGAACAAAGGATGATATGGTTAGATATATTTATATGGAAGATTAATCTGGCAGTGCCCTGAAGGTTAGAGGCAGGGGAATGGATAGCAGGACATAAAGGAGATTCTTGCAATAATCTAGGAAAAACAAAATGAGAGATCCTAGACTTAGGTGGTAGTATGAGAATGGAAACATGGGCTCCATGTGAGACATACTGTCACTAAGACTTAGTGGTATACGGGGAAAGTGAGACAGTGAGAAAAAGCTATGACAACGGCTTCTGGCTAACACATAATGATTTTTCTCTACCCTGTCATCTGTTCTTTTAACTGTGGCCAGGTCTCCAGTATTAAAAGGCAAAATTCCAGACTATTAATAAAATGATTTGGGAAAAGTATCTTTTCTTATCTCCTTTCTACCAAATTAGGCAAAGTGTTTTTAATCCTCAATTTCACTTTAGTTATAAAGTGCCTATGTTCATATCTACTAAAATTTTACTTCTGTTAAGTTATAAAAGACATAGGCCTTGTACAAAAAAAGATGCTTATTCAGTGCTTATTTAATTTAATTTTCTTTACTGTGAAAATATAAAATAATCCTCCCTTCCCACTATTGTCTTTGCTTTGAAGCAGGCCTTCAGGCTATGGGTATGGCCTACCCCAATTCCTGGTAGTCATCTATAGTGGAGTAGTTAGTATCAGGGAGTTTTCTGTCCTCAATTGTTTTACAAATAGCCAGAAGCGGAACTCCAATTTCTGTTCATTTGCATTTATCACATGCCCCATGCTTTTAGAGATAACCTACTAGCAACTTAAAAGGGATAATTGATAGAGCTGTGTTGAACCTGGAAGTTTTGCTTTAGAGAACGTCTAAATAACTCTTTGTAGTTCAATTACACCATGAATACCTACCTGGCACTAATATTATTACCTAGCACACAAATGAAATTTTTTAAAGCATGTGTAAATATTTCTTCACTTTATAATTTAACTAAGTTCTTCCTAGAATCATAGAATCTTAAACCAGAAAGAACCTTAGTCATTAGATAGTCCTGCCACAATATTTTACACACTAGGAAACTGAGATGAATTTGCCAAAAAAAAGTCACAAGATAGCAAAGCCCATGTCTAAAAGGTCTGAGTTCAGGCTATTTTAAGTTTGGCATAGTGGTGTAATCAGAAGGTAGACCCAGAATGTAGCAACAGGAAGATAGATCAACACTTTGATGGAGAGGCAGCAAGCAGAAACTTAAAAGGCAGAGAGAAATAGGAGTTATAGTGATTAAGGGAAATAGCTGCGAAACACAACCAATTGCTGAGAAATGGGATTGTGAGATGTTTAGCTAGAATTCAATTACAGGAATAAAAACTATACAGAGAATTTCTCTCCAACTAATGACATGAGAATTTGCCAGACATGATATCCTTATTGTGTGTATGTACATATGGGAATTGAGGGGTAGAAGATGTGTTTGTAATTCGTTTTGCCATTCTGTCCTGGTTAAAAAAGTTTTTTGAAATTCGATTTGTGGTTTTTAGTCCTTTTGTAGAGAATGTGTTCGATGAGGGCATGAAACTAATTTTTATGCTCATTTTAAAAATTTTGAATACCAAATTCTCTCCTGTTCTAATTCCCTCACTGAGAAGGCAAGCAATTTATTTCTTTTTTAAAAAAATTTTAAGTATGTTATTCTTCCTAAAGTTTCATAACAAAAAAATTTTCTGTATTCACTTTTACAGGTTTTTGAAATCCAAATTCTTCTCTCTCCCTTGTTCTGAAAATGGCAGGCAGCTTGATACAGTATGTACATAAACTGTCATGTAAAAATATTTTCAAGTTAGTCACAGTTGTGAAAAAAAGAAACAGGTCAAAAGGGAAAAAAAAAATTAGAAAGAATAAAGTAAGTAAAACAAATGCTCCAATTTGCATTGAGTCCACCAGTTCTTTATCTGGCTGTGGATAAAGCCAGTCTTTGGTATTTGTCTTGGATCATTTTGTTGGTGAGAACAGCTGAGTTACTCATAGCTGATCATCACACAATGTTGCTGATATTGTATACAATATTTTCTTGGTTCTGCTCTTTCGATTTTGCATCAATTTGGGCACATCTTTCCAGGATGTTGTGAAATCTGCCTGTTCATCATTTCTCATTGCACATTCTTATTCCATTATATTAATATAACACAGCTTGTTCAGCCATTTACCAATTGATAGACATCCCTTCAATTTTGACATTATGGAAAGAGCTGCTATAAATATTTTTGCATATGTGGGTCCTTTTCCCTTTTTCATGATTTCTTTGGGATACAGATCTAGCAATGATGTTGCTGGATCCAAAAGTATACACAGTTTTGTTGTCCTTTGGATGATTGGACCAGTTCATAGCTCCACCAAAAATGCATCAGTGTCCTAACTTTCCCACGTTCTCTCCAACATTTATCATCTTTCTTTCACCACATCTTTTTGCTGGTTCCATCATTCTAGGACTTGCTTGGGATCCAATTTTATGGTTGTTTGGAAGTCAATATGGGAGAGTTACAGTGATTTACTGTTTGCTCTTCCATCTTGGCTCCTGGACTCTGGGATACTTTTAAATAAGTTTATTTTTCGCTAATCACAACAGAATCTCTATGCTTTAGAAAAAATGATAAAACATAACCAGGTCAGACATATTATTAAATTAGTATACAAAAGCTATGTTTGCTAGTTGGTGGATATGAATTTCATCTTCAGAATGCATTGCAAAATATCTGAGCCCCAAGAAGGGAAGCAATTTAATTTGGATTATTCATGTATAGTCATGTAAAACATTTTCACATCACTTGTGCTGTAAAAGAAAGATGAGACAAAAAAACAAGAAAAAGAAAGAAAGTTTAAAAAGTATGTTTCAATCTGAATGTAGACTCAATCAGTTCTTTTTCTGGGGATGGATGGTATTTTTCATCATTAGTCCTTCAGAGTTGTTTTGGATCATGATATTGCTGAGAAAAGCTAAGTCATTCACAGTTGATTGTCTTACAATATTGCTGTTACTGTGTACACTGTTCTCTTGGTTCTGCTTATTTCACTTTGTATCAGTTCATGTAAGCTTTTCCAGATTTTCCTGAGAGCATCCTGCTCATCATTTCTTAAGTACAGTAAAGTTCCATCACAATCATATACCACAACTTGTTTAGCCATTCTTTTTTTGATGAGAATCCCCTAAATTTCCAATTATTTGCCACCAGGAAAGACCTGCTATAAAGATTTTTGTACCTATAGATCCTTTTCCTTTTTTTAAAAAAATCTCTTTTGGGATACAGAACTAGTAGTGATAATGCTGGGTCTCAGGATGTGCATCATTTTGTAGTTCTTTGGTCATAGTTCCAGATCACTTTACATAATGGTTGAATAAGTTCATAACTCCACCAACAATGCATTAATGTCCCACTTTTCTCTCATCCTCCCCAACATTTGTCATTTTCTTTTTCTGTACTATTCACCAATCTGATAGGTGTTGGGATTGGAAGCTCAATTCCGTGTGGACGGTCTCGGGCGGGTAAAAGTGGGACTTCTAAATCTTAGAGTCTTACGAGGCCCTCCATGAACAGCGGGGGTTCGAGAAGGTCAGACTGAGCTAGCTCGGCTAGCTCGGGTATTTCCTCCTCTCCCCGGGAGATACGTGATGGGTGGAGTCTCCCTGCCCTCGAGGTCGTCCCGGATTGGAGCACACCTAGTTACCTAACAGCACGGTATTGAGACGCAAACTGTGTGGCTGAAGGTTAAGTAGGATTGAGGAAGCCTGAAAGCTCTCTCTTAGCACGTGTGGAGCCAAAGAGGACAGTAGGCTCCGTTTCTTTTCTTTCCTCTCTCCCCTCCCCCTCTCTCCCCACTTGTACTTCTACTTCCAATCCCTTAAGCTTAGCCTCCTTAGGAAATCTCCCCCTCTTCCTCCTAAGGAAGACCCCCCTGCACTTGTAACCCAGACCCTGAAATAAAGCTCAACCCCTGTTCGACTCTGGAACGTCCTTTCTCTCATACGTGCATCCGGCGTGGCCAGCTGAAGACCTCGGAGGTGAGGTAGGAAAGACTCGGGTAGCCCAATACAGGCCTCTAGGCTTGGCAGTTGGCACCCCAACAGGGATTGGGAGCGCGGATATCCTGGGTGCTTTTGGGGTACACCCGGAAGGGGCTGTGAAAGAAGCGAGTCCCGAATCCTAGATTTGGAAGGAGAGAAAGTGGAGAGAAGCTTCCCAAACCCCTGGGAAAAGGGCGGAGATGGGGAATCTATTGCCAGTAATAAAGCCAGAGGAACAGGAAGTCTGGGCTGAGAAACTTCACAGGGAATGCAGGAAGGCGGGGGTCACAATAGAGTTAGATGACCTCCGAGAATTTTGTAAAAGGATTTGGAAAGTTTCTCCTTGGCTCAAGCAGGCAGGAATATCAAGAGAAAAATGGGGAGCGGTCGGAGAGCAAATGACTGCTCAGGAGCAACAATACCCTGGGGAGCTGGAGGATTTAGATTTCCTGATATTCGGTGTAATTAAAAGCCTGCTGGAAGGGCCAGAGAGGCCAGGGCGGGATTGGAATGAGAGTGGAAGCGGAGAGAGGGGAGGGGAGAACACGGGAGGGATGGAGAGTCCAGGCAAGCAGAAAGTTAAGCGGAAAGTTAAGGAGCGTAAAGAAAAAATAGACTCGGAGCTCCATCTAGCGGATGGAAAAGGCGAGGCAGGGGAGAATATGCCGTGCCTTCCCTCCGCGCCTCCTTATAACCTGCTCCATTGGTCAGACAGTTCAGGGCCACAGTCCAGTTTGGAAAAAGGAATAAGAAAGGCTATAGAGAATGGAGAAGATGTAGGGACATTTCCTGTGCTAGAAATAGCGGACCCCAGTGTCCCCGGTGGCGTTCGAAGGAGCCACATACCCATAGAGTGGAAGAGAGTGGAGACTCTTAAAGAGGCTTGTACCAAGCATGGCCCTAATTCACCCTTTGTCATAGCCATGCTTGAAACTCTCAGTGGTCAGTTCGTTCTGACTCCTAATGACTGGAAGAGCTTAGCTAGAGCCTGCCTTACCCCTGGGCAGAATGTGATTTGGGTATCAGAATTTTCTCAGAGGGTAAAGAGCACTACCGGTGGGCTAGGGGCTCAGGCCCCCCAGGCTTATCAGCAATTTACAGGAACAGGGCAGTTTGAGGCTACAGGAAATCAATTACAGTAGTCAGCCTCCGATTATGTTTTGATTGCCGGAATGGCTATTGCCGCCTGGAAGGTTATAGCCTCTAAGAAAGAGAGAGAGTTTCCCATGACTAGGATTATGCAAGGAAACAATGAGCCATTTACTAATTTTGTGGCCAGGCTGCAGGAGGCAGTAGGTCGAGATATGGGAGAGGAAAACCAAGGGACAGAGATAGTGTTGAGGACATTGCTGCGGCAGAATTGTAATCATGACTGCAAAAAGGCAATGCTGGGACTGCCAAAGAATGCATCTGTTGAAGAAATGATACAGAGATGTGAAAGGGTAGGAAGTCAGGTCTACTTGGCACAGGTGCAAGGGAAGTACCTGGCCACCGCCTTAAGTAATATCTCTTTGGAGAAAAAATGTTTTAACTGCGGAAAACCGGGACACCTTAAGAAAGAGTGTAGGAAAGAAATAAGTACAGGGAGGGGCCAGGACCCTTGTTTTTCATGTGGAAAGCCAGGTCACTTAGCTAAACAATGTAGGAAGTCGGGAAACAGGGTGAGGGGCCCCTCGAGGGCCCCCAAAAGTGTACCCTTTGGCAGAGAAACGGGACGGCCCCTTGGAGGGAGAATACAGGAGATTATGGGGCCAGAGGAAGGAATGCAACACCTTTACAGCTTAGAGAAGTGCCAGCTTGCAGCTCATCAGTTTGCCATGATCCCCCTGAGAGACCCCATACAGGAGGAATCCCTGATATTACAGAACCCCTCTCATGCACCCGTAGTTTTATATACAGGAGTTTATCCTACTGGCACCACAGCACTTCCATGCTCCAATGTGGTAGCCGAGCCAGCTCATATAGACAATCAGCTTCCCATAGCTATTGCCCTTCCTTTAAAGCACTCAGTTCAAATCCAGTTACTAAAGGATATAGGACCGAATAGACCCGAGTGTACAATCTGGCTCAATGGAATTCCCATGACTGGCCTCCTTGATACTGGAGCGGATAGGACCTGCCTTAGCGGTCGCTCAGTACCCCTGCACTGGAAGCTCAAAGAAAGCCAAAGACCAGTGTGGGGAATAGGAGGGTGCCAAAATACCTTAGAGACAATGCACCCAGTAAAGTGGGAGGCAGAGGATCGCCAAGGGACCGTATGGCCGTTGGTGATTCCAGGACTTAGTTTTAACATCTGGGGCAGGGACATTATGAGCCGCCTCGGGATGAAGCTATCAAATTTTTAGTAAGGGCCATTGCTGTTGTACTAGAGTCCCCACCCTTGAATTGGAAGTCAGACACCCCGATTTGGGTGGAGCAATGGCCCCTGACTCCAGAAAAACTCCGGGCATTACAAATACTGGTTAAGGAGCAATCAGCACCCTGGAATGCTTCTGTGTTTGTTATAAAGAAAAAATCCGGGAAATTTAGGTTCCTTACAGATGTTAATCAAGCATTTGTAAGCACCTGGCAGCAGCTATACCAAAATAAACAGCCACTATGCATTCTTATCAATTTTACCTTAAAGGCAATCCTCGCTAAACAAAGAAGGGGAGATAGAGATCGCCTAATACAATCAGAGCCAAGATCAAGAGGCCTAATACAATCAGAGCTAAGATCAAGAGGCCTAATACAATCAGAGCTTGATACAGCTGTCTCAAGAAGCGCACATAATACTCCAGCTATGAGACATTTTAAGATACTAATATGGGGTCCAGGGTATGTTTGTGTCTCCACAGGAAAAGGGAATGCGTGGATTCCCATTAGAAGGATCCGTAAGTGGGAACCGAGGTCGGAGACGGCGGAGACGCAGGAGGCGGAGAGCCCAGAGACCCCGGAGAAGGATCATGCACCACCTGAGCCTGCTGCTGACAGCTTTAACCTTGCTGCCAGAGAGGAGGCAGCACTCATCACAACCGCAGACACTGCTGCTGACAGCTTCAATCTAGGCATCCTTTTTTCGCCAGCTGAATGAGGACTTTGATATCACAAACCCAGGACACTTGGGTGGGGAGGAGGTGACCAATTTTCCACCTGTATAGATCCATTTGCAAGATTAAGGGAGTGGTGATGTAAGGCGCCTACATCAGCTGCTCCTCTTAAAATATGCTTTGGGATTAGTTGATTGCACTTCCCCTGTTGTAACTCAGCCATTTAGTTTCATCTTTGTTTTACTTGATGCCTCCCTTTGTCAGTTGTGCTAGCTGCAGATTTCTGTGTGAATAAAGTCTTGTTGTAGGGTACTCATATGCTAAAGGCCTTCCTAATCCACTCAGCCTCCAGCCACTGTTTGCTCCAGAGCCAGGTGCGCTCCGCGCATAACAAAGAAGGGGAGATAGGTATGAGATAATGCCTCAGAATTGTTTTAATTTGCATTTTTTCCAGTCAATAGCTGTTTAGAACATCTTTTCACATGGCTATAGATAGCTTTTATTACTTCATCTAAAAATTTATTATTCATAGCTCTGGTCATTTGTCAATTGGGGAATGGCTTTTATTTTTTATAAATCTGACTTAGTTCTCTATATGTTTGAGAAATGAAGTAAGAGAAACTTACTTCAAAATTTTTTCACAGTTATGATTGCTAACTCTATTTCCCTTCATGCTATTTCCTCCCTGTTTATTCTATACTCCCTTTCCTTTTACCCTGTCCCTCCTCAAAAGTGTTTTGCTTCTGAATATCACCTCCCTCAGTCTGCTCTTACTTCTATCAGCAACCTTCCTTCTTTTGTTCTCTTATGCTTCTACTTTTGTATAGGGTAAGACAGATGTCTATCCCCAACTGAGTGTGTATGTTACTCCTTCATTGAGCCAATTCTGATGAGAGTAAGTTTAGAGCATCCCCTGCTACCTGCTACAGCTTCCCCTGCATAGAAAAAGCTTTTTCTAGCCTCTTTTATATGAGATAATTTGCCCCATTCTACCTCTCCCTTTCCCTATCTCCCCATGCATTCCTCGTTCTCACCTCTTAATTTTACTAGATATCCCTTCATATTCAATTCACCACCTTTGTCCTCTGTCTGTATATACTACTTTTAAATGTCCTAATAATGAGAAAGTTCTTATGAATTACAAGTATCAATTTTCCATGAAGGGATATAAACAGTTTAATGTTAGTAAGTCTTTATGATTTTTCTTTTCTGTTTACTTTTCTATGCTCCTCTTGAATCTTTTATTTGAAAGTCAATTTTGTATTCAACTCTAATTTTTTCATCAGGAATGTTTGAAAGTCTTCTATTTCATTGAATATTCATTTTTCCCCCTGAAGGACTGCACTCAGTTTTTCTGGATAGGTTATTCTTGGTTGTATTCCTAGCTTCTTTGCATTCTGGAAAATGATATTCTAAGGCCTCTGAATGTTTAATGTAGTAGCTGGTAAATCTTGTGTTATACAGACTGTGGCTCCACAATACTTGAATTTTTTTCTGACTGCTGACAATGTTTCCTCCAGGGAGGTCTGGAATTGGGCTATAATATTTCTGGGAGTTTTCATTTTGGCATCTCTTTTAGGAGGTGATTGGCGGATTCTTTCAATATCTGTTTTACCCTTTCATTCCTGAATGTCAGGTCAGTTTTCATTGATAATTTCTTGAAAGATGGTATCTTGGTACATTTTTTTTATCATGACTTTAAGGTAGTCTAATAATTTTAAAATTATCTCTCCTGATTAATGCCTCCCAACTTAATTATGATCAGGTTTGTTCATGTCTTCGTTTTCTGTTAAAATTCTTTTGTATTTATGTTTGTTTTTTTATAGATTTTTTCGTATGTCTTGATAAGTAAATGACAATATATGTGATTCATTTTATTACTGCAATTGTTTTTTATTTCTGGATTCTTGTTTATGGCATATAGAAATGCAAGTGATTTTCAAGTATATTTAGCCACTTTATTCAGGTTGTTTTTTATTTACATTATTATTATTATTATTATTTTTTGTAGACTGCACTCAAGTTTCTAGGTCACATTTTAATTTCTTCACTGCTAATTTCTTCTTAAATTTTTTTGTGTTTATTGTTACTATTGAGATTACTGAGATGTTTTAAACAGGAAAAAAATCTTTCCTGGATTTATTTTTCAGGTCAACTGTTTTTCCAATGAGATATTTCATATTGTGTTCTAGCTTTTATTTATTTTTTATTGTTTCTTGATGTCTCATAAAGTCATTAGCTTCCACTTGCTGAATTCTAATCTTTAAGGAACTATTTTCTTCAGTGAGCTTTTGTACCTCCTTTTCCACTTGATCAATTCTGGTTTTTAAGATATTCTTCTCCTTATTGAATTTTCATATGTCTTTTTACATTTGGCCCATTGTATTTTTAAGGTACTATTTTCGTTAGTACTTTTTGTGCTTCCTTTACAGAGCTTTTGAGATTTTTTCATGATTTTCTTGTATCATCCTCAATTATCTCCCCAATTTCTTTGCCTCTTTAACTTGATTTTTAAAATCCTTTTTGAGCTCTTCCATGGCCTGAGACCAATTCACATTTTTTTGAGGATTTGGAGTTTTGGCTTTGTCACTTCCTGAGTGTGTTTTGAACTTCCTTGTCACCATACCAACTTTCTATAATCAGAATATGTTTTATTTTTCTGTTTACTAATTTTTCCAGCTTGTTACTTGACTTTGAACTTTCTGCTGAAGTGGGGATCTGCTTTCAGGGGAGAGAGTGAACTGTCTAAAGTTTCAGCACTTTTGTGCAACTGCTCTTTTGGGGGATACTTCTAGACACCTGTAAGTTTTCAGTTCTTCCAAGTTGGTATGATCTATGTTTACTACTTTCCTAGCCTGTTCTCCAGTCTCTGAGTGATGACAAGCTCTCTTTTCTTCCCTGTAATTATTATGTGTGTCCCTGCTTCCCTAGAGTCACAAACTCCCATACACTCCTCCTTGCACTGGGACTTGCTACTCACAACTGCAACCCTAATCTCTTTATGGCCAAAGTAACAAGTGGTGCAATAGACCTTTCCGGCCAACCTTCTAAGTTGTCTTGGACTAGAAAACTGTTTTATCCATCCTTTCATGGGTTCTGATGCTCCAAAAGTTGTTTGCAGGCATCATTTAAAGTTTTTCCAAGGGGTTTTGGAGAGAGCTCAGATGTGTCCCTGCCTTTTCTCAACTTTAGCCCCTCTCCCCTGAAAAAGAAGGGATGCTTCAGGGAGGAAGGTAGGCAGGATTGGAGAAAGGTTGGAGAAAAAGATTCAGAGCAGAGGTTAGAGTTACCAAAGACATACTTTTCTTTTGGCCAAGTTTCCCATAAACCTAATAGATTCATTAGTGACTCCTGTCAAACATTTAAAGAACACTTTTTCCAATACCATATACCCAATAGGTAAAAATAGGTAAAGAAGTACTTTAACAATACAAATTCCTTTTACAATACAAATATGGTGCTGATACTTAGAGCAGGAAGAGGAAAAAGAGAGAAAGAAAACTACAGAAAACTACCAATGTCTGTAATGAATATTGGTGCAAAAATTTTAAATGAAATACCATAAAGGAGATTACAGGAATATATTACAAAGATCATACACTATGATCAGGTGGGATTTATACCAGGAATTCAGGAAAAGATCAGCATAACTGTCTACCTGCCAAAATAAACCCAGGAACTATATGAATACAATTACAAAAACTTTTCAGACAGAGTCAGATCTAAAGAATTGAAAAAAAATAAAAATTGCTCATTGGTTAAGCTGAGCCAATATAATAGAAATGACAATTCTGCCTCAGTTTATTTATTCAGTGCCATACCAACTAAACTACTAAAAGTTATTTCACGAAACAAGAAAAAAATAACATTTATTTGGAAGAACAAAAGGTCAAGAATATTAAGGGAATCAATAAAAAAAATTGTGAAGGAAGGTATCCTAGTCATATCAGATCTCAAATAGTATTACAAAGTAGTAGTTATCAAAATAATCTGGCACTGGCTAAGAAATAGAGTGGTGGATCAGTGGAATAGAGTAGATCAATAATAAATAGTAATAAATGACCATAGTAATCTAAAATTTGATAAAGCCAAAAATGCAAGCTTTTGTGACAAGTACTCACATTTGACAAAAAATTGCTTGGAAAACTAGGAAACTGTTTGGCAGAAACTAGGTATTGACCAACATCTCACACCATATAGCAAGATAAGGTCAAAATGGATAAATAGTTTCAACATAATGGGTGAAATCAAGCAAATTATATGAGCATGGAATAGTTTACCTGTCAGATTCATGGATAATGGAAGAATTTCTGACCAAACAAAAGACAGAGAGCATTACAAGATATAAAATAGATAACTTTGATTGCATTAAATTAAAAAAAAAAAGTTTTTGCCCAAACAAAACCAATACATTCAAGACTAGAAGGAAAGCAGAAAACAGGAAAAATTATAAGAAATTTCTCATATAAAATCTCATTTCTTAAACATATAGAGAACTGATTCAAATTTACAAGAATTCCAGTCATTCTGTAATCAATATATGGTCAAAGGATATTGTCCAGGGCTTTCTACACTAATTTAAATCTCCCAGGCTCCCTACACTAACTTTCCCTCCCTGGGCTTCGCTTGGAATCTTACCTCAAGATCTAAGTCTTTGTTGGTCCTCAGGCATCCCTGGCCCCTCCTGTGGGGGAGGGGTATAACTAGACAGAACACCCGAGTTGGCAGTAGTTCACTCTTTAATTGTTCATTCACTCCCCCTGGGATCCCCCCAATGTTCCAGTATATCTTTAGGCACCCGAGCTCCTCCCATGTTCCTCCCCGTAGGCGGAGCCTACCCTGTTACTGAGGTGTTCCCAGTACCTCGTAGCTTACTAGACCAGATAGCAAGCTAAGTAAGCAGGTTAACACCTCTAGGTGTCTCAACTTTCCATACAGGAGGCCACGGTCCAGAGCTGGGCCCTAACAGGATATGAAGAGGTAGTTTTCAGATAAAAAAGTCAAAGTTAGCTTTAGTCATATAAAAAAATGCTTTAAATTTTTATTTAAATCAATGCATTATTGATTAGAGGAATCCAAATCAAAAGAATTTTTGGGTTACCACTTCACACCTATCAGATTTTTTAATAAGACAAAAAAAGGAAAATCATAAATGCTGGAGAGAAATTGGAATGGTAATGCACTGTTGGTGGAGTCGTGATCTGATCCAACTATTCTGGAGTGTAATTTGTATCTATGTCCAAGGGTCTATTAAACTGTGCTTTCTTTTTAATCCATTAATACTATTATTAAGTCTGTCCCAGAAAAAATAAAAACAAACAGAAAAAGGAAAAGAACCTATATCTAGAAACATTCATAGTAGCTCTTTTTTTATAGAGGTGAAGAATTGGAAATTGAGAATATGCACATCAATTGGGAAATAGCTAACAAAATGTAATGGAATTGTATACAGAAAGATTGTGGCCATGTAGCCTGGGGTTATGGAAGGAGGGGATTAGGGAGAGTCTTGAGGAGGAGTCTAAGGAGGATCTTGATTGGACTGGGATGACTAGAGGTCAGAACTAAGAGAGTGAGATTTTGATAGCCTCCAGGGTGGGAAGCAGCCAGAGGCAATTGGGAGGCAACAGACAATGGAGGGCTAGGTTAGTTTAAGGGTAACAGATTCAGGCATAGATATTTTGATAGGATTAAAGGTGGGAAGTAGAAATGATGAGCAGGATGGTTTCAGAAAAACAACAACAACAACAACAGAAAAGACTAATATGAACTGATGGTGAGTGAAGTGAGCAGAACCAGGAGAACAGAATACACAGTAGAAATAATATTGTAAGATGATAAACTGTGAATGGCACTTATTTTCAGAAATAAAATGACAATTCCAAAGGACTTAAGATGAAAAATGCTATCAATCTCCAGAAAAAGAATTGATGGGAGTCTGAATGCAAATCAAAGCCCATGTATTATCCATATCAAATTGTTGCCTTCTCAATAAGGGGAGATGGAAAGGAGAAAATGAGAAAATTTGGAACTTAATATTTTTAAATGAATGTTAAAAGTTGTTTTTACATGTAATTGGAAAAATAAAATTTAAAAAAAAATCTGGAAAACATTGATTCTCTCTATGGGAAGCCTGGGCTGTCATTGTGAGACTGTAGTCAAGTTACTATTGAACTTCGGAAGGGCTTACTTAAATTGAAGCACAACTTAGGGGAAAAATAACCTCTAGAATATATGTCTTGCAAGTGAAATCTTATAATGTCAAGCATCATTATAGCATTAGAACTAAACATCTATAAGAGACCATAGAGTTCTTTGGGTCCAACCTTCTCATTTATAGCCAAGGAAGCTTATGCCCAATATGTTTATGTGACTTACCCAAGGTCATATAGGTTGCAGAACCAATCTTCCAATTGAAATACTTTGACTCAGTCTTTTTACTGTAAAACATTAGGATATTTTCACATTTTCTCTATTGGATGATTGCAGTCTTACAGTTACCTATAGTTCTTCAGGAGTTCAGGGTGCAAAAGTTCCCATGAGACTCTGGGGGATAGACTTCTCCCTTTCAGAACAACTGTGATTGTGAGCCTCTCAATGGACTCTACACTTGTGATTCCATTTCCATCCCTTCCTTTACCAATGAATTTGCCCCAAGTAAAATTCAGGTAGTTAGAGCTCTAGGTTTCTAAGTGTTGTAATGATGATCTTAGATTTTGAATGGAAGGGATCTGAGATGTGATTATCTCTAGTAAATAATCATCTTTACATAGTAAGTCTCTTTTCATTCATGGAATTGATTCTATTTTAGAATCTCAATATTGTCAGATCTTCAGAGAGATAATCTATCTCAAATGCCAACAAGACCATTGTGAAATGGGATGTATGCAAATAATCAGACTCTCAAGGACTTATTAAATTAGAAGAATGTACTTGTATAAAAAATGAGTAGGGAATTAATCAAAGTGTTGGCATCCTGCCAAATAAAACTGTGAATGATAGTCATCAGGATTTGTCCTCTCCATTATATATTGCTAGTAATTAATCCAACTTTGTTAAGCAAAAATAATTAGAGGAAGAGGAATGGGAAGTTCTGAAAATAGTGTTCTTATTGAGTTATCTATTCCAGGATTCACATTTCTCAGTCAAAATATTAGGGAGCAGTTAGACATTTCTAAACAGACAAATCTCAATTTTTCTCTGGAAGCTTTTTCTCTAGATGGATTAGAAAATTAAATTTGTATTTAACCCTGGCAGAGTGAGAAAGGACATGCCAGGTGATTGTTCCCTGGTATTATAATAATGCCTGTATGTTGTTTTCTGGTATCTAGTCATAATTTGGTGTCCACCTTTCACTCCATTCTCGCCTGTGGCTCCAAGACATTTAAAGTCTTTCACAACCTTGTTTCAACTTAACTTTCCAGGTTTGTAACACACCCAGTTTTCTCCAAAACTAATCTGAAGCACAATTTTCTATGTGAAGATTTTCCTAATTCCCCTCAGTTGCTGGTGTCCTATTCCCCTTATTTCCTTGGATTTATGTTATATATTGTGTAGGTCCATTGATAGATAGATAGATAGATAGATAGATAGATAGATAGATAGATAGATAGACAGATAGATAGATAGATGGATGGATGGATCGATAGATATAGATACATTTTGTCTCCTTCAGTGAAATGTAAAATCCTTAGTACAGGGACCATTCAATCTCACCAGCACCTACCATATTCCTGGCATAAAGTAAGTACTTAATAAGTACTCACTAATTGATTAATTGGTAGGATCATTTGCCAACCCAATGTGGTCCATGAATTCTTCATTTTTTTTTTAAGTAAGTACTGTATTGTAATTGATGTGAGACTTATAATCATTAAATTGTATCAGTGGACAGATGGTCAGAGAGTACCTAAGGTTTAACTCCTGGTGACCTATCCGTATCAACACACAGAAAGGTGGAATCAAAATCAATAGTGGTCAGTCTTATATTTTATAGTTGTTTATTGGATTTCTGCTTATAATCTCTCTCTCCTCCAATTTTAATAAAGGAAATTCTTTTTAGTGCTATGTATTTGACTTACTTCATACTAATCATGAGCAAGTCCTCTTCCCATCCTATCTAAGCATATAATAAAAACAGATTCATAGAATATTAGAGATTTTAAAGAGTACAGTAATATTCTAGTCTAGTCCCTTAGAGGCAGAAAATGAAGTTCATAGAGGTTATATTATCCATTCAAAAGCAAATAACTTGTTAATGGTATTCATTTATTCATCTATTTACTCATTCAAACCTTCATTGAATAAAATGTACGTTGTAAAACTCTACCAGGGAGAGATAGATGAAGACAGAGAGGAGTGGAGAGAAAGCTTGAATCGGAACCTAAGTCTCTTGTCTTCCCAGTGCAGGACTTTCTCTAGTGAATGAATGGATAATTAAATAACATTAGCATTCAAATTTATGCTCTCAATGAAGGGAGTACTCCTGAAATAAAATAACATATTGAACCATACCAGAAATGGAGTTAAACTTCTGCTTTTCAAGGCAAAAGTAATTCATTTCAGCATCGAAAATACTGTACACCTGTTGTGTGTTTATTCCCTTTCCTCAGGAAAGATTAGGAATGAAGCTATAAATTGTGACTAAGCAAGTTGCCCAAAGGATTGTAATGTTATGGTGCCATGGGTGTACAGATAGTAGTAGTCAGTGCCTGATTACCAAGAATTGCCCATTTTCCACTCCTACAACAACTTGCTCTCCTACTTCACAATTCCCTTTTTACCCATGTTTACTCATGCCTTCATTTCTGGGTTTTGGATCATCTTGTTCTGCATTCCTTTTATTGGTAGTAGGAGGATTTTTGTCAACATTATCATTGGCATCATGAATGAATAAAAATACAAGCTTTTCTTAAGCACTATGTTTTAGACACAATCCTGAATACTGGGGATGCAAATAGAAAAGTGAAATAGTACTTGTTCTCAAATAAGCACACTGATTGGGAGAGACAACATAAATAGCGTTTAATTGCAGGGCTATAGAAGATTTTGAACATCCTAAGGGTAAAGCTGTAGAGCAGATGGCAACATTATTGTTGGCCAACAAGTAGATGGCCAACTTTACCACCTAGGTTGGCATGTATTATGGCAGTATCTGGGGGACTAGAGAGTATAGTGTTAGGGCAGGTGGTAACACCTGGTGGTCTCTTACACAAAGGTGCCCCTGCTATGTTCAAGAGGTAGGAGTTGAGGAGTCATCCTGTTGGCATTTATAGAGTATAAATTCCTACCCTAATCCTATTCCCTTGTCCTGAGTTTCCTTAAGGAGTGGGAGAAGGAAGTGTACTGCCTAAGGGTGTATCTACGGAGGGAGTGCGGAAACACAAGGCTCAGCAATGATGAATTAGTTCTCTCCAACTAACACTTAATCAGCAAGAACAATTAAAATATATTAAAATTGGTTAAAAACAGTCTATATTCCTTCTCCCTTTCATGGCCAAACTCCTATGAAAAGCCCTGTCTGTATTTTCTCCCCTTACCCTCAATCCTCAACCCCTTACAATCTGACTTCTAACCTCCCCATTTAAATATTTTCCCTAATGTTGCAAATAAGTTCCTTATTGCTAACTATCATAGCCTTTTCTTTTAAATCCTCATAATTTCTGACCTTTCTGTTAACTTAGACACTGTTGACCAGCTCTGCTTCCTGGATACTCTCTCTACTTTTGGATTTCACTTCTGGATCTCCTACTCCTGACTAATGCCTACTTCTCATTCTCCTTAGCTAGAGTCATTATTTATGTCCTACCTCCAATTATAAGCCCTTCTCTCCTCTCTGTCACTGCCTCTTGATGATTTCATGGGTTCAACTATCTCCTAGCTCTTTAGACTAATTCCTTACAAGAAATATTCTTGCATCATCATCAACAACTAGGAAGACATCTTCTCTTAACCCCACCTCCTTCAAAATTTCTCATTTGGTTTGCTGTCATCATCCTTCCAATAATCCATGTTTTTCTCACTCCTGAACTTACCTATCCTCAGCTGCATATGGCATTTATTCTAATTACCCCTTCTCCCACTCTGCCCTCCCTTCTGTTATGCCCTGCCCCCTTATCACCTTCCCCTTTACTTTCTTGTAGGGCAAGATAGATTTATATACCCTATTGCCTCTATATCTTATTTCCTAGTTGCACATAAAAACATTTTTTAACATTTGTTTTAAAACTTTTAATTCCAAATTCTCTCCCTTCTTCCCTCCCTATCCAGTCTCATTGAGAAGATGAGCATTTCAACATAGGCTATACATGTGTATAGTTATACAGAACAGTTCTATAATAGTCATGTTGTGAAAGACTAACTATATTTCCCTCCATCCTATCCCACCCACTATTCTATTTTTCCCTTTGACCCCATCCCTTTTCAAAAGTGTTTACTTCTGACTAACCCCTTCCCCAATCTTCCCTCCCTTCTATCATTCTCCCTCTTTGTAATGGTAATTTAAATGGGAAGATCTTTCTCATTCATTAATAATCCCATGTGACCTTCCTGGGTTACATGGAAGTGTGAGTCACATGGAGCCTGTGGTGAGAGGAGTTTCCTGAATGGGTGGAACAGGAAAGGTGGAAACAGAACTGAGAGGAAATTGGTCAGAGGGCAGTCAGAAGTGATGGAGAGAAAGAAAGCAGGCTGGCTCCCTAGTGTGAGTGAGGGACCTTATTCGTTATTTGTTTAAGGGATCTGGTTTATGGGAAGCCTAATAGAAGGAAGGCTTGGAGATGGTATTACCCTCCGCATTTTTATTGTGTATGAATTTCTTTGTTATTATGATGGATTTGACTTTCCGGTGTTGAGATTTGGCTTTATGATGTCAGAATAAATGTTTTAGTTCAGTTTTCCATGTGAAGAATCTGTTGTATTTTCTGATTCTGAATTGCACCAGCATATTCATGGCCACCATAAGCTCTGTGAATATAGCATTTGTGCTACACCCTCTTAGACTCTTCCCCCTTACTTTCCTGTAGGTTAAGATAGTCAACTGAATACGCATGTTATTCCCTCCTTAAGCCAAATCTCATGAGAGTATCGTTCACTCATTCCCTCGCACCTCCCGTCTTCCCCTCCATTATGAAAACTTTTTCTTGCCTCTTTTATTGTGAGACAATTTACCCCATTTTATCTCTCCCTTTCTCCTTCTTCCAATATGTTCCTCTCTCACTCCTTAAATATATTTTTAGATATCCTTTCTTATTCAGCTCACCCAGTGCCCTCTATCCATCATCCACCATCTATCTATCTATCTATCTATCTATCTATCTATCTATCTATCTATCTATCTATCTATCTATCTGTCTGTCTGTCTGTCTGTCTGTCTGTCTGTCTGTCTGTCTGTCAGTCTGTCTGTCTGTCTGTGTCTGTCTGTCTGTCTGTCTGTGTCTGTCTGTCTGTCTTTCATCAAACTACCCTAATACTGAGAAAAGTCTCATAAGTTACACATATCATCTTTCCATGTAGAAATGTAAACAGTTCAACTTTAAGAATTCCCTTATGATTTCTCTTTCCTGTTTACATTTTCTTGCTTCTCTTGATTCTTGTGTTTGAAAGACAAATTTACTATTCAGTTCTGGTTCTTTCATCAAGAATGCTGGAAAGTCCTGTGTTTCATTGAATGTCCTTTAAAGTTTTTTGCACCTGAGGTATTATTCTCAGTTTTTCTTGTTAGGTGATTTTTGGTTTTAATCCTAGCTCCTCCAACCTCTGGAATATCATATACCAAGCCCCTCAATTCCCTAATATAGAAGCTACTAGATCTTGTGTTATCCTAATTGTATTTCCACAATACTCAAATTGTTTCTTTCTGACTGCTTGCAATATCTTCTCCTTAACCTAGGAACTCTGGAATTTGGCTACAATATTCCTAGGAGTTTTCCTTTTGAGATCTCTTTCTGGAGGTGATCAGTGGATTTCTTCCATTTCACAGTTTATTGAAAGATGATGTCCAGGCTCTTTTTTGATCATGGCTTTCAGATACTCCCATAATTTTTAAATTATCTCTCCTGGATCTATTTCCAGGTCAGTAGTTTTTCCAATGAGATATTTCATATTGTCTTCTATCTTTTCATTCTTTTGGTTCTATTTTAGAATTTCTTGATTTCTTGTAAAGTCATTAGCTTCCATTTGCTGCATTCTCATTTTTCAGGAATTATTTTCTTCAGTATGCTTTTAGAGATACTTTTCCATTTGTTCAATTCTGTTTTTTTTTTAAGGGATTCTTCTCCTCATTGACTTTTTGTACTACTTTTGCTATTTGAGTCAGTCTATTTTTTTTTAGGTTTTATTTCCTTCAGTATTTTCTTGGACCCTTTAGCAAATTTTTGACTCATTTTTTCATGTTTTCCTTGCATCACTCTCATTTGTCTTTGTAATTTTCCTCTATTTCTCTTACTTGATTTTCAACATCCTTTTTGAGCTGTTCCATGGCCTGAGATCAATTCACATTTTTCTTAGATGCTTTTGATGTAGGAGTTTTGGCTTTGGTTTCTTCTGGTTGTATGTTTTGATCTTCTTTGTCATCAAAACAAAATTCTGTACTCTGAGTTTGTTTACAATTGTTTGTTCTTCTTCCCAGCCAAATATTTGACTTTTGAACTCATTGTCAATTTAGGACTCTGCTTCCAATGGGGATAGGGGTGTGTTGGTAGGTGTGGGTGAGTATAGTGTTCTGGACTTCAAGGGTTTTGTATCAGCTTTTCGATTCCCCACCATCTGTGGGTCCAGAGCTACAGAAGCAGCTGCTTGCTTCTGCTGCTTTTACCACAGCCACCTTCCCCCTCATTGGGGCTGGACCCCAGCTGGACTGTGATCTGCTTTCACCCATGTCCCACAGAATTTTCCCATTGAATTTCTATGCTGTCTTTGGTATTTGTGGGTTGAGAAGTCTGGAAACTGCCACAGCTGCCAGTGATTCAGTGACCTGAAGCCTGCTCTGGCCCTGTTTGTGGTGGCCTGGCCTATGCTGGACTGCACTCCACTCCCAGTCCAATATAATATACCTTTCCTGTTGACCTTCCAGGTTGTCTTGGGTTGGAGATTTGTTTCATTCTGGCATTTTGTGGGTTCTGTGGCTCTAGAATTTGTTTAGAGTCATTTTTTACAGGTATTTGGAAGGGTTTATGGCTCAAGCAAGTCCCTGATTTTACTTTGCCAAATTGGCTCTGCCCCCAATATAATTATTCTTAAGCATAAATCCAGCTACAATGTCCCCTTGCTTAAAATTTTTTGAGGGCTTCTTCTTGCTTCTAGGATAATACAAGTTTCTTAATTTGTCTTAAAATCCCCCAAAATCTGACTCTAGTTTACCTTTCCAGGCTTTTATCATATTGTTCCTTTTCACATGTTCTAGGTTCTAATAAAGCTCACCTACTTGTCTTTCATTTACCCAGCTGGGGAGGGAGGAGGGGGGGAAGTGTAGACAGGAAGACCTGAATTCAAATCAGACTTATCTGTTAATCTGGAGTTTTCCTCCAGAAAAATATAAGTTCCTTAAAGAGATAACTTACATTTTGATTTTGGATTCCTTGCACCCTCCCATATTGCCTTGCTAAAACTGGTGCTAAAAAAGTGCTTGTTAGGTTGGAAGCTACCAGATGATCTGTCAAAATAAGCTCCTCATTATCTTTTACAAAATTGGCTTATGATCTGTTTCTCATCTGACATTACCACAACTAAAAATAATCATCTTGCTAGAATTCTACCTTCATAAAACATACAATATTTATGGGGCTTGTGGTGGGGTGTGCAAAATAAGTACAATAAGGAAAAAAACAACCATAACTATGGGACTGTGGTACACAGAGAGGTCATTTCCTACTTCAAGTTAATTTGCTGTCAAAGAAACTTCTGGTTTATATAAATTAGTGTTGTTATTTTGGGTAGACCTATAATAACAGCATAATTCAATTCAATTAAAACTAGTTATTTAAAAATCAATATTTGATCAAATAAATCTAGGTATCACAGAGCCCATGGGTTGGGGTAATGATTTTTTTCTAGTTTTTAAAATGGTAAAATGTGATGGCATATTTATTTATGGTATCTCATGTCATTAGAAGTGCTCCAATATACTTAAAATCATTTTCTGCAATTCTTAGAATTGTTACTCAGGAGACAAATTTCTCTACAGTCAATGACAAGACAAAACTTTATTTTTCTGGAAATGCCATGAAAAGGATGCAGGTCTTGAATTTTTTTTTTCCATTTTTTTCCACTCAAAGGAAAAGCAAGAACCAAAATATTCATTGCAAAAAGCAATAGTGAATCTAAACATAATGGCTTTACTGCTGTGAGGTACAACTATTGACTGCATTAAAGAGACATATAAGATAGTATATTGACAAGGAAGGATAATAAGTCATTCCTGAAGCCTAAGGAAGAGCTGGGTCTTTTAAAATCTCATTTTATTTGCATATTGATGTATTTAGGATTATTGGAACATAAAGCATGTCGAAACATGGTTCTCCATTAGCATAGTATAATGGAGTACTTTATTAGGAGCTGGTAAGATTTGTATTTGAATCTGTCTTCAGACAATTTCTAGATAAATAACTCTGGGCAAGCTATTTCACCTTTTTTTCTACCTCAGTTTCTATAGCTGTAAAATGAGAACAATGATATCAGCTACCTTTTAGGCTTCTTGTGATGATCAAATGAAATAATGTGTGTAAAGTATTTTGTAAACCTTGAATCATTCTTTAAATATGAATCATCATTATTAGAGAACCTAATGGTATAGAGGAAATGTTACTACCTATATAACCCTGTACCAATTACTTTAGGCCTTAGCTCTCCCAGGTGGTTTTTGAGATTTCTTCTAACTTTAGAATTCCATGAAGCTAATGGAAATGTAAATGTGAAGACATGTAAAATTTCTTGCTGATACCCTTATTATCCTTTAGGGATGTAAGATCATAAAATTTAGAACGAAAAGGGACTTTAAGGGACACCTACTAGTCTAGTTCCTTCATTTATAGGTATTGATGAATAATTAAACCAAAAAGTAAGCAAAAATGAATAAAGCAAACTGCATCAGTACCAAAAAAATGCCATCTCAATTACGTCCATGAGCCATTTTCCCAGTCAATTTATTTTAAATAATGAATTCTTTTTTCTTATACCTGGTGCCATAATGTTTCTCAGAAAAGAATAGTGAAAATTTTCAGTTGTCTTGCTTGAGGTCAGTCCTTCGCTGGGGGCCAGAGCCATCTCTTCAGGTAGCACATTGGGGTGACTCTCTGTAGCTGACGTCCTGCTTCCTGGCCTGCGTCCCACACGGCTCGGTGATGTGGTGAAGAAGAAAGACACTGGAGGTGGAAGAAGAAAGACCAACTCAGTTTATTGATCTGAAGGTCTGGGTATTTATAGACAGAAACTGCAAGCCTACTTGACATTCTGCTTGTCTCAGCCCTAGAGATTAAATCAGTAAGACTGATTTAATCAGACTGTGAGCCTAGTGGGCATCTATTTTACATATCCCTTGTTTTCTGTAATTCTCTTGTTTGTCTCAAGGAGACAGCAACTTGTGGGGGGCATGGAGAGCCATTCCCAATGATAATGAGCACAGTCTCAAAGAACAGTTTCCGGGAAGGTCTCTCCTGATCTTGTCAACTGCACTCCACCCTGGCCCTCAACAACTCTCCCCAGATCCCTAATAAGTGGAGAAGGAGGAGGAGAAGCCAGTTGGATGTGAGTGGCTAAAATCTACTTAGTGAATGTAATTAAAGCTAGTCATTTGCCTTTTTGAGACCTATTTTCCCTGAAATCTCTCTCCTGACTTTATTACCTCATTGTGCCCTGCATTCTGTCAAACTTCAGAGGTCATTTTAACATTTTAACAAGTGGTCATTTCATAGTGTTTTAATGTTTGCACGCAGTTCACATACATTATTGTGTCATGCTCACAACAATTCTGTGAGGTAGGTGTTATAATTATCCCCATTTTATATATATGAGAAAACTGAGGATAAGAGAAATTGTGATTTGCCTAGGGACATATAGCTACAAAATTGTGAAGCAGTAGGGAAAGCTTTAAGGAAAGAGAGTGTAGCATGGTGTGATCTGTCTTTATCTTATACTCTCTTGGGAGATTCCTGAGTTGAGAGGCGAACTTATTTCCTACATACCCTCCATCTTATATTTTCTCCTCTACACCCCTGGGCACCTAATATACATTAAGTGAATGCAGTAAACACTGTCATAATTCCTACGTTTGAGTAATTCTTTTACTGCCCTGGTTTTAATATGCTTTTCCCCCCAGAGATACATTTGAGACATTCTTGAATATCAGTGTGTACTTTTTGTTGATTTTCCCCTTCAAAAAAGACACCGTAAAATTTTTTTCTCTGCTTTGGATTTTTAAAGCTGATTTTCCACTCCCTTTAATTGACATCTGTTTTGTCATTTTTACAAGAATTAATGAATCATTAAGACCAATATAAATCTGTGGTATGTAAAATGGGAAGTTTTTATCTTTCTGTAATAAGTTCTGGATGTGTTGGCCATAAGCTGTTGCTCATCTTTTGTACTCAAAAAGTACCAATGACCTCACAATGTTGGAGTTAAAGTACAGTATGTTCAACTGTGGCTGATCAGTCCAATACAAATTCAAAAGGCTCTACCACCAGCTGGCCATAAATAATCCATTTGAATATGTGGGATGGAGATGTCTCTAGATTTACACATCAAATATTGACCATTTGGGCATAGAATGGAGAAATAGAGTCTTATCTGGGCTTGCTTAAGGGCAGCCACTGAATTAGATATGGTTAGCATGGAGGATGCCAAGTTTAAAAGAGAATAAGGCCTTTTAAGATGTTTCTAGAAGATAATATAAATGGCATTGGATTGGAGTATTATGTATAAATCATAAATGCATTGGAAAAATAAAGCTCTAGAAAAATAGTCATTATATTCTTTAGCATTTTCCCTTCATGTGCCATCCACTTCTCCCTGACACTGCAGAGAAAGAGTCATCCTTGTTTTCTGTGGTATTTCAGAATAAGACTTACCATTTCCTCACCTTTTCTCACCTGCATCCTTACCAGTGAATATTTCATAGGGCTAAATTGAGACCCAAATTGAAGGTCAGGCTACATAATCTCTAAGATCTTGGAAAACCTATTATTACAAGATTCTCCTGTGAATATTTTAATATTATTTCCATAGCCAATTAGGAAGCTACTAACTTAAACAATAATAATAATAAAAAATTTCTTGGCACCCTGACCATTGAAAGAACACACAAAAGAGAACTGAGTTAAAAATAATTTCTATGTGATTAGTTAAAATCAGCCTAGATCAATTGTGAATTTAAAAAAATCAGAAAAATATCTCAAAAGAAATTATTCTATTGAGACAGAAACTGTCAACCAGTGGTGTCACACTCAGATTGTAATGTATCCTCACTGGTTACATATTCATTCAGAAAACCACAAATTACCATTGTGTGTTTTGTACTGTATTTTTATTTATTTTGTCAAACATTTCCCAGTTACATTTTAATATGGTTCTGGTACACTTGGAAGGCCTGCAGCCCTGACTTTAATACCACTGGTCTAGATTATAGATTCATAGGATCAGGCTTGGAAGTAAACTCAGAGGAAATCTAATATATCCTTTTGGCATTGTCTTGAATACTAAAGATTCTTATGGACAGTATGCGTACGTATATGCAGAAGTTATTCCATACATGTATCATGTGATAGCTATGCACCTTTCTGAAGTTATCCTTTATATGATTCACTTCTCCTAAACATATTCTTTAGCCTCATTGTGACTCAAACCCTTTATCCCATAGCATTTTCGCAGGCCAACACATCTCTTCTGGCTAAAGGTCTCTTGTTTAATAATCTTTATACTATAACAAATCAGTTCAACTTCATACCATCTCCTGCTTTTGGATATCTTGTCCCCTTGTCCTGTTAATCAGGCCTAGGTAAGTCCTATCATGTGCCTCTTCTTCCCTTGCTCACTTAGGACTGAATGTTCATGGAAAGAATTACAAAAAAATAACATCGCATGATCTGCATGGTGGTGGAATAATTGTTTTCTGTAAATGTCTCCAATCTACAAATATAAGATAAACCTAAAGGATAAGAAGACAGAAACACTACATGAGGTAGCAACCACATGAAATCTCACAAAAGCCTCTCCCATACACATCCCTATTTCCAGTTCATGGAGAAGAAAGAATACCTCAAAGTCTATGCTTCATGGTTTGGGTGTGGGAGCAGCTGCCTTTTTCTCTCATTTCAGTGACTCAATCTGAACACAACCCTCCAACCCACAAGAAGTGAAGACACTGATATTTTTTTGTTTCCAAATGAAGGAAAAAACAAAATAACCCAAAGAAGGTCTAGAAAATATGAAGTTAAGAAGGAAATGCCTATGGGAAAAGAAATTTCTACATAAAAGAACTAAGTGGTCTTTAAGTTACTTTGAAACTCTAAAACAAGGATCTTGTGATTAATAAAATTACAAACAAAATTAATGATATGCTATTTTACTTTAAGTTTGCCAAGTAATTTACAAATATTACCTCTTAATTCTCACAATGGTTCTGATTGAAAGATGCTATTATTAGCTACATTTTACAAATGGGGGATCTGAAGGACAGAGAAATGAAATGACATATACCCATAGTCACATGACTGGTAAATGGCCAAGACTGAACTTTAACTCAGATTTTCTTGACTAGAATTTCAGTATTCTAGCCATTGAACTAACTAGCTATCAAAAATCTAAGGGAGAAACAAGAATATAAACTTAGATCACAAGCAGAAAAGTAACAGAATGAATTACAAAGACAGAAGTAAAAAATGATGAATATTCAGAGAGAAAAGGGCATGATGAGTATGAATTCTATTATAAAGGAAAAGGAACGAGAAATGCACAGCGCAAAAGAGAACCCAGTGGGCCTTGGAGAGATAATGAAACAATACAAAGTGAAATAAAAGTGTTCACAAGAAGAAACTAGGAATGAAATTAGATTAAAATACAACTCTCTACACAGAATTCAAGAAAACTAATAACAAGGCATCTCTTCACCCCCAAAATTTAGAATTTAATAAAAGTCTATTATTAAAAAAAGAAAAGAAATAATCCATATTCAGAGACTATTGTTTTAAAAAGAAAATAAATTTAAATCAAGGAAAAAAGAAAAAAACAGCGGGGCTCTATGAGGGGTAATAATAAAAAGGGTAAAAGATTTAGGGAACTTAAAAAATCCACAGAAGGTGAGGATGAAGATCTGAATTGTTATAGTGCATACTAAAGTACCAGCTATACTGTAAATGAATCAATATATTTTATGGGTGGATAGCACCACAAAAATTGAGTTAATAGAAAAAGTGAAAACAATTAATAGTGTTTTTCCAATTACATGAAAAGACAACTTTCAACATTAGTTTTTGAAAAGATTTTGACTTCCAAATTTCCTGGTTGCCCCTACTCAAGACAGTAAACAATCTGATGTAGATTATATATGTACAATAATGTAAAGCGTATTGCCATATTACATTGTGAAAGAAAAAACAGAACAAAAGAGAAAGAAAACATGAAAAAAAGTGAAAATAGCATGTTTCAATATGCATCCAGAGTCCATCAGTACTTTCTCTGAATGTGAATTACATTTTAGATCATGACTCTTTTGTAACTGACTTAGATGTTGTATTGCTGAGAAGAGTTAATTCAATTGTAATTGATCGTCAGAGTATTACTGTTACTGTATGCAATGTTCTCCTGGCTCTTCTCACTTCACTCAGCATAAGTTCATGTAAGCCTTTCCAGGTTTTTTTCTGAAATATGCCTGCTTATCATTTCTTAAAGCATAATAATATTCCATTATGTTCTCATACCACAACTTGTTCAGCCATTCCCCAATTGATGGACGTTCCTTCAATTTTCAATTCTTGGCTTCTACAAAAAGAGCTGCTATAAATATTTTTGGACATGTAGGTTCTTTCCCATTTTTTATTATCTCTTTGAGATACAGACCTAGTACTGGTACTGCTGGATCAAAAGGCATATATAGTTGAATTACTCTGTGAGCATAGTTCCAACTTGCTCTCCAGAATGGTTGGATCAGTTCACAACTACACCAACAATGCCTTAGGGTGCAAATTTTCTCACATATTCTCCAAAACTTATCATTTTCCTTTTCTGCCATATTAAACCAATAAGTGGTACCTCAGAGTGTTTCAATTTGCATTTCTCTAATCAATAGTGATTTACAATATTTTTATATGACTAAAGGTGGCATTGATTTTTTTATATCAAAACTGTTTATATCCTTTGACCATTTATCAATTGAGGAATGACTTGTACTCTTGTAAATTTGACACAATTCTCTATGTATTTGAGAAATGATTCTTATGTGTGTTCGTCCTTTATTGCTGAAGAAGACCATGCCATCAGAGAAATAATGACATGACTTGCACTTGACTTTGTTTTGAGTGAGGAAGGGCTGTTCAGGTCACCAACCTCACTTCTCCTCCAGAGCCATCTGAATCCAGTGACCAGATATTCATCAGGATGACTGCAGATGACCCAGGATGAGGTAATTGGGGTTAAGTGACTTGCCCAAGTTCACACAGCTAGTGAGTGTCAAGTGTCTGAGGTGAGATTTGAACTCAGATCCTCCTGACTTCTGTGCTGGTGCTCTGTTCATCAATAGAGCTGCCCCAATTTGAGAAATAAGGGCTTTATCAGAAACACTGACTGAAAAATTGTTTCTGAGCTTTCTACTTTCCTTCTAAACTCGGTTGCATTGGTTTTGCTTGTGCACAACCTTTCTTATTTGGTCATAAATTCTTCCCTTTTCCATAGATCTGACAGGTAAACTATTCCTCATTCACCATATGTGCTTATGGTATCTCCCCTCATATTTAAATCATGTACCCATTTTGATCTTATCTTGGGATACATATAGTGTGAAATGTTGGTCTATACCTTGATTCTACCATACTGCTTTTCAGTTTTCTCTCCACTTTGGTTGAATAGTGAATTCTTATCCTAGAAGCAAGAGTCATTGAGTTTATCCAATCAGCAGATTTCTATAGTCACATACTACCATGCTTTGAGTACCTTATCTATCTCATTGATCTCATCTCTCTATTTCTTAGTCAGTACCAAATAGCTTTGATGATTGCTACTTTATAACATATATATCTGGCACTGCTAAGTCACCCTCCTTTTCATTTTTCTTTAATTCTTTGGCTTTTTTCCTCAAGATGAATTTTGTCATTTTTTTCTAGCTCTATAAAATTTTTTATTAGTTTAATTGGTATGTCACTGAATAAATAAATTAATTTAAGTAGAATTATCATTTTTATTATATTAACTTGGCCTAGCCCTGGGCAATTGATATTTTTCCAGTTGCTTAGGTCTAACTTTATTTGTGTGAAAAGTGTTCTGTAATTGTGTTTATATAGTTCTTGGCTCTGTCATGGCACATAGACTCCCAAATATTTTATGTTGTCTACAATTATTTTAAGTGAAATTTCTCTTTTTACCTCTTGCTGCTGGATTTTGTTGGTAATATATAGAAATGCTTATGATTTATGTGGGTTTATTTTTGGCCAAGGTTGGGTAAGTAGACAGTTTTTAGGACATCTTTTCTAGCCCCCTTCCTCACACAAGGAGTTGAGCAGTGCAGTCCTTTAAAGGCTACTCAGACACACAGAGGGCTGCTGGATCCCACTATTGCTACCAGTGAGAAACAACCCTATGGCCTGGGCCACCTGTGTGCAGGGTTGTGACTAGAGCTCCCAGTGTATCCAAATCTGCTGCTTCATCACTAGCATATTGCCACAGGATGTTAAGGTATAATAGTAAAATGGAATGGGTGAGGACTTTTGATTCAAGCATAAATAAATTGGACCCAAGTGAGGAGAGTTGCACAAAGATTTTAGTCTCACTTTATCCTCCAGAGTTATCATACTTCAGTGGCAAGACAGAATCAAGATGACTGGTGCTAGCTCAGGATGCAGTGGATGACCTTGGAGTCTTCAGTGTCTAACCAAGCTCTAAGTACTCCACATCTCCTGCTTCAGTTGCCTTCATGGTTGTTGGACTAAATTGTTCTCATCCACCCATTCTACCAGATGAAGTCTTCACATGCTTGGGGTAGACACCCCCTAAATCACCAAAGAGTTTAAGACCTTGGTTACCCTCAAACTGGTTTGGCCCATCTGTCAAAATGATTTACCAGGGTGTGGCTGCTGCACATACTGCAACTTCTTGGAGCCACTGGTAAGAGTTGGGTGGAAGAGGCGAACACCAAAGGTGGAAAGCAGCCCTGTAAAGGGCTCATCAGCCATCACAAATTAGAGCTCTTCTCTGAGCATGGACAGTTTGTAGGTAAATTGGAGGGAAAGTTGAGCCAACTCACAGTTGGCCACAGTGGAGCAGAAAAGGAGTGGGCACCTTTCAGGGATTTGGTGTACAACATTGCATTTGCTTATCTGGGTCACAACACTTGCAAACACCAAGACTGGTTTGATGAAAATGATGTGGTAATTCCCCAGTATTTAGCAGCAGGATAGTTCATCCATCTCTAAGATGGTAGCATTTAATTTCACCAAGGTAAAATATAAACAAAGCTTAGAGGGATGCAGGATTCCTAACTCAGTAAGAAAGCAGATGAAATTCAGTTTTATGCTGACAGTAACAATCCAAAGTGCTTCTATGATTCCCTGAAATCTATTTATGGACCAAAAACCTATAGTGCATCACAACTACATAGTGCTTATGGAGCTACATTGATTGGTGATAAGGACATGATCTTAGAGAGAACGAATGAACAATTGCATAATGTTCTCAACAGACCATCATCAGTCAATGCTGTGAGACCATTGACCATTGACCTCAGGTTGAAGTCAATTCCTCCCTAGATGAACTTCCAACTGAAAAAGAGGTTTTGAGAGCCATTCGGCTCCTTTCATGTGGCAAGCACCTAGTACTAATTCTATTCCAGCTGAGATTTACAAGGTACAGGGACCATTGCTCATACAAAAGCTGACTTAAATTTTCCAGGTTACATGGCAAGAGGAGTTTATTCTCCAGGAGTTCAAGGTTGCCTCCATTGTACATCTCTCTAAAGGTAAAGAAAGTAGATTGTCTTGTGACAATCATGGGGTGGAGTGTGGTCTGTCTCTTAGTCATTGTTTGGAAGATTCTTGTTAAAGTCCTACTTAACAGGCTGATCCTTCACCTGGAAGATGGCCATCTACCTGACAGCCAGTGTGGTTTCAGAAAGGGCTTAGGAACAGTCAAGGTGGTATTAGTCAGGGCTTATAGGAAATTATGCCAAAATTTGGTTGCCCAGAGAACTTCATCAATATTGTATGTCAATTTCATTATGACATGTTTACCTGGGTTCTGGATAGTGGACAATGCTTTCATGCCTTCCCAGTCACCAGTGGAGTGAAACAGGGCTGTATGCTTGCTCCCATACTTTTTAGCATGATGTTTTCAGCGATATTGTGAAATACTTTTAATGAGAATGAACAAGGCATCAAGGTCAGCTTCTGTATTGATGGTAAATTCTTCACTTTGATAAGGCTACAAGCCAGGACCAAAGTGGAGGCAATATTGGTGCATGATTTTCTGTTTGCAGATGATTATGCACTCAATGCAGCCTCTGAAATTGAGATGCAGCAAAGTGTGGATCAATTCTTTTCTGCCTGTGCTAATTTTGGCCTAATAATTATCACCAAGAAAACACAGGTGCTCCATCAGCCACCACCACACCATCAATACATGGAACCATTAGTTATAACAAATGGAGAAGTTTTGAATGCTGTGGATAAATTCACTTACTTTGGTAGTGTACACATTGACAAGAAGGTTGAAGCACACATTGCCAGAGCTAGCTCAGTGTTTGGGTGGCTCTGAAGAGAAGTATGGGAGAGAAGAGGTACTGGACTGACTACCAAACTGAAGGTCTACAGAGCCTTTGTGCTGACCTCATTGATGTGTGCCTGGGAAACATGGCCATTATACCAACGCCTTGCCAGAAAATGGAATCACTTCCATTTGAACTGTCTTAGGAAGATTCTGAAGATCACCTGGCAGGATAAGGTACCAGGGACTGAGGTCCTTTCTTGAAATAAACTTCCAAGTACTCAAACTATGCCTCAGAAAGTGCAGTTCTGATGGGCTGGCCATGCTGTTTGAATGCAAAATGTACACTTGCCAAAAAGACTATTTTATGGAGAATTCACCTGGGGCAGGCAATCACATGGTGGTCAGAAGAAGCAATACAAAACACTCTCAAGGTCTCTCTCAAGAACTTTGGATTTGATTGTGCAACATGGGAGACACTGACACTGGACTGCTCAGCATGGCATCCCCACATCAGAAAAGGTGCTGTGCTCTATGAGCACAGCAGAACTGAGACAGCATAAAGTAAGTACGGGATATGCAGATTTGGAGTATCCACACCAGGTTTTCATGTGGACTATTTGTGCCCAATCTGTGGTAGAGCATTCTGAGCTCGTATTCATCTGATTAGCCACAGTTAGACATGTTGAACCTTTAGTTTATCATGATGATGTCATTTTGGTCCTCTTGGAGAACCATTTTGTATCCTCCAACTTTGCTGAAATTGTTAATTGTTCAAGTAGTATTTTACTGTTTTTCCAGGATTCTCTAAGTATACCACTGTATCATCTGCAAAAAGTGGAATTGTGTTTCCTCATTGAATATTTTAAATTCCTTCAATTTCTTTTTCTTCTGTTACTACTAAAGCTAATATTTTCTAGTCCATCACTGAGTAATTTTGGTGATAATGAACATCCTTGTATCACCCCTGATGCTATTGGGAAGATCTCTAGCTTATTCCCATTATGCATAATACTTGCTGATGATTTTAGATAGATACTACTTATTATTTTAAATAAAGCTCCATCTTTATGCTCTCTAGTGTTTTTAATAGGAATGGGTACTATATTTTTCAAAAGCTTTTTCTGCATCTTTTGAAACAATCATTTGATTTCTGTTGGTTTGTTATTAATATGGTCAATTATGCTGGTAGTTTTCCTACTACTGAATTAGCCCTGTATTGCTGATATAAATCCCACTTGACCATGTTGTATTTTTCTGGTGATACATTGTTGAAATCTTCTTCCTAATATTTTACATATTTTTTGCATCAAAATTCATTAGAGAAATGTGCCTATAATTTTCTTTATATTTTGGTTCTTTATGATTTAGTTCCCAACACTACATTTGCTTCACAAAATGAATTTGGAAGGACTCTTTCTTCACTAATTTTCCTAAATAGTTTATACAGTATTGGAATTAATTGTTCTTTAAATATATAGTAGAATTCACTTGTAAAAGAAGAGTGAAAATAAAAGACATAAAGATATATCACCGTTAATCAAGAGAAGGAAATATGGAGGCCAATGTAGATGGGAAGATACAGAGATTGGGGTTGAATACAAGATAGGAATTGTCCCAGAAGGTGACAAGAAATGTTGCCACTAAAGAATGTTCATCTATATATTGTATTCTGCTGACTAAGAGCTAAGCTTCGCAGATCCTAGAGTTAAAAATTGACTGAGGGTTATCAAAAGCACTTAAAACAGTACTATAGAAAATATTTTTTTTAAAAAAGGATAGAACAAATAAAGGAGTCTGCCACTCCAGAGTCTTCTCTATGGACTTTTAATTGTCATGCAAAGTGTCTTACTTAGGTTCTCAAAGCTCTCTCATGGTTGAAAATTATTTAACCCTGTCCCTCTCTTCCTGTCTTGGGCAGTCTAGCATGGTGCTCTGTGGTACCCTGGATTGCAATTCCCCGGCATTGATTTAAGACCCTAGTTTTTGCTACTTTGGTAATCTTCTGTATTTCAGGTTGACATATATCATCTATATCTTTATATCTGTGAGTATGTGTGTGGTATGGTATGATGTGTTGTGTGTGTGTGTGTGTGTGTGTGTGTGTGTGATAACAGACAGAAACCTTATAGTGAGTTCTGACTGGGAGATTTTATCACATTATGAAACAACTTTAATTCAAGAAAGCTTCCCTATTCTGCATTTCACCTCAGGACAGGTAACTCTTCAGTGGTAGCTTCCACCTAGTGGTAGGGAGGATGTCACATTTGGGAAACAATAATTTCACTAGGAGTGGTGAGTCACAGCATTTTACCCAACATTTCTTCAACCATAAATTAATATTTTTAAGACTGATTAGTAGGGAAAACATTATTAAAAGATAAGATACACAAATTAAATAAAGATGGGATGCAGAAAACTGGGAAAGAATTTTTACAACTAGCGTCTCTGATGAAGTCCTCATTTCTAAAATATATAGAGAACTGAGTCAAATTTGCAAGAACACAAGTTATTCACCAATTGATTAATGGTCAAAGGATATGAACAGGCAGTATTCAGAGGAAGAAATTAAAGCTATCAATAATCATGAGAAAATGCTCTAAATCATTATTGATTAGAGAGATGCAAATCAAAACAACTCTGAAGTACCACAAAACACCTATCAGATTGGCCAACATGACAGAATAGAAAAAATGATAAATGTTAGAGAAGATGTGGGAGAACTGGAACACTAATTCATTGTTGGTGGACCTGTGGGCTAATCCAGTCATTCTGGAGAGCAATTTGGAACTATGCCCAAAGGGCTATAAAAATGTACATACCCTTTGACGCAGTAATATTGCTTCTAATATTGGTTGTATCCCAAAGAGATCATAAATATGGGGAAAGGACCCACATGTACAAAAAATATTTATAGCATCACTTTTTGAGATGGCCAAGAACTGGAATTCCAGGGGATACTCATCAATTAGGGAATGGCTGAACAAGTTGTGGTATATGAATATAATGGAATACTGTTGTATCATAAGAAATGATGAGCAGGTAGACTTCCAGAACACCTGGAAAGATTTATGTGAACTGACGCTGAGTGAAGTGAGAAGAACCAGGAAAACAACATACATACACAGGAACAGCCACAGTGTGTAAGGACTGATTTTGATAGACTTAGCCTTTCTCAGCAATGCAAAGACCTAAAACATTTCCAAAGGACTCATCATACAAAATGTCATCCACATACACAAAAAGAACTATGGAGTTGGAATGCAGAATGAAGTAGACTGTTTTCTTTTTTTTTATGTTTTGTTGTGTTTTGTTTCCTTTTTTCTCATGGTTTCTCCCATTCATTATAATTCTTCTATGCAACATGACTGGTGTGTAAATATATTTAATAGGAATGTTTGTGTAGAGTTCATATAAAATTGCATGTGAACTTGGGGAAAGAGGGGGAGAAAATTAAAAACCTATGGAAGTGAATGTTGAAAACTGAAAATTAATAAATTAATAAATTTGGGGAAAAATAAAGTGCTCAAGTATAATAGCACGTACTAACTCTATTCTATAAATGAATAAATTATATCTCAGAGAGCTCAGGCATATGTCCAAGGTCACAGAGCTAATTACTGGAAGAACTTGAACTAGATTTAGTAGCTTAAGCTCTCATTTCCCCATGTACCTCTTTAACAATATTAGTTGCAGAGAATGTGCTGAGCTAAGTTAAGTACTGGGAGTTCTCTCATTAGGACGTATGCCCTATATCAATGAAATCACAGTGCTAGTCCTCTGAAAAAGATTATCTCAAACTAAATTTCATTATAAACTATGAGGAGAATGATAAGACTAAGGCACTGGAAAGAATTTTAAAGATCATGAAATCTATTAGTGGTATAAGTTCAGGAGATTATAGAGGTGAAGTTACTTGACTACAGTCAAGGAGCTCATTATTGACAGTGGTGTCTTGACTCCTCTAATCTGGTAAATGTTTTGCTGAGTTCAAAATTCAGGTAAAGGAAGATGATCTAATTTGTTCTAATCATCATATGGATTCATGTTACTGTTCCTGTGGCCTTGGTTGTTTCACTACTAAATGAGAATGACAGAATTTCATAGTTTCTTTTACAATGCCACCTTATTCCTTGTGTTTTGTTTGGGAAGGAGGGCAAGGAAACATGAATCTTATACATAAGGAAATAAGGCAAAACCCTGAAGGAGTATGGTAAATGAGGTTCCTCCTTACCTTTCTCCCCCAAAAAACCCCAAAAAACTGAACACTAACTTTGACAGAAAATAAAATACAGACATTTTAAATTGAAGAATACTTTTCAATGTGAAAACTTGTGTTGATGCTCATGCAGATAATCACTTTATTTGTAATTTTGACTACCTTTTGCATTCCCTAAATCTTGGACATGTTTAGCACTAGATGTACTAAAAGTTATTTTTCATGAAAATAAATGAAAAGAGCAAAATGGAGCCAGAAAAATAAAGAGATATTGGTGTATGGGAAAGACTCAAAGTTGTGGGTAAATCAAAGCATTTTTTGAATAATCACCCATTTTACTTGAAAATGCCTTTTACAGGAAGTAAGCTATCTTTTGTTGATATTATTAGTTTCATTGAGGTCTTTTGTTTTCTATTATTTTTGTTGAGTTATTTCCATCATAATTAACTCTTTGTGACCCCATTTGGAAGTTACTTGGCAAAGATACTGCTAGTGCTTTGTCATTTTCTTCTCCAGCTCATTTTACAGAGGAGGAAACTGAGACAAAGAGAAATTAAATTACTTTCTCAGGGTCACACAGCTAATAAGTGTCTGAGGTCAGATTTGAACTCACAAATTTTTTCTGACTTCAAGACTCATACTTTGTCTGCTCTGCTACCTAGCTGTGTCACACTTATCATCTAATACTGATCTCTTCATTGTAACAAAGCAAAGCAACAAATCAAAATTGATGAAGAAAATAAGTGTTTGACAGTGTAAAACACATTTAACAGGTCTGGTACTCTTTTCCAAGAGTGGAGGATGTTCACTTTGTCTTATCTTATCTAAGATGAAGATTCATTATTTCTTTTTTTATCTGATTTCAATGGCTTTTAATTTTGAGAAAGATGCACTTATATACATATGTATGTACATGTAGACAGAAGTAAATATTTATAGTAATTGTGTATATTTCTCTCCTTTTGCTTTCCTTTTCATCAGTTCATACAACTCTCAGGAAGCCCTCTTTAACTAACAATTGTGAATGAAAAGTAGGTATTTTTTTTAATTTGTAATTGCTGACATTTGTCTAATGATTTCAAGTCAACTTACTAAGGGTTTTAAGTAAATATATATAGTTTTGCATATGTTAAAATTTCAGTTTAATTTGACTGGTAAGAGATTACATTAATCTCTTCCAAATAAAATGAAGTTATGATTTACCAGAAGAATTTTTCATTAATATATTTTTTCACTCCTCAAAGTAGAATGACTTAAAAGCACCATATTAGTTAATCTGATGAGCTGATGACTTCATTATAAGTTAACAACAACAAATCTGTCTTTATGATGACATAATGAACACTTGTGGCTAGCAAAGCAGGCTTAAGGTATTATATTTTTTAAGTATGGGACAGCTACATGGTTCAGCAGATAGAGTCCTGGGCCTGAAGTCAGGGAGATATGGGCTCAAATCCAACCTCAGAGACTCAATAGCTATATGACCTTGGGCAAGTCACAGCCATTGAACAAGGAGATGATAAATTATGCCTGTTTCTTTGCCAAGAAGACCAAATGTACAATAAAGTGCATGGGATGATGAAGAGTTGGACATAACTGAAAACAATTCTTTAATACTTCAAACATGTATGATTTTCATTCATATCAGTAATAATTCTAGCAATGCCAATCATCATATCTTTTTGCCTTAGTAAATGATATTTGTGGGTTGCATTGAGTAAAGAATAGTAATCACCTATTGGTCAGTTTTCTTGTGATGAATTATATCAAAATTATCCAGGCTAGTCCTTCAAATACCAAGACATAAATTCTATCCTTTGTCCTGGATTCAAAGACTTCCTACTTTAGTAAGTCCTTACAGACTTCACTTCAGTTGATGTACTATTTGAGAACAACCTGTCACCTCTAAACAATGATGATATTATCAGAATAGGACATAATTTAGCAGCTGAATTAAATATTTGCACTTATTTTCAAGACAATTCACCTTTACTTAAAGTCTTCTAATTCTATGGATTTTAAGTGAATGAAGTTGTATTAAAAAAAGATATTTTCTAAGTCAGGTGTCTATGTCTGATTGATCTTTTCCCCACTTAATTCAAAGGAATAAAATTTTACTTTTATATTTCTTTAAGATACCAAGGCCTATTTAATCAATAAAGCATGAAATGATAGTTGAATGTGTTTTCATTATGATCTAAAAATAATAATTTGGCCAAATATTATGAAATGATGGTTAAATTTGTAAAAGTTCCTCATTGAATAGAGTGGAGGATAAGAAAAGCCTCTGCCATTATTTTGTGAAAGTGAGTCAACATATGGACATATGGACTTACTCTTTGGGACAAATTGCCATAATTTCATATTTATTTCCACAGATCAGTTGAATGCTATTCTGTGCTCTGGTAGCAAAACAAGTGTTTTCTTCTATATTCCCTACACATATAAATTTGTGAGAATGTTTTAAAGATACCTGGTTCCCAGGTGGCCAGTTAGAAGACTTTTGTTTGGGAATCTAAGAATTATGCAGTTAAGAGGCAATCAGATTTTCTTTCTATGGGAAATTCTTCTCAGGTGTGGATCCAATCATTTTGTAGTCTTTCAACCTTGTAATGAGACTGAATTTAAGCTTTCAATGTGGCTTGGCTGTTAAAATGCCCAAGTGAGATGTACTTATTAATTCTTTATAGGTCTAGCTATTCATTTATTATTGTAAGGATTTAGTCCTTTCCCCAACCCCAATTTAGAAAACAAAAAGTAGACTGCAAGATTTAGCCTTGAGAAAATTTTATGATTTTTCACAGGATTTCCATCTAGAGGCCAGCTTGTGTCTTTCAACTAAACTCATTTCCTTGAAATATATAAAGAATGCCTCAAGAAGATGAATTTAGAATAAACCTTCATTATATCTCAGCATTTGAGATAAAAGCCTGTCAGAATTAGGGACATGTCTGAATTATAGCACATTTTATTTCTGTCAATAATATACAAATAACTCAGAGTTTTAAAAACAAATGTTAAAAAAATTTTTTATATGAAACCAGGAAATATGATATACAGGCACTGGGATATAGAAATCTCTCCTTCCTTTCAAGAAAGGGATAAGAGGGGGGGGGAATAAAAAAGGGAAGGTAGAGTGGAGGAAGGGGAAATCATAATGCATGCCATCTCAGGGTGGTTGGGAGGGAAAAGATGGGAAGAAAATTTGGAACTCAAAATCTTGTGGAAATGAATGTTGAAAACTAAAAACAAATAAATAAATTTAAATCTTAAAAAATATTTACTTATAATCATCATTCTTTTGTGTTTTGGCAGTGGAGGATCAAGGCAGGGTGGTAGGTGGTGGCTTACAAATAAAATAGAATGCAGAAGTTCTGCTCAGTTCAACAATTCAACATCCAACAAACATTTATTAAGTGCATACTGTGCCCCAGACAGTGCTAAGTTCTGAAAAGAAAGCAAGGAATGTGAAATGTATAAATAGGGTGGGTGTATATACCAGGCAAGGAGTGGAACTTAACTTCTATTAAAAGTAGACCTCGAATCCTGAGTTCAAGGAACAGCCTGTGATCCATTTTGACTATAATGCAGAGTGCATCAAGGACAATGGTGTGAAATGAACAACTATAAGAGAAGGCATATAGTACTTTAAGGTTTGTGAAGATTTTGACTTCACAAAATCTCTGGGAGGCAGGTACTATTTTTATCCCATATCCAAAAGAAGCTGATACAGTCAGAGATTCTGCAGGGTTACACATCTGGTAAATATTTGAGACTGAATTTGAATATATAGTTTCCCGACTTAAGCCTGGCATTCTACCCACTGTTCCTCCTAACTGTACCTGGAAAGAAGAATTGGAATCAGATTATGAATGGCTTTAATTGTGAGGCTGAGGCATTTATATTTTATTTTAGAAGCAGTAGGTATCCCCTGTAAGTTATTGAGGGAGATGGTGATATGATCAAACCTACGTTTTAGGAAGATTGTTTTACAGCTTTGGTATAGAGGAGGATAGTGGAGAGATTACAAGAAGAGAGATGGAATAGAAGACTATTTCTATGGTCTAGGAAAAAAGTAGTGAGAGCCTCAGCTAGCATACTAGTTTTGTAAATGAAAAGGGGCAGCTATGAAATGTGTGATGGGGATAGGTAGGACAGGATTGATGATAGGTTGCCTCTTTCTTTTCCTTTTTAAAATTAATTTATTTACTTTGAGTTTTCAACAATCACTTCCACAAAATATCAAATTTTGAATTTTCTTCCCATCTCCCACCCTCCTACAACCCCAGGACAGCATGTATTCTCATTACCCTTTCTTCCAATCTGCCTTCCCTTCTATCAATCCTTGCCCTCTTCCTCTTCTATTTTCCTGTAGGGTAAGATAAATTTCTATACCCCCTTGTCTATATATCTTATTTCCTAGTTGCATGTAAAAACAATTTTTAACATTCATTTTTAAAGTTTTGAGTTCCACATTCTCTCCCTTCCCCCCTCCCCATCCACCCTCATAAAGAAGGCAAGCAATTCAATATAGGTTATAAATGTGCAGTCAAGCAAAACACTTCCATAACAGTCATGTTGTGAAAGACCATATTTCCCTCTATCCTGTTCTTCCCTCCATTTATTCTATTCTTTCCTTTGAACTGTCCCACTACCAAAGTGTTTGCTTTCCAATTACCCCTTCCCCCAATCTGCCATCCCTTCTATTATCTCACCTCTCTTATCCCCTTCCCCCTGCTTTTCTCTAGGGGAAGATAAACTTTCACACCCAATTGAATGTGTATATTATTCCCTCCTGAAGCCAGATCTGATCCTCCTCAATTGTGAAAGCTTTTTCTTGACTCTTTTATGTAAAATGATTTACTACATTCCACCTCTCTAAATCTCTTTCTCTTACTACATTCCTCTCAGTACTTACTTTTCTTTTTTGTGATATCATCCCATCATATTCAGCTCACCATGTTCTCTCTCCTTCTCTCTCTCTCTCTGTATATATGTGTGTGTATACATGCATACATTTACATACTTATACATATATACCTATACATATATCTGCATGTATGTGTATATACATGTATACACATACACATATGTTATATATATACATATTCCTTCCACCTATACCCACACATATATACACATATATACAAACATATACAATTTCCCACATGACCCTAGGGAAAGTAACAAAATTCATCTTTTCTTTCCCTTTAGTACAGACTACAATTCCTGCTTGCTTGTCCTATAGTGTCTGAGTTGTATGCTTCCCCCTTCCCCCTCTGCTTAAATCCATTCTTTGGGTTAGAACTTGAAGTTTAGTTAGCCATAATCAGACAATAGCCAGATGTCTTTCTTTTCTTCTTGGCCCTGTTAAAGGGGCCATACCTTGGCTACTTCTTAAACAGGCCTATTCAATGAATGGGCATTACCTCACCCTGAGTGAGTACCTGCAAAGATCTTGGCCTAAAGGGCCCAAGGTCTCCTAGTGCGTCCTGGGTCATCTCCAGTCATCCTGATGAATATCTGGTCACTGGATTCAGATGGCTCTGGAGAAGTGAGGCTGGTGATCTGCACAGCCCTCCCTCACTCAAAAAAAAGTCAAGTGAAAGTCATGTCATCATTTCTCTGATGGCATTGACTTCTTCAGTAATGAAGGATGAACAAAATCCTAATACTGAGAAAGGTCTCATGAGTTACAAATATCATCTTTCCATGTAGGAATGTAAACAGTTCAACTTTAGTAAGTCGCTTATGGTTTCTCTTTCCTGTTTCCCTATTCATGCTTTTGAATTCTTGTATTTGAAAGTCAAATTTTCTATTCAATTCTGGTCTTTTCAACAAGTATATTTGGAAGTCCTCTATTTCATTAAAGTTCCATTTTCTCCCCCTGAAGTATGATAATCAATTTTGCTGGGTAGGTCCCAGTAAGTCCTTGGTTTTAATGCTAGCTCCTTTGACCTCTGGAATATCATATTCCAAGCCTTTGAATTCCTTGGTAGAAGCTGCTAAATCTCATGTTATTCTGATTGTGTTTCTACAATACTTGAATTATTTCTTTCTGGCTCCTTGCAAAATTTTCTCCTTGTCTTCAGAATTCTGGAATTTGGCTACAATATTCTTAGGAGTTTTCCTTTTAAGATATCTTTCCAGAGGTGATCAATAGATTGTTTCCATTTCTATTTTACCCTCTGGTTCTAAGATATCAGGGCAGTTTTCCTTGATAATTTCTTGAAAGATGATATTCAGACTCATTTTTGGTCATGGCTTTCAGATAGTCCATTAATTTTTTAAATTAACTCTCCTGTATCTCTTTTCTCAGTCAGTGATTTTTCCAATGAGATACTTATTCTATTTGTTAATTCTTTTGTTTCTATTTATAATTTCATTAGCTTCCAATTTTTGAGGGAATTATTTTCTTCAGTGAGTTTTTGTGCCTCTTTTTCCATTTGGTCCATTCTTCTTTTAAAGTATTCTTCTCCTCATTGGCTTTTTGGATCTCTGCTGCCATTTGGATTAGTCTAATTTTAAAACTGTTATTTTCTTCAGCATGTTTTTAGTTTCCTTTTGCAAGCTGTTGACTTGTTTTTCATGATTTTCTTGCATCATTCTCATTTCTCACTCCAATTTTCCCTCTGTTTCTCTTATTTGATTTTCAAAATCCTTTTTGAGCTTTTCCATGACCTGAGACCAGTTCATGTTTTTCTTCGAGGTTTTGGATATAGGAACTTTGTTTTTAGGTTTTTTTTCTTCTTCTGATTGTATGTTTTGATCTTCCTCATCACCAATGATGTAATAAAAAATGTCTCTTCACCTAGAAAGTAATAATCTATAGTCTTTCTTTTTCTCCCTTTTGCTCATTTTCCTAGCCAGTTTCTTGAGTTTTGAACTCTTTGTTAAGTGGGCAGCTTCAGAACCAGCTGCAGCTTCAGCAATAGCTTCTGGTGCCCCGAGTCTAGGGTAGGTACTGGGGCTGGTCCACACTCCCCTCTCAGCCAGGAGAGAGACACTTTCCACTGACCTTTGAAACTGTCTTTGGTATTTGTGGGTTGAGAAGTATGGAAACCATAGCAGCCACCAGTGATTTAGTCCCTAAAGGCCTGCTCTAGCTCTGTCCATGCCAGCATTGCCTGTGTTGAACTGCATTCTACTCCCAGCTTGGTGTTATAGACCCTTCCTGTTGACCTTCCAGATTGTCTTGGGCTGCAAATTTGCTTCGGTATGCCATTTTGTGGCTTCTGCTGCTCTAGAATTTGTTTAGAGTCATTTTTTACAGGTATTTGGAAGGGTTTGCAGGGAGAGCTCTAGCAGGTCCTTGCCTCTATTATGTCATTTTGGCTCCACTCCCCTAAGTTGCCTCTTGAAAGGAACAAAAAGATCATAAATTTTGCTAAATTTAGTAAGCTGTGAAGTTTTGCTAAATTTGCTAAATTTATTAACTGAATTAGTGCTGCCCTTAGAAGTAGAGTCATTTGGGGAATGAGGAAGCTAATTAGTTCTTTGTGGATATGCTGAATTCAAGAAACTTGGGAAAACTTGCATAAACTGATATGAATGAATATAAGTAGAAATAGAAGAATTCATGGCATAATAACTACATTTTTTAAAGGAACAACTTTAAAAGACTTAAGAACTCCAGTGCAACAACCAAAGGTGCTTTCAGAGGGCTGATGAAGATAATATGGCATGGAAATGGATAATTCATAGTTGGCCATATAGGATAAGAATTTAGGAAACAGATGTGTGTGTGTGTGTGTGTGTGTGTGTGTGTGTGTGTGTGTGAAAGAGAGACAGAGAGACAGAGACAGAGACAGAGAAAGAGAAACAGAGTCAGAGACAGCCAAAAAATAAAAAAAGAAAGAGAAGATAAGAACACAGAAAATAAGAGAAGGAATAAAAGAGAAAACAATATAGGACCTTTGGAGACATCCACAATCAATAGATAGGAAATAGGGGTACAGGTATAGAGATTTAAAACACCAAATTAGGTACCAAAAGAATCACTAGTTTGCTAGAAATTCACACTATCTATTACTATCTTGGACAGCTAGGTGGCACAATGGAGAGAGTACTGGGCTTGGATTCAGGAAGACATCTTTATGAGTTCAAATTCAACCTCAGACACTTACTGTCTATGCAACACTGCCAATTCAATGAATCCTGCTTACCACAGTTCCTCATCTATAAAATGAGCTGGAGAAGGAAATGTCAAACCATTCCAGTATCTTTGCCAAGAAAACTCCAAAATGAGGTCACAAGGAGTTGGACAGGACTGAAACGACCCAACAACAACAAATGAATCTTTGCTTGCCAAAAAAGATAAATTGTTTTGAGGATCTTTCTGTAATGATTACTGTGCAGAAATAATTCCATATAAATTTACAGAGGTTTGCAAAGGTCACATAAGATAGAGGGATAAAATTTAGAAAAGCAGATATATATATATATACATGTATAGGGAAGTCAAATCTTTATCATTTTTGAGACCTGTTTCCCATTGCCATTTCATTAATATGATGAAGTCCAAAAGATTTTGGGGCATTGAATGAAGCCAAAATGCCTCAAACCCACACAATCTTTTGTTCTTTGTTGCAAAGCAGCCAGTATAGTTTGGAGGGAATGCAAACAAGAAAGTAGACTAGAATTTTGCAGAGATAGAGAGAGAGAGAGAGAGAGAGAGAGAGAGAGAGAGAGAGAGAGAGAGAGAGAGAGAGAGAGAGAGAGAGAGAGAGAGAGAGAGAGAGAGAGAGAGAGAGAGAGAGAGAGAGAGAGAGAGAGAGAGAGAGAGAGAGAGAGAGAGAGACTTTAATCTTAAAACTTTAAGGTCCCACTACAGATTTATAATCTCTAGTCTCAGTAGGGTCTTCACAGCAGCAAGGGATTTCTTTTTACTCCACTCAAAGGCTGTTCCAAAGTTTCCTTCTGATTTATCCCTTTTAAGTAGATAATTCCCAGATCTATGTATCCAAACTTAGTCTCTCATCAGGGCTCCAGTCTCACATTATGAACTTCCCTGTTGACACTTCAGACTCAATAGGTACAAAACTGGACTCATTATCTTTCACTCTAAGTGCACCAGTCTCTGTACTTCCTTATTTCTGTTGAGGGCATTATGGTCCTTTCAGTTATCAAGGTTCACAAACTCAGAGTTATTCTCTGGTCTTCACTTTCCTTCATCCTACCTATCTTATCAATTCCAACGTTTATTGATTCTACTATAGGTATACATTTCACATCTTTCTTCAGATACACAATCACCACCTTAGCTCAAGTCCTCATCCACTTACCCCTGAACCATTTTTCAAGAGCCTGCAAATCTGTCTCTTTGCTTCAAGACTCTCTTCTCTCCAAATCATTCTTCATACAATTGTCAAAATTATGTTCCTAAAGGATCATGTCACAACTCTGCTTAATAAATTCCAACATTTCTTTATTACTTTTAGAATCACATATAGTCACTTCTTGGTTCCAACCTAGCTTTCCAGTCCTATTACACATCATTCCCCTTTACATACCCTACAATCCACCCCTAGTGGTCATTTTGCTATTTCTCACACAAAACATTCCATCACTTGACTGTGCCTTTGCATAGGGTTATCACCATGCCAGGAATGCACTCCCTCTTCACCTCCAACTCTTAGAATACCCAAGCTTACTTTCTTTCCACACTTACCTCAAATGCTACCTCTTTTATAAGACCTTTGCTAATTTTGTAGTCATTAGTTCCTTCTTATCCCTAACCCCCCCCAAAAAAACCTTCCTTGTCATCATTTTGTATATATGTTTTCCAATGTTTATTTGTATACATGTTTTCTCTTCTAATATAATGTAACCTTTAGGACAAAGACTACTTTACGTTTCTCTTTACCTCTAGTATCTATCATACTGTCTTATAAATAACATTGTGAAATGGTTGTTAACTTATTAATCTATTGATAGGTCAGATAGAAAGTCATAACAGAGATGTTATCTTTCGAACCGGAAGAAATAAGTTAAATAAGTAGATTTAACTTTAACCTGGAGTCAAATCTACTTAGATATTGTTTCATAGCTCTTGATTGCATGATGGCTCACAGTCTCAAGTAAGACTAAAGAGCTATCAACCTGCCCTCAGAAAAGAAAGGCCTGTAAATTTCTATACCCAAACAAACAGGGGCTAAGAGGATCATTTGGTTTCTTGAAGAAATGGAATCCAGAGGCTGATTATAAAGTGAAATAAGCAACCAGGAGACTAATGGAGGTTCTGGATGCACATTAAGAAGAAATCAATAGCCTTGTAATATTATGGTTGTAAATTTCCCTGGCCACACATGTCCCTATGAGTGTGCCTTGGTAACATGAGTTCCTACCTTCTAATACATTTTCTCTAGCTGTGAGAGTTTCCTATTAGTATACCTTTCATGTGAGTACTCTGACCCCATGAGTTTCTGACCCATGTTCACTGGCCATAGACGTTGCTTACCTATATTCCCTGTGTAGCTACTAATCGTATTTATTTCTTTTATTTATCCCTCTTTCTCAGTGCATGATCCTTAAGCAGGTCTACTCCTTTCTTTGATGACAAGTACACTTATGGGGGAGGAAGTTGTACACAGGCCTAAAAAGGGGGTAATTTTCTAGGACTATTTTTATTACTAAGTTACTTCATGAAATATTTTTGCTTGGACCCAATTTTACTCTCCAAATGACTGATAAAAGTAAACAGATCTGAGAAGGAAGAAAACTTGTGAGCTATCATCTTGAACTAAAGTACCCACAGGGTACATCAAACTTGGGGTAAACTTTTAGGGGTGCCAATGTGCAAACTGGGATGCTCTTAATGCTACATATGTCTGACCCTGGTCAAGTCAAAATCTTAGTTTCCTTGAATCTTAGTTTCCTTGAATAGAAAATGGGAATAATAGTACCCATACCACCTATTTGATAGAATCCCAAGGATCAAAGGAAATATGTAGACATATCTTATAAATGGTAAAGCATCTAAAACGAAGTTATTAAAGTGAAGGCTACATTGAATGATATATAAAGCATTCTGTCTTTAAAATTCTACTATTCTATGATATAACAGTTCTAACAATACCAACTTCCATGACCTATAATAACATGTACCATTTTCTGGGAAACTATATGCTACCATAAAAATCATATGGACAGTCTATTAAAATGCTATAATATAGATCGTCTGAGGCAGGTCTCAAAGAATCTTCAGTGTATCGTGAAAGACTCTTTGATGTTTGGTCATGTGGGCCCCAACTCATCAATTCCTCTCATAGTATACTGTAGAGACTAGTCAGTGGCACTGAGGAAAGCAAAGGTAGCTTCCTGTTATTAAAAAAAAATTCAAAACACATTCATTCCAAACATAAAGTATTTTGGGGACTTCAGAAAACCTAACTCAAATCCCAGAATTAGTCTTTCCCTATCGGTTTTATTACTTATCAGATTCTAAACCATTAGCAACACCTGGTTCGTTTTCTCACTCTTTTATTGTGCCTTTGCTGTATTGTATTTTTCTGAGGCCTAAAGTAAATCCAGATAACTTTACCAGATATCTCATTTGTCTGATGATGGGCTTGTATGAAATACAAATGATTGGCATTTGGAAGAGTGGAAATTTCTATCTGGCTTTACATATTTAAGTTGTTTGAACAGCAATTAAAAAATTATAACACCCCCCCCCCCAATAATGTGTCTAATTAAAAATAGTTTACATTTTATAACATTTTAGGCTTATGAAATATTTTTTCTCACAATGGCTTTGTGATACACATAATCCTAATAAAACATAAGTAATTCTTTGAGGTAGGTGCTGTTGTTACACTCATTTTATAAATGAAAAGACTGAGGCCTTTATAGGGTTTGATCTGCCCATAGTAATAAAGTAATTGTTAAAGCCAGAATTCAAAAGCAGGTCTCCTGTGCCTAATCCCAGCTTTCTTTCCAGTACACCAGATGGGTTATCATATGAAGGCATTGCCTCTGATGTAGAAAGGGGGGGCAACTAGTTTTTCTTTCCTAGGAATTGATTTTTTCCATCTGCAATAACTGGGAGTGATTGTTCTACCCACATATGAAGAATGTGGCCTTTCTTATTTGATGAGGGGGAAAAAAAGGACCTTGAATGAAAGAGAAAAAAAAATCAGTTTTCTCTCTTAGGGCTTTATGGGGTAACCTCAGTCTAATTCTGATTTTAATCTTTTTTTAAGTCATGCAGTTCAAAATAAGATATTGGAATGTTCTCAAGACACCTTTCAAGTAGGAGTTAGAAAACATAGACAGTTAAAGCCGCTGGGCTGCCTAGACTCTTTTGAATACCTCCTGGTAGGTGATGTTCTCCATTCATTCCATTAAATTACCTGTGAAATGAAGATTTTACCAATGTTCATTTGAAGAACAAGTCCTAGAAAACATTCTGGCTTTATGGTTGCAGCCACCTGCAATTAATTAATATGTGCTAATCTGGGACTTAGTTCTTACTTAATGCAACTGCTGCACCCTATCTAATTCCCCAGATTCTTTTCACAAAAACTGAAGGAATTTTACATAGTATGAGCAATAGTGTAGAGAAAAGGAGCTCAGTGTTCTAAAAAATAGAGTAAGTTAATAAAGCATTTTTTAAAAAAGAAATATGCAAAGAAGTAGGAACTTATTTTTAGATTGCCAGAAAGCTGTTTTCTTGCACTAGGGGACCATTATACTGTCAATGATGAACAAGTGAAACTGATGTAATTTAGTTCTTATAAAAAGGTACAGAGGCACTTAGAATAAGAAACTTTTTTTTGAATAACAGCTTTTTTCTCAAGTATTAAGTGCATCCATTGTTCTATAAACTGAGAATCCAGATATGTATGGTAGACAATAACAGAGTTTTACCACATTTAATGGTATTTTATTTTTTCCTAATTACATGTAAAGATAGTTTTCAACATTCATTTTATAAGCTTTTGAGTTCCACATTTTCTCTTTCCCTTCCTTTCTCTCTCCTTTCCCCAAGATAGCAAACAATCTGATATAGATATACACATACAATCATGTTAAACATGCTTCCACATTGAGCATGTTGTGAAAGAAGAATTAAAATAAAAGAGGGAAAATATGAGCAAGAAAAATTAAAAAAGTGAAAACAGTATGATTCAATTTGCATTCAGACTCCATATTTATTTCTCTGAATGTGGATAGCATTTTCCATCATGAGTCATTTGGTATTGTCTTGTATCCTTGTGTTGCTGATAAGAGCTAAGTCTAACATAGCACAATGTTTCTGTTTCTGTGTACGTTTTCCTGGTTCTGCTCACTTCATTCAGCATCAGTTCATGTAAGTTTTTCCAGTTTTTTCTAAAATCTTCCTACTCAACATTTCTTACAGTACAATAATATTCCATTACATTCATTTATCACAACATGTTTAGTCATTCCCCAGTTGATGAGCATCCTCTCAATTTCCATTTCCTGGCCACCCCAAAAAGAATTTCCATAAATATTTTTGTATATGTGAATCCTTTTCCCTTTTTTATGATCTCTTTGGGATACAACCCTAGAAATGGCATTGCTATATGGGTATATAGCTCAAGGAGAATAGTTCTAAATTGCTCTCTAGAATGATTGGATCAGTTCACAATTCCTCCTATAATACATTACTGTCCCAATTTTCCCACATCTTCTCTTACATTTATCATTTCCCTGTTTTGTCATATTAGCCAATCTAATAGGTATGAGGTGGTAACTCAGAGTTGTTTTAATTTACATTTTTCTAATCAATCGTGATTTAGAGCATTTTTCCATATTGCTGTAGAGTTTTAATTTCTTCATCTGAAAAATGTCTGTTCATATCCTTTGACCATTTATCAATTGGGGAATGACTTGCATTCTTATAAATTAGACTCATTTCTCTAAATTATTTCCCAACTTTCTGATTTATTTCTCATCTTGGTTGCATTAGATTTGTTAGTGCAAAACCTTTTTAATTTAATGTCATAAAAATTATCCATTTTACATTTCATAGTGCTTTCTCTCTCTTATTTGGATATAAATTCTTCCCTTCTTCATAGATCTGACAGGTAATTTACTCCATGCTCTCTTAATTTGTTTTTGGTGTTGCCCCTTATGTCCAAATCATGTACCCATTTTGACCTTATCTTGGTATATGTTGTGAGATAGTGGTCTATTCCTAGTTTCTCCCATAATATTTACCAGTTTTTTCAGCAGTTTTTGTCAAATAGTAAGTTTTTATACCAGAAGCTGGAGTCATTGGTTTTATCACATAGTAGATTACAAAAGCCACTGACTACTGTGTCCTGCATACCCAGCCTATTCCACTGATCCAGCACTTTATTTCTTAACCAGTACCAGATAGTTTTGATGATCACTGCTTTAAAATACAGTTTGAGATCTGGTGTTGCTAGGCTTCCTTCCTTTATAAATATACTTTTTTCATTACTCTCCTTAATATTCTTGACTTTTTGTTCTTCCAGATCAATTTTATTATTTTTTCTGGCTCTATAAAATAATTTTTGCAAGTTTGATTGCTATGAAACTGTATATATAAATTAATTTAGATAGAATTGTCATTTTTATTCTATTGACTTGGCCTAGACTTCAGCAATTAATACTCTTCCACTCTTCAGGTCTGATTTTATTTGTGTGAAAAGTGTTTTGTAACTATATTAAAAAAAAAAAAAAAAAGGTCCTGGGTTTGTCTTGGCAGGTAGACTCCCAAATATCTTATATTGTTTATGGTTATATTAAATGGAATTTCTCTCTCTATCTCCATCTCCTGCTCCTGGGCTTTGTGGTTAATATACAGAAATGCTGATGAATTGTGTAGGTTTATTTTATATCCTTCTAAACAACTAAAGTTATTAGTTATTTGAAGTAATTTTTTAGCTGATATTTTAGGATTACTTTATACCATTATATCATGTGCAAAAAGTGATATTTTGTTTCCTTTTTGTTTATTTTAATTCCTTAAATTTCTTTTTCTTCTCTTATTGCTAAAGCTAGCATTTGTAATACAATACTGAAAAATAGTGGTGATAATGCACATTCTTGTTTCACCTCTAATTTTACTGGGAAAGTTTCTAGCTTGGGGATCCATTTTACATAATGCTTCCTGATGGTTTTAGATAGATACTACTTTAAAAAAGTCAATTTATTCCTCTGTTATCTAGTGTTTTTAATAGGAATGGGTGCTATATTTTGTCAAAAATTTTTCTGCATCTATTGGGATAAACATATGATTTCTGTTAGTTTTGTTATTGATATGGTCAATTGTCCTGATAGTTTTCATAATATTGAACCAGCCCTGCTATCCTGGCATAAATTCCACTTGGTCATATGGTATTATCCTTGAGATAATATCTTTACTGTAATCTCTTTGCTAATATTTTACTTAAAGTTTATCTCAGAGGGGCGGAGGCAAGATGGTGGAGTAGAAAGACACACATACTCAGGGTCTCCCCCCCACAGCCATAAAATACCCATAGAGAAGGACTCTCAACAAATTTTGGAGCAGCAGAATTGGAGAACAACAGAGTGGAGGAGATTTCCAGCCCAGGGTGACCTGAAATGCCCACAGGAAACGTCAGTTGCAAGGGACACAGAACAGAGTGTGGAGCCCAGCCCAGCCTTGGCTGCGCCTGGCAGTGTGAGGAGACTCTGGGAGGAAGACACCTCAGGGCAGAATCTCCAGTCGCAGCAGCAGGTCCTCAGATCCCTTAACCCACAGGTGCCAAAGGTCAGTGACGGGGTTTTCTCAGCTGGACAGGAAGGGAAAAGGGCCTTCCCATAGTTCCATGGCAGCAAATCTCAAGGCAGCCCCTACAGCAGCCTGAGACCATTTCTGGGTCGTAAAACCCCTGAGGGAGCTGGTCTTTGTCTTGCACTGAATGGTGGCCCTGCCCCCATAGCTTGACTGAATCTCACCCCCAATTGCTAGCTTGGTGGAACTGGAGGTCAGGTGCCTGTGGAGAGCAAACTCTGCTGAGATTCTGGGCACAAAAAAATCCTTCCCCGTGCCCAGACCAGTACATGCTTGATTGTGCCACCTTGGAGGAACTGATATCTTAGAGGTCCACAGAGTATACCCTACTCTTGACAAAGGACCCAAAAGTCAAGTAATTGGTTGGGAAAATGCCCAAAAAAAGGGAAAGAAAATAAGACCATAGAAGGTTACTTTCTTGGTGAACAGATATCTCCTCCCATCCTTTTGGATGAGGAAGAACAATGCCTAACATCAGGGAAAAAACACAAAAGTCAAGGCTTCTGTATCCCAAACATCCAAAATAAATATTCAATAGGCTTAGGTCATGGAAAAGCTAAAAAGGATTTTGAAAATCAGGTAAGAGAGGTGGAGGAAAAACTGGGAAAAGAAATGAGAAAGATGCAAGAAAATCATGAAAAGCGAGTTAACACCTTGCTAAAGGATACTCCAAAAAATGCTGAAGAAAATAACACCTTGAAAAATAGGCTAACTCAACTGGCAAAAGAGATTCAAAAAGCCAAGGAGGAGAAGAATGCTTTCAAAAGCAGAATTAGCCAAATGGAAAACGAGATTCAAAAGCTCACTGAAGAAAATAGTTCTTTCAAAATTAGAATGGAACAGATGGAGGCTAAGGACTTTATGAGAAACCAAGAAATCCCAAAACAAAACCAAAAGAATGAAAAAATGGATGATAATGTGAAATATCTCATTGGAAAAACAACTGACCTGGAAAATAGATCCAGGAGAGACAATTTAAAAATTATGGGACTACCTGAAAGCCATGATCAAAAAAAGAGCCTAGACAACATCTTTCATGAAATTATCAAGGAAAACTGCCCTGAGATTTTAGAACCAGAGGGCAAAATAAGTATTCAAGGAATCCACAGATCACCACCTGAAAGAGATCCAAAAAGAGAAACTCCTAGGAACATTGTGGCCAAATTCCAGAGTTCCCTGGTCAAGGAGAAAATATTTCAAGCAGCTAGAAAGAAACAATTCAAGTACTGTGGAAATACAATCAGGATAACATAAGATCTAGCAGCTTCTACATTAAGGGATCAAAGGGTGTGGAATATGATATTCCAGAAGTCAAAGGAACTAGGACTAAAACCAAGAATCACTTACCCAGAAAAACTGAGTATAATACTTCAGGGAAAAAAATGGTCTTTCAATGAAATGGAGGACTTTCAAGCATTCTTGATGAAAAGACCAGAGTTGAAAAGAAAATTTGGCCTTCAAACACAAGGATCAAGAGAAGCATGAAAGGGCAAACAGCAAAGAGAAATCATAAGGGACTTACTAAAGTTGAACAGTGTACATTCCTACATGGAAAGACAATATTTGTAACTCTTGAAACTTTTTTCAGTATCTGGGTAGTTGGTGGGATTACACACACACACACACACACACACACATACACACACAGACACAGGCACAGAGAGAGAGACAGAGAGCACAGGGTGAATTGAATAGGATGGGATCACATCTTTAAAAAATTAAATTAAGCTATGAGAGAGAAATATATTGGGAGGAGAAAGAGAGAAATGGAATGGGGCAGGTTATCTCTCATAAAAGAGGCAAATAAAAGACTTTTCAGTGGAGGGATAAAGAGAGGAGGTGAGAGAAAAAACATGAAGCTTACTCTCACCACATTCGACTAAAGGAAGGAATAAAATGTACACTCATTTTCGTATGAAATTGTGTCTTACAATACAGGAAAGTAGAGGAGAAGGGGATAAACAGGGTCGGGGGGGATGATGGAATGGAGGGCAGTGGGAGGAGGGAGCAATTTGAAGTCAAAACTCTTGGGGAGGGACAGCATCAAAAGAGAGAACAGAAGCAATGGGAGGCAGGATAGGATGGAGGGAATTATAGTTAGTCTTACACAACACGACTATTATGGAAGTCATTAGCAAAACTTCACAAATATGGCCTACATTGAATTGCCGGCCTTCCCAAAGGGAATGGGAGGGGAGGGAGGATGGGGAGAAGTTGGAACTCAAAGTTTTAGGAACAACTGTTGAGTACTGTTCTTGCAACTAGGAAATAGAAATACAGATAATGGGGTACAGAAAGTTATCTTGCCCTACAAGACAAAAGAGAAGATGGGGATAAGCGAAGGGAGGGATGTTAGAAGAGAGGGCAGATTGGTGATAGGGGCAATTAGAATGCTTGGCGTTTTGGGGTGTGGGGAGGAGAGAAATGAGGAGAAAATTTGGAACCCAAAATTTTGTGGAAATGAGTGTTGAAAAGTTAAATTAATTAATTAATTAATTAAAAAAAAGTTTATCTCAATATTCATTAGGGAAATTGGTCTATAATTTTCTTTCTCTGTTTTGATTCTTTTTTGATTTGGATATGAGTGCCACATCTGTAAAATAAAAGGAATTTAGTAAAAACTTTATCATTTTCCCAAAGAGGTCATATACAATATACAATATTATATTTAATTGTTTTTTAAACCTTTGGTAGAATTCACTTGTAAATCCAACTGGCCCTGGAATTTTTTCCTTAGGAATTTCATTGATGACTTGTTCAGTTTCTCTTTTCTAAAATGAGGTTAGTTAGGTGTTTTATTTTCTCTTCTATTAATCTGGGAAATTTATGTTTTTTGTTAATATTCATCCATTTCACATGGATTGTCAGAATTGCTGGCATACATTTGGACAAAATGGCTTCTAATTATTGCTTTAATTTCTCTTCATTTTTGGTAATGGTAATTTGTTTTTCTTTTTTCTTTCTTTAAAAATCAAATTAACCAAAAGTTTTTCCATTTTATGCTTTTTTTATAAAACTAGTTCCAATTTTTATTTATTAGTTCAATTGTTTTCTCACTTTAAATTTTTATCAGTCTCCTCATTGATTTTCCGAATTCCTAGTTTGGTTTTTAATTAAGGATTTTTAATTTATTTTTTTCTAGCTTTTTCAGTTGTATGCCCAATTCATCAATCACATCTTTCTTTATTTTATTCATGTGACCATTGAGAGATAAAACATTTCCTCTTAAGAACTGATTTCACTGCATCCCGCAAGTTTTGGTATGTTGTTTCATTATTTTCATTTTCTTTGTTGAAATTTTTGATTATTTCTATTGTTTAGCCCACTCATTCTTCACAATTAGTTTATTTTCTAAATAAGTTTTAATCTTTCTTTTCAGGGCCATTTATTACATGTAAATTTTATTGTATCCTGGTCTGAAAAGGATGCATTTAATAATTCTGCCTTTCTGTATTTGATTGTGAGGTTTTTGTGCTCTAGAACATTATCATTTTTTGTGTAGGTGCCATGTGCCACTGAGATAAAGGTACATTCCTTTCTATACCCATTTAATTTTTTCTCCAGAGGTTTATTGTATCTAGCCTTTCTGAAATTCTATTCACGTTCTTAACTTCTTATTTGTTTCATTGTGAGTTTTACGTATTTCAGAGAGGGCAGGGTTGAGGTCCCCCACTAGTACCGTTTTGCTGATTATTCCTTCCTGTCACTCACTTGACTTCTCCTCTAAGAATCTGGATGCTATACCACTTGGTGCATCTATACATATATATATGTATATATGTATATGTATGTGTGTATGTATGTATGTATGTATATATGTATGTATGTATGTATATATACACTTAGTAATCATATTACTTCATTGTCTATGGTACCTTTTAGCAAGATGTAGTTTCCTTCTTTATCACATTAAATTGTATCTCTTTTTGCTTTTGCTTTGCCTGAGATGAGGATGACTATCCCTGTTTGTTTTTAATTTCAGGTGAAGCATAATATTTTCTGCTCCATACTATTTCCCCCCTCCTTATACTTTTCTTTCTCCTGTCACCCTGTCTCACCACCAGTTCTAACCATAGCCTCCCTCAATCTACCCTGCCTTCCATCACTGTTTTTTTCTTTATCCTTTCCCTTCTTATTTCTCCCCTCTATTCTGCCCTCTTTTCTATCAGTGTCCCTCACTTTTCCTTCCTCCTTAACCTCCTACTTCCCTATAGGATAAGATAAATTTCATACCCAACTGAATGATTATGTTATCCACTCTTTGAGCTAAATCTGATTAGAATAAGGTTCAAACTATGATCTCCATCTCTTGTACTGAAAAACATCTTTTGCATCACTTCACGTGGTGTAATTTAACCTACTCTGCCTCCCCCTTTCCTGTTGTCCCAGTACAATCCTTTTTTATATCACATCGAAGTCAACATTTCTCGAAATCCTCTATTTATGAATAGTATTTCTAGCTGCCCTAATAGAGATACAGTTCTCAAGCATTATACATATCATCTCATGTAGAGATGTAAATAGTTTAACCTTATTGAATAACATTTTTTTCTTTACCATTTACCATAATTCTCTTGAGTCTTGTATTTGAAGATATAATTTTCTGTTCAGCTCTGATCTCATCAGGAAAGTTTGAAAATCCCATATTTCATTGAATGGCCATCTTTTTCCCTGAAAGATTATGCTCAGTTTTTTTGGGTAGTTGAGTTTCGGTTGTAATTCAAGTTCCTTTGTCTTCTGAAATATGTTCCAAGCCCTCTAGTCCTTTAATGTGGAAACTGCCAAGTCCTGTGTAATTCTAAATGTAATTCCCAGTTTTTTGGAATTGTTTCTTTCTGATTGCATGAAGCATTTTTTTCTTAATCTGATAATTCCAGAATTTGGCTACAAAATTCTTTGGAGTTTTCATTTTAGAATATGTTTCAGGAAGTGATAAGTGGATTCTTTCAATTTTTATTTTACCCTTTGGTTCTAGCATATCAAATTATCAAATTGATAATTTCTTGAAAGATGCTGTCTAGGCTCTTTTTTTATGACCAGGGTTTTCAGGTAGTTCTATAACTCCTAAATTATCTCTTCTGGATCTGTTTTCCAGGTCAGTTTTTTCCCCTAATGGGGTATTTTATATTTTCTTCTACTTTTTCATTTTTTGATTTTGTTTGACTGATTATTGATATCTTATAGAATTAATAACTTCCATTTGCTCAATTTTATCTTTTAAGGAATTATTTCTTCAGTTAGCTTTTGTAATTTCTCTTCCATTTGGCCAAGTCTACTTTTTAAGGAGTTATTCTCTTCAGTGCAATTTTTTTTTAATTTGACAAATTGTGTTTTCTAAGGAATTTTTTCTTGAACCAATTTTTGTCCTTCCTTTTCCAAGTTGTTTACTCTCTCTTGTTTACCTGAGCTTTCTTTTCCCAATTTTTCTTCTATCTCTCTTATTTTATTTTTGATTTTTTAAATCATTTTTGAGTTATTTCATAAAATGTTTCTGTGGCCTGAAATCCATTCATATTCCTCTCTGAGGCTCCACATGTAGGCATTTTGACATTATTATCTTCTTCTGATTTTTTGTTTTGATCATCCTGTTGCTATAGTAGCTTTCTATGTTCAGGTCTCTTTCCTGTTTTTTTTAACTCACTTTTAGCCTATTCTATGACTTTTAAAGTTGAGCTCTGCTCCTGGGAGATAGTGGATAATGTCTGTGATATAAACAGGAATGTCATTTACAATATCCTGGAGTAAAAGGACCTCACTTGATGCCCTTGAAGGACACATTTGGCCTTGGAAGTCACAGATTCCCCTGTCTTAGACAATAGTCATTTAACTTTTACTTAATAACCATTACTTTCTGCATTAGCCTTTAATCTACCCCAAATTTTAGAAAAAATATATCTTGGACAGAGATCTGTCTGTGTAATTTCCAATCATCTGTCCCAATTCTGTTCTCTGGAGTCAAGCAGAATAAAAATCCCTTCAATATCCTTGAGGAAAGTTATCAACATTCTGTCTCCACAATCCAAGTTTTCTCTTTCCTCTTTTTCTCTTTTCTAGGCTAACCATCTACAATCCTTCAACTCCATTGTACTGTCTTTACTCTCCTCACTATCCTTGTCACAATTCTCTTGATGAGCTCCATGTCATTGTGATAATTGGCTAGGGTGACTGTTTCCAGAGCTCTGTACCCACAGATGGATCAGGTCCCACAGAGGTCCCACTGATCTTCTATGCTGTCTTTGGTATTTGTGGATTGAGAAGTATGGAAGATGCCATAGCTGCCAGTGATTTAGTCCCCTGAGGCTTGCTCCAGCCCTGTCTGTGCTGGTGCAGCCCATGCCAGACTGCATTCTGCTTCCAGCCTGGTGCAATAGATGTTTCATGTCAACCTGCCAGGCTGCCTTGGGCTGGAGATTTGTTTAACTGCATCATTTTGTGGGTTCTTTTGCTCCAGAATTTGTTTAGAGTAATTTTTTACAGGTATTTTGGAGGAGTTTGGGAAAGAGCTCAAGAAAGTCCCTGTTTTTACTCCACCATTTTGACTCAGCCCAAAAATGAGTTTTGCAAGAAACTTTTCCTAGTTGAAAGCACTTTCTAAATCTGTATGTCCTCAAAAATATGGAGCATATTGTTGTACTAATGAGTTTACTTTCATTGGTGCACTAGAAGCCACAATTTATCTAACCCAATGTTCTGTATGTCAGCTAGCATATATTAAGCACATAATATTTGTCAAATATTTTTGTAAGCATTAGACCTAAAAAGAAAAGAAAAACAACAAAATCATGCTCCTCAAGAACTAATGGTCTAACAGGGGAGACTATATACAAAGTATTAAGATAGGGCATGGCATTAAGACTTGTCAGACCTCTATGATTAGTAGGCATGATGTATATAAAGATACAGTAGAGAAGACTGGGTAGGTGAAAGAATAGTTTCACTAAAACCTAAAGAAAAGTGTATCAAGGAGAAGAGGGTAATTAATAGTGTTAAAGGGTTCAAAGTGGTCAGGAAGGATAAAGATTGAGAAAAGGGCATTGGATTTGGCAATTAAAAGGCCATAGTAAATTTGGAGAGAGATCCATCAAATAAGGAGGGGTATGGAAGGTGGCAAAGGAGCATGGAGGGTTCCATGGTAGGGGTAAGATGACACTTGAAGACTTTTAGGTAACAGAAGAGGGTAACTGCAGCATAATAGAATGACTGCCCAGGAAGGTATGTTCAGGCAAAGCAACCCCTGTAGTTATCTGAAGAGGATACTTGGGAAAGACACAATAAAACAGGATTATACAAAAGTATCAGTAGAGTATTTTCCCCATGAACATGGGACACACTCTCCCACAAATACAAATACCATCATCAGTGTTAAAAGTGAACATGTATGGAAGAACACACTTGCAGAAAACATAGCAAACATATATGGTATGTGCTCATATATATGCTCTGGCTCCATGCTGCTGACAACACTACAGAATGTGATAGAACCAGGTTAAAATGTAATTTGGAAATATTTAATAAAATAAATAAAAATAGAGTAAAACAAATAGCATTACATTTCAAAACCTAGTCAACCTTATGTACTGATTAGTGACCCCTATTTCTATTTGAGTTTGATACTACTGCTCTTGGTAGCTTCATCAATTTCCATGGGTTTAAGTATCATCTCTGTGCAGATGAATCCCAGATTTACATATCCATCCCTAGTATCTTTCCTGAGCTCCTGATTCACATCTCCACCTATTATTCATTCCAAACTGGATACTCCATAGGCACATGTCCAAAATAGGACTAATTATACTTTTCATCCAAACTATTCCTCTTCTTATTTTCTCTCTGTCTGCCTAGAGCACTCTATCTTTCCAATCACCCAGGTTCACATTATTAGCATTATTTTTAACTGCTCACTCTCCTTTACCCCATGTATCCCATTAAATCATCTTTTTTTCTGATTCCACATCTTTCATCAGTTCCCTTCTCACTATTCACAAGGCCACCACTCTAGTTCAAGCACACATCACTGCATCCTGAACTACTAAAATAGTTTTTAAATTGGTTTACATCAAGTTGTATTCATACTGGCACTCTAAAATACCATCCATAGAGTTACCAGGGTGATTTTCCTAAAGCAAAGTTTGGACCATGTCATATCCACACTTAATAAACTCCAAGTACTTCTTATTGCTTAATATGATGCCTGACATATGGTAAGTGCATAATAATTTTTTGTTTACTTGTTGATTTTAGAATAAATAAAAAACCCTCATTTTATTTGACTTTGAAATGTCTTCACAGACTGGCTCCAATCTATCTTTCTTTCCTTATTATATATTATTTCTCTCTTTGCATTTTGCCACTTAGACAGATTGGCATTATTATTCATCCTGCATAAGTCTTCACCTCCTATCTACTTGCCTTTGAATAAGCTTTCTGGAATATACAGCTTTTTCATCGCTGTCCCTCAGAAGCTTTTACTCCCTTCAAAACTCAGTTTAGATGTCGTCTTCTAAGACATTTTAAATCTCGTTTCATTGGCTTGTGGCTTCCCTTCCATTCCTTAAGAGAAATCATTCTACTCTTTTTTTTGGTGTGTGTATGTCTGTCTGTATTGGCCTTTCATTTTCAAAGAAGACCATGACATGAGAGAAATGATGACATGACTTGTGCAAGGTCACCAGCTTCACTTCACCTCCTGGACCATCTAGATCCAATGACCAGATATTCATTAGGATGACTGGAGAAGGTCCAGGATGTACTAGGAGTCCTTGGCCTATTCAGGTACTCACTTAGAGTGAGGTAATGCCCATTCAGTGAATAGGCCTCTTTAAGAAGTAAACAAGGAATGGCCCCTTTAATGAGCAAAAGAAAAAAAAAATTGATTAAATCCAACTGGGAGAAGAAGAGTAACAGTTACTATTGATAATCACTCTGAAGCCAGGAGGGTCCCCAAAAGAGGCATTAAATAGAGTTTGAGTAGGGACCTATTGTTGTGGAATGTACAGGCTTCAAAGTGCACTGGGTTTAAGGTTTTGGCAAAAACAAGAAAGGAAGGAAGGAAGGAAGGAAGGAAGGAAGGAAGGAAGGAAGGAAGGAAGGAAGGAAGGAAGGAAGGAAGGAAGGAAGATCTGTCTGTGTTCATCCTTTGTTCTCAAAAAAGACTATGACAATAAGCTACATGGAAGGTACAAATCTGCATTTATAGAGGGACTTTTCTCACCTAGAAGCTCCCCATAACCAAGGGTCTCATATCTATTCTTATTTTTAGAAGGAATTGCTTGGCAATCTTGGAATTTAGAAAGATAATTATCCCCTTGGGCCCAGCCACACCACTACTAGATCTATTTCCCAGGATGATTAGAGGGGAAAGAAAAGAACTTACATATTCTAAAATATTTATGGCAGCTTTCTTTGTGGAAGCAAAGAATTGGAAATTGCCAAAATGCCAGTCAACTGGAGAATGGATGAAAAAGTTGGGATATATGATTGTGATGTGGTATACTGTGCTATAAGAAATTAGGAGCTCAATAATCTTAGAAAGTCATGGAGAGATTTGTACAAAATAATGACAGTGAAATGAGCAGAATCAATAAAACATTGCACACAGTAACAGCAATATTATTTTAAGAATGACTTTAAATGACTAAATCATTTTGATTATTATAAATACCCAAATTAACTATAAAGAACATAAGAAGGAAGACACTATCTGCATCCAGAGAAAAAACTGATGAACAGAAATATTTATAGATTGTTTTGACATATCTACTTATGTATGTATATGTACATAAATACTTATTTGTGTCAATGATAGCCATCTCTAAGGTGGGGGGAGGCAGCAAAAAAGTGAAAAAAGAAAGTTACATGATAACTTTATTATATATTTAAGACGAATAATAAGTTATATGTAATAGAGGTGCAGTTTCATGTACAACCATCTTTTTTTTTTTCTCTATTCTATTATGTTATGCAGATAGTTGTTTTATTTCTTAAGTTTGGATAATACAAATACTCTAAAAAGATAGGTTTCAAGACAACATATCCCACTTAGCTGGTTGACTTTGTTTTTCCAAATACGTAGTTTCTTGGATACTCCTTTTGGAGAGAAAAAGCTTGACAATGAGGAGAGACAGACTCTTCTCATGGGGGACAAAAAGCAGCACAATCTTTTTTCCCTAGTCCATAGACTGGATGTAAGAACAAACAAAAAGCAGGTTGAGGTTCTAGGTTTTAATCTTAAACATAAGTGGTTTAAGTCAAAATTACTTAAGGGAAATATAAAAAGTCAGAAACAGGCATTCCACAAACTGGGATCACTGGAGCTTACATCTTATGCTAGCAATTGATTCTAGGTCCTTAAGAGCATAGTAAAGCCATAGACCTATGAGATGAACAGGGCCCAATGCCAAAGAAGGACTACACAAACTGATCAAACATCAGTCACATGGCAGAGACTAAAGGATACATGAGACTAGATAGGAATAGACCTGTGGGAACATTATGATGACATCCCAGTAATCTTTCTGAGTTGATCTCCTTCACATGTGCATTCTAGCTGTCAGTTAAGTAAGCAGGTATCAAGTATTTATGAAGTACTTATTGTTATATACTACCCACTATGCTTGATTCTGGGGATATAAAAGGAAAAATGAAACAATCTCTATCAATTAAGAGCATAGTTCTATTACAGAAAATAAAATAAGAATATTGTCTATTTGCATAAATATTGTATAATGTGTGTATACAAACATAAAAGTAATATAAACCTACATTCTATATATATATTCCTTCCTTCATTCAACCAAAATGGTCTTTTTTATTATTAGTAAATGTTTTCAGTTTTCAACATTCACCTCCACAAAATTTTGAATTTCAAATTTTCTCCCCATCTTTCCCCTCCCCCTATCCCAGGACAGCATATATTATCATTACTCTTTCCTCCAATCTGCCCACCTGCCTATATCCTCTCCTCATTCCCTTCTTTTCTATTTTCCTGTAGGGCAAGGACCTAGAATCAATTGCTAGCATAAGATGTTATCTCCAGTGATCCCAGTTTGTAGAATGCCTGCTTCTGACTTTTTATATTTACCTTAAGTAAATTTACCCCATTGCCTATATATTTATTTCCCAGTTGCATGTGAAAACAATTTTTAATATTCATTTTTAAGTTTGAGCTCCACATTCTTTCCCTTCTCCCCTCCTGACCCACCCTCATTGAGAAAGCAAACAATTTGATATAGGATATACATGTGCAGTCATGCAAAACACTTCTATAACAGTCATGTTGTGAAAGACTAACTATATTTGCCTCTATTCTGTCCCACCCTCCTTTTATTCTATTCTCTCCTTTGACCTGTCCCTCTGGCAAAGTGTTCACTTCCTGATTACCCCTTTCCCCAGTCTGCCATCCCTTCTATTATCCTCCTTCTCTTTCCCCCTTCCCCCTGCTTTCCAGTAGAGTAAGATAAACTTCCATACCCAATTGAGTGTGTTTATTATTCCCTCTTGAAACTAAATCTGAAGGAAAAAAGGCTCACTTATTCTCTCTTACTTTCTCCCTCTTCCTCTCCATTGTAAACACTTTATCTTGTATCTTTTATATGAGATAATTCATAACATTCTACCTCTCTCTTTCTCCCAGTACATTCTTTTCAACACAAAACTTTATTTCTTAGATATCCCTTCATATTCAGCTTATCCTGTGCCTTCTCTCTTTCCACATATATGCACATACATATTACACCACACATATGTATGTGAGTGTATATATATATATATATATATATATATATATATATATATATATATATATATATATATATATATATATGTATATACATATGTGTACATAAATATGTATATTTTTTTCCCTTCAACTACCCTAATACTTAGAAAGGTCTCATGAGTTACAAATATCATCTTTCCATGTAGGAATGTAAACAGTTCATCTTTAAGAATTCCTTTAGGATTTCTCTTTCCTGTTTACCTTTTCATGCTTTTCTTGATATTTGAATTTGAAAATCAGATTTTCTATTCAGCTCCGGTCTTTTCAATAACAATTCTTGGAAATCCTCTATTTCATTGAAATTCCATTTCTTTCCCCTGAAGTATACTAGTCAGTTTTGCTGGGTAGGTGGTTCTTGGTTTGAATCTTAGCTCCTTTGAACTCTGGAATATCATATTCCAAGCCCTCCAATCCCTTAGTGTAGAAGCTACTAAATCTTGTGTCATCCTAATTATGTTTCCACAATACTTGTATCATTGCTTTCTAGTTGCTTATAATATTTTCTCCTTGGCCTGGAAACTCTGGAATTTGGCTACATTATAGCTGGAAGTTTTCCTTTTGGGGTTTCTTTCAGGAGGTGATTGGTGAATTCTTTCCATTTCTATTTTATTCTCTGGTTCTAGAATATCAGGGCAGTTTTCCTTGATAATTTCTTGGAAGATGATGTCTATGCTCTTTTTTTCATTGTGGCTTTCAGGTACACCAATAATTTTTGAATTATTTTTCCTAGATCTGTTTTCCAGGTCATTTGTTTTTCCAATGAGATACTTCACATTGTCTATTTTTTCATTCTTTTGGTTTTCTTTTATAATTTCTTGATTACTCATAAAGTCATTAGCTTCCGTTTGCTCCATTCTAATTTTGAAGGAATTATTTTCTTCACTGAGCTTTTGGACCTCTTTTCCCATTTGGCCAGTTCTACTTTTAAAGGTATTCTTTTCCTTGTTGGCTTTTTGGACCTCTTTTGTCATTTGGGTTAGTCTAATTTTAAAGGTGTTATTTTCTTTAACATTTCTTTAACAACTTCAGCAAGTTGTTGACTTGTTTTTCAAGATTTCCTTTCATTACTCTTATTTCTCAACCTAAGTGTTCCTCCACTTCCCTTACTTGATTTTCAAAATGCTTTTTGAGCTCTTCCATGGCCTGTGACCAATTCATAATTTTCTTGGAGGCTTTGGATGTGGGAACTTTGACTTTGTTGTCTTCTTCTGGTTACATGTTTTGATCTTCCTCGTCACCAATGCCATGAGAAAATATATTTTTGCCAAGAAATTAAGAATCTATAACCTGTTTTTCCCCTGTTTGTTCATCTTCCCAGTCAATTTCTTGACATTTGAGCTTTTTATTGAGTGGAGGGCTCCAGAAGCAGCCACAGTGACTGCTGCTACCCTGGGGCTGGGGCTCTGGATGGACCATGTTACCCTGTCAGCCTGGTGACAGGCCCATCTCACTAACCTGTGAAGCTGTCTTTGGTGTGTGTGGGTTGAGAATCTGGAAGTGATTCAGTCCCCTAATGACTGCTGCAGCGCTGTCTGTGCCAGTGTGACCCATGTGAAACTGCACTCTGCTTCCAGCCCAGTGTCATAGACCCTTCCTGTTGACCTTCCTGATTGTCTTGGGCTGGAAATTTGCTCCAGTCCTTCATTTTGTGGCTTCTATTGCTATAGAATTTGTTTAGACTCATTGTTAAATTTTTTGAGGGGTTTGGGGGGGAAAACTCAAGTAGGTCCCTGCTTTTACTCTGCCATCTTGGCTCCAACTCTCCCCCTCTTCAAGCCTATTTTTTTTACTTCTCTTTCCTGCCCATTAACAGTCATGTATCTATTAAATATGCAAGGGATCGATTAGCGACATGGGATTGCAGTCAGGCATCAAGTTTAAGGGGCAACTTTGAGTATCAAAAGGGAAATGAGTCCTTTATCACCAACTTTTGAGGGTCTAGGAGTCGGAGAGGCTTTTATCTTTTTCTCCCCATCATTTCTCTCCAAGTGGTAATCTGGACTTGCTCATTATGTTGTTGAAACTTCATCACAAAATTCACTTCAACCCTTGACTTCACACCTTGGACTGACCCTCACCCTCAATCCCAGTTCCAGTTATTTGATTTGATGGTCTTCCCAGAACCTCTAATTAAGGAGGGGTGCCCAGGTTAGTTATCACTTTCTTTCCCATGAAGTTGTAATCCAATAGCCTTCATGTTGTTTCCACTCTGGGTACTTTCCTCCCTTGCCTTTCCAGCATGCTTCTGCTGGTTTTCTTCCTCATTAAATGGAAGCTTCTTGAGGGAGCTTACATTTTAATAATTGACTTTCATCTTGCTTAGAACAGTGACTCACACATAGTATATGCTTAATAAATGCTTGGATTTTAACTCATTTTTAAAAGTTTGATTGATAAGTTGATTCCAATAAGCTTTACTTTTAGGGAACATTTTAATAAATCAGTCTGTCTGGATTTGAAACCCTCTCAATTTTTCCAGATTGGGATTTTTTTTTTATCTTCCATTAAAATAGATAGATGCAGAAAGAATAGAGGAACCAAAAACCCTAGACTGAGTTACTTTATGGTATAACTCTCCACCACAATTCTTTATTTGAAATTCTTTATTATTTATGTGGTTAGCAGCAAAACATTCTAGTCTTTGAGCAAATCCATTAACAAAGATCCAGAATATTGGAGATAAAGTGGATATGGATAAAGATATGTCAATTATACCTTATAGTTTTTCCAAGTATTGATTATTTCTTTATATTGGTAACATATCCTAATTCAAAGTCAGAGAACCTAGTCTTCATATCTCTGTAGCTTGGGATCAGAAATAATTTATTTTAAGGAAATATCATTCAAAAGCAAATACAAAAAATAATTCCCTGTAGTTTGGTGAAATAGAGTTTGACCTTTTGGGAAGTTTAAAAACATACTAAAAGCATGCATCCAAATCTGCAAGGAAAACATCTATATCAAGGACCAGTGACTTCTCTTGTTTCCCATAACCATCACAAAACTTCAGCCATATATTTGTACTAGTCATCACTGCAAAGAATTTAGAGCAGGCTCATCTAACTCACCATGATGAGAGAAGTATAAGTTCCTGAGGCTCTGAAGATTTTTTTTTTCTCAGTTGTTCACTAATTGTCTTCCTATATGCCATGTACTCCCTCATTTCCTATAAACATATTCACTGTCAATTATTTGCTTGATCAGCTGAGACCAGTCTTCACTTGTTCCTTTTACTCCCATCAGACTTTGTCACTGAGCTGCATGGCTAGTTGCTAATTTCTAGTATTTAAGTTCTAATGAGGATTTTTTGTTCACTTTCTTACCCAGATGCTCATGTTTTGCATAAGTCCTGTACTCCACCTATTTTTCTAAGCCTCAGATAGTGAATTGATAAGCTGTGATCTTAATTTATCTATTATCCTATAGTTTATGCTCTGGGGAAGCTATCCCACCTTAACTTTGCACTTGCAGGCTCATTCCCCAGATCATAAGTGCTATTTCTCCCCTTAGTGGTTGTAGTCAATCCTGGAAGGGCTGAAGTGGGGGTGAGGTGGTTATCATTTTAATACTATAACTCATGATACATAGTTATAGCTACTAGTGTGTTTCCCTCATTTGTTATAAGTTGATAACTATTAGGCAGACAGTAAACTTTTAAAAGTAGGCATTTAGTAAAGTGGTACAATAGAACAATTGGTACAAATCTGGGCATTCTATCCTACAAATGCATATGGAATACAGGCTGAAATAATGTTAAGCTTGTAGAACACATGTATCAATATGGTAACTAAGAGCTCCTGGAAATGCTATTGTTAGAAATCCTTTCTCCTCTTCAAGAGGTTCTCATAAACTTTACCCTTAGGCATGGTGTAGTTTTCTGCTTGGCTCCTTCATAAGGACCCCAATCCTTTAGATAGGATAGCTCCCACTACTCACTTACTAAACACTGGAATGTCTGACTTCTGAAATAGTTTGGTATTTCACACAATCCTATAGTACATATACAAGTCTCTTCAGTCAATCCCAACAAAAGTATACAGTATTAATCCATTTCATCCAATGGCTTTCATTGCTTCCAAATAGATGAAGAAAAAAAAATCACTTTACATAATACCCTTCAGTGATTGATTCAATATAATATAGATGCTGTCACCTGCTTAATATAGTTACTTTAAGTGGGGCGGGGTGACTAAGTGACTCAGTCAATGCCTTCCTCCCACCCTTCTACTCCAGTGAGAATCTAGGCCATGTGAAAAAGTGGTCAGCAACACCTTTCCCAGGAATGTGGTTCAGGTAGTATGTGAACATAATGAACTATAAGAAATAAGAAGTAAGTAAGTAGTAAGAAATGATGAATAGAAGCAACTCATAAAATCACAGACATCTTTGAACGAACAGGTGTGTAGACTAGGGTAAAATAAGGAGAACAAAAAGATATACAAAAAGCAAATGAAAGTATCACTAAAAAGTCATTGAACTTTTGAGTACTTGAAAAAAGTTTAATAGTTCTGGAAAACAGATAGCAAAGACATACTCTCTCTTCTTGGCAGAGAAGTTGAGGTACTCTTAGAGAATGACATAAATTGTCATGCATACATGTCATATGCAGACACTGTCAGATATTTTAGCTTAACATTTCTCTCTTATAAGGGCGAGTTTGATTTTGAAGTGAGGCTTAGGGGATTATGAGCTTTTCTAGAAATCATGGCAGTAAAGAAAGAAGAGACATCAAGAAAATGTATTTTTTAATAGTAGTCAAATAGCTAGAATTATTTCAGAACTTTTTCAATGGTTCCACAATTATATACTCAAGAAATTCTTTTTCATTTACTTATTCAATTCTTCCTCCAAGATACTCAAGAGACATAGATTAGACTTCCTGTTTTACAAGTGAAAGATTACCTGAGTAGAAAAGATACTTTTAGAGTCATAGAGCAAAAAAATTTCATTCAGAGTTACCTCTGACAGGAAAAGGAATTCAATACTTTAAAATTATTCAGTCACCCTTGTTTTCATTTCCAAAAGCAGTTAGCCTGGCATTTGCTAATGTTTGACCTTTCCTTTTTTTTAAAGAAAATCCAACATTCAGAAAGCTATTAGTTTTACATGGCTGCTGCCCTTCTGTAAGGGTGGTTGAAATTACATTTTCAGCAGTAGTAATGGCTTTGGGATTATTAATCTACAATCTTTCACCAGGCCGGTGTCACGGGATACCATGTTCTCTTCTCATTGGAGATGTTAAAGCAGGAGCCAAATATCCACTTTTGGATATTGTAGAAGTGTTTCAATTCAAGTATGTATTAAGCCCTTACTACTTACAAGGCATCACATAACATCAGTCAGTCAGTCAATGTTGTTTGTCCTTCATTTTTGAAAAGGACCAATGACACCATGGGTGATGTCTTTACTCATGTGGGAATTGGCTTTAAGTGAGACAGAGCTGCATAAAGTTGTCAGCCTCACTCTCTCTTCCAAAGTCATCAAAGTTCAGTGGTAAAACAAAAGTTGGGACAAGTGATGATGACCCATGATTCAGTGGATGACCTTGGTGTGTTCCACATCTCATCATTCTCTAAGCAACCCACAGTGCCTGCTTCACTCAGTTAGTCAATAAGTATTTGTCAAGTGTCTATTTTGTGCCAGACACTGTGCTAAATGGAGATGATAATTTTGTTTTAAAAAGCAAAAGACAGTCTCTGTTCTCAAGAAGTTCATATGCTAATGGGAGACACAACATGCAAACAGCTCCATACAAATTAAGTATATACAGGATAAATTGGAGATAATCAACACAGGGAGTCCACTAGCATTAAGTGTGGAGAGGTTTGAAAGGGCTTTGTGTAGAAGGTGGGATTTTAGCTAAGACAATGAAGGAAGTCAGGGAAGTCAGGAGGAAATGTGAAGAGAGAGAGCATGCCAAGCATGGGAGACATCCTGTGAAAATGCTGGCAATTTGGACTGTCTTATCTGAGGAACAGCAAAGAGGCCAATGTTGCTGGTTCAATGGATACATGATGGTGGTGATGGTTTTAGTATAAAGTATATAAAGACTGGAAAGGTACAAGAGGCAGGTCATAAAAGGCTTTGAGAGAATTTATGTAAGGCACTTACTATGGTGCCTGACATGTAACAAGCACTATATGAATCCTAGTAGACATTATCAATTCTTCTTCCTTCCCCTACCTCCTTCCAAACAGTGGAATTTGCAAAATACTTTACTCTTTAAGAAATATTTTACTTTCATTTTCTCATTTAATTCTCACACCAAGTCTAAGGATTCAGTAAAGTAAGGTATAGTGATTAAATGACACCTATATCCAGTACTAGATGTACTAGACATAGTACAAGACACAGCTAGTACTGACAAATATAACTTCTTTGGTTCTGATCCCAATTTCAGTGCTTTATGCACTTTATCCATTTTTTAAAAATTCAAGTGACCTCTATTTTCGCATAATATAGAGGATTTTAGACTAGATTCCCTCTCCCGTCACTTCTGGTTCTAAGGAGTTATGATTGTGTGGACATGTTTGTGAAGCACCTCAGTCAGGGGTTTTAGTCATTTCCAGCTGAGTCTTGACCTCAGCATTTTTCACTACCAGTCTGAGCTAAGTGTGCACTCATTGCTTTAAGAATCCACTTCTCCTTGGTTTTGTTTATTTATTTTGCAGTATCCCCTAGGACACTCATTCTTCATAGTGACAACTTTTAAGGAGTTTCTTACTCTGAAAGGCTTGCTGGAATTTCCAACTTGTCTTGATTATCTTAGACATATGTAGGTTAATCCTGAAAGCAAACAAAAGCACGCATTCAGCAAGGGGGCAGTACAAGCTGGATGAGAGAGAATTATTTTCCCTGATGCATTTACATACAACTTGAGTGAAGGTCCCAAAGGATGGCCAATCAGGAACATTATCTGAATAGCAAGGCCTCCCCTTTTATGCTACGTAAAGAGAGTTTTCCTCAGTTGACACAGTCTTTCACCAGCATAAGCAGCTGCCTTTTGAGTGATTGAAGTTTTTCTGATTACAGATGCTTTGCAAAACAGTGTGCTTTGAATCCTGCCATTTTACTATGAAGACCTATTCCCCTACTCATTCTTTTTAGGTCTCCTGAATATATACACAATTTATTAAATATGAGAATATTTTAATTTTAATAGATGATATTTTATGCTCCAAAGATACTAACATTCTGAAATTTATTAATGCTATTCTGCATGTGAATTATTGAAAAATAACTACACACATGTCACATTATTTATAAGTAATATAAAGCTGAAAAATTTATAGTTAAATAGATGGATAAGTTTTTTTTAAAAGAAATTCATTTTAAACACAAGAATTATGGGCTTGCATTTTAAAGAACTTATCTCCTGAGTAAATGTTGCATCAATTTAAAAACAATTTTAGAAGTTCATCCATTTCATATTATATATAAAGCCATGTAGCACAACTCTGAACTTTAGAATTTAATAAGGAGGGAACAGATGCTGCTTTCATTGCTTGAAGATTTAGATGTATGGAAATGACTTCATCCTGAGTTCTTCAAGAATAGATGTTTCATTCTTCACCCTGTGTCCTCAGTGCAGTGTAGCACAGTGCCTGAATCTGGTGCTTCATCAGTGTTTCTTGATTGATTAATTGATTGGTTGAAATGCAAAAGACTGGCTTTTTATCCCTGGCTAAAGCTATGTCTATTAGAAACTTCAACTTTTTATTATCACTTCTGAGATGAAATATCAGCACAAAGTCTTTCCAATAGTATATGAGCAACCAACAAAATAGTACTAGCTCACATTTTCTAATGCCTTAAGGTTTGTAAAACACTATAGAAGCATTATTTAACTTTGAACAAGCTGAACAGCCAGTATAACCACCTTCTTAGATTAACATGGTTACCAACTCCTCTGACAGCACAGAAAGCATGTATAAGACTATAATGAATAATGCATCTTAACTTTCCTTACCCTTGTCTCCTGGTAGAAATGTGCAATAAACAAAATGATATTGAACTAGGTACTAAGCCTTCCTTTCTTCACTATTTCCTACATGGCTGCTTTCCTAGATTTCATGGTCTCCACAAGTTCAGTTTTCCAAGATGAAATCAACTCTGAAACTGTCACCTCTTTAGTATCTCCCCGACACCCATTCCTACCCTCTGATTGAAGAGGGTGGAGGATGGACATCCAAGATCTTCTCTCTTTACTTCTACCATTTAAGAAGGGCTCTAAGAGAATTCACCTCATTTCCTACTTGACTGCTTTCCTAGATTTTGTGATTTCTAGAAATTCATCATTCCACTAGATAAATTTAGCTCTCAAACACTCACCTCCCCAGATCATTTACCTCCTTGGCTGCAGAAATTCATACCCCAATGCCTGTTATTGTCTTTCCCCCTTCACTTTTAGGCTTCTTTTTATGTGTGACTTTGCCCACTAGATTGTGAGCTTCTTGAGGGCAGGGATTGTCATGACTTTCATTGAATCCTCAGCACTGAGCATAACGTCCAGCCTATAGAGGGAACTTAAAAAGTGCCTATTGACTTTGGCTGATTCCTTGTCATTGCTACGTAGTTCTATTAGAGCCTTGCAGTTCTAGGTCAATTCTTTCTGCTCACATACCATTTAGTAAATGGAAGAGCCAAGCATTGTGCTCAGGAGATAAAGAGAAGAAAAGAAATAAATCCTTTTCTCAAGGACGTTAGGATAAACTTAAGATGATGTCATAAAAGGTTCCACTGTTCCAATTAAATCTATTTTTTTAAATAAGATCAACAGTGGACTTCTGTTGATTAAGTATTATTATGTAAGTACATTTCTCTCTGTCTATCCTCAATCTCAAAACTAGTAGACATATGGGAAATAAAGGAAAATAATGATGATGAAGTTCCCACACAATGAAGAAATATTACTACATAAAAGAAAGTTAGGATAACTTCATCATCAGATGGGTATATAATTTATAAATGCTACAACTAGAACTATATAGAAGAAACAATATCCACAAGAGCCCCAAGAGTGATTAAAAGTCGAATAAATATTGCTGTTGTTTGTCCTTCATTCTTGAAGAGGACCAATGACATTAGAAGGTTGAGTTCATGACTTGCAAGTGAACGAAGTTGAAAAACAAGATAAGGAATGATTATTAAAGTTCTTTCTGTGGAAAAAATGAAACAAGAATCTTTGATTAGGAAATTGAGAAATCTTAAGAATTCTGTGGATATCTTGGGGTGGGGAAAATAACTGAGAAGACAAAAATAAACAGTACAATGATAAAAAAAGAATTATTTGAGTAAAGTTAAAAGAAAGCAAGATTCAAAGGACATGCAAAATATACTATCAAAAAATATTTGACCTGGAAGACAAGACTTAACAAAACCATCTAGAAGATGGCTGGAGGCCATCTTGAAGACCAAATGCCAAGAGATTCTAATAATAATAGGTCATTCAACTTATTATTTATCACCATCAACAAGAGAAGAAAAGAAAAATTAGAATATGATAAATTGAAAAGCAAAAGAATATATTTTGCATATAAGAAAAATATTCTGCAAGTTTGAACATATCCATAAAGAGGAAAATAATGAGTAAAATTGATTCCTTTCAAACATAGCTTTTCAGAAAACCAAAGTTGGAAGGAATTTTTGAAATGGAAATGCAACTGGCAGAAGAAATGTAAGAAAAGTAAATAAATCTAGATGACTGAACTGGCTAAATGATGACTCAGTGCTTAGATACTAAAAGGAAAGGACAAGACTATTTTTCCTTAGGAATCTTACTGTGTTTAAGAGACAGTGAATAAACAAGGAGAGACAACCTCTGTGCTTTAATGTTTGAAAAGAAGAAAGGAAGGGTTAGATGGAAGAAAGATTTATTGTGACAGGATATAAGTGAAAGAAAAATAACTTTAGCAATCAAAATCATAAAAGTTAATGGAATTAACTCACCCATAAAAAAGAAAGCATGGCAAAAAAAAGGACTGAACAAAAAGAAAAGTATTATCTATATTCTCAAAATATATGAATGAATTATTTTTTTTGTTTTATTTGCAATTTAGGAAATAAAACAAGGACTTCCACAACATAATACAATAAAAATTTTACAAAGTGCTTTACATGTATTATCTCATTTATAAGGTATAGTTTTACTATAAATAATATTATTGTCCCCATTTTACAGATGAGGAAACTTAACCTGAGAGGTTCAGTGACATGCCCAGGATCTCACAGCTAGTAAGTATTTGAGGAAAGATTCACACTCATATTTTAAACTCCACATCCAGTGCTCCAAACACCATCACAAGCTATCTCTCTCTAGAGCACATAATGCAATAAAATATTGGCAAAAAAGGAAATATATGAAATATATGTGTATGTATATATGTGTATATACACATATATATGTTCACACATATATATGCACATTCATATACACATACATACACATATATACACACATGTACATGTATATTATGCAACAAATCTACATGGAAACAAAAGAATTTCATCTATTTACAAAATGAGAAGCTCAAAGGAAAAATAATTGAAATTTATTTTTTCTTTTTTTATAGAACTACAACATATAAACAAGACATAATTGAATTCATTTCAGATTTTTTGATTATTATACTTACTATACAACTTATTATGCATTTATTTTGCTAGACATCTAAGTCATACCCTGGATAGAGAACTGATATTATCATCAAGAAGACCTGGGTTCAAATTGTGCCTCAAATATCTGCTGGCTCTCTGACCCTGGATAAATTACGTAAATTTTTCTACCCTCAATTTGTTCAACCATAAAATGGGGATAATAATAAGACCTTCCTCACAGGGTTGCAAGTTTGCCTCCATTTTATTTACAATATAATGTCTTTCCTTTCTCCAATTATTCTGAGCACAAAATAAAACTGTTAATTCATCCTTGGAGGCCAGGAAACCACTTGCCAGATCGGTTGTCATTTACATTTTTAAAATGAACTAAATCAGATATATTTAATAAATAAAGATTTATTGTGTTATATTTTGGACTTAACCTGTCAATTCTCTTGATTACTGATTTGCTGCTTATATTCAAAAATTTGAGACAGTTTTGCTATTTCCTGCAACGTATTACTCAAAACCACTAGAGAGCCAACAAAACTTTAACCAAGCAATAATTTTGTCTAAGGTAACAGAATGTAGCATAAATCTACAAAAATAAAGTCATTTTGTATTATTAATTAAACCCAGGAGCAAGAAATAAAAGGAGAAATTCCATTTATAACAAGAAACAACAACAATTTAATATGCAACAGTGTATTAAATGACTGACAAAAGCCCAACAAGACACATAGTGTTCACACTTGAAATAGAATTATAAAACACCTTTTTTCTAGATGTACAATTCAACCTAAATAATTGAATACATATGCTTGGACCAAGTCAATGGAATAAACATGAAGATACTATTCAAGTACTACATAGAGTTACCTATAACAATTAAAACATATTCCTTATCAAGTTAGATAAATAAAAAAATTCACATAGAGGAATAAAAGGGCAAAAAAGTCAAAGATTATGATAACGAAAAATAGAAAAGGACTTTGGTACTAACAAATTTGAAATGATACTACAGAGCAGTACTTATCAGAAGATTCTTATTTTTTTTTGAAAGAAAAGAATGGAAATTGGACAAATAGACCATATAAGGAATATCTAGAAGCAAATGTTCATTATAGGAAGGGCAGAGTCAAGGTGGAAGAATAGGGGCATGGACTTACTAGAGCTCTGCCCCCAAACCCCTCATATTACCACAAAATTACCCAAAAATATTCTAGAGGAACAGAAGCCACAAAATGATAGACAAGCAAATTTCCAGCCCAAGACAATCTGGAAGATTAACAGGAAGAGTCTATCACATCACACTGGGAACAGAACGCAGATTAGCATGGATTATACCAGGATGGATGGAGTTGGGGCAGGCCTTAGGGGACTGAATTGGTTTCCAGGCTTCTTAATCCAGAAATGCCAAATACAGCTTTGAAGGTAGGTGGGAAGGATCTTTCACTTCACTGAGAGAGAAGCATGGTCCAGCTCTAGCACTACCCATAGTCCCTACCAAAGCCCTGGCCACAGCCCCAGGGTAGTGGCAGCCACTGATGAAGCTGAGGCTGCTTCTGGAGTTCTCTATTTAATAAACAACTCAAAAATCAAGTACCTGGCTGGGGAAAATAAGCAAAAGGAGGAAAAAGAAACAGACCATAGACTTGGTGAAAAGGTATTTTTCTTATATCATTGGTGATGAGGAAGATCAAAACATCCAACCAGAAGAAGACCAAACAGCCAAAGTTCCTGTATCCAAAGCCTCCAAGAAAAATAAAAATTGGTCTCAGGTCATGGAAAAGCTCAAAAATTATTCTGAAAATCAAGCAAGAGAAGTAGAGGAAAAACTGGAAAGAGAAATGAGAGTGATACAAGAAAATCATGAAAAATGAGTCAACAGCTTGCTAAAGGAAACCCCCCCAAAAATCCTGAAGAAAATAACACCTTTAAAATTAGACTAATCCAAATGACAAAAGAGGTCCAAAAATAAAATGAGGAGAAGAATACCTTAAAAATCAGTGGGCCAAATGAAAAAAGAGGTCCAAAAACTCACGAAATATTGGTGTTTGGTAAATCCAATAATTTAAAAAAAAAATCTACTGGGGAAGAGACTATTCATTAAGATATGGAAAAATTGTTTGCCATTCTTCCTTCCCCAAGTAAAAGACTAGTATCAGCATCTTATATTATATACAATAAATTCTAGTCCTAATATATGATGTCTATTCAATACTGGAATGAAATTAGGTATTAGGAGACTATCAAAATCAATATTTTATCCATACATGTGATAAATAAAAATCCAGTATTGACTTAGATGAATTTGGATTTCCTCTGCTAGCTGTCATAATGTCAATGCTCAATAAGAAAGGTATATATGACTCACAAGGTAGTGAGAATTGCATTAAGTCTAATGAGGTGGACTCAGAAATTCACCTAATTTCTCTGACCCTATCAAACCCCAAAGATATTTTCTTTTACCTTTAAAAAAACATACAATGTCATCTAAAACAAATGTCCCTCTTACTATAAGGCAATATCATTAAATAAAAGTAAAGATTGACAGTTTACATCTTTTATTTTTATGTATAGTGTCATGTAGGTCTTTCAGCATGTCTTAAAACTGTGGGCTGGGATCAGGACCACAGTTTAAGAAATGTTGAAGTGGTCCTGAATGGAAAACAGTTTAAGAAGCCCTCTAAGTTCACCTTATGTGGAGGGACTCTACCTCTGGGAGAAGATGTTTTATATTTTCTTACCACATGGGTGGAAATTGTCTCCACTTCAATGTGTAGAAGCTATTGGCCACATCTGTAAAACTGCCAGACTCGTATAGTCTTGTTCTATTGAACACTTTCCTGTGTTCATCTAGAGAGGATGAATGATTACTCACAAGGCAAGTACCATGAACTGAATAGTGAGGAATTCCTTTCCCCACTTTTCCTTTTAAGTCCCATCATGCTTAGCAGTGGGCTAGGTGTTTCTGTTTGGTCAATGTAGTTTCAGATGTAGGAGGTAAAATGCTCACTGGCTCAGAAACCAAGCCATGATGACCTTGGAGTCAGGATTCCCATCTGAATGTGCAGCTAACCTCAGGAGGTGAGCCTAGAGAATCCAAGTTGCCTGGGTCTCAAGCTTAAGGTGGGGCTTTGGACTTGAAGCTTGAGACTGTGCTACATAGGAACAGAGCCAAACTGTGAACCTAAACCCCTTTCTGTTGTCCAGAGTATTTTTATCTATTGGAGATTAAGTTGGTATATTTGTTATTATAACTCTTCCTCAATTTAGAGAGGTGGCAGCTCAGCCTCCTGGTCTGCAGCACTATCCAGGGGCGGACAACCTGTGACTTCAAGGCCACGTATGACCTTATGGGTCCTTGGGTGTAGCCTTTTGACTGAGTCCAAGTTTTATAGAACAAATCCTTTTATTAAGGGGAGTTGTTCAGTGAAGTTTGGATTCAGTCAAAGGGCCACACTTGAGGACCTAGGGGACTACAATTGGCCTCCAGGTTGCATGTTACCCACCCCTGAAATTTCTAATCCCTAAGGAAGCTGCAAGGCACCTTGGGCCTAATCCCCCTACTTCCCACAAGGAAGAAAGATCTCTTGTATAGAACCTCTAAGTTGTGGGGGGAAAAGTAAATATTCCTTTGTGAAAGCTAATCTGATTCTTGAGTGGTTAAATGCAACTATAATGCACAGGGTGCTCTACAATTAGGGGAACATGACTAGTAGCAACTGGAGCTAATGGCAGAGAACATAGACACATGAAAGCCCCTTTGCTGTATCAGAGAACTATGAGGTAGGAATAAAAAGTAACATATCTGGCCTTTAGGTAATGGGGTCAGGAGCCACTTATAAACTAGGGAAAGGATTCAAGTGGATTGAGGGGGCGGAAATTGGGCATTAACTATATCTAAAAGAAGTTTGGCATCTTAAAGGTGTAAGGAATCATCCCAGATAATATGTGGTCTGGAAAAGACAAGGTGATCCAAGGATATGAACAGTTTTCAAAATAAATACTATTCATCAATGACCATATGAATAAATGTTTAAATTCACTAATAATTAGGGAAGTACAAATCAAAATCATACCACACATTGCAGTATAATACCATTCATCAAGTTAGGAAATATGTTAATAACTGGAAAAACTCAGGGCTGGAGAAGCTGTGGAAAAAGAGACTAATTCACTTCTAGTTGATTTGTAAGTTGGTTCAATCATTGGGGAAAAAAAACCACAAATATGAAGGATAAGTCATTAAACTGGACATATCCATTTACCCAGAGATTACATTACAAGGACTAAAGCCTACAACTTGAAAGCAAGAAAAGATCCATGTACCCAAAAATAATGAGGGACAACTTTTTGCCTTTCTTTATATACACAGAGATTAGTACAGTAGCTGGCACATGGCAGGCACCTGAAATCTTCTTATTGATTGACACAACTCTTTATTATTCTAAAAAGCTGAACAAAAACTATAGGAGAACTGCTGAAATAATGAGTGTATGAATGTAACTGAATATTACTGTGCCATAGAGGATGATTAATATTTAGAGAAATGTAGAAAATTTGTCATGAAGTAAGGAGTAAAAATCAGAGCCAAAAATAATAATATGCACATTGACAAGGACAATATATATAACTCAGCATGGAAAGGTAACAAAACTCAGGTCAAATAAAATCGTCAATATTAGTACCAATCGCCAAATTTAAAATATGTATCCCTTCTTTTCTCTAACAATTCATAATTAAGAAACTTTAATAATAATAGTCATATTAGTGCTTTAAGGCTTGCAAATCACTTTATAAATATCTTATTTTATTCCTAAAATAACTCTGGGAGGTTGGTTCTATTATTATTCCTTTCTTACAGATGAGGAAACTGAGACCAAGAGAGATGGAGTGACTTGTTCAGGGTCACATAGCTAATAAGCATCTGAGACTGGATTTGAACTCATGTCTTCCTAACTCAAGGTCTAGCATTAAAGGTTTTCCTTTCATTTTGTACTTGTGTGTTTATGCATTTGGGGTCAGGTAGTATTGGTGTGTTTGTTAAGAAATGTTTGTTTTGCCAAAACAAAATATATTCATAATTTTACATCAATGACCTGTGATTTTTTTCAGTGTTGTAAACTCCTTATAACTAGGTAAGTAGCAACCTGTCTACAACTTCCCCTGCATATGTCATATGTTGAATTGGAGGAAAGGTTTCTTTAACTCTAAGTTCAATACGCTATCTGCTATGCCATTCCACTTTTCATAAACAAATTAATGTTTTTACAGTTAATTTATGAAATAATACTAAAGTGTATTTTAAAATAATTTAAATATTAAACTAAAAGTAATATACATTAAAAAATAAATACTTTATGATCAATTTCAATATACTATATTAGTTCTGTATATCAAGATATACTTCTAATTTGAGTAAAGGATTAGCTGAGTATCTACAATATATTAGGCGACAGGGATAAAACAAGTCTACTCAACTTTAAATTGGAAAATACTTTTGTAGAGTTGAAGAATACATACATCTTTCTCTAGCAGATTGAAATCTTCATTTAGTGTAAGCAAATCAGACTAAAAAAATTCTTTAGCTTCTGATTCCATAGTATAATTTTTATAGACTTGAAACATTTGATAAGCAAGCTTAGTTCCTGTGAACACTACTACATTCAGGATGTTATTTTTCTTGAAGAACTTATCCTCCCATGGTGTCAGGAGAAAGATTTGTGTGTACTTAAGCTAATCAACAGAGTTACGGATTTAAATGTTTTTTCAGAAGTGCAGGCAAAATCAGCTGTTCAGAAATCACAGGAAAATTTTTATGTGACAAACAGCTACTAGTAACGATTGATATGCATTGAGTCCTTGCAGAGAGCATAGAAAGGGAGACTGATGTTGGAGAGCATGGTGTATATTGTGTTCCTAGAAGGTCATATTTGGAATGAGATTTTCATTTTGATGAGATATTACTGACTCCACATAGTTAAAGGCTTTGAGAGCCTAAAAGATGTGAAATAATTTGGGTTTGTTTTGAATCCTTATTTTTGTCATCTAAGCTGCTCCACTTCTCAGATTTAAGAATTCAATTTTCTCTCACTGGAGCAAAATGCTGAATACATTTCATAAATGCCAAATATGAAAAGGAAGTCTCAGTATAGAGTGACCTTGTACAATCCTATGCTAGCAAACAAAAAATTATTTTTAATGATCTACCCATTGTTCACTCTTTTTTTGGGTCTTTTTTTAAAGTCCTTATCTATGTTTCCTCTCTGTCTTCCCTTCATTCTCTTTCCTCTCTTTTTTATATTCTTTTTTTTTTTCTATTCCTACACATTTTCATTTTATTTCTTCTAATTTCAATCCCAAGAATTCACTGAATCTCAAGGTTAGGAGGCATTTCAGAAGCTAGCTAGTTAAATCTCTATTGAAAGAAAAATCCTCTCTACAACATACCTAATAGTTTGTTATACACTTCCTGCTTAAAGACCTCCAATGCTGAGGAATACATTACCTTCCAACCTATTCCATCCCATTTAGGGAAAACTTTTATTATCAAGAAATTCCTCCATACATCATTATGAACATTCTTATTAACAACTTCCACCCATTACACCTAGATCTGACCACTGGAACCCAGCAGATCTGGTCGTGGGAGTTAGGTATAATCCCTCTTTCATATTAGGATAGATACTACAACATGAATGCCATCTCTACCCAAACAGATATTTCTTTATTTCACTGAAAAGTGTTTGAGTACTTCCAGATCTCTTCTTCTCAGACTCATTCCATCATTTAGAATTTAGAATAATGACTTTCAGTAGATACTGCATCCCTTGACCCTCTCTCCTATACACCAGGTAGAGGAGTAACCATTCTTTTTCCCCTTGGCACCATCTACAGATTCTCTCTTTGAATATAATTTGAATATAATTCAGAAGTTCCTGTTAATCACTCAATTGATCTATGTTATCTGGTTTAGATACCCTTTAAATTCCTCTCCTCTCAAAGAGTTAAGTGACTACCTCATATACTTCTTATCCACTCCTCCCAGTTCACCTTCTTTGACCTTACCACTTGTAACTTCTTCTCAACCACTCATCTAATTGTTCCTATCTTAGATTTCATCATCCCTCCAAACTCTGCTACTTCCATAATCCACAACTCTGAAATCTCCAACTCTGGACACAACCTCCTGTCCTTCTATCTTTCCCTATGCTTCACTCTACCCAAGTTACGTCTTCATCCTCGCTATGGACCACTATTCCTTCTGTCTTCTCTGTTGTTTCAGCCTATCACTTCTGCTCTGGCCTCAGTTTCCTGTGTTCAGTTTTGAGCTCATGGTGGACTAGTTCTACTATGGTATTCACCTTTTCCTCTAAATACTTTACCCCTTTGTTCTATTTTCTTTCATTTCTAACCAACACCCAAACATGGGTTACTTCCATTATCTATTTTCTCTATTATTTCTATTTTCTAACTGTTGAACATTGCTAGAGAAAGTCACATGGTAGCACTCCTGGCTTGAACATAAATTTATATTTTCTAATATCAACTTGGTCATGGATTTGGCATGGAAATCCTTTTATTCTTCCTTGTTTGATTGTCTCACAATCTCCATGGCAACTATTGCAAATTTTCTCTTTTCTTTTACTCCTCTCCTGTTCAGCAGACAACATGGTTATGTACTTTACTGAGAAAATTGAGGCCATCTGTCATGAGCCTCCTCTTCTCTACTCAACATCTCCAAATGCTCCAATATTATTTCCTAGACACTCTTTTTTTTGTAAGGGGGGAGGGTGGTTCAGGCTCCTAAGATATAATCCTCCTTATCAAGGAAAATACCTTTATTTATGTTCTTTCCAATATCTCCCATCTCTTCTGGGATCTTGCCCCTTTAATTTTTCTCTCACATTCTTTTATCTTCAAGCACTTCTTAACCATTGGTTCCTTCCCTGCTGCCTATGAAATTGCAGTGATCTCCTTTCTTTTTTTTTTCTTTAAATTAATTTATTTAATTTTAGTTTTCAGCATTCACTGCCATAAGTTTTTGAGTTTTAATTTTCTCCACCTTCTATCCCTCCCCACTCCTCAAGATAGTGGGTAATCTGATAAAAGCTATACATAAACATTCTTATTAAGCATATTTTCACATTAGTCATGTGGTAAAGAAAAAATAGAATGAATGGGAGAAACCATGAGAAAACAAAACAAACAAAAAAGACCAAGTAGTTTGCTTCAATCTGAATTCAGACTCCATAGTTCTTTCTCTGGGAGTGGATGGCATTTTCCATCATGAGTGTTTTGGAGTTGTCTTAGATCTTTGCATTGCTAAGTCAATTAAAGTTAGTCATCTTACAATGTGGCTATTACTCTGTACGGTGCTCTCTGATTTCAGCTCATTTCACTCTGCATCAGTTCATATAAGTCTTTCCAGTCTTTTCTGAAGTCTGCTTTAAGACACACTAGTATTCCAATACAACACACTAGTATTCCATTAACATTCACATACCACAACTTGTTCAGCCATTTCCCAATTAATGGGCATCTTCTTAATTTACAATACTTGACCACCACAAAAAGAGCTGCTTTAAATATTTTTGTATATGCAGGTCCTTTTACCATTTGCATGATCTCGTTGAGATACAGCCTTAGAAAGAGTATTGCTGGGTCAAAGGGTATGTACATTTTCATAGCACTTTGAGGAGAGTTCCAAACTGCTCTCCAGAATGGTTGGATCAGCTCATAACTCTACCAACAATGCATTAGTGTTTCAATTTTCACAGATCTTCTTCAGCATTTATCATTTTCCTGTTTTGTCATGTTAGCCAATCTTATATGTATGATATGGTATCTAAGAGTTGCTGCCACTTGCATTTCTACAATCAATAGTGATACAGAGCATTTTTATATGATTATAGATAGCTTTAATTTCTTCCTCTGAAAACTGTCTGTTCATATCCCTTGACTGTTTATCAACTGGGTAATGACTTGTCTTCTTATAAATTTCAGTTCTCTATATGTTTTAGAAATGAAGCCTTTATCAAAGACACTGATTATAAATGTTTTTCTCCAATTTTCTGTCTCCCTCCTAATCTTGATTGCATTGGCTATTTTGTGTAGAATCTTTTCAATTTAATTTAATCAAAATTATCCGTTTTGCTTTTCATAATTTCTTCTATCTCTTGTTTGGTCGTAAATTCTTCTGTTCCCCATAAATCTGATTTTTTGCTCTCCCAGATGGCTATCAGCCTTTATATATAAATCATTTTGACATTATTTTGGTATAATGTGTAAGATGTTGGTTTGTGTCCCATTGCTGCCATACTATTTTATTGGTTTCTCAGAAGTTTTTGTCAAAAAGTGAGTTCTTATCCCAGAAACTGGGGTGTTTTGGTTTACCCAATTGTAGATTACTATAGTCATTGACTACCATGTCTTGTGTACCTAACCTATTCTACTGATACATCACTCTATTTCTTAGCAAGTGTCAAGTAATTTTGATGACTGCTGCTTTATGATACAATTTAAGATCTGGAATGGTTACACATCTTACCTAGCATTGATTTTCATTAATTCCCTTGATATTCCTGACCCTTTTTTCTTCCAGATGAATTTTGTTATTATTTTTTCTAGCTCTACAAAAGAATTTCTGATAGCTTGATTGGTATGACACTGAATAAGGAAATTAATTTAGGCAGATCTGTCATTTTTACTATATTGGCTCAATCTACCCATGAGCAATTCCTATTTTTCCAGTTGTTTAGATCTGACGTTATTTACATGAAAAGTCTTTTGTAATTGTGTTCCTATAGTTCCTCGGTTTGTTTTGGCAGGTAAATTCCAAAATATTTCATAATGTCTATGGTAACTTTAAATGGAATTTCTCTTTCTATCTATTGCTGTTGGGCTATATTAGTAATATGTAGAAATGCCAATGATTTATATGAATTTATTTTATATCCTGCAACTTTGCCACAAGTTGTTTATTATTTCAAGTAGTTTTTGTTTTACTTGATTCTCAAGGATTCTTTAAATATTTCACTATATTATCTGCAAAGAGTGATAGCTTAGTTTCATCTTTACCTATTCCAATTCCTTTAACCTCTTCTTCTACTCTTATTACTGAAGCTAATATTTCTAGTACCATATTGAATAACAGTGGTGATAGTAGATATCCTTGTTTTACCCCAAATCTTGCTGGAAATACTTCAAGCTTATCCCCCTTATGTATAATGTTTGCTGACAGTTTTAGGTAGATGCTACTTAGCATTTTAAGCAAGGCTCCATTTATTCCCTGACTCTCTAGTGTTTTTAATAGGAATGAGTATTGTACTTTGTCAAGAACTTTTTCTGCTTTTATTCAGATAATCTATGGTTTCTGTTAATTTTGTTGTTGATATGATCAATTTTGCTGATAGTTTTCCTAAATTGGACCAGCCCTGCAAACCTGGTGTAAATTTTACCTGATCTTAGTGTATTTTTCTCATAAGTTGCTCTAATTTTTTGCTAATATTTTAATTATTTTTTTGCATCTATATTCATTAGGGAATTAGTCTATAATTTCCTTTCTCTGTTTTGACTCTTCCTGGTTTAGGTATCAGTACCATATTCATATCAGAAAAAGAATTTGATAGGATTTCTTCTTTGCCTATTTTCCCAAATAGTCTATGTAGTATTGAAATTAATTGTTCTTTAAAGGTTTGATAGAAAATGCTTGTAAATTCATTTCAACCTGGAGACTTTTTTGTTAGGGAGTTCATTGATGGCTTGTTCAATTTCTTTTTCTGAGAAAAGGCTATTTAAATATTTTACTTCCTCTTCTCTTAATCTGGGCAATTTATATTTTTATAAATATGTATCCATTTCACTAAAATCATCAAATTTATTGACATATAGTAGGACACAATACTTCCTAATTGTTATTTTAATTTCTTCTTCATTGATAGTGAATTCACCTTTTTCATTTTTTGATACTGGTAATGTGGCTTTCTTTTTTTTTAAATCAACAAATTGTTTATTTACTTTATTGAGTTTTTTTTCACAAAACCAGCTCTTAGTTTTATTTATTCAATAGTTTCCTTAATTTCAATTTAATTAATATCTCCTTTGTTTTTCAGTATTTCTAGTTTGGTATTTAGTTGGGAATTTTTACTCTTTTTTTAAGCTTTTACAGTTGCATGTCCAGTTCACTGATCTCTTTTTCCCTTTTACTCATGTAAGCATTTAAGACATAAAACTTCCCCTAAGAACTGCTCTTGCTAGACAGTGATGATCCCAGAAGTTTTGGTATATTGTCTCATTATTGTAGTTCTCTTGGATGAAGTTCTTTATTGATTCTATGATTTGTTGCTTGACCTACATATTCTTTAGGATTACATTATTTAGCTTCCAACTGATTTTTAGTCTATCTTTCCATGGCTAATTATTAATATAATTTTTATAGCATCATGATATTAAAAGGATGAATTTAATATTTCTGCCTTTCTGTATTAGATTGTGGGAGTTTTATGCCCTAGTATATGTTCAATTTTTGTGTGGGTACCATGTACCATGAAGAAAAATATACATTCCTATCTATCCCCATTCAATTTTCTCCAGCAGTCTACCATATCAACCTTTACTAAAATTCTATTTACTTCCTTAACTTCTTTCTTGTTTATTCTGAGGCTAGATTTATGTAGTTCAGAGAGGGGAAGGTGGAGATCACCCGGAAAAATAGTTTTGTTGTATATTTCTTCCTGTAATTCCCTTAACTTCTCCTCCAATAATTTGGATGCTATACTACTTAGTGCACATATGTTTAGTTATGATATTACTTCATTGTCTATTGTGTCTTTTATCAGGATATAGTTTCCTTCCTTATGTCTGTTAATTAGATCTATTTTTTGCTTTTGCTTTGTCTGAGATCTGGATTACAACCTTTTTTTAAATTTTTTTTTTTACTTCAGCTGAAGCATAATATATTCTATTCCAGCCTTTTACCTTTATCCTGGGTGTATCCCTCTGTTTCAAATATGTTTCTTGTGAGCAACGTATTATAGGATCATGAGTTTTAATCCATTTCTGTTATCTGCTTCTGTTTTATGAGAGAGTTCATCCCATTCACATTCACAGTTATGATTACTATCTGTGTCTTTCCAGAGAAAATACATCCTATTCTCCCTTCCCCTGGTTATGCTTTTATTTCTCCTTTCCCCCTTTCCCTCCTCAAAAGAGTTTTGCTTTTGAGCACCACTTCCCTCAATTTTCCCTCCCTTCTATCAACCCTCTCCCTTTTCTTTCCCCTTTCCCCTCCTGTTGCCTATAGGCCAAGTTAGATTTCTGTACTTAACTAAAATATTACTCCCTTCTTGAGCAAAATCCAATGATAGTAAACTTTAAACAGTGCTTCCTCTTTTCTTTCCCTCTATTGTAATGAGTTTTTGTGCCTCTTCATGTGATGTAATTTACTCTTTACTGTCTCCAACTTTCCTCTTTTCCCATTACAATCCCTTTACACAACTTAATTAAGCTTTTTTAATCATCACATTAAAGTCAACTTATACCCATACCTTCCGTCTATGTACATTCCTTCTAAATGTCATAATAAAGATACAGCAGCTGTCAGGAATTACAAGTATCATCTTGCTATGTAGTTATGTAAACAGTCCGTCATTATTGATTAACATGTTTTTTTCTTTCCTCTTTACCTTTGTATGTGTCTCTTGATTTTTATATCTGAAGATCAAATTTTTCCATTGAACTCTGGTATTTTCATCAGGAAAGTCTGAAAGCGTCCTATTTCATTGAATGTCTATCTCCTCTCCTGAAATACTATGCTCAATTTTGCTGCATAGTTGATCCTTGGTTGTAATCCATGCTCCTTTGCTTCACAGGATATCATATTTCAAGTCTTCTGATCTTTTAATGTAGAATCTCCAAGAATCCTGACAGTAGTTCCACGATATTTGAATTGTTTCTTTCTGGCTGCTTGCAGTATTTTCTCTTTTACCTGATAATTCTGGAATTTGGCTATAATATTTCTTGGTATTTTCATTTGGGATCTCTTTCAGGAGGTAATCAGTGGATTCTTTCTATGAATCTTTTACCCTGTGGTTCTAGGAACTTGCAGCAGTTTTGCTTGATGATATCTTGGAAGATGCTACACAGGATCTTTTCTTCATCATGACTTTCAGGTAAATTATCTGTCCTGGATCTATTTTCCAAGTCAGTTGTTTTTCCAGTGGGGTATTTTAGATTTTCTTCTATTTTTTCTTTGTTTTGATTTTCTTTGACTGATTTTTGTTGTCTCATGGAGTCATTAGCTTCCACTTGCCTAATTCTAATTACTAACAAATTGTTTTCTTCAGTTAACTGTTGCACTTCCTTTTCCATTTGGCCAATTCTGCTTTTCAAGGAGATGTTTTCTTCAGTCGCCTTTCACCTCCCATTTTGTAAATTTGTATTTGTAAAGGAATTGTTTAATTTTTCTTCTATCTTTATAATTTGGCTTTTCAAATCCTTCTTGGGCTCTTCCAAGAAAGATTTTTGGTCTTGAGACCAATTCATATTTCCTTTTGAGATTTCAGATGTGGATATAGTGACAGTGCTGTTCTCTTCTAAATTTGTATTTTGATCTTCCCTTTTTCCATAGTAAGGATCTATGGTCTTTGATTTTCTGTGTTTCTTCTTACTTATGGTGTTTGCCTTTTCTCTGGTTTTTAAAGTTGATCTCTCCTTCTGGGACCTAGGGGGCATTGTTCCAGGGTTCTTGTGCTGGGGGCAAGGGGCTTGGGTATAGGTTTTGTGTGCTGGGGCCTCACGTTCTGGTAGCTGGAGCTGTAGAGGCTGTAGCTTACCTGGTGCTGAGCTGGAGCTGGTGATGGTGGTTAGTATGTGCCAATGCCAGGTGGGACTTTTTTTGCATTTCTCCTGGGTTACACTGAAGCTCATGGAATGAAGTGTGGGGTTGGCGTTGTCTGGCCACTGGAGATTGCCTCCTCTCTGGGAACTGCACTAAAACAGGGGTAGGCTTAGCTGTTGGTGGATGCCTGTGGTTCTCCATGCTGGTGTCTGTCAATTCCCCTGGCTGTGTGAAGGAACATGAGGGTCTTGGTGTTGATCTTGTCTACTCCACTACCATGGGTCTCAGAATCTCCTTCTGGTTTGCTGAGGTAGGACTTGCCAGGATGCCTCCCATCTTGTACTGGTCCCCTCAGCCACCACAAGATGAACCTTTCCTATTAATCCCCCTAGCCTCACAAGCTAAAATAGTGCTGCACTCTATCTTTCTGCTGGCTCCACTGTTCCAGGATTTTTCTTGGAGTGGTATTTTCTGGGTTTTTCAAGGTCTATAAGGGAGAATGAGAGCTACTTACTGCTTTCTCTGCCATCTTGTCTCTAAAGGGAGATCTCCTTTATTAAAAGCCTTTAATGGAATCTGGTACACTCTCAATAAATCACCTTATAGATCTTTTCCCTTTAATAGCCAAATTCACAGGTTTTTCTATATGTAGCACTTTAATTTCCCCACTTTCCATTCACTTCTCAGTCCTTTGCCATATGGCTTCTGACTCCAAAACTTTAATGAAACTGCATTCTCCAGAGTTATCAACAATCTCTTAACTGCTAAATCTAAAGGCTGTTTCTACCTTTCAGCAGTTTTTGATGTATTAAACCACCCCCTTTTCTTTAATAATTTATCTTTCATCTGTTTACTTACCACAGAGAACAACCTTAGTTCTCCTGTTTCTTTCTCTTGCAGAATCATAATCAATCTCTCTTTTCTCAAATATTGTTTCTCTTAAGGACCTATCATAGGCCTTATGTTCTTTTTCTATATAATCTCACTAATCTCTTTCCTAAACAATAGTCCTGCATTACCAATTACTTACTTACTGGTCATCTCCATAGCAGCATCTCAAATCAACATACCCCAAACACAACTTCCCAGAAAACACTTTTCCAAACTTCCCTCTTTCTCTTTAGTGAACCAGTAGCCTTCCAGTCACTCAGGTCCTCTGCTTTGGTATCATCTTTCACAGTTTTCTCTCCCTCACCTCCATATATAATCAGCTGTTGTTATTTGCAGATTTTATGCCCCCCCCAAACATCTCTCACACTCATTGCTTTCACTATACTCACCTAGCCACTATCTTAGTTCAATAGTTATCTTGTTGCAAATGATTCCTAAATCTATTCATCCAGCACTAGTCTTTCTCCTGAGTATGAGTTCCATATCATCAACTGCCTTTCAGGTTTCTCAAATTAGCATCCCATAGGTATCTCAAAATCAGCATGTTCACAAATCTTCTCCCCAAATGGCTCACCTTTTCCAAACTTCATTATTTTACTGTCAAAAACTCTACCATCTTCCTAAAGAATCAATATTCTCACTAGCCTAGTAATGCAATAGAATGCTGGGCCTGGAGTTGGGAAGACTTGAGTCAAATAAATCAAGCTTCAGACACTTATTAGCTGTGTGATACTGGGCAAGTCCCTTAATCTCTGTTTTCCTCAGTTTCCTCTTCTGTAAAGTGGGGATAATAATAGTAGCCACTTAATAAGGTTGTTGTGAAGGTCAAATGAGATAATTGTCAAACATTTACCAAAGTGCCTGGGACATTGTAAATACCGTAAAAATGTTAGCTATTATAATCCCCTCCACTTTAATTCACCAAACATATTTAATCCATTGCCAAACTTTATTATTTCTACCTGTATAGCATCTCTTGGCTATGTCCTTTTTATTTTTTCATTCATACAGCTTTCACCCAGAAGCAGACTCTCAAAACCTCATTCCTATACTTTTACAAGAACTTAATGGTTGTTCCTCCTGTCATATGCCTCTCTCCATTGCAATTGATACTTCACTTTGCTGCCAAAGTGATTAGCCATAGTTATGGCCATGCCAATTGCCTGACCACCACTTAATAACCTCTTGAGACTACCTGTTATCTCAAGAATCAATTATAAAGTCCTTTGGCATCTTACAAGCTGACCCCTTTCTGCCTTTCCCTTTTTCTTACATTTAATTTATGTCCATGAATTCTTCTGATATACATACATTCACCTACTTCTCCTCTATTGTACGTGAAATTCCAGCTCCAAAATCCATGCCTTTGATCTGGCCCTATCTTATCCTTTCTTACAGCATTTCATTCCTGTAATGTTCTCTTCTTACCTCTTCTTTTTGTCTCCCTGTCCCCCTTAAAGACAGCTCAAAATCTGACAGCCTGCAGGAGACTTTTCCTGGTCACTCCAACTGCAAGCTTCTCCCTCTGTGAGATGATTTTTTCATATGCTGTGTATATATCTTGTTATATCTGTTATTTACATGTTGTCTCTCCCATTAGAATGTGAAGTACTTAAAGACAGAAACTGTTTTTTGTCTTTCTTCATAGCTCCAGCATTTAGCCCAAGGCCTGCTACATAATAAGCGCTTAATAAATGCTTACTAACCAACTAATTCAGGTTCTCATCAGTCCCCACCTAGTTGTTTGCAATAGTCTTCTAATTGCCTTTCTGTATCTATCCTTTCTGCTTTCTATCCTTCCTCCATATATCAGCCAAATTATTATTCCTACAATACAGGTTGGATCATTTCACTCCTCTACTCAAATATCTTAAATGTTTCATTATTGCTCCTAAGCAACGCATGTTTAATTAGGTATTTAAAGTATACAGTCTAGCTGTCACCTTTCCTGACTTATTTCAGATTATTTCCTTTAAAACACTCTCGTTCAGTCAATGTGATCTGCCAACTGTTCCCTAAAGTCAGCCTCCCATCTTCTTCCTCTACATCTTGGCACCAACTTTTTCACACACCTGAAATGCCTCCCTTCCTTATCTCTGCTTCTTAGAATTTCTAATTTCCATTCAAAACTCAAGTTATGCTTCCTATAAGAAAGATTTCCTAATCTCTTAGATAGTATTTTCTCCCTCCTGAAATTACTTGAATTAAAGAAAAATCTATGTTATGGTTTGGCCCACCTTGGGTAGTAAAGCCTTAATGGTAAAGATGCTTTAATCATGTCTAATGACAATTAATGAGCACGCAAAGTCTCTCAAAAGAGAATAGGGCTGTGAGTTTTAGTTTATATTTGTGTTCATCCTGAACAGTGTTTCCTAACCCCAGTCTTTTACCTATGCTTAGAGCTATGATCAATCAATTTATGCTAGTTACCATGGCTTCTTGAAACTAGGGGTCATTTTGTTTTTCTTTCTCTTGCCCCAGCTTCTACCATAGTGCCTGGCAGATATTAAGTGCTTAATACATTTTAGTTGATTTGAAATATAATTGCTATTTAAATAACTAGTGTAATACAACTACATGAGATCTCTTGATGAATCATTGTTGCTCTATATTTCCAGAATTTTCTCGGTCCTGGGTTGGTAGATAATAATTGCTTCTATGTCCTTGTGATAGAGAAGATCTGTAGGTTCATTTCTTTTTTTTTTTGTTTTGTTTTTGTTTTTTTTTTATTTAACTTTTAACATTTATTTTCACAAAATTTTGGGTTACAAATTTTCTCCCCTTTTATCCCCCCCCCAGACCCAAGCATTCTAATTGCCCCTGTGACCAATCTGCTCTCTCCTCTATCCTTTCTCCCTGCCCTTGTCTCCGTCTTCTCTTTTGTCCTGTAGGGCCCGATAGCTTTCTTGACCCCTTAACCTGTATTTCTTATTTCCCAGTGGTAAGAACATTACATTTGGTCCTAACACTTTGAGTTCCAGCTTCTTTAGCTCCCTCCCTCCCCACCCCTTCCCTTTGGAAGGCAAGCAATTCAATATAGGCCAAATCTGTGTAGTTTTGCAAATGATTTCCATACTAGTTGTGTTGTATAGGACTAATTATATTTCCCTCCATCCTATCCTGTCCCCCATTACTTCTATTCTCTTATGATCCTTTCCCTCCCCATGAGTGTCGACCTCGGATTGCATTCTCCTCCCCATGCCCTCCCCTCCATCCTCCCCCCCACTCTGCTTGTGCCCCTGTCCCCCACTCTCCTGTATTATGAGATAGGTTTTCTTATCAAAATGAGTGTGCATTTTATTCTTTCCTTTAGTGGAATGTGATGAGAGTAGACCTCATGTTTTTCTCTTGCCTCCCCTCTTTATCCCTCCACTAATAAGTCTTTTGCTTGCCTCTTTTATGAGAGATAATTTGCCCCATTCAACTTCTCCCTTTCTCCTCCCAATATTTCTCTCTCACTGCTTGATTTCATTTTTTTTTCAAGATGTGATCCCATCCTCTTCAATTCACTCTGTGCACTCTGTCTCTATGTATGTGTGCGTGTGTGCATGTGTGTGTGTGTGTACTCCCACCCAGTACCCGGATACTGAAATGTTTCAAGAGTTACAGATATTGTCTTTCCATGTAGGAATGTAAACAGTTCAACTTTAGTAAGTCCCTTATGACTTCTCTTTGCTGTTCACCTTTTCATGGTTCTCTTCATTCTTGTGTTAGAAAGTCAAATTTTCTTTTCAGCTCTGGTCTTTTCATCAAGAAAATTTGAAAATCCTCTATTTCATTGAAAGACCATTTTTTCTCCTGAAGTATTATACTCAGTTTTGCTGGGTAGGTGATTCTTGGTTTTAGTCCTAGTTCCTTTGACTTCTGGAATATCCTATTCCATTCCCTTCGATCCCTTAATGTAGAGGGAGCTAGATCTTGTGTTATCCTGATTGTATTTCCACAATACTTGAATTGTTTCTTTCTAGCTGCTTGCAATATTTTCTCTTTCACCTGGGAATTCTGGAATTTGGCCACAATGTTCCTAGGAGTTTCTCTTTTTGGATCTCTTTCAGGCGGTGTTCTGTGGATTCCTTGAATATTTATTTTGCCCTCTGGTTCTAGAATCTCAGGGCAGTTTTCCTTGATAATTTCATGGAAGATGATGTCTAGGCTCTTCTTTTGATCATGGTTTTCAGGTAGTCCCAGAATTTTTACATTGTCTCTCCTGATTCTATTTTCCATGTCAGTTGTTTTTCCAATAAGATATTTCACATTATCTTCCATTTTTCGAATCTTCACGCTATGTTCTGTGATATCTGTCTTTCTCATAAAGTCCTTAGCGTCCATCTGTACCATTCCAGTTTTGAAAGATCTATTTTCTTCAGTGAGCTTTTGAATCTCCTTTTCCATTTGGCTAATTCTGCTTTTGAAAGCATTCTTCTCCTCATTGGCCTTTTGAACCTCTTTTGACAATTGAGTTAGGCTATTTTTCAAGGTATTAATTTCTTCAACATTTTTTTGGTTCTCCTTTAGCAGGGAGCTGATCTGCTTTTCATGCTTCTCTTTCATCCCTCTCATTTCTCTTCCCAGTTTTTCCTCCACCTCTCTAACTTGATTTTCAAAATTCTTTTTGAGCTCTTCCATGGCCTGAGCCCATTGGGTGGGCTGGGACACAGAAGCCTTGATTTCTGTGTCTTTGCCTGATGGTAAGCATTGTTCTTCCTCCTCAGAAAGGAAGGGAGGAAGTGTCTTTTCTCTGAGAAAGTACCCTTCAATAGTTTTATTTCTTTTCCCTTTTCTGGGCATTCTCCCCAGCCAGTGACTTGACCTCTGAATATTCTCCTCACACCCACCTCGCCTCCTGATCCTCCCAGCCAGTGTTTGGGGACTGGGATTCAAATGCTGTGGGTGGAGGGACCCTCGTGGCCACAGGATATCTCGTCCCGTAGCCCGCTCGGATCTTTTCCTCACAGTGTCGCGGCCGCTGCAGGGCTGCACTCATCTCCCAGTCCCGGCACCCAGTCCACAGAGCAAAGGACACCCCGCGAGAGGTTTGCAGGTCTCTCCGGAACAGAAATCTCCCTCGCTCCAATATTCCGTGGCCTCTGGGTGCAGAATTCACCGTGGGTTGGTCCCCTCTAGCCGTTCTGTGGGTTGTGGGTTCGGAACTATGTGTATGTGCGTCTTTCTACTCCGCCATCTTGGCTCCGCCCCTCTGTAGGTTCATTTCTTTCCAAATTTCCCCTAACCTACCCCAGCTATTTCATAAAGAGGGGGAAATCATTAGAATTGAAAGGTAAATAAATGAAATGCAAATTGCCATTTCACAAGGCTAAAAAAAAGCCTTAATGATGATAATCATCAAAGTAATTTATAAGGACCTAAAGAGAGCTAATGAGCACTCCTCAAAGAGACCAGGGATATGAGTTGTAGTTTGTATATGACCTTATCCTTCATCCTATTTTGTGATCTCAGCCCTTCAGCTGTGCTTAGAGTTATCCTCAACCTTTTCATGCTAGTTGTGGTGGTAGATATGGTGGCCAATGTTCTGGATTTGGAGTCAAAGGACCTGGCATCAAAGCTCAGCTCTATCCCTTATACTTCTGTAACTAAGCACTTCTCGCTATTTCTTTGGGCCATAGTTTACACATTGGTAAAATGGGGTAGAGGTGATTTCAGCAAGCTGAACTTTACTACTCTTTTCAATATTATATATATGATTATCTTTAATTACTTCCAGTGATTATTTCAGATAATCTCCTTTTTTTGAAAAAAAAATTAAAGAAATAGCCATATAGATGTGAATTGGGGTAGGGAGTCCAATTAATGAGAAAATAAAAGCTTGTAAAATCTTACTTTCAAGCAGAGTATCAACCATGACCTTAGCTGGCCTGATGTTAGAATTCATAGAATGGAAACATTTTCAAAGGCAAAGTTAAAAGAGTAATGCAAACAGTGCTATACTTGACAGACACATGCCTTTGCCACTAATTTTTTATATAACCTAGGTGAAGACTTTGATTTCTCTGGATCTCATTCATAATAATAATTGAACCAGACTTCTAAACTCTTTAATTCAATGCTTCTATATTTGTGTTAAGTATAAAATGAGCACTGTTATGGCTAAACACATGAAAATTCCTAAAAGAAAGAGACTTTTTTTTAGACTAGAAACATCCATTCTATACATAGTAATCTGAAGAGTACATCTTATTCTTTCAGTCTTAGAACATGTAGTAATAGTAATTTCAGTCTAGATTAAATATCATTTCTCCTGTGGATGACAGCATTTTACTTTACCACAGGTTTTATTTTCCCTTGGTTTATTAAAACTGGGGGGGGGGGGAAACTGTATTTTGATGATTTATATGTCCTTTTATGAAACATCTGTGACTGTGTTAATTTTCAAAATATTATTATTTAGCTTTCTAATAACTCAATTTTTAAAATTTTGAGTTCCAAAACCATTCTGTTCTTCTCTTGAGACCCTACTCAACTAATTGAAAAGGCAAGTGATATGAAACCAGTTATACCTGTGAAGACATGGAAAAGACATTTCCATATTATATATAGTTCAAAAAAAAATAAGAAAAAGAAAGAAAAAATATGCTTGAAATTGTACTCAGAGTTCTTTAGTCTTCTATCTGGAAGCCCACAGCATTTTTCATCATAGTCCTTTGGAACCCTGGTGGATAATTTTATTTATCAGAGTGATTAAGTCCTTTACAATTGACAATGCTGTTGACTATGTACAATGTTCTCATTATTTGACAAAAATTTCTGAGAAAACTTGAAAGCAATTGGTCAGAAACAAGGTATGGACCAACATCTCACATCATATACCAAGATAACTAAAATGTGTATGTGATTTGGACATAAAGAATGACATTATAAGCTAATTAAGGGAGTGTGGAAATTTTTACTTGTCAGATGTCTGGAAAAGGGAAGACTTTATGCTCAAACAAGAGACAAAAAGGATCACAGTAAGTAAAATGGATGATTTTGATTACATGAAATTAAAAAATTTTGCAACAAAAAATGTAGCCAAAATTAGAAAGAAAGCAGGAAAAGGGAGAAAATTGTACAAGTTCATTTGATGATGGCTTCATTTTAAAAATATAGAGAAAACGAAGTCAAATCTATAAGAATACTAGTCATTCCCCAATTGATAAATGGTCAAGGGATATAAACAGGCAGTTTTCAGGTGAAGAAATCACAATTATCTATAGCCATTTGAAAAAATGCTCTAAATCAGTATTGACTAAAGAAATGCAAATGAAAACAACTCTGACATACAAATTCACAACTATTTTAACAGAAAAGGAAAATATGGGAAAATTAGGATACATGCACTACTGGTGGAGTGTGAACTGATTCAACTTTTCTGAACAATTTGGAACCATGCCCAAAGGGCCATGCATGCCCTTCAGGCCAACAATACCTCTAAGTGAGTACCTGCAAAGACCTTGATTGCTTCATCTCCAGTTATCCTGAGCAATATCTGGTCACTGTATTCAGATGGCTCTAGAGGAGAAGTGAGGCTGGTGACCTGCACCGCCCTCCCTCACTCAAAACAAAGTCAAGTGCAAGTCATTTCATCATTTCTTTGATGGCATGGTCTTCTTCAGCAACAAAGGATGAACACAACCACTGTTAGGTCTATATTCTAAAGAGATCAAAACAAAAAGCAACCTACTTGTATGAACATATTTCTAGCTGTTATTTTTATGGTGGCAAAGAATTGGAAAATGAGGGTACAACTGAACTTTTGTGCTATAAAAAGTGATGAAGAGAATGGTTTCAGAAAAACTTGATAAGATCTATATGAACTAATGCCAAGTGAAGTGTGCAGAAACAGAACATTGAACACAGAAATAGCAAAACTGTGTGATGATCAATTGTGAACAGCTCAGCTATTCTTATCAATATAATGATACAAGACTTCTTCAGAGGACTTGTGATGAAAAAATACTACCTACCTCTAGAGAAAGAACTGATGAGGGTCTGAATGCAGATTGAAGTATATTTTTTTCACTTTATTTTTTTGCCTTTTCTTCTCCATTCTGACTATTCTGACATACTGACATTCAATCTAATATGGAAATTTGTTTTGTATGATTTCACATGCATAATGCATATCAAATTTCTTGCCTTCTTAATTGGTGAGGGAGAAGTAAAGAGGGAAGGAAAGAATTAAAAACTCAACATTTTTCAAAAAAGAGAGAAAGGGAAAGATCCTGGTCCCAAGAGCTGAGAACTTATACCTTTGCCATAAGTGTTATCTAAGGTGAAGCCTTTCTTCTCGACCCTCCATGTACTTTTGAGCATGTGTCACAGACATTTTTGGGGAAAGAGTGTGATATTTTCTGCCAACTGTTCTTACTTTACTACATTAGTAAGTATTCATTTCTAAAAGCTACTTAAAGCTAGCTACTATGATTTTCATCTGTTAATCTTGGGAGAAGTGTTCCTATGGGGCTTGAGGTAATGAAATTAGATAATGAACCTCCTTTCTCAGGTGGAACTCCTAGAATCTTAAGAGAGATTTTGCTATAGGACCAAAAACTTGTCTGTAAGATGGGATGTGTATAATGTTCCCTGGAACTTAATGTGTGCTACTGTTGTTCAGTTGTTTTTCAGTTGTGTCCTTCTTGTCATTTTTTCATGACCCCTATTTGAGGTTTTCTTGGCAAATATACTGACATGGTTTGCCATTTCCCTTTCCAGTTCATTTTACAGATTAGAAACCGAGGCAAACTGGGTTGAGTGACTTGCCCATGGTCATTAAAGTTACAAACGTCTGAGGCTGCATTTGAACTCAGAAAGAAGAATCTTCCTGACTCCAAGCCCAGAACTCTACTCAATGTACCACCTACATGGGCATTAAGGGCACCCTTGTTTATTTAAACAGGAGACAAAATAGAAGTAAAATATAAACATATGGAAGTGCAGCACCTCTGAATTTATATTGTTTAGGCCCAAATAAATGGTACAGATAATAAAAAGGAGCAAGACAGTGGAGTGAAAGAGAACTTTATATTTAAAGCCACATAATAAGGTTCAAAACCGAGCTGTGACTCTTATGCTGTCTTATGTCTTATTTGCTAAAGCCCAGGACACTACTATTCTGACAGGTGCCAAGGTCCACAGCTTCAGTCATACTTGATTCTTTCCTCTCCATTTTCCTGCACCTTCACCAATACCCAAAGTATTGTCAAGTCTTCTTGATTCTCTACAGCATCACATAGTAGGCATTTGATAAATGATTACTGAATTGATCTTTTTATGTGACCTTGGTAAAATTATTTACATTTTTGGGCTTCCTTTTCTTCATTTGTAAAATGAAGTGGTGGAATTAGATAACTTCTTAATTTTCTCCCAGTTCCAAGATTTGATGACTCTACAAATTTAGAAGATAGCAAACTCATAGTCATCAGACTTCACAAAGAATATAGCATTAGAAGTGAAAGCTGGTATTAAATTTAGATAGATAATCAGAATAAGGACAAGACATTGCAGGTAAAACTTCATGATGAAAACATGGCATTTGAAGGAAGAGGGTATAGACCAGCTTAGCTGAAAATGAGTGGTAGAAATTAACATTTAAATAACTGGCAGCCCAGTTGGATTTGACAACTGTATGCATAGTTTGATGTGGGTCTGAGGTCCAGAGAAGAATTATTACCTCATAATATCTTTCCCCCAAACTTGTTCAGAATTCGCCCTAATCGATTCTAATCAAATCTAATCAAATCAAACTAAACAGTTTCACTATTAGTCACCACTTTGAGTTGTCATTGTCTCCTAGAAGTAAATCCCCTGGTATATGTACCAACAAAACTCATTAACATGGACTGTGTTAACATATTAGAGAATCACAGAGTCTCAGCATTTTAGAGTTAGAAGGAAACTTCAGAGATTATCTAGTTCAATCTATGCCGATGTAAAAATTCCCTTTACTATACACCTGATAAATGTCTATCCAGACTTTATTTGAAAGCCTCTACTGAGGGGGAATCCAAAACTGAATAAGGCAGTTTATTCCACTTTTGTACCATTCTCTTTGTTAGATTTTCTTCATTTTGAGTTAAATTATGTTTCTCCATTACTTCCATCAATATAAGGGACACACATTTCCATGGGACTGAAAATCTGGGGAATATATAGCAGTGCACAGAAAGGAAGATTAAAGAAAATACCATGGTGTAAAGCTGGAGTTCTAAAGACCTTAATGCACACATAAGATAGGGTATAGAATTCTAAGGACCCTTGGACATTTGAGAACGGTGTTCCATTTGTTGCCCTGGACCAATGGAAGTTTCCATTTAACTTTCCCTCCCTACCACTTTACTAACATTTATATGTATCCGTTAACTATGTCTGTGGTCTTGTTAGTCCGTAATACCTGCACATGGATCATCTAAGACAGGAAGAAAGTTCACAGAAATGGAAAATGAAAAGTGACAAAGAAAAACTTTCGGATCTTGACAATTATTCCTCAACTCAACTCTACTGGAAGCACTGACAAAAAGATCACTTCAATTTGAGGTGATCTTTGAGTTGAAGACAATTTTAAAAACTCTAACAATCACTATCATGATGGAGAGGAGGAAACAGAACACTGAATTCATTACATGAGTATTATCTTAAATTTCAAAATTTAATTCACTTTTCCAGTTCATAAATAATGCAAAGTGGGGAAAGTGCTGAGTTGAATTGCAGTTATCTTAGCAAACCTTTCTAAAAGAGCCTTTATAGATCAGTCATAAAAGTCTCACCCTCTGGTAGGTAACTACTCACATTCTTCAAGGTTATATAGATGATAAATCTTGTTAAAGTGAGACCCAAAAGTCTGGAAAAAGTATGGGAGGACTGAGATTATGACATGGAATATTAAGTCTTTTATGTGGTCTGAACTGACTTTCCTTTTGATCTGTTTCAGTTTCTTTCTGATCATCACTTGATGAGTCTAATGTATACATGGGCTGATCTAAATCCTATTCATCTTTAAGCCTCATTTTGAAATTTTAATAGAAGCAAAAATTTGTTTCTCCTTCCTGGGCTTATATTGTTACCCTATTCAGTGTCCAACAGCCTAAGAGTCTCTAGTTAGCTATATTTGTATATGTGTGCGTGTATACATACATATATTTCTACATAGACATATATACATGAAAAATAGCATGATATATCATATTGTAATAAATAGTAAAATGAAAAATAGCAGGATATATCTGTGCATATGCAGGTATATTCTTTTATTTTTCATTTTTAATATCATACATCTCTACTATACCAGAGCTGTGATCCAGATGAATTCAAACCTAGTTCAGATATGCTATTATTACCATTCCATCTTGAAATCTGTTCTTATAATCATTTTGACTAACACTGAATCTAACATAATTCTTGGAACATTGTAGGATCTCAGGATGACTGTCTATTTATATTTTTCAAAATCAACATCAATAAATTTTATTTCACCACCCCATGCTATCCATCCCGCATGCACAATGTGCTCCCTTTTGAATTTCTAATATACTATTCCTAAAACATCCATTCCCTTAAGTCTTTTGCTGCCTGTAAGAGAAGAAAAGTGATGGGTGATGATGTACACTTTTTTTTTTTTATTTTTTTATTTTTTATTTTTTTATTTTTTTTTTTATTTTTTTTTTATTTTTTTTTTATTTTTTTTTTATTTTTTATTTTTTTTTATTAAATTTATTTATTTAACTTTTAACATTCATTTTCACAAAATTTTGGGTTACAAATTTTCTCCCCTTTTATCCCCTCCCCCCCCAAACACCAAGCATTCTAATTGCCCCTATGACCAATCTGCTCTCTCTTCTATCATCCCTCTCTGCCCTTGTCTCCATCTTCTCTTTTGTCCTGTAGGGGCAGATAGCTTTCTATACCCCTTTACCTGTTTTTCTTATTTCCTAGTGGCAAGAACATTACTCGACAGTTGATCCTAACACTTTGAGTTCCAACTTCTCTTCCTCCCTCCCTCCCCACCCCTTCCCTTTGGAAGGCAAGCAATTCAATATAGGCCATATCTGTGTAGTTTTGCAAATGACTTCCATAATAGTTGTGTTGTATAGGACTAACTATATTTCCCTCCATCCTATCCTGTCCCCCATTACTTCTATTCTCTTTTGATCCTATCCCTCCCCATGAGTGTCGACCTCGAATTGCACTCTCCTCCTCATGCCCTGCCTTCTATCATCCCCCCCACCCTGCTTGTCCCCTTATCCCCCACTTTCCTGTATTGTGAGATAGGTTTTCCTACCAAAATGAGTGTGCACTTTATTCTTTTCTTTAGTGGAATGTGATGAGAGTAGACTTCATGTTTTTCTCTCACCTCCCCTCTTTATCCCTCCACTAATGAGTCTTTTGATTGCCTCTTTTATGAGAGATAATTTGCCCCATTCCATTTCTCCCTTTCTCTTCCCAATATATTTCTCTCTCACTGCTTGATTTCATTTTGTTTTAAAGATATGATCCCAACCTATTCAATTCACTCTGTGCACTCTGTCTCTATGTATGTGAGCGTGTGTGCATGTGTAATCCCACCCAGTACCCAGATACTGAAATGTTTCAAGAGTTACAAATATTGTCTTTCCATGTAGGAATGTAAACAGTTCAGCTTTAGTAAGTCCCTTATGACTTCACTTTGCTGTTCACCTTTTCATGGTTCTCTTCATTCTTGTGTTTGAAAGTCAGATTTTCTTTTCAGCTCTGGTCTTTTCATCAAGAATACTTGAAAATCCTCTATTTCATTGAAAGACCATTTTTTCCCCTGAAGTATTATAGTCAGTTTTGCTGGGTAGGTGATTCTTGGTTTTAGTCCTAGTTCCTTTGACTTCTGGAATATACTGTTCCATGCCCTTCGATCCCTTAATATAGAGGCTGCTAGATCTTGTGTTATCCTGATTGTATTTCCACAATACTTGAATTGTTTCTTTCTAGCTGCCTGCAGTATTTTCTCCTTGACCTGGGAACTCTGGAATTTGGCTACAATGTTCCTAGGAGTTTCTCTTTTTGGATCTCTTTCAGGCGGTGTTCTGTGGATTCCTTGAATATTTATTTTGCCCTCTGGTTCTAGAATCTCAGGGCAGTTTTCCTTGATAATTTCATGAAGGATGATGTCTAGGCTCTTCTTTTGATCATGGCTTTCAGGTAGTCCCATAATTTTTAAATTGTCTCTCCTGGATCTATTTTCCAGGTCTGTTGTTTTTCCAATGAGATATTTCACATTATCTTCCATTTTTCCATTCTTCTCTCTTTGTTCTGTGATTTCTTGGTTTTGCATAAAGTCATTAGCCTCCATCTGTGCCATTCTAATTTTGAAAGAACTATTTTCTTCAGTGAGCTTTTGAATCTCCTTTTCCATTTGGCTAATTCTGCTTTTGAAAGCATTCTTCTCCTCATTGGCTTTTTGAATCTCTTTTGCCAATTGAGTTAGGCTAGTTTTTAAGGTGTTAATTTCTTCAACATTTTTTTGGGTCTCCCTTAGCAGGGAGCTGATCTGCTGTTCATGCTTTGACTTCATGTCTCTCATTTCTCTTCCCAGCTTTTCCTCCACCTCTCTAACTTGATTTTCAAAATTCTTTTTGAGCTCTTCCATGGCCTGAGCCCATTGGGTGGGCTGGGACACAGAAGCCTTGATTTCTGTGTCTTTGCCTGATGGTGAGCATTGTTCTTCCTCATCAGAAAGGAAGGGAGGAAATGCCTGTTCGCCAAGAAAGTAACCTTCTATAGTCTTATTTCTTTTCCCTTTTCTGGGCATTTTCCCAGCCAGTGACTTGACCTCTGAATATTTTCCTCACACTCACCTCACCTCCTGATCCTCCCAGCCCGTGTTTGTGGTCTGAGATTCAAATGCTGCTTCCAGCCTCAGGGCTTTTGGCGGGGGCAGGGCTGCTATTCAGTATGAGATTATGATCTGGTGCTGAGATCGGGGCAGGGCCACCTCTCAGGCTCAGTTCCCTCAGGGGGTTTATGTGCAGACCTTCCGCAATAGATTCAGATTCAGGCTCCCGCCCGCTTGGGGAGCCCCTGTCTGCAGCCGCCTCTCAGCTTCTACCTCCCGGGGGGGGGGCCTGAATTATGGGGGCACCCCACTCCCCTCTCGACCCGCCAAAGAGACTCTCTCACCCACCCCTGTCACCTGTGGGTGGAGGGACTTGTGCGGCCGCTGGAGATCCCGTCCCTGAAGCCTGCTCGGATCTGTTTCTCTCGGTGCCGCAGCCGTGGCCGCAGCAGGTCTGGGCTGGGCTTTGTGTCTGCAGCGCGACGGACCTTTTGCGAGAGGTTTGCAGATCCCTCTGTGGGTGGAGGGACCCGTGTGGCCGCTGGAGATCCTGTCTGTGAAGTCTGCTCGGATCTTTTCCTCTCGGTGCCGCGGCTGCGGTAGGGCTACACTCAGCTCCCAGTCCCGGCGCCCAGTCCGCAGCGCGAAGGACCCCCCGGCGAGAGGTTTGCAGGTCTCTCTGGAACAGAAATCTCCCTCGCTCCAATGTTCCGTGGCCTCTGGGTGCGGAATTCGCCGTGAGTTACTTCCCTGTAGCCATTCTATGGGTTGTGGGTTCAGAGCTATGTGTATGTGCGTCTTTCTACTCTGCCATTTTGGCTCCGCCCCCCGATGTACACTTTTAATATTAGTATCAGCACTACCCTACGTTATTGATCTGAATTTTGCTGCTCTTTAACTTTGGCCCATTTACATAGTTGTAACTGACAGGTAGGGTTACACACAGCAGAGAGATCAGCACTAGAAGTCAGGAAGACCTAAGTTTTAATGTTGCCTCAGCTACTCTTTGAGATGTGAATCTGGGAAAGTCACTTACCCTTTCTGTTCCCCAGTTTCCTCATCTGTAATTTGGGTAGAGCAACAGCACCTACAACACAGGATTGTTGGGAGAAGTAAATGAGTTAACATATGTTAAAGCAATTTTTAAACTTCAAAGTGCTATGAATGCAAACTATCATTTTTAAAAACAACCATAACAACAGGTAGGTGTGTTGTTCTTTTGGTTTTTTTTTCCTGTTTTGCCTCCAATCTTTCTTTGAAATCTTCCTATTTGTATTTCCTTATGCAGTTCTCTTAAATTTAGCACTTCCTCACTGCATTATAGTCACAGTTTGTTTCTTATTTGTTAATATTAACAAGAGTATAACTATGAATATTTATACATAAGACTTTTCTTGTTAGCAATAACTTCCCTGGCATATTCTCAAAGGTGTTTCTCCAGGTGAAAGAACATAACAATTTTGTAACCTTTCTTGTCTAATTACAAAACATTTCTCAAATATGTGTATTAAGTCATAGAAGGAAATCAGGGTGCCCATTTCTCATATAACTGATTATCTTTGAACAACAATCTTCTTTTAGAGTTTTTGTCCCGAAAACATACAGGACAAATGCTTACTGTCAACATGACCTAATGGGAACAAACCATTTAAAATGGACATAGGAAAGGAATCTGTTTCAGTTTAAGGGATTGAAGCCTCCTTCATTGGAAGCTGGTGTTCTTGTTCATTGGTAGCGAAACAGAAGCTAACCACAAATACGTTTTCTCCCTTTAACACTGATGACCCATCCAATTTTCTAACTTGAGAAAGATATCATTGCTAGTTAGTCATACACACCCTCTCCTCATGTTGTCTTCAACCTTAAAACTCTACCATTTAAAACTGGTGCTGCCTGAGATTATTATTATTTTTGTTTTTTTAAATTTTTTTGTGAGAGACGTATATAATCATTGCTCCTTACTTAGCCTCCTAATACCTTTATAAAGTGGAAATTTCCCTGATGATTAAGCCTTTAATAACTTGGCATTGATGTTTAGTAATGATACCTTATCAAACAGCTTGCTATCTTCTTTGAAGACAGAAACAAAGGACCTGAAGGAAAGTGATATGGTACTAATACATTTTAATAGAAGAGAAAGTAGAGACATAGGATTCGACCTTGGGGAGAGCAAGCTAGAAGGAAGCTTTGCAGTGAGGGACCTACATCAACGTGGTGGTTGTATGAAGCCACTGAGGATAGGACAGAGAACTGTTGAGAAAGAATGACTTGAAATTACCTTACTCTTTTACAAGCACCTTGAGAACAAAAATGTTAACTTATTTATCTCCTATTGCTCCATCCCATGTAGAGTATACATAGAAGACACTACTCGAATGTTAACTGAAGGAATGTTCAATATGACAGAATGTTAGAATGAGTGCTTAGGATGAGCACTGAACATTGTAGTTATATAGGAGATCTGAGTTGGTATTAATCTCAGAGTAGCTTCCTGTGTTGCAACTGTTTTTAATTTTATTTTTTATATTGTTTGATTTTTATATCACCTTTATTTCTAAATGTCTCCCATGCCTAATGAACCATTCACTGTAAAGATATTTTAAAAAGCAGAGGGAAAATCAGTTCAGTAAAAACAATCAAAGTATCAATTGTATTGGAATGTATGTATTCACAGTAGGCAATATCCCATTGACAAGCTCTTCCTCAAGCCTTCATTTTGTGTATGAACCCAAGTTAGTCTTAAGTCTCCTTCTGGTTCCTGACTTTTGAACTTCAAACACATGGTCTCCACCTTCCTCCAACCTCATCTCTTCTCCTCAAACCCTTCTCACTTTCATCTCCTCTTCTGTGTACAGACTTTTCTCTGTTGATGTAACCTCAATGAAGTAAAGGAATATCTTTTTACTTGTATTTATATCTCTCCTCCTTAGCACAGTGCCTAGCACTTAATAAAAGCTATCTGAATATTCTTCTTTTCTTCTTTCATGCAAGTCCCATCTAGCCCAATTTACTCTGTTGACCAAGCATGGCAATTTGTACTAGAACACCATTGCCTTTGAACATCACATTGAGAACAATGAAGAAGATTATGATGATATGAGTAGGCAACAACATACAACCAACAGCTAACTCCAAAGAAAAACAAGAATAAAAGATATTATGAAAGAATTGTATGACAGAAAAAGTAGGTTGGCTAGTCCTGTCATAAGAGCCAGGGATATCAATAGTCAGAGCACTGCAGAGCTATATCCTAGAGATGTTGAAATGAAGTGAGAGAAGCCTCCACTATGTTGAGTAGATACTGTATGATGAATATTTGATAGGACATGGCTAAGAGTCTCATAGTTTGGGCAGACATGGATGGGCTGCAATCTGCACTAGCCAACCTATTTTTCTGTCATACAATTCTTTCCTAATATCATCTTTTTGGGGCTATCAACACTCTTCAACACCACCTTCTTGGCCTTTAAGGCCTTGGATGTGGTTGCTGTCTTAAGGGGGCAATGGCCTCCTTCTTTGTCTTTGGCACCATCTTGGGGGAAAGGGTATTCTGTGGTGTTGAACCTGGAATTTCTGATGGTGATTATGATCTATAAATATATATGTAACTCTGAAATTCTCAAATGTATTTGTGATTTTGTCAATTCGGGAGCTCCTACCAATGATGCGCATAAAAAGGAGATCTGAACATCCCCCACCTTCTAGCGACCCAAGACACTAAGACTGCAGAGGCAGCACCAATACCATCAGAAAAGTGCCCCTCAGAGAAACAAGCTTGACCACTATGTCATCATTAAGTTTCCCTTGATCCACTGAGTCTGCTATGAAGAAGATTGAGTACAACACACCCCTAGTCTTCATTGTGGATGTTAGGGCCAACAAGCATTAGATCAATCAGGTGATAAAAAAGCTTTAGGACACTGACATGGCTAAAGTCAATAAACTGATCCAGCCTGATGGAGTGAAGACCTGTGTTCGACTTATTCTAGACTATAACGCTTTAGATATTGCCAGCGGAATTGGAATCATCTAAACTGTGTGCAGCTGTCCCACTCCAACTACAATAAATGTTTTCCAGGAAAAAAAAGAAATTCCACGTTCAGATTCCAAGAATGATGAGCAAAAGCAATTGGGATGCATTTCCTGTTGTCAATGCTTTGAGAAGTTTAAAGATTTAAGCCAAATATGAACGTGCTTTTTCCTCAACACATGTCGAATATACCAGTCATAATCAGACACCAATTTTATTATTAGTTTTATTGAGTAGACACATTAGAGCCTAGTAGATTATAAGTTTTATGAACAAATGTAATATCCTTCATATAAAGATAGACAGATGGTAAAGGTATGATCTAATCTATTAGAAGGGCATTGAAAAACAACTTCACATTTTGAGATAGCATTAATGTAACCCCTCTGTTCCCCCCAAATGATTTTTGGTGTATATACTATGAATTTTCTCTTCTTTTTATAAATGCATATTTAAGAAGGACATGTGCTTTGTTGGAGTACTGGCAAAGGCTCACAGCTTGTGCCCTTTTAGTCTAGTGTTTGTAATGCCTTCTTGAAGCATATCATATGTTTATGTTTCTATATTTGGGCAGTAGTTACTGAGGCATGCATTGGTAATTGAAAGGAAAAATGGAAAGGCATGCATGTGCCTATTATTTGAAGAATAACTGAAATGTTATGAAATCTGAATGTAATGGAAAACTGAAATGTCATATGAAGTGATGGAAAGAATGATTAATGAGAAACTTGGGAAGATTTATATCCATGGATGCAGAATGAAGTCAGTAAGTTCAGGAAGAATAGACACACACACTAATATTAATAACAATAATAACCTTATAAAGCCAAATGATTTTAAGAGACTTGTGAACTCTGATCAATGCAATGACTAATCATGATTTCAGAGGAGTGATAATGAAAAATAATGATAGTGAATGATAATGAACTACTCACCTCTTGACAGAAAGGTGATGGACTCAAATTCCATGATGAGAATGATTTCCTTGACTATGCATAGGTTTTTACAAGAGATCTTTTCCTCTTCACTGGGCGAACAAAAGAAAAACAATAAAAAATTTTAAGATGAAAAATGAAAGAATTTTTAAAGGAATTAATGTAATTACTCCCAGTCTTTGAAGGACCAGGAAGATTAAGTGATTTGCTGGTCAAAGAGGTCAGAATATAAAATAGTCAAATAGGCAGGAAATTAAAAAGCATGTCCTGGGACTCAAAAGAACCAGTTTACTAGTAATGTCCTTAGCTCCCCAGTAAAGAGGGGAGCAAAGAAGGCAGATGTGGCAGCATCCAGATGGAGAAGGGACAACTGCAGTTTGAAGGTAGAGAGCAGCAGGAAAGGGAGAAGTTTCAATGGATGGGTAAGAGACAAAATGGAAAAATGGAAGAGGAATTACAGAACCATTTCAAAGGATGTAGAGTTTACATTAGCAATAAGACATGTTATGAGAACTGAGGGAGAAGGGATTTTCCTGGAGGCAGAAAAGAGAAATCCTTTTTTCCCAGGTCTCTTTTTAATGATAACAATAAAGCAGAAATCTTTTCTCACCTTGGATTTGTTTTCTTTGGTATTGCCATGTGAGACTATCCGGGATTGTACTCATTTTATGTGTAGACTCAGAATGAGCCTACGAGATGATTTTTCATATAATTTACATTTCTATATTTTTAAATGGGAGTACTTTGTTTGATTGATGCGTCCTGCCTGAATTGTTGGTGAAAGAAACCCTGAATGGGATGGGAGGGGGGATCATGCCATGTATTCCTTCCCTGGAACTAAAGCTAAGGAAAGTGTAATTCCAGTGTTTAGAGGGACAAGTAGGAGGTGGTTTTAACCTGGTTTCTCTTTATCTACCTGATGACTCATATTATAAGCAATAAGAGTCTCAATACTAAAATTTTCTGTTCCAACACTAATTAAGAATTATATGAATTTCTGCATATGGCTAAACCATGAGTAAATAAATTGCTGCCTAGTGTTTTAAGTTTAAAAATCTGAAAAACATGAGATTAAAAAGAATATATTGTCAAGGCCACAAGACCAGAGTCAAAATTTCCTTAAGACAATTAAAAAGTAAGGAAATCCTCTGTCCATTTTTCCAGTTTTATCTGTTTTCCTCTTGTTGTAAACTATTGATCATTCTACCCTCTCCCAAAATAACCCTTTCCCTTTATATTCAAAACCCACCCGGGGTAACCTTACATTTTGACAATTGGTTAAAAACCAGAATAATAAATGGGAACCTCACAATTGTAAACACAGGTAAAGTCTAATACCAATTCCTGGGTACCATTGGACAAGATAGGTTATGAGTGCATGTGATCAGGAGCTTAGCTACATGGGATAGATTCAGCAAGTCAGTAATATTGCCAAGTCAGGTGGTCCAGTGGCCAGACCATGAAGTCCCATTAAGGAAACAAGACCTGACAAAATACTGGGCAGGAGAAAGGGTACTGTATTCTTGCCAGGTAATTCAGGCTAGGAGATTGAGAATTAAAGTGAAAAATGATGATAATGATGATGATGATGATGATGATGATGATGATGATGATGATGATGGCATTATATATTTACATCTAGGGCACCTAAAATTTGAAGAGTTCTTAAAAATTCACTTCTATTCAATAAAAATTTATTTTATGTGCTAGGCACTGGAACATGTTCTGGGGATACAAAGACAAAAGTGAGATACTTCCTACCACTAAGGAGTTTATGTTCTACTGAGAAGGAAAATATCTATGGATCAGATTAGGTTGGTTGGTTGTTGTCCTTCGTCTTTGAAGAGGACCAAAATGACATTACCATGACAAAGTGAAGTTTCAGTGTGTCCTATTGTGGCTCATCAGACCAGTAGACAATGGATCAGATATTATACAACAAATGCACACACACACACACACACACACATGCACACACACACACATACACACACACACCATGATAGTTGCTAGGGAGATAAAGCAAGTCAAAAGATTAGGAGGTGGAATTTTGGAGAGAAATCTTTGCATACATGGAGAGGTGGCCTATACAAAAGCATGTTAAATAGCACATGGAATGTTGTCTACAAAGAACAGTAAGTAAGTCAGTCTAGTTGGATAATAGCATATGTGATGTGAAGTAATAAATGATCAGCTTGGACATATGGGCTGGGAAGGACTTTAAATGTCATAGAAATTTTGTTTCACCATAGAGGCAATAGGGAGCCCCTGAGTAGACATCTGACATGGCTAGACTGCTTTTATGTTGGGAGGATTCTATTGGTAGCCATGAAAAGGAGATATGAGAAATTAGATGCAGGAAGGCTAATTCAGAGTGTATTCCAATAGTACAAGAAAGATATGATGAGGGCCAAGGTCAACATAATAGTTATATGACTGAAAAGGAGAGATGGCCAGTCATTGCAGGGAAAGAAACAAGATATCTTCTTAACTGTTGGGAAATGGGGGAAGGATAAGGATGAATTGGTCAGTCAATAAGCATTTATCTAATGCCCACTACATGCTAAGCACTGAGTATAAAAAAGCCATAAGACAACCCCTTTATTCCAAGAGTTCATGATTCAATGTAGTTAATAATCAAATATAATTTTGAGATTGCAAAACTGGATACCTACAGAAATGGTGCTGAATTTCTAGAGATAGGGAGATTCAGAGGGAGTTGGGGGAGGGACTAGAAGCAAAAACAGAAATTGACACTGAATTAATCATGTTTCTATGGATCAGAGAGCTTCATTTATTCTTACAGCCTAGAGCCAAAACTTTTTTGTTATTATTTTATATTTCTCTAATTACATATAAGTTTTTAACATTTGTTTTGAAAAAAATTTGAGTTTTAAATTCTCTCCCTACCTCTCTCCCTTCACCCCTCATTGAGACAGCACACAATTTGATATAGGTAAAACATATTAAATCACACAAAACATATTTTTGTATTAATTGCTTTGTGAAGTAAAATACAAACAGAAAAAGTATTCTTTGATCTGCATTCAAATTCCAGTGGTTTTTTTCTCTAGAGAGGGATAACATTTTTTTTTATCATAGGTCCTTTGGAGTTATCTTGGATCATTCTATTGCTGAGAATAACTAAGTCATTCACAATTGATCAGCCTACAATATTGCCATTACTGCAAACACTGTTCTCCTAGTTCTGCTTATTTCACTTTAAAGTCGTTGAGATAAATCTAGGTTTTTTTTTCTTCTGAGACCATCCTGCTCATCATTTCTTTTAGCACAATAATATTGCATTATAATCATTCACCACAACTTCTTCAGTCATTTCCCAATTAATGGGCATTCTTTAATTTTCCAATTCTTTGCCACCACAACAACAGCTGTTATAATTTATATTAAGCTTCTGATTAGAGACCTGACATAGTCATGTTATTTATGTCTTGGGAAAAATATTTTAGTACCTATGAAAAGGAGATATGAGAAATTAGACTCAAGGAGGCTGATTAAGAGAGCATTCCGATAGTTCAAGAAAGATGTTGAGTGCCTGGGCCAACAAAAGGAGAGAGGGCCAGTCACTGTAGAGAGATAATCAATACAACTTGGTACCTGTTGGGTTATGGGGGAAGAATAAGAATACACACACGCACACACACACAGAAACACACACACACATACATATATGTACAAACATATACACACATGTACGTACACGCACATACATATGTATACATATACATATACATATACATATGTAGTTGGTTGGTTGCTGTCCTTCATTCTCAAAGAGGGTCAAAATGACATCACTGTGCCAGAGTCAAGTTTCAATGTTTCTGACTGACTCGTCAGATCAATATGAGCTTGGAATGCGCAACCACAGGTTGGACACAAAGAGTCTGTGTGAACATTTGGGGTGGATTCTCTAAATTTGCATACCCTGTGTTTCCTTTGAGCTGTTTTTATTCTGCTTTGCTCATAGAATAAAGCACCTTTTATGATGTGGACATGCCATGCTGAGGGGTCCTGTGCCAGTGTCCCATGTTGCACAATTCCAAAGTTCTTAAGCAAGACCTGAGAGTGTCCTTGTATTGCTTCTTGTGATCACCATGTGAACACTTATCCTGTGTGAGTTCTCCATAAAACAGTCTTTTAGGCAAGAGTACATTTTGCATTCAAACAACATGGCCAGCACATAGAAGTTGTGCTCTGTGAATTAGAGTGTGAGTGCTTGGCAGTTTGGTTCAAATAAGGACCTCAGTGTCTGGTACCTTATCCTGCCAGATGATGTTCAGAATCTTCCAAAGACAATTCCAATGGAAGTGATTCAGTTTCCTGGCATGTCACTGGTATACTGTCCAAGTTTCACAGATATATCACAATCTCTCTCTTTCTCTTCCCTCTCTCTCTTTCTCTCTGTCACAGATATGCAAATATATGTATATAAAAGAAATGGAGGTCAAGCTCATTTTCCTTTTTTTTTTTTTTAATCATTTTGGGATACAGATCTAGTAGTGGTATTGCAGGATCAAAGGGTAGGCACAGTTTTATACACCTTTGGACATAGTTCCAAATTGCTCTCCAGAATGGCTGGATACATTCACAACTCCACTGACAGTCCATTAGTATCCTAGTTTTCCTGTATTCTCTCCATCATTTATCATTTTACTTTTTTGTCTTATCAGCCAATATGATAGGTGTTAGGTGGTACCTCAGTGGTGTTTTAATTTGTATTTTCTTTAATCAGTAGTGATTTAGGACATTTTTTCATATGACTAACGATAGTTTGATTTCTTTGTCTGAAAACTGCCTATTCATATCTTTTGATCATGTATTGACTGGAGAATGACTTGTATTCTTATAAATTTGATTCACTTCTCTATATATTTGAGAAATAAGACCTTCATAAGAGATCTTGCTGTAAAAGAAAGAGATATTTTCCCAGTTCTCTGCTTTCCTTTTAATTTTGGTTGCATTGGTTTTGTTTATGGAAAAAAACTTTTTAATTGATATGATCAAAATTATCAGTTTTCATGGTATCACCTTTTTGATATTATCTTTGTATGCAGTGTGAAGTGTTTCTAGTTTCTGCCACACTGTTTTTCCAGTTTTCCCAGAAGGTTTTTTTTTTGTTTGTTTTGTTTTTGGTTTTGTTTTTTATCAGATAGTGAGTTCTTTTCATAAAAGCTTGATTCTTTGTATTTTACTACAACATAACATTTACCTAAATCATTTCACTGATCCACCACTCTATTTCTTAGACTGTGCCAGATTGTTTTGATAATTATCACTCTACAGTATAGTTTGAGATCTGGTATGGTGAGGCCTCCTTTCTTTGCAATTTTTTTTTTCACCGATTCTCTTAATATTCTTGACTTTTCGTTCTTGCAGATGAATTTTCTTATTATTTTTTGTAGATCTATGTAATATTTTTAGTTGATTGATATGTCACTAAGTAGATTGATTTAGGGGCAAATGTCATTTGTTTTGGTGATATTGGCTCAGCCTACTGATGAGCAATTCATATTTTTCCAGTTGTTTAGATCTGATTCTCTTTGTCTGAAAAGTGCTGTAATTGTGTTCATAGAGTTCTGGGTTCATCTTGGCAAGTAAACTCCTGAATATTTTATACTATCTAGCATTATTGTAAATAAAATTACTTTGTAACTCTTTCTGCTGGATTTTGTTAGTTCTTGTATCAGTAACACCCCAACATACACAAGGGGACCTGCTATTACAGGTTCTTTGATCCGCTTTTCCAAAAGGAAAGGCGACTTTTGAGGGGTTAAAAATCACTTTAATCAAGCACATATATAATTCCTTTAATCAAGCACAGATATCAGTCACTTAGCTCAGGGGAGTCAGAACCCTGAACTTAAGAGAAAATAGAGAGAAATCAAAGATCAACAGACATGGCTTCCTGTGTCTGACCCTAATCAGTACATATATCATAAATCAACAGACAGGTCCAACTGTCTGACCATAGTTATCAGAGAGGGAAGCAGAGATATCTGGATTTCCAAAGCTGGGGGGCTGCTTAGCAGCTTCCCAGACTCTCATCTGGCACACAAACATCCTTCCAACAACTAAGTCCTCAAATAAAATCCCCACCTCAGTATTCAGAGTTTTTATACACTTTTTAGAGCCAGAGGGTCTCACATCCCTTGAGAACCAGTGCCTCATTAACCAAAGGTGTGGGCCTTCCTACAAATCTTCCCAGGCCCAACAATGAGTGAGAAAGATCCTCCTTAATGACATTATTCAGATATATTATATATATATATATATATATATAATCAATATATATTCTTGGTATAAACAAAAACAGCAAAAGATCCTACTTTGCTTCCCCTCACAGTTCTATGTAGAAGTGCTGATGGTTTATTTGAGTTTATTTTGCATCTTACAACTTTGTTAAAGTTATAAATTATTTGAAATAAATTTTTAAACTGATGCTCCATGGTTCTCTAAGCATACCATCATATCATTTGCAAAGAGGAATAGTCTCACTGACTATTCTAATTCCTTCAAATTATTTTTCTTCTTTTATTGTGATAGCTAGCATTTCTAATATAATATTCAATTATAGTGATAATAATGGGCATCCTTGCTTCACCCTTCATTTTATTGGGAAGACTTTTAGTTTAACACCATTATACATAAGGTTTGCAGATGGTTTTAGATAAATTCTACTTACCATTTTAAGGACACTCTGTAGTGTTGTTAATCAGAATGGTTGGTAACAGTTTATCAAAGGCTTATTCTGCATATTTTGATATAACATATGATTTCTGTTGGTTTTGTTATGATATGGTCAATTATGCTGATGGTTTTCCTAATATTGAATCACTCCTGCATTCCTAGAACAAATCCTAAGTGATCATAGTATATGATGCTTATAATACATTGTTCCAGTTTCCTTGCCTAGTATTTCATTTAAAATTTTGCATAAATCATTCATAAAAGAAACATTCATAGTTTTCTTTTTCTGTTTTAGCTCATCCTGTTTTACACATTGATAATGGTAGTTTGGTTTTCTTTTTTTTTTTCAAAAATCTAATTTGCCAGTGGTTTGTCTGTTTTATTGTTTCTCCCCAAAAGAACTAGCTTCTAGTTTTATTTATTGATCAATTGGTTTTCTTACTTTCCATTTTCTTAATCTCTCTTTTTATTTTTAAGAATTTCCAGTTTGGTGTTTAATTGATGATTTTTAATTTGTTCTTTTCTGTTCTTTCTCCATTTTATTGATGTAATCCTTTAATAATAGAAATTTCCCCTAAGTATGTCTTTGGCTCTCTTCTATAAATTTTGGTATGTTATCTCATTGTTGTCCTTATCGTTAATGAAATCAACTGTTTCTATGATTTGTTCTTTGACCTACTTACTCTAACATTAAATTGTTTAGTTTCCAGTTAAATTTTAAATTTTCTTCCCACTGCCCTTCACTGAATGTACTTTAAAAAATGCATTATGACCTGAAAATGATTTACTTGATATTTCTGTTTTTCTTATTTGATTGCGAGGGTTTTATGCCCTAATACTTAGTCAATTTTTTCTATCACGGTTATGTGATGTTGAGAAAAAATCCTTTCTATTTGATTCCATTTTCTCCAGAGATCTATCACGTTTTACTTTTCTAGAATTCTCTTCCTGTTCTTAATTTCTTTCCTCTTTTTTTGTTAGACTTATCTAGTTCTGAGGGGAAAATTTGAAGTCCCTCATTAGTATAGTGTTATTATCTATTTTCTGTTGTAAATCACTTATTCTTTTAAAAACAGATTCTATACTATGTAGTGCATATACATCTAGTACCAATATTCCATCATTGTCTATGATACCTTTGAACAACATAGGTTTCCCTCCTTATCTCTTTTATTTAGATTTATTTTTGCTTTTTGCTTTGTCTGAAATCATTATTGGTACCCCTGCTTTTCATTTTTTACTTCACCTGAAGCATAATACATTCTGCTACAGCTCCTTACCTTTATTCTCTGTGTATCTCTGTGACTGAAATGTGTTTTTTGTAAATAGCATATCATAGGATTCTGTTTTTTAATCCATTCTACAATCAGCTTCCACTTTATGGGTGACATCATCCCATTTGCATTTACTAATTGTATTACCCTCCATCCTTTTTTATCCTTCTCTCTTTGCCCTTTCATCTTGTTCCTCATCAAAAGTGTTTTATTTCTGATTACTCCTTCCTCCAGTCTGGCCTCCCTTCTATCAATCCCCTCCCCTTCTCTAACCTTTGTCACTTTTTTCCCCTCCCCTATAGTGTAAGATAGTGTTCCATATCCAATTGAGTGTGCGTGTTATTCCCTATTTGAATCAATTCTGATAAGAATAAGTTTCAAGCCACAGATATTTGTCTTAATTATAATAGTTATGTTATTTCAGGAATAGTTTGGTTGAAATCCTACACCTAAGTACCCTTGAACTTCAAACATCAGGAATAATTCAAGTGATGCTGTTTTACTTCATTTTATTTTCTTTACATATTCACCTCTCATTTATTTGAATACCAAATGTATCTCTTCAGTTCTTTTCTCAGTAATTGTCACGACTATGCTGCACAAACCCTTTCTTAAAACTTACTCCTAATAAGCACATATCTTTTCTAACAAAACTACCTGTCTAAAATTCAATATCCGTCTAACCTCAAGAGGGTCTTGGAGTCAACACTAGTCCAAGGGTCCCTTTAACCATGTTTGCCTCCTTCTTCTTCTCCTGGATCTGTTTTTCAGAAAAAAAATCCACTTTTATTCATGATGATTCCCATGGGAATTCAATCCCTTTTCCCCTCACCTCAACCCCCAATATTCAGCATCCAGACAAGCAAGGACCAAATGGTGAAAGGTTTCTGAACATTCAAGATAAGAGAGAATGCTGCAAATTGAAGCACTAATTTCTATTTTTCATTCCCTGTGTTGTAAGAAGAATCATATACTTGTACTTTAGAAGTGTTTGGCAGAATGCAGGAAAAGTTTCCTTTAATTTCAGTAGATATTTAGTCAATTATCCGACACCTAATTTTAAATACTGATCTGTATATATTCTTCTGTAGAAATGTTGCATGACACCACATTCCTGGATGTGTTGCTGCATAGGTGATTGGCTACCAGAGGGCTACACTAGGGAAACACATATTCTAGTCAAACATGTAAGTGAGAAAGGCTTTGAATACAATCTAAGGAATGTCTGTGGACTGCTCATTTGGGGGGCTCTCCTAGAACAGTCTGCAGGGCTAATCATTAATAGGATTGGTCACCAGGTGATTAGTTTCTCTTGATACACAAACTCATAAAGAACATGTCCTAAGACAGAGTGCTTACCATCAGCAAAAGTTAAAGGGAGCACCCATGCCAGTGGATGCAAGTATTTTAATTGTTCATTTTTTAGAACTGGAGTTTCATTTTTTGTATATAATGCTGTTTGAAGAAATGTCTTCTATCCAGACAGATTAGAAAGAGTATATGTCAGCTTCCTCTTGTTAGTGAAAATCAAATTCTAAAAATAATTTGCCTCGTTCATTTCTTTACCTACTGAAAGATGAAATTGTCTTGAAAGTAAAGAAGTCATTAGCTATACTGCTTTTTGCCAGGCCTAGAGGCCTGTATTGGGCTACCCGAGTCTTTCTTACCTGTCCCAGGTCTTCGGTTGGCCAAACCGGATAAACGTATGAGAGAAAGGTCGTTCCAGAGTCGAACAGGGGTTGAGCTTTATTACAGGGTCTCGGTTACAAGTGCAGGGGAGTCTTCCTTAGGAGGAAGAGGGGGAGATTTCCTAAGGAGGCTAAGCTTAAGGGATTGGAAGTAGAAGTACAAGTGGGGAGAGAGGGGGAGGGGAGAGAGGAGAGAAGAAAGCGGAGCCTACTGTCCTCTTGGCTCCACACTGCTAAGAGAGAGCTTTCAGGCTTCCTCAATCCTACTTAATCTTCAGCCACACAGTTTGCATCTCAATACCGTGCTGTTAGGTAACTAGGTGTGCTCCAATCCGGGACAATCTCGAGGGCAGGGAGACTCCACCCATCACGTATCTCCCGGGGAGAGGCAGAAATACCCGAGCTAGCCGAGCTAGCTCAGTCTGACCTTCTCGAATCCCCGCTGTTCATGGAGGGCCTCGTAAGACTCTAAGATTTAGAAGTCCCACTTTTACCCGCCCGAGACCATCCACACGGATTTGAGCTTCCAATCCCAACATATCCCCTTCTTTGTTTTGCGCGGAGCGCACCTGGCTCTAGAGCAAACAGTGGCTGGAGGCTGAGTGGATTAGGAAGGCCTTTAGCATATGAGTACCCTACAACAAGACTTCATTCACACAGAAATCTGCAGCTAGCACAACTGACAAAGGGAGGCATCAAATAAAACAAAGATGAAACTAAATGGCTGAGTTACAACAGGGGAAGTGCAATCAACTAATCTCAAAGCATATTTTAAGAGGAGCAGCTGGTGTAGGCGCCTTACATCACCACTCCCTTAATCTTGCAAATGGATCTCAATGGCCAAGCCTGAATGGCCAAGCCTGTGGTATTCAGGTGAAAAGTTGGTCACCCCTTCCCCTCCCAATGTCCTGGGTTTGTGATATCAAAGTCCTCCTTCAGCCGCTGAAAAAGATGCCTAGATGGAATGGGCAGGAATGTTGGGATGAGTGCTGCTTCCTCTCTGGGCAGCAGGGTTAAAGCTGTTAGCAGCAGACTCAGGTGGTGCATGATCCTTCTCCGGGGTCTCCGGGCTCTCCGACTCCTGCGTCTCCGCCGTCTCCGACATCGGTTCCCACTTACGGATCCTTCTAATGGGAATCCACGCATGACCTTTTCCTATGGAGACACAAACATACCCTGGACCCCCTATTAGTATCTTAAAATGTCTCATAACTGGAGTATTATGTGAGTTTTTTGAGACAGTTGTATCAAGCTCTGATTGTATTAGGCCTCTTGATCTTAGCTCTGATTGTATTAGGCCTCTTAATCTTAGCTCTGATTGTATTAGGCGACCTTTTCCCCTTCTTTGTTTAGCGAGGATCGCCTTTAAGGTAAAATTGATAAGAATGCATAGCAGCTGGTTGCTTTGGTATAGCTGCTGCCAGGTGCTCACAAATGCTTGATTAACATCTGTAAGGAACCTGAATTTCCCGGATTTTTTCTTTATAACAAACACAGGAGCATTCCAGGGTGCTAATTGCTCCTTAACCAGTATTTGTAATGCCTGGAGTTTTTCTGAAGTCAGGGGCCATTGCTCTACCCAAATCGGGGTGTCTGACTTCCAATTCAAGGGTGGGGACTCCAGAGCAACAGCAATGGCCCTTACTAAAAATTTGATAACCTCATCCCGAGGCGGCTAATTGCCATTCCGGCAATCAAGACATAATCGGCGGCCAAGTACTGTAATTGATTTCCTGTAGCCTCAAACTGCCCTGTTTCTGTAAATTGCTGATAAGCCTGGGGGGCCTGAGCCCCTAGCCCACTGGTAGTGCTCTTTACCCTCTGAGAAAATTCTGATACCCAAATCACATTCTGCTCAGGGGTAAGGCAGGCTCTAGCTAAGCTCTTCCAGTCATTAAGAGTCAGAACAAACTGACCACTGAGAGTTTCAAGCATGGCTATGACAAAGGGTGAATTAGGGCCATGCTTGGTACAAGCCTCTTTAAGAGTCGCCACTCTCTTCCACTCTATAGGTATGTGGCTCCTCCGAACCCCACCGGGGACACTGGGGTCCGCTATTTCTAACACAGGAAATGTCCCTACATCTTCTTCATTCTCTATAGCCTTTCTTATTCCTTTTTCCAAACTGGACTGTGGCCCTGAACTGTCTGACCAATGGAGCAGGTTATAAGGAGGCGCGGAGGGAAGGCACGGCGTATTCTCCCCTGCCTCGCCTTTTCCATCCGCTAGATGGAGCTCCGAGTCTATTTTTTCTTTACGCTCCTTAACTTTCCGCTTAACTTTCTGCTTGCCTGGGTCCTCCCCTCCCCTCTCTCCTCTTCCACTCTTATTCCAATCCTGCCCTGGCCTCTCAGGCCCTTCCTTACAAAATTCTCGGAGGTCGTTTAACTCTATTGTGACCCCCGCCTCCCTGCATTCCCTGTGAAGTTTCTCAGCCCAGACCTCCTGTTCCTCTGGCTTTATTACTGGCAATAGATTCCCCATCTCCGCCCTTTTCCCAGGGGTTTGGGAAGCTTCTCTCCCCTTTCTCTCCTTCCGAATCTAGGATTCGGGACTCGCTTCTTTCACAACCCCTTCCGGGTGTACCCCAAAAGCACCCAGGATTATCTACTCTCCCAATCCCTGTTGGGGCGCCAACTGCCAGACCTAGAGGCCTGTATTGGGCTACCCGAGTCTTTCCTACCTCACCTCCGAGGTCTTCGGCTGGCCACGCCGGATGCACGTATGAGAGAAAGGACGTTCCAGAGTCAAACAGGGGTTGAGCTTTATTTCAGGGTCTGGGTTACAAATGCAGGGAGATCTTCCTTAGGAGGAAGAGGGGGAGATTTCCTAAGGAGGCTAAGCTTAAGGGATTGGAAGTAGAAGTACAAGCAGGGAGAGAGGGGGAGGGGAGAGAGGAAAGAAAAGAAGCGGAGCCCTACTATCCTCTTTGGCTCCACACGTGCTAAGAGAGAGCTTACTGGCTTCCTCAATCCTACTTAATCTTCAGCCACACAGTTTGCATCTCAATACCGTGCTGTTAGGTAACTAGGTGTGCTCCAATCCGGGACAATCTCGAGGGCAGGGAGACTCCACCCATCACGTATCTCCCGGGGAGAGGCAGAAATACCCGAGCTAGCCGAGCTAGCTCAGTCTGACCTTCTCGAACCCCCGCTGTTCATGTAGGACCTCGTAAGACTCTAAGATTTAGAAGTCCCACTTTTACCCGCCCGAGACCATCCACACGGATTTGAGCTTCCAATCCCAACAGCTTTTGACTGAGAACGAGAACTTCAAAAACAACCCAGGTAATGAGGTCTCTTATCATGACTTTATCATGACTTTGTCCTAGACCTGAGATCTGCTTTCTAAACTCATTGATTACCTCTTCCTTTCCAAACCATGTACAGGGTAATCTGAAGACAATATTCTTTTCTCCTTCTATTGAATTTTATCCAAGTACTCTCTGTTATATTTCCCTCTTTTGGTTCATAGATTTTTCACTCTTAAGCTTACATTTTTAATTTAGCATTTTATTTTCCCCATTTACAGGTAAAACATTTTTTAACATTTGTTTTTAAAACTTCAGGTTCCAAATTCTCTCCCTTCTTCCCTCTCCAATGCCCCTCATTAAGAAGGTAAACAACTCAACATAGGTTATACATGTGTAGTCATGTAAAACATATCCACAATAGGCATGTTGTGAAAGAAAACATAGACAAAAATACTCTCAAGAAAAATAAAGTATGCTTCAATCTGTACTTAGATACCATCAGTTCTTTCTCTGAGGATGGATAGCATTTTTCATCATAAGTCTTTCAGAGTTGTCTTAGATCATTGCATTGCTGAGAATAACTAAGTGACTCACGGCTGATCATCTTACAGTATTACTTGGTACATAGTACATTTCACAATGCGTTAGCCAATGAAAGTCTTTCCCAGTTTTTTCTGAGAGTATCCTGCTCAACATTTCTTATATTACAATAGTATTCCATTACAATCACATACCACAACTTCCTCAGGCATTCCCCAATTGATGGGCATCCCCTCAATTTCCAATTCTTTGCCCCCAGAAAAAAGCTACTTTAAAAGTTTGGACATATAGGTCCCTTTCTTTTATTTTCTTTTGTGGGGATGGATATAGATATGTAAATATATTACTAGATCAAAGGTTTTCATGGTTTTATAGTCCTTTGGCCATAGATCAAAATTGCTCTAAAGAATGGCTGAATCAATTCATAATTCCATCAACAATGTGTTTATGTCTCATTTTTCCTACATTCCCTCTGACATTTGTCATTTACCTTTTGTGTCCTATTAGCTAATCTAATAGATATGAGGTTGTATTTCAGAATCATTTTAATTTGCATTTGTCTAATCAATAGTGAGAGTATTTTTTCATATGACTATAGATAGCTTTGATTGCTTCATCTGAAAACTGGTCATATCTTTTGATCATTTATCAATTGGGGAATGACTCTTACTTTCAAAAATCTGACTCAGTTCTCTATATGTTTGAGAAATGTGACCTTCATCAGAGAAAGCTGTTTCAAAATATTTTTTTCACAGTCACTATCACTAACTGTATTTCCCTCCATTCTATTTCTCTCTCACACAGCACTTATTCTATTCCCTCTCTCCTTTAAAGCTATCTCTCCTCAAAAGTGTTTTACTTCTGACTACAACCCTCCCCCAATCTGTCCCTCTCTTCTATCACCCCCTTTCTTTTATTCCCTTCCCTTCCTACTTTCTTCTAGGATAAGGTAGATTTCTATACTGATTTGAGTGTGTATGTTATTCCCTCTTTGAGCCAATTCTGAGAACAGTAAGGTTCACTCACTCCCCCTCACCTCCCTCCTCTTCCTCTATACTGTAAAAGCTTTTTTCTTGTCTCTTTTATATGAGATAATTTGCCCCATTATATCTCTTCCTTTCACTTTCTCCCAGTGTATTTCTCTCTCATCCCTTAATTTTATTTTTTTAGATATCATCCCTTTATATTCAACTCACACTTGTTCCCTCTGTCTGACTACTTTAATAATGAGAAAGGTTTTGTGAGTTACTAATATTACCTTATCCCATTTGGGAATATAACCAGCTTAACTTTATTAAGTCCCATATGATTTCCCTTTTCTGTTTACCTTTCTACGTATCTCTTAAGTCTTGTATTTGAAAGTCAAATTTTTGATTCAGTTTTGGTCTTTTCATCAAGAATGCTTGAAAGTCCTCTATCTCATTGAATATCCAGTGTCCACACCCCCCCCCCCCCCACAAATTTATACTCAGTTTTTCTGGATGGGTGATTCTTGGTTGTAACCCTAGATTCTTTGCCCCCTGGCATATGAGCTTACAAGGACCCAACTCTTTGAATGTAGAAGCTGCTAAATCTTCTCTTTCCTTGACTTTGGCTTCATGATGCTTGAATTTCCTCTTCCTGGCTGCTTGCAATATTTTCTCCTTGACATGGGACCTCTGGAATTTGGCTGTAATATTCCTAGCAGTTTTCATTTTGGGGTCTCTTTTAGGAGGTGATCAGTAGATTCTTTCCATTTCTATTTTACCCTCTGATTCAAGAATATCAAGGAAGTTTCCTTGATAAATTCTTTAAAGATGAAATCTAGACTTTCTATGGATCATTGCTTTTGGGTAATTCAATATGTTTCAAATCATCTCTACAGAATCTATTTTCTGGGTGTTTTTTTTCCATTGAGATGTTTCGCATTGTCTTCTTTTTTCATTCTTTTCATTGTTTTATTGTTTCTTGATTTCTCATAAAGTCATTAGTTTCCATTTTTTTAAGGAATTGTTTTCTTCAGGGAGCTTTTGAATCTGCTCTTCCATTGGGTCAGTTTTGCTTTTTAAGGCATTCTTTTCTTCCCAATTTGTTTTTGAACTTCTTTTGACCATTTGATCTAGTTGCTTTTATAAGTGTTATTTTATTCAGTTTTTTGTGTGTGTCTCTTTTCCCAAGCTGTTGACTCAGTTTTCATGATTTTCTTGCATCACTCTCATTTCTTTTACCAATTTTCCTCTACTGCTCTTTGTTGATTTTCAAAATCTTTTTGAGATATTATGTGACTAGAGGCCAATTCATTTTTTTCTTGGAGTCTTTAGATAAAGGAGCTTTGACTTTGATGTCTTCTTCTGAGTATGTATTTTGATCTTCCTTGTCACCATAGTAACTTTATCTAATCAGATGTGGGTTTTTTTCCATTTTTTCTTCATTTTCCCAAAATATTACTTAACTTTTTCTTTTTTTATTTAAATTTATTTATTTAAGTTTTCAACATTCATTTCCACAAAATTTTTGGGTTCCAAATTTTCTCCCCATTTCTACCCTCCCCCCACCCCAAAACACTGAGCATTCTAATTACCCCTATCACCAATCTGCACCCCCTCCTAATATCCCTCCCTTCCCTTATCCCCATCTTCTCTTTTGTCCTGTAGGGCAAGATAAATTTCTATACCCCATTACCTGTATTTCTTATTTCCTAGTTGCAAGAACAATACTCAACAGCTGTTCCTAAAATTTTGAGTTCCAACTTCACTCCTCCCTCCCCACCCATTCCCTTTGGGAAGGCAAGCAAAACAATATAGGCCATATCTGTGAAGTTTTGCAAATGACTTCCATTTTTTTTTTAAGATATGATCCCATCCTATTCTATTCACCCTGTGCTCTCTGTCTCTCTTTCTCTGTGTGTGTGTGTGTGTGTGTGTGTGTGTGTGTGTGTAATCCCACCAACTACCCAGATACTGAAAAAAGTTTTCAAGAGTTGCAAATATTGTCTTTCCATGTAGGAATGTAAATAGTTCAAGTTTAGTAAGTCCCTTATGATTTCTCTTTGCTATTTACCTTTTCATGCTTCTCTTGACTCTTGTGTTTGAAAGTCAAATTTTCTTTTCAGCTCTGGTCTTTTCATCAAGAATGCTTGAAAGTCCGCAATTTCATTGAAAGACATTTTTCCCCTGAAGTATTATGCTCAGTTTTGATGGGTAAGTGATTCTTTGTTTTAGTCCTAGTTCCTTTGAGCTCTGGAATATCATATTCCACACCCTTTGATCCCTTAATGTAGAAGCTGCTAGATCTTGTGTTATCCTGGTTGTATTTCCACAATACTTGAATTGTTTCTTTCTAGCTGCTTGCAGTATTTTCTCCTTGACCAGGGAACTCTGAAATTTGGCCACAATGTTCCTAGGAGTTTCTGTTTTTGGATCTCTTTCAGGAGGTGATTGCTGGATTCTTTCAATATTTATTTTGCCCCCTGGTTCTAGAATATCGGGGCAATTTTCCTTGATAATTTCATGAATGATGATGTCTAGACTCTTTTTTTGATCAAGGCTTTCAGGTAGTCCCATAATTTTTAAATTGTCTCTCCTGGATCTATTTTCCAGATCAGTTGTTTTTTCAATGAGATATTTCACATTGTCTTCCATTTTTTCATTCTTTTGGTTTTGTTTTGGGATTTCTTGGTTTCTGATAAAGTCATTAGCCTCCATCTGTTCCATTCTAATTTTGAAATAACTATTTTCTTCAGTGAGCATTTGAACCTCCTTTTCCATCTGGCTGATTCTGCTTTTTAAAGCTTTTTTTCTCCTCATTGGCTTTTTGAACCTCTTTTGCCAATTGAGTTAGCCTATTTTTCAAGGTGTTATTTTCTTCAGCATTTTTTTGGGTCTTCTTTAGCAAGGTGTTGACCCACTTTTCATGTTTTTCTTGCATCTCTCTCATTTCTCTTCCCAGTTTTTCCTCCACCTCTTTTACTTGATTTTCAAAATGATTTTTGAGCTCTTCCATGGCTTGAGACCATCGAATATTTATTTTGGATGTTTGGGATACAGAAGCCTTGACTTTTATGTCTTTCCCTGGTGGTATTGCTCTTCCTCATCTGAAAGGATAGGAGAAGATATCTGTTCACCAAGAAAGTTCTTTTCTATAGTCTTATTTTTTTCCCCTTTTTTTGGGCATTTTCCCAACCAGTTACTTGACTTTTGGGTCCTTTGTCAAGAGTAGGGTGTACTCTGGGAATCTGTAATATCTCAGTTCCTCCAAGGTGGCACAATCCAGTGTGTACACTGATCTGTAAGCAGGAAAAGATTTTTGTGTCCAGAATCTTAGCAGTTACCTCTCCACAGCCACCTGGCCTCTAGTTCTGCCAAGTCAGCACTGGAGGTTGATTTTCAGATAAGCTGGATGGGCAGGGCTGTCATTCAGTGTGAGACAAAGACCAGCTTCCCCAGGGCCTGCACACAGGACCAAGGCAAGACTCAGCTCCTCAGTGCCCCCAGGGGTTTTATGATCCAACAATGTAAGCGGGATGATGTAGAGGCTGCTGTGAGAACTGCTGCTGCCTGCCCAGTGTGGTCTCTGCAGGCTGCTGCCTGAGGCCAGAAATATGGGAAGGTCCTTCTTCCTTCCAGGCCAGCTGAGAAAACCCTGTCACTGACCTTTCATGCCTGTGGGTTGAGGGATCTGAGGATCTGCTGCTGCGACTAGAGATTCTGCCCCCAAGGTGTCCTCCTCCCAGAGTCTTTTCATGAACTGCTGAGTGGCCAAGGCTGGGCTGGGCTCTATGCTCCGCTCCATGTCTGATGCAACCGATGTTTCCTGAGGGTCTTTCAGGTCACCCTGGATTGGAAATCTCCTCCACTCTGTTGTTCTCCACTTCTGCTGCTCCAAAATTTGTTGAGAGTCCCTCTCTACAGGTATTTTATGGGCTGTGTGGGGAGACCCTATGTATGTGTGTCTTTCTACTCCACTATCTTGGCTCCACCCCCTTAACTATTTCATCTTTGTTAAATTAGGGCTCTCTTTCCAGGATGGACGGCATATTGTCCCAAACTTCAGGGATTTTGCATGGCTATTTTAAGAGATACATTTGGGACCTATAAGTTATCAGTTCTTCCAATGTGGCATGATCTAACAAGAGGTGTTTACTACTCTCCTGGCCTGTGCTCTGATCTGTGAATGGCTGAAGAAGTTGTGGTATATTAATGTAATGGAATACTATTATTCAATAAGAAATGATCAGCAAGTAGTCTTCAGAAAAACCTGGAAAATTTTTAATGAACTGACACTGAGTTTAGTGAGCAGAACCAGGAAAACATTGTACACAGCAAGAGCAACATTATGCAAAAATTATCTATGACAGACTGAACTCTTCTCAGCAATACAATGATCCAAAATAATTCCAAAAGACTCATTATGGAAAATGCTAACCACATCCAGAGAAAGAGCTATGGAATCTGAATGCAGATCAAAGCATTACATTTTCACTTTTGTTTTGTGTCTTGTGGCTTTCCCTTTTGTACTTATCCTTTTTTTCATAACATGACTAATATGGAAACATGTTTAACCTTCTTATGCATGTATAACCTATATCTGATTGCTCGCTGCTTTGGGAGAGGGGAGGAGTAATGAGAGGGAGGAAGAAAAACTTTGAACTCAAAATTTAAAAAAAATGGAATGTTGAAAACTACTCTTAATGTGTAATTGGAAAAGATGCAATACCATTGAAGAAGAAAAAATTAGTGATGGAAGTCTTACAATTCCAATTTCACCCATCTGGTTTTGAATTTTCAATAACATATCATACTGAAAAATGAGAATCTACCATAACAATCTTTTTAAAAAAGGAATTCTGTAACTGGATCTGTTCTACAAGTGATTAGGCAAAGCCATTTTGCAGGCTTTTTTTTTTTTTTTTTTTGCATAGACAGAAATGAGGCTGATAAGTGGACATGTCAAATGGTCATTTAAATTTCACCTATCTCAATAGTTGTTCTTTCATGTTAGTCAAATATTAATATGGAACTTTGAATTGTATAAATTCTGAAAATTTCATAGAAAGACTTCATGTCCTCATATCATCCCAGGTTTTACAAGTAGCTTAGTATTAATGTTCCAAGGAGCAACAAGTGATTCTGAGAATGACTTTTAGGACCCAGATCAATGGTACCTCAGACAAAGTCTCGATATGTAATCATGCTACATCTTAATTTTAAATGTTATATAGAAACTGTGTTCTAAGAAATTTTCAGGCAAAGATAAAGATGGTTTAGGGGAGAGTATATCATACAGCTACTGGGGGCAAATGTTTCTGTTTTTTACTTGCCATATTTTTGAAGTCAAAATCCCTTTCTAACAACTAATTGATGTTAAATACTTAAAAGGAAATGGTAAGATGTAACTTTCAGGCTCTAGAAAAATGAGGCCTTCTGAAAGCTAGATAAATGTAACCATAAAATAAATAAGAAAGAAGGTAAGCAGATGAACAGAATTTTAGAAAAAAAGTTAGATATGATAAAACTTTGAAGAAAAATGAATGAGAATAAAAAGATGTATATGTTTTCTTAGCTGTTCATGGCACCTTCCCAAAAACTGACCAAAAAACTATATTAACATAGATATAGACATAGATAGATAAATATGCATACATCTATCTACATATATATAACTCATAAAAATACAGAAAAGTAGAAATACTAAGTTTACTTTTTTGGATCATAATGCAATCAAAATTATGTTAAATAAAGGGCTGTGGCAGTATAGCTTTAAAATTAATTAGAAATGAAATAGTCTAATCTTAAATAATCAGTATGAGGACAAATCCTAGAAATAACCAATAATTTCAGTAAAGTTCATGATAATGAGAAGACATACAATGACTTGTGGGATGCAGTCAAAGCAATAATTATGGGAAAATTTATCTCTCTAAATGCACATATTAATAAAATGGAAAAAAGATCAGATCAATGATTTTGGCATGCAACTAAAAAAATTTAGGAAAAAAAGACAAATTAAAAATATTCAGATTAACACTAAAATGAAAATCTTAAAAATTAAGGGAGAGATTGATAATTTTTTAAATTAAAAAAATTAACTGATAAATAAAACTAGAAGTAAGTTTCATTTTAAAAAACAGCAAAATCAACCACTGATTAATTTGACTAAAAAAAGAAAGAAAACAATTAAGTTACTGGTATGAAAAAAAGAAAAAGGTGAATAGAACACCAGTGAAGATGAAATTAAAGTAATTATTAGGAGCTATTTTGCCTAATTATGTGTCAATAAAACTGACAATCTAAGTGAAATGGATGGATAGGTGAAAAATATATGAACTGCCAATATTAATAGAGGAATAAAATAGAATACTTACATAAACTCTACTTTAAAAAAAAAGAAATGAGAGATCAATGAGTTCTCTAAGAAAATATCCCCAGGATCTGATGAATTAGAACTGAATTCTAATAAAAAGGTAAGGAATAACTAATTCAGATCTTATTTAACTATTTGAAAAAAATAAAGTTTGGGTGAGTGGAATCAAGATGGCAGCATAAAAGCAGGCATTTTCTAGATCTCTACCCCCAAACACAGTCAAATACCTGTAAAAATGACACTAAACAAATTCCGGAGATGCAGAACCCACAGAACAATGGAGTGAAGCAATCTCCAGCCCAAGACAGCCTGGAAGGTCTACTGGAAGTGTCTATCATGCCGGGCTGGGAGCAGAGCATATAGTCCAGCATGGACCTCACCGGCATAGAAGGCCCTTGAGCAGGCCTTGGGGCGGGGGGGAGGGGGTGGTGGTGACTGAATCTCTGGCACCTGTGGCAGTTTCCAGACTTCATGACCCCAAAATGTCAAGGAAAATTGGAAGGTCAGTGGAAAAAACGTATAGGACCTGTATGAGGAAGTAGAATGTTCTGGCCCCAGGCCTAGGGCAGCAGAGGGAGAGGAGGAGGCTGTGGTAGCCACAGCAGCATCAGGGGCAGGGGCAGTGGCTATTTCTGGGACTCAAGGCCCACAGATTTGGGGGATCCATCAGCTGACAGTACACCTCCCCACCTCCACTGGAAGCAGACGTACTTTGACAAACAGCTCAAACGTCAAATAAATGGCTGGAGAAATGAGCAAAATCCTGAAAAAGAAGCAGGACATAGAATCTTACTTTGGTGACAAGAAAGATCAAAATATACAAACAGAAGAAGACAACAAAGTCAAAGCTCCTATATTCAAAGCCTTCAAGACAAAATGAATTGTTTTCAGACCATGGAAGAACTCTAAAAGAATTTTGAAAATCAAGTAAGAGAAGTAGAGGAAAAATTGGGAAGAGGGATAAGAGTAATGCAAGAAAATCATGAAAAATGAGTCAACTACTTGTTAAAGGAGACTCAAAAGATATTGAAGAAAATAACATCTTAAAAAATAGACTAACTCAAATGGCAAAAGAGGTTCAAAAAGCCAATGGGGAGAAGAATGCCTTAAAAAGCAGAACTTGCTAAATGGAAAAGTAGGCCCAAAAGCTCATTGAAGAAAATAATTCCTTCAAAATTAAAATGCAGAAAATGGAAGCTAATGACTTTATGAGAAATCAAGAAATTATAAAACAAAACCAAAGGAATGAAAAAATAGCAGACAATGTGAAATATCTCACTGGAAAAACAACTGCCCTGGAAAATAGATCCAGGAGAGACAATTTAAAAATTATGGGACTACCTAAAAGCCATGATCAAAAGAAGAGCCTAGATATTATATTTCATGAAATTATCAAGGAAAATTGCCCTGATATTCTAGAAACAGAGGGTAAAATAAATATTGAAGTAATTTACTGATCACCTCCTGAAAAAGATCCAAAAAGGAAAATTCCTAGGAATATTGTAGCCAAATTCCAAAGCTCCCAGGTCAAGGAGAAAATATTGCAAGCAACCACAAAGAAATAATTCTTGTATTGTGCAAAAACAGTCAGGATAACACAATTTAAACCAATGTCACTGCTTGGTCTGTATCCAAAAGAGATCAAAGGAAAAGATAAAAGACTCATGTGTAAAAATATTTCAACTTTTTTGTGTCAAATAATTGGAAATTAAGGGAATATACATCAATTGGGGAATGGATGAAAAAGTTGTGGTAAATACCTATGATAGAATATTGTTGTCTTATAAGAAATGGTAAGCAGAATGGTTTCTAAAAAACAGGTAAGACATATAAAACTGATGAAAAATTAAGTGAGCAGGAGAACAATATACATAGAAACTGAAACATTATCATGAGGATCAACTACGATTTCACTATTCTAGTCAATACAATGATCCAAGACAATTTTGAAAGACTCATGATGAAAAAAATGTTATATACCTCCAGAGAGAGAGAACTGCTGAACTCTGAGTGCATTTTGACGGATGCTTTTTTGTTTCTCCCTTCCCTTTTCTTCCCTTTCCCTTCCTTTCCCTTCCCTTCCCTTTCCTTCCCTTCTCTTCCCTTCTTTTTCTTTCTTTCTTCATGGCTAATATGGAAGTGTCTGGTCTTCTCTGGTTCCATGAGGGGCTGAAGGTAAAAAGACAATTCAAAACCCAATTTTTTAAAATGATTTTTTGAAATAAATTAATTAAAAAGAAAAACAATGAGGCCACAGTACAATTTTTACATATACATTTAAGTACATATGTATGCATTGTTTTATTTTTTTTCTGGAAGCTACTTTTTCTGTTCTCCATTCCTAGAAATATTACTTTATGACATGTGTCATGAGAGTCTCTCCATATCTAGTCATGAAAACTTTTTTTTTTTATATCATGCCCTTTAGTATAGTCACTCATCTCTGCCAAGAAAACCCAATGGATAATATTGGCATACTACAGTATATAGGGCCAAAGAGCTGCACACAACTGAATGACTAAATACTATAACAGAAGTTAGGCTATTTTTCTAGGATGTGGTTCATAAAGCTCAAATTCTGTTCCAATATCAACCTATACAATACTTATGTATTAATGTCATCAGGTTTGCTCTTAATGATTTGAAACACAGAAACATAGTCAGAGAAATAAAGATAGAGACGAATAGAAAGAGAACAGAAATCACCATTTTTTTTAAAAAAAGAGAATGGGGAAGTCACAATCAATAGAAAGGAAAAGAAAAAATATCAAAAATGGATAAGGGAATATGTAAAAAATGAAACAACCTAAATTGTCAAAACAATTGATAAATAACTAGAATGATCCAGTTGTAGAAAGTATAATAGGACATACTAAAAAAATGTACTTACATATAGGAAAATTCTAGGTTTGCATAGATTTACATTGGATTCTATGGGACTTAATGTACATTCTACAAATGATGTAATTATTGTAAAGCACTGAGAAAATTGTATAATAAAGAGGGAGAGGTATATAAATGTAGCTACTATTATTGTTATCATTATTTGCAAAAATAGAAAAAATAAGACACTCTATCAAACACAATCTATGAGACAAATATGGTACCGATCACCAAACTAGGGAAAGGTAAAGCAGAGAAGTATAGGCAAATAGCATTAATGAAAATTATATAAGAATAAACATAATGCATATACTATTTACAGAACTGCAGCAATATACACAAAAAATATTCATTGCAACCAAGTAAGACTGATACCAAGAATGCAAGGATGGTTCAACACTAGGGAAACAATTGGCATAATAGATCCCACTTATAGCAAGAATTACACCAGCGATTAAAACAACCCAAAAGTTATGGGATGCATTTGAAGCAGTCCTTAGAGGCAAATTTAAATTACTGAACACTTATATTGATAGAAAGAAACATATGGTTCTATCCATAAATGTAGAAAAAGAATTAAAATCTGGCACTTAATTATATAAAAATACATGCAACTGAAAATCATAGCAACAAAAGTATTTTCCTTAAAATGAATCCTTTTTGCATGCTAGGTAGAGTGCTGGCCCTTTTGACAAGAGATTGGACTCAAATTTTACCTGAAACATCTCTTTTCTAAGTGATTATGAACAAAAGAGAACAAAATGAAAGCCAAAATGAATCACATAAAAGCAGAAACATTTTGAAAGATGTTAATTTATTGTATAATTTTAAAAAGAAAAGCAAGCTGTATGTAAAACTGATTTGTCATTTCATATATACTCTTCTTTTTTAAATAGTTAATTTATTTTTAGTTTGCAATGTTCCCTTCCATAAGATTTTGAGTTTCAAATTTTCTCCCCCTCCTTCTCTTCCCCATTCCCCAACATGGTATGCAATCTGATATGGGCTCTACTGATGCATTCATATTAAACATATTTTCACAATAATCATGAAGTAAAGAAGAATGAGAACTAATGGGAGGAATCACAAGAAAGAAGAAACAAAACAAAACAACAAAAGAAGAGGAGATCAAATAGAATACTTCCACCCTCATTTGGAATCCAAAGATTTTTCTCTGAATGTGGATAGCATGTTCCATTGTGAGTCTTTTGGAGTTGTCTTTAGAAGCCTCTTTTTGTATTAAAATAAATTAATGCAATTTTTAAAAGAAGAGAAAAAGGATAATTGATATTCTTTAGCCAAATTATAAGCAGATCAAAAACTTACAAAAGTATTTTCGGAACAAGCAATTATTAATTTCCCACACAATGGTAAAGGCTAATAAAAATATGTGCTATTGGATTTGTCAAAGTAATCTAAAGTAAACTTCTGAATCAAATAAATGAAATAACTAAGATCCAAGTATAAAATCAACAAGTCTTCAATGAGTGACATCAACAGTCAAAAATGTTTTGACTGAGAAGCAATTGTCATAGTCAGGGGTTGTATATGGAAATAGAAGGGATTATTATGACAATCCAATATCAAATCATTAAGACAAGATATTACAGGTTAATCTTAAGGAGACCTGACTTAGTGTTCAATGTAGAGTATAAAAGTAACTACAGTAATTTTGACTATAGGCTGTCAAAATTTGACACCTCCTGAATACCTAGCAAGATATGATCTGGTAAGTAAAATTATATGTCAGAAGCTATCTTTCATGAACTGACAGATAACTCCCTATAATATGAATGCATGTTTTAAAATATCTTGGATAATTCAATAAAAATGTAATAGAACCAGATATTATCATAGACTGTTGGCCACATTGAGAATTCATAAAATCTAAAACATAATATTTTAATATATACTTCCATACATAATACTCATAATCTCCAAAACACAAGGAACAACAGCAAAAAAAGAACTTTCAAAATATAGAGACCTGGAAATGGAAAACAAAATCATTTGGAAACAAGATGAGGTACATGACATCACTAGAGTCTTGTGTGCTACTGAGATTGTACTTAGGATGCTTTCAATGAACTCCCGAAAATGAGTGTGCATTCTAATGCTTTCTGTTCACATAGAAATAGCAGCTATTTTACACTCTTGTGCAACAGTCCATTAGACACTAAATATAAAAGAATAATAGGAAGACAGCAGTCTCAGGACCATTACTATCAAAAAAAGAAGAAAAATGAGACAATGATAATTATTATCATGTTAATAACTATTACTACAAGTAAAATTTGTATAGTGCTTTGAGGTTTGCCAAGTCTTTTATGTGCTTTAAATTAGCTTTTCCTCACAACAATCCTGTGAGGTATATGCTAGTATTATCATCCCCATTTTGACTATGAGGAAACTGATGTTGAGAGAGGACAAATTTGTTTCCAGACATTACCTAGCTTAGATATATCTATGTAAGACATTTCAGCTCAGATTTTCCTGTATTGAACTCCAACACTCTAGTCAAACCAGTTTGTTTAACAAATGGGTAAAATGAATTCCAAAATAATTCAGTGATTTGCCTGGTGTAATATAGATAGCAAACAGCTGTTAGGATTTGAACTCACATTCTCAGACTGCCAATTCAGTGTTCATTTCACACTGCTACACAGGCTCCTGATTTCCTTCCCCAGAACTTCAATAACCAAGTCACAGCTAGTGAAACAGATTAAAACTCTAGACCATCACAATGATGTTGATACAAGGTTTTTTGGTTTCTGACTACCAAGTTTCTTCCATATCCAGCACTTTAGACCTCCAAAATAATGAAATGGCTTGGGAATAATACATAGAAGATTCTGTTTGGAATATCCCCTTTTACCCAAACAATTCTCATCTCCTACACACAGACCTCAGCTGTTTTGCTCCATCTCCATTACCCACAACTCAGACTCTTCTGGATCATTTTTCTAAATTCAACTAGCAGCACTTATGAGGTATCAGATTTGCAGTCACTTAGCTCCCAGACTTACATAAAGACACTTAATATTGTCTCATTACTTCATACCATTAGTGATATTTTATCATCAATAGGGCAATTGTTTCATTGCAATAAATACAGATTGAGTGAAGTTCAGTGAATTCAGGCAGACTCATCACAACAATATGAATATCTGGCAAATTGACTACTGCAGCCTTTAATGTACCTATTGGCAGAGGTACTAGAGTCAGGTCAAGTCAACAAGCATTTATTAAAGTTCTACCATATGCCAAGCACTGTGCCTTTAAAACATATAATAAATTCAATATGCATCTTTCAAAGCTGTCCTCGTTGGCTATGATTACTTGCGGGGCAGGGGAGGAAGGGAGCAGTTCATTGCTAAGTAAAGCAAAAAAGAGTGCCTGATCTCAAAAAGTTCAGTATCTGTTAACTGGCAAAGAGTGAAAAGATCTCATAGGATTAGAAAATCCAAACAAAAGGAGTCTTCCAGTGAGTATAACCAACTTTGGCTTATTATCACCAGTACCATTGCCCAGCCACAAACAAAAACAAGATGAACACCCTAGCTAGACGCATAATAAATGATATTATGCTTTATTGATTGTCTCATTATTGAATGGCAATAGTTGTATATTTCTATTAAAAAATCACTATGTAGTAAACAGGCAGAATATAGCACCTGGCTCTACTAGAGTTAGGAAGACTTGAATTCAAAATTGGTCTGTGTGACCTCAGGCAAAGGTCAAACTCTTTTTGATACAGTTTGCTAATCTGCAAAATGGGGATAAAATAATATCTACCTCTCAGGCTTGTCATGAGAATCAGATGAGATAATAAAGGTAAAGCACTTAGCACAGTACCTGGTACATAGTGACTGATATATACATCCGAGTTGTTGTTATTATTGTTATTAATAAAAATAAGGACAGCTAATCTATTGATGGATCAAGATTCTATTCTAGCACCTCAGTCTATTTTCAGTGTAAGTGGAGAATTCCTTGAGAATCTAAAGACAGGAGCTACAACCTCAGGTTTGTCACTAATTGCTTCTCGAATGAAGCAGTTTGAATGCCCTCCCCATACTGATGGTACTTTGGAAGACTATGTGGCTTTGTCTATCACTAACCTCTGTCTATAAAATGAGAGGTTTGGGATACATGATCTTGAAATGCTCTTTTTGCCTCCAGGATTTTATGAGTTCTCGAAAAGCCAATGCATGACTGGATGGCAAGGATGTTTTTGGAATACTTCAAGCTTCAGCATTCCAGTCTTAGCCTAATCCCCCAAACCAGGTTGGTTTAGCTTTCTGTAGTCCATTCTCTCCAGTTCATTATTCTGTCTTTGTCTTTCACTCTCAGAGAAAGAGTGGAAGGAGGGGAGACAAGAAGAAAAGGAATATATAGGGAGACCAGCATTTTGGGGAGAGTGGATTTGATTCCAAACATCAATTGACCTCTCCCTTTTTCAACCCAGGCCCCATGCCCCATGCTCTAATAGTTTCTATCTTTATATAGAACTTCAAGATTTTTTTTCTCTACATAACCTCTGGAATCTGTCCCTTTCAAATGCCTGATACCTCTAACAAAATTTTACATTTTTATAGAGCTTTAACAATTTTACAAAACACTTCCACTCTTATTGTCTCATTAGATCATCACAACAAATCTATGAAGTAGGGAGGGAAAGGATTACTTTTCTCTCCTAGAATCCTACATACAAACATACTCACACACAGAGGGAGAGACGCAGAGAGAGAGAGAGATGAAGACACAGAAAGATAGAAAGAGACAGAGTAATGCAAAGAGTGGCACTAGATTCCTAAGGTCCTTTTCATCTATAAAATTCTATAATTAGATGAAAGCAAGAATCCAGATGTTTAGTTCAGTTTGTCCTTTTTTTTGACTACTCCTGTAATTTCACCACAGAAGATTTTCATTGAGACTACCTGCTTTACCAATGTAGATTGTTACTTCTTCTGTAACTTGTAATCTTTTAGAATTGTCCTGGGGAGTGTGCTGGACTGAAAGCTTGAGTGATTCACCCAGGCTCACAAAATCCATCTTGTGCCAAAGGTAGACCTTTAAGCTAGGAAACTGTTCTCTAAGGTTGCTTTCCATCCTTCACATCACACTGCCAAGATCCTGATCCCCATCAACTACATTGTCATTAAATGAATGACAGAAAAGAAATTCATTATTTCTTCCTTAATTTCCTTTTCATAGTGTTATTTTTTAAAATTGTTTTTCAAGAGGTATATGGTGATTTAATTAGGTTTTATTGGCTTTGGAACCAGGGCCACATAGATTTGCATTTTTTTTATCTTTTCTCATCTTCATGTACCTCCTACATTTTTTTTCCTAAAGTCTTTGGCCCTTGAGGAAAGCATCATGAAAAGTACCCTTGCTCAAAGAGGCCATAGTTAGTTTGCCAACAATGATGAAGAATAACATTCAAAAATGTTGCTCCTTAGTAAATCTTTGCTAAAATAAATATTGGGTCAGATTCCAATGTGCAAGGAATAAGAATACAAAGTAGCCAAAATATACTCTATACATTTTCTGGTATATGCATTTTAAAATGAGAAGTGAAAGGGAGAGAGGGAAAAGGACTAGGATATTGATATCCATTATTTCCATAGTGGATTCACATAAAAATATTATAACTATTACAGTTTGTTTTTATAAACCAAGAGATTCTTATGACACATTACAACTTCAGTTTATGTGAGAAGATTTAGGATTGTAAAGTGATATATTGGTACAGAGGTGACTATAGAAATAGTTATAGATTTATAGCTACAAAAACTTAAAATCTATTGAGCCCAATCTCCTAATGCCCTCTTCCTCCCTTCCCTTTCCTTCCCTTCCCTTTTCTTCCCTTTCTTTCCCTTTACTTCTCTTCCCTTCCTTTCACAAAATTTTGTCTTACCAGTTGGACCATTTTATCTCAGTCTTCCTTCCTGGAACTTAAATTTTGTCATGTCTCCTAACCATGGATATCCTCTAAGACCCTAGACAAGAGGATCTACTCTTCTCCCTCTATGCTAGCAGTTATAATTTCTATGCAGAAGATTCATAGATCTAAATAATTGTCTCTAATCTCCCTTCTGAACTTGAGTCTCATATCAACAAATGATTTTTCTTTGAATTGCAATCAATCTATTAAACTACATGTCTGAAAGACAATTTATCTTCCTCTATCTCCCACCCCATACCCTTCCACTTTCTAAATGTTCTTATTACTATAAAGAGCACTAGTCTTAACTACTCAGGTCTACAAGCTCCAGGCTCTTCATTCTCACACAATCCAGATATCTTATCTGTCTTATTTCTGTCTTAAAACATGTCTCAAATATGTCTCCGCTCTACATATAGGACCACCACCATAGTGCAATCCTCCATTATTTTATTGTTATTTTCCTTTTTTTTAAATAGTATTTTACTTTTTCCAATTACATATCAAGATAATTTTTAGCATTCATTTTCACAAGATTTTGATTTTCAAATTTTTCTCCTTCATTTCCTCCCTCTACCTCCTCTTCTTCCATATTTCTAAAATAGTAAGCAATTTGATGTTATATGTGTGCTATCATGTACAATATTTCCACAATATTCACGCATGTGAAAGAAGAAATAGATTTTAAAAAGAGCAAAGTAAGTAAAAAGAAAAGCATGACTTGATCTTCATTTAGAGACCATCAGTTCTTTTTCTGGTTATGGATAGCATTTTCCTTTGTGCGTCCTTGTTACATGTCTTGGATCATTGTGTTGCTGAAAAGATCTTAGTCACTCATAATTGATCATTACACAATTTTGCTGATGCTATGTACAATGTTTTCCTGATTCTGTTCATTTTACTTTGCAACAGTTCAAGTTTTTTCTGAAATCTGCCCGTTCATCATTTCTTATTGCAGAATAGTGTTCCATTATATTCATATCCCACAGTTTGGCCAGTCATTTCCCCAACTGATGTAAATCCCCTCAATTTCCAATATTTCACCATCATGCAAAGGGCTGCTATGAATATTTTTGCACATGTTGGTCCTTTCCCCTTACTTATAATGTCTTCGGGATATAAATCTAATAATGGTATTGTTGGATCAAAGGGTATGCATAGTTTGGTTGCTCTATGGGAAAAATTCCAAATTGCTCTCCAGATTGGTTGGATCAGTTCACAACTCCAACAACAATACATTAGTGTCCCAATTTTCCCACATCATCTCCAACCTTTATCAGTTTCCATTTTTTGACATATTAGTCAATCTGATATGTTGGATGTCGTATCTCAGAGTTGTTTTCATTTGTATTTCTCTAATCAGAAGTGATTTAGAGCACTTCTTCATATGCCTACAGATAGCATTGACTTATAGCACTTATAGCCAGCACAAAATCCAGTAGACCTGAAAGACAAAATGCTCTTGTTGCAAGAGAACTCAACAGGTATCCAACACAAATGGCAGCCCTGTGTGAAACAAGGTTGGCAAAGCAAGGCCAGCTTACTGAAGTTGGAATTGGATACACATTTTTGTGGAGTGGGCACAGTAAAGGGGAGTGCCATGAAGCTGGTATGGGTTTTGCAATCAAAACTTATCTAGTCAGCAAGCTGGTATGCCTGCTGAAAGGAGTGAATGACAGGCTCATGACAATGTGATTGCCATTCACAGGAAAACTCCATGCCATCATCATCAGTGCCTACGCTCCCACCTTGAAGAACCCTGATGAAGTCAAAGAAGAACTTTGTGAACATGTAGAGACCTTTATCATCAATGTGCCAAAAGAGGACAAGGTGATAATTCTGGGTGACTACCAGACCTGGCAGTGAGTCTTAAGGAGGAATGAATTTGGAAGCAGCAACAGCAATGATCATTTATTGCTGAAGACTTGTGCATTTCATGACCTTATCACCAACACTGTTTTCCATTTACCTAAATGCAATAAAACTTCATGGATGAACTCTTGCAGCAAACATTGGCATCTAATAGACTATGTGATTATAAGGAGAAATGACAGACAAGATGTAAGAGTAACAAAGGCAATGTGTGGTGCAGAGTGCTGGACTGATCATAGACTTATCCTTTCCAAGTTAAATATTTGAATTCATCAAAAGTTCTGCCCCCAAAGCAAAATGACTACCAGAAGAATTAATGTCAATAAAGTGAGCTCTTCTCTGAGCATGAACAGTTTATTGTTAAATTGGAGGGAAAGTTGAGCCAACACATAGTTGGAAACAGTGGAGCAGAAACAGCACTCTTTTGCTCATCTGGGTCAGAACACTCTCAAACACCAAGAATGGTGTGATAAAAATGATGGGGAAATTCGGAAGCTGCTAAATGAAAAATGAGAACTTCACAGGATATACCAGCAGGATAGTTCATCCATCCCTAAAAAGGTAGCATTTAATTCCATCAAAAGCAATGTACAAGCAAAGCTTAGAGAGATGCAGGGTTCCTGGCTCAGTAAGAAGGCAGATAAAATTCAGTTTTACTCTGATTGTAACAATCCAAAGCACTTTTATGATTCCCTGAAAGCTATTTATGGACCAAAAATCTATGGTGCATCACAACTACTCAGTGCTGATGAATCCACATCGATTAGTGATAAGGACATGATCCTAGAGAGATGGGCTGAACAATTCCATGAGGTTTTCAATAGACCATCTTCAATCAAAGCTGAGGCCATTGACCATTTACCTCAGGTTTAAGTCAATCCCTCCTTAACTGAACTTCCAACTGAAGAAGAGGTTTTTGAGGGCCATTACACTCCTTTCATGTGGCAAAATACCTGGTGCTGATTCTATTCCAGCTGAGATTTACAAGATAGTGAGACCATTGCTCATACAAAAGCTGACTGAAATTTTCCAGGTTATATGGCAAGAGGAAGTTTTCCCCCAGGAGTTCAAGGATGCCTCCCTCCACTGTCCATCTCTATAAAGGTAAAGGGAATAGATTGTCCTGCAACAATCACAGGGGTGTCTCTTTTGGTCATTGTTGGCAAAATTCTTGCTAGAGTCCTCCTTAATAGGCTGATCCTTCACCTGGTAGATAGTCACATACCTGAGAGCCAACATGGCTTCAGAAAGCCTGAGAAACAGTCATCGTGACGTTTGCTGCCTGACAACTCCAGGAGAAATGCCAGAAGCAGAAGAGAGGTCTGTGCACAGTGTCTGTAGATCTGACCAAGGTCTTTGACACTGTTAGTGATGAGGGTTTATGGAAAATTATGTCACAATTTTGTTGCCCAGAGAAGTTTATCAGTATTGTACATCAATTTCATGATGACATATTTGCCCAGGTTTTAGATAGTGGACAATGCTCTTGTGCCATCCCAGTCATCAATGGAGGGAAACAAGGCTCTACCATTGTTTTTTAGCATGATGTTTTCAGCCATGTTGTCAAATGCTTTCAATGAAGATGAATACAGCACCAAGGTCAACTACCATACTAATGATAACTTCTTCAATTTGAAAAGGCTATAAGCCAAGACCAAAGTGGAGGGAGTATTGGTCCATGATTTTCTGTTTGCAGATGATTGTACACCCATTGTAGTCTCTGAAGCTGAGATGCAATAAAGTATGGAAAAATTCGCTGCTACTTGTGCTAATTTTGGTCTAATAATTAACACCAAGAAAACACAGGTGCTCCATCAGTCACCACCATACCATCCATATATGGAACCATAGGTTACAACAAATGGAGGAGTTTTGAATGGTCTAGATAAATTCACTTACCTTGGTAATATAGTTTCCAGGGACATACACATTGACAATGAGGTTGATGCATGCATTGTCAGAACGAGCTCAGTGCTTGGGAAGCTCCAAAACAAGTTTTGGGATAGAAGAGGTATTAGACTGACTACCAAACTGAAGGTCTATGGATCCGTTGTTCTGACCTCATTGTTGTATGCCTATGAAACATGGACAGTCTACTAGTGCCATGCCAGGAAACTGAATCAGTTCCATTTGCACTGTCTTAGGAATATTGTGAGGATCACCTCGTAGGATAAGGTAATCAGATACTGAAGTCCTTGCTCAAGCTGAACTGCCAAGCCTTCAAACTATGCTTCTGGGAGCACAACTCTGATGGGCTGGCCACCTTGTTCAACTGTAAAATGTGTGCTTGACAAAAAAACTGTTTTATGGAGAACTCACATGGGGCAGGCAATCACATAGTGGTCAGAAAAAGTGATACAAGGACACTCTCAAGGTGTCTCTCAAGAACTTTGGATTTGACTCGCAACATGGGAGACACTGACACAGGACTGCTCAGCATGGAGTGCCCACATCAGAAAGGGTGCTGTGCTCTATGAGCAAAATAGGATTGAGACAACACAAAGTAAACATAGGATGTGCAAATTTGGAGAATCCACCTCAAATATTCACACAGACTATCTGTGCCCAATGTGTGGTAGAGCATTCCAAGCTCATGTTGGTCTGATTAACCATTGTCTGACACACTGAAACTTCACTTTATCATGGCGATGTCATTTTGGTCCTCTTCAAAAATGAAGGACAGCAAGCAATAGATAGCATTGATTCTTCATATGAAAACTGTCTATTCATATCCTTTGATCATTTGTCAATGGACAAATGGCTTGTAATTTTATAAATTTGACTTATTTCTGTATGTATTTGAAGGATAAGTCCTTTATCAAAGACACTTGGTATAAAGATTGTTTCCCAACTTTCTGCTTTCCTTCTAATCTTGGTTGCTTTCATTTTGTTTGTGCATTTTTCAAACTTTATATAATAGAAATGATCTATGTTATATTTTTAATGCTCTCTCTCTTGTTTGATCACAACCTTCTTCATTCTCTATGTGTTTATTAATGAAATAGTCTGATGGTAGACATTCATGTGAAAGAACTATATGTATTCAATTTCTATCTACATCCATATTCACATCTTTATCTGTATATTTCATATGAAATATATTCATATTTCATGAAAAATATTCGTATTCCATATGAAAGAATCTCCAGAGAATAGGATTAGGACCAGTGTACAGAAATCATAAAGAAACAAAATGTAGTCTTTCAAGTTGTGTTATTTCATAATGAAAGGGATTGCTTCATGAGCTACGGTCCCCACCACTGATCATACAAAAGCGAAAGCATTGACCATTTAGCAAGGATGTTGCAGAAGATTCCTGAATGAGGTAGGGATATGGAGTAGATAATCTTAAAGATCATTTCTAATTCTAAGAGACTATAATTTTATAGTTACTTGCCTTGGAAAGTGATTTTTATTCATTCTAAAGTACTAATATATAGAATATATCGGTGCATAGATAAAACATGCAACATGTTGTCCTACTATTCATATAACTTTACTTCAGCTCTAATCTCTTCTCTTTTGTCCAGTTCTGCTTGACTTTAATAAGTCATTACTAAACAGCACTCAAACAGCTGTTTCTCCTTTCTGAGTTACTTGCTTGTGTGGCTGGTTAACAATTCTACAAAGATTAAGTCAGAGCCCTGAGAAGAATTGAAATTTACAATGGGCAAAGTTTATATAAATTTCTAGTACAAGTCTAGTTGATAACAGTGAAATTGTTTGCTGCATTGAAGAAAATATGAATGGTCTCCTGAAGTTTTTTTATTCTCCCTTTAGCCAAAATATATAGAAAGTAACATTATTAGACAGAAAACTGAGGGGCAATTTGAGGGGTATCCCCTCAGAAATTAGCAATTGTTATGGGTTTTTGAAAAGGAAACTCAGTAATCCTAGCAATGATATTTTCCCCAGTTTCACAGCTCAATTACATCCACTACCAGAGCATCATCTTCTTTCTTGTTTACTTTTATTTTCTGGCTGAGGAAGGTCACACAAGTTCCAGACAGTCTACCCTCTGAAGGTTTATTCATTTAAAATTTGGCTTTCATGGCTTTCAAATGAATGTACTATCTGTCACATCCCAGACGCTAAACAAGACCTTGATTACCTATGCAAAAAAAACAACACAGAGGCCATAGAGTGGAGTTATATAATCGGTTATATAATATGTTTGGAACAGAAACCGATCTGCCCAAAGAACCCAAAGGGGAGGAAAGAAGGACATCTCCACAAGAACTGGAACACATGGAGTTACTATAAAGTAACAAAAAATATCAAGGCATTATACACTGAGCATACTTATTTCAATGATTAGGGTAATTTTCAAAGAATTTTTCTTTCTAAGACATATTCATGAAGCTTGTTCTAATTAGGAATATGTACATTTTCACCTCAAGGTTCATTTCTTATATAACAAGCCTGGATGCTTAAAATGTCTCCTTTCAGATATTCAATATTTGAAACTGTTAAGAATGTTCTTTCAATTTACAGAATGCTCTCTTCTGGGTAGAATTTCCATATTTCAAAATCCTATCACCCTCTCTTGGCCCAGATGATCAGATCTCTGAAATTGGGGAGCTTTCACTCCACCAAAAAATATGGTCACTTGTTTTAGCCTTTATTTTGTGAAAGGTACAGTTTGTGGATGTAAGATCAGTGTAGACCTAAAAAGACCAGAGGTCTTTTTTGTTTGTGATCCTCACAACATTCATCTTACATGAGATCCATCCTAGGATTAGCAATGAAAAGATCTGTTAATTCTGGTGTCTACCTCCAAATGGACCCAGTGTTCTAGAACAATTCTTTCTTTGTAGTGGCAAGGCAGACCAGTTTGATAACTATAATCTCAGTCATCCAGAATTAGGTTATGTTATTCAAAGACCCTGTTTCATTGAATCTTGAAGCATTTCTTGTGCCTTTCCTCATTGCCATCACACTGCTTCATTTTATTAAGTTACCCCTTAAGGTTACCTTTCAATGAGCTATTACTCTGCTTCATCCAGTCTACAATCCAGCCTCCTTGCTGATCCTCATATATGAAGTTAGATTTCCCATTTCTGCACCTTTGCACTGGTTATTGTCTGTCCCTGGAATACACTTTTTTCTCCATTTCTCCATCTTATTATCCCTAGCTTAAGTCAAAACTCAGCTAAAACGCCATCATAATCATGGGACTTTGCTGATTCTACCTCTTTCTGTCTGTTCGTACACCTCCCCCCAACTACATTATATGTATTTTATATTTACTTACATGTGTGCATATTGTTTCCTCCAATAGCATATAAGCACCTTGAAGGCAAGGACAGTTTCATATTTATCTTTGTATCCTTAGTGCTTAGCACAGTGACCAATACATAGCAAGCACTTAAAAGCTTGTTGGTTATTCAGTTTTTGCACATATTCAGCTCAGGATAGTTGTCCCTCATTACGCCGGACTTCGATGCTGATAAATAGGGTTTCTGTCATGACTAAATCCTGGTCATATTGTCTTGATATGTTATATCTAATGTAACATAGCACTGAGAAAAAGATGCAGAATGTTAACATTGCATTAGGCTTTGGATCTGGAAGAGACCCTACATTTTAAGGAGCTCCTTCATTTTACAGATGAGAAGACTGAATCTTATAGAGGTGAAGAGACTTACCCAATATCAAAGCAGTAGGATAGACTGGAGTAACTATTGCCTTTTTTCTCAACAGACGTTATTTATAACTTGTTACGATGTCAAATCCAATTTCCATCAGTCTCCTAAAGTTCGTTAGCGTGACATTATAGAAAGAGTGTTGAATTTGAAAGAAGATATCTTGACTTTGAGTTCCAACAGTACTGCTTACTAGCTATGTAATCTATGCCAATTTCCTTTACCTCCATTTTCCTCATCTATAAAACTATGGATTAATTCTTCCTGATTCCTAAGCATCTTGATCTGATTCAGTCAACTTCACTCCTTGTACAGATGAGAAGACTGAGGGACAAGCCTGAGAAGCAAAATTAATTTTCCAGAAAACACACAAATAATTAATGGCGGAGTTTGTTCTAGGACTGAGAGTTGAAGTGTTCACAATTCACTGCTTACGAGAACTTGAGAATGAGGAGTTTCATATTTGTCTTATTTGTTAATTATTCATTATTAGTAGTTATTGATATGGTTTATATTCATTCCTCCCCACTCCCAACAAACTATGCAATAAATCTCTAATAAAAAGCATTACCAAAAGTAGTCAATTGTAGAACAAAAATATGGAAATGAGGATAACAGAGTATGTGCTAATTTCACCTGAGAAATCAGCATGCCTTATCAGGATATCTTTAGAGGACAATTTTTTTTCCTCACTGAAAGCTATAAGCTCACTCTGATGCTAAGGAAGACCCTTTTGTCCCTCTGAGGTCTTCCTATGTTCTCCTTCAGGCTGATTCATTTGCAGGGATTGGAGGCTTTGCTGCCTATTCTCTCTTTGCCAGAAAAAAAACAGAACGAAACAAAATAACAACAATAACAATCTATGAATCAATGTTGAAATTTTCTCAATTCTCCTTTCCCAAAAGGCAGGTGTCCCTTTCATACAGCTGAAATTTTGAAATACGACTCCGTTACTTTTCCAAGATAGATTCTCTTTTCCTTGCCTTAATCATTTTTGTTACTCCTCTTTTAACTTCTTTAGTTTCTCTACATTATTATTATTTTTTTTAATATGGAAACTAAAAATCAGACATGATATCCTACAAAAAGGCCAAAGCAGGGTTGAGAATAGAGGCAGGATTCTTCTCTGACACTCATTTAGAAATACATTCCTTTATTGTCATAATGTTACTAATACTTTTTCTGAAATCTGCCTGAAAGAAAACAAATATTTTCAATATATTGTGTGTCCTAAAATCATATAACTAATTGACTCATCTTCAAAATTTAAAGTTTGTGGAGGATGCATTTAAGACTTATGTGTCCTTTATAGGTAGGTCTGTATACACACACACACACACACATATAATTTTCTATATGTAGATACATACATCTGTATTATAGAATATATGTACTTGATAAAATTTTACAAGTTTACTTGAGATAAAGAAAAGTCATATAACCATCACAACTATAACTGTATTTTACATGTATAACATTATTTGTTATTTAAAATAACCCTGAAAGGTAAGTGTGGTATTCATTATCATTCCCATTTTACGGATGAAATAAGGATGATAGAAGGGAGTAAAATATTTTGTCAAGGAACATATAGCTACTAAATGTTGAGGAGAGATCCTTGTGATCCAACCCATTTGCACTCTACCATCTAGCTGCCTATACAGCTTCTCAAAAGGTGGTCTCTGCTCAGACAAATAGAATTTCAAAATGCACTTGGTTCTACCTGATAATTCTGGATATTCTGAGTGTCATGGCTTGCAAGTTACAGGAATCATCATCCAGTTTTTGGAGAGCTGAAATTCAAAATCAGTTCTTTTAGCTTATTTTTTAGATATGGCCCACAGTCTAACTAAACAAACAAATGTTTAAATATGTCACATTTAACTCAGGAATATTGCCTGTTTTATAATAACAACTTGTGCATAAAATTGCTCTTGATGGATTGGTTTTTTTTGTTGTTGTTGTTGGTTTGTTTTTTTTTTTTTTTGACAGCCCGGAACTTCTCCCATAGCAGAGTTTTAATTATATGAACAGAAAACACATGGTAGTCATGATTGGTGCCACCAAGAAGGGGAAGTACTGAAACAAACTTCTGTTCAAAGTCAAAAAATGAGAAATAAAATGATTGAATGTCCCTGATTTCAACGTCAGCTATTGTGCTTAGGTAAATGCATACTTGCTCAGTTTGAGAGAGAACACTAATCATCTCAAAATAAAATAAAGCCCACAGGTATAACTACAATAAGTCATGAATAACCAATATTTATTCAGGAACACCCAGTTCTCTTTTCAGTAGAATTAAATTCTAAGCAGTCATAAGAATGAACATTTAGATTCTGAGGTTTTCTAGGACATCATCATTCAGTCTATCAAAAAAGCATTTATTATATTCCTAGTATATATCAGTCACTGTGCTATGAACTGGAGATACAAACAATTTTTGCATGGGGCAAAAGACAGTCTCTTGCTCTCAGGAAGATTGTTGTTCAATAGGGAAGACAACAAGCATGCAACTACGTACAAATAAACTAGGTACAGAATAAATCAGAAATAATCAACAGAGGGATGACACTAGAATCAAGGTGAACCAGGAAAGGCTAATTAGCAGGTGGAATTTTAGCTGAGACTTGAAGGAAGTCAGGTGACGGTGATAAGGAAGAAAAACATTCCAGGAATGAGGTACAGCCAACGAAAATGCCCTGAGAGGAGAGTTGGATAGTCTTGTTCCAAGAACAGAAAGTAAAGAACTGTAATCTGAAAGCAGAGTTTGCAGAGGATATTGTGGAGTGGGCTGAGTGTAAAGTATACAGACACTGGAAAAGAGAGGTAGGTCATGTTGCCCTTGAATGCCAAATATAGGAATTTACATTTGATTCTGAAAGTGATAACTTCTAAGGTTTACTGAGTAGATGGATGATATGGCCAGACATTTAGGAAGATCTGAGTGAAGGATAGATATTAATGGGGATAAACTTGTGGTAGGCAGACCAACCAGTGAGCCACTGCAATATTTGAGGTATGACTTGATAAGCACCTACACACTAGGATGGTGGCAATATCAAAAGAGAGAAGAGGAGAGAATATATTACATATTAAAATGGCAAAATCCATAGGCCTTGGCAACAGATTAGTTATGGGGAGTGATATAGCCTGAGGAGTCAAAGATGACACCTAGGTAGTGAGCCTGGTTGACTGGAAGGACGATATTGCCCTCAGCTGATATAGAAACTTCTCAGTCATGGGACCAACAAGATAGAGAACTAGCTATTTTCTCCAATTCTCACAACCTCTCAACTTCTCCAAAAGAGAAATTATTTCTCAAAGATAAAACAACCTGGTCTAGAATACCACAACCCCCAAAGAACGTTAAACACACACACACACATACACACTGCCTTGAGCTTATTTTAGTAAATATACTCTACCCCAGTAGATTGATTGGTACATGACTAAACATATTGTGGTATATGTATATAAAGGAATATCAGTGTATTGTAAGGAACAATTTGATTAACTCAGAGAAGTACAGTAAGATTTACATGAACTAATGCACAGTAAAGTAAGCAGAGCTAAGAAAACAATATAGATAGTGGCTGCAACAATGTAAATTGAAAGGATAACCACATGTAAAAAAATTTGTAAAGGAATGTAACAAATTATAAAGATCAAGAAATCAAATGAGAAGATATGAGACCACCTGCCAGCCCCTTCATGGAAGTTCCACAGGTGTTCCACATTGAACATTTTTTTAATTTACTTTTTGAATATATTGGTCATTTGTGCTGATTTTTTTTCTCCTTTTTTGTCTTAAATACTATTTGTTTTATGTATGCCTCTCCGAGTGAGTGTATGAAAGAGATGCTTGGAATAAATATGATGTTATAAGAGAAAACCCCAGGTAGCATCAAAAATATTTTAAAATAGTAATACAGAAGTTGTGAAGAAGAGTTATTTTAGACTGAAATAAAATGAGTTCAGTTTAAGATATGTTGAGTTTAAGATGTCTATGAGTTTCTAGTTCTATATGTTCTATATGCAGTAGGAAATGCAAGGACAGAAGGCAGCAGAGATATTAGGACTAGACCAGTAGATTGCATTATTATCAACACAGAAATGATACTTGAATCCATGGAAGATGATGAAATCACCAAGAGAAATAGTGCGTATGGGGAAGGGAAAAGGGCACAAGATAGAGCTCTTTGGGAAACGTGCAGTTAGTAGGAGTCACCCAGTAGGAGATCCAATATAAAATACTGAGAAGTGGTCAAATGAGTAGGGGGAAAAGGAGAGAGTAATGTCTCAAAAAACTAGAGAGAAGAAAGTATCAAATAGTAAAAGGTGATTGATAGTGAGATGAAGAAAAATGAGGATTGAGAAAGGAATATTACATGTGGAAATTAAAATATCCTTGGTAACTATGGTGAGGGCAATTTTTGCTGAGTGATGAGGATAGAAGCCATATCATAGAGAGATGAGAAAAGTGTGGGGGGTGAAGCGAAGGTCCCTATTACATATGGCCTTCTCAAGGACTTTAGCCACAAAATAAAGGGGAGATATGGGATAGCTTCTATGGATTGATGAATCAAATGAAATTTACATGGAGATGTGGTGGGGGGCATGGTCATGTTTATTTTCAGTAGAAAAACAGCCAGTAAGTTGGAAGAAATTGAAAATAAGGAAGAGAGTAGAGAAAATGGAGTGGTCATTCTGCTGTAGAAGAAGGGAAGGTTTGGATTTACTTACACATGTAGACAGATTCGCCTTTTCTTGCTTGAACTACTACAATAACCTCTTATTTGCTCTCCCTGCCCCAAACTGCTCCTCATCCCAATCTATCTTCTATAATAATTTTCCAAAACACACATCTGATCATGTCATCTTCACTGCCCCCTCCACAAGTTCTAGGTTCTCCCTATCACTTCCAGAATTAAAATAAACTTCTTTTTTTTTTTGATATTTAAATATCTTTATAACCTGAAACTTTCCTATATTTCCAAGTTTTTTTTACACATTACTTATTCTCTTTCTAGAACTCTATGATCCAATAATTTTGACTAATTTGCTGTTCTACACCCTCCCTCCTTCATCTCTGAATCTTTGTGCTGGCTATCCTCATGTCTGGGATTTTCTCCATCCTTCCCATCCAACTTTTGGAATCCCCAGTTTCTTCAAGATTCAATTCAAACATGACATTCTACATGAAGACTCTTCTGATCTCTACTTTCTTCCTCCCACCCATTAGTGTATGCCATCCCCAAACTATCTTGTATTCACTATGTATATATTACATCTGTACTTACATATGTATGCACTGTTTCCTTCATTAGAACATAAATTTCCTGAAAGTAGGGATTATCTCACTTTTGTCTTTGTATGACCAGTTTGCTTAGTACAGTATCTGACAGAGAGTGAATGCTTAATAAATGTTGTTCCTTGATTGATTGTACAAACCGTAGCACCAAACCAATCAGGCCATGACACTGACAGATATACATAATCAAGACAGGAATGTTTCGACAAGATGGTGAGAGAAAACAATGACCTTGACCCTTTAGCTTACTTTCTATTTTGACTCAAATGTATTTGCAGATGTGCCAAAAATCATTTTTGAGTTTATAAGAATATAAAACTATGTTATATAATGATGTAACAAAATCCAGATAGATTGATCCCAGCCTAAGTGTAGATCTTTCTTTCTGAACCTCTTTTCCCCAGGCTAAGATTAAAGCCATCTTCTATAGGTAATTCCATAACTTACTGTGCCATACTTTTAATTACTCCCAATATGTTCTTTGGCTTAGCTGCAAATGGCCAAAACAAAAGATAACTTAAGGGAGTAAAGTCACTCCTTTCTGCCTAGCTTTTAGAATACATATCTGTTAAATCCTATTTTCTTTGGTACCCTATTTGGTATAGCAGAAATCTCCCTACATGTATAGATGTACAAAGTATAAGCCAACAGCAGGTGTACAAAAGAGCCTATAGTACTCAATAGGTAAGGCAGCAGAGCAGTGAAGAGATCAGAAGTACACTAGACATGGGAAGAGAGGACTTTGATCAAATTACGTTGTAAACCTTCAGTGTGAGCAGTAGTCATTTGGGAGTTTCCTTGAGAGTCAGTTAAGTTCTTTAAATCTTAGGGTTTTGGATTTATTTTATCTCTAATAAGGGAACGATACCACAAAAGGTTGTCATTAGGATTGTGAAATGACATAATACATATGAAGTTATTTTATAGCTATAAATGTCTGTATAAATACGAACCACTACATTTTCTTGGCAAATGGAAGTTCTGAGGTGCTTTGTAAAGGCAGAGGAAGACAGTTAAGTAAGTGGGAGTCCAGAGACTTTAAAGTCTTAGATTGACAGCTTTAACTTTTTTTATTTTAGAAGCAATTTGGAGTTGCTATAGAATTTTGGAAAGAGAAATTATCTAGTTAGAATGATTCTCAAAGAACATGATTCCAAGAATCTATTGGAAAGGGAAGGCCCCCGTAAGAGGGAAATTAACATGGAGATGTTAGTAGAATTTGGACATGAGATGATAATATCTGCACTATAGAAATGGCTGTGGAAATGGGGAGAGTTCAAAGGTATATCAATACTACTGAGTGCCTTTAAAAAAACCCAAAGTACTTTTGTACTAATAAAATATTAAAGTCAAAGATGAATGAAATTGTTCTTAAACTAAGAGTTGAACAAAGCTGTTATCTGGTTAGTGGTGGAGAAATTAAGGCAAAACCTCTGAAACTGAAACATATCCAGATGGCTTCCTCAATGCAATTTTGTTATTACTATTAAAACACACTATTGCTTTTACTTCATTAGCTTTTAAAATAATGAGTCTTTCCAACTGGGAAGGGAGCTTTGTTTCCTCCCTCAAATGAAAATGCTCTATTCAAATATCTTATCTCAGACTTCACTCTTTTGAAAAAAAAAACTGAGACTTAAACTGATACCTCTAAACTCCAGTAATGTTATCGTGTACCTTTGTTTCTTGGAGGATAGCATATCTGATTCATATGTTATGAATGCTTGTTATTGTTGTTGTTAATTTACAAAAATAACTCACTGCTGTCTCTCTGTGTATGTGTTTATTAGATATATGCCTAGAGTCTATTTTTATCTCGCTTTGTATCCTGCCAGGATGATCAAAAAATGCAGAGCTCTTTCTAACGTCATCGGTTCAGCTCTTTGGAGACAAGAAGAAAAACAAGTCATGAGTTCTTCATTTCCTTTCTAGAATTCTCCTTTCTGACCTGATGCCAACCTCTCTCAAATTGTAAGCTGAAGTCTTGAGACCTAAAAGAAATTTTTGGTATCATACAGAATTTCTACCCTATCCACACTCATGGTATAGATAGATTTTTTCCTATTCATTACACATTGATTCATATGTTACTGATATGTGATTTTTCCCAGTTTGAGGAATTCTTTCCTTAAGAGCAGAGCATCATGTTGACTAAGGCACACAGTGATTAAAGGTAATGTCCAGTCACATAACTAGTAAGTATTAGAGATGTAACTTGAAGTCAGATGTTTCTGACTTCAAGCATTATGTTTTCTCTACTAGGTCAAGCTGTTTTTTCCCTCTTTTACTGAGCCAAATAATGAGAACAAAAAGGAGAAAACATTGAGAGCCATCAGGATGTGTGTTAGAGGTCAGGCTTAGTAGTCAGAAACATAAGAGTTCAGAGATTAGAGCCTCTGACTCATCCTTGCCATATGAATATCAGCAAATCACTTAACCTTTCAGTGACCCCAGACAACTCTGTAAGATTATATTTTATAGATGAGCTCTTGATCTGTATCAGTAGATACTGCATTTGGGCCATCAAAAATGGGATACAGGCTATGAATAATCTAAAACAACTTCTAAAATAATTATAAATGATGAAGAATTAGTAGGAAGCAATATTTATAAAAGCTTAATGATAGTCAATGAAGTCAACAGAAAACGTTTTATTTATTCACTTATTATTGGTCATTCCCCCTAATAGATATTTAAATTTTCTTTTCTGCAAGGTATTTCACATTAATGATTCCTTTTGAAGATCTATAGTTAACTTTCTCTCTGAATAGATGATATTCTAAATGGTAGGTTCCCTTTCAAGAAGATCAAAGTCTGGGCTGTTTTCTAAATAACAGGTCATTTTACACAGTCAAAGTCTAAAGTCATTTTGTTCCACTAATGGAACACAGGAGCATTAATGGTACTCAGACTGGCACAGAGAGTAAAAAGCCATCCATGGTTCTGGACCTTAGGAAATGGAATCTAAATGATACCATAGAGGATGGTGTCCTTGAAAAAGACTCCATCCTAATGAAAGACAAGATTTATTGGATTGGATCAGGGAAATATGCAGCTCAACATAGAGTCTCTGACAGTGGTACTTTATGACAAAAAGAGGAAAACCTTCTAACCAAAGTGATGAAAAAAATAGGGCATCCTGCCCCTGGGAATCCTTAGGGTTTTTTCTTTGGTCCTTAACTGCTCTTCTATTTTCCTTCTTTTTACTCTAACACAGATCTAGATTGAAAAAGAACCTCAAAAGGCACAGAGTTCAACTTTCCTCACTCCTCCACCTCATTTTACAGATGGAAAAACTGAAAGCCTATGGGGTTTTGTGATTTGCCCAAGGTTACATAGATATTACACATAGGAGGCAGGATTTGAAATCAGGTCCATAGTCCAGAGCCAACACTCAGTTACTATGCTGCACTTCCTCCCTGTACCCCAAGAATAAAAGAAAAGGGTAAAATGTGGCTGTATTTTAAGTTATTTATGAAGAGTACTATAATGAAGAAAGTTAGAGGTGTAAGCCTATTAGTAAGAGCTACTATCCTAAGACTTTTAGATACGCCATTTCCATACATATTATTTTCACTCTCCATCTATCCCCAGAGGTGTATGAGCAATAAAACCCCTTAGGAAAAAAAAATTACTATGCAGTTGCTTCAGGGATGGGACAATGTGCCTTATGATAGTCCATCTAGAAGAGAAAACACAGATTGAAAACTGAGTGATGACAGTGAACAACAGTAAAGGCTACCTACATTCTAGCCATCATTTTCATCTTTCTTCCACAATAGTTTTAGACTCTATCCCTGGATCCTAATGCTCTAATAAGTGAGATTTCAACTTCCCACATTGTCTTTTGCAAAAAGTCTCAGTGCTACACTCCGCAGCTCGGCTATGGGACCACAATAGGGGATAATGATTGGATTGGTCCTTTGGTTTCATTTGTAGAGAGAATGCCTTTATGAGAAAACTCCCTCTATTAATGCAGAATAGCATCTTCTCTGGAGCATATAGTTGTAGAGTGTCACCCAGAATACCGAGAAATTAAATGTTGTCCAAGGTCAAAAAATCACTATGTGTTAGAGTTGGGATTTAAATCCAATTCTTATTGGTTCCCTAGGCTAGCTCTCTATTGTTTCTCAAGACCACCACTGCTGCTGCCAATGTAAATGGAACATTAGAATTCTTATTTTCCAGCCTGCCTTTCCATAATTCTACAGCTCTTAGTCCTTTTTGTGTTTGTGCGTGCCCCTATGTCTCCTTCTTCAACTCGCTTAGAATCAAGTATTCTTCCAAATATTCTTCTTTCATATCTCTTAGTTATTGTTTCTGTTGTAGTTAGTATTCTTATTGTCAGTCATGTTTGACTTTTCTTGATCCCATTTGAGGCATTTGTGGAAAAGATACTGGAATATGAGTTTTCAGCTCATCTTACAGATGAGGAACTGAGGCAAACGGGATTAAGAGACTTGTCCAGGGTCACACAACTAGGAAGTGTCTAAGGGCAGATTTGAACTCAGAAAGATGACTCCCAGTGCTCTATGTACTGTGCCACCTAGATGCCTCTTCACCACCTAGCTGCCCCTTCTCTTAGTTATACTTGACATAAACTTATCATACTAAAAATCAAAGAAAATACTATGGAGGGACTAAATTGAATGAATGGGGAAAATATTTAAAACATATGGTACAGATTTATCAGAATTAGGGTTATATGATAATATTTTCATAGAATTGGATTTGTTCCAAAATTTGGATTATTACCTCCTTCTTTTGGCAATTTTAGTGTCTTGCTTAATACGCTTGTTTCAATAGTGATGAAGTTGGAATTTACATTTCAGAGGATTAGTCTATGGGTTGCTTTTTATGAGGAATATTTGGGTGGGCAGCTGCAAATGGTAGTATATATCTCTACTCCATATGGATTTCTACAGAGAAATCCCATAAAACCAACTCTCTTTCTTCTCATTTATCTTTATTCAGCAAAATTGACGTTTGAAGTAAATATTACTCAAAAGATCTATACCTAGCACCAACCAATCCCCAGAAATGTGATTGTATTTTAAAAAATATTGACTCCTTTGTGGGAGAACAATTTTGCAAATAGAAAAATTTCAGACTCTCTATGAAGATAAGACAAGCAATTCTCCCAGGAGGATCCACTTCTAATATAACAGTCTGACAGTGTAAGTTTGATTTTGATCTAGATCTGATGAGTGAAGATTCACAGGATTTCAGGGTTAAATGAGAGCTTGTTGACAATCTGTTCCAAAGGGTATCTGAAAAAGAATAACCCCTATTATAACTTTGACAAACCAAACTTCAATCATAGGCCATCATTGAGAGGTAAATCAGTAAGTAATAAGGCATCACATTCCATTTTTGGAAAATTCTAATTGTGAAGTTTTACTTTTTTCTTTTTCTTATATTAATACTGAATCTGCTTCTCTATAATTTACCCTAATAGAGCTAACTCTGCTCTCTGAGACTATACAGAAAAATATAAGGATTCTATCCCATGATAGTGATTTCAACACTGAAAAAACTTCTATGATGACACCACCCAAAATCCTCTCTGTTACTAGGTTTTAAAAATTGTCTTAGTTATGATACGTTGTCCTTTTAAGTCTAATTTCCCGTGGAACAGTTGAGCAGCTAACACCAATCCTGTCGCAATGAATATTTGTTAATTAATTGCTGTTATACCCAAGAACTAGTGTTTGTTGCTTCAAAATTTCATAGGAAGGTAATATCTTTAATTGTAAGACAACTGGTGAGGCAGGAACAAGTTTGCTAATGCATAAACCATTGCATCATGGTTAAAAACCATTGCACCTATAGTATTGTACTGCCTCTGCTGTTATAGCTATCCATTTTTTAAAAAGTTTAATAGTATTTTATTCTCCACAGCTGCACATCAAGAAAATTTTTAAGCATTCATTTGTATAAAATTTTGAGTTCCAAATTTTTCTCCCTCCCTCCCCTCCCTCTTCTGAAAATGGTAGGCAGGTGATATAGTTTATACATGTGCTGTCATGTAAAAATATTTTCATATAAGTCACAATTATGAAATAAGCAGATCAAAAGAAAAAATACATAAGAAAGAATAAAATGTGGAAAGTGTGCTTCAACCTGTGTTAGTTCTTCATCTGGATATAGATAGCATGTTCCTTTGTGAGTCTTTCGTATTTGTAGCAGATCGTTGCAGGGCTGAGAAGAGCTGAGTCGTACAGAGCTGATCATCATACAATGTTGTTGATACTGGTTTTCCTGGTTCTGTTCATTTTACTTTGCATCAAGTTTGTACAAGTTTTTCCAGGATGTTCTGAAATCTGTCTGTTCATCATTTCTTATTGCACAATAGTTTTCCATTACATTCACATATCATTGTTTGCTCAGCCATTCCCTAACTAACGGGTATCCCCTCAGTTTCCAATATTTTGCTACCATGCAAAGGGCTGCTGTAAATATTTTTGCACATGTAGGTTCTTTTATTTTTTATGATCTCTTTGGGATACAAACCTAGTAGTAGTATTGCTAGATCAAAAGATATACGCAGTCTGGTTGCCCATTGTGCATAATTCCAAATTACTTCCTATACAAGAGTTGGATCAGTTCACATATACAATAACAGTGTATAATAACAGTCCCAGTTTTCCCACATCCTCTCCAACATTTGTCATTTCCTTTTTTTTATGTTAAGAGGCAGTATCTCAGAGTTGTTTTAATTTGCATTTCTCTAATCAATAGTGATTTAGAGCACTTCTTCATATGCCTAGAGATAGCTTTGATTTCTTCATCTAAAAACTGCCTGTTCATATCCTTTGATCATTTATCAACTGGGGAATGCTTTGTATTCTTAGATATTTGATTCAGCTCTCTATGTATTTGAGAGATGAGATCTTTATCAGAGACATTTACTGTAAAGATATTTTTTCCACAGTTTTCTGCTTTCTTTCTAATCTTGATAGACTTGGTTTTGTTTGTTACTAAAAAGGCTTTTCAATTTAACATAATCAAAAATGATTAATTTTATATTTTGTAATTACATTTTGTAATGCTCTATTTCATTTTATCAGCCTACACATGAGCAATTTATATTTTTCCTGTTGTTTAGATCTGACTTTATTGATGTGAAAAATATTTTGTAATTGTACACATATAGTTCCTGAGTTTATCTTGGCAGGTAGAATCCCAGTATTTTACATAGTTTACAGTTATTTTTAAATGGATTTTCCCTTCCTATCTCATGCTGCTGGGTTTTATTGACCATATAAGAGATGCGGATGATTTATGTGGGTTTATCTTATATCCTACAACTTTACTAAAGTTGTTAATTATTTCAAGTAATTTTTTAATTGATGCTCCAGGGTTGTCTAAGTATACCATCATATCATCTGCAAAATGTTGTAGTTTTGTTTCCTCGTTCTTTATTCTAATTCCTTCAATTTCTTTTTCTTCTCTTATTGGTGTAGTTAACATTTCTAGTAATATACTGAATAATAGTGGTGATAATGGGCATCCTTTCTTCACCCCTGATTGTACAGGCTTCTACCTCATCCCCACTACAGATAATGCTTGCTAATTGTTTTACAGAGATACTTCTTATCATTTTAAGGAATACCCCCTTTATTCCTATGATCTCTAGTATTTTTAATGGGAATAGGTGTTATATTTTGTCAAAAAATTTTCAGAATCCATTGAGATAATTATATGATTTCTGTTGGTGTTGTTTTTGATATGGTCAATTATGTTGATAGCTTAACTAATATTGAAACAGCCCTGCAATTCTGATATAAATCCCACCTATTCATAGTGTATAATGCTTGTGATATATTACTGTAATGGCCTTGCTTAGTATTTTGTTCAAAATTTCTGCATCAATATTCACTAGGGAAATTTGTCTATAATTTTATATCTCTGTTTTAGCTTTTTCTGTTTTAGGTATCAGCACAATATTTGTGTCACAAATAGTATTTGGTAGGACTTTTTCTTTTCCTATTTTTCCAAATAGTTTAATTAGTATTGGAATTAGTTGATCTTTAATGTTTGGTAGAATTCACTAGTCAATCCATTTGACTCTGGAGATTTTTTCTTATGGAATTCATTAATGACTTGTTCAGTTTATTTTTCTAAGATGGGATTATTTAAGCACACTTTTTCCTGATCCGTTAATATAGGTAATTTATGTTTTCATAAATATTCATTGATTTCAGACTTATTGGCATATAATTAGACAAAATATTCCCTAATGATTTCTTTAATTTCTTTTTCATTGGTGATTTTAACCTTTTTATTTTTTATCCTGGATACTGGATTTTCTTCTTTTTTTTTAAAATTAAATTAACCAATGGCTTATCTATGTTTTTGAACTGATTCCTACATTTATTTAGTATCTCAAGAGTTGTTTAATTTTTTTAACTTTCAATTTTATTAATCTCACCTTTGAGTTTCAGAATTTCCAATTTGGTGCTCAATTGGAGATTTTTAATTTGTTTGTTTTCTAGTTATTTAGTTTTATGTCCAATTCATTGATCTGCTCTTTTTATCTATTTTGTTGATATAAGAAATTGAGAGAAATAAAATTTCCTGTAAGTGCTATTTTGACTGCATCCCATAAATTTTGGCATGTTGTCTCATTGTTTTCATTTTCAACATTATTGATTGTTTCTGTGATTTGTTCTTTCACCTACTTATTTTTTTGGATTAAATTATTTCCTTTTCAATTAATTTTTAATCTTTTCTTTGTTGAATGTATTTTTACATCATGAGATGAAAAGAATACATTTACTATTGCTGCCTTTTTACATTTGATTTTTAGATTTCTATACCCTATTACTTGGTCAGTTTTTGTGTAGATACCATGAGCTTCTGAGAAAAAAGGTATATTTCTTTCTCTTCCCATTCTGTTTTCTCCAAAAATTTGTCTAATATTCTATTTATCTGCTTAGTTTCTTCTTTAGTTTCTTGCTGGATTATTTGGTTCTGAGAGTGGATAGTTAAGGTCCCTCACTACACAATTTTGCTTTTTATTTCTTCCTGTAACTAATTTAACTTCTCCTCTAAGAATCTGGATACTATAACACTTGGTGTGTATATGTTTAGTATTGCTTCATTGTCTATCTATAGTATCTTCTAGTAAAATCTAATTTCCTTCCTTATCTTATTCAATTAGGTATATTTTTGTTTATATGTTTTTCTCAGATCAGGATAGATCTCTCTCTTTCTTTTTTAATTCAGCTGAAAAATAATAGATTCTGCTCCAGCCCCTTACCTTTACTCTGCGTGTCTCTCTCTGCTTCAAGTGTGTTTCTTGTAAACAATATATTGCAGAATTCTGGTTTTTGGTCCACCCTACTATCTGCTTCCATTTTATCAGAGTTTATCCCATTCACATTCACAGTTATGATTACTAACTGTGTTTTTCCTTCCATCCTATTCTTCCTCCTGTTTGTATTCTCTCTCCTTTCACCCTTTCTCTTCTCACCAGTGTTTTCCTTTTGTTTAGCACCTCCCCTGATCTGCTCTCCCTTCTGTCTGTCTCCATCCTCCCTTATTTGATGTTCTCCCCTCCTAATTCCCTGTTGGGTAAGACAGATTTCCATATTCAACTCACTTTGTTTATTGTTCCCTCTTTAAGCCAATACTGATGAGAGTAAGGTTCAAGTGATGCTTATCACCTACCGTCCCATCTTTCCCCACAATGTCATACATCTTTTGTACCTTTTCCTATGCAATAATTTACCCCATTCTACCTCTCCTGTCTTTCTGCATCCTTTGTACTTCTCTTTTTCATCCCTTAATGATTTTAGTCATTCCCTCAAATTAACTTTATATCCATATTCTCTGGCTATGTATTTTTCTGTCTAGCTGTATTATTAGTGATATATATATCACTAAATATATATTTATGTATATATATATACATATATATTTAAAGAACTACAAATATCATCTTCCCATGTAGGGATGTAAATAGTTTGGCTCTGTTGAAATCCTTGTTTTTCTTTTTCCCTTTCACCTGTTTATGCTTCTCTTGGGTCGTAGGATTGGAAGACAATTTTTTTTGTTTTATTTCTGGTCTTATGCTTACAAAGGCTTGAAATCCTTCTAATTGGCTATTTTCCCCTAGATGTATGATACTTAATTTTGCTGTGTGAGTGATTCTTGATTGTAAACCTAATTCCTTTGCCTTCCAAAACGTCATGTTTCATAATCTCTAATCCTTAATGTAATAGCTCCCAAATCATGTATAATTCTGATTGTGATGCTATGATACTTGAACTGTTTCTTTCTGGTCACTTGTAGTATTTTTTTCTTGACCTGATAGTTCCAAAATTTGGCTATAATGTTTCTTGGGGTTTTCATTTTGGGATTTCTTTCCTGAATGATCAGTAGCTTCTTTTGTTACCTATTTTCCCCTCTGGTTCCAGGACATCAGGGAAGATTCTGGTATTGTCTCTCTTGGATCTATTTTTCCAGGTCAGTTGTTTCCCTCGTGAAGTAATTTACATTTTCTTCCATTTTTAAAAATTCATTTTAATTTGTTTAACTGATTCTTGATGTCTCATGGAGTTGTTAGATTCTACTTGTCTGATTCTAACTTTTAAGGCATTATTTTCCTCATTAGTTTTTGTCCTTTTTCCCCATTTTGCCAGTTTTACTCAAGTTGTTTTTTTTCTTCAGTATGTTTTATATTTCTTTTTCCATTTGACTTGTTCTACTTTTTAAGCAGTTTTTCCAAGTTGTATACTCTTTTTTTTTCATAATACTCTTGCATCACTCTCATTTCTTTTCCCAATTTTTCTTCTACCTCTATTAATTAAGCTCCTTTTTTACCTCACCTGTGAGTTCTTTCTGGACCTGATGCCACTTCCCATTTTTCTTTGGGGTTTTGACCACAGGTGTTTTGACATTGTTGTCAATTCTGAGTTTGTGTATTTGTCTTCCCTGCTACCATAATTACTCTCTATGGTCAGGTCTTTCCATTTTTTTTTTTTTTTGCTTTGTTTTGTTTTTTGTCTTTGCTCACCTTTTGTCCTTTCTCCTTTCTTTAAAATTTCGTCACTCTCCCAAGCTTGAAAGAAGCTCTGTCTCAGGCTTCTTTTGCTGATGGGAGTAGGCCCTGACCATTTACCCTTTTGTTACACTGATGGTGCCCTGATGCTCATGGGGGATGCTTGTGGCTGATGTTGTGCTAAGGAGGTGGGGTGGGGGGATGATTGGTTCTACTGGAGGTTGTAGGCTTTTGAGTGCTGACCTGGGGTCCTAGTGGTGGTGTCTGGTGTGTGCTGAGACCCAGTGTGGTTTTTCTGCATTTCCCTGGAGCTACACTGTAGAAGCACATAGAGGTCTGGTTGCTGTAGGACATCTGCCCACCTGAGGCTACATTGAAGCATATGGTGGTTCTCAGAGCTCTGGTCTGCCAGTTCTCCTGGCTATTCCAAGGCACATGGTATTGGTGTTGGTGTTGGTGTTTTCATGTTCCACCACATCAGGGCTCAGGATCTCCTGCTGGTTTGCTAAGATGGGGCTTGCTGCTGACTTGCTGGGACACTTCCTGTCCTAGAATGCACTCCCCTTTTACTTGAATGAGATGGAGTTTTCTTACTGATCCTCTAAGTCTCCTGGACCAAAAGATCACTATACCACATCTTTCCACTGGCTTCTCTGTTCCAGGATTTACTCTACGGTACTATTTTATCACTGTTTGGAGGTTAATATGGGAGAGCAACAGCGAATTACTGCTTACACTGCCATCTTGGCTCCTGGAAGTGGTTGGTACAGCTGTCCTTTGAAAAATGCATACTAGATGGAATGACTAGAGACTATAGACCTAGAATGAAGATCTCTGTATGACAAAATGGTTTACAAACAAACAAGAAAAGCAAACAGTAGCTCCAGAGTCATCCAGCATTCTCTCACTATACTTTAAAGGTATGTATATTTTGTAAATTTGGTAGGTTTTTTTTAAATTAAAAGGCCATGCATAGAATTAAACAATAACTGGTGATGCCAATGCAAAGAAGGAAAGAAGGAAAGGAAGAAGTAAGAGATAGAAGGAGGGAAAAAGGAAAGAAGGAAGGAAGGGAGGGAGGGAGAAAGGGACAGAGGGAGGGAGGGAGGGGAAGGAGGGAGGGAGAAAGGAAGGAGGACTAAGTTATAGAACAAACTGATACAGTAACTTGAGAAGAAGAATTGAAAACATTTTAAGAGGACTAAAATCTCTTTAGTTGGAGCTCTGGCAGTTAGAAGCAAATAGCTAATAGAAGGCTTCAGCTGAATGATTTCTGATGGGGCAGCTTTTGGGCATCCTTCTCTAAAGGATCGCATTTGTCAAAATCTCCAGTTACTGCTATTGCTGAGACATGAAAAGCCTTATAGGAGTTTCTTGCTCTCTGCTGCCATCTTTCTCAGCAGGTTTGAAGCTGCTTTGGTATCCTGGTGAGCTGGCTTAAAAAGTCAACCTGGGCTGTGCTGCCGTGGGTTTCTTTCTTATTGAACAATGCAGCATCTGGGTGAGTCAACAGCAATGTAGTATCTTGTCTATATAATCCAAATCTATTCAGTTTGATGAAGTCTGCAGTTTTCTGACTTAAAGAGAACTGGCGTAAATGCTAAAAGATCATGTTTTCTGAGTGACCCTTTAAGGGTGATAGTTAATTGAAAGAGTATGTAAATGTTATTCTGGAGTAGAGAAAAGAATTTCCTTAGTTGAAGAGCAGTGAGGTTCAGCAGTTAGTGATAAAGAAAACAGTTTTGTGTAGGTTCCTAACTGCATCAATCATATTGAAGCCTGCAGTACAGTTCTAATTACCTTAGACGTATCAGTTTTCCTCCCTTATGGCAGGTTCTGATAAGTGGTTACCCACTATACACTGTAGACATTAGATGCTTTGGTAGGAGACTGGTCTAGATTTATATATGTGCTAGGATACATTCTATCATTTATATGTTTTGTATCTTAATTAGCAATGTGGCACAACAAATTATACTGTAAATGATATAGTATAACGTAATATAAAATATAACAATACAACATACCATATAATTATATATTGTTAATTAATAAGATTAACACCACACAATATTATTTATTTTACCTCATTGTTAATTAAGTAGATGGTTATATTTAAGATCTCAAAGTGTCATTATTATAAGTAACTGGTGATGGAGGAGGAGGGCACATTGGATGAGACCCCAAGAGACAGAGTAGTGAGTAGAGGTGTATTCCCCCTGACTGGGGTTACCCATAGAATCCAAATACAACTTTAATATATCTGTTTCTGGGAACCTAGACCTGCTAGTATTAGAGCAAGCTGAAGTGAGCCAGTCAACCCAGAGAGAAGTGGAATGTTAACACATGCAGGTGAGAGGTGTGATGCCCCTGTATAGCATAGGTATTGGACACCCCCACTTTACTTATTCCACTTTTGTTGTATTATATTAGAATCATAGGGTGATAAATTATATCTGAAAAGCTCCTTATGGACTGTCTTATCCAACCCCTTCACTTTTTAGATGAAGAAACTGAAGCTCCAAGACATTAACCAGTTTGCCCAATGTTAAACAGGTGGCATGTGTTAAAGATTTAAACCTAAGTCCTTAGATTCTAAATCCAAAAGGCTTTCACGTATATCACACTAACTTTTCATGAAGTGAGGTCTCAAGTATTTCATTTTCCTGGTCAAGCTTCTCGAGATATTTTTCAAGTTGTCAATATCTTTCCTAAAATATGGCACTCAGAACTGAATGTTATGTGACCACGGAAGAGCAAAATATTATTATCACCTATGTCATCTAGATATTATTTCTTAAGAGGATGTACGCTGGCCTTCTCTACCAAGCCTTATTCAGTAACTTCTTCATCCTAAAAAATCCTTCCAGCCCTGGAATTCATATCACAGAAGTATCTTTGCTCCTGTAATTCATTCTCTCTCTCTCTCTCTCTCTCTCTCTCTCTCTCTCTCTCTCTCTCTCTCTCTCTCTCTCTCTCTCTCTCTCTCTCCTAGAATCTCTCTATAAGGAGGGCACCGAGATGAGCTACATCTTCATTTCTCAATAATCATCACTTCAGACTTTTCTACCATAGCCTTGAGCCTGGCACTTTTATTCCCCTCCCTTCTTTCCAGCTTCCTTTAATGGGTTGTTTTTACCCATTAGAATTTAAGCTATATATTATGTTTTAAAGATATACACATGTACATATTTATATAAATGGATTTAGGGATTATTCAATGTAAGCCTCTCATTTTATAAACAAACAGGCTTGTGTTTCATTTGTGGTAAGTGGAGTAGGTAGACTGTTCACTCTCATAACAAAAGTACTTGACCTCAGTCACAGAATGACCTCCATACAACTACTATTTGGAAATGATAAAAAGCACAGAAATAAATTGTACTTCCATAGGAGATTCATTGTGATTATTCTCTTGTGATGATACTGAGAGAAGATACCTAAAGAACTTAGTTCTTGGTCACATCAGTGGAAAAGGTATAGCAGAACAAGAAGCCTAAGTACATCTTTGGAAAAGGTCAGCATTTCAATATGACAGATATCTGCTGAATATTTACTTATGCAAGACATAGTGGTAGGTGAAGAGAGGGATAGAAAAATCAATGACAAGGCCCCTGAGCTCACAGAGCTTACTGTCAATGAGGAAGAAATTAAAGAGTTTTGTATATAAATGAACATCATTTAGAATACCATTGTGAAAGTAGATAGAGGAGGTACAAATTGTGTTCCTTAACAGAAAGGAGGGAGGGAACACCTCTGGCTAAGAAAATCAGGAAAAGCTATGTGAAAGATAACCAAATTATAAATTTGAGGTGGTAAGATACTTCACAGACCACTTCATCCAATATCCTAATTTTATAGATGAGAAGACTAAGGCCAAATGAGGTTAAGTGACTTACCCATTAGCAAATAGCTAACAAGTTTCAGAGCCAGGATTCAAACCCATGACTTCAACTTCAAATCTAACATTCCTTTCATAGCATTGAAAAATGCATACATGCATGTGTGCAAACATGAATGAATGAAACATATTAAGCACCTCACTGTGTGTAAGGCACTGTGCTTTTTTTTATATTAGCCCTGGGGAAACAAATAAAAAATAAGACATTCCCTGTTCTCAGAAAGCTTACATTGCAGTGGGGCAGATAACACATGGAAGGTTTGAGCTGTCTCCATCAGGATCTAAGGAGAGAAAGTGATCAAGGTTGTGACATTAGTCTGACTTGTCTGACAGATGCTGTCTCCCACTTTTCTGTCACAGTGCTTTGCTACTTCAGTGAGGCTGGCTTGCCTCCCTTGTGTGTGGCAGTTGGGTCACAGATGGTGGAGATGACTGACCCCTTCTTGACAGAAATAGAGAATGAATAGGACTTTGGTTAGAAGATGCATGGCACCAGGACATTCCAGGCATGGGGGAAAGTATGAGCAAAAGCAAAGGGAAAAGAAAGCTCAAAGCATGTTCATTTGTGAAAGCCACATTACAGAAAAATACATTTGTAGGCCTCTGTGATTGGGGGAACTGAAGTGATTACTTCACTGCAATTGAAGGAACTTTGTCCTCTAACCCCAGCAGAAGACATAACAGGCAGACAAATAGTCACAGGCTGACTGGCTTCTCTGGATTTGCCCCTAGGAGCCTATTCTCTCCCACAATTGCCTCAATAGGCACTTGTGTAGAATAGAGCTGATTGGTTTGTTAATTCCCAACGTAGATGTGGGAAGTGCTGGCTAAGGAAGAATCCAAACTCCCATCTCCTGAAGACTGACTCTTATTCTGTCTTTTGCAGGCACTCTTCATTGTTCTCTTTCTATCTGTCTTCACAAAAAAGATGTTTTTGTATAATTTTTGTAATGATTTGCCATTAATAAGACCAATGATTCCTTGAGCAATTTGTGTTTCCTCTTCTAGATCATCAAAATGACTAGAAATCATTAAAAATAAGTCTTAGTTAAGTGCCGGAGGTTGAAGATATTCACACAGTATTCAATATGAGATCTAGATTCCCTCCCTGGGCATCAGCTTTTCCCAAAGAGTTAATTTGGGGTTTCAAACTCCAAATCCAATGATGCACCAGGGAAAAGGAAGCAAAAAGTGTGAGTGCTCTAGGGTGGATTGAAAACTGGGGCTTCTGGGTTCTCCCGGGGTGAAATGATTTGTAATATTTGCATCAACTCTATATTTTAAGAAACATAAATATCAGAACCAAAGCTTTAAAGTCATATCACAAAGAATTCAACTGCAATATATTGGAGATAGAGCCTGCAATCTGAGACTTAAATATTTTAATGGAATATGAGCATAGGGAATGAGCTAATTAGGATTTTTGTTCTGGTAATGCAGCTTTGTCACTTATTTTGCAGCACTTCAAAATAATTCCAGGGTGAGGTATTTAATTCCTCAGTCTCTTGCTCTCTTTATGCCTCTACACCTTCCTTTCTTTACAAGGTGTATAGAGACATCAGTTGGGCGGGAGGGAAATACCCTGTTTTTCTGAAGATGCTGTCTCTACTTTGCCAAGATGCTGTCATACCAATTTGTCTGGTCTCAGGAATTTTTCTTCGATAAATCTCACACTCCCTGTAATGGGGAAGACAAAAGGCACTGGATATCAAGTCAATTTCTTAGATATTCATAGAGTGCCTACAATGTGTCCATAAAAAGACCTGTCTTCAAAGCCTCTCTGATGCAAACCAGCTCTGTGACCCTGTGAAAGACATTGAATGACTCTAGCCTCAATCAAGTTTCAGAGATTTCTCTACTGGAAGAATTGTGACTAGGCATATTTTCCTTAGATATCCTCTATCTGAGCTGGCCTAGTTGAAGCAGCATTGCTCCCTTATGGAAAGACAGTACCTGTCACTTTTTAGGCCTGTACCTCCCTTTAGACTTCAATGGAGATAACCCAGGACACTGAACCCCAAATGCTGGGGAATAGAAGCATCTCCAGAACAGAGGTGTCAAGTGAACAGAGGTGAAAGTGGTATGTCACACTCCCAAATGTCACCAACTAGATTAAAATATAATTGGGAAGTATTTAACAAAATAATTAAAAATGCAATAACACTTAATACATGCCTTTTATTTTCTTCATTTATTTACTAAGTGCCCTTAAGTCAATCAATCATTTACTAAGTGCTTGCTACGTATGGGTATGTATTTGTCCTCCATTGCCAAAGAAGACCATGCCTTCAGAGAAATGATGACATGACTTGCATTTGACTCTATTTTTGTCACCAGCCTCACTTCTCCTTCAGAACCATCTGGATCCAGTGACCAGATATTCATCAAGATCACTGGAGATGACCCAGGATGAGGCAATTGAGGTTAAGTGACTTGCCCAAGGTCACATAGCTAGTGAGTATCAAGTGATTTGAACTCAGGTCCTCCTGACTCCTGTATTGGTGCTCCATCCACTGCACCACCTAGCTGCTCCAATATACTAGGCACTGCACTGGAGACTAGGGATATAAATACTCAAATAATTCTTGCCCTCAAGGAACTTATAGGTTATCAGAGAGGTAAGGTATATATGTAATAAACAGTATATACAAGTAAGTACTTACAGACAAACATATGAAGAATAGTATATGAAATAGATATGTTAATTGGGAGGGGGATGCAATGGGACTAGCACTTAAAGAGATCAAGTAAGACTTCTTATAGAAGTTGGCTTTTGAGCTGAATTTTAATTTGTGTAGAGATTCTAAACTAAGAAGGTGAATGAAGAGTGTATTACAAGCATAGAAATCAGTCCGTGCAAAAGCATAGGCATAAGAGATTGGTTACAGTCTGTCAGGAAAAAGAAAACAAACAAACAAACAAACAGAAAACCCAAACCCAGATGAAGAAAAACAATTTGCTGACCTGCCAAGTCCTTGAAGGGGAAGAATATATAAAAGGGAAGACAGGAAGGTTGGAGTCAGGTTAGAAAGGGTTTCATTTATTTATTTTACAAACAATTCAATTAAAGGCAAAAAAAGAGAGAGATCCTAACATAGTGGATAGAGAATTGGTTTTAGGGACAGGAGTATCTGGGTTCAAGTCATACCTCTGACACAGACTACCCCTGGGGAACCAAGGGTCAGTTATTTATCCTCTCAGTGACACAGGCTCCTCTCTAAGACTATAAGTCAGGAATTTACTTTTTTTTTGGACAAAATACAAACTCCTGTATTTGGCATTTACAGCCCTTCACAATCTGCTACTGGCTTAACTTTTTTTTTCAGGTCATTTAATTTTTTTTTTCCAGTTACAAGTAAAACCAATTTTAACATTCTTTTTTTTTTAATTTGGAGTTCCAGATCCTCTCTTTCCCTACCTTCCCTTCACTTTCTCTGAAATGACAAAAAATGAGATATCGATTATACAGGTGCAATTATCCAAAACATAATCCCATATTAGCTTTGTTGTGAATAAGAACACAGAACAGCCTCCCTCCCCCCCAAAAAAACCCTGAAAAATAAAAGGAAATAGAGTCTTTTTCAACATGCATTCAGATCCCATCACTTCTTTCTGTGGAAGTAGATAGGATTTTTCATCATGAGTCCTTTGGAATTGTCTTGGATCATTGTATTATTGAGAATGGCTAAGTCATTCATAGTTCATCGTCAAACAATGTTGTTGTTACTGTGTACTATGTTCTCCTGGTTCTGCTCACTTCACTCTGCATCAGTTCATATAAGTCTTTCCAGGTTTCTTTTATTTCTAAAAACATCCTGCTTATCATTTCTTATAGCACATTAGTATTCCATTAAAATCATATACCATAATTTGTTCAGTTATTCACCTATTAATGATCATTTGCCTGAATTTTGAATTCTTTGTCACCACTAAAATATATCCTATAAATATTTTTGTACAAACAGGTCCATTTCCTTTAAAATATCTATTTAGAATACAGACTTGATAGTGTTATTTCTGGGTCAAATGGTCTGCACAGTTTTACAGCTTTTTGGACAGAGTTCCAAATTTTTTTCCAGAGTAAATGGATCAGTTCATAACTCCACCAACAGCATACTACTTTCCCAATTTTTGCTGTCCCCTCAAACATTTTTTATCATTTTTTTCATTTTTCCTTTTCTGTCATATTAGCTAACCCAATAGGTGTGAGGTGGTACCTCAGAGTTGTTTTAAAAGTAACCAACTATTATATAGTATATATTGCTATATTACTATATATTATATTACTATATTATATAGTGACTAACTATATTTAATAGTAATTTAGGTCACTTTGAAAAACATGACTCTGCACATGCTTCAGCTTCTTGGAGACAAAAATGAGAATTGAGTGACAGGTGGACACCAAAGGTGGGTGAACAGTCCTGAAAAGGGCTTGGCAAAAACTCATACCAGAGTAATGGGTAGTCAGAGAGGACTAACATCTCAAGATCTAGCATATATGTCAGACTATGTTTGCTTACTACTCTTTCTTTACTTTTATTTTTGCTTCTTTACATCTCTTTACTTTTCTCCCTTCTCATCTATAAGATAGAATGACAAGTTCTTTCAATTCCACTTCACTAATCCATGGTTTTCCTTATTGATCAGAATCTGGCACACAATGGCAGCTTCTTCTGTCACTTCATTTTAAAGAATAAAATTATCACTAAGACAATTAAAGACATGTTCCACTTATGTTGCTTTGGGCAGCGACAGTAGTGATAGTCTATGTCTTGATAATTGAAATTCTCCATCAATACTATGAAAGGTTTGTAATGTTTCCCAAGTTCATAATGTATTTCCTCCTTCTTATACTGTGGTCTACAATACAGTATCAAAATATGTCTACTCTTCCTCAACTAATCTCCTGGGAAAACCATCATCTCAGTAGATGGGATAAATCAGGTTGAGAGTAACTGACAGGCCTCATTGTAGTTGTTGTCCTTCATTTTCTAAGAGGATGAAAATGACATCACCATGATAAAGTAAAATTTCAGTGAGTCCAACTGACTGATCAGACTAATATGAGCCTGGAATACTCTACCACTGGTTGGGCACAGATAGTCCGTGTGAATATTTGGGGTGGACACTCCAAATTTATGCATACTGTGTTTCCTTTGTGCTATCTCAATTCCGCTTTGCTCACAGCACCCTTTCTGATGTGGGCACGCCAGGCTGAGCAGTCCTGTGCCAGTGTCTCCCATATTGCCCAGTCAAATACAAAGTTCTTGAGAGAGACCTTGAGAGTGTCTTTGTATCACTTCTTCTAACCACCATATGATTTCTTGCCCCATGTGAGTTTTCCATAAAAAAGTCTTTTTGGCAAGCATACATTCTGCATTTGAACAACGTAACCAGCCCATTGAAGTTGTGCTCTCTGAAGCATAGTTTGAATGCTTGTCAATTCAGTTCAAGCAAGGACTTCAAAGTCTGGTACCTTATCCTGCCAGGTGATACTCAGAATCTTCCTAAAACAGCTCAAATGAAAGCGATTCAGTTTTCCAGCATGGTGCTGGTAGACTGTCCATGTTTCACAGGTATACAATAATGAGGTCAGCATAACAGTTCTGTAGACCTTCAGTTTGGTAGTCAGTCAAATTCCTCTTCTCTCCCAAACATTGAACTAGCTCTGGCAATGCATGCATCAGCCTCATTGACAATGGATACATCCCTGGAAAGTACACTACCAAGTAAGCGAACTTATCCACAGCATTCAAAACTTCTCCATTTGTTGTAAGTGAGGGTTCCATGTATGCAAGGTGAGGTTGTGACTGATTGAGCACCAGATTGAGGATAACCAAGGGGTCTCAAACCCATTAGTGAGTTAGGGGGGTGCCTACCCCAAGCATGTGAAGCATGTGAAGACTTTCTCTGGTGGAATGGGTGGATGACAGGCCTCATACCTGTTAAAGGGATGTTGGTCCCATGTATATGAAGCCATCCCCCAGTGGCATGGACCTATGGAAACAAATTATTCCAATGACCCCAAAGAAGGTAGCTTAAACAGGTGCTAAGGAGCACTTGGAGCTTGGTCAGACATCAAAGATGCCAACATCATCCATTGCATTCCAGGACATCACCAGTCTTGACTTTTGTCTTGCCACTGGTCTTTGATGACTCTGGAAGAGTAAGACTGAGGACCACATAACTTTCACTTAAATCCAATTCATGCACAAGTCAAGACATAACATATGTCATTGATGCGCTTTGAAAATGAAGGATGAAAAACAAGATTCATATGAATACAGAGAGCTTTGATATGTTTTATCTGAAAACTGCCTGTTCATATCCTTTGACTAGTTTTCTAGTCATGAATGACTTGTATTCTTATAAATTTCACTCAGTTCTCTATATATATTTGAGAAATGCGGCCTTTATCAGAGACACTTGCTGTAAAATTTCCCTCCAGCTTTCTGCTTTCCTTCTCATCTTGGCTACATTAATATTCTTTGAGCAAAACCTTTTTAATTTTATATAATCAAAAATTATACATATAATATAAATTTTAAAAATAGCAACACTAATGGTTTCTACCTTTCTTCCTTTGTTCTTATGACTCTGGCCCAGAATTATTTCCTTTTCTCTTTATTTCACCTTTCATTCATTCTGCCAGTTCATTCTTCAAAGTATGAGCAGTAACAGGGACTTTCTTATTTTCTTTCTTTATTTAAAGTCAATGGCCCTGTCTCTTCCGTTAGTCATTTCTCCCCTGCTTCTCCATACCCATAGTCTCAGGTCTTGCTTCTCTCCAAACCTTTCCTTTCCTTTCCCTCAAGAATGAGAGGGGCATGGTTATTCATCAAAAGGTCCTATCAGCTCTCCAGGGACATGGTTAGGGGTATATTGGAAGTTTCTGCCTATGAACAGGTATTATCTACAGTGTGATGTCATACAAACAAAACTCAGTAAGCATACCCATTGATAGTTGCTGCTTTCCAGCTTCCCACCCACAATAATATATGCTGTCCCACACAGAATAAATAGTCCAGCAGGGCTATTCTTCTCAATACTGTTTTACATCATATTAATCAAAAGTAGGCATTAGTAGTATACTTAGCCTATCCATGTTCTAAGTCTCCTTGACTAAGGTCTGTCTGTACACTTTAAATTACCAATTCTGTATAACTGAATCTGCCACTTGGGGCTCAAAATCTAAGGGAAATGAAAAACCCTCCATACAGAAATTATTGCAATAGTCTAAGTGAAACGTGATAGATAACATTCAAAACTAGATTGGCAACCATATAAGTATAATGAAGGGGATCAGTGTTAGAAATATGATGAAGGTTGAATAGACAATGTAGAAGAGCTGATATGATTGTGAGGCATCAAATGTGACTCTAAGGTAATGAACTTAATAGATGTTTTATATATTCATGTTTTGTCTACTCCTGGAGACTTGATGGTGAGAAATATATGACAAATTCTTTGCCCTTATGGTCCTCATAACCTAGTTGGTAAGATGAAATATGAATACATATTAAAACCACAAATCAAAGAGCTTTAAAATAAACATATTAGAAGTTAGCAAAAACAACGTTAACCCATTTAAAGTAGTCACTTTAGGATGCTGAACTGAATTAAGTATACTTAATTCAACCAAACTGTCTTTGCTCAGAAGATTTTTGGAGCTTCTCCTTTGGAATTGCCTTCAGAGCTCAACCTATTCTTTTACATGCACTGGAGGTGGCAAAACAAATTGTCTGAACATTTTGGGCTTTCTCTTCACTATCCCTCCTTTTCATACATTTCTTTAGTTCTTTTAAACCAAATTTTCAAACCTAGGATTCATTTATTTTTGATAAACTGATAAAATTACAAAATTAAAATTACATAGACAAAATAACAAAATATTTAGACTTAGTATAATTCATTTCTTCTACTTTTGGAAACATATTCCTCTATTTTTAGAAACCCAATAGCTTTATTTTATATACTTTTACAAAATGAAGGAGAATCTTTAAAAAATCAACATTGGGTGCCGGTTAAGTAGTAGAGTTGCCACTCAGTTCTGATTTCCTTCTTTACAACTATAGGAACATATGTATCTACATTTTAATTAATATCTATTCATTTTTCAACCGTGCAAATGGGCAATAATAATTTTACATTATTTTAGTAACTAAGATGACACTATTGGAATACTTTTCAACCTGATAAGTTGTTTCTTGCTGTGCATATGTGTATGTGTATTTTTTATATTTTTCAAGACCAGTAGAGAATGCTATTTTTCTTTTGCTGCTTCTAGTCTACATGTAAGAAAACAAGACATTTAAGCCTTAAATTTAATAGCATTTTGGAATGCATCATTGAGTATTTGTTAGCAAAGGCTCTTGCTAATATACATGAATGCAAAATGATTGGACAGTGGCATGGGATGTCGTGATTATTTCTCTCTCCCAAAAGATAATGATGGTTGCAAAAATGTGTTCACTGTAATAATATTATTTGTGAACATGGGTGAAATAGCCACACTGAGTGTCTTGCTATACATATCAGAGATTTTGGACACACATTTTGGCCTTTATCTCATATTTTTAATTTGTCCTTACCAATCTGAATACTAGCCAAAAAATACTGAATCTTTTTGCTGTTTTTCCCCAAGCTAAAAGCGATTTTTCCATTTTTGAATCTCTTTTGATAGCATGACATTCTCCTATGTACAACATTTTTTTAAACTTGTAGCATTTATATATACATATATGTGTGTATACATATTATATGTGTCATATTTCTCTACTGCTTTAGACTGTGAGATCCTTGAGGGTAGGAATTGTGTCATTTTTCATCTTTGTTTTCCATTGCCTAGCATAATACTTTGCACTGCATAGAAATTAAGCAAAGCAAACTTTATTTCTTTGATTTGAATTCTTCTCAAAGGACAAAAGATATTAAGAAATTTTTCTCATTAATAATGAAGAAATGTGATTGCTTAAATTATATAAAGAAAAAATGAGAAACAGATGTGGACTAATGTTGGCATATGCTTTCAAAGAAATAATAATTATTTATCAGGTCAATAATTCCCATTTTTTTCTCTTCCCAAAGCAGCTTTGTTTTCAAGTACTGGAAATTTGGTATTTGTTGGCAAAGTGAGCCAGTCATACATGTTGACCATATCTATTATATAGTTTGATTCATTCTCACTAAACAGAATTGTCTTTTGAATTGAATGAAGCTACTCAAGTATGACTGACATATTTTTAAACCTGGAATTTTTATAATTGTCCTTACAAACCACAAAGGGGATTTAAAACTGATCCAATAATAAATGATTTGTGTTTCTTTAATGATCATTCATTTAAAAGTTTTAAATGGTTTAAATCCTTTATATCTCACTTTTAAAATGTGTTTATTTAATTCTGAATATATTCTTCACTTCTTTCCTATACAGTGAAACTTAAGTTATAACAAAAAATTCAACAGAAAAAAAGATTAGTGAAAGCATAAAAATATCGACAATAGATGATGCCCGTAGTGCTCCACCAAATCAAATCAGGGGAGTGAAAAGCTGATAATTATAATTATAGAGTATTTAAGATTTTTAATTGGCCTTTCCATTTACATTGCTGAAATCATAATGCACATGGTTTTCCTGGTTTCACTTCATTCTCTACATCTGCCTTTCTCTGTTGCTCAAAATACTTCATATTTCTTGTGTATGAAAACATTATTATATTTCATTACATTCTTTTAAAAAAATTAAATTAATTAATTTATTTTTAGCCTTCAAAACCCAATTCCAGAAGACTCCAAATTCCAAACTATTTCCCCATCTCTCCCTTCCCCAAGAGATCGTCCATTCTGATTACCCTTGCCCCAATCTGCTCTCCCTTCTATCACACCTCTCCCTTCTCTCATCCTCTTCTCCTCTATTTTCTTATAGGGCAAGATAGATTTCTAATACTCCATAGCCTGTATGTCTTATTTCAAAGTTGCATGTAAAAACAATTTTTAACATTCATTTTAAGGTCGACACTCATGGGGAGGGAAAGGATCATAAGAGAATAGAAGTAATGGGGGACAGGATAGGATGGAGGGAAATATAGTTAGTCCTATACAACACAACTAGTATGGAAATCATTTGCAAAACTACACAGATTTGGCCTATATTGAATTGCTTGTCCTCCAAAGGGAAGGGGTGGAGAGGGAGGGAGCTAAAGAAGTTGGAACTCAAAGTGTTAGGATCAACTGTAATGTTCTTACCACTAGGAAATAAGAAATACAGGTTAAGGGGTAAAGAAAGCTATCTGGCCCTACAGGACAAAAGAGAAGACGGAGACAAGGGCAGAGAGGGAGGATAGAAGAGAGAGCAGATTGGTCACAGGGGCAATTAGAATGCTTGGGTTTGGGGGGGGAGGGGAGAAAAGGGGAGAAAATTTGTAACCCAAAACTTTGTGAAAATAAATGTTAGAAGTTAAATAAAAAAAAAAAGAAACAAAAAACAAAACAAAAAAAAACCCATTCATTTTAAAAACTAATTTCTAACTTCTCTCCGTTCCTTCCTCCCCACCAATCCCCACTGAGAAGGCAAGCAATTCAATATGGTTTATCCATGTGTAGTCATGCAAAAACATTTACATAGCAGTCATGATATGAAGGACTAACTATATTTCCCTCTATCCTATCTTGCTTCCATTTTTTCTATTCTGTCTTTTGACCCTGTCCCTCCTCAAAAGTATCTACCTCTACTTACCTCTGATTCTATTAGCCCTCCCTTCTACTATTTCCCCAACCCCCAATTATCACCTTCCCCCCTTTTTTCCTATAGTGCAAGATAGATTTTTCGTTTTTTTGTATTTCAATTTATATATTTAAGTTTTCAACATTCATTTTCATCAAATTTTGGGTTCCAAATTTTCTCCCCATTTCTCCCCTCCCCCACCCCAAAACATCAAGCATTCTAATTACACCTATCACCAATCTGTCTTCCCTTCTAACATCCCTCCCTTGCCTTATCCCCATCTGCTCTATTGTCCTGTAGGAAAAAATAAATTTCTATACCCCATTACCTGTATTTCTTATTTCCTAGTTGCAAGAACAATACTCAACAGTTGTTCCTAAAACTTTGAGTACCAAATTCTCTTCAACCCTCTCTCCCCACCTATTCCTTTTGGGAAGGAAAGCAATTCAATATAGGCCATATCTGTGTAGTTTTACAAATGACTTCCATAATAGTTGTGATGTGTAAGACTAACTATATTTCCCTCCATCCTAACCTGCCCCCCATTTCTTCTATTCTCTCTTTTGATCTTATCCCTCCCCAAGAGTGTTGACTTCTAATTTCTCCCTCTTCTCATTGCCCTCCCTTCCATTATCCCCCCCATCCTGCTTATCCTCTTCTCTCCCACTTTCCTGTATTAGGTTTTCATACCAAAATGAGTGTGCATTTTATTCCTTCCTTTAGTCGAACATGATGAGAGTAAGCTTCATGTTTTTTCTCTCACCTCCCCTCTTTTTCCCTCCACTGAAAAGTCTTTTACTTGCCTCTTTTATGAGAGATAATTTGCCCCATTCCATTTCTCCTTTTCTCCTCCCAATATATTTCTCTCACCACTTAGTTTCATTATTTTAAGATATGATTCCATCCTATTCAATTCACCCTGTGCTCTGTGTGTGTGTTTGTGTGTGTGTGTGTGTGTGTAATCCCACCAACTATCGAGATACTAAAAAAAGTTTCAAGAGTTACAAATATTTTCTTTCCCGGTAGGAATGTAAATAGTTCAACTTTAGTAAGTCCCTTATGACTTCTCTTTGCTCTTTACCTTTTCATGTTTCTCTTCATTCTTGTGTTTGAAAGTCAAATTTTCTTTTCAGCTCTGGTCTTTTCATCAAGAATGCTTGAAAGTCCTCTATTTCATTGAAAAATTCATTTTTTCCCCTGAAATATTATACTTAGTTTTGCTGGGTAGGTGATTTTTGGTTTTAGTCCTAGTTCCTTTGACTTCTGGAATGTCATATTCCATGCCCTTCAATCCCTTAATGTAGAAGCTGCTAGATCTTGTGTTATCCTGATTATATTTCCACAATACTTGAATTGTTTCTTTCTAGCTGCTTACAATATTTTCTTCTTGATCAGGGAACTCTGGAATTTGGCCACAATGTTCCTAGGAGTTTCTCCTTTTGGATCTCTTTCAGGAAGTGATTGGTGGATTCTTTCAATATTGATTTTACCCTCTGGTTCTAGAATATCAGGGCAGTTTTCCTTGATAATTTCAGGAGAGATGATGTCTAGGCTCTACTTTTGATCATGGTTTTCAGGTAGTCCCATAATTTTTAAATTGTCTCTCTTGGATCTATTTTCCAGGTCAGTTGTTTTTCCAATGAGATATTTCACATTCTCTTCCATTTTTTCATTCTCTTGGTTTTGTTTTGTGATTTCTTGGTTTCTCATAAAGTTGTTAGCCTCCATCTGTTCCATTCTAATTTTGAAAGAACTATTTTCTTCAGTGAGCTTTAGGACTTCCTTTTCCAATTGACTAATTCTGCTTTTTTAAAGCATTCTTCTCCTCGTTGGCTTTTTCAACCTCTTTTGACAATTGAGTTAGCCTATTTTTAAAGGTGTTATTTTCTTCAGCATTTTTTGTGTCTCCTTTAGCAAGGTGTTGACCTGCTTTTCATGCTTTTCTTGCATCTCTCTCATTTCTCTTCCCAGCTTTTCCTCCACCTCTCTTACTTGATTTTCAAAATCCTTTTTCGCTCTTCCATGACCTGAGACCACTGAATATTTATTTCGGATGTTTGGGATACAGAAGCCTTGACTTTTATGTCTTTCCCTGATGGTAAGCATTTTTCTTCCTCATCTGAAAGGATGGGAGAAGATATCTGTTCACCAAGAAAGTAACCTTCTATAGTCTTATTTTTTTCCCTTTTTTGGCCATTTTCCCAACCAGTTACTTGATTTTTGGGTCCTTTGTCAAGAGTAGTGTATACTGTGGGGATCTGTAAGATCTTAGTTCCTCCAAGATGGCACAATTAAGCATGTACTGGTCTGGGCACAGAGAAGGATTTTTGTGCCCAGAATCTTAGCAGTTACCTCTCCACAGTCACCTGACCTCCAGTTCCACCAAGTCAGCACTGGATAGGCAGGGCTGCCATTCAGTGGGTGACAAAGACCAGCTTCCTCAGGGCCTCCCCACATAGCCAAGGTAATATTCAGCTCCTCAGTGCCCCCAGGGGTTTTTAAGCTCCAACAATGGATGCGGGCAGCTGTACAGGCTGTGGTAGGAACTGCTGCTGCTCTCCCAATGTGGCCTCTGCTGCCCCACTGCCTGAGGTCGGAGCTATGGGAAGGCCCTTCTCCCTTCCTGGCCAGCTGAAAAAACCCTGTCATTGACCTTTGGCCCCTGTGGGTTAAGGGATCTGTGGACCCACTGCTGCTGTGACTGAAGATTCTGCCCCCAAGGGCTGTCCACAAGCCATGCACCCGAAGCCAAGGCTGGGCTGGGCTCTGCTCCGCATTCAGTGCAACAGATGTTTCCCGTGGGCCTTTCAGGTCTCCCTGGCCCTCCACTCTGTTGTTCTCCACTTCTGCTGCTCCGGAATTTGTTGAGAGCCCCTCTCTACAGGTATTTTATGGGCTGTGTGGGGAAAGCCTCCGTATTTGTGTCTTCTACTCTGCCATCTTGGCTCCACCCCCCCTAGGATAGATTTTTCATACCAAATCGAGTGTGAATGTTATTCTTTCCTTAAGCCAAATTCGATGAGAGTAAGAGTCACTGTTTCCTTCTCACCTCCTTCCTCTTCCCTTCTTTTGAAAAAGCTTTTTTTCCCTCTATTATGTGACAGATAATTGACCCCATTCTATTTTTTCCTTTCACCTCCCAATATTTCCTTTCCCACCTTCTTCTCTCTAGCCCCTTAATTTTATTTTTTTGTATCATTCCCTCATATTCAACTCACCCTGTGCCATCTGTCTATATGTATATAATACCTCCATCTACTATAACACTGAGAAAAATCTTGAGTTACAAATATTATCTTTCTATGTAGAAATGTAAATGGTTCAACTTTAGAAGTTGCTTATGATTTCTCTTTCCAGTTTACCTTTTCATGCTTCTTTTGATTCTTGTGTTTGAAAGTCAGATTTTCTGTTCACCTCTAGTCTTTTCATCAAGAATGCTTGAAAGCTCTCTGTTTCATTGAATGATCATTTCTTCTCCTGAAGTATTATATTCAGTTTTGCTGGGTAGGTGATTCTTGATTTTAATCACAGCTCCTTTGATCCCTGGAATATCATATTCCATGGCTTCTGATACCTTAGTATAGAAGATGTTACATCTTGTGCCATCTTGATAGTGTTTCCACAATATTCGAATTATTTCTTTCTGGTTGTTTGCAATATTTTCTCCTTGACCTGCTGACACTGGAATTTGGCTACAATATTCCTAGAAGTTTTTCTTTTGGAAGCCTTTCAGGAGGTGATTGGTGGATTCTTTCCATTTCTATTTTACATCTGGTTCTAGAATATCAGGACAGTTTTCCTTGATAATTTCTTGAAAGATCATATCTGGACTCTCTTTTTTATCATGACTTTCAGGTAGTCTAGTAATTTTTAAATTATTTCTCCTGGATATATTTTCCAGGACAGTTGTTTTTCCAGTTAAATATTTCACAATGTTTACTTATTTGTTCATTCCCTTAATTTTGTTTTATAATTTCTTGATTTTTCATAAAGTCATTAGCTTTTATCTACTCCATTCTAATCTTTAAGGAATTATTTTCTTCAGTGAGCTGTTGGTCCTCCTTTTCTGTCTGGTCAATTCTGCTTTTTAAGGTATTCTCTCAGTTGACTTTTTGGATGTCTTCCACCATTTGGGTTAGTCTATTCTTTAAAATATTATTTTCTTCAGAATTTTTGGGTCTCCTTTAACAAGCAGTTGACTTGTTTTTCATGATTTTCTTGCATCACTATCATTTCTCTTTCCAATTTTTGTTATTCTTCTCTTACTTCATTTTCACAATCCTTTGTGAGATCTTCCATGGCTTGAGACCAATTCATATTTTTCTTGGAGGCTTTGGATGGAGGAGCTTTGACTTTGTTGTCTTCTTCTGTTTGTGTATTTTGCTCTTCCTTATCCCCAAAGTAAAATTATATATTCTGATTCTCTTTCTGGTTTTTGTTCATTTCCCCAATGATTTACTTGACTTTTGAGCTTTGTCAAGATAATTTTTGGCTTCCAAGGGGATGGGGGCGGGGTGTATTGTCAACTACTCGATTCCCCCACAATCTAGTGGGGACCTAGAGCTGTGGACCTAGAGCTCCAGAAACAGCTCCTGCTGCTGTCCCTGCTGTGGTTGGAACTTTCACAAGGTCTTCCCCCACCCCTTCTATCAACCTGGTGCTGGAGCCTGAACCACTCTACTCTCTCACACAGGTCCCACAGGTTTTTTTCCACTGACCTTCCTATTTCTTTTCAGCATTTTGGGGTATGAAGTCCCAGAAACTGCCACAGATGCCAGAGATTCAGTCCACTCCAAACCTTGTTCAGGTCCCATCTACGCTGATGCAACCCGTGCTGGATTACACTCTACTCCCAGTCCTGCCCAATAGACATTTCCCTTTGACCTTTCAGGCTGTCTTGGGCTGGAAATTTGTGTCCCTCTGTCATTTGGTGTGTTCTGAAACTCCAGAATTTGTTTACAGTCATTTTTTACAGGTATTTTGCTGGGCTTAGAGGGAGAACCCTAGCAAGTCTATGCTTCTACTCCACCATCATGACTTTACCCCCTCATTACATTCTTGAATGACAATTTGTTTACTTATTCTTTAATCATAAGACACCTATTTTCTAGTTCTTTACCACCACAAGTAAGTGCAACTATGAATATTTTGATATGGATTGGGTCTTTCTGACTGTTTTCTTGAGTATGTATGCCTAAAAATGAAATTCTGGAGTCCAAGGACATTTTGTGATTTTTCTTTAGCATATAAAAATTGTTTTCCAGAATGGTGGGATCACTTCATAGCTCTGCAAACAGTGTATTAGTGTGTCTGTCTTTCCTCCCAACATTGATTATTTCTATGTTCATCTTTATCAATTTTTTGGATATAAACTGAAAACCCAAAGTTATCTGATTTACCTTCCCTTTATTGTTGGTGATATGAAACAATTTTTCATTTAATTTTTAATGAATTTTAATTATTTTTTTGAGAACTGTTTGTTCACATTCTTTGACCATTTATCCATCAGAGAATGGCTCTTGATCTTATACATTTGTGTTAATTCACTCTATACTTTGGGCATCATGCTTTTATCAGCAATATCTGATACAACCTGTCCCCTAGTCCACAGTTTCCCTTCTTAGCTACATTGATTTTGTTTGTGAAAAAAGCTTTTGAATACCCATAAATAAATTTAAAATATACTCTAGTCATTTTAGAACCATAGTTTATTTGTGTATTATTCATTATTATTCATGCATAATTCCTAGAATTATTTGGTGATAACATTGTTATCAAATATCTGTTCAATGTTAGCTGTTGTTCAGTCATGTTGGGATTGGAAGCTCAATTCCGTGTGGACGGTCTCGGGTGGGTAAAAGTGGGACTTCTAAATCTTAGAGTCTTACGAGGCCCTCCATGAACAGCGGGGTTCGAGAAGGTCAGACTGAGCTAGCTCGGCTAGCTCGGGTATTTCCGCCTCTCCCCGGGAGATACGTGATGGGTGGAGTCTCCCTGCCCTCGAGGTCGTCCTGGATCTGGGCACACTATTGTTACCTAACAGCACGGTATTGAGATGCAAACTGTGTGGCTGAAGGTTAAGTAGGATTGAGGAAGCCTGAAAGCTCTCTTAGCACGTGAGGAGCCAAGAGGACAGTAGGCTCCGCTTCTCTTCTTTCCTCTCTCCCCTCCCCCTCTCTCCCCGCTTGTACTTCTAAGAGGACAGTAGGCTCCGCTTCTTTTCTTTCCTCTCTCCCCTCCCCCTCTTTCCCCGCTTGTACTTCTATTTCCAAGCCCTTAAGATCCTAGCCTCCTTAGGAAATCTCCCCCTCTTCCTCCTAAGGAAGACCCCCCTGCACTTGTAACCCAGACCCTGAAATAAAGCTCAACCCTTGTTCGACTCTGGAACGTCCTTTCTCTCATATGTGCATCCGGTTTGGCCAACTGAAGACCTGGGACAGGTAAGAAAGACTCGGGTAGCCCAATACAGGCCTCTAGGCCTGGCACAGTCATGCCTTACTTTTGTGAACTCCATTTGGGGGTTTATTGACAATGATATCTAACTGGTTTGCCCTTTCTTTCTCCAGTTCATTTTACAGAAGAATAACTGAAGTAAACAGTTAAGTGAGCTTTCAAAGTTACAGAGTTAGGAAGTGTTTGGGCATGGATTTGAACTCATGAAGATGAATCTTCCTGATTCCAAGCCCAGTGCTCTATTCACTGTGCCACCTAGCTGTCCCTCAATGATAGTATCTAACTCTAATAGTCCAGGAAATTGGATATTTACTTAGTATATTTCTCATTCTGTCCCCTTCATTTGGAATTTCCTTTTCTACTTTCTATTGAAATCTTAAAGGGTTTTTAAAGGCTGATATCAAAAACCCTTTCTATCCACTATAGTACAAGTCATCATGCAGACTTCTGAATTCCTCTGGCACTTATTTTCCTTAGCACTCCTATGTGATTTGTAATGTTCCTTGTAAAACAGTGATATTTGTAGTAATCTTATTTACTCAACTAGATTATAAAAATATGAAGATGCCTCACATATCTCTGCATGTTTCATAATATCCAGTATTATGTCATGCATAGAAGATGCTTAATAAGTATTTGTTGGGGAAATGCATGGAAGAGGGGAATTCCCAGGATATGATATCCTCAAATGGAGTAGAACTTGAAACATGTTGTTCCTAGCCTGATAAAGAACTGATGAACTCTGAATGAAGATCAAGCCATATTTTTTCATTTACTTTATTCTTTCTTATGTTTTTTTTCCCTTTTGATCTGCTTCTTCTTTCACAGTTGTGACTAAAATGGAAATATGTGTTACATGGCAGCACATGCATAAACTTTATCAGGCTGCTTACCATTTTCAGAAGAGAGGAAATTTTGAAACTCAAATTCTTGTAAAAATGCATGCTAAAATTTTTCTTGACATGGAAACAGGGAAAAATTAAGAAATCTAGGGATTGCCCATCAATTGGGGAATGGGTGTTGTGTTATATGATTGTGACAAATTACTATTGCCCTATAATTGTGAGTAGTATCTTTCAGAAAAATATGAGAAGACTTACATGAACTTATGCAACATGAAGTGAGCAGAACCAGGAGAACATTGTACATAGTATCAGAAGCATTGTAAAGATGATTGACTGTGAAGACTTAGCTATTCTGATTAAAAAAATAATTCAAGACATTTCCAAAGGATTTGTGATGAAAAATGCCAGCCACCTCCAGAGAAAGAGAGAATTGATGAATTCTGAATGTAAATTGAAACACTTTTTTTCTTTCTCTATTTTTCTTCTGTTTTTTTTTTTTTTTTGCTTTTTCAACATGATTAATATGGACACATTACACATGACTTCACATGTTTAAATATTATCAAATTGCCTGACTTCTCAAGGTAGGGAAGGGGACAGGAGGGAGAAAGAATTTGGATCTCAAAAGTTTTAAAAATAAATGTCATTTTTATATATAACTCAGAAATGTTTAATGAAATCAATAAAGAATTGCTAAAAAAAACAACTAAATGTTGGCATTACTGAACATTATAGTTCAGTAATTATTATAAATTACAAATATAATTATATAATATATATTAATAATATATATATACTACAATAATTATATTATATATAGTATTATATATATGTATATAATTATTCAAATAGCTTATTTTATTCCCAGCATTATTTTTAATGTTACAAATCAAGAAAAATCATCCAATTTTTTTCTAAAAATCATAAAAATATATTTTTTCTAACAATGTCTCCATCAAATTTTTAAGTCATTTTTCTTGGCTAAGCAAACTACATATTAATTGTGTTAATTATTTGTGGCATTACTATGCTTCATTTTTCTCATTGTGAAGAAATAAGACAATCACCTTTGGACAAATCAGCAACATTGTTACTCTGTTTGTTATGAAGTGGTCATGAATTCATAGACTTCCTGCTGGAGGGGTCATCAATAGCCAACTACTTTAGTAATTTTACAGATGGATAAATTGATGTTCCAAGAAGTTAAGCTATTTTACAAGGTAAACCAGCAAAAACATAAAAACAAACAGCAACAAAAAATGTAAGAATTGAAACTCCTAACTTGGGAAGCTTTCTTCTCCCTGGTTACCATATACTGAAATTATTTGTTTTTAAAAATTACTTTGGCACTTAGGTTCTATTATCAACACTAGTTTTCAATTCAAATGTTTTCTGAACTTTCCCAAAATCCAAAATAGCTAATTTATTTGTCAGTGAATTATGTTTTATTCAAGAATTTCTTACCCACACCCCACCCTAAAGATGGCTACCATTAGATCAAATAGGTATATACAAACATATGTAAAATTATTCTATACCTACCTCTATTTAGCAGTTTTTTCTCTGGATGCAGATAGCATCTTTCTTCATATATCCTTTATAGTCAATTTGGGTATTAATAATAGATAAAATAACTTATTCACTTAAAGTCACTTTTAAAATAATATTGCAGTTACTATATAAAATTTTCTCTTGTTTCTACTCATTTCATTCCTCATTATTTCATTCAAGTCTTTCCATGTTTTTCTAAAATCATTGAGTTCATCATTTTTTATAGCACAGTAGAATTCCATTGTAATCATATACCACAGCTTATTCAGCTGTTCCACAATTGATTAACATCCTTGCAATTTCCAGTCTTTTGCCACCACAAAGAGAGCTGCTGTAAACATTTTTTTCCTTTTCTCCAAATGATCTTTGGAAGTAGACATAGTAGTGGCACTGATGAGTCAAAGGTAGTTTAATAACTGTTTGGGCATAATTCCGGATTGCTCTACAAAATGTTTGGATCATCTTACAATTCCACCAACAATGAATTTGTTTCCCAATTTTTCCACATCCTTTCCAACTTTTGTCACTTTCCCCTTCTGTCATGTTAGCCAAGTATAAAATGATACCTCAAGGTTGTTTTAGTCTGCACTTCTCTAATCAAGAATGATTCAGAGCATTGTTATATGACTATAGTTTTTATTTCTTTATTGAAAAACTGGTCATATCCTTTGACCATTTATCAAAAGTTAGAGCTATTACTGTCTTTTGAAGAGAATATTGCATCTAAGAGAATGATGGATAGAAAGAAGCTTAAATTGAGTGGGGCAAAGAATGTGGTCTTAAAGGCTGAATTTTCTTAGCATGCAATCCTTTATAGTTTATCATATTATCCCAATATAAAAACCTAAGACAACAGAGTTAGCAGAGATTCACTTTTTGTCAGCAGCTTGTGATTAGTTTAGCAGAAAAATTCTGGTAACTCCACAGCAGAGATGCTCCTGATACAAAATACTTTGGGCAGAATATAATCAGTTGGAGCCCCATCTAGCAGTCATGAACTTGAGCAGCTCTAACCATTGCAAATGATTGATCCTGAGGGCAGCAAAAATAATGGCACTCCACCGGTAAAAACAAAGTGCATATGATACAGCTAGACCCTCGCTTGGCACATTAGCCATCCTAGAAACAGATTGTGTTTATCACCTAGTAAGGGCTTTGCATAATTATAATCTAAATAGGTTGAGATACACAGAGAACATTACTCCTATAGTGGTCTGGTGGCTATACTAACTCTAGTTATTACTGTTCATCTCCCTGAGGTATTCATTCAACAGGGGAAGTTGGCCCAGTTTCTTGGACTAATGCTGCTGTCATGGCCAAGCTATTCCTCTACAGCACACAGTAGCTCAGGCCTGCTTGGTGCATTACACACCAACTGGTTTGAAGTCTCAGATGGTGAGAGACAAGCAAAGTGTTGTTAACAGTTCTCTCCTAAACTCAAACTGCCTGCAGGCTGTTTGCTTGAATTCCTCAGCTTGTGACTGCAGGACAGTAACATTTTAGATCCTTTTTATTCTTTAGACTTTGTGCTTTTAAGTTTTAATTATTAAAGTAGTTTTTACTTGAATTTTATGGTTCACGAGCATCTGATGCATAAAAAGAAAAAAAAAACCACAAAACACCCTTGAACTTTGTGGACTAAAGTAAATTTAGGCAGCCAAAATAGAGATAGAGATTGTCCTTTGATTTCTGGGAGAAGGAAGCTTCCCAGTCATTTTTATTTTTCCTTTTTTTTTTTAAAAGAAATTGCATTTGAATTTATTTCAAACTTAAATACAAAATAAGATAAGAAAGAAAAAAAAACATTGCCATATGTAGAGAAGAACATAAAAGATTTAAAATGGAAGAATAAATTGTCATTTTAAAAAAATGTATAAGGTAAATACTATACATTATTTTCAAAGGTATCCATCTTAGCTTGCTTGTATGTTTCTTTAGTCCTCTGCTGTGTACATTTTACTTTATTTTCCTCTTCCTATCCTGGAAGAAGGCTACAATTAAGTGAAGATATATTTACACACACATATGACTGCATTATGCATCTTACCATCTGTTTCTCCGTAGGTGAATAACATCTTCTTTTATAAGTTCAAGTCTTTCCATCTTTTCATTGTTTTTCCTAAATCCACCAGCTCATTATTTCCTATACCACAATATTCCAACTGAATCACTTTCAATCTGGGAGATTGTCTATAAGAGCTTTTCTCCCCAATTTTTCTGCATTCCCTCTATTCTTGTCTGCATAGGTTTTGTACAGGAATTTAAAAACAATCAAAATTATCCATTTTACTCTTCAACACTGCTCTCACCTTATAATATGGTTTAAGGTCTGATACTACTGAATTTCCTGTGATATCTGTCTACTTTCAGTTGCCTTGTGAATGTCAGGAAAAAATAGGGAAATATGTTTATACATTGTGTAAGGTTAAGTTATCTTAGAGGAGAGGATGTGCTATGACACCGTGTGCTAAGTTGTCACACAAAGCAACAGCAGTTGACCCTAAAGGGAATGTGAGGCAAACTCTAGAATGTTGTGACTATTTCACAAGCAGGCAGCTCTTTGTCATTCTGAAACACACCAGCACAATCTTCTGGCAGCCCACAGAAATTGACTGAGCTGTTTTGTCAACTACCCAAGCTAAGCTTAATAAAGAAATAGGATATCTGAAAGAAGGGCATGAAGAACAAACCTCATGGCAACATTTAAGACTACTACTGATCATTTATCCAAACTCACTTAAATTTGAAATGCTTAAATTTTCAAGGAAATATTGAAATTAGATCAGAATATTGTGAAACAAATCTTATCCCTTCTTTCTACTATTTATTTGCAAAACTAATTTTAATAATGGATATAGGGCTAGTTCTAGAATAAAAAAGACCAGAGTTTGAAGCCTATATCTGGCATGTATTCAAAATGTAACTGTGGAGAAGTCACTTAGCCTCTCTGTGCCACTGGCAAATCTGTAAGATTTTATTGGTGAGTTTAATTGATTGTTGATTGATTTTCCACTGGGGAGATACATCAATAAAATCAAAGATCCTGTCAAAAAGAAATTTAAAATTGAGATACCAGTCTTTTTTGTGTAGTATAAATTATTTTTTCAGGGTAGTAATTATAATTGCCATTTTACTGGTAGGAAAATTTAAAAAGATAAATGAATTTTGTAATACTAGACTTTCTTAAAAAAGTAAAATATCATATAGAAAATTGTGCAAAACAATACCATATTTATATTAGAGACATTATAATGGGAAATACTATTTAAAACATTTGCCATTTTCTCTTATAACCTAACAGACTGAAAAGTAGTAGTGTTATTGAAGGTAGTAGGCCTTATGTCTTCTGGAACCCTCTGAACCTTCATTCAAGTAGCCATCTTCCTATTGCACCACTAGGAAAAGTTAAGACATTTTGAAATATAGATCTAACCTTGAGAAATGGTCCCATTAAAAAGAATCTGGCATTCATATATAATGAGACTTACAAAGTACTCCACTCACAACTACCCAGTGAAGTAGAGTTACTATCCCTATTTTACAGATGGAAATGAAAGTAAGATTCTAGGAGATCATGGGATTCAAATTTAGAACTCGAAATTGAATTTAGTTCTCTCAGTTCCATAGCCAGTACTCTTTACCCCATTGCATCATTCTGCCTAGTACCACTACATTCTATCACTCATTTTTTTTATGTCATCTCTCTCTGAGGAGGCAGAGTCATTATATTTTCCATTAGCCATTGTCTTCCCTTCTTATTTTGCCTTTCCTAGTAGTCATTTCAGGATGGATTATTACAGTACTATTTTGCCAAAGAGAGCAAGAGAGAATGATATAGAAGAAAGTTGTGATGGAGAGGACAATGTCCAATGTTGCTCAGAAAAGCTACTTAGCAGATGGCTGAACGACATTTTTCTAAAAGTGACTAGTGGCCATAGCAGATATGTCCTGGTATAATACTGAATGGAAGCACCCCATAGACAAACTGTGATCTTTAATTCAGATATTGGTGGTGTTGAAGCCTCAACTCAGTCTTTCAGCTACATGAATAGTTTAGTCACTAAAGTGATAAAGAACTCGACTATTTTCACACAGTCAATCTGCTCCTTCAATTTACCAGGGGATAATTTGGTCCCTTTTCAATACCATATTTTGTTTGTGTGCCTTATTTACTTCAAGATATAGCTAGTAACATGTCATGCAAATGAGATTTAATTTACTCTCTGTTTGGCTTCCTTAATTAAAATAGAGGGGGGGATGAATTTCTTTACATCTGTCTATAAATAATTCTTTCATAAACAGATTGCCTATAAAAATGCTGGATCTGTAATGAATGATGAGGTCTATTCAGAAACATGAAATCAGAGAAAAAAATATTCATTGACTCATTGGGGGCAATATTATAGATACTCTGTTAAGTTCAAATATGAAAATCATTTCCCATGAGTTAGTCAGAGAAGGGGATCAGTTCTCTCTTGTTAAGCCAGAAAGATACCAGGAAATAAGTTTCTTATATCTAGAACAGTGAGGATCTCATTTCTCAATCTCTTCCTACAGTATCTACCTTGTATGACTCTAAAGGTTAATTGGTAGGTCACCATTACTAATGCCATACATACTTTAAATTATTTTTGTTCTTCTTAATAATGAAGCTAATTAAAAGGAGAAAGAGAGAGAGAGAGAGAAAAAGAGAAAGAGAGAGAGAGAGAGAGAAATCTTTTCTTTATTATAGGATAGATGAGTAATATAAGACTTGCCATATAGGTTGCCCTAATATTTCCTAATGCATATTGCCATGAAGGTCAGGCTTACCTTTCCTTGGAAGATAATGAAACTATCCTAGATATTTGATTTGGTAAACTAAGTAGTGAACTTTTGACACACCTTCCTGTTGGGCTTGAGTGCAACAGATATTGAATAATTCTGGTTAAGATGACTATGGGAAAGATTGCTAAGAAACTCCAGGTCTCTCATATGTGATCTAGCAAAGATGAAAATAACTCCAGACTAAATAAACAATCTGGCCACAATTGGGGTGGGGGGGGACAGGTAGAGTTGTAGAAAGCAGGAGTTAAAAAAAAAAAAAAACATAACCCTGAAATGCTTAAGAAGGCCATGACGCCTTAAGATCTCTGCACTGGGGAGATTTAAGGATAGGGGACAAAAAGGGATGAAAAGCTAGAAATATTTGGATGGGAAAGCTGCAAAAAAGTCCAAATGCTGATATGTTCTGCTCAATCTGACAATGAATTGAGGTTTAGGAACCAGAAGTGCTCTGTCCATATGTCCTAGCAATCTGACCTGAAATGTTCCAGGGGACTTAGAAGAGCAGTCTGAGATTAAAAAAAAAAAATCAGAATGAAAAAAGACATTGAACAAACCATAGATAAACTCTCAAAAAAACAGGACTAATGGATTTACAAGTAAATTCTATCAAGGATTCAAGGAACAATTAATTATAAAAGTATATAAACTGCAAGAATAGAAAAAAAAAAGAATCCTACCAAATTCTTCCTATGAATCAAATATTGCTTTATACCTAAATCAGGGAGAGACAAGTTAGATAGACAGATAGATAGACAGACAGACAGACAGACAGATAGATAGATAGATAGATAGATAGATGATAGATAGATAGATAGATAACAGATAGAAATATCAAAGCAAAAATATTAAACAACATATTAGAAATGAAGTGACAATAGTATATTGAAAAGATTCTATGATCAGGTTAGATTAAAATGCTAATAAATGATATTAAGAATGAATATAATAAACACTACATGGTTATATAAACAAATGCAAGGGAAAAAATCTTTTGTCAAAAAACACCCATTTCTATTAAGAAAAAAAAACTTCCCTAAAAATCATAACTAATATCCATCTAAATCCAAGACTCAACTTTATATGTAACTGGAGAACGCTGATGATCTTTTCAACAAGATCATTAATAAAGTGAGAATTCAACATTAGAAGTTCTATTTATTTAAAAGAAGAAAAAATTTACAAGGGAATAGTAATAGGCAAACAGGAAACAGGATTGTTGTTTTTTCATATAGTCTGATACAAAACATAGAATGAACTAAAATTATTAGAATACCATAACTAGCAACACAGAGGATAAAAAACTCAGAAGTCGTCAGTTTTTCTGTATATTTGCATATATCCACAAAACCCACTAGGAAGAGACAGAAAGAAAAAATCTATTAAAATTAATTAACAAATGTATAAAATTCTTAGATGTCCACTTACCAATAAACACAGGAACTGTATGAGTATATTTACAAAATTCTTATTTTAGAAATGAAGATAAGATCACATTATTGGAGGGATTATTGTTCGTGGCTTAGACCATGCCAATGTCATAACAATGATAAGAGTACCTAAATTATTTTGTTTAATCAATACCATATCAAAGAACAAAAGTGTTATTTAATAGAGCTAGGGGAAAAAAGAACAAAAAAAAAAAACTATTGGAGGAACACCAACTCAAAAATCTCATTGGAAGCGATTTTTTTTTTTTAAATGGGAAGGTAGCTGTGCCAAATTTCAATCTATACTGTAAAGAATTATCAAACAAATTTAGTACTGGTTAAAAAATAGGAAAACTTGACCAGTAGAACATATTAGTTACGCAATATACAGAAGCAAAGTAACGTCATAGCATAGTATTTGATAAACTCAAAGACTCTACTTATTGGGGAAATAATGAATATTTGGAGTCATTTGTATTCAGAAAACTGAAAATTATAAGACAGAAATTACAACAATTTTTCCCACCATATATGAAAATAAGATCCCAATGGATACATGACCTAGACATAAAAGGTCACATAATTAATAAATTATAAGAGAATGCAAATAGAAACCTTCCACAATGGTGGACAGGGAGAAAATTCTTTAGCAAAGATAAAGTGGGATAAAGGGAGTAATTCTGACTACGTGGAAATACAAAGTTTTCACAAAAACAAGAGAAATATGTTTCAAATTAGAGGGCAATAATGAATTAGGGAAAATATTGATAGCAACTTTCTCTAATAAAAGCCTTGTATGTAATATTTATGGAGAACTGATTTAAATAAATAAGAACAGAATCATTCCTCCTTAGATAAATGATCAGAAGAATATGCATAGGCAGTTCTTAAGTGAAGAAATTCAAGCTATTGGCAGTCATAAAAAGGCTCCAAATCACTAATGAAAGAGATGTACCTTAAAATATCTTTGAGGTTCTATTCCATAATCATCAGATTGGTAAGAATAACAAAAATTTTAAATGATAATTTTAGGTGGGGGGTGTGGTGAGAGGATAGACACAGTATTATTCTGTTGGAAAACTTGAATTTGTCCAGCAATTCCAGAAAATATTTTTGAAGTAACAAATCTGTGCATATCCTTTAACATACTTTATTATCACTAAATACATACCAAATGAGATTTCTTTAAAAGACATAAATGACCAACATATACAAAAACATTGGAAGGAGACTATTTTTATCATAATACATAATTGGAGACTAAAGTTTTTATGATTGACTAAACAAATTATGGTAGATAAATGTGATGAAATAATATTGCTCATTAAGAAATAACTAACAGGGACTTCTGGGAGCCAAGATGGCAGAGTAAGCAGTAATTTACTTTTACCTTACCTTCTTGACCTTGAAAAACTCAGAAAATATCACCCCAGGAAAATCCTTCAATAGTCCAGTCAACAGAAAGAGAGGGTGCAGCAGTCTTTTAGCTTGGGAGGCTAGGGGGTTTAATGAGAAAAGTTCCTCCTGCTGTAGCTGAAGTGGACCAGTACAGGGCAGGAGGTGTCCTGTTGAACCAGCAGCAAGCTCCACCTCAGCAAACCAGTGGGAAATCCTGAGCCCCAGAGTGGTGGAGCAGGCAAGCTCCAACACCAGAGACACATCAGCCACTAACACAAGCTAAAGTTCAGAACCAAGTAAACTGCCAGATCTGTTTAGCCTCCAGCTGCCATTACCTGAGTCCCCAGCACACAAAGTCAGCAACCAGGCCCTTGGGCCCTATGACAAGAAGTGTGAAACAGTGCTTCCTGGGCCCCAAAAGCAGAGATCAACTTTAAAAACCAGAAAAAAGTAATCACCATGAGCAAAAACCAACAAAGTAAAACCATAGAGAATTATTATGGTGACAGGAAAGATGGAAACAAATTCAGGAGAGAATAACTTTGTCAAAATATCCACACACAAAACCTCAAAGGGGAATATAAACTGGTCTCAAGCCTAAAAATTGACTTTGGAAGAGCTCAAGAAGGATTTTAAGAGTCAAATAGGAGAGATAGAAAAAATGAATAATACCTTTAAAAATAAAATTGACAAAATGGAGGAGGGAAGGGAAGTATACTGAAGAAAATAACTCCTTAAAAGTAGAATTGGCCAAATAGAAAGGGTGGTACAAAAGCTAACTGAAGAAAAGAATTTCTTGAAAATTAGAATTGGGCAAATGGTGGTTAATGATATCAAGTATCAGTTTAAGAAAATTTTTAAAAATTGAAAAACAGAAGAAAATATGAAATAACTCATTGGGGAAAAAAACTTACCTGGATCCATTAGAGATAATTCAAGAATTATTGGTCTTACTAAAAGCCTCAAAATAAGATCCTGGAAAACATGTTTTAAGAAAATCACAAAAACTGCTCTGAAGTCCCAGAACCAGAAGATAAAACTGTCATCGAAAGAATCCACTTATCATCTCTCCTGAAAAAGATCCCAAATTGAAAACCCAAGGAATAGTATAGCAAAATTCCTGAATTATCAGGTCAAGAAGAAAATACTACAAACATACAGAAAGAAACAATTCAAGTATCATGGAACTACAGTCAGCTTCTACTACTTGCAGTTTCTACATTAAAAGATCAGAGGGTTTAAATATGATATTCTTTTTTTTTTAATTTAACTTTTAACATTTATTTTCACAAAATTTTGGGTTACAAATTTTCTCCCCTTTTATCCCCTCCCCCCCCAGACCCAAGCATTCTAATTGCCCCTGTGACCAATCTGCTCTCTCTTCTATCCTCCCTCTCTGCCCTTGTCTCTGTCTTCTCTTTTGTCTTGTAGGGCCAGATAGCTTTCTTTACCCCTTAACCTGTATTTCTTATTTCCTAGTGGTAAGAACATTACAGTTGATCCTAACACTTTGAGTTCCAACTTCTTTAGCTCCCTCCCTCTCCACCCCTTCCCTTTGGAGGACAAGCAATTCAATATAGGCCAAATCTGTGTAGTTTTGCAAATGATTTCCATACTAGTTGTGTTGTATAGGACTAACTATATTTCCCTCCATCCTATCCTGTCCCCCATTACTTCTATTCTCTTATGATCCTTTCCCTCCCCATGAGTGTCGACCTCGGATTGCACTCTCCTCCCCATGCCTTCCCCTCTATCCTCCCCCCCACCCTGCTTGTGCCCTTGTCCCCCACTCTCCTGTATTGTGAGATAGGTTTTCCTATCAAAATGAGTGTGCATTTTATTCTTTCCTTTAGTGGAATGTGATTAGAGTAGACCTCATGTTTTTCTCTCGCCTCCCCTCTTTATCCCTCCACTAATAAGTCTTTTGCTTGCCTCTTTTATGAGAGATAATTTGCCCCATTCAATTTCTCCCTTTCTACTCCCAATATTTCTCTCTCACTGCTTGATTTCATTTTTTTTTAAGATATGATCCCATCCTCTTCAATTCACTCTGTGCACTCTGTCTCTATGTATGTGTGCGTGTGTGCATGTGTGTGTGTGTGTACTCCCACCCAGTACCCAGATACTGAAATGTTTCAAGAGTTACAGATATTGTCTTTCCATGTAGGAATGTAAACAGTTCAACTTTAGTAAGTCCCTTATGACTTCTCTTTGCTGTTCACCGTTTCATGGTTCTCTTCATTCTTGTGTTTGAGAGTCAAATTTTCTTTTCAGCTCTGGTCTTTTCATCAAGAAAACCTGAAAATCCTCCATTTCATTGAAAGACCATTTTTTCTCCTGAAGTATTATACTCAGTTTTGCTGGGCAGGTGATTCTTGGTTTTAGTCCTAGTTCCTTTGACTTCTGGAATATCCTATTCCATTCCCTCCGATCCCTTAATGTAGAGGGTGCCAGATCTTGTGTTATCCTGATTGTATTTCCACAATACTTGAATTGTTTCTTTCTAGCTGCTTGCAATATTTTCTCTTTCACCTGGGAATTCTGGAATTTGGCAACAATGTTCCTAGGAGTTTCTCTTTTTGGATCTCTTTCATGCGGTGTTCTGTGGATTTCTTGAATATTTATTTTGCCCTCTGCTTCTAGAATCTCAGGGCATTTTTCCTTGATAATTTCATGGAAGATGATGTCTAGGCTCTTCTTTTGATCATGGTTTACAGGTAGTCCCAGAATTTTTACATTGTCTCTCCTGAATCTATTTTCCAGGTCAGTTGTTTTTCCAATAAGATATTTCACATTATCTTCCATTTTTCCAATCTTCTCACTATGTTCTGTGATATCTGTCTTTCTCATAAAGTCCTTAGCGTCCATCTCTGCCATTCTAGTTTTGAAAGAACTATTTTCTTCAGTGAGCTTTTGAATCTCCTTTTCCATTTGGCTAATTCTGCTTCTGAAAGCATTCTTCTCCTCATTGGCTTTTTGAACCTCTTTTGCCAATTGAGTTAGGCTAGTTTTCAAGCTGTTAATTTCTTCAACATTTTTTTGGTTCTCCTTTAGCAGGGAGCTGATCTGCTTTTCATGCTTCTCTTTCATCCCTCTCATTTCTCTTCCCAGTTTTTCCTCCACCTCTCTAACTTGATTTTCAAAATTCTTTTTCAGCTCTTCCATGGCCTGAGCCCATTGGGTAGGCTGGGACACAGAATCCTTTATTTCTGTGTCTTTGCCTGATGGCAAGCATTGTTCCTCCCCATCAGAAAGGAAGGGAGGAAGTGTCTTTTCTCCGATAAAATACCCTTCAATGGTTTTATTTCTTTTCCCTTTTCTGGGCATTCTCCCCAACCAGTGACCTGACCTCTGAATGTTCTCCTCACACCCACCTCGCCTCCTGGTCCTCCCAGCCAGCGTTTGGGGACTGAGATTCAAATGCTGCTTCCCGCCTTAGGGCTTTTGGCGGGGGCAGGGCTGCTATTCAGTGTGAGAATTAAGTTCAGGTGGTCAGGTCAGGGCAGGGCCGCCTCTCAGGCTCAGTTCCCTCAGGGGGTTTATGTACAGACCTTCCACAACGGATCCAGGCTCCCGCCCATTTGGGGAGCCCCTGTCTGCAGCCACCTCTCAGCTTCTATCTCCCTGGGGGGCCCGAGCCATGGGGGTACCCCACTCCCCTCTTGACCTGCCAAAGAGACTCTCTCACCGACCCCCATCACCTGTGGGTGGAGGGGCTTGTGCCGCTGCTGGAGATCCCGTCCCTGAAGCCTGCTCGGATCTGTACCTCTCGGAGCCGTGGCTGCTGCAGGTCTGGGCTGGGCTCCGCGTCTGCAGCGCGACGGACCTTTTGCAAGAGGTTTGCAGGTCCCTCTGTGGGTGGAGGGACCCGTGTGGCTGCTGGAGATCCCGTCCCTGTAGCCCGCTCGGATCTTTTCCTCACGGTGTCGTGGCTGCTGCAGGGCTGCCCTCTGTTCCCAGTCCCGGCGCCCAGTCCGCAGCGCAAAGGACCCCCCGCGAGAGGTTTGCAGGTCTCTCTGGAACAGAAGTCTCCCTCGCTCCAATATTCTGTGGCCTCTGGGTGCAGAATTCACCGTGAGTTGGTCCCCTCTAGCCGTTCTGTGGGTTGTGGGTTCGGAGCTATGTGTATGTGCGTCTTTCTACTCCGCCATCTTGGCTCCGCCCCCTAAATATGATATTCTATAAGGCAAAGGAGCTTGGATTACAACTAAGGATCAACTACCCAGTGAAACTGAATATAATCTTTCAGGAGAGTAGATGGACGTTCAATGAAAATAGAGGACTTCTAGACTTTCCTGATGCAAAGACCAGAACTTAGTAGAAAATACAATCTTCAAACTCAAGAGAGGCATAAAAAAGTAGATAAAAAAGAAAAAAAATGAAACAGCTAAGCGAATGGATTCACAGAAATTTGCAAAGACTTTTGTGAATTAATGTAGAATGAAAAACTCAGACCTATGAACTTTATAAAATAAAACAATTTTGAAAATTTAGGAACTACAATCTACTCAACGGCCAGCTACAATTTCAGAGGATTTATGATGAAGCATGCTATGTCCTATTGAAAGACAAATAATGCACTATTAATACAGAATGACATTTACATTTTTTTTGCACATAGCCAATGAATGCATTTCTTTTGTTTGACTGTGGTTTTGATGTTGTTGTTGTTATAAGGGAACCCAAAAAACTGGAACGGGGAAAAGGGCTAGTAATACTAATCCAAAAAAAAAAAAAGAAGAAGAAGAGGAAGAAAGGAGTGAAACTCTAGCACTTAAAAAAAATGCACTGATGAGTACAGAAGAAAGCTGAAAAGGAGACAAAGATAAGCATAAAAGCTGTAAAACTATCATGTTGAATTTATTATGTATTTCAAAAAAACACTTCATACATAATGTAGGTTTTTGCTTTATTTGTAATCTCTGGTTCTCCTTTGAATATAAAAGTAGCATTTTTACTTAAATTTGTCCAGTTCAAAGTTAAAATTAAAAAAATAGGATAATAATGCCAGTTCAGAAAGAATCAAAAACTCCTCCCACTGGTTTCTGATTGTTGCACCATCTTGGGCAACATAGGGAATTTACACCTATGTGAATCAATTAAATGCCTTTGATCTCAAACTATCATAAAGTGGTCTTTTGGTTAATTCTTAGGTTATATATGGTGCCTCATTTCATTCCATTTCAGAACCTGAAGTACCAGACCAGCAAAGACAATCAAATTTACTTTTATTAATCTGTATGGATAATGATGATAATGAAGAAAAAGCAATGATTTGATGCAGTTGCAGAAATTTCAGAAAAAGCTGTATAGTTCTACTCTGGCTTCTTCATTCTTGCTAATTGATGCTCCAGTATCATCTGCATGCCTTTAATGTTAGATGCCAAGGGCTTGATAATAGCTGAATGAAATTTACTCATCCCAAATAAAATAATATACAAAAATGTGCAAGTTTCTAGTGAGGTAGAAGCAAAACAGTTAAAAAAGACAGAATTGGCTTAAAGGACCTTCATTGTACTGACATGGTGTGACTGTGGGTCTGAGTCTCAAAAGAGCTAAAATTGTCATAGGACTTTTGGGCACACTTATGTATGTAAACATTCTCTTTCAGAAAAAAATATATAATTTAAAGATGACATTCAGAAAAGAATCAGCAAATGGCAGGAACAGCTCAAGGAAAAACCATATAAGGAAAAACTGCCTAACAGATTACATTAGCATTTCTACTGGGGAGCAGCAAGTAACAGAATTGGAGACATAAATATTCCTCCTGAGATGTGTCCCTAGGACATTTAGTTCTCTAGGCTAGATATAGTTCTTTTCTCACATGTATTTCCTCTCTCATTGTTGGCATAGGAATCTGTGGAAATGTATACATCTATGTATATAATACTGGTGACACTTCCTTCTTTTTTACTTTGCTATTCTAATTAAATATCTTTTCTTTGAGTTAATGTGAATTGTTCTGCTTTAAAAAAAATAGATGAGTATTTTTAAGATGTCATTTTGTATAACTGATGACCCATAATCTAGAAACATCCTGGACTCCACATTGAGGGAAAGGAGCAAAGCTACCAAGCACGTAATACATAAAAACTGCAGGCAAACTCAATATATATCTAACAAAAACTCAAAGTTAAAATAAGAATTCCCCTCTATATCCTCACAGACACTTCCACGGAGAGAAAAACTCACTATCCATAGAGGTATCTAGTTCCCCTTTGAATGGTTCTAATTTTCTATACATCCTTCCTTACCTTGAGGTCCAATTTGACTTCCTGTAAGGACATATTAGAATACCATTACTAATTATATTTATTTTTAAAAAGTATGACTTACTCAAGGCCCTCTTCATTTTAATATTATCTCACTTTTTCAGTTTTATTTCAGATTATTCACTTTTTTGTGCTCTGTATGCATTACACACCAGCCAAATGAAACTATTCCATGTCTCCCTCCTATTCTTACCCCAAACCCCAACACAAATTTTGGCTATTCATGAAATGCTTTCTTTTCTCCATTCTTTATGTTTGTTGAATTCCTACCTATAATTCAAAACCAAATTCATTCTCTTTACTCTCCAGAAATCCTTCCCTTATCTCCTCACTCCAAAGCTGATAATGATCTCACCCTCCACAAATTTCACATGGCATTTTGTACTTACCTGGCTAAAGCATTTTTTCAAAAATTATAGTTATTAAAGTATGTCTGATACCTATGAAAATTTTAGGTATAATTCCTAGTTGAATGTTTTGAATATATTATACCCTTAACAAATATTTGTTGAATTTGGGGAACTCTGATATCCACCAATGGGAAAAGTGACCACCAGGTAGAAAACAAAAACAAACAAACAAAACACCTTAGGTTTCAATTATTCAATAAACTCAGAGTAGAATCAGAATGAATCTTTATTACTTCAGCCTCCCTGCTCTTCACAACCATGGACTCAAATAACTATTGAATACAATAGCATCTTATAGACAGGTGCCTTGTCAGGACACAACTTCAAAACTTTGACTGATTCAATTATTTTCCTTTCTTATTCTGCCAAGTGTTAGATTCCTCTTAAAATGATACTCTGTATTAAAATTTAAAGTAGCAGAAATCAGGCACTTTGACAAACAGGATCAACACATCTATAAAATGAAGCTTTATCCTATTTTCTGCTTAGGAAAATCTCATTGATTTTTTTATTTCTCCAAATATGCTAAATTGACCTAGATTATTTGCCAGGAAATGCAGAAATGAATCTATTCTGTCACTTTTTAGAGGCATGAATTGATGATCTTCAACAAAACAGAGACACATTAGGCATTCCATTGTAAGTAAACACTGTGCATAACAGTGATAATTCTAACGTTGAAGCAGGGTTAATCAATCATTTATCATAAAATCATAGGTTCATAGATTTAGAGTTAGAAGAAACCATTAGGTCCAACCCCTTCATTTTAAAGGTGAGGAAACTGAGGCACATAGTGATGCTCAGGAAAAAAGTATCATGCACTTGGCTACCCTGATTTGGGTCTTGAATTAAATTCTTCATACTATTTATACATATGGTCTCATATGCACACAAAGATGGGGTGCAATGTGTGGTTATAATTCAGATAGAAATATTTATGTGTTTGTTTTATGTGTTTGTTTATCTTCATTTTTTTATGGTGGTGAAAAGGAAAAAAAAGTCAAGGGGAAGCTTTTTGATTCCGAACCTATAATCCAAGTTAAGTTTTTATCACCACATGTCGAGGGTAGGAGTGGGAACTATAAGATAGCTGAAGAATTAGTAGAGAAAAGCAGAAAGTATAAGAGACCCACATGTGGGAAAGGAAATGAGTAACAGAGAGACCTGAGTTCAGCAGAGAAAACAGCTCAATTGATAGCATCACCAAAGGACAGCAGTAGCATATTGAAACATCTCAGTAGTGAGTTGTCTTCTGCATAGATATTCTTTACCTATCTGTGTACCCTAAAGATTGTGCCATCCTGCACTGGTGACACAGAAAAGTACAGCCTTGTGTATTTAAAATACATTTCGTGTTATTTTTGCTATGCCATTTAAATGATTATCTTTCTGCTTTAAACGGATTACTTTCTGCTTGACTTCTTAAATAAAACCCACAGATGAGGGCTCATTAACTATAGTTCTGTGTGGATGCTGATCAATAGAATGCTTCATGTCTGGGGTAACTTACTGGAGGCCCATGACTTAGGAAGACCCCTAGGTGTTCAATAATACATGCAGCAGTACTCTTAAATAATCAGGAGTTCAAGATATAAATTGAATTAAGGAGCACAATATAGGAACTCGAAGGGATAGCACCATGGACTCACAGAATCCCAGAGGGATAGCAGAGACTATCTATACAAACTAATAACTGACCAAGGATATCTTTTATATCAATGAGAAACCATCATCTTGCCTTGCTTCAAAATCTGGTGAGGAGAAAGTCATTAATTCTCAAAGTGGCCAATTCAACATTGAGATACCTTTGATTTTTAGGAAGATTTTCTTGATATCAAACCTAAATCTGCTTCTTTTCAGCATCAACCCATTATTCCTGACCTCTGTGCCCAATAGAACAAGTTTTCCACATGAAATCCCTTGAAACATTTATGAAGAACTATCATGCCTTGCTTTAGTATTCTCCAGGCATGAATACCATCAGTTTCTTTCATTTTGTTCTCATAGAGAATGGTCTCCAGCTTTCTCATTATCTTGATAACCTTTCAAAAAGCTGACTTTGTAGAATAGTCATAGTGGAAGGGGAAAAACATTGAATATGTGTTTATACCACTAGGATTCCAAGTAGAGTGTCTGACACACAAGAGATGTTTAATAAATGCTTGTTAATTGATTGATTGATAAATGCCCTCAACATGCCTAAGTTGGTCATGTTCATGCCAATAGGTATTGCAGAAAGGATTACCCAAAGATGTTCAATGCCAATAGGTCAGTCAATAAACATTTTGTTAAAGTGTCTACTTTGTTCTGGGCACTACACTAAGTGCAGAGAATACACACTTATTAAAAGGAATTTAGAATCTAATGGGAAACACACAAATGGAAACTAAAAATTGGAAGGGGGAGGAAGATACTGGTGAGTGAGCATGATGGAATGACGAACTTGTCTATGATTAAGAGAGAGAGATGGATGACTGGCCTGGCAGCCCTCTTTAAATGGAGACTTCGGGAAGAGTATTGTCTCTGCTTGCCAGCCTTTCAATCAGGTTAGAAAGTACTGAGAGAACTGATGAGATGTGAGTACCAAGTCTGATGTAATTGCAAAGGATGGTGAATGTCTTGAAGAGATTTTCTGGGGCTGTGATGAGGTCCAGGCCAAAAGAGAGCAGCTGATAGGAGGTGACCCACCATTGAAATGGAGATTCAGTAAAGCAAAATATGATGGTAATTGAGAGTTGGTGTAATGCTTGGACACCAATTCCTTCTGCTATTCCCTCGGCTGTTATCATAAAGTCAGCTAGGAAATATACCAGGAGCTATTAGAATCAGGGCCCTAGCCATAAGGCATTGATTGAGTAAATAAATCTGAGAAAAAACTGCTTACTTACAAAATTTCAATGATTAAACCCAATAAAAAAGAGGTCACCATAAAATAACCTAAGTTCTCCAAGACTGTGAAACACAAGACATTTGAGTGAACCAATTTTAATAAAGAGCATGTGTTCTATTATGGATTCCTTGGATATGGATTCATAACCATTTTTAACACAAATTATTAGAATTAGATTTTGTTACATGTAAATCTGAGCAATAGGGGAGATTCTGGAATTTCTGAAATCTTGATCAGGATATAAATAATATCTCTGGTTGCTTTTTATATTATCACTGGGAAGAACTGGATGATTGTGGAAGGGAGTCTCCCATTATGGTATTGCTTCTGTCACTTAGAGTTTGGTAACATTTGTAGCTGGAACCTGAAGCAGTTTTCATGAAAGCCTCATTCTTCTATCAGCAGGATCACCTCCAAAGTATTTCACCTGAATTTCTTGACCAGCTACTAATCCCAAGGAAAATGGATGTTTAAACTTTCTTTGATCAAGTTGGGAATTATGGAGTACTGTAGTCATATTTGGATAAAGTTTTATCATTAATCCTGTCTCTCTAATTTCCATGATTGTGGTAATATAAACTGCTCCAAATTCTAACTGAAGCTCTTGATCATCTTTGCAGATTTCAGTAATGAATTCTCTTAGTTCATTCATAGCACTAGGTGTTGGTGCAAATACTGAAAATGTCTCTTCATCCACCTAACTGTTACCCCTGTTTTGGCCTGAAGTTTTTTTTTTTTTTAAGTTATATTCACCTGGTCCAACAAACTATGTTCTTTTTGATAAAGGTACCTGAACTCTTTCTACAACTGGTTCATTTTCCTTTCTCGAGGTTTTGAGATTGTTTTGTTCATAATCTGTAATATTTCTCCCTTTGCCACTGTAACTTGTTCAATTGCTTCCATTACAATTTTTTATTGCCATTTATGGTAATTTAATATCAGCCTGTAATGCAGTTATTCCCTTATTTGTTCCAGCCATTTTGAAATCCATGTCACCATTATAATTTTCAATTCCCAGGATATCTGTCAACAAAAGATAATCTTTAATTTCCCCTTCTTTCTCCCCTTCTTTTTGGCGATCAGTCCAGTTGTTCCACCTGCAACAGCAGATGAAATCAGAACTCCTGCATCCATCAGTGCTAAACTTCCACCGCATGCAGAAACCATAGAAGAAGAACAATTTTAGTATATGTGCTGCTGAAGCAAGCACAATTCATAACCATTAAGAACGATATAGTGCATTGGTCTCAAAATACAAGATCATGATCACCTTTCATGTAGGGAAGTCCAATTTGACCATATCAGTGAAAACCATACTAAAAGTGAAAGTATTCTTTTTCAGCTTTCAAGGATACACATGTCTATTTCTATAATATACTTAACACATTTTAAATCAACAAAATATATCCTCCACTGTGAAGCAGGTTTCTTTCTCTGGCAGTGATCCTCATCCTATTGAGAAGCAAGCAATTATAACTTCCACCTTCTCCAAGAGAATCATGTTCTTTGGCTTTGAGTGGAAGATAAAAGCCAAATGCTCCTCAAATGTGTTCCCACTCTTCCATTAGGTGTTTGATTAACTAGCACTAACACCAAAAATCAGCAGGAAGTTATTACTCATGTGGGGTATTAATCAAGTTACGGGGCCAAGAAATGTGTGTTATCCTGGGTTGTAAGTATATGTTCAATAAGTTCTCTTTCAACCACTACCATGCTACAAAGTTTTACTTGATTTAGTAGGGCCAACTTTATAACAGATGTTGGAGTTTTCTGGGAAGGTGCTTGAGTATTGTCTCCACCTGACATAGACTATCAAGAAAACACCACTGAACAGTCTTTAATGGTTGATCTCTGAGGAAAGCATTACCTTGTTTGCCTCTGCAAGCAAAAATGAAATCAGTAGCCCCAAGATTCAGGTCCAATGAATGATTTAATCTGGTTGGATTAATAAATGCAGAATAGATGCTTGGTCAGCAAGAGTGCCATCAACTGCCAATTAATTGCCAATGCCTTCCTGGAAGAGAACCAGCTGGAGCACATCAAGAAGACACTGCAATTATTTTAAGTGAAAGGGAATAATGTCTAAAAACAATAGCCCACTCCTCTTGATTTATTTGCCTATTAAGGACATAGATACTCAGAAATTGAAATGACAATCACTGAAAGCAAGCAAGGTTTCTTCAAGAACAAGCTATGCTAAACTAATGCATTCTCCTTATTTGAAAGCATAAGTAGGTTTAGGAACATGTTACATGTGCAGTATACTTAAATTTCAGCAAAACATTTGACAGTCATTGAAGCTATCTACCCTCCTGACTGAGACACTTAAATGATGATTTCATGGCTTTGCTAAAAATGAGTGTTCTTACATGATTGCTATATTTGCTCTATAAACTAACATACTTGCTAAGTGGGAAGCTGAACGGTATAATAACTGTAGCTAAAGAATGAGAAACTATGTCAAGATACTAGAAGTTCCCAGAAAGTAAGAGATCTTTTTGCTATTTCTAAGATTCTTCTCTTCCCTTTTCCTCCACTCTCCTCTCCTCCCCTGAAGAGTTCTCCTTACCTGAAGTGTTCTGCCCAAAGGAAGGTACATTTTGATGGCTGAAAGCTGCCTAGTTAACTTGGGGTTTACTGACTAGATTTCTTTCTTAAAGACCAAACCTTAAACCCAATTCACTTTGGAGCTCACAGACTGGACATCAATAAGTCCCTGCACTCCTAGCTCAGAGTGAATGTAAAGAGTAACTGTTTCTCTTTTGGGCAGCAACCCTGAGGTTCTTCCCCTTCATTTGATTTTTTATTATTATTATCGGAATCATCTTTTAACTCACTTCTTAAAGAAGCCTATTCACTGAATGGGCATTACCTCCCTCAAAGTGAGAACCTGAAAAGACTTTAGCCTAAAAAGGCCAGGGTCTCCCATTGTATCCTAGGCCATCTCCAGTCTTCCTGATGAATATCTGGCCACTGGACTCAGATGGCTCTGGAGGAGAAAGTGAGGTTGGTGACATTGTAAAGCCCTCCCTCTCTCAAGTCAAAGTCAACTGCAAGTTATGTCATCATCTCCTTGATGTCATGATCCTCTTTGAGAATGAAAGACAAACATGGGAACAACAAATGACTTTATTAGATAAAAGGGAAGGAGGACTGAATGGAAGACAGATTATATTTTATTTCAGCATAAAAATTTTATTCCTTCTAAGTTTTATTTTAATATTTTTCTTTATCTTTTGAGTAACTATAATTTTATGCTCCAGTAAATACTAGAATGTCCTTGAACATCAATTTAGTCATTTTCAAGTTCTATATATTCCTTTCTAGTTATAGATACCTAGTGGAGTAGGATCCCAGTACTGAAGAAGAAGTAGGTACCTCTCCAGCATCTGGGGAAAACTATAATAGTAACAAACTTCTACACCAAATAACATGCTGGATCTAATCCTAAACTCTGTCATAAACAGATTTGCTGTGGGATAAAAGGGAATGGTGTCAGAAATGCCATCTCAGTCATGAAGCAAAGTTCAGTCTTGGGGACCTGATCTTTACCAGCAGGTTCACTTTTGATCTTTTGTTTATTTGGTTTTGTTTTTTTTCTGTGTTGGCATTTCCAAATACCAAACTTTGTTAAAGATATGCCACATGAAATAAAGAAGCAGCACATAGCCCAGAGATTTTGTTTTGCTCCCTGTGGTCCATTTTCATGGTCAACATAGACCATCCCAGTTAGAAAAAGTGTGGGCTGTGCTGTAGAAATTCTGAAAGGGTTATAGTGATAATTAGGACCCATACTATTCCACCAGATGGGATATTAGCAGCCTGCAGTGCCCACACAGAATAGAATTCAGACAAAGTCATTAAGTAGCTAATTTTATCAATAGAAACAGTGGTTTTAGCCATCTATATTGATTAGATTAATTGGATAAACACTTGTGCTGCACACTCAACAGTTTATCAGTTCCTTTCCATCTGGCAAATAAAATCACTTTATTTGTGCTATATTAAGTAAGCTTTATGTTATATCTTTATAGCTGAAACACTAAGTCTAAGTATGCATGACTTGTCCACAAATATTTGTCATTCATCAGTTGATTTGGTTACACTTTGTTTAACCCTGTCAGTTGTATAAGAATTGCTCCCTAAAATATGTTCAAGATGGCAAGCGGATGCCAGAAAGCTTATACACAAAGCTTATACATAGTCATGATTCCAGTTTCATTTTTGGCTTGCACTGTCATTCTGACTCTCCACCTTAGCCACCAACTCAACCATTCTCACCAGAAAAATTGTTACAAAGGGCAGCCTGCTTAGATGCCAAACAACTCAAACTCTTGTAACTATTGATATCTGTTTCTCTAACATCTGCTTAATGATGCAAATAGAAGTGGCAGCCTAGGCTAAAGTAAAGAGGAGGGGGGAGGGTCCATTCAAACTATCAGTCTTGGAAAGAGAATATTACCAAGCTTTCTTTAGAAGAATGAAGGACTTCTTTGACCCCAAGTATCTGGGTCCCCATAATTGTATTCATCATCATTGTTATCATCATCATCCTCATCATTCTCATCATCCTCATCAGCGATTTAAGAGTGATTTAAGATTTCCAAAGTGTTTTACATGTTTTATTTCATCTTATCCTGACAACAATCATGAGAAGTGCTATTATTTTCTTCATTTTATAAACGAGGAAATTAAGACAGGCAGAGTTCAACTGACTAACCCAGTCATTCAACTAGCAATTTTCTGAGACTGGATTTGAATTCTGGTCTTCCTCACTTATCTGTCTCTTTATCTCTTGTGCCATCTAGGTGCCAACATAAACTTATAACTAACATTGAACTAGGTTTAGATTATAGAACATATAAACTCTCTCTACAACCTAAGCAGTTAGATTGTGCTGTACCCAAGAGCTAGAAAAGGATCTTAGAGACAATCTAGCCCAATCCCTTCATTTTACATATGAGAAAACTGAGGCCCAAGGATCGAAAATAATATACCTAAAGTCCCACAGGTAGTAAATGATAGATGTGAGTTTCAACCCAGTTCCTCTGACTCCAAAACCCATGCTGTTTTCCATTGGGCTTGCTTACATATTACCTCTGGCCATTTTGAAAGTAGTAGAAAAAAACAAAACACAACTTCAGGCAAACACATCCAAGTCTTTCTTCTCTCCTAGGAAGGAGCTCAAGCAACATACTCTCTCCACCTTATTTCCTGGCCATTAACTTAACGCTCTCATTCACAACTTTCATTTTCTTTCTTTGTCACTTACATATCTCTGAACTTTTCTTACTGAGACCTATTCAAGGCTGCATGTTTGCTGTGTGTTTATAGGGTAGAATGAGTATGAATTTGCATATTTCCATTATAAGGCTATAATTCTGTGAAGTAGATTTCCCATCAAGATAAGCTCTTTCCATTATAGCCAATCACATTTGTTAAACTCTAATTACTGCCTAATAATTCACTGGCTTTTTAATGTTAGGTAGTATGTAAATATATACATGTGGTGCTTATTTTTTGGGGGGGAGGGAGGTCAGCTTATGAGTAAGACCCTATCATCAATTATCAAAGCTTCACAGCTAAAGAACTAATTCCTAGAAGGGAACTGGAATCTCTCAGTCTCAAAAATAGTTCAAGTAACCTAAAAAGGTAAGGTTATAAATCTGGAACTGGCAGACACATCAGAGGTCATTGAGGGCAACCTATCCTTGTGACAGAGAATTAAAGAACGGAGTGAAAAGCAAATGAAAAAGCAAATGAAAATGAAAAGCAAAAATAATCAAAATCATGGCATTATACCAACTGATTTAATAAAAAAGTTTTTGACATATTAGACATTATTTTAAAATGAAAAACATTATAAAACCCACATAATTGAATGTTTCCTTAGTATTAGAAATAATATCTCATAGCTAAAGCCAGCACTACATGTAAAGGAAATAAATTAATGCCCTTTCAAATGCGATCTCGGTAAAGCAATGTTGTCCGTGGTCACTACTATTTTTTATACAATTACAACATCTGGCTAAAGCAATAGGATGACAAAAAATAAACTGAATAGTCATAGGCTAAGAGGAAACAATATCATTGCCTTTTGCAAATTATATGATAATCTTATAAAATCAACTAAAATTAACTAAAAGAATTAATAACTTTGGCAAAGTCATAGGATATAAAATAAACTGAAACAAATAATTAGTTTTTCTTCATATTACCTATAATATCTAAAAAGAATAGATATAAAAGGAAATAGTCCAATCAAAATCATTTCATAATGTATAAAATATCAAGGAATTCACATACCAAGACACACACAGAGACTATCTGAATTCAATTACAAACTGTCCTTCATAAAAATGGGAGTTGAAAATCTTCCCCATTCATTAATAGGCCTCAGGTGGGGTAATTAAGAGAAGCTTGATTAAGGGAGGCTTGTTTTATATGAAGGCCCGCACCTTTTGTTGATTGCTGGAGTATGTGTTCGTCCTTCGTTGCCAAAGAAGACCATGCCATCAGAGAAATAATGACATGACTTGAACTTGACTTTGTTTTGAGTGAGGGAGGGCTGTGCAGGTCACTAGTCTTACTTCTCCTCCAGAGCCATCTGAATCCAGTGACCAGATATTCATCAGGATGACTGGAGATGGCCCAAGATGAGGCAATTGGGGTTAAGTACTCACCCAAGATCACACAGCTAGTGAGTGTCAAGTGTCTGAGGTGAGATTTGAACTCAGGTCCTCCTGACTCCTGCACTGGTGCTCTATCCACTGCACCACCTAGCTGCCCCTTGTTGGTTGCTAATGAGGCACTGGGTCAAGAGGGTCAAGATATACACTTGTCCAGCTCTGAAAAGTGTATATCCTCTGACATGAGGTTTTGTTTTGGGGCTCAAATCATTGGAAGAGTGTTCATGTGATTGGGCCAGATGAGACTCTGGGTAGCTGTTTAGGAACCCCCTAGCTTTGAAAACCCAGATGTTGGTGCTTCTCTCTCTGGTAATGATGTATGTATTGTCTGTGGTCAGAGAGTTGGAAGCCCTGTCAGTTGGTCTTTCTGTTTGTATTTTCTCTGAAGTTCAAGGTGCTGACTTTTTCCCCTGGAATAAGTGAATGTTATATGTGTTAGATTTAAGTAAGATTGTTTACCCCTTTTAAGGCTGCTTTCCTTAAAAAAATCAGGTCTAAAAACCTATGCAGCAGACCCTCCTATGTACGCAGGGGTACTTGTGTTATAACATCTGAAGAAGTAGAGAGATATTGAATGTTCATGGTTGAGTCATGCAAGTATAATCATAATGATAATATTATCTAAATTAATTTACTCATTAAAGTCTATATCAATTAAACTAACAAGGGGTTAATTAATAGACTAAGAAAGGCATCATAAAATTCATCTAGAGGGAAAAATTGTCATTTTTAAAAGAAATAATGAAAGAGAATGCAAAGTATGAGAACATAGCCTTTCCTCAAAATATATTACAAAGCTGGAATCTTCTAAACTGCTCCACACTAGTTAATTTTTTTTAAAAAAATGTTGTTTGATAGAATAGATTATTTGTGTAGCAAATAAACATGATTTTTGTTTAGACAAAGACAGACACAAAGACCTCAAGTACCTAAATAAGATTTGGTATTCAAGAATAAATGCTGGGAAAACTATAAAACAGCTTTCTAAATTAAGTTTAGATTAAGAACCCATACTATATACCAAAATAAGCTCCAAATGGATACATGACCTACATGTAAAAGAATATATCATGAAGTAATTAGAGGAGTAAGGAAAAAACATACTTTTTACATCTATGGCAAGGAGAAGTGTTCATGAATAGACAAAAGAGAAAGAGATGATAACAGAAGATAAATTAGGTCATTTCTGCTTTTTTCATTAATATATTTTTATGGAATAAAACAAACATTTCCATAACATTGTAAAATAAAAAAGATGATTGTATATGAAACTGCAAATCTCCTAAGCACAACTTGCTATTCCTTTCAAATATACAACAAAATTATAATGTTTTCCTAACTTCCTCCCCCCCACCAAAGCAATGGCTCTCCTTAGACACAAACACTTGTATGTTTGTGTGTATGTATGTGTGTGTAAAAATTATTCTATACATTGTTCTACTTATCAGTTTTCTCTGGATTCAAATAGCATCTTTCTTCATATATCCCTTATAGTTAATTTGGGTATAGTCTTCCTCCATGCCCTGTGACATGACTCATGTAACCTTTTTGGCAAATGTACATAAATGATAACAATTTGTAAATGATACTACTTGAGTAATATTCTGGAGTAGATGAGAAACAAACCCATTCCCTCTTGGACCACTCACCTTGCTCTTTGAATAAGCAGAGCAGCTTCTTTTCTCTCATAGATATCAATATCCTTTCTAGAGGAGAATGTTGGGTAATATTGTTAGTCAGCTCTAGGTGGGTGTGGAAGCAAGGAAGTAAACAAAATAAGAGTTACTCTTTTTTAAATATTGGGTATCATGCTTAACAGTTAAAGTATATCAGCAAATTAATCTTAAAGGAAGAAAACCAAATTCTCAATAGCTACATGGAAAACAATGTTCCAAATCACTAATAATTAGAAAAATGAAAATAACCATAAAGTTTAACTACACCTATAAGACTGGTGAAATGAATATTCTAAGATCTGCAGGAAGAGACTCACTGTCGCATTGTTGGACATAGGAAATTTCCCAGTTTTTCTGGAAAACAATTTGGAACCATGTTCATATCAGTCCCTAAACTAAGCCATAACCTTTGACCCACTGATACAAGCATACATGCCTAAGAGGTCTAAGAAAGAGGAAAAAAGAATGAATATCTACAAAAATATTTATAGATGTTCTTTTAAGTATATCAAAGAACTGAAAAGAAATGATAACATTTCTACAAATTTGTGAATGGTTGAACAAATTAGGGTATATGCAAATTATACTGTAAGAAATGAAGAAAGGGATAGTTTCAGAGAAACCTAGGAAAATTTCTATGAACTGATCCAAAGTGAAGAGAAAAGAATCGGGAGATCAATTTACACAATAATAGCAACATTCTCATAAAGAAAAAAAAAATAACTTTGAAATACCTGAGCTACTAGACAAAATCACAGAGTAGGAAGAAGTAGTAATGCCCAACTTTGTCCAAAACACTGCACAAACAAATATTTTAAAAGTCCTTTAGATAAAGTAGTAACAGGAAAACCTAAACAGAAAGTATACGAGGACATATTTTTTTCAGCCCATAGGCAACTGACCAGGGCTAAGAGAATAGAGGGGAACAGAGGTTAGCACCATAGAAAAATGCTTCTAATCACCAATAATTAGAGAAATGCAAATTAAAGCAACTCTTTAGCCTCAAAGCCATTTGATTGGTAAAGTTAACCAAAAAAAGGAAACTAAATGCTAAAGGGTCTATGGAAAAACAGAATAGAGAGTTGACAGAACTGTGAACTGGTATAGCCATTTTAGGTGGCAATTTGGAAATGTGTCCCTAAACTAATCAAACTGTGTATATCCTTTAATCAAACCATGCCATTACTAGGGCTATAGATCAAAGAAAGAAAAGGACCTATGCGTACAAAATATTTATAGCAAATAATTTTATAGAAACTTATAAAAAGGTTTTCATAATAAGAATTGAAAACTGAGGAAATTAAATTTAATTGTAAAATGGCTGAATAAATTATGGCATAAAACTATAATGGAATATTTTTATTCTATAAGAAATTATGAAGAGGGTGACTTCAGAGAAACCTGAGGAGACTTCTACGAACTGATGTGGAGTGAAGTAGGCAGAATCAAGACCATTTATAAAACAGCAACAACACTATAAAAAGAAACATTGTTAAAAGTCATAAGATACTTGTTAAAATAATTGGCAACTTTGATTCCAGAGGACCAGTGAGTAAGCTTGCTACCTAACTCCTGACAGAAATGTAATGGACTCATGGTACAGAAACAAACAAACTTCTTGGATATGGCTAGTGTGCAAAATGGTTTTTCTTAACTATGAACAATGTTTTAAAGATTGTTTTGTTTTGTTTTCAGTATTGAAGAGTGGTGAGAGAAAGAATATTGATTTTTGACTATTGTAAAAAGTTAATAAAAAAAGACAAGAACTTTAATTGATCCAATCACCAATCATTATTCCAGAGGAATGGTCATAAAGCACAATACTCTTCAACTGGTAAAAGGATGTTATACTCAAAGAGGCAGAATGAGAGAAACATTTTTGGAAATGGTGAATGTCTGCATTTGTTTGGCTTGATTGTGCTTATTTGCTGAAGAAATTATCTTTTCATATATTTTTTTCCTTTTCATCTCAGGTTTGGATTTAGGGAAGAAGAAAACTAGAAAATAATGTTGACAAGTGGGGAAAAAAGGAAATAAAAAATAGAGTTCATGGAACCATTTTTTAAAAATGCATAGAAGAGCTAGGCATTGTCTGCCTATAAACCTTGCTACTTGGAAGGTTGAATCTGGTATATAGCTTGAGTCCTGAGCTGCAGTGAAATAAGTTGACCTTGTGTCTTAGAAAAAGCAACACCAATATGATAGATGAGATTTTGCAACCACCCTAAGGAGGAATAAAATAGAGCAGGTCAGTGCTCCCTTGTCAATCAATAGAAGAATCTGACCCTTGAGTGGATACTGAGCTTCCAATAAGGGCAAGGTAGGAACACCCACCAAAACAAAAGCAAAAGAAGAAAACTCAGAAAGAGACAGCAAAGCAGAATACCTTTAAAAATAATTTTTTAAAGTTATATAAATTTTTGAAGAAAGTTATACATTCTGGACAATTAGATTTTCATATATAATGTTTTTCCCATTTTTCTTTTCATATGTTAATTTGTTAAATATGTAAATTTGTTAAATGTTAATTTGGGGCAGATTTGTGAATTTCAGAATAAAAAAATTAAATTACAGAATTAAAATCTTAAGACACTCAATTCTCAAATTTTCTAGTGGATCTCTGTTCTTATTAATTCAGAAGTTATGCCTATTGATGCATATCACAACTTATCCATGCCTACTCATATCTGAAGAAACAAAAAGGAACAGACAAATATGGGTATACACAGTTCCCATTAATAATATAATAACTAGCATTTATATAGTACATCAATAGTTTAAAAACACTTTGCAAATATTGCTTAATTTTATCCTCACAACAACTCTGGAAATTAGGTTTCATTTTACAGATGAAGAAAGAAAAGGCTGGGGGAGGTGAAGTGACTTGTCCAAGGTCACAAAGCTAGTAAATATCTGATGTTGGATTTGAATTCAGGAACCTGACTCAGAACCTGGTACTCTATATATTGTGCCACTCAGCTGCAAACATAGGTTGCAAGCTTAATACCAGTTGATAATGTGATGTAAGAGTAAAAACAAAAATATAATTCTAATTGGGTTCACACTAAGGGAAGAGAATTAACAAGAATAAAGAAGCTCTCTGTACTGTTCATACAATATCTGATGTATTGCCTTAATTTCTGGGCTCTATATTTTAGAAAGGACATTGATAAGTTGTCCAGGGAACATCTCAAAAGTATTCAACCAGAGTGATAAAGGATATTAAATCCATGCTATGCTAGGATAAGTTTAAAGAACTGGAGATGTTAATACTAGGGAAGAAAAGATTCCAAGGTGATATTATGGCTACCTTTGAAGCATTTGAAGGGCTGTCATTTGGAAGGACTTGTTTTATTTGGTCCTTAAAAAAAAGGAAAATTTAGAGCAATGAATAGAAGAACTAATTACTGTGCATTATATAATAGGGATTCTCTCTCTCTCTCTCTCCTCCCCCCCACTCTCTCTCTCCCCACACTACTCCAGCTGGAGTGAGAAGTTGCAGAACTAGTCAAACTTTTCTGTACAAATTCAGAACTAGTTCATAAATACCCAAGTGATAAAATCATAAATCAAATAAAACATAAATCCATGTGAGAAATAAAGTTCTAACTATATTTAGTCGAAAGATTTCTAACAAAATAAATATCCTTCAGAGTGCTGTCTCTGGCACTTAAAAATAATATTCCAATTAATAATTCAATTAAAAATAGATTAAGTCCAGTAATGAGAGATGCAGGCTATTTAAATATAACCAGGGGCTGAAAGAACAGGACATTCTTCACATAAACAAGTCATGAATTTTCCCAAAAGCTATCAAACAATTTAATGGGTGTCACTTTTTTCTTGAAAATGGAGTTCTAACAATAATTTATAGCCTCTCCAGGAGGTGCAACCCATTGAACAAAACCAATTCACCTGTCTTAATTGATGGAGAAATTCAGAAAGGGTGTATTTGACTGTGAAAGCCATTGGCTAGTTGACAGACTTGGTTGGAGAGCTACATCCAGAGGACAAAAGACATTTCCACAAACATCTTACTTTGGGTAAAAGCAAAATGGATTTGTCAAAAGTCCTTTTTATTCTGTTGACAGACTGGATTTTCTCAAATGCTTATTGTCCTCTGGTCAACAACAGAAAAAAAATAATTTTATTAAGCTCCTGGATTCTTTCTGAGAACAAAATGTACTTTATCCTTTCCCTTTCAACAGAATACTTAGGTCCTGTGACAACAGAAAGGAGCTATGTTGCATTATTTTGTTGCCAACGTCCTTTTAGAGGTTTTATTCTTTCAACATAATATGGATTAATTTCCTCCCCCAGGAAACACAGAAAGCTTCCCATGCTGTGAGTAAGTATGTGGGTGGGACCATTTGGGGGCTGCCTAGGCAACACCTAAGGAACCCAGAAGTAGAATCCCAATTTACACAATGCCCCAGGTGGAGCGTTTCATCGTAATTAGCTATAGTCAACTTAGTCTAACATTGAGTACTTTGCTTTTAATCAAAGTTAGCATTTTCTTGTGTTGACCAATAATTGCAGCATGCAACCTTCTTTGATTAAATCTCTACCTCTTTCCCCACCCACTTCTCTCCTTCTGACTGATTGCTCTCAGGTATTTCCATTTTATTTTTTGCTTGCTGAAATGTCATTTTCTGTAATTATTCTTGGTCCTGTTAGGAAATGGTTTCTTTTAACTCCAGGGGACATGTTTCTATCTTTTGTGTTTTCCTTCACTGAAATAAGTATAGGGTTATGTATACAGTCAATACTTAATAAATGCTTATTGACTATTGACCTATGACCAGGGCAATCATTCTAAAAGGTAACTGCACAAAACTATTGTGAATATATGTACACACACATGTATATATTTTCATTTATGTATATGCAGACACACACTCATGAATGCGTTTGCACAACATTCACATACATACATACATATATATATTAATCTATAGCTGTGTTGCATAGTGGGTAAAGGCAGACACTGCCTGGAACTCAGAAAGATCTGGGCTCGATTCTATCTAGCCTTTAACTGAGTATATAACCTTGGACAAGTTATTTAAACTCTCAGGTAACTGATTTTCATGGGCAGGGAGTGTTTCATGAATGACAGTTTCCATCACCAATGAAATCAAAGGTCTATACCCCTTTATTCCATACACACATACTTGGCTCACACACATCTATACAAATACATACTTATATACATGTATAAGAAAATACTATTTCAATAAGTAGGAACTAAACTAATCTATCAGACAAGTTCTCAAGTGCTTCTTACATGTCAGACTCTATGCTTAGATCTAGGGACACAAAGAAAAAGAAAAAGCAATCTCTGCCCTCAAGGAGATTACCTTCTAAATAAATAAGCATATGTAAGTTATATACAAAGTAGATACATAGTGACTGAAAAACAAAGTCCTATTACCGAGGGTGTGGGAGAGGCAAGAATCCTGAAAAGACTTCCTTCAGAAAGTGACGCTTGAGTTGTCTTGATTTGTTTAATATTGCAAAAACTTGAAGTTATAATAGAGACTGATGGATTGTACAGATAGCTTACTTTCATTCACTTCAAAAATAGTTGTTCAAGCAGCGGAGCGAAGTGAGCACAACCAGAGCATTGTACACAGTAACAGCAACGTTGTGGGATAATCAAGTATGACAGACTTAGCTCTTCTCAGCAATGCAATGATCCAAGACAATTCCAAAACACTCATCATGGAAAATGCTATCCACATTCAGAGAAAGAACTATGGCATTTGAATGCGGATCTAACAGATATTTTCATTTTTTTCTTTTGTTTTCTTTCTTGAGATTTTTTTCCCTTTTTTCTGATGCTTCTTTTACAACATGATTAATAAAGAAATATAATTAATATCATTGTACATGTATAACCTATATCAGATTGCTTGCTTTTTGGGGGATGGGGCTGGGAAGGAACAGAGGGAAAAACACTTTGGAACTCAAAATTTTATTGAAGTGAATGTTGGAAACTTGCTTTATATGTAAATGGAAAAAATACTATTAAGATGCAAAATAGTTGTTCAAAATAGTTTTGTCCCCCAACTTTATCATAATAATAACAAAAGCAATAATAAATATGTAGGACTTTAAGGTTTGCCAAATACTTTGTCAGTGTTATCTCATTCAATGTTTAAAATAACTCGGAGAAGTAGGTACTCTTGGTATCCTCATTTAACACATGGGAAAAATGGAGCTAAGAGAAGTGAAATAGTTTGCCCAGAGCCATACAACTGGTAAGTGTCTGAGAAAGGATTCAAACTCAGGTCTTCACTCCAAGTCCAGTACTATCCATTGAACCACCTCACTGTCTCATCTTTTCAATATTCTTAATCTCTCTTATAGACATTAACTATTTACACAATTTCAAAGAGACTCAAAATCTATATTTTCAGGCTTGACTTCTGAAATCTGTGTGGTATTTTCAACCACATGCTGTACATCATCAAGTACACCTAAAATGAAAGTGTCCAAAATAGAACTCCTCATTTACTCTTATCAGTCCCTCACTTCCTAACATCCACATATCTACTTGTAGACTCACTATTTTTCTTGTTACAAAATCTCAGAAACCTAATCCATATTGTAAGTAACCTACAGCTCCAAATCAAAGTTATTGAAGACTTCTCAAAAAAAAATCATTTTGTCCCCACTGACAAATTATCCCTAAAAAATTTAATTGCAACGTTTCTGCACAAAAGGTTGTTCTCATAAAAAGTACAATAGGGAAAAACATTAACTATAAGAGAGACATTATTTCACACAGTCAGGAATGTAAAATACGAAGGACTAATGCTTGAGGCTTTAAAGAGTCAAAAACAAATTTCTTTTCTTCATCAATGTCACTCCATCTTCTCTTGGTCTTCTCTTACGAAGAAAAAGAAAAGCACTCCAGATTAACAATTGACTGTTTTCCTTCCAGTAAGACACATATTCTGAGAGCCACTTCTAGTTAGAGCCCTTCTACATAAGGGCAAAGGGCTAGTGGAGGCAGACATCTGGGTTTTTTGAACTTGTCACAGCTCTGTTACTTGCTGGTCTTTGACTCTGGCTCCTACTCAGTCCAATGAGACTTCTCCCTTTCTCTCCAGGAAACTGACATCCTGGATCTCTTCAGGCATTTGATCACAGACATTCCAAACCTGCTATTTATTGTCTTGCATTCCTGCGGATGACACTATGGCCCAAGATTTGTATTTCTGTCTGTTTATGCAGCGGATTGTTGCCATCTTTGGAGTCATGTGGCCTTTCCTCATGTGGCCATGTGGTTCCCTGAAAGATTTCATGAAAAATAGCTTGAATAGATAAAAGCATATCTGTATCTTTAAGCTATGGTTCTCTCCCTTTCAAAAGCTGAATCCAAGGGCATACCTCAGATGTAGGCATGCCGTTGTCTATCATGTTCAAATTTGTTGATAGGGATATTTTACACCTTGTATATAGAGACAATTTTTAATCCCACAACAAAGTCATGATGACTGAGTGCTGATGACAAGGCCTGAGCATACAGTTTCTTTAGGTAGACAATTTAATGATCTAGAAAAGTATATGAGACAGGTTTCAGGAGCATTTAGACAGCTCCAATTATGGTTATCTTTCGGACCACGGTTATTAGTCATTTCACTTCCAAAGCATTTCTTTTCAGAATACATTTTCCAGTTTCTTCATTCCTCAAAGAGCCCACAAAAGTGTAAAACGAACTCTTCATAGTGCTTTCATCATAGTTCACCAGTATTCCCAATGCTGACCATCATTTCTGAAGGCCCAGACCTTCCACAATTGAACATCCCTAGTATTTACAGTGACCTCCACAATACACAATTGTGTGATGTTCCTCTAGGTTTAAATTCTCAAAGATCTGACTAAACTTGATCACTATTAGTGTAGTAAACCGGGCAACCCAAATAAAAAATGACATCTATTTTAAGAAGCAAATAATTAAGTGAAATAAAAAGAAATGGAAATTAAGAAAACAAGAAATAGAAAAATTTCCCAAAATAGGATGTACCTAAATTGACCTCTTTGTATCTTCTACCTTTTGCCCCTAATTCTGTCCTCTGACAATTAGATAAAATTAGAAAAAGCATTTATTAGGCACTTACTGTGTACCAAAATCAGAAATCAAATAGGACAAGTCTAATGCCTCTTCTACATGATTTTCTTTCAGATATTAGAAGGAAACTGTTATACTTATTTCTATAATTTCCTAATATTACATGTTACAATGATATCTATCTTTTTCACGTATTTTGCTATATCCACTCTCTCCCCACTCCCATTCAGAATAATCTCTCTTTTTGTAATGCCTAGATCTGGTCATGTCAGTCCTCTGCCCAGAAATTTTAATTTTCTCTAGTACTTCCGGACTCAATTTAAAATTTCACTGCCTAGCAATCAAAGCCACCTAGTACACTCTGAATTTATATTTCCAGCATTAATTTGCATCCCTCTCTTCCATGCATTCCATAGTGAAACTATACATATTTCTATCCCTTCAGCATCTACTGAGTTCCCATAATTCCTTATCTTCCTTATAAAGACTTTGATGATAATTAAATCATTATGAAATCCCAAAGCATGGAACCATTAATTTGAGCAAAATCTTCCATTGTCTTCTGTTGTTTTCCACTCTATGTCCTGATCTCTCAACAAAATGAGAAGGTCTGGAGGTATATGTTTTTTGTATCAAGCATAATATTGAGTTCATAGCAATCAATAAATAAGTACTAATTGAAATTAATATTCTCCTCCTGTCTATAGAGACAATCTATGGCATATTCCTTGAGTGCGAGTCCATCTGGAATTTCAGAAAGGTCTATGATTTTAAGTCTGAATGTGAGGTTACTTTGTACATGCCCAGATCACCTAACATGGAGGCATTTTTTTCTCTTAATTGCCCTAACACATGGGTGGGAGTAGATTTCTTTGGCTGCATAGCCAGAACTGGCAGTTTCTTTATGACTGCAAGACTGGAATAGTCCTAATTTCTCCTTAATTCTTTAACTAAAGCAGAAGAGAGTAAACCTCCACCCTTCTCATTTTAAGCCCTGTCTCATCGGGGTGTTTCTGCTTTCGTTCTGTTACATTTGTCCTCAATTTTAGGTTCAGGCAGTAATTGCCACTAGATCCTAAATTAAATAACACTGACCTCGAAGCCAAGATTCCAGGTGGGGTGGTACAGCCAGTCAACCTAGCAAGGAAGCCCCAAGAAGCCAGGGTACCTGAATTTGAGCCTAAGAAGAGATTTGGACTTGAAACAGATCGTGCTTTATAAGAACTGAGCTAAGTTAAGAATGCAATACCTTTCCTCTCCCCAGATACTGATGTGATGGTGGTGGGAATAAAGCGCCATTTTCATCTCTGATGTAAACATTTCCTTGTAAAAGCTATTCTGAATGTTAAACAGATAAATGGAACCGAGATGCAGGAGACTCGTCTTACAATTGTGGGGAAAATCGTCTTTGGAGGCTGAAGCCAGAAATAGAGCTTCCACTTCCCAAACACCCTTAAGAATATAGAATACTCTGGAGGGAGGGGTAAAATGTAATAAACCTGGCTTTCAGGTTATGGAATGTCAGGGTAGTGAGTGAGGATCCATAAAGTTATAATAATGATCAGAATATCGCTTCTATTCTCTGTAGCAGGTATACTATAAACAGCATGAGATCACTGAGGACATGTACCAGCCATGACAGAGATGCCTATCACTTTATTAGTGGAAAGCAAAGACGAGTCTCCTGCATCTCAGTTTCCATAAGCTGCCCTATTTAGATAGAATCAAGATAATGAGCTCTGATCCCCATCACCTTCCCCAAAGACGAATATACTCTAGGAACTGCTTAGGATACAAGTTCAATTAGAAGCAGGGGTGGAAGGAGTGACTAGGATTTGTCACAAAGAGTGAAGCATTTGACAATTCTGACTAATTAGAGTAAATTGAGAGTAAAATGCCTGCCAAACTTTACTCAAGCAGAGAATATTCACTTGGGCAAGAAAACTGATTAACACTATTGTTGTGAGCTACAAAGGATATGATCCTTATATCCAATGATATCCATCCTTAGTTGGATATATTTTTGGACATTTTATATTTAAGCAGAAACCACGGAGTGGGAAGTTACTCCATGAAAATGGCCATCCCTGATTTGAATCTTAGGGTTAGAACTTGGCACTCATCTTTAAGATCTGTAATCAATGGACACATCAGGAAAGCTCCCTCTCCTACCAAAAAGAGTGATCAGGAATTGTTTTGACTTAAGAGGCTTCTGATATTATAATTATGTATGGTACTTCAATAATCTATTATTTGAAAAGGGGCATGATAATGCAATAATCCCATTTTCCTGTATCAGTTCCCCCCAAGTCAATAGATTTTATAACGAGAGAATGAAACTTCTTGATTCAAATTTTATCTATCCCTGAGAAAGGCTCAGCCTGTTCACTTGCCTTCAGATATGGTCTAGATCTTGAAATGCAGAAGGCAAAGTTTTGTCTTTGTGATAGAACCCTGAAAAAGTCATATGCCTATGGAAATGTACTGAAAACATTTTGAGAAAACTACATACATTTTTGGAAGGATATTTTATTCAAGTCCCATTATTCTGTAGGTATTGTGCAAGTTCTCACTATTCTGCAGGTTCAATGTGTTGTTACAAACACATTTCCACTACTTCCGTGATACAGATGGCATTCTATAAAAGTTCCTTGTATTTTATGTGTTGCAAATGGTATTGTGTATAAGTTTCTTTGACTGTGAAAGTTTCTGTTATTATGAAAGTTTTATTTTTAAATGCTATAGCTGACTATTTCTGTTAGAAAAATCCATTTTAGCTATGTCTCCTTTGTAGTCCCAAGTGAATTGCCCATATTCATGTATATATTCTGGAAATTCGTAACTTCCTATTTTCAATCAAGTATCTATAATTTTAAAGATTTTCTCTACATAGCTTCTTTTCAACCAAACAATTTAGTGTTGAAAGTAGGATTCTCAGGCAATGGAGAGCAGTTAGAAACTTCCTGTGAGCATTTGTGGCTACTTTCAAGCAAGTACAAGATGCTGTTTCTATAAAGTCTTCCTGATGAAAATCTGCTCACTGAGCAGTGCCTTGGGAAGAAAAAAATCTGTGAAAAAAATTAAAGATTCTAAAATACAAATTAGAAAATGTGTTCACAAACTCTAAAGGGATTCTGCCTGGGCCTCCACTGGCTACAATAAAGGAGACCATGGAAAGCCTAGTATACTGATGGCAAATCACCTTCCTCTCTCAAGAGTTCTCCATCTCTGTCATGGCTGCAGTGTTTTACCTGATTGACTTGTTTATATGGTGAAAAGAGAGCTTTTATATAAATTATGGGACACCATATTCTGTACCTTGGAGGAGATGTTTTTGGAACTTCCTGGAGGAAAGAAACCTGATTTAGTTAATATGTTACTGCTGGTTCAGGAGGGAAGTGAAGGAAAGTGACAACTTCATCCCATTCTGTAAAACTATTGAAATTGAGGGCCACTGATTCTGCATTTAGGGTCCACTCTAGTAGGGATACTAACTTGGCAAAAAGTAAATGATCAGGTTCTGAGTAATTATTATAAAGATAAGTCATTGCCATGTATTAAGCAATTTTCTTTGACTAAAGCTCAAATTGAGGGAACACAACCATAAAAAAAGGAACAGTCTTCATATACTAATCTCATTTTACTGGTAAGAAAAGAAGAAAAATTAGATAAAGACAGTCAACTTGTGGATCAGTTTGTTTAAGATTAAGATCTATAAATAAATTTGTTGTTTGTATGACTCCTGTTCTTCTTATTCCTACTACTATCTTTATATGCACCTTTGGTCACAGTTCTCAATAACTGATCTATGTTCAGCTTTTAAACCTCATCTGGTGCTTAAGAAACATATCTTCTGTGAATGATTTAGTGGAATTTAATCATCTTGAAATTGGAAGTAAAGTCACCTAAAATAAATTAGAGCAGGTTCTGCATTTATAAGGTGTTAACAAACCACATTGCAAAAATTTTACATGACAGTATGGGGAAGTACTGTAAACCTTAAAATTTCCACTTTTAGCAGAGAAAAGTATAAATTTTATAGTTAATTGGCTTTGTATAAAAAAACTTGTCAATGATCAGTGGAAAATTTTAAAATAATAAGAAAACAAGTATTGCATAAAAGTTAAGGTCTTGTCTATAATTAGAGAAAGAGAATAGGAACCATTATATGCCTGTACAATTTCTTATTCTGTTTGGAGAAGTACTTGTTTCCTACTTAGATAAAGTTAATTTTTAGATTTCTCATGATCTCCAAGCTTGATTTATTTATTTAACCAGTTTCAATATTCTTGTTGATATGAAAAGGAACCTGGGATTTTGTAACAATATTTAAAAATCAGGCAATTTAAAACTAGAGTTTATATTAGGTTTGATTAATTAAGGAAAATATTACTGTTTTATATCATGATTTTCAATGTTCTGACTGGTAACTGCTGGTGACATCTTCATAACCATACAAATAATCTGATATTAATTACTCTACACTGGTCTCTGGACGCTAAGACTGATAAACACTTGAAATTATTTCTATGTAAACAAATTTGAAAATGCTTTCAACATAAATGATGTCACTTGATTGGCAACAAGTTTGTTCCATGTTCTATATTTTTAGTCTATAATATTGTTATATGTTGTTATTAAATTCTTAGTTTTTTTAAGTTGTGATTTTGAGAAAGTATCGTATAAAAATACCTTTGATTTGTACTGCATTTGTATTATTAGGGGATTAGCATCTTAGGATCTGAATGTGTGAAATTATGAATTTGAGATTTCATTTATTAGATCTTTCTGTTATGATTAAGAAACTATTCTAAGTGTTTAATTAGGTTGATTTTGCTTTAAAATGAATAATAATCTCAGCAGAAGAGTAAAGATAGTAGAGTGAGAGATAGTAATTTTTTGCATTAGCTCCAAGAAAGGACACCAAATTGAATTCTGATAAGGAAAGCCAAAAAAATATCAAAGTATGTTATTTTCCAGTTCAGGAAAGTTTGGGAAGACACAGTAGGAGTCTAAAAGCATTGGGGTGGGGACTTGACAGTACCATAGTAAAGCAGCAGATAGAAGCTATAGTGGGTCATGGCAATAACAGTAAGGAGCAAACAAGTGCCCAGAGACAATGAATAGTGCCCACAGATATAATGAAAAGATTCAAGGAAACTTCTTAAACTAGCCCTGCTGCTATCTGGTAAGTCTGCTGCCCACAACACAGTTCCAAGCCATAGGTACAGGACTAAGAGAAGCAGTTGTTATAGTGAGGGATCAGGGGTCTTACTTGTGTAAGGAGCAAGGAACAACTTCCAGAAATCTAGCTATGTGAGAGGAGACTCAGTTCTAACTTTTAGTACTCCACATAAGCTTACAATTGAATCGATGAGGACAGAAGACCAAAATTAAGTAGTTTAGTAGTACTGATCCTACAGAACCTCCCAGTGGATTAAGTATTCCTGAGGTCAGGAACAGTCTATAGAAAGCTGATCATACATAGGTCAAAAAGGCAATGAGCAGCTCTCTTCTTGGATCATATCACTTTGGAAGTACAGAAAAAATAAAGGCCCTAGACTGAGCACTGAAAGTGATAGAGGGAAATAAAAGGCAGAAGCTCACACCAAACATTTCCTGCCCCTTCTCCTTCCAGACTCCAAGGGTAGCAGAGGACAATTCCATATAAAGTCAAAAGTCATGAAACAGGCTGGGAAAATGAGCAATTAAGGAATCTAACAATAAGAAGGTATGGTGGTGACAAGGAACTTCAAGACACAAACACAGAAGAAGACAAGGATTTAGAAATATCTACATGCAAAAGCTTAAAGAAAAATGCAGATTGGACACAAGTCTCAAAAGAATTCCTAGAAAAGTTAAAAGGAAGAGATTAAAAAGTATTCAAAAAATCATTTTAAAAACCAAATGAGTAGTAGAGAAAAAATTGTGTAACGAAATTAGAGCTAAGCAAGAACATTATGAAAAGAGGCTTTACAGTTTTGTAAAAAGAGCTACGAAACCTCACAGAAGAAAAAATTTAGAAACACCTGAGTAAAAGCAAATGTCTTTATGAGATATCAAGTAAGAAGAAGTATGTAGAAAAAGACTGGAAAAAAGTAGAAGAAAAGTTGAAATATTGCAATACAGACTTAAAAAAAAAATACATCAAGGATCAACTTCTGGAAGCCAAGATGGCAGAGTATGCAGTAAATCCCTTTCACCATTCCTTATTGACCTTGAAAATCCCAGGAATATTTCCCCAAGAAAAATCTTGAAATAGTGGAGCCAGCAGAAAGACAATATACAGCAGTCTTTTAGCTTGGGAGACTAGAGGAATTAAGGGAAATTTTCCTCTTGCTGTGGCTGAAGTGGACCAATACGGGACAAGAGGCATCCCAGCAAGCCAGTGGCAAGTCCCGCCTCAGCAAACCATCAAGAGATCCTGATTCACAGTGGGGTGGAGCAGGCAAACATCAACACCAGGTTCACACCAGCCACCACCAGCAGCTCCAGTTCAGCACCAGATAAGCTACCAGTCTCCAATTGCTAGCACCTAAAGCCCCAACCCACAAAACCAGTAACCAGGCATTTAGTTCCCAGGACAAGAAACCTGGGACAGTGCCCCCTGTTCCCCAAAACAGTGATCAACTTTAAAAGTCAGAAACAAGGTGAACACCATGAGCGAAAAGCAACAAAGAGAAACAACAACCACAGAGAATTATCTTGGTAACAGGGAAGATCAAAACACAAATTCTGAAGAGGATATTATCAATATCCACATATCCAAAACCTCAAAGGAGAATATGAACTTGTCTGAAACCAAAAAAAGCCTCCTTGGATGAGTTCAAGAAAGATTGTAAAAGCAAATAATAGAGGTAGAAGAAAAATCAAACAATTCCTTAAAAAATACAATTGAAAAAAAGTCACTGAAGAAAAGTACTACTTAAAAATTAGAATTAGGGGGCAGAATAGAAGCAAGCAACTGCTTCAGCTCTCCTCCCAAGCCCAATAAACCTGTAAAAATGACTTCAAATAAATTCTAGAGCAGCAGATGTGACAAAATGGCAGACTGAAGCAACTTTCCAGCCCAAGACAATCTGGAAAGTCGACAATAAGGGTCTATAGCACCAGGCTGGGAGCAGAATGATGCTTGACATGGGCTATACCTGCATGGATAGAGTTGGAGTAGGCCTTTGGGGACTGAATCACTGGTAGCTGTGGTGGTTTCCAGACTTCTCAATCCACAAGCACCAAAGACAGCTTTGAACATCAGTGGAAAGGGTCTCAAAACCAGTTAAGAGGGAAGTATGGTCAGTGACAGCCCCAGTCCCAGCCCATGCCTGGCCACAGCCTTAGGGCAGTGGCAGCCAATGTTGAAGCGGTGGCTGCTTCTGGAGCCTTCCTCTTAACAAAGAGCTCGAAAGTCAAGTAATTGATTGGGAAAATGAGCAAATGGGGAAAAAATAAAGACTACCAATTCTGACTTTCTCAGTGAAAAGGTATATTCTTACATCATCAGTGATTAGGAAGATAAAAACATACAACCAGAAGACAACAACAACAAAGTCAAACTCCTGCATCCAAAGCCACAAAGAAAACTAGGAACTGATCTCAGGCCATGGAAGAGCTCAAAAAGGATTTTGAAAATCAGTAAGAGAAGCAGAGGAAAACTGGGAAGAGAAATGAGAGTGAGGCAAGAAAATCATGAAAAATGCACCAACAGCTTGCTAACAGAGACCCAAAAAATGGTGAAGAAAATAACACTTTCAAAATTAGACTAACCCAAATAGCAAAAGAGGTGTAAAAAGCTAATGAGGAGAAGAATGCCTTAAAAAGCAGAACTGGCAAAATGGAAAAGGAGGTCCAAAAGCTCACTGAAGAAAATAATTCCTTCAAAAGTAGAATGGAACAAATGGAAGTTAATGACTTTATGAAAAATCAAAAAATCATAATACAAAACCAAAAGAATGAAAAAAATGGAAGACAATATGAAGTATCTCTTTGGGAAAAAAAAACTGACCTGGAAAATTCATCCAGGAGAAATAATTTAAAAATTATTGGACTACCTGAAAGTCATGATAAAAAAAAGCCCAGACATCACCTTTCAAGAAATTGTAAAGGAAAATTGCCCTGATTTTCTAGAACTAGAGGGTAAAATAGAAGTTGAAAGAATTTACCTATTGCCTTCTAAAAGAGATCCCAAAAATGAAAACTCCCAAGGAATACTGTGGCCAAATTACACAGTTCCCAGGTCAAGGGTGAAAATATTACAAGTAGCCAGAAAGAAACAATTCAAGTACTGTGGAAACACAATCAGGATAACACAAGATTTAACAGCTTCTACACTAAGAGATCAGGGGCCTTGGAATATGATATTCCAGAGGTTAAAGGAGCTAGGATTAAAACCAAGAATCACCTACCCAGTAAAACAGTATAATACTTCAGGGGCAAAATGGAATTTCAATGAAACAGAGGACTTCTAAGTATTCTTGTTGAAATGACCAGAAATGAATAGAAGATTTGACTTTCAAATAGAAGAATCAAGAGAATGATGAAAAGGTAAATAGGAAAGAGTAATCATAGCAGACTCATTAAAGTTGAACTGTTTACATTCCTACATGGAAAAAAGACATTTGTAACTCATGTGACCTTTCTCAGTATTGGGTTAGTTGGAGGGAATATATATACACACATACACGCCTATATATATGGGCGTGTATGTGTGTGTATATATATATGTATGTATACATATAAGAGCATGCACATATGTATATGTATGCATACATACATATATACATGCAAGTATATGTGTGTATACGTATGTGTGTATATGTGTGTGTGTGTGTGTGGAGAAAGAGTGGGGGCACAGGGTGAGCTGAATATGAAGGGCTGATATCTGAAAAAGAAAAATAAGTGTTAAGAGGAATGTACTAGGAGAAAGAGAAAGGGAGAGGTTGAATGTAGTAAATCATCTCACATAAAAGAGCCAAGAAAGAGCCTTTACAATAGAGGGGAAAGGGGGGAGGTGAGAGGGAATAAGTGAGTTTTACTTTCATTGATTTGGTTTCAGGAGGGAATAACATATACACTCAGTTAAGTGGGTATGGAAATTTATCTTACCCAACAGGAAAGGAGGGGGTAAGGGAATAAGCGGGGTGGGGGGGTGATAACAGAAGACATGGCAGATTGGGGGAAGGGGTAATCAGTAGTATACATAGGTCAAAAGAGAGAACAGAATAAATGGAAGGTGGGACAGGATAGAGCAAAATATAGTTAGTCTTTCACAACATGATTGTTATGGAAGTGTTTTGCTAGACTACATAAGCATAATTTACATTGAATTGTTTGCCTTCTCAATCAGGGAGGGTGGATGTAGCACCAATGCAATATTCACAGCACCTACAGTGGCCATGAATATCCCCATACAATTCTGAATCACGAAATACCACAAACTCTCCACATGGAAGACAGAACCAAAATATTTATTCAGACACCAAAAGCCAAATCCATCATAATAACAAAAATCTATACACAATAACAATGCAGAGTACAACACCATCCCCAAGCCTTCCCCCTACTAGGTTTCCCACAAACCAGGTCCCTTAAACAAATCACAAGCAGGCTTCCCTTGAACAAAATGCCCTTCTCACACTCATGGCCAGCCAACCCACTTGCCTGCATCTTTCAGTTCTGACTGGTTTCACTAATCTTCTCTCAGCTCTGCTTTAGCTCCAGCTCTTCCTGTTCTATCCTTTCAGCAAACTTCTCCCACCACAGGCCTCATGTGACTCAGACTCATGTGACTCAGGCTTCCATGTGACCCAGGCAGACCACATGGGCCTATTAATGAATATGAAAGATTTTCCATTTAAATTACCATTACATGTGGCCCCAAGTCCTTTCGCATTTATTACATACATTGGGTTGGTGGGGCAACTGATATCAACAGAACTTTAACAGAGATAACAGAAAAATAAGCATATAAAACAATATCTTAGGCAACTTGTATCAACAGAACTTTACAATATAACAGGGATCACACAAAATAAGCCCATAGAATAATAACTTAGGGTGGGACTTGAGCATCCCATCATTGCTCCTTCTAATGAATGGGGACCAAAATCTTGGGGAAAGGGTGAAGGTCTCTTCTTAAATAACTACTTCCTGCTGAGATTGGACATAGAGCTGTGCCTGCCCCAAGAGGACCCATTCAAGAGATCTTTACCTGGCATCCAGAGCTTGGTCAAAATCAGGTCCAGTGGTGATACATCACAGTTGTGAACAGGGGTGACATCTGGCTAAAGCAATGAGACATCTGCAGGTGGAGGGTACTAAGCCTGCAGAAAACAAATCTAATGAACAAGGTGAACAGAGAAAAAGTAAAAAAGAAACAAGAAGACAATAACCAGAAGCAGGGTAGATATAGGGTCAGCCATGCTTCTGGAGTCCATGAACCCATCATCATAGGCTCATTCACTATTGTTTACTGTTTTCTAATTTGCAGTTTTGGGGTAATCATTCTGTCTACAGGTATGCTTTCTTTAATCCGAATTGGAGGCTGGTCAACACCCCATTCATCCTACAGGTGTGATGAACTTGGGTACAATATTTCAGAAGATTCTACAGTGGGAATTCTCATCTCCCTTCCCAGTCTGAAATCATGTTTCTTTCCTCAATACATTTCATATAGTTCATTAGTTGAAATGCTCTCTATTTTTCCAAAATCTACCCCTGTTCTCAATACAGCAATAAACATTTTTTTTTGTCAGTCTATTCTGACTTTGAATCTGCAGACTACTTAGGAATTTATCTTTTTCACTGATTCTCCCCATCCAAGATACCAACAATTCTCTCACCCTTTGGGTGAACTGACTCAAAATATCTTTCTAAGTCTCTGGGTTCTCCCTTCTGTAGCCTTGATTCTCAGTTTTCTCAAAGCTCTGTGTCTTTAGCACAATCTCTTGCTAGGGAGGAATAAAGCAAATCCTCCTACCCTGGAACATTCATTTCTTCTTCTGTCTCCTCTGCTTTTTTGTGTCCAAATAGAGATCTGATATTTCGTGACCCCATCCCTGTCACCATTTGTAGCACCAATGCAATATTTACAACACCTACTGTGTCCATGAATATCCCACTGTAATTCTGAATCATGAAATACCACTCTCCACATGCAAGGCAGAACCAAAATATTTACTCAACCACCAGAAAGCCAAATCCATCATAATAACAAAAATATATACACAACAAAAATGCAGAGAACAACACCATCCCCAAGCCTTCCCCTTGTTAGGCTTCTCATAAACCAGTTCCCTTAAAAAAATCACAAGGAGGCTCTCTTAAACAAAATGTCTTCACACTCAAAGTCAGGTGCAGGCTTGCCTGTATCCTATGGAACTCAAAGTTTTAAAAATGAATCTTAAAAATTATTTAGACATGCAACTAAGAAATAAGATATATTGGCAATGGGGCATAGAAATCTATCTTTCCCTATAGGAAAATGAAAAGGAATGGAATAAAGTGGAGACAGTCATAGAAGGGAGGGCAGATTGGAGGAAAGGTTAATCAGAATACATACTTGTCCTGGGGTGAGGGGATGGGAGAGATGAGAAAGAAACAAAACTCAACATTTTGTGAAAGTGAATTTTGAAAACTGAAAATAAATCATTTTAATGAGAAAAAAAGAAAATGGTAAACCACACTTTGTCAAAAACAAAATGAACAAAGAACAATAACAAAAAACACCAAATGGGGTCAGGGAGAGTTGGATATGACTGAAAAACAAATGTGCAGTCACTATGCTAGGCAGCAGAGATATTAAGACAAAAATGAAACTACCCTCAAGGAGTTTGCATTCTATTATAGGAAACCATATGTACACATATAGGCACACAAAAAACTACACAAAATAAATACAAGATAACATGCAAAAAGATGGTGGAGCTTTGTGACCAAGCACTTGTATTTCATTCTAGTTTCTACCACTTCTTAGCTTGGACATGTCATTTCTTCCCTCTGGACCTCAATTTCCTGTTTTATGAGAAATTGGACCAAATAGTCATGAAGTTCCCTTCCTGGCACCATTTTCATATTTTTTGTGGTAATTCATCCTAACAAATGAGGTATTAGTTTTTATTTATTCCTCTTTGGCAAAAAAAACCAAAAAAACATTTTTGTCATAGATTTTGATTATTTGCTTCCTGGACACAACACAATTTGTCTATAAACTTCAGGTTAAGAAAATTACTAAGAATTTTTATAATATCTTAGCCTAAAGTACTGTTATAACAACATTTTATATTGACATTGTTTAGGGATTTAGAAATTAAGTATGAATGTTTCCTAACTTATAATCATATTATACACACACATACATGTGGACATAATATATATACACATTTATATGCAATACATATAATAAATGATGAGTGTATGTTTTATATACAAATATAAATGACAATATTTCTGTGTATATATGAATAATTAGGTAGATTTTATATATGTACATAATTATTTATTTAAAAGATGGGGACCTCCTTTTCTAGATCTCAATGTAAAAAAGGATGTGACTTTTAGTGGCCATTTTAATTTATGGGTGTATCCATAATCAAAATAACCTCAAACACCAATAACTGCCTCACTTTAGTACGTATTGAGAGCTCCTTTCCCACATAACTCTCATCTTCCTAAGGTACTAGTTCCTTTTGACTCCACTTTTATTTATTCATTCAAATATTTATTAATCTACTTATTTTTTGTTTAATTTTTGACTTCTGTGTTTCTGTTTTTAATATAGGCAAATGTCACAAAAAATATCCAATCATCCCATACTACAGTTTAGTTTGCATACAGCCTGTCATCACATTGGCCTTTTTTCTTTCCTTTTCAGCTTTGTAATGTGGAAAACTCTCTCCTTTTTGACACTTTTGTGAATGAGCTCTCTTAAGATTGTTTCCTTACTACTACTAATCAGCTGCTCCTTTACTGGTTAGTCTTCCTCCTCCTGTCACTTAAATATGTCTGTTCTTGGTCCTACTTGTCTCTCTTCATAATCTCTCCTTTGGTGTTTTCACTTGCTTCCAAAGCTTCAATTATCATCTATGTCAGATAACTTCCCAAACTATTTATCTAACTCTAATATCTCCTGATATGCTCCAGTCTTATTTATTTCAACCTTGATAACCTTCTAACACTTCAGACTTAACATGTCCAAAACTGAACTATCTTCCCTACTAAAACTGCCTCCTGCTCTCATCCTGGACTCTGTATATCTCACCACCATCCTCCTCCAATGAAGTGATTTTTAATCTTCCTGCCACCTTACCCTAGATGTACAATCAATTATCAAGATTCATCAATTCTATAACTCTCCCATTTGCCACCTTTTCCCCATGCACACGGCCATCAGCTTACTTCAAGTATCCATCACTTTTTCCTTGGATTACTGTCATAGCTTAGTAACTATTCTTACCATAATCCATCCCCTATATAAGCAATCCTTCACAAACTGCCCAAGCAATCTTTTTAATGAATCTTACCATGTCACTCATGTGCTACACAAACAAACAAAAAAATCAGTGGTTTCATCACTCTATAAATTCCTTAGCCTAATATTTAGTATCTTCCATAATTTTATTTTAATGTATTTTTCTAACATCATTTCCCACTATTATCCATTTGTGCAGACTGTCATTTATTATTCCTGGAAAAAGGATTACCTGTTGAGAAACTGCTTCCTTTTCCTTCAAGAAGTCAGTTATAATATCTTCTATGAAGCTGTCCAAGGTCCCATCAACTAAAAGTGGTCATTGCTTCTGTAATTATTTCCTAGAGCGTGTTGTCATTATATGTTATACTTTTTCCACACGTACCATTTTCCTCTCCTTTGCACTTTGTGTGAGATGTGAGACTTGTCTTTAGTTCTTTGGAGACAGCAATGTTCTATGTCTTGCTTGTGGGAGAAGTTTCCCTTATGCCGGGAAAATATTCATATTCAGAAGATGGAATTTTGCTTTCATGACAAACTTAGGACAAAATAAACAAACAATAACAACACACACATATATACATGCATATATATGCACATATATACTGTATATATATACAGAGAAAAGTGTGTGTATATGCACACACTCACACACACACACACACATATCACCTGCTTTGTGCCAGGTACTGTGCGACTTTACAATTATTTTCTCATTTGATTCTCACAGCAATCCCGGGAGGAAGGTGCTATTATTATACTCTCCTTTAGTTCAAATGAGGAGGCAAACAGAAATTATGTAATTTACCCAGAGTCACACAGCTACTAAGTTCCTGAGGCCACATTTGAACTCAGATCTCAGGTCTTCTTGACTATAGGCCTGAAACTCCACTGTATCACCTGGATGCCTTTAGTCAAGCAACTATTTTATAAGTTATAAGGAACCATAAGAAGAGAAAATTGGTATCATTTGGATATGGAAGGACTTAAAGGATGGCAGGTGGACAACCAGTATTCCATTAGTACCCCTGTGATGTTGGGGAAAAGGACAGCTAGTTGGCACAGTGGACAGAGTGTTGATCTTGGGAAGACCTAAGATAAAATTCAGCCTCAGATATTTATTAGCTGTGTGGCATTGGAGAAGTCATTTTATCTTGTTTGCCTTATTTTCCTCATTTGTAAATGATCAAGAGAGAGCAATCAAAAATCCACTACAGTATCTTTGATAAGAAAACCCCAAATGAAGTCATGAAGAGACAGACATGACTGAAAAATGACTAAGGTTAGGAGAAAACAGTGAAACCCACTAGCATGTTGGATGGATATCTGGGGTGAACTTTTAGAAGCACATGAACCAGAGTCACATTGAATTGGCAGGGCAAGAAATGCTATGATCTACATCATAGAAAGGAACTCCTAAGTCAATGTGATCACAGGTTCATGTGAAAATATCTATCTCTATTTCTTATCATATCCTACCTTGAATCATACTAATTTGTACATGCATCACATTCCCCATTATGAGTCAGGCTTCCTGAGAACAAAAACTCTGTTGATTTGTACCACTGCTTCCCTAGTCTAGCACAGAGCTTTTCAAATAGGAAGCATTTAATATTTGTTGAATTAAATTGAATTGAGTTGTAAGCTGTTCTCTCTCCTCTCCTTTTCATTAACTTGTAGGGGTGAAATCCTCATAAAGGAAATATAAATAAAGTGGTCTAGTCCAGAGAAATCAATTAACTGATTGATTCTTCCCTGGCTCACATATGTCTGAGGGAGAAAAAGATATAACATATAAGACAATCAGGGAAAATTCCATAAAATATTCAAGGAAGAGTCATTTTTGTCAATGTTTGAGGGAAAACAAAATACTCCAAAAAGTTTGTTTCTCTAAACAGTAAGTTTTCACCAATTAAAATACATCATAGTTTTCAAAAGTTTAAACTATTCTGTCTTCCTTAAGCATGCACCATTTCTTCTGTTTGCTTTTCATCATTGTTGGGACATCAGGAAGTATATTTCTCTTACTACATGTCAAAGTATGAGGAAAATTTTTCAAAGTACATGGCATGTGGTCAAGAAATGCATTTGAAATAATTGTTAAAATGCATTAACTACTATTTTCAGATGGAATCAAGACAGACAACATCTAGAGGTTTGGCTCAGTTAGAAATTTTGCTATATAAGGCTAATAAGTAATCAAGAAAATTTTCAGTAACTGAAATTGCATTGAGTGTTATCACATCATACTTCACTCCAGAGGGCTTCACATTGAATAATATATGCCCAAAGAAAAAGTGATTCCTCTTTCCTCAAATTTCTCTTAGCACTTTTCTTGAGACTCCTTTGCACTTAACACTTTCTGCCATACATCATTCTTGTTCATGTCTGTTACCTTCTCTTTGGATCTTATTAGGCTGAAATCTTTGAGAAGAGGAGAGAAGTTCTTAATCCTTCTGATGAATAACTATTTGTTTAATTTAATGGAAAGATGAAAGGGGAATGATAAGGCATGTTTTGGAGAAAAAACAGAAACAGAAATTGAATCAATTACTTTAAAAAATTTAGACCTACAAACAACCTTGGGGATCATGTAGCTCCAGATTCTGTGATTGTGTAGGAAGGACAGAAGAAGAGAAGGAAAGAAGGAAGAAAAAAAGAAAATTAAAGAAAAGAAAAGAAAAGAAAAGAAAAGGAGAAAAGAAAAAAAGCATAGGGAGAGAAAAAAAGGATGGAAAAAGAAAGGACTTGAGCTTCGGGCAGTGTCCTTCCTGAGGGAAAGATGATAGGTCTATTAGAGAACAGGGCAAGTAATAATATGGTTCCCACACCACACAATATTTTCCAGTAAAGCATGGTTGTATTTTCATGTGAAGGAGAAAAGAACATTAAACTTAAGTGGAGGGGCATTCTAACTATGTCACGTGGAGATCATGATACTGATAGGCTATTATGAGCAAATTTGTAGAAAGTGAGTTCCTTGAGGACAAGGACTATTTTAGTTCTGCTTTTATAGCCCTAAATCTTAGCAGGATATCTTGCACATAGAACATAATGAATAAACACTTGTTGAAGTCAATCGAATTAAGTTTTTCTTCCTCCTACATCCACCCCTAATCACTGTCCATCAGTCTCATCTCAACCAGATGGGGCCTCCAAGAGTAGAGAGATGTAAAGCCATTGTCCTGACATGATACAGGAATAGTCATCTGAAGAGAGGTTGTCATTTGATCCAGGAGGGCTGATAGGATTACCCTGCGACAGATTGCAGAGAAAGCAGGGGAGGGCAAGAGAGGAGAGAAGAGGACAAAGAAAGGAAGAAGAGGGGAGGAGAAGGGAGAGAAGAAAGGGAAAAAGAAGAGGAAAAGAGGTGAAGAGAGGGCAGGAAGGAAAGGAGAGGGGAATGGAAGGTAGAAAAGACAGGGTAAAGGAGAGGTGAATAGAGTATAGGAGAGGTGAAGGAATAAGAGAAAAGAAGAGAGAGCAGATGAAGAGAAGAGAGAGAGAGAGGGAGGAGAGAGAAAAAGGAGAAAGGACAGAGGGCCCAGGCCCAAAGCCTTGAGGTATGTCCATGGAAAGATGGTGAAATGTGGATAAAGATTTTGCAAAGAAGATTGATCTAGAGTCATCTGATTCCAGGGAGAGTCCTGCTTCTAGTCTAGATTAAGAAGATTATCAATAGGATTCAGTTCCCTGGTCTGTAAAAGCTAGTTTATCTTTAATGTCTCTTCTAGGTTAAAATCTATAATACGATGACATAATAATCCAACTCTGTTTTTTTCAGAATTTTGTAATAAACCACACAAAGCAGAAGTGGGGGAAAAGATATCTTCAACATAAATCATTATCTTCATTATTATTATCACCCCAATATTTTAAGGAACTGTCATTTAATACTGTAGTCATTGCCTTTAATACGTGAATCACAACCCTCACATGACTTCAAAAATTGTTCGAATTTCTCAGTTACTATGATCAAATAAATAAAAGTAAACCTCTGGCCAATCAGATGATTAGTGCCTCTGAACTTTATTAGGATGTTCTTTGATAATTTTCTACTGTTGGGTCTAGGGGCAGCAGTGTATAGAGCACCAGTGCAGGAATCAGGAGGACCTGAGTTCAAATCCCACCTCAGACACTTGACACTCACTAACTGTGTGACCTTGGGCAACTCACTTAACCCTAACTGCCTCATCCTGGGTCATTTCCAGTCATCCTGATGAATATCTGGTCACTGGATCCAGATGGCTCAGGAGGAGAAGTGAGGCTGGTGACCTGCACAGCCCTCCCTCACTCAAAACAAAGTCGTGCAAGTCATGTCATCATGTCTCTCTGATGTCATCATTTCTCTGATGTCATCATTTCTCTGATGGCATGGTCTTCTTCAGCAATGAAGGACAAACACACTAGTGGGTCTATTCAAAGCTTTTCCTGTCTGGTACTACCTACTAGAGCTTGTGCTTCATTTGCACAGCCTCTGAGAAACTAGGGTCATCTTCAAGCCAAAAGGAGACCTCAGAGAAAATCTTTCATCACATCATCATCATCTTCTTCATCATCATCATCATCATCATCATCTTCTTCTTCTTCTTCATCATCATCATTATACATAGCACATTTATAGTGATTTTAACTTCTCAAGGTATTTTTGAATAATATGAATAACAAATCCCATTTCATGACCTTTTGAAACTTTACAAACAAGATACATGTTGCTTCCTCAGTAGGTGTCTCCACATCTGGAAAGATGTCTTAATTGCTCTGAAATTTTTGTTCTCATCGCAACTTGATATAGTCAGAAGAAGGAAATGACAATCCACTCCAATATCTTTGCCAAGAGAACTCCAGATGGGGTCATGAAGAATGAGACACTATTGAATGACTAAACAACAACAATAAAATAGTCAGGAGGTCTGAGTTCTAGTCTCACCTCTGTTACAAACCAACAAATGCTCAAGTCACCATTCTGAGCCATCGTTCCATAAAATGAAGCATTGTATAATTCTGTAGTTACCTTCCAGCACTAAAATATAATCCTGTTCCTCAATACACAAAATTTGTTTTTCTCTCTGATTATTTTATCCTGTTTCAAATGCAGCTAATAATTTCTCCTGCATACACTGTCTGGATGGAGAGACGAGCACAAAATGAGTCATGTAATCTGCATTTGATTTTAACTTTGAAATATAAATTGGATTTTAAAAAATGTTTTTGATTTTTTGTCGAGATTATTAGTAACAGAATGAATCATATCTAATCTTTATAGATTTATTAAGATGCATGATTATTATATTAACATTTCCCCCTTAAATTCAAAAAGGTTTTTCAAATAATAATTTGAGATACAAAACCATGAGTAAATGAGGCTTATCTTTGTATAATGAGTGTGAAAAGCAGCATCTATTACTGCCAATCGTACTTTAGCTTAACTCTACAGTCTATAAGAAGTCTAATGCATTTTGCCCACTGATTTATGTTACAGTCATTGCCCTTTGGCAGGAAGTTGGTGTGTCATGTTGTAAACTCTGGTTTCAATTTCATGTTTTAGGTATAAATCCTTAAAGTGGTGGTTTATAGTAATAATGCTGATCGAACTAAACCTGTAGCAATATTTTATGGAATCTCAGAAGAATATATAAGCAGAAAAATAAATACCAAAGATATGTGACTTGTAACACAACAAAAAAGGTACAAAAGGAAACTGATAGTTACAGTTTGCATTTTTAAGAAATCATTATGTTTATGAGGAGAAAATTGGGTATGGAATTTATAGCTTTGAAGTCTCGTACATGATAAAAATAAAACTCCTTTAGTTCTTTAAAAAAATATATTTTTCCTAGTCACAGTGATCTCAAAGAGTATGGAATCTAAATATATTTTGCAGTGTTATGTTTTTTTTTTCCTTTAGGGTAAAATAACAGCATATTGTTTTTCCCCCATCATTCTGTTTCCTTGTTCCTGTGTCTAGCTCATAATCAGAACTGTTATAAACACATATGATGTCATATCTGGAAGGAATCTTCATGATCATCTATATTTCCTTCACATTGCATGGGAGGAAAGCAAAACCCAGAAATGTGAAGATTTTCTAAAGATCACACAACGAGTTAGCAATAAAGTAGTATTAGAACATAGTTGTCCAATTTCTAACCTAACTAACCTGCCCATCACCAGGAGTCTCTGGAACGTTACCCATTATCCTGGCATGATGGCCATTTGCTCTGCTTCCACTGGCATGGTTTCCCAACACTTTATTTACATTACCAAAGGGGGATGAAGCAGTTCAATTCAATGATTTTGATCAGTTTCCCTTAGTGTTACAAATCTACCAGGCCATTACACTATCAGGCATCATTTATATGGAAATTTCAATCTTCTAACTCAAGGGTATGTTTTTCTTCATTGTTAGTCAGAAGAATACACAAACATGTATTTGTGTGTATCTGTGTGGAGATAGACAGACAGACAGACAGACAGATAGATAGATAGATAGATAGTTATTTGACTTGTTTATGCCATACAATTTAATCCAAGAAGCATTTATTAAGTAACTGCTAGGAGTCAGGTCCTATGCTAGGTGCTAAGGATAAAAAAAAAAACAAAAACAACTCACTGTCCTCATATTCTATTGCAGGAAGGATATAATAGTTAAGTATGTTTATATACACATATATGCACATATACATATATTTCTCAAAATTTTGTATGTATATACATAAATATATATAAACATAATTTGAGAAGGAAAAAATGACTGGGGGACCTTAAAAATTTTTTTTTCTAAGAAGTGGAATGCAATTAGATCATTAAAGGAAATTAGATATTATATGAAGCAGGGGTGAGGCAGTATATTCCAGTCTTGATCTCAAAGCATAGTCTGGACAAAAGCACAGATGGCAAAAATGGAGTAACAAGTTTGGGGGAAAAGTAGGTTGATATGACTGGAACACAGAACATCAAGTAAGGTCATGGAAAAGTCAGTCTAGAAAGAATCTAGTACCAGATTGTGAATGATTCTAAATTAAAAACAAACAAAAAAAAAAGGTGAGGAACTTATATTTTATCCTAAAAGCAATAGGGCATCATTGAAGGCTCTTGAGTAGTGTAGTGATATAGTTAGACCCTTATCTTTTAAATGGATTATTTTGGCAGCTGTGTAGACAATTGACAGGACAGCATAAGGAATTGAATCTGGGAGTTAAACTAGGAGGCTGCTGGTGAGGGTCTGAAACAGAGTGGAGGTCGTTTTAATAGAAGAAATGGGTTATATACAAGATACATTGGGGAGAAAGAATCAGTAAGACTTGACCAATGATGCTCCATAGGGAGATGGCAAGGGAGAGGAGACAGTTGAGAATGACTGAGGTTAAGGATCTGGATGACTAAAAGTATAGTAGTGCCTTCAATAGATGTAGGGGAAGAGTAAGTTCATACAAAAAGATAGTGTTTAATTTATCTTGTGTTAAGTTTTGAAATTCTGATAGGTTAATATATTTGGAAATATTCAACAATTATTTACCAATGACAGATTTAAGTTCTGAGGAGAGAATCAAGGACTATATATATAGACCTATTAGTCATATGCAATAATATGGTAATTAAGATCGTGGAAACTTTCTACATCAAAAGACACGATGTAGAAAAAAGAGGACAGAGACTAATATAGAACCTTGATTAATAACTAAAATTAAGGGACATGAAGAAGTGACTTTCCCAGATAGGTAAGAGAACCAGAAGAAAGCAATGTCACAAAAACCCTGAAAAAGGAAAGAGTAAACAGAAGAATGAGGTAGCCAATAGTATCAAAAGCTTAAAAGAGAGCAGTATAATATAACATGTATATAGTTTTGTGGCGTTGGAGTCAACAGGACATGAGTTCAAATCCTGTATCAGATACTTACTAGCTGTTTGACTCAAGACAAGTCACAACCTCTTTGTGTTTCAGGCTCTTGAACTGCAAAATAGAAGTATTTGTACTCCATGGCTTCTAAAATGACTTCCCATTCTAAATCCTGACTCTATAATACCTTCATATGTAAATTATATGTGTAATCCATATACATAATGTAAATTATATATACAAATGCACACATGTGTATATGTCTATATGTATATGTCTATAAATAGAAATTAGAACATTTCTAGGACAGATAGATGAATAGAGTGCCAAGCTTGGAGTCAGGAAGACCTGGGTTTAATCCAGCCTCAAATACTTATTATGTCTGTGACCTTGAAAAAGTCACTGAACACTGCTCAGTGCTTCATCTATAAAATGAGCTGGGGAAGGACATCTCAAATGGCTCTAGTATCTTTGACAAGAAAACCCCAGTGGGGTCCCAAAGAGTCAGATACAACTGAAAAAAGATTGACTAAAAATATTCCTAATTGAAGATTTATATCAATAGCAATAGAGACACTAGCATAAATGAATATTTAAAGTAAGTGTCTAGAATTATGAGAAATATATCAATATGGATTGCAAGATAATTAATAAGTAACAATCTGTTTCAGCTTCAAAGGGCCTAAAGATATACTGGGCTGTCACAATGGGAGAAATTAACAAACAACCAAACATTCTTTCTTCGGATTTCTTCAGAATCTATGTGAACCTTTCAGAGTTTTGACCAAAGAATTGCTCTTTTTTTACCTACAAGATTGTGCCTCTGAGGCTCGTGACACACTGCAAGTTTAGGGGACTCCCTCTGCCCCAGCTAAGTTTTGGAATTTAGCCTATCAACATCTTGTGAACTTATATTAGAAAATCCAAGTGGGAGGAATCCCTTCTTTTCTGAGGGAGATGATTCTTCTTTTTTCAGACTTTCTTACCTTTGCAGATATGTACTGAGGGCAAGTCTCAAAGGGCTTACCAATCATTCTTTAACTTGAGAGAAAATTGGTCTTTGTAATGAAAAATATTGACAAATTTTTATTAAAAACATTAAGAGATTTATATCTAGGACACCCTTACAAGGTTTGGAGTTCCTAGTTTCAGCAAATGAGTATTATCTTGTGATAAGAGGATTGATAACAGAATTGTATGGCAGCACAAATTATATTAGGCTGGATGTTTATAAGCCCCTTCAAGGTTACCTCTGTTTGAATTAAAGCAATTTTTATGACCTATTCTCATGCTAGCTCTTCGATCTTTTTTTGGGGGGGGGGGTGGGTTGGTGGGGGGAGACTGAGTAATGTTGTATCTGTGCATGGAGGAAAAGAGACTCCTTTACTGCTTAAGAAATTTTAGCCTTTCAATAATACATTAAGTGCTGTATAGATCAGATCAGCAGAAGGTGGGGGTGGGTGGGTTAAATATTTTGAATTAAAAACAGTCTTTTAACTACTAAATATTCTGTACCTTTAGTAACTAAAAGTGAGCTTAGTTGTCTTTTAGAACAAAGAGTGTGCTTTCTAAAATAAGTCACTTTCCACAATGCAGTAAGCAGGGTTCCAGGATTCCTAGGAGTGCTGGGACTCTGGCAGCAGATGCAGGTTGGAAGACAGGGATACTTAATGGAATACCTTAATGAATCCTGACAGGCACTAAGCAAGAAGAGGTCAGTAGAGCATATCCCTTGGTAGTAGTAAACAGAACACCACTAGTAGCCAGATAAACTAATATGATACAGTTGTTTCCCCTGGAATCCCAGGATACTTTTCTCAGCTCCTAATCATTTATAGCAACTGAGATCAGTTGGAATAATAGCTATAAGCTAAAACCAGCTCCATTTCCCTGTATTGCCAAATAGTTTGGCCAAGGCTTGGATGCCCAGATTTCTCTAAAGGGTAATTGGGCCTGTCCCTAGTGGTCTGAGGAGTAACATCTATTTTGGCAGACATTTTTATGCATCATTGTATAGAATCCTTGGAAATATTGCCCAGTGTCTTGGCATCATGGGGATTTGCTCTGCTTGAATTATGGATGTTTTCCAGTCCTGTGTTTGAAATAGCAATGCAGAATGGAACAATTCAAATCTTTACCTTACTTGACTTGTTATGCAGAAAATATAAATGAACACATCTTTAGTAATATTGAGGGAGGGAAATTCAGTAAATTTTCTAAGAGAAGCCTGATAATAACATCCTTGACCAGAAGTTTCATACCTTGGGACATACCATGGACTTTGAGCAGTTTCCTTCAGAATTACAAAACCACTAGGTTCATCATAACGTTGATCAAAATTCATAGGATAGTTTCAAGTCCCTGGACATTATGGATATTGATACTGGGCTGCCAAATGTTCCTACAAGTCATTTTTCTTCCAGCCTAGAAAACAACCATTAGTTATTCCTGGGAAATGCTATAACATCACTCTTGACTATGTATCAAAGGTCACAGCATATAGGTGCTATTTCTAAGAATAGAACTGCACAATTCTCATTCTCAGCCTCTCAAACAAATGATAAAATGATGTGACATCATTGAAATGGACAGATACATCTGAGTCTTGGAGATATCACAAACACCAGTTCTCTTACAAAGTTTGGTCCAGGATTTTCTCAATAGAAAACATGATGAATGTATAGCTTCATTCATTTTATATAGCAGCAGGGTAGATTTTGAATAATTTCTCATTAGATTATTTCTTTGGAGGTGAGGAAAGAGCAGGGCTCAAATTCCTTTGGCTGTTTCTTTAAGCTGTCTGTTAAATCACTTTTGCCCACAAGAGGAACTGACAGATCCCTTACAAAGATTCCTCTGCATAAAACACAACTGAGCAATGATTCCTGAGTCATCTGGGTGATGCTACTACCTAGATGCCCTCAGTATCTCAACTTTTCTAGTATCTGGCTCTACTTGGAGATTGAGAGATTTAGGTTTTAAGGGTCATGCCATTCACCACTACTGCCTATTGCTATCACATGCAGAAGGGATGTACCACACAATTAGATATGTGTCTTGAGACTAGGCAAAGCAACTGATGGAGATAACACAACTTTGAAGGGTCAGAAGACCTATTCACTATTTCTGCCTTTGCTTCTGACATGGAGGATTTCTACCCTGATTAATGAAATAATGTTGCTGGATCTTTGTAAGCTCCTCGGATACACACAATGTAAAAAAGTAAAAGGTTTCACATTTATGGGAAAATATCCATGGGTTGTGCAAAAGTACAGTTAAAACAGTACATGTTACTGAATTTGGAAGGTAATTATAAATAATAACTGAACTTCAAAATACATCACATTTTCCTTTTTTTTTCTTGGATTTTTTTCAGTCTGGAAGTCACTTTAGGGAGAAGATATGCAATTTTCCTGATGGAAAACATATACTTCAGGATGGTAATCAGATTCCACAAAGCAGCTAAAGTTTTCACTGTTCAACTGTTCCTTCCAGGTGTTATGATGAGATTCAAATGGCAGAACTCTAGAAGTCAACACACCTCTTGCTTTAATTGCATAAAATATAAAAGAACAGCAGGATAAGACCAGGTGATACAGGGGGTAGAGGGCTGGACTTGTCAAAAAGGACCCCTGCCATCAATACTTAGTATCTTTTGACCTAGGACAAGTCACTTAGCATCTCTTGGCCTCCATTTACTCATGTGTAAAATGGGATGATTGGACTTGATTGACTCCAAGGTCCATTTCAGCTCTAAATCTATGATGCTTCATCCTCTGACCTATTCCAGGAATATTTCCATCTGAATTCTATGAAACTCAAATGGGAATCAGAAAATGAGAATTTTAAAGATAAAAGCAAAAACAAAAACAATAATAACTGTGACCAAGTGGCTGTCCAGGATGGGGTGGGATTGGGAAGGATCAAACGAGGGAAATGACAGAATGCCATGCAATAGGGATTTCAGTTTAAGTACTATTGAGAAACCTGAAGTGCTTGCCAGTTGGCTCTGCAGATATCCCTATCTATGTTAGAAGCAGAGGTGCACTGGCAAACATTTAACTACCAGTTCAAAAATGTATGATTACTAATATGGAAAAATGTTTTCCATAACTTCACATATATAACCTATATCAAAATGCCCACCATTTTAGGAACAGGGGAGAGGACAGAGGCAGAAAAAAATTGGAACTCAAAGTCTTGTAAAAATAAATGCTAAAATTATCTTCACATATAACTGAAGAAAAAATAAAAAATAAAATATTATTAAAATAAAAACATATGCTTGACACATTTTTAAAATTTAATCTGCATTTATTAACATTTCTTCTATCACTTTCTTTTTTTAGAGATTTTTTAAAAACATTATTCCATTTACAATAAACTATTTGAGCAGAGCATGTGGACTTTGAATCTGTGAATGCAGAAGTAAATGAAATAAAAGAAAGGAATACAGACAAGTCTGATGCTTACAAACTAGGTATAGACAATGAAATTCATATCTTAATATTTTGAGCAATATTACAGACCAGCAGGTGTTCATCCAAACTACTTAATACCTTCACTGCAGTAATATTATGTGTTTGACAAAAGGAGGAATAGCCTAGGTGGTTTCAGGCTAAACACTCTCTAAAATCCTCCTGCAAGGACTATCTGAACCATCCTCCAGAAAAAAAAAATGAAGACTGGCTGCTAACTCAAATATAGCATCATGTAGTGGGCAAGTCTGACATTTTACTCTCTCTGGCTGGGTAATTAATAGAGTTACAAGCTGCCTTTCTGTAGACTTAAGGAAAGCATCCCTCAAACTGTGTGATCCTAGTACCCTAGGTGATTGAAAGGAGAGGGTAAGGGCCTATTCCTTTTATTTATTTATTTGTTTATTTTAAATTTTCAACATTTATTTCCACAAAATTTTGAGTTCCAAATTTTCTCCCCATCTTTCCCTTCCCCCCACCCCAAAGTGCTGAGCAATCTAATTACTCCTACCACCAATCTGCCCTCCCTTCTAACATCCCTCCTTTCCCTTATCCCCATCTTCTCTTTTGTCTTGTAGGGCAAGATAAATTTCTATACCCCATTACCTGTATTTCTTATTTCCCAGTTGTATGCGAGAACAATACTCAACAGTTGTTATTAAAATTTTGAGTTCCAACTTCCCTTCCTTCCTCCCTCCCCACCTATTCCCACTGGGAAGGCAAGTAATTCAATATAGGCTATATATGTGTAAATTTGCAAATGACTTCCATAATAGTCATGTTGTGTAAGACTAACTATATTCCCCTTCATACAATCCTGTCCCCCATTTCTTCCATTCTCTCTTTTGACCTTGTCCCTGTCCAAGAGTGATGACTTCTAATGGCTACCTCCTCCCATTGCCCTCTGTACCATCATTCCCCCCACTCTGGTTATCCCCTTCTCCTCCACTTTCCTGTATTGTAAGAAAGGCTTTCGTACCAAAATGAGTGTGCATTTTATTCCTTCCTTGAGACAAATGTGATGAGAGTAAGCTTTACATTTTCCTTCTCATTTCCCCACTTTTTCCATCTATTGAAAAGTCTTTTACTTGCCTCTTTTATGAGATAATTTGCCCCATTCCATTTCTCCTTCTCCTCCCAATATATTCCTCTCTCACCCCTTAATTTTATTGTTTTAGACATGATCCCTTCCTATTCAACTCACCCTGTGTTGTCTCTCTCGCTTTACACTTGTATGTGCGTGTGTATGTGTGTGTGTGTATGTAATCCCACCAACTACTCAGATACCCTAAAAAGGTTCAAGAATTGCAAATATTGTCTTTCTATGTAGGAATGTAAACAGCTTAACTTTAGTAAGTCCCTTATGATTTCTCTTTCCTATTTACCTTTCCATGCTTCTCTTGATTCTTGTGTTTGAAAGTCAAATTTTCTTTTCAGCTCTGGTCTTTTCATAAAGAATCCTTGAAACTCCCTAATTTCGTTGAAAGGCCATTTTTTCCCCTGAAGTATTATATTCAGTTTTGCTGGGTAGGTGATTTTGGGCTTTAATCCTAGTACCTTTGACTTCTGGAATAGCATATTCCAAGCCCTCCAATCCCTTAATGTAGAAGCTGCTAGATCTTGTGTTATCCTGATTATATTTCCACAATACTCAAATTGTTTCTTTCTAGCTGCTTGCAATATTTTCTCCTTGACCTGGTAACTCTGGAATTTGGCTACAATGTTCCTAGGAGTTTCTCTTTTTGGATGTCTTTCAGGAGGTGATCAGTGAATACTTTCAATATTTAATTTGTCCTCTGGTTCTAGAATATCAGGGCAGTTTTCCTTGATAATTTCATGAAAGATGATGTCAAGGCTCTTTTTTTGGTCATGGCTTTCAGGTAATCTGACAATTTTTAAATTTTCCCTCCTGGATCTATTTTCCAGGTCAGTTGTTTTTCCAGTGAGATATTTCACATTATCTTTCATTTTTTCATTTTTTTGGTTTTGTTTTGTGATTTCTTGGTTTCTCATAAAGTTATTAGCCTCCATCTGTTCCATTCTAATTTTGAAAGAACTATTTTCTTCAGTGAGCTTTTGAATGTCCTTTTCCATTTGGCTAATTCTGCTTTTTAAAGCATTCTTTTCCTCATTGACTTTTTGAACCTATTTTGACAATTGAGTTAGCTTATTTTTAAAGGTATTATTTTCTTCAGCATTTTTGGGGGTCTCCTTTAGCAAGTTGTTGACTTGCTTTTCATGATTTTCTTGCATGATTCTCATTTCTCTTCCCAATTTTTCCTCCACCTCTCTTACTTGATTTTCAAAGTCCTTTTTGAGCTCCATGGCCTGAGACCATTGAATATTTGTTTTGGATGTTTGGGATACAGAAACCTTGACTTTTATGTCTTTCCTTAATGGTAAACATTGTTTTTCCTCATTCTGAAAAGATTGGAGAAGATATCTGTTCACCAAGAAAGTAACCTTCTTTAGTCTTATTCTTTTTCCCTTCTTTGGGCATTTTCCCAACTAGTTACTTGACTTTGGGGTCCTTTGTCAAGAGCAGGGTCTATTCTGGTGATCTGCATGATCTCAGTTCTTCCAAGGTGGCACAATCAAGGGTGTACGCTGGTCTGGAAGCAACCAGAAGCTTTTGTGCCCAGAATCTGTGAGTAGTAGAGTTTCCTCTCCACAACCACCTGGCCTCCAGTTCCACCAAGCCTGGGGGCTGAGATTCAGATAAGCTGCTCAATTCCCCCAGGGACTTTCAGCAGGGGCAGGGCCACCATTCAGTGTGACATAAAGATGCTCAGTTCCTCCAGGAGCACTAGGTGGGGGCAGGATAGCCACAAAGGTCTGAGGTAAGAATAAGTTGCTCAGTGCCCCCAGGGGTTTTAGGACCCAACAATGGATGCAGGCTGCTGTGGGGGCTGCTGCTGCCCATATGGCCTCTGCCACCAGAGGTCAGAGCTATGGGGAAACCCTGCTCCCTTCTCAGCCAGCTGAAGAAACACTCTCACTGACCTTTGGTGCCTGTGGCTTGACGAATCTGCAAACCACCACTACTGCTACAGGGAATTCTGCCCCTGAAGCCTGCTCAGATCCTCCTCAGGGTATCTGCGCCATGTGACCAAGGCTGGGCTGGGCTCCAATCCTTGTCTGGTGTGACAGACCTTTCCCATCATCCTTTCAGGTCACCCTGGGCTGGAAATCTCCTCCACTTCTTTGCTCTGTGACTTCTGCTGCTCTAGAATTTTTGAGAGTCTTTCTTTATAGGTATTTTATGGGCTGTGATGGAAGAGCTAGTGTATTGCATCTTTCTACTCCACCTATCTTCTCTGTCACTTTCTGAAGTCTAGAGTCTAGACCATAGACCAAACAATAAATCAAGATTTCTAGGATTTGTTTACAGATTTCTGAGGTATAAATGCTCACATTAAAAATGCATTAATTAGCCAATACAAGCTGGCTACATCTGACCACTGGATAGAGTGATACAACTTCTCTTAGAGAAACAGATTTACCAGCATGTAGCTATAAGTTAGCCCTACTTGGAAAACCTAGTTCAAATGTCACCATGCATAGAACTTTCCCAGTCCTCCCTGTTGCTAGTACCTTCTCAGCCACTTTCCACATATTATACACATACACACACACACACACACACATTTATATCTTGAATGGCCATATATTTATAGTCATACCCTCCATTTGAAAAAAAAATTCCTTGAGAATAGAGATGATGTTTTGTTCTTTGTAGCCCCAGAAAAAAATGCAGAACTTGTGCATTGTTGGTTAATTATGATTATGGATAGCTTAATGAAATGGACTGAATTTATACAGACTTTCATTATATACCATGTAGTAGCAGAACATAATTTGGGAACAGATCTTACTAGATACATGCAAGGATTTCATACTGCAGTTTGTCAACAATACCCTCTTTTCCAAGTCTCAGAACAACTCTTACTGCAGATGGATCTAGGGCAATGGTAAGAAATAGCATTGTACATCTGTTCAGATTAATGAAACAAGAACTGAAATAAAGGAGTTGGTAAAATCTGAAAAGGAAAAAAATTGAAGTACCTGAAGCCATTGAAAATCCTTTTAAACACAAACTCTAGAAAGTTTATCTCATTATAAAGTGGATGACAAAGTCAAAACCATGTCTCAAATGATTTTGAAAAGAGGTAGATGTCTTTAGACTAGAATTATGAAAAGCCCTTTTATCAATTTATAAATAAACAAACATTTATTCAGCATATTCTATATGTCATGAACTGGCTTTGGAGTTTTATGACATGAATCCATCTAGGGAACCAATGATACCAAGACAAATAATCTTAAAAAGCTGAAATTTTCTAATTCTGGTAAAAGTTTAATAAGTGAGTTTCTGGGCTGTAGTCAGGTTTGAGGAGACATATGCACACGCCACCATTTAAGTTTAATTTGCATTATTAACATTTTCTCCATCAAATTTTATGTCTAAAGAATTAATAAAATTATAAATTAAATTGATTTCTATCATTTGCCAATTTCTGGTGTGTAAACGCTCATACTGAAAAATTAATTTTTGGAAGCCAGTTCCAGTTAGCTTCAATGAACATGATTACAACCATCATGAGAAAAATTCATTCTGTCACAATTTTTGACAGATAATGTAAAGACATTTCAAGAGTTTTCCACAACAAAATAAATTGTATTTTAAAATATGAAGGAAGAAAGGTGGAGTTACGCTATTATTGAAGGTAACGTTAAATATCACACTGGCAGAAGAGACTTGTGAAAGCTACTGAAAACCTTTGAACAAGGATTGCAAGATTCATAAATTCCCAGCTGTTACTGGGAACTGGAACTCCACATCAAGCAACTAGAGGCCAAAAGAAAAAAAAAAAGAAGGGAAAAATACATAAAAACTTCTAGATTCCTTCTATCAGCAAACGAAAGCAAAATTCAAAAGATTTAGGCAACCTGATCATTGAAATAGCACAAAGTTATAGACATGGATATGTTCCCAAAGAGTCCAACATAATGAAGAACCAAATTAATTAAAGCTTGTCCACTATTAATATAACAAACAATAGAAAAGCTACATTGAGAAACATGACTAAATTCTAGTTATTCTGCAAAACTGGAGAGCTGCAGGACAAGATAAGGTCATGAATTATTTTGACTCAAACTTTTCAAAGAAGCACATGTATTACTAGCAAAACATGTTACTAAATTCATCCCAAATACAAAATTGATTTTAGCATAGGGAGCCTATAATGTAAGAAGGCTTTATACAACTACTGTCAAAAGATGAGACATCAGTAACACCTCCAAATATGGGTCAATTCTGTGTTTATATACTTTTTATAAGGTACTTATAGCTTGTACCACTAAAAAAATCTATAAACAGAAGAAAACAATATTGGTTAAGGAGCAAAAATTGTACATCAAAAGTCCAAGGGGGTATAAAATGGCAACTTAATATTGAATAAATTGCTTCAAAGCACCATAACATTTATCTTTTATTTATGATGATGAAAAAGCCTTTAACTTAGTTCTGCATTCATGGTTTATTTAAGTACCGAAAATATATTGAAAAGAAATGTTTAAATATGCTGCAAACGCTAGAATATTTGCTACTTCAATCATATCTCTAATAGAATAATACAAAAATGATATTAATTGGGGCATCTTTTAAGAAGATATTTAAATCACCTTGCATTCCACCACCCTGCATAAAATCCATGCACATTTCTCTTAAATAGAGCTATGACTGCAAATTTCACTATTTTATTGTGCCTAAACATCATAGCAATGATTTGTTATATATGGATCATATCAAGTTTTACTGCTCCTTAGAAAAATACATTAAGCCACTTTTTCATCTTATGTAATCTTTCTCCAATAATATCACAATATAATTTAAACTTGATAAATTCAAAACTCTTAATTTATAGTAATGAAAGGTAGATGCTGACATTCAGTCAAGCTCTATTTACTCTCTGTTGTCTCCAGGATTAAAAATTAAATGCTCTGTTTGACATTCGAAGCCCTTCATAGCCTAGCCCCCTCCTACCTTTCCAATGTTTTTACACCTTACTCCTTCACATGTACTCTTTAATGCAGTGACACTGGCCTCCTGGCTGCTGCATATTCAAGATACTCTTATCTCTCAGATTGGGGCATTTTCTCTGTCTGTTCCCTATGTCTGTAACACTATGCCTCCTCCTCTCTAACTACTGACCTCCCTGGCTCCCTTTACGTCCCACCCAAAATCTTGTCTTTACTGAAAGCCTTCCCAAATGCCTCTTAATTGTGGTGCCTTCACTTCAGTATTTCTTACTTATCCTCTATGCAACTGCTTTGAATGTATTTGCCTATGGTTTCCCCAATTAGACTATGAGCTCTTTGAGAATGGGGATTATCTTTTGCCTCTTTTTGTATCTCCAACACTTAGTACAGAGCCAGGAATGCTAAATCAGTGTTTAATAAATGTTCACTGGTTGACGGATTAAAATTTGAAGATAAATGTCATAATGAATTAATGGACAAAAGCAATACTTACAAATACCTTGGTGTCCTCTAGACAAAAGATATCAATCATGGGGCTGTCTAGAAGAAAACTGAGACTATGCCTTGCTAAAGACTAGATGGCATTCTGAAGTCTATTATCAGGGAGAACTCATTGAAAGCAATTCATGCCTACAGAATTCTAGCTTTAAATATGCTTTCAGAATTGCAAAAAATGTAACACATTAGGAAAATATTCTAAAAAAATTCATGAAATATTAACAAAACACATGGTACATCACCCCAAGGCAACTATGAACTCAGGAAAGATCACTTCCTTTTGTAAAGAGTACTAGATGTAGAGTAGGAGGACCTGCATTTAAATCACTGCTCTGTCTCTTACTACTCCTGTATCCTTGGCAACTCTCTTAATATCTCTGAGTGTCATTTCATCTGTAAAAGGAGATTAATTTGAGTTCTAAATCTCTGATATCAAGAAGATTGAGAGACACTCTCAAAAATGCATCAAGAACCAAATATTAACCGTTGGGACAAGTAGATATTACTTCCCCAAGCAGAAAAATAGGTACCTGCCATTGTATTTATCATAGCTAAATAAGATATTTTACTTCCCAATGAAACCAATGGAATGCATAAGGTTCAAGAATGGAACAGAAAGGCTCTCTGTAATATTCCCATGAACTCAACATGCAATACTTTGACAAAGGAGTGTTGAACAAAAGGATAAGTCATTCACATTTAGAGAATGAAAAGGTTTAGAGCAATGGAAGGGTTTATGAGGACAATTCAGAGACAGGACATAGTCGTGAATAATATGTTTACCCTTAAGAAGCCTGGAAATAAACAAGTTAGGGAAGTAAACATTAAAAACTATATAATATTTCACTGTAGGATGCAAAAATTCAATGCTTATAAAATACCTAAGAAGAAACAGATCGTTAATATACATATTTGAAACTTGCTATCATTCATAAATTAATAGATCATAAATTTACATACCATAAGTATAGATGCTTGAGATTTTAACCAATGGATGGTGCTATAAGGAGATCATTATCATGGATGGAAATGTTATCTACAGTCAGTTGAATATAAAGTTACTCCATGCGAATATAAGAACAATTTCTTTAATAAATGTTGTCATACCAAATACTTACAATTTTCAGCTATATGCAATGAAAAACTTTCAAAATACAGTGGACTAACTGAAGGAATCAAAACCATGTGGAAACACAGATGGAGGTAAGATACATATCATCTCCATCATCCCATTCACTACTAGATTTGCCTCAAAAATATTTTCAAAATGCCTACAAAATAAGCTTATATTCCAATACTTTTATTCAATTAAAAAGTAGTTATTTTTTCAACTTGTGAAATAGTATGCAAATCATTATCTATATCTAGCACTATTTCTATCTGAAGTGCATTGAAAATGATTAGTGGTGTGACATAAATATCAGTCATCTCCACCACTTCACTTCAAGATGAGCTACAAGAAATTCAAGTCAAAGAAAGAAAAGTGTATTGTATTTTCAGTTATTGTATTTTCAGTCTGCTGACTGTCTGCATTTAGATCATTCCCTTTACAATGTAAAATTTACACCACTGATGCTTAGAGTGCAAAGCTATCTGAAGGTCTGAGAAAATAATGACTTATGCAAGAACTCCTATCCTAATCCTTCCCATTTCTTCTTGATTTTCTCCCTTCTTTTCCTTCATAGTTTAACAAGCCTGTTTTGAACTTCTAAAATTCTTGTCTTGAAGAGAGGAAATAGAATGAAAAACGATGAAGCATCTATGATCTGGTTACTTCAGGGAAAGGATATTTGACCTAGCTAAGAGAGACACAGAAGGGACAAAATCACCTCTTTTTAATATTTAAAAGATATCACATGAAAGATCAATTAGGCTTATTGTACAGCATCCCAGATGGGGAGAAATAGCACCATGGGACAGAAGTAACAAGCGGTCAATGTTTAGCTCAACATAAAAATAATTTTCTAACAATTAGAACTGTCAAAAAAAAAAAAAAAAAAGGAATGCGCTGCTTTTGAAGGGATGAGTTTCCTGTCATTGGAGGTGTTTCAAACAAATAGAGGCTAGACAATCATATATTAAGGTCCCTTTTGAACTTTTTTTCTATTTGTCTCTTCACAATTTTAATGGGTTCTCTCTGTCTGTGACACATCCTCTCCAATTTTCCCTTGTACTTTTCTATTACTATTTTCTAGATATCCTTTATTTTTATACTAATTAATGATTTACTTTTTCTCTTCCTCTGCAATCTACTTTTTACCCTCCAGTCTATCAAATACTATCTCTCTCTTCTTCCCTTTTGTACAACCCCGCTCCTCATCTTTATTAGAGAAAATGAGAATTCAGGAATGAATAATAGTTTAAGTTCGCTCATGGACCAGTCTGAAAATATCTGTCTCTGTAGCTATATGTATTGCATAATCAGACTAAAAATTGCATAATGGAAAACTGCAGAAAAAAAAGTGGTTATCACCTTTCCAGTAACAGTGCTAATGGATTTCAGTAATAATGCTGCAAGACATTTTCTGGTATAAAGTACAATTTGTCTAATATATACAAAATTCAGTGTGATAGTTTCATAAGAATTTTTGCTTTGTGTCATTCCCAGAATGCAATGCACCAACAAATTATTCAGAAGTGAATAGAACCCTTGTGAAGTACTTTTTTCTACTTCCCTCCAGGCAAGGTTATAAGACTTCCAGGGAAGAAATTCTCATTACAGCTCTTAGCAATCAAATCTAATGTTTAATGCTCCCCACACACAATGTAAGAGAGCAACTAGGTGAAAAAGATGTCACATGTAATGTGTTATAATGGTAACCAAAATGAGTACAGAAGTAGCCAGATATGAGGGAATCAGATTACTTAGCAATTTTCACAAATACGTCTCCAGGTATTATTATTTTTTCCCTTCATTTAAAAGATCCTAAAGACCAATAAATATCAAATGTTTATCGTGTTCTCTGAAGATTTTTACTCTTTCACTGAAGTTTTATCTCATTAATGGGCCCATTTGGAATATAATGAAAATGGATATGAAAATGATGAAAATTTCTAGGCTTATAGGAAGGAAGATGAAACAAAAGTATATTGTTCTTGGAGTCAATCACCAAGCATTTATTAAGTCTCCACTATGCCCGTCATAGTGCTAAACAGAAAGAATACAAATTCAAGAAAGGCCACAATCTCTATTCTCAAGGAGCTTACATTCTAAAAAATACATTGACTGATACCTTAAAATATCAAGTACATTTCCATCCATTGGGCAGCTTACTATTCATATACATACTCCTTTATACAATCTGACTTGTATGCATGACCTACCATCAAATGAGGGTAAATTTCCACTCATAATACTTGAGCTTCCTTGAGGTATGTCTAAAAACTAAAAAGATCCATTTCTCCCTTTCCAGACTATTTACAAAATAGGTGGCATCCATCAAAAGGCTGATGCTATTTGGCACCGAGACTAGCATGGTTGGTGCATACGCAATTTGAAAATGTCATTCCAAACTTATGATGAATATGACCTTGGATGAACTGCTAAGTTTGAACTGAGCTAGTTCTCAATGCAACTGCCAGTCTGAGAGGCTCAAGAGAACTAGAATTATCTAACAACAATCAATGAAGAAGTAGAGGTGAGTGAGTCTGTGATCTCTATATTGTCCATCTATCATCAATGTATTTTTTTTTTTTTGTAGAAGTCAATCAGGGACAAAGTATAAGGCTAATAAACTAATATTTTGTTGGTTCCAAAATTTTCCTTAAATTGATTTCTCTGAATTTATTTGCTTTTCTTCTTCCAAATGCTCATTCTCCATTGTCTCTGTATTGCTATTTAGATAAATGATACAACGAATGGATTATTTTAATTAAGAGCTTTGGCCAAACCCTTACACAAAGTCTATCTCTTACTTAGTAAATAAGACTTGGGGACTTATTTCAAGCACAAATTAAATAACTTGTCTAGTGTCACAGGAACAAATTGAACCTCTACCTTAATAATTCTAAAGCTAGCGCACTAACGACTATGCACACTATCTTGGATCTTCCCTAGTGCTGTAAAAATTATTTAAATATAAATGTCCTGATATACATTAGATGGATCTCATTTATTCCAGACTATTTCACTATAGTTTAATTGATGGAAATGCCTGTTTTGATATTTTTACCACTAAATCAAAAAGTTTGAGGTCATTTAACATGTCAATTTCTTTTTTCTTACTGCTATTTTTGCTCTGTAGGGAGGAGTCTAGATTTACAGTTTTATTTGTATCGGAAACCCCCAGGGAAGAAATTCCTTCTAACCCTGTAGATTAGCATCTATTCTGCAACTCATAGTCTTAAAAGGTTAACTGGGACCCTGAATAGTTAAGTGGCCTTACCATGGTCAAATACACCATGCATAACATACACCAAGTATGTTAGTCGGGACTTGAACCCATGTCTTCTCAACTCTGAGAAGGAATCTATATTCACAAAATCAAGCTTCCTTTCATATGTCAAATTAGGAGATCCACTTTTCACTGAGAGGGAGAGAATGGACAATCAAAGCAAATAATATGTCACCTGAAAAATGTGCATATTGGAAGGTGGCCTGCCTCATTTGCAACTTGACTTGCTTCCATTGACAGTTATAACATGCCTGACTGATCTGTAGTATTGTCACAATTTGTAGGTGAGATGTAGATTTATTTCTGTGTGTGTGTATGTGTATAATATATAATGTATGTATTAAAGGGTCTCAATACAAGTCAAATATAAAACTTCCTTTCTAAGTATTCAGTACTCAATATTTTGCAATCATTCATTTATATAGACACTGAAAATTCCCAATATCCAGGGTATCTTCTGCCTCCATGAGCAAACACAAACTAGCCACAGTACATCTAAGGACCTCCATCAACCACTCCCAATTTGGAGGTCCCAGCTAGCTGGGTAACTCAGCCACTCCTCTCCTGTCTGTCTCCCCCTCTCCTTCCTTCTTGTTTCCAAAGGAAGGTAAATATGGATGGCCCAAACATGCCCAGTTGACTTGAGTTTTACTGACGAGATTCCTTTTGAGTTTTATTGGCTAGATTCTTCTCCTCCCCTCTCCTCCCATCACCGCCCTCTGGTCTCCTCTCCTTTCCCTTCCCAGAGCCTTAAACCTACTTCATTCTGAAGCTCAGACCCGACTGGGCCCCTGTCTAAAGGCTCTCTTCTGAACCCTCCTGTCTTATGAGTGATTATCAATAGTAACTGTTGCTGTTTCCCTCAGAGCCTAATGTCTTTCTTTTCTTTGCCTCATTAAAGGGGCCATGCATGCCCTGGCTACTGCTTAAACAGGCCTATTCAATGAATGGGCATTGCCTCACTCTAAGTGAGTACCTGCATAGACTTTGGTGTAAAGGGGCCAAGGTCTCCCAGCACATCCTGGCTCATCTCCAATCATCCTGATGAATACCTGGTCACTGGATTCAGATGACTGGAGGAAAAGTGAGGCTGGTGACCTTGCACAGCCCTTCCTCACTCAAAACAAAGTCAAGTGCAAGTTAGTCATCAATTCTCTGATGGCATGGTCTTCTTCGGCAATGAAGTACAAACACAATAAATATTTTCCCTCTCTTACATCAAGGAATCCCTGTTCTAGTCAAGGAGGGATAAGCACTATAGGCCACATTTGTAATATTAACTTTCCCTTTGGTCAGTAACTTTCCATGCCTTATTCTCAGAAAGGGTCATACCATCATTGTGTTCAATACCCTGCAACTACTCAGTCCTGCCAAATCAGTGAAGTGCATGTTCTTTTCCTGGCATTTAAGACCCTCCACAACTGGGTACTTGCCTACCTTTCTGGCTTTGGATTATTATATGACTCCCTATTATACCCCAAACTCTAGACAAACTGAATTACTAATCATCCTCTGTACATAGTCCACCTTTTCCTACCTTTATGTAAGCAAATAATTGAGAATCTATGGGAAGACAAAAACAATTTGGAAAGAATTCTAAGAATGAAAAGGTTTTACCTCTTGCCAATGAAGTAAGTACCCATGTCCATGAGATTACAGACCCATTGGAGTAATGAAATATTTTAAATAAGATTTTGGTCCTTACCTAAACATCAATAAATAAATCAGAAGATTGTCTCCCTCTACATAATATATAAACATGCATATACATATATTTACACATACTTACACATATAAAACTAGGTGATACAGTTGATAGAATGCTAGTTTCAGAGTCAAGAAGACCTGAGCTCAAATCCTACCTCAGCTGCCTCCTAGTTATATTACCCTGGGTAAATCAATTAACCTTTGCCTGATTCAGTTTTCTCATTCATAAAACAGATAGTAATAACACCTGCGCTTTATGGTTTAGATCCATATTGAAGGATCTAGTGGAATAATAATTTTGTAAAGTGCTTTGTAAATTTTAAAGTAATATTTAATGTTATCTAGGAGGCAGGAGACAGCTGTTGGCTCAGCAGATAGAGCTCTTAGCCTGGAGTCAGGAAGATCTGAGTTCAAATTCAGTCTCAGAAACTTCCCAGCTCTGTGACTCTGGGCAACTCATTTAACCTCTGATTGCCTGACAAAATGGATCTACTGGAGAAGGAAATGGCAAACCACTCCAGTATCTTTGCCAAGATAATGTTAAATGGGGTCACAAAGAGTCATCCATGACTGAACAACATCAATTATTAAACAACTATATATCCATACATACATTCATACATGTGTAGGTATGTTTATATACACCTATTAATGTGCTTCTTTTAGCCTTTTTCATGGTTAGACATGACTAGAGAGATTAAATATGCAATTCAAAATAAGCTGGTTCCTCACAGCCAGAAACATAAGCATAATTGATCCTTCAGTCCTAAAGTGAGGCTAGAAGGGAGGCTGAGTTTGGTGAGAAATTGGTTAGGATGGAATGTAATTTATATCCACAACCATCTACATCCTTTTTGAAGCTTCCTGTACATTCCTATCCCCTATTAATTTCTGGCCTTGGTTGAATACTTAGTTGCCATCCATTTCTTTCATGTAACTTCTTCATTATAAACCCCAGTTTTGAATGATTGAGATGGAAAAGTACAAAAAGGAATGGTAGGATTCACATCAACAGTTTTGGAGAGTGAATTGGAAAGGAATGAAAATCTAGGATTCTATAAAACGGATAGAATTGTAATTCTATACAATCTGATTAAATTCATAAACTTTATGTTTAGTTAGGGTAGACTGCTTGGAATATAACTCCAAGTAATTGTCTTTCTACAGAATATCTGAGGAGTTTGTAAACTAATAAATTGGCTTATTTTGTTAATTCCTGAGAGAGTTTATCCTTCTCCGTGCCTTTTCAAATAACACAAAATATGAACAATATGCTGAGAATCTCTCTTATTTACCTACATAATAATGTTGATATCATTTTTTAAAATTTATTTAAGTTTTCAACATTTATTTCCAAAAAATTTTGAGTTCCAAATTTTCTCCCCATCTTTCCCTTCCCCCCACCCCAAAGTGCTCAGCATTCTAATTACCCCTACCACCAATCTGCCCTCCCTTCTAACATCCCTCCCTTCCCTTATCCCCATCTTCTCTTTTGTCCTGTAGGGCAAGATAAATTTCTCTACCCCATTCCCTGTATTTCTTATTTCCTAGTTGTATGCAGAACAGTACTCAACATTTGTTCCTAAAACTTTGAGTTCCAACTTCTCTTCCTTCTTCGCTCCCCACCCATCCCCATTGAGAAGGCAAGTAATTCAATATAGGCTATATATGTATAGTTTGCAAATGACTTCCATAATAGTCATGTTATGTAAGACTAACTACATTTCCCTCCACCCTATCCTGCCCCCCATTTCTTCCATTCTCTCTTTCAACCTTGTCCCTCCCCAAGAATGGTGATTCCTCCCACTGCCCTGCCTTCCATCATCCCCTCAACCTGCTTATCTCCTTCTCCCCCACTTTCATGTATAATAAGATAGGTTTTCATACCAGAATGAGTGTGCATTTTATTCCTTCCTTGAGTCAAATGTGATGAGAGTAAGCCTCATGTTTTCCCTCTCACCTCCCCGCTTTTTACTTCCATTGAAGTCTATTTCTTGCCTCTTTTATGAGAGATAATTTGCCCCATTCCATTTCTCCCTTTCTCCTCCTAATATATTCCTCTCTCACTCCTTAATTTCATTTTTTAGATATGATCCCTTCCTATTCAACTCACCCTGTGTGCTTTCTCTCTCTCTCTCTCTCTCTCTCTCTCTCTCTCTCTCTCTCTCTCTCTCTCTCTCTCTCTCTCTCTCTCTCTGTTTCTCTGTCTCTGCATACAATCCAACCAACTATGCAGATACTGAAAAAAGTTTCAAGAGTTACAAACATGGTCTTTCCATGTAGGAATGTAAACAGTTCAACTTTAGTAAGTCCCTTATCATTTCTCTTTCCTGTTTACCTTTTCATGCTTCCCTTGATTCTTATGTTTTGAAAGTCAAATTTTCTTTTCAGCTCTGGTCTTTTCATCAAGAATCCTTGAAACTCCCCAATTTCGTTGAAAGGCCATTTTTTCCCCTGAAGTATTAGATTCAGTTTTGTTGGGTAGGTGATTTTGGGCTTTAATCCTAGTACCTTTGACTTCTGGAATATCATATTCCAAGGCCTCCAATCCCTTAATGTAGAAGCTGCTAGATCTTGTGTTATCCTGATTGTATTTCTACAATACTCAAATTGTTTCTTTTTAGCTGCTTGTAATATTTTCCCCTTGATCTGGTAAATCTGGAATTTGGCTACAATGTTTCTAGGAGTTTCTCTTTTTTGGATCTCTTTCAGGACATGATTGGTGGATTCTTTCAACATTTATTTTGCCCTATGGTTCTAGAATATCAAGTCAGTTTTCCTTGATGATTTCATCAAAGATGATGTCTAGGCTCTTTTTTTGGTCATGGCTTTCAGGTAGTCCCACAATTTTTAAATTGTCTCTCCTGGATCTATTTTCCAGGTCAGTTGTTTTTCCAATGAGACATTTCACATTATCTTCCATTTTTTCATTCTCTTGGTTTTGTTTTGTGATTTCTTGTTTCTCATAAAGTCCTTAGCCTCCATCTGTTCCATTCTAATTTTTTCAAAGATCTATTTTTTTCAGTGAGCTTTTGGACCTCCTTTTCCATTTGGCTAATTCTGATTTTTAAAGCATTCTTTTCCTCATTGGCTTTTTGAACCTCTTTTAACAATTGAGTTAGCTTATTTTTAAAGGTATTATTTTCTTCAGCATTTTTTGGCGTCCCCTTTAGCAAGTTGTTGACTCACTTTTCATGTTTTTCTTGCATCTTTCTCATTTCTCTTTCAAATTTTTCCTCCATCTTTCTTATTTGATTTTCAAAATCCTTTTTGACCTCTTCCATGGCCTGAGACCATTGAATATTTATTTTGGATGTTTGGGATACAGAAACCTTGACTTTTACGTCTTTTCCTGATGGTAAGCATTGTTCTTCCTCATCTGAAAGTATGGGAGAAGATATCTGTTTACCAAGAAAGTAATCTTCTTTAGTCTTATTTTTTCTCTTTTTGGGGCATTTTCCCAACCAGTTACTTGACTTTTGGGTCCCTTGGTAAGAGTAGGGTCTGCTCTGGTGATCTATATGATCTCAGTTCTTCCAAGGTGGCACAATCAAGGGTGTACACTGGTCTGGAAGCAACCAGAAGCTTTTGTGCCCAGAATCTGTGAGTAGTAGAGTTTCCTCTCTACAACCACCTAGCCTTCAGTTCCACCAAACCTGGGGGCTGAGATTCAGATAAGCTGCTCAATTCCCCCAGGGACTTTCAGCAGGGGCAGGGCCACCATTCAGTGTGAGATAAAGATCAGGTGCTCAGTTCCTCCAGAAGCATTGGGGAGGGGGGCATGGTAGCCACAAAGGTCTAAGGTAAGAATCAGTTGCTCAGTGCCTCCAGGGGTTTTAGGATCCAACAATGGATGCAGGCTGCTGTGGGGGCTGCTGGGGGAGCTGCTGCTGCTGGATGCGGCCCCTGCTGCTGCTGCCTGAGGCTGGAGCTATGGGAAGACCCTGTTCCTTTCTTGGGAAACTAAAAAAACCTTCTCACTAACTTTTGGTGCCTGTGGTTTGAGGGATCTGCAAACCAGCCCTACTGCTGCTGGGAATTCAGCCCCCAAGGCCTGCTCATGTCCTCCTCTAGGAGCTGTGCCACATGGCCAAGGCTGGGCTGGGCTCCATTCCACATCTGGTGCAACAGACCTTTCCCATTGGCCTTTCAGGTCACCCTGGGCTGGAAATCTCCTCCACCCCATTGTTCTGTGGCTTCTGCTGCTCTAGAATTTGTTGAGAGTCTTTCTTTATAGGTGTTTTATGGGCTGTAGGGGAAGAGCTAGTATATGTGTATCTTTCTACTCTGTCATCTTGGCTCTGCCCCCCTGCTGATATTATTTTGATATTCCAATTTATCAATGAAATTTCTATGCATTTAAATACAACACTGAATATTCCGCAAAAACTCCTAAGATACATTAGATTCTGTGCTTGTTGGAGATATCCTTAATCTTTATATGTTTTATTTCCTCTTTTAACCTTTTAATGGATCAATAAAACTATTTTTACATATAATTAGAGATTCTGGGGTACTAAGTTATTCCTTAACACCAAATTATCTTTTTACATGTTTTTTTTATTAGCAATAATAGCTCACATTTGCACAGTACTTTTCTGTTTAAAAGCACTTTGCTCTCAATTATGCTATAACCTTATTCAGTTAATAGGTACAAAGTTTTTTCTATGATGAGCAACAATGCACATTTCAATTTATAAGGAAGAAATGAGAGTCAGTTGTCAAGTGCTCTTAGTTTTACCTCTTTGGTATTTCTCATTTATGCCCCATTCTCTCCTCTGTCATTGTAACTACCCTGGTTTAGGCCCTCATCATTTCATGCCTAAACTATCACAATATCCCAAACCAGGGGTGGGGAACCTACAGTCTTGAGCCCACATGTGGCCTTCTAAGTACTTGAGTGTGGCCTTCTAAGTACTTAAGTGCAGCCTTTTGACAAAGTCTAAGTTTTACAGAACAAACCCTTTTATTAAGGGGATTTGTTCTGTGAAGTTTGGATTGAGTCAAAGGGTTACATTTGAGGACCTAGAGAGCCACATGTGGCCTCGAGGTCAAAGGCTCCTGTAGCACCAATGCTATATTCACAGTGCCTACCACGGCTATAAATACATCAGCACAATTCTGAATCACTAATTACAACAGACTCTCTACATGGAAGACAAAACCAAAACATTTATTCAGACACCAGAAAGTCAAAGCCATCATAGCAACGAAAATCTACAAACAACAACAATGCAGAGAACAACACCAGCCCCAAGCCTTCTTTCCCCCTGGTAGTCTTTCCACAAACCAGCTCCATTAAACCAATCACAAATAAGCTCTCTCACTCACACTACCCAGCAGATGAATCCTTTGTAGCTCTTATTTCTCTCAAGAGTAACTTCCTCTCACCTCTGCTCTAGCTCCACCTCTTCCTGCTCCACCTGTTCACCAAACTCCCCCTACCATAGGCTCTACCCAGGCAGGTTACATGGGTCTATTAATGAATATGAAAGATTTTTCTATTCAAATTACTATTTTAGCTCTCCACCCCTGGAAAAAGATCTTCCGTATTCATTACATAGATCAGGTTCAATGGGGCAACTAGAATTTTAACAGGATAACAGAAAAATAATCATATGAAACAACATCTTGGGCAAATGGTGTCAACAGAGCTTTACAAAATAACAAGGATCACACAAAATAAGCACATAGAACAATATCTTAAGGGTGATCTCTTCTTCCATAGCTACTTCCTGCTGAAATTGGACATAGAGCTGTCTCTGCCTCATTCACTATTGTTTACTCTTTTCTGATTTGCAGTTTTGGGGTCATGATTCTGGCTAGAGGTATACCCTCTTTAATCTGAGCTGGGGCCTGGCCAGCCCTCCATTCTCCCTGCAGGTGTGATGAACCTGGATACAAAGTTTCAGAAAGATTGGCCCAGGCAGCTCCTACTTCTGGACAGCTCCTACCTTCCTGCTCAATCTAAAATCAAGCCTTTTCCTTGATACATTTCATGTAGTTCATTAGTTGGAATGCCATCTGTCTTCCAAAATCTACTCCTGCTCTCAATAGAGCAGTAAACAATTCTTTTCTTGTCAATATATTCTGACTTTGAATCCACTGGCTATTTACTCTTCTCTCTCAAGGAAATTTATCTTTTTTCACTGATTCTTATCATCCAAGGTACCAATGATTCTCCCATCCTTTGGGTGAACCAACTCAAAAAAATCTATGACCTCCTGCTGAGTAAAATCTCAATTACCTCCCCAAATGCTGTGAGGTCCCTTGATTCTCCTGCTCCTTATTTAGTACTGGTTGAACCTCACTCTCCTCATTTGTTTTATTCTCCTCCCACACATCCTCCTGGACTGTGTTTAGGCCAGAATCAAGCCCATCCTGTGCAAGGGCTACACTCACTTTCCTATTGTTAACTTTGCCCCTCCTGAGAGCCAAACCATCAACAGCTTTTTCTTCCACTGCCCAAAACTCTTTAGCTTCCTCTCCTAAAGGATGGTTTGAACACTGAAGGATAAAATGCTTCTCCTGCAAACCAGCCAATTACCTTTGCATCTGAGCCTTCTCCAGCAGCTTGTCTCTGCTTTTACATATAATTCAATATCTTGTTAGCAAGGCCCAGTCTCTCCTACACACCTCTGCCATTTCTTTCCCTGGTTCTATTGGTACTCTCTGAAAACATCTTTCTAAGTTTCTGGATTCTCCCTTCTGTAGCCATGGTTCCCAGTTTTCACAAAGCCCTGTGACTTTAGCCCATAATCTTTCCAGGAAGGAATAAGGCAAATCATCCCATCCCAGGATGTCCATCTCTTCCTCTGTCTCCTCTGCCTTTCAGTCTCCAAATGGAGGTTTGATATTTTGCGATCCCATTCCTGTCACCATTTATAGCACCAATTCAATATTCACAGTACCTATGGTGGCCATAAATATCTCAGCTCAATTATGAATCATGAAATACAGCAGACTTTCCACATGGAAGGTAGAATAAAAATATTCAGACACCAGAAAGCTAAATCCATCACAATAACAAAAATCTATACACAATAACAATTCTGAGAACAACACATCCCCAAGCCTTCCCCCTGCTAGGGCTTCCCACAAACCAGGTCCATTAAACCAATCATAAGCAGGCCCTTTTAAACAAAATCATGAGTAATATCTTTCGCTCACACTAGCCAGGAGCCTTCATCCTTCCTAGCTCTGTCTGCTCTCAAGACCTACTTCCTCTCAGCCCTGCCCTAGCTCTGCAACTTCTGTTCCACCCATTCAAAAACTCCTCCCACCACAGGCTCCATTGGACTCAGACTTCCATGTAACCCAGGCAGGTCACATGGTCCTATTAATCAATATGAAAGATTTTCCATTTAAATTACCATTACACTCCTCACCCGTGAAACTTTCACAATTGATTGGTCTCTCTACCTCAAGATTCTCCCCACTCCAGTCTATCCTCCAATCTGCTGCCAAACTGGTCTTTTGATCTTCATACAGCTCAAGTCTGACCTTGTCACTCCACTATTTAAGCACCTCTAGTGTCTCACTGTTATCTTCAGGATCCAATATAAAGTCTTCTTTTTTGGTTTATAAAGCTTTCCATAACCTTCCACTTTCTTACTTTTCTTACACTTTGAACTTCGGTATGCCAACCCCACCAAAACTAACCTTTGACAATCAATCCAATGACACAGACCTCCATTCTGTTCTTTACACAAAACACTCCATATACAGACTCTAGCCATTTTCACTTATTGTTCTCCAAGTCTCAGACTCTTTCTCTCTTTATATCCTATCTCCTGACTTCCTTCACAATCCAGTTCAACTCTTATCTTCTGTAAGAAGGCTTTCCAGATGCCAACATGATACTAGTGCCTTCTGTTGGCTATCTCCAATTTATCCTGTCCACACATGTTTGTTCATAGTTGTTTGCATCTTGTCTTTCTCATTAGATTTTTCCTTGAGAACAGATACGTCCTTTACTCTTGTTTGTATCTACAGCACTTAGCATTGTGCCAGGCACATCATAAATGCTTGATAAACCCTAGCTAACTGAGGTGATTGAAGTGTATATTAAGTTTAATATGATAGTAAAAAAAAATGTCTTTGTGTTATTGTTCCCTTCTGAATGTGCTACATTTTTTTGCATTTTTTAAATATTTCATTTATGAGGTTTCCTTTTTTTTGCCTCATTCTCACTTTCCACTTCTCTCTCAATTCTTATTCTATCATTCATCCAGATGACATTTTTTTTCTAAATCAAATCATTCTGAAGGAAGATGACAAGGTTTTGAAGCAAACATTTGAAGTCACTCAGCTTCCCTTCAATTCAACAAACAAATTCAATTTAGTGTCTCTTAGGCTCCTGCTATGAACAGCCTTGTGCAATGCACTAGAGGAGATAAAATGGTTATGTAGGGTATTTGCCCAGAAAGGGCTTTTAAAGTCTTCCTGAATCCCTTTTGCATCTTCTTAATGAAGAATTAATATTTTGATTGGGTTAACATTTTGATAAAGTGTGAAATCACCCTGACCTTTGGTATTCTTTTTGTTCTTTAACTCTGTATTAGGGATCGTTAATTCACAGATTATATTCTTGGAATTGTCCTTTGAAAGGGAAAGCAGAGACAGAACTCACAGGTCAGTTAGTGGGAATCTGATCAAGCACACTCTGTTTGCAGGAAGGAAGACATTTCAGCAAGCCATGTGACACCAAGAGAAGCAGATGGAGGACAAAATGACAGAAGAATCCCTACACCACACCTCCTGAACCCCATAGAGTTACTCTTAGACTATGTCACGGTGTTACATACATGTATATCAATTAATTAATTAAGAAGCATATATTAAATCTTTACTTATTCCAAGCACTATGCAAAGCTCTAGGGGCACAAGGGAAAAAACAACCAATCAGTCTGTAGGAGTTTACAGTTTAAAGAAGAAGACAAAATACACATAAGGTGGTGTCATAGAAAGTCACTTTGTTTGGGAAAGCACTAGCATTTGGGGGCCAGCACAGCAGGTAGTAGTTGCTTGCCACATGTGCAAATCCTGATGTCAGGCCAAGTTACACAAATTTACTATAAACTGACAAACAAGAAATATAAGATAAATACAAAATAACAAAAAGACGTATCTGGATTTTGTCTTTTGTTTTTCAGATCCTGGAATTTCCTGGATCATTCTTGAATATTCCTGGAATATTAAAATATTGCTCTTAATAATTTTTGTTTTTTCAGCCTTTGTTTTAGTTGTGTTCAGAAGTGTTGTTCTTCTTGTTGTCTTTTCATTCATGTCTCACTGTGACTCTATTTGGGATTTTCTTCACAAAGATCCTGGAATGTTTTGCCTTTCCTTCTCCAGTCATTTTAGATATGAGAAATCAAGTGACATGCCCAGGGGCAGATAACTAATATGTGTCTGAGGCCAGATTCAAATTCAGGAAAATGGGCCTTCCTGACTCTAGGCTCAGAATTCTATCCACTGTGCCACCTAGCTACGCTTCCTAAAAATTGGGACCCCTAATAAAGGCTCTTGGGAATAACTCTTAATAAAGATTACAATAACAACCAAAAACTAACATTTATCTAGAGCCAACTACATTTCAGGCACTATGCTTAGGGCTAAGTGCTTTACAGATATTATCTCATTTCATCCTCACAACAACTCCTGGAGTTAGGTACTGTATTATTTTAAAGTTGAGTAAAGTGAGGCAGACAGAGGTTAAGTGGCTTGCCCAGTGTCACACAGCTAGTAAGTGTTGGAGAGTCAAATCTGAACTCAGGCCTTTCTGATTCAAGAGCCCAGCATCTATGCACCAGATACCTATCAGCCAACATTATGTCATTAATAGAAAACAGTGGAACTTGGACTGCATGGCATGAAACAAACACATGTCATGGAGGAGTGCAAAGATCTCCATCCAGTACCAGCGTCCTGGCCTGGAATTGGTGAGTGAGGATAGACCGAGTAAGTCCAGTAAGGCTGCAGTAGGTAATCTGTCAGAAGACATGTCTGAGAGTCAAAACCTGAAAAAACAGAATTAAGAAACAATTGAAAAAATTTTTTAAAAAACTGCTCAAAAAAGGCCAAAAAGTCAAAGGAAATTTTAACTCTAAGCAAAAATATTTGCTACATCAAAATGATAATGTGGGAATCCCAAAATCTTAGTGTAGAATTGACCAATAAAGCCTTTTGGACTGCCCCCTCCACATACACACACAGTTTTCCAATTTACAAATCAATTTGCATGTATTGCTTCACCTTATACTTATAACAACCTTGCAAAGTTCAAAGCACAATTTTTATTTTCTTTGACTTAAAGATGAGGAAATTGAAGCTTATAGACTTAAGTATTTAAGAACAGGGACATAGCTCTGTCAACTCTCCTGATTGAATCAAAAAGAAAAACAAAACAAAACAAACGTGAGCATGATGCACTTTTATTCTTGCAAATTCAAATCCCTGAACTGTGATGGTCATAAACTGCACCCTTATCAATGCTCATGAAAATGTTTAACCATGCATAAAACAGACTCAGATTTATGGAAGAAAAATCCGTTTTTGCACAAGGTCTACCAATTCCATCCACATGAAATGCAGCTAGTTCTAAAATTAATCAATCTTTTTTCCTCCTGATTCATGAAGATAGCTTAATAGATGTCAGATGAACAACTCTGTCTCAGGATCCCTGATAAAAGAAGGTAGCAAAATGTATTAGAGCACATTTATTCCACAGCCCAGATCACCTCCTTACAAATGACTGTTGAAAGTTATTATTCAGTCATTTTAGTCATGCCTTACTCTTTGCGACCTAATTTAAGGTTTTCTAGGCAAAGATACTGGAGTTTGCCATTTCCTACTCCAGTTCACTTTACAGATGAGGAAGTGACTTGCCCAGGGTCACACAGCTAATAACTGTTGGAAGCCAGATATGAGATTTCCTGACTCCAAACTTAGCGTTTTATCCACTGTGCCATTTAGCTGCCCTGAAAGTAAAAAAGAAAAATATGTGTGTGTATGTATGTGTGTATGTATATGTATATGTGTATATGCATATGTGCATATACACATGTGTGCATATATACATTAGATGTGTGTGCATATTCCTGTTTGTGTGTATATATATATAGATATATATATATATGTATGTATGTACATCTATCTATCTATCTATCTAGAAAATACATATAGTAGAACAGTTACCCAAAGTTACAGACTGGTGACGATCACCCTTATAAATCAGTAGTTACACTGGTAGTTTTAATGGCTAATAAGGGTATCATTAAGCTTTCAAAACTGAATTTACCTGAAAAAAAGTTGATTGGTAGCATTGCATGAAATACTTTTCTTAACAAATCTATTTTTAGAAATAGGAAAACTCCATTATAATTGGTTTATTATTGCAGAAGTATGATATGTTAGAAATCACAGCATACCCATTGAATCTACTTCCATGCAGTGGAAACAGAAGTAGAAACTGAAAAAAGAATGGTTATTAAAGGCTATTTGTTAGCTTTCCCTCTTGATATCTGTTGTCCCATTTTATTAAAAGTCCAACAGCAAGAGATAGAAAGAGAAATTCCATTTAAAGTTATTGTAGACATAATAAAATATTTGGAAGTTTTTCTCTCAAAACAAACCCAGGAATTCTATGAATCCAATTACAAAATACTTTTCACATAAATAAATTCTGATTGAAACATTTGGAAAAATATGAATTGCTCAAGGGTAGGCCAAGCTAAAATAATAAAAATGACAGTTCTCCCTAAATTAAATTACATATTCAGTGCCATACCAATCAAACTACCAAAATTTTATTTTATAGAGTTAGAAAAAAAAATAATATTCATCTGGAAGAACAGAAGGTCCAGAACATCAAGGGAATTAATGAAAAGAAATGTTAGGGAATGTTTCCTAGCCATACCAGATCTTAAATTGTATTATAAAGCAGCACTCATCAAAACTACTTGATACTGGCTAAGAAATAGAGTGGTGGATCATGGAAAATGTTTGTTATGCAAGACGTAACAGTCAACAACTGTAGCAATCTAGTATTTGATAAATCCAAAGACTCTAGCTTCTGGCATAAAAAGTCTCTATTTAACAAAAGCTGCTGGGGAAACTTGAAAATAGTATGCAAAAACTAGGCATAGACCAACATCCTACACCCTATACCAAGAAAAAATTAAAATAGGCACATGATTTAGATATAAAGACTGATACTCTAAGCAAAGTAGGAGAGCAAAAAATAGTTTATCTGTCAGATCTATGGAGAAGGGAAGAAATTATGATGAACAAAAGATAGAAAACATTATGAAATGCAAAATAGATGATTTTGATTACATTAAATTGAAAAGTTTTTGAATTTGATTACATTAAATTGAAAAGTTTTTGAACAAACAAGGCCAACAGAACCAAGATTAGCAGGGAAGCAGAAATCTGGGAAACAATTTTTATGGCCAGTATCTCTGACATAGACCTCGTTTCTAAAATATATAGGGAACTGACTCAAATTTATAAGAATAAAAATCATTCTGCAATTGATAAATGGTCTAAGAATATGAACAAGTTGTTTCTAGAGAAAGAAATTAAAGCTATCAGTATTCATATGAAAAATGCTCCAAATCACTATTGATTAGAGAGATGCAAATCAAAACAACTTTGAGATCCCACCTCATACCTACCAGATTTGCTAACATGACAAAACAGGAAAATGGTAAATGTTGGAAAAGATAAGGGAAAATTGGAATCCTAATGCATTGTTGGTGGAGTTGTGAATTAATTCAACCATTTTGGAGAGCAATTTGGAATTTATAGCCCAAGCCTTATAAAATTGTACATATCCTTTGATCCAGCAATACTACTTTTAGGGCTATATCCTAAAGAGATCATAAAAATGGGAGAAGGACCCACTTTTACAAAAATATTAATAGCAGTTCTTTTTGAATTTGAAATTGAGGGTATGCCCATCAATTGGAGAGTGGCTGAACAAGTTGTGGTATACGAATGTAATGGAATACTATTGTGTTATAAGAAATGATTAGCAGGCAGACTTCAGAAAAACCTGGATCTATATCAACCAATGCGCAACGAAATGAGCAGAACCAGGAGAACATTGTATACAGTAATAGCCACACTGTGTCATGACTGACCTTGACAGACTTAGCCCATCTCAGCAGTACAAGGACCTAAAACAACTCCAAAAAACTCATTATGGAAAATGCTATCTACATCCAGAGGAAAAAATCTGGAGTCTGAATGCTGATGGAAGTACACTCTGCTCTCCTTTTCTTTTGTTGTTTTGTTTTGTTTCTCCTTTCTCATGGTTCTTCCCATTAGTTCTAATTCTTCTTTACATCATGACTAATGTGAAAATGTTTAATATGAATGTATAAGTAGAGTCTATATCAGATTGCATATTGGGGGAGGGAAGAAAAGGTTGGGGGAAAATTCCAAAGTCAAAATCTTATGGAAATGAATGTTAAAAACTACAAATAAACAAATTAATTATTTTTAAAAAGTGTGGGAGACATGAGTTCATACCCTCAGAGTCATTCTTAGCCTTTCACTCTTCCTCACCCTCTATGTCCAATCAATTAATTCTACATTCTCTTACAAGTCTGTCCTCTCCTCTGTACTCATTTGTCCACCACACTTGTCCCTCTCACCTTTCACCTGAATAATTTCAATAATTTCCTAATTGATCTATCTAATCATTCCTCTAGTCCTCATCATCCATTCTCCATGTAGCCACTAAAATTATCTTCTTCATGTACAGGTTTGTGTCACACATTCCTCTGCTCAAGACTCATCAGAGGTTTCCTATTGCCTCTAAGATAAATAATAGCTAGCCTCTTAAGGTATGATTATATTTCCTATTTTACACATTCAGAAACTGAGGCTTAGATTGGTTATTAAATGACTTACTCAGAGTCACACATGCAGACAATGTCTCAGGCAGAATTTGAACTCAGGTCTTCCTGACTCCAAGTTGACCCATCTCATCACTGCCATGTCTGGCAGCCTAACTGATAAAATTTAGCAGTTCAAGCCTTTCACAATCTAACTCAAAACCATCTCTACAGCCCAGTTTCATTTCATATCACTCTCTCATGTGCATCCTATGTTCTTTCCAAACTGGCCTACTCACTGATTCTCGAGTGTTTCATTCTGTCTCGTTTTTTGTCTTTTCACTGACTGTCCTAGAATGCACTCATTCCTCATTCATTTCTCTTGGAATCCCTAATATCCCTCAAACTCAGTTCAGTTACAGCCTCATACATAAAACATTTCCCAGTCCCCAGTTTGTAAGAAATTTATCCCTATGAACTTGGTATGTACTTTGTATTTATTTATCAGAGTATATGTTATTCCCCGCCTCCTCAGGAAAATGTAGGCTTCTTGATGGTAAAATCTTTTCTTTCTTTCTTTCTTTTTTTATCCTTAATGCCTATCAGAGTGATTTATATATATAAATGCTTTTAAAATTTAATTTAAGATCTTAGCAAAGTTTGAAAGCAAAAGGGACAATTCCAGAAATTAAATGTAATAGAAACAGGGTGAGTAAAGTTTTCACTTTTGAAACAATAGTCAGTATTGATTTATTTATCAAATTATGGGGTGATGTTCTGGTAAGTTGACTTGTTTCATACTTATGAGGCTCTAGTTGACCCATACCTGCCTCCTTTGGGGTGCCTAGGAGCATTGAGCTACTTTGTACCTACCCTGTGATTTCCTACCAGTCATGTTTAAGCAAGCTGATAAAGGTGGGGAGCAGTCTGTGAACTTAAGCACAAATTGCTAAGAAAAGAGAAAAGGCACATACTTTTCTTGTCTTCCTTCTATTTCCTCACTACATTGCCCCTTTCTTTCTTCTGCCTTCTTATCACTCCCCTCCCCCCAATCCCAAAATGATCAGGAGTGCTGCAGTTGGGTACAAAATAATTGCCCTTCCTTAACCCTCCTTATACTTTTCATTATCCTGTCTTTGGTGACTGTAATCACAATCTTCAGTTCCAGTGGCATTTAAGAATTTAATTAAAATTCTGGAATTGTTGTTTGGAATAGTGAGGGAAGAAAACATTTTTGTCAGATGTCATGCAGCCTCACACCCACAAACATCGCAGCAAATTCAGTAAAATACTGAACTCAGCAAAGCAACCTCCCACGGGTTCACTGGTTGAGGCTAGAGTGAGTTGGAGTACGGACCTGGAGGGAATATCATTTGCCTTTATGATTTCAACCTAAATCTCTTCTCTGTTCATCTCCCACAATGCTGAGTAATTCATGTACAAAGTAGATTAAGGGAGACTTCATCTGTATAATTGAAGTTCTGTGGGAACTAGCAGAATTGGTGTTTGCAAATGGAAGAAACGCAAATTGAACAGGTCAAATCTTTCATCAGCTCTCTTGATGTAGGCACCAGATGAAGATGGAGGTGAAGTACTCTGCAATCATTAAGGGAAGGCAGAAAAAAGTAATATATAGATACACTTTAAGGTACACAATATCAACCCCAAGCATGCTGTGCAGGCATGCATCAGTGTCTCTTTTCCATTACACCAGCTATATCACCCTCGTTTTGTTTATCTCTTTTGGTTGTTTGTTTTGTGTTCCCCCATGTATTACGTTGTGAGGCACTTGGGCTCCTTCCTAAGCCTAGTTTCTGAATATTGCTCTAGAGTCTGTTCAGAAAGATGGTGTGGAAACTGTGCATGCTTTGGTTGACTAAAAAAGCACACAAGGAGGCAGTCTTTTACCCAGTAAACTCATTTGGTAAAACAAACACAGGCCTCTCAGAAAGTATTTTGATTCCTTTGTGTTTTACTGGTTATAAATGTTCATTAATTTAAAGCTCTCTTTTACTTCAAGATATTAATCATTTTCAGATGAAGAAGGTTGGATAAAGGAATGTTAAGCACAGGGCAGTGCTCTAGATACACTGGGTATTCAGTGTCTACTCATTCCTTAATCCATTCAGCATTCCATACCAATTTTTAAGAATTTATTATAAGCAAAATACTATATATACCAGGAGGTTGTGGAAAGAGAAAGTTAATGAAGACTTAGTCTCCAACCGCACAAGACTCTAAATCTAGCAAGAAACACTCCTCTCTCTCTCTCTCTCTCTCTCTCTCTCTCTCTCTCTCTCTCTCTCTCTGTCTCTCTCTCTCTTTCTCTCTCCCCCTCTTTCTGTCCCCTCTGTCTCGTTGTTTCTGTCTATCTCTCTTTTGTCTCTCTCTGTGTCTCTGTCTCTCCTCTCCCTATCTCTCTTTGTTTCTGTCTCTATCTCTGTTTCTGTCTTTGTCTCTGTCTCTCTTGCACACACATAATGATAATAAAATCACTGAACAATGATTCTAATTCAGAATTGAATATGATAAGACTAGAAGAGGTTCAAAGTGCTACATAAAGTCACAAGAAGGGAAGAATTTCTGATGAACAGGATAGGGAACACTTAATGGAAGCCTTTCAGTAGAGACTTGAAGAACAGTTAGGCTTATAATAGTTGGAGATGTAAAGATGTTGGAAGTGGGGAGGATTAGGAAGGAATTTCAGATATAGGGAATGGTGTGCACAAAAGCATGAAGGTAAGTAAACACTAGATAGGTTCAGATAATGGTGAATAACACAGTTTGAGTGGAACATCAGTGCAGCAGAATTTTATGAATGCCATCAATGATCAAAACTGCTTTTTGTTGGCACCATCTTTATCTGCTTCCAATATACATCTTGGCAGACGGAACCTAATACCTCACATGGATACAAGCACTTCCTTAAAAGAATGTACATTATCTTTGATATAGAATCAAGCTATATGTGGTTGTTCAGGGTAAATTTCAGTTAAATGACAAACAAGCGAATCTTATATATCAAAATTGTAAATTTTTATTTTCAATTCAGTCCCATATGAAAAACTGAAGAAAATGAGTTCCATAAAGTTTTATAGATTTACCCAAGAGCTGACAGTGATAGAGCTGTAGTTCAAGCCCAAGTCTTTTCTTTTTCCAAATTTATTAATTTATTTGTTTTCAGTTTTCAACATTCACTTCCATAAGTTTTAAATTTTCTCCCACTCTCTCTCCCCTCCCTCTCCAAGATGACATGCAATTTTATATGGTCTCTGCACATACATTCCTGGTAAATATATTTTCACATTAGTCATGCTGCATAGAAGAATTATAATGAATGGGAGAAACTATGAAAAAAAACAAAATAAATCAAAACGTAACAAAAGAGAAAATAGTTTGCTTCATTCTTCATTCAGACTCCATAGTTCTTTCTCTGGATGAGGAGGGCATCTTGCACCATGAGTCCTTTGGAAATGTTTTAGGTCCTTGCATTTCTGAGAAGGACTAATTCTATCAATATTAGTCCTCGCACATTGTGGCTGTTATTGTGTATGATGTTCTCCTGGTTCTGCTCTCTTCTCTCAGCATCAGTTCATGTTAAGTCTTTCCAGGTTTTGCTGAAGTCTTCCTGTTCATCATTTCTTATACTACAATAGTATTCCATTACATTCATATATCAGAACTTGTTCAGCCATTCCCCAATTGATGGGCTTCCCCTCAATTTCCAGTTCTTGGCCACCACTAGAAGAGCTCCTATAAATATTTTTGTACATGTGGGACCTTTCCCATTTTTTTGATCTCTTTGGGATGCAATGCTAGAAGCAATATTGCTGGATCAAAGGCTATGCACACTTTTGTAGCCCTTTGGGCATGGTTCCAAATTGCTATCCAGAAAGGTTGGATCAGCTCACAGCTCCACCAACAATGAATTAGCATTCCCACTCTCCCATATCTTCTCTCCAACGTTTATCATTTTTCTGTTTGTCATGTTAGCCAATTTGATAGTTATGATGTGGTACCTCAGGGTTGTTGTGATTTGCATCTCTCTAATCCATAGTGATTTACAGCATTTTTTATGTGACCATAGATAACATTCATTTATTCCTCTGAAAATTGTCTGTTTATATCCTTTAACCATTTATCAATTGGGGGAAAACTTGTATTTTTGTAAATTTGAGTCAATTCTTTATATATTTTAGAAATGAGGCATTTATCACAGACACTACTTGTAAAAGTTCTTTCCCAGTTTTCTGCTTCCCTCCTAATCTTGGTTGCATTGGCTTTGTTTGTGCAAGAACTTTTCAATTTAATGTAATCACAATTATCCATTTTGCATAATGTTTTCTATCTCTTGTTTGATCATAAACTCCTTCATTTTCCATAAATCTGACAAATAAACTGTTCCTTGTTCCCCTAATTCGTTTATAGTATAGACCTTTATACCTATGTAGTGTACCCATTTATACTTTATTCTGGTATGCAGTGTCAGGCGTTGGTCCATGCCCAGTTTCCACCACACTATTTTCTAGTTTTCCCAGTAGTTTTTGTCAAACAGTGAGTTCTTTACTCTAGAAGCTGGGGTCCTGGGCTTTATCACATAGTAGACTGCCATAATCATTGACTACTGTCTTATTGATTGGGTATACAGATGCAATAGTCAATGAGTATAGCAGTCTACTGTTGGATAAACCCAAGTCTTCTGACTCTGAAACCAGGGCTTGGTCCACTTTTTGAGAAGCAAAATGGTACAGTGAATAAGTATGATGGATCTGGAGTCAGGAAATCAGCCAATCTACCAGCATTTGTTAAACATCAACTATTGCTAGGCAGTTTGGTAAGTGCTGTGTTCAACCATCTTCATTAGGTATGAACTATATGACCAAGGGCAGAAGAGATAATAGATAACATGTGATGGGTTACACTTGATTTGGAAATACTTAGGTGAATATCTCTTTTCAGGCATTTACTAACTTCATGACTCTGGGCAAGCCACTTAATTTTGCTAAACATTATTTTTCTCATCTGCACAGTGGAACATGTCCAGCCTTTTGATTATTTACTGGTTTATCTTCCCTGATCTCTTAAAACTGTGAAATAATATAATAAGAAAAGCTGCAATAGAACATTCCCTCCATAAAGTTGAAGTACAACCTCCCACAAATACTCACACAATAAGTGGGAAGAGCGAGTACAGCTAGGGAGCTTGTGAAACCAGAGAACACTTAACGGAGAGCACACATGTAGTGCTCCACATTTGTGGTCAGAACAACATACCTGGAGGGACAACACATCTTTGATGTTGTAGGGTCACTAGTGTTTTCTGGTAAGGTCATCACACTCCCTCTGGGGCTGCCTGTTGTCAATAGCTTTTACCTAGCAAGATTGTTGTGATGATCAAATGAAATAATACATGAAAGGAACTTTGAAAAGATTTAAAATATTTCATGCCTATTATTGATGATACAAAGTAGAGAGCCGCATGGATATTTGTGGAGTAGCAAAGACAAGGAATCCAAGGATCAAGTCACATGAGAACACAAGATAAAAGTGCCAACATGGCATAGGGAGACAATTCTATAAATATTTAATATTTAGGTTCCAGTGAATTATAAGACAGTAATCCAAGGAAATTCAGTCTGTTTATATTGAACCAATCAGTGCAACAATTTGTTTTTGGTCATCGAAATTAAAAATGATATGATACCTGAATCTACTAACATCATTGGGGCAGAAGCTTATGTTGCTTTAGTTATGCAGAATAATTATAGTCAATTATTCTATAATACTTGTTTTGAAAATGAAAATTTATTTCATTGCAAGTGATATGTAGTACCTTAATCCTCTTCACTTTGTAAATGCAAGTAGAGTAGAAGTAAGTGTATCAGAAGAAAAAGATTATGCCTTACAAGTATTATTTTGAAGCAATATACATCCCTGTGCTGTCTGTATTAAATAAATATGGACAAAAATAAAAAAAATCTAGCAGGAAAGTCTGGTTATCTGTCAACTTATCCTAGAGTGAAGATAATTATAGGGCACAGATCCTCTTTTTTTTTTTTAATCACTACTGACTCTTTGTACTTATGTCCAGCATCTCACATGGTGGAAATCCTCAGCAAGTATAAAAAGAAAAACCCCAACAGCCAACCACTGACTGTACTTTAAATAACTTCTAGTAATAACTGCAGGTAGGGCTCCCTGAGATTACAAGTGTCATGCTGAAGAAAGGGATGGACTCCCTGAGGTTGACAGACAGGAAGCAAGCTACCCAGACAGTTATGAATCATTTTAAAAGTCGCAACTTCTTTTAGGAGATGAAAGAAACCTACCAGGCTCTCCGTCATCCAAGGAAAAGGCTCAGCAGGGATAATAAGAGGTTTGACTACTGAATGAAAGTGGGGATTATTAAAAATAAAAAGTAAAAAGTGTTCAAAGAGGTGGCAAACCCAACTGTCAAGTTGACTGGGAAGGCAAGGGGACTTTTAAATGAAAATCATTGTGGTAAAAGAAAAGCATAATGTGATGTCAGATTTAAAAAGTCACCGACTGAGTAACTGACTCTTTTCTAGTCCAGGATTAAAGTTGGTAGGGGAGAGGGTGAAGGGGATTGATTGGGTATAATTGTATATTTATTTAGGTCTGGAAGGAAAGACCTTTCTTCTAGGAGAGTTTATATGTAATCTTCAATTATTACTACTTTTTTAGCATTTAAAAAATGAGTTCCAAATTTTCTCCCTCCCTGAAGTCCCTCCCACGATCACTGAAAGGTGGGCAATATGATGCTCATTATACATGTGAAAAGATGCAAAGAATTTTCATATTATCTATGCCATACAAAAAGCAAAAAAGATAAAGAAAATGAGAAAAGTTTACTTCCATTTGCATTCAGAACTCATCAATTCTCTCTCTGGAGGTGGATAGTAATTTTCATTATGAGCCCTTTTGAATTATCTTAGATCATTGTATTGATCAGAGTAACAAAGTTTTACACCGTCAGCCATCTTTACAATATTTTTGTTACCATGTACAATCTTCTCATGGTTCTGCTTTGCTTCAGTTCAAATGGATCTTCCCACTTTTTTTTCCGAAACCATCTCCCTCGTCATTTCTTATAGCATAATAGTATTCCAGTATTTCATCACAATCATATTCCAGAACTTGTTCAGCCATTCCCCAATTAATAGGTATGCCCTCAATTTCTAATTCTTTGTCACCACACAAAAGTTGATGTGTGTGTATGTTTCTCATATGTTTCTCTTAAGAGAAAATATATCAGAGAAATATAGAAAAAAGCTGGTGAGAATAGGTAATGTTTTTGAAAATTTGGATATGCAACACTATTAATTCTGAGACCTATGCTTTCTGATGTCAAAGAGGAGAGGAGCTCAGGGGAAAAATATTTTCTTTCTCCCTCCAGTATCCTCTCTTAGAAGCCTGTCTGTGGTGAGCCTTAGGGGAAGAATAATTATTCTGTATCTGATAGCCTATGCAGCTGTCAGCTCTTACACTTTCCAGCATCTCTAAAAGTCACAGAGGAAAATGACAGAGCAAGTCCTCACGGATGATCACTCATCCAGTAGAAAAGCACCAATGGAGGCAGAATAGTTGCTATGTAACAAGAGACTCAGCAGCCATGTTTCAATTCATGCATTTTCCCTCTAACCCATCATAACCTTGTATGAGAAAGCTTACCTTCATAGGTTTAGTGGGCAGTGAGGTTTTATTCAGCGATTAAAATGGAAAATCAAAACATTTTTCAAATAGAAAACAGCAGCAGCTTGGAGGAAGAAATTGGTGAACTACCATTGACATATATGTATATTGACGAATTTTTAAGCATTTTTATGTATGCCCTTCGGCACCTTTTAAGAAATGTTTTTAAATGATTTTTCTAAATATAGTTTCAAAGCAAAAAAAATCATGCTCATAATTTATACTTAACACCAGTTTTCTGTGCATGGAGAGCTCAATTATCATCTTGAATAGAGGTCTTTATTTCAAACAGTACCATGGGGAGGAACAAAATAAGGCAGAAGTTGAATTCTGATTGAAAGTGATGACTTCCTGCAATTGATTAGTATTTATTCTTACCATTAGGCTATATAATTATTTTGGGACATTGATGTTATTTCATTTTGATGAAAAGTGATATATAAAAGTCAAGTTTTTTTTTTCAGAAATATTAAACAGTCACCAAGAAACAAAACAGGACCATGCAAATATTATATTGTTCCATCTCTTCTTTCAAGAAAGCCAGATGACTTTTAATCTTTTTTATCAGTCTTTGGACTACCTATCTAGGAAATTTTATACCAGAAAAGATAAGATAAATGTGGTGGCAGGAAGAATGACATTAACCTTTAAGATGACCTTTTTTTGTTCTAGAATGGTTTCCTTGCTGAAACATATGAGGAGTGAGTTTACAAAAATAAAATAAGATTGAAAGAATCTATTCAAAAGGAAAGCTTGGCAGTGTGGTTTATGGTATAACAACCAAGCCAAGAATTCTAACTGAGTTGAATACAGTTACTTTTTAATGCCTGGTTGAGATTTATCTTTCTCAGAAAGGCCTTAAGGGAGTATAGGGCAAAGGTAAAACAAATTATTCAGTTAATTTGGATGTTTTGAACATTTTGATAATCTGGGAATGGGGAATAATGAAATAATAAATTTTCTTATTTTCCTCTCAGACTTGGAATATATATTTTCCCTAAATAATACTGATAATGATTTTTTTCTATTTGCTTTATCTAGGCAAAAGATAACAGGCAAAAATTAGACTGGTGCAATTCACACATCTTTGAGACCTGTGTCATCTTTTGTGCAGTCTAATACAGGTGGTAAAGGAAGCTGTGCTTTCATTTTTCTTGTTTAGAATATCCCTACAGTGCTTGAGATAGATGTTGAAGTACCAGGGAATATCTGCCTCCAATTGTCTAAGAACACTCTATAAAGAAAAGCTGGGAGCACTGAATAGCCGTATGGTAGAATTTAAGTTTAGATCAGTATTTCATATCTTATAGCACGACAGGCCCCAAATAGATAATATAACCTAGATATAAAATGTCATATCATAAACTAATTAGAGAATCAAGAAAGAAATTACATATCAAATCTATGGATAGGGAAGAATTCATGACAAAAAAGGGATAGGGAACACAGAAGATAAAATAGATAATTTTGGTTACGTAAAGTTAAAAAGTTTTTGCATAAATAGAGCAAAGATTAGAAATGAAATAAACTGTGAATAAAAAACCTGCTAAAGGTCTCATTTCCAAGATATATATGGAAATGATTCAAAATTATAATGAAAAATTCTTTAATTCATAAATGGGCTAAGCATACAAACAAGGAGGTTCTCAAGGGAAGAAAGCCAGATTATCCATAGTTATATGAAAGCAAAATAATTACTCCAAATCACTGATTATCAGAGAAATGTGAATTTAAAAAAAATCCTGAGGTTCTATCTCATATCCTTCAGATTGTCAGAAATGGCAAAAAAAGTGACAAATGTTGTGGGGAGGGGATTGCAAGAAAACAACACATTTATGCTCAGATGTGAGAGCTATGAATCATTCCAATCATTTTGGAAAGCAAGTCGGACTTATGTACTAAAAGTTGACAAACAGTGAATGTCATTTGACCTATCTATACCACTGTTAGACTTATAGCTCAAACATATCAAAGAAAGGACAAAAGGTCTTATCTATATTATATATATATGTATATATATATATATAAGTTCTTTTAGTAGTGGCAAAACCTAGAAATCAAAGGAATGCTTATGAATTGGGGAAAAACTGAACAAACTGTAGTGTACGAATAGAATGAAATCTTATTGTGCTGATCATCAGAGACCTGGGAAGATTTGTATGAACTGATGCAAAGTACAGTGAATGGGACCAGAAGAACAATTTAAACTATAATGTCAATATGTAAAACCAAGAAATTTTGAAAGATTCTGATCAACTAAATTACCAACCATGACTCCAAAGGATGAATGAAAAAGAACACTGCCCACTATATTACAAAGGGATGATGGATTATAATGAATAAGGAATGAAGTGTATGAGTATGTTTTGTTTAACTATGCTTATTTTATATAGAGGCTATGCATATTTTTAAGGTGGGGGATGAGAAAGGAGAAAAAAATTGTTTGATGAAAAAAATTAAGGGAAAATGCTCAGCCAGTATGTTATTTTTGCTCTTTAAAAAACCATTATGGTGTCTGCATAGATATTGCTACCCAGTTACTTCTCTACCTTCCCTATGGTCATCCTCAAAATACTATTCTACTGATATATTTGCTTTGACTTATTCAATTCTATTTCCATTTCTACTCATCTAATTATTTCTTTTTTTTCTAATGTACTACCCAATAACTTTAATTCAAAAATCTTTCCAACACTGTAATTCCCATGTTCCAATTTAGCTTTTCATTAGTATCTAAGTCCATACCTTTCTTTCTACCTTGTCTCTCCGTTACTAAGACCAATCATCAACATCCAAATAATTTTACCTGACAATTGTACTGCTCTTTAGAAGCTTGCAAAGCTCTTTTAGAAGTCCTTTTTGACAACCAGGAGGAATGTGTGACTGAAGCTTCCAATGACAGCTCCCATCCTGAGAGCTTCCTTAAACTGGCACCTGAGCAGACCAGGGGCAGGCATGAAGAAATGGCTTCCCCTTCCCACCTTTTCCAGACTATTCCTTCAAACAGTTGGGGAAGGAGAGGGAATTTGTGTGGTGGGAAACTCACGCACCTGTTCTCAGCTCGCATTCTAGAGGATTTAATGGTCTTGAATATGCTTGTGTATTATCTCACTCTCTCCCCTCTCCCATTATGGCTAGTATAAGAATTTATGTAGCAAAACACTGATTAAACAAAAAAAGAAACTGAAGTTCTTTCATGTGTTCACTGCTTTGTCTAGCAGCTGAGGAGGCCAAGTGAAAAAGTAGATATTTGGAGGCAGGGTGGTCTGGGGTGAAGGAAAAGAATTGACTGTTTTCTCTCTGAATAAGCAGAGGGGTATGCCAACTGAGATCCCCTCCAATTTAGGGACTGATGCACTCCTTCCAGTTTATTCCTCATCAGTAAGACAAATCCAGTTCTATCCTTAACTCAAGATCTGGATGCTTCTGGGGGATTCTGATTTGAATGTTCCAACTGGTCCACACTGCCATGACCCTGTGTTAGCTCTACATGGCAATTCACCTGAAATTGCCCATTATGGCTTCCTCTGAATGCCATCCAAGATCAAATGGGAAGAGGGAAAGGGGTACCACCAGAACCACAGTAATTCTTGATTGTCTGCCTAACTAGTAACCAGTTCACTTTTCCCTCAGGTTTTCATAGCAACATTTCCATGAGTCAGACCAAGATGAAATAAATGGACATTATTTCATTTGAGTCTCGACATACTGCAGTATGGTTGTTAATACAGGTATCATTGTCTACTTTACAAATGAGGAAACTGAGGCTCAAATAGATTGTGACTTGACCATTGGATTCACAGTTGTAAGTATGAGGCAGAATTAGAATACATATTTTCCCTTATTCTAAACCCAACACTGTTATGCTATGTTACTTGGCCATGAGCAAGCCAGGCTATACCGTTTTCTAGCACAGCAGTTAAAGGTTTGGTATGGAAATTCTGCCTCTTATTAAGCTGTGGGAAGCAGTAGGGGACAACATTAATTGTGTGAACCATTCTTCAAATTTCTCTCCTGAACTGGGTTTGAAAGCACAAGATTCCAGTGAAGAATTAAGTAGAGGTTACTAGGAATTTATAACTCTAAATCAGATAAATGTCTGGGACAAGGGACTGGGAATCAGGCACAAGAAAGTTCAAAGATAGATTAAAAACTTAAGGGTTCAGATATGCTTAACTGGCTGACTCTTCTAACTTCCAAAGTAATTTGATCTTGGGGGCAAGGAGGAGCTTGGGGTTGTCTTTTCTCTCTCCTTCGTGAAGAAAAAAACTTACACAGCTACTAATCTGAGAAGTAACTGACTGTTTTACTTAAAGAAAGCAGATAAAGCCTCTTCATTTCCCAGTTTGAGATCTGCATATTGAAAGGCCTATTCCTGTCATTAATATAGCTAAAGCTTAAGACTTTAGGCTCAAAGTTAAAAGGCAAAGAGTAGAACCCACTCCTCTGCTTACAAGAAGAGATTATACATACCTCAGCCAAGAAGATCTAGAACCAAAAGGTGGAAGTAGAGAGAAGCTCCTCAACCATATGTTTAGCACAGCAGTTGTCTGGTAGCCATAACAGAAGCTAGAGTGCCACTCAACAGAGACTGCATACTTGGCAGTGACTACAGACCATGTGTGACCATCAGGGAGCAGGTACAGAAGGGGCAATGCACTTACATCATCATATAACATCAGTGACCCTATGGCATCAGAGGTGTGAGTTACCCCTGAATGTGCCCCTGCCATACAGATTCCCTTCATATGTGGCCTCTAACCTCTTATCTGGTTACATATACTCCCTCCTTCTGTGCCCAAATGTACTTTCTCAAAATATTGCCATTCTTCCAACTAATGGTATATCTGTGGGAAAATGTACTCCAGTTTTGTTTTGTTTTTGGAGGGGGGGGGGGTGTTCTATTACAACTTTCCTTATAGTATTTTGTGGAATACATTTGTTTCAACTAAGTGTATCTACTGGCTGACTAGTGAAAGTATACATAGCAGTAGGGGCTCATGTAATTTTATTTGTTGGTTTTTTCATGAATATATACCCACAGAATACCCTGAAGCTTTTCTGCAAGTCCTGTGTACAAGAGAAATGGCTCCAGACATCATATTAGTTTCCCTAGTACTGATAAAGGTGAGGATTAGTATGAAAATGATTGGATGTTCACAAAAGCTTAGGCAGTGCTACTAGAAAAACGCTACTCTTATGCTTTGATTCCTTCTCAGTGCTTATTCTTGTCCCCATACCAGAAGTGGCAGCTCTAAATGTGTTAAGACATTCACCCCTAAACAACTAAACTAAGGATCTAGTCATCATTTGAGAGTCTATTCCTACCTGCAGCCTATGTGTTAGAGTATTGTGGGTAGGCTCTTATCCATAAACTCTTTAGAAAAGTATCTCCTCTAGGGTTAAGGAAGTCTGCCATGCTTCTCTCTAAGCCCTCTCAGGTCAGTGATATTTGTCTCTTGTATTTTTTCTCACTTTCTGATTTATACCTTGTGTCTGAAGAGGCAGGACAATTTTCAGGATAATGGAAAATCCTGCCCAGCTTTCTCCCATTGCTCCTATTCCTGTGGCATGCATGGCACAGAAATCACTCCACCTCGTTAAATTGTTGTGGAATGGGGTGTAAATCTCACACTGGCTTCCTTTCCTGTTTTTAAACTTTTGGTACTTCTTTCTTGGCTATTCCATCAAAGTGTCTGCTTTTCATTTGAAATATTCAACTAATGATACAATCCCTCACATTTACATACTAAGGCTTTTAAAGACCAGTGAGTGATTCAATAAATCAAATAAATGAATATATAGGTGCAGACATTTAGACTGTTCCCTGTCATTACTCCACTTGCCCAAGGACTGATTAAATTTCTTTCACTTTAGTTGGGATCACAACGTAAATGTGGAAATGATTTCTCTTCAGTCACTGAGGAAGACCCATCACTTGGGTTGATGAAGAAAGCACTGGAATCCCAAGCTCTATGGTCCTGTGTGTCAGTACCAGATCTTTTTTTTTTTTTAATCACAGACACCTCGTGAAAGGTGACTTGAATTTCTTAGAAGAAACATTCTTTCTAATCCTGAAACATAATTTCCTTATTTATTTTGGATCAGACTTTTGACTTCACTGATGTGGTGAGTTCCCAGTGAGGAAACTCCTTCTTCCAATGTAGATTGGCAATTGCTCTATAATTTATAGTCTTAGAGAATTTCCTAGGGTACTGGGAGGACCTTCAGCAACTTGTCCAGGGTCACAGGTTAGTATGCATCAGAGATGAGACTCAAAATCAAGTCTCTGTAGCTCAAAGTTGACTTTGTCTACTAAACCACACTGCTTCCAAAGGAAAGCTACTTGTTAAATTTGCGGTGTGAGCATTTACATTTCAAAAATAGTCAAAGCCTAAAAGTTAGGGCTTGATTTTTTTTTTATTGTCTAGATTTGAGAAAGTGATGGAGAAAATGTTAATAATGTAAGTTAAACTTAAAAATGAAATAAAACCACTCTTTTTATCTCCAAGAAAGCCAGTCGTTAAACACTCATCAGCATGGCCCTGGTGTTACCATCATAAGAACAAGATTCTCCAAAGCAAACCCTTTATTCTTTCACTTTGTCTACAAATCTATACAATATCTTTTTAAAAGGTTCTTCTTGCTTTTCAACATCTGAGTAAGACCAATTGTACTAATACCCAAACACTTTGCTTTTAGTAAGCAACTCACATAAATGTCATTACAATTCTGTTAATAAAGTTCTCCCTTTGGAATTTCCCAAGGCTGATGGTACCTTCCTCTAAAGACATGAGCTATGCCCTGGCCACAGCACATATGCAATCTTATATCTAGTTCTAGGCATGGTGTTTTAGGAAGGGTATTGACAATGTAGAACATATATATGAACATGAGCTCATGATGAAAAACTTCAAACTAAGTTAAGAAGACTGGATGAAGAAAGTGGGGATGTTTAGTCTGAAGCAAGGAGGACTCAGGAGAAATCTGATAGTTATTTTTTTTCAAATATTTGAAGGCAGTTATCATGTTAAAAAAAAAAAGAGACCTCCTTTTTCTTAAGCCTTAGAGCTTTCCATGCTGCACAGTGATTTCCCTTCAGTTTCTCCTTGCTTGCTTGCTGTTAGTAGAACAGACTGGATAAATCCATCTTCCAGTTTGCTATTACCCTGCACATTCTGAGCTTTGCCATGGAGAGGTGGTTAGATCTACAAAGTCAATTCTTTCTAATATCAGCTTTGATTCTACTTAGCTGTGTTCTGTTTATTTATATTTTACACCCAAAAGGTGTTAGTTTCTATGAAGAAAATGCCTCTAACTTGTAGGTGGAGGGTTGGTGAAGGAGAGAATGGTAACAAAGGAGGGCAATACAGACAACTCAATAAGCTTTATACATTCTTTTCTGACCAAGTCACATTTACATCTCAGTACTAAGCATAAGTTTTCTGCAGTAACATACTAAAATTGGCTATCTAAAAGGCAACAGTATTTCTGCTTAGTCTAGACAGGTAGTGGAGTTGAATAATAATTGATCATTAATATTCTATTATTTTTTGACAATAAGAATTTTTTATATGACATTCATTTATATACATATATACCATATATGTATATATGTGCATGTATATGTATGTGATTGTGTGTGTATGAAGAAAGATACAGAGAGAAAAAGAGAGACACACAGAGACAGAGAGAATCAGACCCCTCAAAGAGCTTACAGAGTAGTTCAAGTGCCATATCCCTCACTTTTAACATTTTAAGAAATTTTAAAACTTGAGAAATTGGTGTGAGAATTTTACTACTATTCATCACCAAATTTAATTTTCTTACTTCATTTTTTCCACCCCATCTGTCTGTTTACTGTACACAAACTCTTATTATTGTTCTTTTTGTGTATACTAGCTTATACCCTGAAAGATATAGCATCCTTTACCCTATAAAACTATGTGATACAAATAGATTTTACCTGTAAAGCAACAACTCCATTTGAAAGTTCATCCATCTGATTCTCTCTAACTCTTTACTTGGGGTTTCCCATAAAATAAAGTCAAGAAATAATGCAAAAAATAACAGCAAAACATGTTCTGTGACATGATCTTTGGAGCAGCTAAGTAATGCCATGGGTAGAGAGTCAGGAAGACCTAAGCTCAAATCCAGCTCCAGATATTTACTAGCTATGTGACTTTGGGAAAGTCATTTTACCACTGGACTCCAAAATGGGGTTATCAATACCAGGGGAGTTATCAGGATAAGATAAGTATAAGAAGCTTAGCAAAGTGCCTGGCTCTTAGTAAGAGTTATATAAATATTGATTACTATTCTTATTAATTATTATCCAAGAAAAAGAGTTTTCAAATACTTTGCTATGTAGAAGAATTTCTAAATTTGAAAGGAAAAAAAAAATCATCCATCCCAACCCTTCTCATTTTAGAGATAAAGAATTTGTCCAAGTAGGTAGAGTTAATTGCCCCAGGCTATATAACATTAATTAAGCTGGAATTAGACCTCACTTTCCCTTCTTCCTATTCTAATACTGCTTATCATAGCACATGCATATAAATACAATAGTGAATACAAAGGCATACTTTAGGCTAGGAGTATTTGAATTTTCCAAGATCCTAGGAGTAACTGATTGGATTAGTTAATCCTGAGTTTATATTGTCCTTTAGGAAAAGTAGTTACGGTTCATTTTATATTTAAGACCTTTCACATTCATGTTGCCCCATCCCCTCCCAACTTCATAAAAGGTAAGAACTGTTACTTTTTTGATAACTGCCCAGTGGTCTCTATGAAGGCCTTTGATAGTTTCATTCTAATACAAAGAAAATTGGGCAAATACAAATAGCACAAGCACAGAATTCCATTTGATCCTAACCCCTTTTGCAGCAGAAGTGGAAGGCTGTCTGCACATTAGTAATCAGGGTATAGACTGCAATCTTATTCAGAGTCATGCTTGTGATACTAAAAATCTAATTGGATTGCACAGTCTAGTTTCCTTCAAAAGCTATATTGTTTTATAATAGATTCTCATATTTATATAACACATTCACACACTATCTCATCCTGCTTCCTTAGAGTTTTCCATTTTTAAAAATTCTGAGGGGCATCTCTACAGACACTAAAAATAAATAAATAAATGAGCATTAACAGCATATGCTCATGTGTAGATAACACCTCTTGGCCCATGACTTTATATTCAATGAAATATTTCCTTTCTTTTTTTCTGAATTACTGATTATCTGCTAGAGCATGATGGTGCCATCCATTTTGGGACTGGGCTGTAAAGTCACCTCAGTTCTGAAACTTACCCCATATATGTAACAAAAGTATTTACCTTGTCTGAGGACAACAAACCGTCTGAGAAAATAGTACCAAATAGACCTCTAAAATAATCTCCTATTCCTTCCATGGCTGACTATTACATTCCCCATAATTCCAAGCCTTTTCTTCTTTTCTGAAGTGTTTTATAATTTTTCCCTTCGATGTCTCAGCAGGAAAACAGGAGCTTCTCACCAACTACATACTTCATAGTACTTCCAAATTATTGCCTATTTATCCTTCTTTTCCTCCATTCTTTGAGGAAGAGTTGGGATCCTCCTCTTTGTCAAGGAGGAAGACTTTACAGTGTGTGCTCTTGGTCTTCTCCCTTCATTTCCCCTCTAGTAATCATGTTTCTCTCTCCCCCTTTTTTCTCCCTCCTTTCCCCTTTCCCCTTCCTTCTCCCATCATCAACAACTCTCCCTTATCCTTAAAGAACTTCACTGAGTTCACAGGATCATTGATTTAAAGATGCAAAATACTTCAAAAACTATCTGGCACAAGCTCCCCATTTGATAGGTGAAGACATGAAGGCTAGTAGAATTACAGGGTCTGCCCAAGGTCATAAAGGAACAGCGTCCACTTCCTGAAACTCCATCCTATTTCACCCTATACCCCACTGCTTTCTTTTACTGGTTTCATCTCAGTAATTAATACTTTTGAACTTTCTGTAGCATTTAACTCTCTTGATCACTCTCTCCACTCTTATCCCCTTCCTAGATACGCTTTCCTCCCTGAGTTTTCTAAACTACTCTTTTTAAAGTTTCTTTGATGGATTATCATCTGCATCCTGTTCCATCCAGGAGTCATATCCTAGGATTCCTACCCAGGTGATATGAATACAGAATTGAACACTTTGACCAGAGAAAGGAGATTTCTTGGGCAGTTCTAGGCTTGTCAGTTGCTCTAAGAGTAGTCTTTTTTTTTAAAAGTTCAAGAGTTGGACCTACTAAAACAGAGAGTGAAATTTTCTGAGAATTGGGCTTTACAAAGACCGAAGAAGAAACCCACAGCTTCTACAGTTATAGGGCAAAAACCCAAACTGGAGGAAGGACAAAAGTTTTATTCCTTGCCACCTATCCCTTCCTCACTCACAGAGTGAATTATTAGGAAGGGGAACAGGTTCAATGGGAAAAAAGTTGTCGGTCTAGCAGTTCTAAAGTGTGTTGTCTTTGTTGGGTGGAGGTGGAGGATGGATAGTCCAAACATCAGGGATACTACGTGTTGGGGAAAAAAGTCTGTGGGAGATCTGGCATTCCACCAAAATGGGAATGTTACGCTATTTGCAAGTGCAAGTTCCTTTCTTTTTAAGGAAAATTAGTTTGGGTACATAATGTGTTTTCCACATCTGTTAGTGGGTTCATGTGAATCTTTTCCATCTTATTTGTTCTCTGTGGTAAGTATACACAATTTTGTATTTTACAAGAATTGCTTGTTTGGGAAGTAGAAGCCCTGTTAGCCACACTCATGGAAGTTTAGAATTAAGCTATAGTTGGAGACTTTTCCCAGAGCAAACTTTATGTGAGGACAACAAACCAGAGAGAGAAAAGAAAACTCTCTCATGGCTGCCCTCAAGACTGAATCCAGCCTTTCTGAGCCCAGAGCTTTTTTGGAGGGATGGGGTAAAGGGTGGAAAGGAAGGACAGTTTTATTGAAATATAATTTCTAGATAAATAGTTACTGAATTGCATTGAATTTGACCCAGCCATCCCCTAAATCTATCACTCAAGTTATTATTCAAGCTTCTTCCTTTTATAGTCAAGTTCACAGAGACATAGGCACACACTGACCCTACTTCCTCATTTCTCCATTACCTAATGGTAACTTGACTTCCATTATACTTGTGAAAAAACTTTCTCTGTGATCACCAACAATCTCTTAGCTGCTGAATGATGATTTTCTCTCCAAAGTTGCATTCTACTTGACCATTCTATTTGTTTTTTTTTTTAAGCATGATGAGTCCCCTTCTCCTGGTTACTCTTTATTTCCTTTAAATGGCATGATATGGTTCTTTGTGGGTTTATAAGCCACTTCCTAACCACTGATTATAGATGTCATGCAAGTCTCTTTGCTAGTCTCTATTCTGTCTCTCTTTGTCTCTGTCTCTCTGTGTCTCTCTTTGTATCTGTTTTTCTCTCTGTCTCTGTCTCATTGAATCATCACTTACCATGTGTTCAGTTAATATCTCTATGTAGATAATTCCTAAATAATATTCACCCTTACTCTCTTTCCTGCAGAACAGTCCTACATCTCTAACTTGCTTGATATTTCCATCTGGATATTCCATAAGTATCTTAAATTTAATATGTAAAAAATGTGAATCATTATAGACTTCCCTAAACCTCCTCTTCCTTCAGATTTCCTTATTTCTTTTCCTTCCTTCTTAATGACCTAGATTTTTAACCTAAAAGTCATATTTGCTTTTCCATTGTCCCTCACTCCTAAAATCTATTCAGTTGCTGAGAGTTGTCCATTTTATTGCTGAAACATCTCTTATATTGGTATCCTTCTCTCTGATACAATCTAATACAAGAAACATTCATTAAGTACCCACAGTGCTCTAGGTATGATGTTAGGCACCTTGGGGTTACAAAGATAAAATGTAAAATACTTCACTCATATGACCCCTACCCACATTCAGTTTCTGATTCTCTTTCACCTAGACTGTTTCAAAAGCGCTCTGCCTGGTTTCCCTGCTACCAGTCTGTCCATTCTACAGCCTACTCTGCACCCACCTGTTATAATCTTATTCCTAAATCACAGATCTAACTATGCTTGTCTTTTCTTCCAATGTCCTCAGCAGCTACCTATTGCCTGAAGAATATAATATATATTATATATGTTAAACATAGTATATATTATATAAATATAATTCATAATAAATACAAATACATTATATATGAACATATATTATAAATATAATCATAAAATGACATTCAAAATCCTAAGCTTGACATTTAAAACCCTCCACAATTTGACCTGAACCTACCTGTCCATCCTTATTTCATATTACTCTTCATGACACATTCCACATTCTAGCCAAATTAAATTGTTCCCTGAACTAAGCATTCTAGCTTCTATCTTCTTCATGGTCATACACACACTTCCTGTTTACTTTTTGAATCTTTTTTCAAGACTCCAGTACAGCTCATGAAGATTTCAATGATCCCTCCGGTTGTTAATGTGTTCTCTCTCCTGAAATTTCTTTGCATTGACTTGTCTATGTGATGCATCTCCAATGCCTTCATCAAGGTAACCTAGTACAGTGGGAAGAGGACTGGCCCTCACAGCAGAAGATATGCGTTCAAATCCAGCCTCTGATGTGAGCTAAGCTCTGTGATCTTGAGCAAGTCATTAACTTGCTTCTCAGTTTTCATATATGTAATATGAGGGGACTGGCAAAGTAGGAATTTGTTTTCAGGCAGCTGGCTGAAACAGTGAATAGGGCACTGTTTCAGAATGACTTCAGTTCAAATCAGACCTCAGACCTTATCCCAGGCAAGTCTTCTAATCTGTTTGTCTCAGTTTCTCTAACTATAAAATAAAGGTAATAACAGAACCTACTTCTCAAAATTGTTTGAAGGATCAAATGAGACAATAATTATAAAGTTAATATTTCAAGTATTTAAAAATAATAAATAATATATGCAAAGTACAGAACCAGGCACCTGGGTGCTATAGAAATGCTTACTGCCTCCCCTTTACCCTTGAGGGCAAGAACTATTTTTTGACCATTGTACAGTTTTTATACTAATAAGTGACTAATAAATATTTGTGGAATTGAAATGGCTTTCATATTTCCTCAACTGCCAATAGAGTCACATAGGAGGAGATATATTTAGGGCTCCAATTTATACATAGGGTAAAAATTTCAGGAAGTAAAGTGACATATAAAATCACATCAAAAGTCAGTGACTCAACTGATGCTAGAAATATAAGATATTAATTACAAATTCAAATGGATCATTTACTTGTCATAGTTCAGCTGAACCGATGGACTTGTCTATTACTATAACCTGTACTGGAGAAAAAAATTGGTTGGGTGTATATGAGTAAGATGGAAATCATCATATTATTTTTAGTTTTCATCACAAAAAGAGAAATGCCCGAGTTTTACAGATTCTTCAACCATTACAATTCCCAGGGCAACTTTTGCCTTTATTTGACATCCTGTAATTTTCAAAGTTTGAGTGATTTTTGCCTCTTTTCCTAGTATACTCACGTTCCAAACTATATGTTTCACAAAAGGAGAAGACAGTGTGGTGCTGCATCATTTCACTGAAATGTATTAATCTTTGGAGCTAACAAAGTGGAGATGATACTGCACCATAGAGAAAATAAAGAGAAGGAAGGATAAGAACACATCAGGATGAAGGTGCCTCAGGCTCCGTGAGAGCTATGACAAATTTATACCAGAATACACCCTCAATTTTTCTTGTCTCAGGGAAATCAGGCCATTGACAATAGAACATTTCGATAAATCATACTTTATCAAATCACACACACTAATACTTCTCTTTGAAGATAAAAGAAATAGAAATTGAGCTTTCTAAGGAAAATTTAGCTCAAAAACAAAATGCTGATCTATTCATATAACTTCTATCCACGTGGAAATTGATTCTAATATAGATATCTATCAATTCCATTCATACACAACACCTAATAGAAAACATACTAGCAGATTATATACCTCTTTTTATTCCCAAGAGATGGATATTAGACTCTGAGACACAAGTCATGAGACTAACGTGGAAGGGGGTGGGGGATAAAGTCAGAATTGAAAATTCTGACTTGGGAATAAAAGACTTCAGATAAAATATGGGAGAAAGTTAACATGAGACCCAAACCAAGAAAGGGAGAATTAAGGGAATGAGAGGGAAAGAGAGAGAGAGAGAGAGAGAGAGAGAGAGAGAGAGACAGGAAGAGAGAGAGAGAGAGAGAGAGAGAGAGAGAGAGAGAGAGAGAAAGAGAGAGAGAGAGAGAGAGAGAGAGAGAGAGAGAATGTCTTAAAAAGGAAAGCTAGCTTATCTCCGTCTATATCAAAGGATGTATTCTACATGAAAGGTCACATTCTCTGTGGGAGGTCACATTCCACACCACCAAAGGTTACTTTTTGTTTTAAATGTCATGCTCTTCTGAGCTCCTAGCCCCTCACTTCCAGTATGAGATGTGGGATGATACTGGGAAGGCTGCTGTACTCTTTCAAATTCCATATTAGGCTTCTTGTTATTAGCATCTGTAGATATATTATTCACTCCCTCAAGTGCTCCAGGGAGCAAGGCCTAGATCAGGGACTGGTAACCTATAGCCTTGAGGCCTTCTATGAACTTGGGTACAGCCTTTTGATTGAGAATATTTTAAGAACAAATCATTTTATTAAGGGAATTTGTTCTGTGAAGTTTGAATTCAGTCAAAAGGCTGCACTTGAGCACCTAGAGGGCCACATGTGGCCTCAAGCCTGCAGGTTGCCCCATCCCTGGGCTAGATAATGACTGTCCTATAACTCAATGAAAGCTGATTTTCTCTTGCAGTCTCACTGGGCCTTAGCTTTGGCTTAGCTTGTTACCATGGTCAGTTCCCTACACAGAATAGTAGCAATAGCTGATGTTTATTTATATCACTTCAAAATTTGCAAATCACTTAACACACATTATCATATTGACTCAATAAAACAACCCAGTGTGGAAAATGGTATAGAAATTATTCTCCTCATTTTGCTGATGGGGGAGGAGGGAGACAAAAAACCTTTGTCTGAGCGTTGCAAGAACCTTCCCCAAGATAACATACCTGACAAGCATCCAAGGCAGGATTTGAACACAGGTCCTCTTAACTCCAAGTCTGGTCCCTTCTCCACTGTGGCACATATCCTCCCAGTATTCTAAAGCTAGAGGAAAAAAAAAACTGAATAGAAACAAAAACTGAGTGATCAGCTCTTCCAATGCTCTTGTTGGCAAATGAAGAATTTGAGACTAAGAGGAAAAAGGTGATTTGTATAACTTCAGGGCTAATAAATAAATAGTAGACCCTGGTCTTCTGACTTCAAGTCAATGTCCCTTCCCCATTTATCACAGAGTGTTTGGGACATAATCAGATACGAAGTAACAATACTAACTACCTTAGGGACAAGTTGTCTCTACAAGTGAATAAATTTTCCTAGAGCGAACAGTATAGGGTATTATATGACTCATGGATCTTGGCTCCCAGACTTGAAGTTCCCTTAGGGGACATGTAATGGACAGCACTCTATAAAATGAGACAGCAGCCACTGGCCACGTGGTACTGTCAGAAACTCTGCGTGTGGTCAGCCTAGATTTCTCTTGGCTGTGTACAAAGCAACATATTAACTGCAAATTTTGATCTGGTAAAATATTGCTCTGTGCTAAGGGAAGCCTGGAGAAACCTACAAATTTGCATCTTCTTTTATGAATAGTTTTCACTGCTATTTCTATAACTTTGGACTTCATCACTGATCTGTTATCATCTACAGAGATGTGCCAATTAACAATAATAATATAATAACATTTATACAGGGCTTCAAGACTTACAAAGCTCTGTCTCTCTATCTATCTATCTGTCTATCTATCTATCTGTCTGTCTGTCTGTCTGTCTGTCTGCCTCTCTGTCTCTCTGCCTGTCTATCTATCTATCTATCTATCTATCTATCTATCTATCTATCTATCTATCTATCTATCTATCTATCTATCTGTCTATCTGTCTGTCTGTCTATCTGTCTATGTATCTATGTATCTATCTATGTATTTATGTATCTATCTATTTATCTATGTGTTGTTACTTTTATTGAGTTAAGATGTCCATTCTTTTCATTGACTCTATTTGTAGTTTTCTTTTTTTTAAATTAATTTATTTTTACTTTCCAACATTCATTTCCACAAGATTTTTGAGCTCCAAATTTTCTTCCCATCTTTCCCCTTCTCCCACTCCAAAGAGCATGCATTCTGATTACCCCTTCCCCCAGATTGCCCTCCATTCTATCACCCTCACTTTTATCCCCTTCTTCCTTACATTCTTGCAGGGCAAGATAGATTTCTATACCCCATTGCCTGCATGTCTTATTTCTCAGTTGCATGTAAAATCACTTTTTAACACTAGTTTTTAAAACTTTGTTCCAAATTCTCTCCCTTCCTCCCTTCCCACTGACCCTCATTAAGAAGGCAAGTAATTCAACATAGGTTATACATGTGTAGTTATGCAAAACGCTTCCATAATAGTCATGTTGTGAAACACTAACTATATTTCCCTCCATCCTATCTCACCCCCCCACTTATTCTATTTTCAGTTTTGACCCTGTCCTTTATCAAAAGTGTTTGCTTCTGACTACCCCTCCCCCAATCTGACCTCTCTTCTATCATCCCCACCCCATCCCTTATCCCCTTTCCCCTTACTTTCCTGTAGGGTAAGATACCCAATTGAGTGTGCATGTTATTCCTTCCTTAAGTCAAATCTGATGGGACTAAGATTCACTCATTCCCTCTCACCTCTTCTCTCTTCCCGTCCATTGTGAAACCTTTTTCTTGTCTCTTTTATGTGAGATAATTTACCCCATTCTATCTCTCCCTTTCTCCTTCTGCCAATATATTCCTCTCTCCTCCTTTGATTTTATTTTTTTTTAGATAGCATCCCTTCATATTCATCTTCTGCTCGTTGTGCCCACACTGGACTATACTCTGCTCCCAGCCCAGCCTGATATACCCTTCCTATCAACCTTCCAGGTTGTCTTAGGCTGGAGAGTTGTTTCACTCTGTCATTTTGTGGGCTCTGTAGCTCTATAGTTTGTTTAGAGTCACTTTTTTGCAGGTATTGGGAAAGGTTTGAAGGAGAGAGCTCAAACAGTTTCCTGATTTTACTCCACCACCTTGGCTCCACTCCTCTATTTGTAGTTTTCTTGGCAAAGATACTGGAGTGGTTTGCCATTTTCTTCTCTAACTCATTTTACAGATGTGGAAACTGAGGCAAAAAGGATTGAGCAGCTTAAGTTTCACCCAGTTAGTAAGTGTCTGAAGCCAGATTTAAAACTCATGAGAGGAATCTTTCTGACTCCAGGCCTGGACACTCTATGCCATCTAGTGTATATATCATCTATCTATATGTCTATCTGACATATAGATAGATATAAATATAGATATAGATATATAGATATATACACACACCACACACACACACACACACACACTAGCAGTGTGTATGTGTCATATATATATACATACACATATATATGTATGTTTTTATGTATAAGTGTACATATATAGTATGTATGCATATGCATACTATGTATATATGTGTGTACATAAATATCCATATGTTTATATGTATATGTGTGTATATATTTATATCTATAACTATCTATACATATACATGTATGCATGTATATAATTTTTCTTGTCATAACAACCAAGTCTGAGAGAGGCAAAGTGACTTTTTGAGGGTCACACAGTTAGTAAATCTTGACACAGAATTTGAACTCAAATCTTCCTGGAGCTCTTGGTGAAATAGGACAAGTATCACTAAAGTGCAAAGGCAAATGTGTTCAAAACTAAAATAAAAATAAACAATGCCAAGAACAGACAATAAATGGCTTCAAAGTTTAGTATATGACGCTCAGAAAAATAATCAAAGACCTTCAGAGAGATGGCTCAGATAGAGGGAACATTATCAAGTACGCTACAGTCCAGCATAAGCTTCTTGAAATTGGAGAAAAAAAAGCGGTGAGAAGACAAGTATAAAATATTGCTTTGGATAAAATTATTCATGGGTGACCACTGAAGTGAATTTGAAAGTCAACAAACACTTGTTCTGGCCAAGACAGAGAGGCAGTATGTTGTAGTGGACAGATAACCGGCAACGAAACCACAAAGATCTGGTTTCAAATGTTGCCTCGACATGCTACATGACACCTGGCAAGTCATTTAATCTGTCAGTGTTCTAGAAAGCTCATTAATGTTATAAATTGCAAACAAGATGTTGACATGCAATTGGTAGGAGCAGTTTCTATATATTGGCAGTTTCCTATACTAATTCAATCATGGGTCTCATCCCTATCCATTTGTTCAATACTTAAAAGGACAGGCATGATCGACATTAGAAAGAGGTGATTTTTCAGTTACTTAAATTTACTTTTTCATTCTAGGCTATACAAAAAGTACAGGTGAGCCTATGTAATCTGGTTATGTTTTTTGTTGTAGTTCAGTCAGTTCAGTTATGCCTGACACTTTGTGACCCCATTTTGGATTCTCTTGGCAGCAATATTGGAGTGGTTTGCCATTTCTTTATCCACCTCAGTTTATAGAATAACTAGTTACCTTTATCAGACTGTAAAATAATCAACTAAAAATGTTTAAAGGATTTTCTTTTACTTTAAGTGTACTTAGAAACCTTGCCTTCACTGAGGAAATGCTGAACTCTGATAAATATATTGATGCACTGAAAGCAGAATAGTTCCAGGATTACAGAAATTCCAAATAAAATGTAATACTGCAGTACAAATGCTGTGTACTGGAAAGATTAAGAAATTTACTCAAGAGATGGGCATAACCATGCTTCAATGGCCTTGGAACTCATCTAATTTAAACCCCATAGAAATCTTTTCATTATAATCATGGCAGCTTGGGAAAATGCACTGTTTGTTAAAGGTATGCTTAGTCATGTGAGTAACAAGGTAGCGTACCAGATATTTCTCTGATTCCCATAACTCTTCAAACCTCACCAACACAGACATTATATACGCCAAAGATAAAATATCTCTATCTCCACAGTCTAGAACACCCAGAATCCAAAAGAAGGAAAAAAACCAAAACAAAACAAATCATGAACTGATGCTCACTGACCCAGAGCTTAGGTTGAACCCCTTTTCCACCACCTCCCATATTACTGACAGTGAGTCAACACCAGCAAACCCAAGAATTTGAGACACTAGCTTACAAAAAAGAAAAAAAAAAAGCAACCCAGCCCTACAGCTTGTCCCACCCCTCCTCCCCCAACCTTTTTCCAGCGCCCTGGGTACCGAAACTCTAGGCTGCAAAATTTTGTTTAGGCCCTGACAAACAGCAGGCATGTTGGCAGCTCTTCAGGAGCAAAAACCTTGTGTGGTCCATGACAGACAGCCAGTGCCATGACAGAAAACTAACACCACTGCTTCAAAGCCCTGAACTACTAGTACCAGAAGATGCTGCCATGATAGGTTCATCTGGTGCAAATGATTGGATATGGTGGTGGGTTGCTGAGGGAGAGGGAAGAGCTAAGTATGATACTGGGTTTATGAACATAGATGGCCAGAAAGATGGTGGTACAGTCAAAAGAAAAAGGGAATTTGGAAGGGGGGGGGGTTGGGGAGTCATTTTATTCATCTTATATATAACAGACCTTCAAATATTCATGACAGCTATCATCTCCCTCTTACCCACTAACTCTTCCTCTCTCCAGGTTAAATATTTCCAATTTTTTATTATAGTATGACTTTAAGGCCCTTCAGCAACCTAGCTGTCTTCCTCCAGATGCTCTGCAGTTCACAAATGACTTCCCTAAAATATGGCATCCATAACTGAATGTAATTCTCCAGATGTGGTCTGACTAGGAGAGAGTACAGCCTCGATTATCATCTTCCTCTTTAAGAATATCATACATCTCTATACTGCCTAAGGTTAGATAAGCTTTTTTAGGGGGAGGGGATTGTCTTTTTCATTATTGATTCAAATTAACAGTGTGGTTTACAGAAACCCACACATATTTTTCACAGCAGCTGTTGTCTAGCCATGACTCTCCCATCTTAGGAAGTATACATCCTTCCACTTTCCACTTTTCTTTCCACTTTACCACAATATGAAGTGACAAAAGAAAACAGTGATGTGATTTGACATGCCCAACTCAACTTTAGGTAAGCATTCATAATGTATTGTAACCAGGGTCATATTCTTCACTTCAGGAATAATTAAGAAGAAAAGAGTGACTAACTGAAGTGGTATCCTATAACATTGAGGATTTGCCATTCGGGGAAAAATACATACAAATACACATATGTGTGCATATATAACACATATATAACATACATAAGATATGTATAAATACACATATGTGTATATATACATATGGATATGCATTTAAGGAAAAGGGAATTGAAAAGAATACATGAAATAGATTGGGCAACCATCTCAGATGTGGAAGGGATCTTGGAGAACAGTTAGTTCAACTAGAACAAGACTTAATTTCCTCTTTCTAACAGGAATTCTTAACTTTGGAGGGTCCATGAGGTATGTATATAGATAGATGATAGGTAGATAGATAGATAGTTCGATGCATATATAGATAGAGATAGATATAGAGAGATACAGACACAAATATCTACCCATCCGTACATATGAGTGCATATTAATTCACAGATTTAAAAAACTGATTCTGAGTAGAGATGAATAGACTTAAACAAAAGACTAAAGGGTCCATGACACAATTAAAAAGTTAAGAATTCATATTCTACAGCATAAACAAGAAGTGGTCGATCAACTGTACTTGAAGAACTTGAGTAACTGGGAGACAACTCCCTGTCGTAGCTGCAATTATTAGGAAGTATTTCCTTAATTTTGCTCCTTTGCAGCTTCTACTCACGGTTCTTTGCTCTCATCTCTGAACCCAAGAAGAAGCCAAATTGCATATGGAAGCCTTTCAAATAATTGACTATAGCACTCATGTTCCCTCAACTCCATTTTTCTGAGTCTTTTTTTTCATAGGCTCTAATTCCTTCATCTGATCCTCATACATCGTAATCTCAAGCTTCACTCTGCTTTGTATGATTCTCCATCTTATTACAATTCTCTCCAAACTTTGGTTACCAGAACTGGACATTACAGGTATTGTGGCTTGAGAAGAGTATTGCAGAAATGTCAGCTCCTATGGATTGGCCACTATGCTTCTCCTAATGGCAGCCAGAGGTGACTTTAGCTTTTCTGGTCACTACACCCTATTTTGCTGAATCATATTGAGTTTTTAATTCTGTCTTGTTTGAAACTCCTCCACTAAGTGACATTTTTTTATTTAAAAGTCCTTATCTCCCTCTATATTTCTGTTTGTATTCTGTATCTCAGCCATCCACCAGACATGTGGAAAATGGAACAATCTTGACATCATACATTCATAACTAGAAGGGACCTTGAAAACTGAGGTCAACATTTTAGAGATGAGAAAACTGAGGCTCTGAATATTTAAGTGACCTTGCCAAAGGTAGTGCATCTAGTTAGGGTCTGAGGTAGGATTCAAACTCAGGTCTTTCTGATTTCAAATTCAGCACTCTATCCAATGTTCCAGGATGCCCCTCCTGTGTCATCTGCTCTCTCAGGAAAATTAAAAAAATACAACCACCCTTATAAAGGCTAAGTTTAAATACAATGTATAGAGAACAAGACAAAGAGATTCATGACAGGAGAAAAAAGGATTCAAACACTAAATGTAAGGCAGAGTGAGAAGACAGAGTCTCAACTACTCTGGGGGGGAAAACCTTCTTTACATTGCAGTATGAAAATAAATCCAACTAAAAAGCTAAGCTTATTATGGAGTCTTTAGAAAGAGGTTACACAGGGTCATTACTTGAAAGGGAAGGCTCTCTCTGTAGCCAGTCAGGGTGAGCTGTCATAGGGAAGTACATGTGTGCTGACTTCTATGAGCCAGATAAAATTTTCACCCTTCAAACAGTTAACAGCAACCTGACTGCATATAGTTGTAGGGCCACAGACTGTTCTATTTGAGGTTACTCTTTTCCACCATTGATACTTCATTTCATTTTCTGAAGTCTTCTGGTCTTCTTGATTTATCTATTAAAATACAATCAGCTAAGAGAAGCACTAAGCACTCTAAGTCATTATTTCTCCTTTCTCTCTCAAATATCTATCTCAATTAACAGGTGAGATCCTGCAGTTGTGGAACTCAGGATAAATGCCTAGAGGCAGGAAAGACTCCAACTGGAAAGACGTGAGACCTTTTCCTGGTTTTAGAAGGCTGACACAAAGAAATTTTATTTCATTCTCTGTTTTGCCTCTAGATGGCTCTGAGTCCATTTTATAATACCTTGGAAACCTCCAATAGCTAAAGAAGGGTTAGGGTGAGGATATCTCGAAGTTAAAGCTAAAATAGATTTAGTCAAGAGAGAAAAACAGGGAAACTACACTATATATCACCCATATCAAGCAATGTTGTTTTAGACTATTTAAAATAACTAGACAGTATAAGGAAATGATGAGTTGTTGGACTTAGAAAAATACTGAAAAACTTGCACTTGTGAAGGAAGAGATTATCCACCATCAGAGAAACTGAGGACAAACTAGTATAGTATCGTCTCACATAGATGCATATGAATGTATATGTCTGTACATTTGTATGATTATAAATATCTAAGCATACCATGTGTACATGTGCATGTATTTGTATGTATATATATGTATATACATATGTGTGTATATATTTACATCTATAATGATACATATCTATATCTATTACCTATCTGTCTGTCTGTCTGTCTATCTATCTATCTGCATGCTTGACTGTAGCTTTCTTGGGGAAGGGGGGAAAAAGTGCAAAGCAGAGACCAAAGGAAATTTACAAGGAAGCAAAGAAAAGATGAACAGCTCTCAACACAATGTGTAGTGTTGATTATGTAAGCTTTCTTGCAATGAAAATTTGCTGTATGTTTTGAATACTTTCATATTCTGATTTGCACATGATAATGCTTTTTTTCTTATTTTGCATTTAAGTTTATCATGTGTCTTTTTCTTTTCTTACATATTTGTTTTAGTATTTAAGTTTAAAATAAATTAAGAAAAAACAATAAAATATGAAAAGATAAAAAAAGGAAAGGATACAAATGACTTCCTAGAGACTGTTAATGACCCAAGTAAATAATTTTCCTTTGAGACAAGAGACATAGGAAAAGTTGCAGAGGGCCAGAGAAAGGCTACGGGAATGGAAGAAATTGAGAAACAGAGAAATTAAATGATAGCAAAGGCATTGTTGTCATGGGAAATTGTTTTTAAAGGAATCTTTTTTTGTAAGAAATTCTCCATTTTTATTACAGTTAAACATAGACAAAGAATGTTAAAAATTCAGAATAGACATTAAGAAAATATCCATGCTATCTGGGATGTCTTTAGAAAAAGTATTACCATGTGAATTTGCAGATCATTTTAAAGCTATCTATTTGGCATGATTTAGAGACAATATTCTTGAAGTACAAGGGAAGGGATCACATGACATCATAAAATTCCTTAAAAGAATATGTCTTTGTAGTTTTTGATGGTTCTGATTTCAGTAATAAATGAGAACTAACGGACAGATTGATATTTTGGAAAAAATACCAAGGTAGAATTATATTTAACTCAACAGAAAAATAGCAAAGAAAGGAAATGAGAGGAAGAGTTAGGGAAAGGGTAAATCAAGAGAGGAATTAGTTCTAAGAATTACAAAAACAAAAGCAAAATACCCTAAAGATGTACAAAAATATTTATAGCTCCATTTGTTGTGACAAATAATTGGAAACTGGGGGAGTACCCATCAGTCAGTGAATTCCTAAGCAGTTTATGTTATACAAATGTGATGGAATACTATTGTGTTACAAAAAATTATGAAGAAGATGGTTTTAGAGAAACCTGGAAAGACTGGTATGCAGGAGAAAAATTTATACAATAATGTCATAAAACCAATCACAGTTCCAGAGGACTAATGATGAGACATATTACCTACCTCCTCATATTCTCATATCTATCTGTCTATCTATCTATCTATCTATCTATCTATCTATCTATCTATCTATCTATCTATCTGTCTGTCTGTCTGTCTGTCTGTCTGTCTGTCTGTCTGTCTATCTATCTATCTATCTATCTATCTATCTATCTATCTATCTATCTATCTGTCTATCTCTCTCTTATCTATCCACAGACACAACCAGTGCAGACATTTGTTTTGCATAAATATATATGTATATTTGTGTATGTACATGCATGCATACATACACACATAAGTTTTTATTTCTTTGTCGTTGAGGTGTGGATGTAGGAGAATAGGAAAATGGACTTTTACTGATTGAAAAAATTGTGTAATTTTTTTAAACAAAGAAAGAACATAAGAGCTATAAGAATGATTATAGACTCAGTTTTCCTGCCAACTGATTGAATAACCACACACGCATCTCCTACTCTCTTTTCTACACTACCCCTTACCCTAACAAAACACCTTCTCTAACAGTTGTCTCAATTTAAATATTCCAATGAATCTGTGATGTCAGGTACGTATTTTCTCCAATGTGCAGCCTTTACCTCAGTCAGATATAACCATCCTGAGCAACTCTTGAATCCACATTTCTTTCTCTTGATATCATTAGGTTATGAATAGAATATATGAACTGCCATCAATACCTTATTCTCTATCCACATGACCTGCTTTTCTTTTTTGTTCAAACATTTCTTTAATAGTGAAATTTACTCTTTTTCTCCTTGGTTAATTCCTTGTATGTAATACATTGCAATTTGCTTATGCTCATCAGGAGCTTTCCCATTTCTCTTAGGAGGATGCTCAGTTTGAACTCTTCAGAGACTGTAGTGTTTTGTGACTTCAGCTAAATATTACCACCCAGAAAATATTAATAACAATTTTTGAAAATGACTTTTTGTTTCAGAGAGTAGCTTGAGGTCAGTAAAGGAACTTTGCAATTTCCCAAAAGCAATCTATCATATGGACTTCTTTCTAGTCAATTCTGGGACCAAATAATTGTTTAGTAGTGGTGTCCATCTAAGACACTAGCCCATCTAGACTGTTTTCATCCACTTGTGTTTTTCTCTGTAAATAGTTAGATCAAACTTCCTGGTAGTTGTCACTACACACCTTTTCAAATGTTTTTATTTTCCCCCCTTCTCTAGAAGGCAAGCTTCTTGTGGGCAGGAAATCTCTTTTTGTTTGCATTTCTAATCCTAGCACTCAGTAAAATATTTTGTACATTTTTATTGTTGTTTCCTTGTTTCAATAGTGTCCAATTTTTTGTGATTCCATTTGGAGGTCTCTTGGCAAAGATAATGAAGTGGTTTGCCATTTCCTTCTCCAGACTTCAAACATAGTATGTGCTTAACAAATACTGGTTGGTATTATTTGCCTTGACTTTAGAGTAAGCATGAATCTCTTTAAGGAATCTCTGCAGTTTCCCTGTACTGTATGCCACCTCAAAACAGGAGAACATGAAGACCTCATTATTGATAAGGAATTCTGCTTCAACTTGGACTCCACACTGAATGTCCTTCAGAACAGTAGCAAACATCCTTCTAGTGAATACATCTCTCATTTTCAAACTTCAATTGATATTAATTTTAACAAGGTTAGCTCTGTTGTCCTCTTTGAAAGACTCTTGCTTAAATTTGACATATGCATGGGACATACCATATTGAAGCAGAGCCTGTAAGGTATTTGTTTTTGTGTTTTCCTTGTATCAAATTGGATATTTTTCCTGTGTTCTACAGACAATGGGATCTTTTGCTCCCTACATTTTTCAGCTAAACATAAAATATCAGTCCTGTGGTCCACTATAGAACTGTAATAGTAATTTAAAGAATGTAATGGTAATTTAAATGGGAAGATCTTTCCTATTCATTAATAGGCCCATATGATCTTCCTGAGTCACATGGAGTCTATGGTGGGAGGAGTTTGCTGAACAGGAGGAGCAGGAATGATGGAGCAGAGCTATGAGGAAATTCTTCAGATTAGTCAGAACTGAGGGAGAGTGAGAAAGCAGACAGCTAACTAGTGTAAGTGGGAGAGCTTGTTTGTGTCTTTCTTTAAGGGACCCTATTTGTAATTTGTTTAAGGGAGCTGGTTTGTAAGAAGCCTAACAGAGGGAAGGTTTGGGGATGGTGTTGCTCTCTGCATTGCTACTCTATATGGATTTCTTTGTTGTTGCAATGGATTTGCAATGGATTTTCTAGCATTTGAATAAATGTTTAGGTTCAGTCTTCTGTGTGGAAAGTCTATTATATTTTACAATTCAGAATTGTATCAGCATATTCATGGCTAGTGCAGGCGCTATGAATATTGAATTGGCACTACAAGAACACATAGCTGAAAGCTTCTTATTCCCATTTAATATCATCATCAAAAATAGCTTCAACGTATATGTCCATTAATTTTATTAAAATATTGTAGAAATTGGAAATGGATACATGGGTAAATAATTAATGATGTTCTCTTGGATTCCTTTTAGGATATTTGTAAGCTTCAGGATGTTTTCCATGACTTTCTTATCTTCACCTCCTGCAGATACTTTGATCAGTCCTTCACTGCACTAAAAATTATGGTGCCTCCACTCTAGACTTACTCTTTGAATAAGGCTTTCTCAGGGACAACCAAACAAAAGTTAAATGGTTAAAAGGAGGTTAGAGAATTTCACTTCCTCCTTCACATGACTTTCTTTTAGCTATCTTGTAATAAAGCTTCTTCACTTATGAAGGAGTACCATCTGTTTGCTTGACCCCTTTTTTTGGAGGGTGTGGTTCATTCTTCTTTTTTAAATGTGTACTATGATCTTGCACATAGTGGGAATCTAATCAATATGTGTAATAAATAAATGACTTGCTCAATATTTTGAGTTAAAGTCCCCTTTACAACAAGTTTAAATGGGTCATTCATAGAATCCTGGGCCTAGATGTCATTTGATAAGCTATGATTTATATGTTTCCAAAGGGGGATTTTTGTGAAAAACCAACAAATGGAATAATACTAGTCATTGACAAGGGAGAGAGTAGGGATATAATGATTGGAGTGAGATATAGAGTAGGGATATAAAATTGGATAACAATCTACTTATGTTTTTTTTTTAGTTGGCAAAACCCCCACAGATTTTCTCTAACCAAAAATATAAGTGTATTCCATTTAGAAACAACTAACCTTGATCTTCACCTTGGTCACAGGTGTCAAAGGAGGGATTTGCATTCAGATTTCTCTTTACTCTAAGTCCCACGATCTTTTCACTATACATGGCTGACTATCCACCATGTTTACCTTTGACCCATCTTTATATCAATGAGAGAGAGAGAGTGACGGACAGACAAAAAAAAAAAGACAGAGACAGCGAGAGGCAGAGAGAGACGGAAAGTATGAATAGACTGAGAATCATATCATTGCATGAATTAAGCATTTATCTGATTATTGGGCACCACATTTGTGGTGGTGGTAGTGACGAGGAAGATGGCCATACTTTCTACAATGATTTCTCCCTTCGGTGATGGTTATGGGGCTGGGAGATATTAGATAGATAGATAGATAGATAGATAGATAGATAGATAGATAGATAGATAGATAGATAGATAGATAGATAGACAGACAGACAGACAGACAGACAGACAGACAGATAGATAGATAGATAGATAGATAGATAGATAGATAGATAGATAAATGATAGATAGATGTAGATATATATCTACATATCTACATATCTACGTCTGTATCAGTTTGAAGTCACTGTTATCCCCACTTGGTTTCAGGGTGCTTTGTTATCTCTGTCATGGTATGAGGGGAGATGGTGGTTAAGATAATGATCATGCTTTGACTTGTCTGGTACATGCTGATTTCTCTCTCTCTCTCTCTCTCTCTCTCTCTCTCTCTCTCTCTCTCTCTCTTTCTCATTTTCCTTCCTGTTAGGTCTTGAATTTCAAGGAAGAGAGGAAAAGTTTCACATTTAGTTAACTATGGGGTGAACTGATAACTTATAAACTGATTTTAATGTACATATTCCCTAGTGGAAGTAGGGTATAAGACATGCTCTTCATTCCCACTCTGGATTACCTTCTTTGGCCTAATTAGAGGGAAACAAATTCACATGTGTAACTATAAGTGCAGTCCAGATGACTGGATCTATCTAGGCAATAGGCTGGTTGTGTATGACTCATATAAGTTAGGAGTCATATGAATTTAAAACTGAGATAAACAAAAGGAGGAGGTCAAGCCTCTTAGAAATGCATCATTATAAAGCAGACTTCAGGGATCTCTTTATACACCTACCAAGTAATGCTAAGCGTAAAAACTGGCAGTCTCCTATGGAGTCTTGGGCTGCATTCATATATATCTGTTAGTCACTCTAACTATCTACATGTTTTCCTACACCACTACATCTTCTTCTAGGGGCCTATTCCAAGGAGGCATTATTCACATAGAGAAGAAAGAAGTAAATCCTAGAGCACACTGAAAATAGGAAAGATAGAAGAGTCGAAGAGAGGTGATTTCTCTAGGAAGAACAAAACAATGGGTCAGTGAAGTAAGAAAAAGAAGGGTTGTATTTACTTTAATTTCAAAGAAAATCATAAAAAAGACTTTTTGAGAAGGCATCGTCCCCCCATCCTTACCCAATCATGCAACTTTCATTTTGTTAATATCTTTTAGTTTCTAGATAGATAGACAGTTATAGATACATATATCCATATATATATATATATATAGATAGATAGATAGATAGATATGTCTACAGATCTAGCTATAGACAGAGATATATCCATCTATCCACAGACGGAGACATCCACAGATGGATATATCTCTATCTATAGCTAAATCTATAGATCTACATCTATTTCTCTATCTATAAAACATTATGAGAGCTGTAATTTCCAAATGAGTTGATGCCTGCTCAACAGTTTTATGATCTCAGAGGTGAGACTTGAAGTCTAGCCTTCTTGACTCTGGGCTTATCTATCTCTTGATTATACTACATTGCTTATGACCTTATACTTTCTCATAGTAAATCTTTAGAAAATTTTGAAAATGTATAACTACTTAGCAATATGAGGGGAAGGAAAAAACTATAGGGCTATAGGACAAAAGAGCCCCTGGGTGAATAAACAGAGCATACCCATAATAAGAAGAGCAACTGCGTTAATAATCATTGATTTCCATAGAAATTACAAGGGAATCACCACTTTGAAGTGATGCTAGTTGAAGGTACAGTGACAAGAAGATACTGGGTAATATCTTGACAAAAGATGGCTCATCTCTGTAGCATAAATGCCCTAGTATGATACCCTGTAAATATTTGTCTTTTCCATCCTCATCTGTAGTTTAGCTTTGCTCTCCCAATTATACAGTTTATAAATATTTTAGTATAGATACCATAAGAGTTTCATTCGTCTTTATTAATGTGTCAGTACAATGAACTGGATGAGTCATATCACCCTGTTCTTTATTTGAATTGTTTTCATGGTCAATAGGGTGAACAGAAGACGTGGGATGAAAGACGATATGTAATTTGTGGTTTTTTGATCTCCATAGCAAGAATTCCAACAGAAATCAACAGAGCAACTTTCTGGACTGGGAAAAGGAATGAGCAGGAGAGTGGGATGGGGGCAGGAAGATGAAAGATAATGGCAGTGCATTTGTTTCATTACATGAGTGGGAACTAAACAGAATGAAGTAGGGAAGGTTAGACAAAAGTCTGATTCATGTTGTTTACTTTTCTGCCTTCAACTCCCTCTTAATTTTTGCTTTTTCTTAAAGATCCCAGGCTTCATTTTTCATCTTGGAAGAATTGTCAGCTCTTCATTCTCTCTGTTACTTGCATCTATTAATCCTTAGAGAATTACAAGTGACCAGGAATACAGTTAGACCTCTTATTCCTCATTCCTATGCAATTTCTGCCTTGTCAGCCCACCTATGTCCAATGTCTGCAGCCATTTTGATAGTTCATGTTGGTCCAGAGCAACATACTGTTTCTCAGCAGAAGTCCAGGTCCTTTTGACCTGCTACAGCCCCCTCAAAACCCACTTCCTTTGAGACCTTGCTTGACTGAAAAAGGTATTAATTGAATAAAAGGTATTAATTGCAGAGTGGTTTAATGCCTACCTCTCATATATAATTTATAATATCTGTAACAGGGTTTCAGTGCCTTAAACAAAAGTTATGACTAATGTAGAGATTTCAGGCATTATGGCATGAACAACAGGGATGACATTTTGTGTCCGTTGGGCCTTTCCTTGCTCATCAACTGACTGAGGACAAACCTGACACTAACAGAGGTAAGCCTGCCTTCTAGCTGTAAATTAGTTCTGAATCTCTGATGATCACCAGTCTTTTCATTGTCTCCCTGAAGCAAACTCAACAATCCTGAAAGAATCCAATGTATAACTCCTTTCTTTGAAAACCAAATAAGACAAAAAAAAAAAGCCAGTTCAAATATCAAAATTTCCTTTTTCTCATTCTGAAGGAAACATCCCATTCAGATTTGAATTTGGTTGAAAGAAGACCCTCTCCCTCATTCTTCTCATATGTAAAATGGTCAGATATGGGAGTCAAACCTAGCAAGTTAAGAAACAGTCCAGTATCTGCAAGGAAGTTGCACACAGCTAACCTGCACTTTCTTCCATATATGTGTGCAATGCCTGTGTCAAATCTCTAAAATTTGAGTTGAAGTTGATTTCTTTGGTTTAGATCTTTGTCTCAGTTCAGGTACAGTACAGGAGGGGTAATAATCGTACCATATTATACATACTCTAGTATAATTCTATCCATAATGGTAAGAGGACAAATAAAAGAAAGAAGAGAGGAGATGAGCTCACTATTCCTACTATGCATAGAAAGGCAGAAAGGGAAAAAGGATGGAGGAATTGATGAAAATGTATTTAAATAAAATAATTACACTCTTAGAGGTATCAAATGACCTTGTTTTCTTTAGTCAGTTCTGCTTCTCCAAAATGTCTCACATCTACCCATTTCTCTAAATTCATTTTTATTATCTTAAAAGTATAAGTCCTTATTTATACCTATATTGATTGTTGAAACAGGATTTATGAATTAAGAGCTAGAGGGGTCCTTGGAAAACATCAAGTCCAATCCCCCAGTTTTACAGATGAGGAAGCCAAGTCACACAATAAAATGACTTGTCCAGGGTTATACAGGTAATGAGTTTCTAAGATGACTTTGGAACTCAGAGTTTTCTGATTCTAGTCCAGTGCTTTATATATATTTATATAATGCTCCACAGCCTCTATTTATTCTGAAATGATCCATATCTGTGACAAGCACTATAATATGACCACTTGTTTCGAAATGTATTATTCTGACTGTTACCTTATAAGAAGAGTACTTTTAAAATAAATTAATAAGCCTTTATTTAGCACCTGCTATTGCTAGATTTGGAGTGACCATTCCAAATTGGAACCCAAATTTAAATTGTGGTTTCATCTCTTTCCACTTGTGTGATCTTGAGAAATTCACTTAAATTTTTGGAGGTTTGATTTTCTTGATTTCCTCATCTATAAAATGAGAGGACTGGGCTAGATCAGTGGTGTCAAAGGCAAATAGAAACAAATTCCTGCCTGTCACATATTGACTTAGAAAACCACAAATTGGGGGCAGAGCCAAGATGGAGGAGTAGAAAGATGCACATACTATAGCTCTTCCCACACAACCCATAAAATATCTGTAAAAAATGACTCTCAACAAATTCTGGAGCAGCAGAAGCCACAGAAAGACAGAGTGAAAGAGATTTCCAGCCAAAGGTAACCTGGAAGGCCACTAGGAAAGTTCTATTCCATGGGACACTGAGCAGAGCAGAGCTCAGCCCTAGCTGTGCTTCACCAGGAGAAACAGGACCTGAACAGGCTGCCAGGGCAAATTCCCAGCAAGGAGGGTCTCAAATCCTTCAACCCAGAAGCGCCAAAGAAAGCTTCAAAGGTCAGTGAGAGGGTTTTCCAAGCTGGGCAAGAGGAGAGCAGGGTCCCCCCCAGCAAGGACCCCAGGCAGTGGCAGCAGCAGCAGCTGGGCAGCAGTGCTGCTTACAGTGAGCAAGTAGGGAAGCAGCTTCCATTGTGGGAGTGGCTCAGCTTAAATCCCATGGGGGAATTGAGTAGCTGATCTGAATCTCAGTCCTGAATGGAAGCCTTGCCCCCAGCTAAAGCACCTGGGAGAATTGAGCAGCTGATCTGACTCTCAGCCCTGAGCACAGTCCTGGGGTGAGGAGGAGCACTAGGACCCTGCTCTTGACAAAGGATTCACAAGTCAAGTAAATGGCTGAGATAACGCCCAAAAAAGGGGAAAAAAATAAGACCAGAGAAGGTTACTTTCTTGGTGAACAGGTATTTCTATCCTTTCAGATGAGGAAGAACAATGCATACTGTCAGAGGAAGTCAAGGCTTCTGCCTCTAGTACTTCCCAAATGAATATGCAGTGGGTTCAGGCCATGGAAGAGCTTGAAAAGTGAGTCAACAGCTTGCTAAGGATACCCAAAAAAATGCTGAAGAAAATAACACCTTTAAAAATAGGCTAACTCAATTGGAAAAAGAGGTCCAAAAAGCCAATGAGGATAAGAAGGTTTTAAAAAGCAGAGTCAGCCAAATAGAAAAGGAGGTTCAAAAGCTCAGTGAAGAAAATACTTCTTTAAAAATTAGAATGGAACAATTGGAAGCTAATGACTTTAGGAGAAACCAAGAAATTATAAAACAAAACCAAAACATGGAAAAATAGAAGATAATGTGAAATATCTCATTGGAAAAACAACTGACCTAGAAAATAGATCCAGGAGAGACAATTTAAAATTATAGGACTACCTGAAAGTTATGATCAAAAAAACAGCCTAGATAGTATCTCTCATGAAATTATCAAGGAAAACTGCCCTGATACTCTAGAAGCAGAAGGCAAAGTAAATATTGAAAAAATCCACAGATCATCTCCTGACAGAGATCCAAAAGGAGAAACTCCTAAGGAATATTGTGGCCAAATTTCAGAGTTCCCAGGTTAAGGAGAAAATATTGCAAGCAGCTAGAAAGAAATAATTTGAGCATTATGGAAATACAATCAGGATAACACAGAATCTGGCAGCTTCTACATTAAGGGATCAAAGAGCTTGGAATAGGATATTCCAGAAGTCGAAGGAACTGGGATTAAAACCAAGAATAACCTACTCAGAAAAAATGAGTATAATACTTCAAGGGAAAAAAATGGTCATTCAATGATATAGAAGACTTTCAAGCATTTTTGATGAAAACAACAGAACTGAAAAGAAAATCTGACGTTCAAGCACAAGAATCAAGAGAAGCATGTAAAGGTAAACAAGAAAGAGAAATCATAAAGGACTTTCTAAGGTTGATCTGTTTATTTTGCTACATGGAAAGATAATATTTGTCACTCTTGAGACTTTTCTCAGAATTTGGATAAGTGGAGGGATTACACACACACACACACACACACACACACACACACACATAGACAGAGAGCACAGGTTGAGTTGAATCAGAAGGGATGATATCTATAAAAAAGATAAAATTAAGGGGTGAGAGAGGAATATATTGGGAGGACAAAGGGAGAAATAGAATGGGGCAAATTATCACTCATTAAAGAGATAAGAAAAATCTTTTTCAATGGAAGAGAAAAAGGAGGAGGTGAGAGGGGAAAAGTGAAGCTTACTCTCTTCACATATGGTTTAAGGAGGGAATAACATGCTCACTAAATTTGGTATGAAAATCTATCTTAACCTACAGGAAAGCAGGAGAGAAGGGGACAAGTAGGATGAGGGGGATGATAGAAGGGAGGGAAATGGGGAAAGGGAGTGACTAGAAGTAAACACTTTTGGGAAGGGACAAGGTCAAATGACAGAACAGAATAAAGGGGGGACAGGGTAGGATGGAGGAAAATAGAGTTAGTCTTACACAACGTAACTCTTATGCAAGTCTTTTGCAAATGACACATATATAGCCTATATTGAATTACTTGCCTTCTCAGTGGGGATGAGTGGGGAGGGAGGAAGAGAGAGATGTTCAAATTCAAAGTATTAGAAACAAATGTTGAGAATTGTTATTACATATAACTGAGAAATAAGAAATACAGGCAATGGGGTATAGAAATCTATCTTGCCCTATAGGAAAAGAGAGAAGATGGGGACACGGAAAGGGTAGGGTGTGATAGAAGGGAGTGCACATTGAGGGAAGGGGGTAATCAGAATGCAAGGTGTTATGGGGTAGGGGGAGGGGAGAGATGGGGAGAAAAATTGGAACTCAAAATTTTGTGGAAATGAATATTGTAATCTAAAAATAAACAAATAATTGAAAAAAGAAAAGCACAAATTAGTATTACATAAAGTTGTACCATATATTTTTATTTATTTGTAAAGATTCTCCAATTTTATGTTAATCTGATTCCTGCTATAATATTTTTGTATAAATAGGTTCTTTTCTTCTTTTTTGTCCTCTTTGGGATACAGATCTAGCAGTGGTATTGCTGGATCAAAGGTTCTGCACAGTTTTATACTCCTTTGGGCATAGTTCCAAATTGCTCTCCAGCTTGGTTAGATGAGTTCACAACTCTACCAACAATGCATCAATGTCCCAATTTTCACACATTTAATATTTTCCATTTTCCTTTTTTGCTATATTAGCCTATTTGATAATTATGAAGTAGTTAGTACCTGAGTTGTTTTAATTTGCATTTCTCTAATCCATAGTGGTTAGAACAGTTTTTCATATGACTATGGATAGCTTTGATTTCCTTGTCTGAATGACAAGAGCATCTTAAAGAGATAATCCATAACGGTAGTTAGGCATCCAAGGGCAGAGGTAAGAAGAGAAAGCATTCCTGTTATGAAACACAGCAAAGGAAAAGAGATGGGAGATTAAAAATCATTTATGGGGGACAGCTAGTACCTCAGATTGATTTAAAGCATGCCTGAAAGTGAGTCACGTGTAATCAGCCTAGAAAGTCAGGCAAGAACCACAGTATAAAATTGGAATGACAACATGGCTGGGTGAATCACTCAAGAGTTTGGGCTCCCGTCATTTATTCTGTATTCTAAGGTCTGAGGTCTGGGTCTCTAGAGAGTGATGGAACCCAAGAATGACTTTACCCCAGTAAGTGCTCTTTGAGCTACATGAAACTTACACTCATAAGTTGGATTTCCTAGATGATGACTTCTCCCCTTGCCCTCATACAAGGTGGTCTTTTAGTCCTCAGCCCTAACAGGAAGGGGAAAAAAAACTCCATTAATTAAGCACTTTCTGTGTGTCAGATGCTGTGCTAACCTTTTTACAAATATTATTCTACTGAATCTCTTAACAACCCTTTAAGGTAGAATTTTACAGTTGAGGAAATTGAAAAAGATAAGAGTTTAAGGGACTTACTGAGGATCATGCAGCTGGTATGTGTCTAAAACCCAGTCTTACTCTCTCCAACTTGAGTGATCTAGCTACTTAGATGTTTCTAATCCTAAAGTTTTGCCTTAGGAGCCCCACCAATGTGTATACCTTTCAAGAGATAGACAGAAAGCACAATTAACTTAGAGCAAAAAGATTTTCCATGATAGCCTAGTCAGTACATTTAGATTAGGGTTCTAATCTGTCATGAAACTCACTATCAGCCTGGTGACGATGATGGGTCACTTCTCAGAATCATGCTTTTAAATGAATATAGTAACATATGTTGGATTCCAAAAAAAACTAATTATACTGAACTATAATTATCAATGTTTTGTGTTGGTTTGTTTTTTAGTTCAAAGCTCCCCAAATCCCTGATACAGAGTGTTTCATTCAAAACTCAGGGTCCATTTTTCTGGCAAAAAGACATGTGGTCAATGGGAGGGTGAAGACATATAGAGATTGTGAATGAGGACTCTTTCATTTAGAGGATGCAGTTTCTACTTTTAGTGCTGACTTCTTTTCCTGATGTTTTCACTGTGGCTGGACATATCTAGAGTTCTACTGCTTTTCCATATTCTCCACACCTGTTAATTCTAGTGCAATCCCTTTGTGGATTACTTCTTATTGATCCTATACATAGCTGTTTGCATGTTGTCTCCATGTCTCAAGATGAGGGGCTATTTTTTTCTGATTTCCCATCTCTCAGTACAGTGTGTCATACAAAATAGACTCTTAATAAAAACTTGTTGACTGACTGACTGAATGATTTAACTGAATTTCTCCACCAGGAAAATTTCTCCACCAGGTAGGCTCATTAATGGAGAGCCAGAACCCTTCTGAGACTGGTCAGGAAGTGTTCTCAAATCTGCTCACTTGAAGCCTCTGGAGCTCCCTAAAGTCACCACTAGAACCACAAGCCAAGGTCATTCCATTTGTATTTATGTTTTTAATTCTCCCAGAACCACTCACACCTGGAGCACATGTTGACGCATCAGTCCTTGCCCTTTTGTATACAAATATTCCACTCCAATATTACACCCTTACTTTCCTTCAAAGGTCCCAGAGACCTATACCTGCCACTTCTCTGACTTTGATGAATGAATGAATTTTGTTTTGTTTTCTTTTGTCTGTTTGGGGCTAAGAAGAGAGAGAATAAGAAGAGTAATGGCCCTCTTTTTTGTCAAATAGACTCTGGATATCCTCAACTTCCTTTCCCCTCCAGAATTTATCCTGAAAAGTTGCTTGAAAGCAAATGTCTAATGGCAAAGAAATGAAAGCTAAAGGAGTCCCTAAAGTCCCAAACCTGCACTCCTAACAATGGCAGAGGGTGGCAGCAGAAAATATGACACCCATGTGACCAGGCTTCCCACTGAGATGGCACGCTCCAGATAAATTTAATTCTCTCTGGAGCATCTAGCTGTCATCTGTAAATAGGCACTACTGAAGGATAGCAATTTCAGGGCACAAAGGGATGGTGCTCTATGAGCAAACAAGTCTCAACCCCTGGGCACAGGAGAGGCCCCTGTCCTTTGGTAGACATGGATTGCTTTCATGCATCATCCCATGACAGCAGAGTGGGGCAGTTCTTAAAATATCTCCTGGGGGCTGTTTCATTTTGTTCCATAGATAAGAAAGCCCCTTCCATACTGACGTACTTGGCTATGTCCCTTGCCATAATGAAGTGTTGTCCTGCATAAAGGACTAGCTTAGTCATCCCTCCATCCCTTTGCAGCTCTTAGCCTTGTGCTGTCACCCGAGGGGACCCTGAATGAAGCAACTGTCTCTCTGAAAATACCCAACTGCAAAAGAAATTCTGTGATTGTGATTAAAATAGAGGAGCCAGTGATATTTTGTAGTGCTCAGCAACTTTCCTAAGCAATCCAGCAGACATCCATCACTGTGTAAATGCAGAGCCTCCCACCCATCCCAGGCAGTGTTCACTGGGGTAAATCAACCTGACCTTGTTTTCCCTAGGAAAAGTTCAAGTCTCCTGCTTTCCTCTGAAGTTAGGCATTTCATCTGCTCTTCTGGGATTGGAAATCCTAGGCTGTTTGCCTGCTTAGGTCCTGAAGGGCCAACTGACCTTCACCCTTTAACAGGACCTGCTGGTTATTTGTCTTTGAAGATTACCCTGAGGACTTTGAAGAGGCATTTCCATCAGAATCTGTTTGCTGTTACCCAAGGCATGCTAAATATCATCCTCAAATTGGTGCACAGCTTGGAGCTGGAACTTGCAGGTGTTTAGTGAAGCAACAGGAGGATGCGGAGTTAAGTGGGGCAACCACAAGCCATATGGACAGAGGAATTACTACCAGGGAGTTCTGAAGCACAGCCTAAAGACATTTGGTTGCAAGAAAGTGACAACAGCAGCGGGTCCAGCCTGGTGTTCAACCATAAGGCAGAGGGGAAGAGCAGAGGAACAGGAAGAATGTATTTAAAGTGAAGTGGCCATCGCCTAAGATTAGATTGGAGAGGAAACGTCCCTGTGCATTTGTGTTTTGAGAAAAAGGCTAGTCTGCTCCCAAATCATGATTCTCCTATAGCCCTGCAGCAAGTTTGGTTTGACTTTGACCTAGTTGATTCTTGCTGCATGGTCTCAGAAAAAAGCACAGAAGCTTAACTCGACTTCTGGCATAGGTAGTCTGATTTTTGAAATATTGGCATTGATACATATTTAATGTCTGTTCTTTATCAAACAGGGATGCTGTAGATAACGTTATCACCCATGTTGTGGAAGACAGAGAAGGACAAGTGAATAATCATTTATGTAGGACCCACAATGTGTCAGGCCCTGTCCTAGGTGCCTTACAAACACTGCTTCATTTGATCCTCATAACAATCCTTTGAGGTAGATCTTATTATTATCTTTATTTTACAGTTGAGGAAACTTAAGCAGGAATTTGTCCAGGACCACAAAGCAGTAAGTGTCTGAAGCTGGATTTGATCTCTGGTCTTCCAGACTCCAGGCCCAGAGCTCTATCCACTTCACCTCTTTGCTTAATAAACCATCAAGCAGGAGGCTACGGGGGCTTTTTTTTTTTTTTTTTGTTATTTGTTTGCTTTTAAGGGGCATGAACACCAGATGTTTGACTAGTTTGTATGTGTGTATGTTTTGGCCCATTGGCTCTAAAGAACCCTTCATGGTAGTCATAACAGCCTAGTTCCTTCACTATGGAAATTCTTCCCTGCCCTCCTTCCTCCTCCTAGGTTTTATAATTAGTACATTAGGACCTGAGCCCCATGCCTTTTTATCAATTAATAGTAATCCATTCAACCAAAACTCAAACTTCCCTCAGGGGGACTGATCTAGTATCAGGCCTTGGTTGTGACTATCCCATGAGTGAGTTTAGGAAAAAAGAGGAGGACAGACTGATGTCATTTTAAACTGCTATAACCTTCCTGTTAGAACTAAATCTCTCACACCATTCTCCACTTGAGGACAACCTATCCCAGTGGGGTCCTTTCTTTGCCTGAGTTATTTCATGTCATGAGTAGATACTGAATTACCCAATTTCCCTTCTCCACAGTCCAGGCTGTTTCTAAGTATTGTACAAAATTCCCCTTGACATACCTGACCTCTCTCTTGAGCTTATAAATTCTGGATAAATTGTCTGAAATATTCAGCAGCTACATGTACCTCCCAACATTCCTCTTAGGGAATAAAGAAAAGTCAGGACTTGGGAACCCTCTGTCCCAAAGGGAGGGACTAACCATTTCCCTAATAGATAGTTGAACTAGGTCAAGAGGGGCTTGCCCTAAACCTTATATTCTTTGGTTTCTTACCTCCTTGACTTAATAAGCAGAGGCTGTAGAGATGCCACACTCTGTCTGTCTCTCTGTCTGTCTGTCTCTCTTTCTCAGAGAGGGGGAGGACTCTTTTCAAATAGAAATCCCTGCATCTGTTTACTCATTTTAAATTTTAAACATGAGCTCCATGAAGACAATGAACTATACCTTATCCAAACATAGTATTTCCTCTAGCAAGTTACATAGTACACTAGACACAGTAGACCCTTAATAAAGCTAAGTTGAATGAATAAGTGGAGTCCTTCCTCTAGACTACTTACACCTTTATTACAAGTCTTTTTGGTATACTAAGCTCTTGAATATATTTGGAATAAAAACATTGAATTTAAAGACTTGACTTTCTTACTAGCTGTGTGACTTTAACCATCCTGAACCTAAGATACCTTATGTGAAAAATGAGGACAAGTACTTGTGCTATCTACCTCAGAGGCTATGATAAAAGTGCTTGGTAAGCCATAAATGAAAAATAATCCTTATTTACTATTCATTTAAAAAGTATTTATTGAATACCTACTCTGTATCAGGAACTGTATTAAGCTGTAGGGATACAAAGAAAGCCAAAACACAAACCCACATAGATTTAAACTAGGTATAGACTAATGTCGCACACTGTGTATCAGGATATGGTCAAAATGGATGCATGATTTAGACATAAAGGATGCATGATTTAGACATAAGCAAATTAGAAGAACAAGGAATAGTCTTCCTATTAGATCTATGCAGAAGGAAAGAAAGAATTCATTACCAAACAAGATCAAACATTATGAAATATGAAATAGGTAATTTTGATTAAATTAAATTTAAAAGTTTTTGCACAAAAAACTCCAAGGCAGCCAGGATTAAAAGGAAAGCAGAAAGCTGGGATACAATCTTTACAGCAAGTGTCTTTGATAAAGGTTTCATTTCTCAAATATATAGAGAACTGAGTCAAATTTATAAGAATACAAGTCATTCCCCAATTGATAAATGGTCAAATGATATGAACAGGCAGTTTTCAAGTGAAGAAATTAAAGCTATCTATAGGCGTATAAAGAAGTCCTCTGAATCATGTGTGATTGGAGAAATGCAAATTAAAACTATCTGTAAGATTACCTAATGTGACAAAAAAAGGAAATTTTTGAATGGTGGAAAGAGTGGGGGAAAATTGAGACACCAATGCATTTTTGATGGAGTTGTGAATTGATGCAATCATCCTGGAGAGCAATTTTGAACTATTTCCATGCCCTTTCATCCAGTAATACCACTGTCAGGTCTGTATCCCAAAAAGATCATAAAAAAGAGAAAAGGATATACATGTACAAAAATATTTATAGCAAACCTTTTGTGGTGGCAAAATATTGGAAAATGAGGGCATGCCCATCAGTTGGGGAATGACTGAACAAATTGTGATATATTAATAAAATGGAATTCTATTGTGCAATAAGAAAAGACGAGCAGGCAGATTGCAAAGAAATCTGAAAAGACAGGTACAAACTGATACAAAGTGAAATGAGCAGAACCAGGAAATCATTATACACAGGGTCAGCAACATTGCATGATGATCAGCTATAAATGACTTAGCTCTTTTCAACAACACCATGATCTAAGACAAGCACAAAGGACCCATGACGGAAAAGCCTATCCAATTCCAGATAAAGAATGCATGGACTCTGAATGCAAATTGAAGCATACTTTGTTCACTTATTTTATTCTTTCCATTTTTTTTATGTTTCACAACTGTGACTAATATGGAAATATGTTTTACATAATTGCACATATATAACCTAGATCAAATTGCCTACCATTTTAGAAGAAGGAAGAGGAAGAGAGAAGGGAGAAAAGTTTAGACTTCAAAATCTTGTAAAAATGAATGTTAAACATTGTCTTGACATGCAATTGGGACAAAACTAAAATACAAATTTTGAAAAAATCCACCTACTCTCACAAAACTCAAAGTCGAATGAGGTTACAACCTATAAACAATAATCTCTTTGATTCAATGCAGTTACTAAGTTTGTTCTTTGTTAAATTAACTTCATTCAAAAATTTTTCTTGATTTTTAAATTTTTGATATTTAATTTTTCATACTTTGTTACAAGAAGTCATCAAAAACTAAGTAGTATCAATCACCTATCAGAAATTTTTAGCAAAAGATATATCAAAGATAAGCCACTGTACTTTAATGCAAGGGTCACCTAATTCTAGGAGAACACACTGGTATGTTTATGATTTGAATAGTGGTAGGAAAAATCCTTTTGACCCTAAACAATTTTTCTGTTGACCTTGATTTGATACCTGGAATTCATATACAGGGTATACCAAAAATTTGTAATACAGTTTTAAGCCGCAACATTTTATGTTGTAAAAGCTATACATAAATGAAACACATTAAACTATATTAGAAGTTAAATATGATATAAATTAATTTATCAAACTGACCAGTTATTACCAGGGAACAATACTCTGAGTGCTACAAGTCTAGAAAATTCTTAAAAGGAAAGAGATTTGGAAATTTCTAATACATGTAGGGTGATTTTTAGCAAGGAAGATCTTGTAAAAGTATGGAATGAAGGGACCATGCGCTGCTCAGAGGAAATATGAGAACAATGGAGTTCTTTGGGACAAATATGTCCTAATCTACAATTTTTCCTAAGGCTAGGTCAAGTGACAGCTTATGTATGCTCCTGGAAACCTTTCACTGTTGCTTCTGCCTCAACAACATTTTACATATCAATTCTCTTTTCTCCATTCATATGAATTTATTACACATAATTTTTATTGCATCATGATCTGAAAAGAATGCATTTAATATTTCTGCCTTTCTGCACTGGATTGTGAGGTTTTAATGACCTAATACATGGTCAATTGTTGTGTAGGTGCTATATACTACTGAGTAAAAGGCATATTCCTTTCTATCCTCATTTAATGTTCTCCAGAGGTCTACCTTATTTATTTTTTCTGCAATTCTATTCACCTCCTTAACTTGTTTCCTGTTTATTTTGAAGGTAGATTTATCAAGTTCACAGAGGGGGAGGTTGAGGTCCTCCACTATTATAGTTTTGCTGTCTATTTCTTCCTATAACTCCCTTAATTTCTCTCAGAATTTGGATGCTATACCACGTGGTGCATATATGTTTAGTAATAACATTACTTCATTGTCTATGGTGCCTTTTAGCAGGATATAGTTTCCTTTCTTATCTCTTCTAATAAGATCTATTTTTGTTTTTGCTTTGTCTGAAATTAGGATTGCAACCCCTGCTTTTTTTTAAAATCAGCTGAAGCACAATATATTCTACTCCAGTCTTTTACCTTTACCCTGTTTATATCCCCTATTTTCAAATGTGTTTCTTGTAAAGAATGTATTGTAGGATTATGGTTTTCAATCCATTCTGCTACCCACTTCTGTTTTATGGGAGAGTTCATCCCTTTCATATTCAAAGTTTTGATTATTATCTGTGTTTTTCTTTTCATCCTATACCTCTCCATTTATGCTTTTATTTGTCCTTTCTCACTTTCTCTCCTCAAAAGAGTTTTGCTCCTCTCCTTTCTGTCAGCCCTCTCCCTTTTCTTTCCCATTTCCTCTCCTACTACCTGTGGGGCATTAAATTTCTACACCTAACTGAGCGTATTATTCCTTCCTTGAAACAAATCTGATGAGAGTAAAGTTCAAAAAATGCTTACCGCCCTCCTTTTTTCCCTCTACTGTAATGGTTTTGTGTTTCTTCATGTGATGCAATTTACCTTTTTTTACCTGGGGTGGTCTGGCCACTGAAGGTCTCTTCCTTGCTGGGGGTTGTGCTAGAACATGGGCAGCCTCAACTGCTGGTGGGTGATGTCTACTGTGCAAGTGGTAGTTCTCCATTTTGGTGCCTGCCAGTTCTCGTGTGTACAAAGGCATGGAGGGGGTCCAGTTGTGGTTGCTTGCCCTCTGCACTACCCTGAGACTCAGAATTTTCTGCTGGTTTACTGAGATGAGATTTGCTGTTGGTTTGCTGGGAAGCATCCTGTCCTGGTCTAGTCCCCTTCAGCTACAGCAAGAGGGAACTTTCCTGTTAATTCCCCTATCCTCATTAGCTAAAAAGTTGCTGCACTCCCTCTTTCTGCTGGTTCCACTGTTCCAGGATTTTTAGTATTTTCTGGATTTTTCAAGGTCAGTAAGGTAGAGTGAGAGTCATTTACTGCTGGTTCCACCATCTTGGCTCCTGAAAAAAGAGACATATGATTTCTTATCAGCAAAGGGATGAGTATAGACCATCACCATATTAAAATACTCTCAGGATCCCTGAGCATTTTCATCTGTGTTACTGCTATGCTCTTTGGTCCAGTGAGTCTAGTCCTCTAACCTTCATCTGAACCCTCCTAAGGTGTGCTAAGCCCTGGAGGCACAAACAAAAAGCAATATATTTCCCCCTCTCAGGGAGTTCATATTCTCATAGGTGAAGACTGTGAGTTCCCTGAGAATGAGAAATATATGTTTTTTCTATTTGTGCCTTCAGTGGTTAGCACAATACTCAACATATAACACTTGTTAATAAATACTGTCATTTATTCAGTCATTGTAAAGACAATGTTTCAATAATAAAGATTTTTAATATGTATTTCTAATTTAATTGAGGAAACATTGTTTAATTAGGAAGACAAAACAAACATATAAAGCATTAGAAAGGAATTAAATGGTTGATATGGTAACAAGTATGAGTTAAATAGGAGTTTAGGAAAAGCAGAAATCAGTGTGAATTGAAGGATTTCACATCTAGAACCAGAGCGGAACTTGGAAGCCACTGAATCTACTTTAATACTCCAGTTTTCCAGAGGGCAAAACTGAAACACAGATAAGCAAGTTAACTTGCTAAGGTCATTCTCTGATAAGTGTCTGAAGCAGATATTGAACCCAGGTTCCAGGACTTCATATCCAGGGCTTAATTATGTGACATTTTCAGAAACCAATATATTGGCAGGCATCTTATTTGACCTTTGCATGGAAGAAGGAGCATGATTTAGATAGAGGGAAGAAAGGACAGACTTACAAAATAGAGGAATTTGGATAAATTTGGATAAAATCTTTTAGATAAAGCACTTTCCTTCTCTGCCTGAGTTTCCTTGTCTGATTAATGAAGACATTGATGTTGATCAGATGTTCCTTACCTTTTTTTTTTTTTTTTTATGTGTCATGGACCTCTTTGGCAGCCTGGTGAAACACATAGGCTCCTGATATTTTCTTTAAAAAACATGTAACTGAATAATATAGGCCTCCTCCCCTACCTCCCATGCAAGTGCATAAACTCTTGGAAATCTATCCACCGATGCCTTGGAGGGCCCTGAACCAAGAACCACTGACTGGGAAGATCTCAAAGGTCACTTTCAGATCTAACACTCTTTGATCCCAATAGAGGCTTTGTTTAGTTGATGTATGTGCTCTTTAGACGCTGGCAATCTTGAAGAAACAAAATGCCATATAAGGACTAGGTGCCCTGAAGTGATTTTAAATCAATTTCTAAAGTATAGTCAACAAATTTTCCAGAAAATATCAACTATGCTTAAGTGTAAAACTTTTTTAAAATAGTAAAGTTCATATGTCAAGGACCTATTCTGTTTTTTCTCCCCTGGAGTGTTTTAAATGTTATACTTAAGAAAAGAATAACTCTGTGAAGACACTTAAACAAGAGCAGAACACTTAAAGTAAATGCTTGTTGACTGACTTACAACTCCCTATATCTCAATTTTATTATTTGCGAAATGGGCACAATATGTGGCTATGACTTTGCTAATCCCTGGACAAATAAAACATCTATATTCTTTTTATTCTCCACTCTGCTCTCTTAGTTGCCAGACTTGGAGCCATCCCCAAAGGGGTTTCCTGTTTTTTGTCATTTTACACCCATTATCTTGTTCCCTAGTTATCTTGACAAGTTCCCTTCTAACAGCTCTAAGACAGGAGGCTAAGATAATGAGTCTAGGCTGTGTTTGGAAAGGACTAGAAATACTCAAGAACAGCTACCATTTGAAAAGGTTGAGGTGTTTGCTTCAATCTGCTGGCACTCTACCCTGTGGACCAGGCAGCTTAACTTGTGCTTAGCTCCAGTCCTGATCCTTACCCTCAGTGGAACTTACTTTCAACCCTAGCAAAGAATCACTGACCTTGAATGAAGCTAGTTATCCACATGGTGGTTGGGAAACAAGTAGTTTCACTGTCTTAAAAACAATAAGCAGAATGTAAGTTTCTTGAGGACAGGGACTATTTTTCATTGCTGTTTTTATATCTTCCCCCTGACCCACAGATGCCTAACACAGTACTTTGAACACAGATCAGGCCCAGTGAAAGTTTGCTGGTTTGGAAGAAGAGAACGGAACTTAAAATTGGGTACCATATCTGTGTTCTTCAGCAGAATTCTGTTTGGATAGGTCCATGATCCATAGAGCTATGAAGTGCAGAGATAGGGCTGTTGTCTAGGAAGTTGCTGCTTAAGGGTAAGATAAATATTTCCCCTCAATAATTTTAAAGAATCAGCCCTTGGGGCTATTATTTCTGAAATTAGTAGTATATCTAAAATAAACAGTAAATTCTTGTTGAATGAATTAGTTATGACTAAAATGATCTATAGATAAAAAATTAGACATTTTTTATAAAAAAAAATAAGAGAAAACTAGTATGAATGCTCATGAAAAGTATATATGAATGCAAATACCCTGATATGTACTCTTGTGCGACTATGGGATCTATTGAGGAGGGCTTTTTTTATTTGAGTTCAGTTTGTCCACCTGGGTCAGAATAATGACATGCTAAGCAAGCATCTTTAATGTCTGGTAGTAATTTGAAGGAAAAAAAGAGCAAGGATCTAATGTAACCCACTAAGCAGAAGAGATTCTATTAAATTCTATTCTATATTAAAAGAGATAATATTCATTGTTATGAATAAACAAAACTTTTTAAAAGGATGTTGAGATAGAAAGATATTAATTTTTGTTCCTCACATTACTAGAAAATGAGCTTTGACTTTTTGATCAGAGGTGATAAAGATTTCTACATTAAATAAAGGCAGATTTAAAGGGCACGGGAAGGCCCCATAAGAGTGCCATCCCTTTCAGGGTTCATTTTAAAAATAGTTTTTGGTCTGCTCCAAAGATACGGTAACTGTGAGAATCCTGACTGTGCTCCAGCAGTTATCAAATCTTTCAGGCCATTAATAAACATTTACTTGAACTGCCTTTTAATGCTAGGAAAAATAGCTTTCTCTCTAACACAAGTACAAGTTTACCACTCACAATCCAGGGCTCTGAAGAGGCCCCTCAAGCAGTAGTCTCTGGAGTACATGCCAAAGTCCAAAAGAACTAAAGATGACTCCCAGGGTCACCTTCTAACTCTTTCAAAAGATTCATCTTGAGTTAGTCCCATATGCAGATTCCAAAAGTGCCCTTAGCAGCTTGGCAATCTGCCCAGGAACTGCATAATAATCATGTGCCTTTTTCAAAACACAAAGGGAACCTTGGGAAGAAACATATACAGTCAGAGTTATGAAATGCTTTTCTGTCCCTGGTGCTTTCCAAATGTCAGGGGTTTCATTGAATGTGACGGGAGAACTGATACAAATATATTATGCAGATACTTCTCAATTATTCAGGTTCTGATGGGTAAGCAAGGGCACTGGTACCCAGCAACAACAGATAAATTACAAAATAGCCAAATCAGGAAATAATTCATAGCATATATAAACAGTGACAGCTTGTTTATATTACTCTATAAATAATATGTTTTCACAGAGTCCCTAGCTCTATAAGCACTTACATTTTTTTATCAAAAAAAGTGTGTAACCTTGTGACCTTGTCACCCCTTTCTCATATTTGTGGCTACCATAAATAAGAATAAAAAACTATCCCAGATTCAAGGTACTCCTTAGCCACACTTCTAATATAAAACCTCAACTTATGAACCTCTACCAAATATTGTTATCTATACTATACAGTCAGAGAACAATTAGTTTAAAGTAAAAGTAATTAGTGAAACAGCAGTTTAAAAAAATGGGGCACATTCTTCTAAAAATATACAGACCAACAGTCCAAAGACTATTGACCTTCTGGGGAAATAGATTCAGACAAACAGATGCCTAGGGAACATGTGTGACCAAGATATATATGAGAGGGCAAATCATAATTCTGACAATGAAGGATATTGTGATCTGCTGCTATCCTCATATTTTTTACATGTAATCTTTGTCAGATATTGTTTTCCAATATTGTCTTGGGACATTATAATTTCTGGGTGGTGTTCTGTTGGTTTTAAAACCATCAAGCTTCTTTTCCCATCCATTTTCTGTACTTCAGCTCTTTCGAACATCTACAGGGAATTTTGTTTCCTATTAGTTTGGTCACAGTGATTAGAAAGCCTCTCCTTGAAAAGGCAGTGTGATAGCTATTTTATATAGGCTATAAGTCACCATAATCAAGTAATGGTTATAGTCCTTTGGGCTAATATGAAGGCTATCTTGAATTCACCAGAATTGGAGTTGGATCTCAGTCCTGTGCCTCACAAAAAATATGATTTAAAATTCTAAATATCCAAGATTGTTAAGGTCTTGGCATGCAAACGAATTTCAGCCTGGACAAATGAGACAAGATCACTGTCCTCCACCCACCTGACATGTATCCCTGCCTTTAATATTTCTTCTATGGCCAAAAGTATAGTGATTTTGAGTATTCTTTCTAGACAGATAGAAAATAAACTATATGGCCCTGTTGATTTTCTTTTATTCCTTTTTTCTCTGTGGATTTCCTTATCACATGCAAAATGGGGAATGGTAATGAAAAGGATTTGCTAAGCATTTGAGATGCAAATACAAAAATCAAGAAAGTCCCTTATTTCAATGTGTTTATGGTGGATCTATGACTAGATTTAGTGAATTTTTGCTAAACAATGGCCCAGACTCCAGGGCAGGAGCTGTAGTTCTAAGTCCAAGTGAAAAGGTAGATCATGGACAGAAAAAAAAACAGAAAACAGATCAAGTAAACAATAAGCATTTATAACTTTGGAATGTGGGACTATGGTATTAAAGTGCAAAGAGGGCTGAATTTGGAGTCAGAAAACCTGATTTTGAATGATTGCTCTGTTATTTCTGTTTCAGCGACTGCCCCCCCAATAAAAGCCATTTATCCTCTTTGACTCGGTTTCTTCATTTGTAAAATAATAGAACTAAACTGGATGACTTCTGAGGGCCCTTCTAGCTGTAAATCTATTATTTAATGTCACTTAATTCAATTTCCTTGAATTTCTTTGGATTTGGATTTAAATTTGTTTTTGACATTTTCAGCACTAATATTGATTACATAAGTAAAGTGGCAAACATTTAAGGGGTTATTATGAGAATGTTTTTTTAAAATGAATGACATCATTGTAAGGCAAGCCAATGTTGGCATATGTAATTGGATAACTCATTTTCTTTAGTAGGGAATATGTTAAGTCAGAAAATTCAACCTTCAGATTCACAGGTAAAAAAAAATGTGATTAAGATATTAATAACTGGGATTTACCCATAACTGCTGCATTTTTCAAATCCCATTTTTCTCTTAATTTAGCCCCTCTTTGCTTTTATCACATATGAAGTTAAGTTCATTAAATGAAGAAAAAAATTACTGTGAAGTTTTTGACTGTATTGTTAACTTCGTGTTCAGAAGAATATTAATTTCTATAAGTTACTTAAAAATTAATGAAAAATGATCTCCATTTTGATTTTCTGAAAATGCCTGTTCCTGTAGAATATCCACTTAGTCAGTGGAATAAAAAGCAAAGCAAAATACTAAATGTGCTATAATTATTACATTTATTCAAAATCCTGCATAAATTAGTCAGATTAACTGGAAAGTTTCTAGTGCTTCTGTGGACAACATATTTGACCAGTCTTCCTTTTTAAAATTATGATTCTATTTAAGATTTCCAAATAATTCATTTTTACTTTCTCAGACTACCATAATGTGATTATCTGGTTCCCCAACAATGAGGTTTCCCTTGGCATTGGCAGATAAGCATCACGTTCTGCTCTTCTTGATATTTTTCAAATTCATGAGAATGTGATTTAGCAGAAAGATTTGTATACTGCCCCCCTCCAAAAACAAAGAGTGTTAAATTAAGTGCTATCACTTGGGCAAACAATTTGCCTATAATATAAAGTCACACACGTTGTGCCAAATACAAAATTGAAATTTGAGACTCCTGCAGCATTGGATGGACAATTCTTAAATACCTCTAGTCATAACAAAGGTAGGTTTATCATGAGTCTTTATCTCTTCCTTCATGTTTTCATCCTCACATTACTGGAAGAAAAGTTTTGTAATAAACTGATAACTGGTAGAAATGTTTGTTTCCCTTGAAAACAACACTTCATATTGTCCATTTTTATATCTCACAGTGGCACTAGGTCAATTTGTACTAAATAAAGAATACAATTTTCTGTGAAATCACCTACAAATAATTAGAGTTGATTGGGCAGGTTGACATTGGCTCAAGCTTACAACATTTCCAAGAATAGTGGGATCTCAGAATTAAAAAGAATTAGTGTGGGGTAACTAGGGATATCTATTGGGATACTGATGATTTGGAGGCTGCTGACAATTCTTATAATCCTTCAACAATATGAAAACATTATCAATAAATAGAGTTTTAAAAGAAATAACTGGGTAAAAATAACTACAGAGAGGTACATTGAAATTTGTCTGTTATATAGATTGTAGTACTTGGTCACAGTTCAAAATTTTCCAATTTCAGATCTACTTCAGAGATCTTATAGTAATACCCAAACCTTGTGTACAAGTGGCCTCTTCAATACCCTTGACAAGTGATTATTCAGGAGGTATACATGAAAAAACAAAAACAAAAACGAGGTGAGTTTAAAGTGATTATTTAGCTCATCTTTAAGTCTTTTATGACTGAGAGAAGACACTATTTCACTAAGTAACTGGCACATTTTCAGAAAACTACCAATTGTGAGGAAGTGGCTACGTTGAAACTTCAAATCTAATCTTCTGTAACTTCCATACAGAGTTTCTAGTTTTCCTTTAAAGATCCAAAAACAGGGCTAAGCCAAGATGGAAAAATTAAAACAGGAATTCACCTAAACTCTCCCAAATTACACCCCCTCCCAAAATTAAATTAAAATAATACCTCAGCAAGAATTTTGGAGTGGCAGAACCAACAAAAGGATGGGGTGAAATAATTTCCAAATGCAAGACAACTTAGAAGGTTAGAAAGAAAGGTCTATTTCTCTGGGATGGGAGTGGAGGGCAATAGAATGCAGGTTATACTCTGCAAGCCAGCCTTGGAAATAAGTAAGTCAGCAGCAGAAGCTTCTGGAGCTCTTTGCCCACAGAAGGTAAGGGAGTAATACAATTGGTCAGACACATATTACAGGGGATCCTTTGCTGGAACTGGGAGCAAGGCTATGTAGCATTGCCCTTATGTGGATCTAGGTCTTAGTCCTAGTGTGAGGAAAAGCATTCGCAGCAGTAGGTCCCAGTTCCAGGGTAGAAAAAAGTGTTTGTGATCACTGAAAGACCAGAGCACAGGCCAGGAGAGCAGTGACCACACCTCCCTTTAAATCATACCACCTTGGAAGAACTGAAAGCTTATAAACTTCAAGAACGACCTCTGAAAATAGCGGCACAGAAAACCCGATGCTTGTGAGTATGACCCCTTCCCCCTTGGAGCAGAGTTCCATGTTCATATAAAGTTAAAAGTTAGGAAATAGGCTATTAAAATGAGCAAATAACAAGAATAACCAGAAATCTGACCATAGAATATTACTGGGGTGATAGGGAAGATAAAAACATAAACTCAGAACATAATGAAATCAAAACGGTTATAGACTTAAAATCTTAGAGAAAAATGTGAATTCATCTCAGCCTTGGAAGAGTTCAAAAAGGATTTTAAAAATCAAATAAGAGAGGCAGAGAAACAATAGGTGATAGAAATGGGAGTGATAAAAGAAGTCATGAAAAAAGTCAACTGCTTAGTAAAGGAGGCACTCAAAATTGAGGAAAATATTATTGAGGAAAATAACAACTTGCAAAACATAATCCACTGATGAGAACTCTTTAATAATGTAGAATTTATGAAATGGAAAAGAGATATAGAAGATCACTGAAGAAAATAACTCTTAAAAATTAGTTCTAGGGAAGTGGAAACTAAGGATTCCATAAGATAAATATTTTTAAAAATGCAATAAAACAAAATCAAAAGAATGGAAAAATAGAAAATAAAAGTGAAATATCTCATTGGACAAAAAACTGATCCGGAAAATAGATTCAGGAGAGATTATTTAATAATTTTTGGACTACTTGAAGGTCATGATTACAAAAAGAAAAGATGCCTAGACATCATCTTTCAAGAAATTATCAAGGGTGTGGATCCAAGATGGTAGAGTAGAAGCAGGGACCTGCCTGAGTTCAACTCCCCACAAACCCCTGTGAAAAATTACTCTAAACAAATTCTAGAGCAGCAGAAGCCATAAAATGACAGAATAAAAGATTTCCCACACAGGACAATCTGAAAGGCCGAGAGAAGTTGTCTATTGCATCAGGGTTGGAGCACAGAACAGAAAGGACTGGAGCAGGCCTCAGAGTGTAGCATTTTACAGACTTCTCAACCTACAAATGTCAAAGACAGCTTCAAAGGTCAGTGGGAAAGCTCTCTCACCTTATTGAGAGAGTAATCTTGTCTGGCCCCAGGCCCAGCGCCAGGGTGGCAGGAACTACTGATGTAGTGGAGCAGCCTCCAGACAGTGGGGAAACATGGTGGCTGATCTGGGTCACAGTCCTGGGGAGAAGAGTAGCATTGGTGAGGCAGAGTTGGTGGCAGCTATGGAGAGGGAATCCTACTTGCAGTCCCAGAACAGAAAAGAGTGCTTGTGATTGCTTACAGGCCGTAGTACAGGCCAGGAGAGAAGTAAACCTATCTCTCTTGATTGTGCCACCTTGGAATAACTGAGAACTTACAGGTCCCTAAAGTATATCCTCCCCTTGACAAAGGCCTCAAAAGTCAAGTAACAGCCTGGGAAAATGACCAAAAAAGGGGAAAAGATAAGGCTATAGAAGGTTACTTTCTTAGTGAACAGATATCTTCTTCCATCCTTTCAGGATGAGGAAGAACAATGTATACCATCAGAGGAAGACATAAAAGTCAAGGCTTCTGCATCCAAAACCTCTGAAAAATATACAATGATCTCAGGCCATGGAAGTGCTCATAAAGGATTTTGAACATCAAGTAAGAGAGGTGGAGGAAAAAATGGGAAGAGAAATGAGAGTGATGCAAGAAAATCATGAAAAGCAAGTCTAAAGGATACCCCAAAAATGCTGAAAAAAATAATACTTTTAAAAATAGAATGACCCAAATGGTAAAAGAGATCCAAAAATCAATGAGGAGAAGAATGCTTTAAAAAGCAGAATTAGCCAAATGGAAAAGGAGATTCAAAAGCTCACTGAAGAAAACAGTTCTTTAAAAATTAGAATGGAGCACATTGAAGCTAATGACTTTAAGAGAAACCAAGAAATTACAAAACAAAATCAGATGAATTAAAAAATAGAAGACAATGTGAAATATCTCATTGGAAAAACAACTGACCTGGAAAATAGATCTAGGAGAGACAATTTAAAAATTATGGAACTACTTGAAAGCCATGACCAAAAAAAGAGCTTAGACATCATCTTTCATGAAATTATTAAGGAAAACTGCCCTGATATTCTAGAACAAGAAGGTAAAACAAATATTGAAAGAATCCACCAATCACCTCCTAAAAGAGATCTGAAAAGAAAAACTACATTGTAGCCAAATTCCAGATTTTCCAGATCAAGGAGAAAATATTTCAAGGAGCCAGAAAGAAATAATTTGAGTATTGTGGAAATACAATCAGCATAACACAAGATCTAGCAGTTTCTACATTAAGGGATTGAAGGACTTGGAATATAATGTTCCAGAAGTCAAAAGAACTAAGATTAAAACCAAGAATCACCTACCTCAGAAAAGTGAGTATAATACTTCAGGGGAAAAAAATGGTCATTCAATGAAACAGAGGACTTTCAAGCATTCTTGATGGAAAGGGCAGAAGTGAATAGAAAATTTGACTTTCAAACACAAGAATTAAGAGAAGTTGAAAAGGTAAACAGGAAAGAGAAATCATAAGGAACTTACTAAAGTTGAATTGTTTACATTCCTGCATAGAAAGTCAATATTTGTAACTCTTGAAACTTTTCTCAGTATTTGGGTAGTTGGAGGGATTTTATACATACACACACACATACATACATACATACATATATATGGAGGGAGAGAGAGAAAGAGAGAGAGAGCAAGCACAGGATGAGTCAGGATAACAAAAAATTTAGCAACTTTATATTTAAGGATGGGAAGGCTTATAAGATAACATTATGGAGGGCAAAAAGACTAGGCTTAAAACCAAGAATCATCTATTCACCTAAAGTGAGTATCATGCTTCAGGGGAAAAAATGGACATATAATGAAATTAAGGACTTTCAAGCATTTCTGATGAAAAGACCACAGGTGAATACAAAAATTGACTTTCAAATACAAGACTCAAGAGAAGCATAAAGATAAACATGAAAAAAAACCATTATAAGGGTTTCAATGTTAAATTGTTCACATTCTTACATGAGAAGATGATACTTGTAACCCCTAAGAATTTTATCATTAGTAGGGCAGTAAGAAGGAGTATGCATAGAAAACAAATACTGATATGAGTTAATTATCATGGGATGATATTGAAAAAAATTAAATTAAAGGTTGAAAAAGAGAGATGCATTGAAAAAAGTAAGAATGGAGAGGTAAAATAGGGTAAAAATCTCACATAAAAGAGGTATGAAAAAGATTTTATAGTGGAAGGGAAGTGAGCATTGATTAGTGGAAGGAGTGAGCATTGATTCAACTCTAATCTCAATGGAATTGGACCAAAGAAGGAACAACATCCACATTCAGTTTTGTACAGAAATCTATCTTATCCTACAAGGTAGTAGAAGGGGAACAAGAAAAGAAAAGGGGATAGGGTTGATAGAAGAAAGCATATTGGAAGACACAGTGATCAGAAACAGAACACTTTTAAGGAGGGACCAAGTGAAAGAAGAGAGGGAGAAGGATAAACAGGGGGAAAATAGAATGGAAGGAAATATATAGTAATCATAGCTTTTGATGTGAATGAGATGAACTCACATAACAGAAGCAGATAGTAACTAGTACACTACACAACTTATAGTAAGTCCTTATTAAATCCTTGTTGAACTGAATTGCATTGAACGGGTGACTGTTAGCTATTTGTTTATATTTTAAGCTATTTATTGATATTTACCATGAGGAAAAACAAATGGAATTTTTCTTCTCGGTCCCAAAATGCCAGAGCTAGAGTAATGGGAGGAAGTGGTAGGGAGGAGGATTTCAATGAAGAAAAAAACAAACTTTCTAGCAATTAGTTACTAACAAAATGCAATAGGCTATACTAGGAAACAGTGGTTTACCTTTCACTAGAGGTCTTCAAATGAAGGCTGCAAGAGCAATTATTAAAGATTGTGTAGAGGTGGTTCTTCTTTAGCGATAGGAGGTGCAAGATGGCTTCTGATGGCCCTTCCTACTCTGATATTCTCTTATTGCATGAACAGTGTGGATTTCTAAGTTTTAAAGATGAGCAAGAAAAGCTGCCTTACAAATTGAACAAAAGGAGAACCCTCATTAATCAAGACAGCCTTTTGATTCTCTGAGGGTTGAGCATATTCTGTTTCTAAAACAAGATGCAGGTGTGAAGCTTTTAATCAATATGGCACCTGGAGTAAGTAGAGAACCTGTAGCTTAGAGACCCAAGAGATTTTGTATCTACAAAGAAGTGAACTAATGGATAAAGGTGTCTGGATGGGGGAGACATTTGCATTTATCACCAGTTACTTTGAACATACTATATTCACTTTTCTGAGCCTACTCTTTCTGAGCAGAATTCCCATCCAAAAGAAAACTGGAAACTTAGGTGGAGTGGGCAATGCACATACCAAGAATTTCAAGTCATCCAAAGAGACACAATAATGGATTTTCCTGTTTATATGCTCTTGTGCATTCAGCAGCAACAGAGACCCACTTGCTGAAGATTAGACGTTTCTTTGTTGTAAATTAATTACTCAATTGTCTATGGTCTGCTGGGAGAAAAGCTTAAAAGGCAACAGTCAGCAATTAGAATCAGAAAAAGACAGGAAGCCATGGCCAGTTGTCTCTTTATTCTTTCTCTGAAAGACAACCATGCTAAGCTAAAGTTTCAGAGTGGAGATCAGTTTATTTTTCAATTTCAAAAATAGTCAAGGGACTTTTTATTAAACGTTTTGTAGAGAGACCCAACCTTTTTTTTTTTTTTAAACATTTGTTTGCGGCTCAAGAAGTGAGTGGGAATTGTTAAATTCTCTGCAAACAGGAAAATATATCTAGACTTCCTAATTCAGAAATTTGGTAGTATAAGACCTCAAAACTCCACCTTGCAGATCCCTCTGTTGAGAGATTGACATGAGGGATTGTTGAAATGACAACAGAATTGAATCCCTGTGGGGCAGGACTGTCTATGCTAAGCATCATGTGGTCAAAAACTGGAGGGACTTAAATCACTGCTTTTCTAGCCAAAAGGAAGAGCAGCTTAAGATCGCAGCCAGCGAAATCTTTTTTGTGGGATGAACAAGTCAGGTTCAGTGAAATTCAATTATGGATAGCATTCAAGCAACAGCTGAGAATAATGACCTACTCTTATGCCTTCTGATGGAAGTGAGTGGCAGAAAATGGAGAACATCATACCTTTTTCTCTTCCATTTAATCCCTTTAAAAATCATTAAGCAAAAAAAAAAAATGATGAAAATTACCACCTGTCTGATGATTGCCCCTGGACTTTGATAAATGCAAAGGATGTTTTGTCATCGATTACAGTCCAACTCTGGATATCTCTCAGCACAGCTAAGAGCCATTTCCTGTAGTTTCTTGGGTTTTTACATGCATCACTGGCAAGATTCTTAGACAATGTGTAAGATTTCATTTCCAATTTAGTCAGTGAATCAGTAAACATTTATTAAGTGCTTACTATAGATTAGGTGATAAGTGCTATAGTGCTAAAAGCTGAGAGTACCAAAAAAAAGGCAAAAGTTGCTCTAGGAGATCACAATTTACTTCAGGTGACAACATGCAAAAGAATGTAGAGAGTTTGTAGATAGTACAAACTATCTACAAGATAAATAGGAAGTAATCATCAGAGGAAAGTTGCTAGACTTAAAAGGGATTGGGGAAGGTTTCCTTTATATAGAGAGATATTGCCTGGAAGTTGAAGGAAGCTAGGAAAGCCAGGAGGTGGAGAAGAGAAGGCAGAACATTCCATGAAAGCGGAGGAGGGGAAGCCAATGAAAATGCCTGGAGCTGAGAAATGGACAGTGTCACTGCCACAGGGGCATGATTTTAGAGTCTCAATAGTTAATGAAGCTTCTATGTAGAAACAGAGTTATTGCTGAAATAATAAGTCCAATATAATGGGGAGAACAATATGTCACCATGATTTGAGGATCTCCTAGAACCAATTTTATGAAGCAGAAACAGAGCTTCTGAGAGTGTTGGCAAAACTGGGTTCTTTGTTCACCTTGTTGTTCAGTATTTTATGCCTGAGGCAAAAGAGTAAATCATTCCCTTCTCTTCATATGATATGTAACATCTCATCTGTGTTCTGTTCTTGTGAGTGGGCATGAAAGATGGAGAGCTTTGATTGACAGGGGTTCCAGAAAACGATTAGTTTGCTTAATTACAGAGAGCCAATGGAGGAAAAAAAAACTTTTTTTGTTTTTTTTTAATTTCAGATTTCAGACCAAATAGGAGTGAATTGATTGGTTGGTTGTCCATTCTCAAAGAAAACCAAAATGACATCACTTATATTAGGGTCAAGGATCAATACAAGCTTGCAAGGCTCAACCATAGGTTGGGGACGGATGATCCATGTGAGTATTTGGAGTGAAGATGTCTCTACATTTGTAGCTCTCATTTTCTTTTGAGCTACTGCAGTTCTTTTTTGCTCATAGCGCATAATACTTCTTTAATTTCGGCCCACCATGCTGGATGGTCTCACAACTGACTGAAAAAAGAGACCTTGAGAATGTCCTTGTATCACTTCTTCTGACCTCCATGTGAGGGCTTGCCTTGTATCCATAAAAATAGTCTTTTAGGCAAATGTCCATTTGGGGTTTGAACAATGTGACCAGTTCACCAGAATTACGCTCTTTGCAGTAGAGTTTAAATGATTGGCAGTTCAGTTCTAGAAGGGATTTCAGTGTCTGAATCTTCATAACAATTCAAATGGATGTGATTCAGTTTCCTAGCATGGAACACTCCCTCTCCCACTCTTGGTTGATGTTGTAGTTAAGCTCCATGTTAACTTTTCTCCATCACCTTCTGTTCCATGGGGTTTTAACTCAATTAAGATCAACATTTGGTAAGTCTATTGATAAGGTAAGTCTCTGAGGGAGACAAGGGCATCCTTTCACAAAGTTTGTGGTCTAAAGTAGGGGTGGGGTGGAGAGATATGATTAGGGTTATTCTGGAACCAACTTAAACTTGTTAATAAGAACTGACTGTTACATTTTCTGTGTGAGCATTTTCAACTCAGGAATCAGAAAACACTATGAATTAATTTATTGATTTATTGATTTCTAAACTTAAGAAAATGATGAAGTAAATGTTAATGTTGATTTTTAAAAATATTTTGCTCATTTTCATAGAGTTGGTTGCTAAACATTTATCAGTTCATCATTGGATATGACACATATCCAAATTGCTACAGTAGAAACTAGAACAACATCTGTGCATGAGAGTGCTACAAATAAAATATGGAGAGAATAGGGAAGGTAGGGGAAAAATATGCTCACTCAAGTCATAGGGATTTCTTCATGGAATAAACTGGCATTCAAAATGGATCTTAAATGATTTCAACAGGAAGAGAGAAGTGTAGAGGCTCTTCAAGGAGAAGTGAATCTTGACAGTTAAGAAAAATAAAGACTGCAAGGTTTTTTGGGGGGAAGTGGGTGTGGAGATGAAAAGTTCAGTTTGGCTGCAACATAGAGGAGTGATGGGGAATAGTATAAGACCAGAATAATAGTGGGGTGGCTCTAAAACAGATGCTGGGTGAGGGTAATATCTAGGGCCAAATTCATTAAAAAATTATGTGTTAAGGTTCTGGCACATGCTTAGAAATATATTGGGTGTTGGAGAGGCTGCATAATGTATGTACAAGAGGGTCTCATAGAGTCTTAAGTATTCAGTTTTGCAGAGATCTGAATAAGACTTTTGTTCAATCAAGATGGAACTTAATGTCATCCAAGGTTAAGTCACAAGGGTTGTTGGATAGACAAAAGTCAAAGCCTGGAAAGATCAATGACAGATTTGGGTGATTCATGAGGATGATAGTATGGCAAACTGAGTCATCTACCCAGACAGGGAATGAGACAAGCTTGGTGTGGGTGAAAGACTAGAATCTATAAAAAAAGCAGAGGTTAGAGCCAAAAACCTGGAAGGGGTGATAAATGGTTAGCATTTAATGGAGTTGGACAGAATTTTATTTGGAGTTGGACAGAATTTTATATTTTATTTACTTATCTTTTTGGCTGTTTTTGTTTGTTTTCTTATATTCATCCACCACCACTCTTAAGAGGAGTTATGGAAAGAGTAAAACTCCACTGTCATTGGAGTCAGAGAACTTGGGTTCAGATGTCTCTTCTGATGCTCATTATCTATACAAACTTGGAGGAGTCATGGAACCTCTTTGGGCTGCTATTTCCTCATCAATCAATCAATAAGCATTTATTAAATGTCAGCTATATGCCAGATACTATGCAAAGTGTTGGAGATACAGGTACAAAGAAGGAAACAATCACTATTTATGAGGAGATTACATTTGAACAGGGGAGACACCATGCTCATATGTATTTCAGATATATAAAGGTAATAAATACAAAGTTGTTAAATACAAGGTAGCTTGGGAAGGAAGACACTAGCTTTTAGGGGGAAATCAGGAAAGGCTTTATTTAAAAGGTCTTGCTGGAATTGTAAATTGAAGCAACACAAGGTCTATATGACTCAAAGGTGTGAGGTAGGACTGCATTCCAGACCAGTGGAAAGGCAGAGATATGGGGAGACAAGTGTCATGAAAGAGGTAGGTAGAGGTCAGTTTGGTTTGAATGATGATAGGGGAGATGTCCAATAAACCTGGAAAGATAACTTGAGCCAATTTGTGAAGGACATTGCAAGCTAAACAGAATAATTGATCATTTGCCCTAGAGGCAGTAGGGAGCCACTGAAGTTTACTGAATAGGGGAGTGACACCATCAAATGCACACCTGAAGAAAATCACTTTGACAGCACTGTATAGAATAGACAGGAATAGTGAAAGACTTAAGGCAGGGAGAAGAATTAGGAGGTTGTTAAAACAATCTAGTTGAGAAGTGATTAGAGCTTGAACTTAGATGGTGGCTATATGAGGGTAAAGAAGGGAGTCACAGGAGAGATAGGATAGGGATAGAAATGCCAAGACAATTGACTGTATTATTTGGAGGAGGGAGAGTGAAAGGGAGAGGATATGTGAAAGAGAGACTGATTAAATGGACAATGGAGACTTTTCCATTATAAGATATAGGAGACATAATATATGTCATCTTTTGTTTTCTAATTAATAGGTGGCTGATCTATCTCAACAATAACAATAATAATTCACATTTATATATTGACTTTAGATTTATAAATCATTCCTTCTGTTTGTTCATTTGTTTATTTGCATAAGAACCTCAATTTCATGAATGTGGAGAATTGCTAATGAGAAAACTTCTTTCACTGAAACTTGTTTCTAACTATTTGACCAGGAAATATGGAAGCTCACTGGACAGATTTAGGGACCAGGATCTGAGACACCACCAGAGATAACTCCCATTGGGTGATGATGCAATTCTAAAAACTTATAGAAGATGCAATCTTCTGTGCCATCTTTTGTTCTTGATCTAGTGGCAGCTCAGGACCTTGGGGCCATTGATTTAGACCTTCTAAGTAAGAATTTAAACACTAAGGTCATAACTGCACCTTCATCTATAAGAATGGGGTGGGAGAGCAGCTGTTCAGCTTGGGCTGAGGTAGGATTCTCCTGAATCAATTTCCGCATTGACATCTGGCAGACTTTAAGCCTGACTGAATGCAAGTTGACAATCTACTCCTACCTGGAATTGACATGAAGTTGGGGAGATATTGGTTCCCTGCAACGTCCCTACTCTTGGTGGCAATTTCCTATAGTCAAAAGGTTTGTAAGCTTAATACCAGATCTATTAAATTATAGATTGTTGGTAGGGGAACATCTGAGGTTAAGTCTAAAATTAAGCTATTAGGCTTAGGACTTTAAATCAACAAGTTAGGGTTCTTTAATTCTTAGTAGTACTGTGGAGACAATTAGGTCAAGGGCTTGTGAAGTTAGCATATATAAATATTATTTGTGTCTCAATTGGTTAATGTTTAAAAAATTCTTTTGTGGTCTATATTGTAAATGCTTTAAAAAGAAGTATCACCTGACCAAAAGTTGGAAGTGTTTTATGTGATATGAACTGTGTTAACAATGAAAAATTAAATTAAATTTAAAAAAAGAATCTTCTGAAATATTTAGGACAAAACTATTTATGTGGGGTATATTGATAGCTCAACTTGAGGATTTGAGGAAGGTCATAGGTATGGAGAATAGATCTTTTATGGATCAAGTGGGAGCTTATTCCTCTGGGATCCCTTTTATTTGGTAAATTACAACTTTCTTCCATGACCTAAACAGTCTCATTGACTGAAGTGAAAAGCCAATTGACTAATGGGATAGTGACTCAAGGACAGTATTGCTTCATAATTTTACTTTGAACAATTAGCCAGACCAACATATCTGGTCACCTTTGCTGGCCTGAAGATGGTATTTTCAAGTTTTACTATGAGTCCCTTGCCCCCTGATCCTACCATGCTGAATGCCATCTGGAACACAGCATATCAACTCAGTATAATGACCATTGCTTTGCCACAATCCATTAAAATCCCTAGCATAGTAAGAACTAAAAATTCTAGATCCTATCAGCCTAATTTTCCAACTTTGACTCAGCCACAGTTGACCTCACAATTCAAAGACCTGTGTGTGGTAGGGGTGGCATGCAATCATCCTATAGATTCCTCAGTGTTCACTAGGAACTTGAGTAAAAATGACTGTTTTCCATATTCTGACCTCCATTCCACTATTTAGATGTCAGGTTTTTGTACAGTCTAATCAGTTCATGCATTTGATTTCACACTGATTTGAATTTCTCTGGGGTATGGCTTAGTGCCAAAGAGCATTCATGAATGGTAACTATATATCACAGCTGATGAAAAATCAGCGATACCCATACACACCATTTTGCTTGGTTACAGCTGGTTTCTCCTAGTTTTACACTTCTATTAGATTTCTGTGATCATGGGGGCTTCTGGACAGGTGCAAACTTCCTGTTCTTTTGCAGAGTTTAAATCTCCTGGACAACTTACTACTAAAACCTAAAGGAACTCAATATTTCTGTTGAACTTGCATTAGAATAAACTTTCTACAGGGTCATAGGTATCACCATTATTATGTAATTAAATTCTGTTATGAGTTCATCTGATCTTATATCATGGACAATCACAGATATGAATATATTCATGTATATGTGTGTGTGTTTGTGAATGAGAATGAGTATGTAAGGTACAGGGGAAGATGGAGATAGAGAATAAAAGGAGAAAAAGAGAGAAATTGTCAGAAAACAATAACTTTTCTTTGGGTCTGTGTAAAAAAACAAAAGGAATTATAAAATGGGTAGATTATACATACATGTATTCATGTAGATATATCCTCTACAAAAGTCTTGTTCTACTGTCTTGTTCTAGTATCACAGCAATCCTGAGTTCTTGAATGTTAGGTGGGAAGACTACACATTCTGGAAGATCTTACCAAGCTTAAAATACATCAGCTATACATGCTAAATACAGATGGTTAGTAACTAGAAATTTGGCAACTAGGAAATATTATTTTGGCTATGACAGTTTTTGAAATGCAGAAGTACTGCCCTCTTCATGAACAGAGGAAATATCCGCATAGACCTTTCAGAATGTCCAGTTAAACAGGCATATCAATTAAGCAGCCAACAACCACTTCTAGGGCTGTATCACAAAGAGGTCATAAAAACAGGAAAACCCACATGTACAAAAATATCAATACCAGCTCTTTCTGCCACCTTAATGATTGCTAATTTCTAATACAATTTAAGATCTGGTATGGCTAGGCAACCTTCCTTACCAGTTCCTTTCTTTAACTCCCTTGATATTCTGGACTTTTTGTTCTTGATGAATTTTTTATTATCTTTTCCAGCTCCATAAAATAATTTTTGGTAGTTTGATTGGTATGGCACTGAACAAGTAAATTACTTTAGGTAGAATTGTTATTTTTATTATATTAGGTTGGCCTACCATTGAAAATTGATGGTTTTCCAATTTTTTATATCTGACTTTATTTGTGTGAAAAGTGTTTTGTAATTATGTTCATATATTTTCTGGGTTTGTTTTGGCAGGTAGACTCTCCTATATTTTATAATGTCTCCAATAACTTAAAATGGAATTTCTCTTTCTATCTCTTGCTATTAGGCTTTGTTATTAATATATAAAAATGCCAATGATTTATGTGGGTTTATTTATATCATGCAACTTTGATAAAGTTGCTTATTATTTCAAGTAGTCTCTTTTTACTTGATTCTCTATTCCATGCTTTTTAAAATTATGTCTTCAGTGATATCATTGAATGCCTTTAACGAGGATGAAAATGACATCAAGGTCAGCTAACTCTCTGAGGACAAATTATTAAACATGTTCTTTTGAACGAAGAATAAGGTCCTCTCAGGCTGACTTCTGGCTTGATATTTCCTTTGGCATATACATAGGAGCTACCTAGTTCATAATGAATATTCAATTTATCTTCCAATTTCAATCTCCAAAGACTATGTCGGTTGATAAAATATCTAACAACTTCCAAACAGCTTTTCAGTTTAGGGCTCCCCAGTTTAAAAACCCTGAGTTTCTTGTATTCTGCCATACAGATGAGGGGGCAGGGAGAAAAGCATAGAGACAAAGCTAAGCCTAGAGAAAACATTCCTTCTTGTTTAGCCTCTTCCTATTCTTTTCATATAAAGATATGACCAGGAAAAGTTTTAAAGAGGCTTTGAGGCATACCCTTAGTGATCATATACTTTGCTTTTCAAAATTATTGTATGTGTGTCTGTGTGTATGCATGCGTGGGCACGTTTCTTATCAACCTTTTGGGCAAAAGCTCTTTTCTTATATTTCTTCACATCCCCCATTGTTCAGAACATAGGCTTTTAAAAATACTTGTTAACTGGCTGTTGAGTGGCTAAACTGTGCTAATGGATGCAGAGTAAAGGAGTAATTAGATTGGTGTCAGGTTAATTAGGAAGGCCTCATTGTGAATAGAAATCTTACATTCTAGGTAAAGAGAATAGAAAGTTCAGGACAGGAGACCAAATTCTCATTGTAATTCACATATTCACTCTGTAGGGGAAACTTGATCCATCATTTAGTGAGATCACACTATGGTATTGTACAACAAACACTGGAATTATTCGATCTTGAGGATGTCATTTAAGTGCTCAAAGGCTTAGTACCCTCATCTGTAAACAGGGGATATTAATAGTTGCATTAGCTAATTCAGAGTCATTATAATTGCTTGATATATAGAATGCTTTCATTTCACAACCATATATTTAACACATTTAATAACCCCAAAACACACATATAAATTAAATCTATAATTAGGCCCAATTTGATTATAGGGATGATGACGAGCCTTAACTTTTATAAAGGAAAAAAAAAATTATTGCCATTAGAACTTTGGTTGTGGTGGTACACTTACAAATATGTTAACTGAACTTTTGTATAGTTTTATAGAATGGTAATAGAAATGTATAGCATAGAATGTTTCTTGACTTTCTTTTTTTCTGTAATTTAAAATTGATATCCTGTGGTTTTTTACATCATTATTTCTAAATATAAACTTCTCTACCCAGAAAACATAACTTATAACAAAGAAGAAAACAAGAGAGGACAAAATGCAGTTCAACAAAACTAACCAATGCATCCGCTAAGTCTAACAGTGTAAGTTGAGTTCTATACCAGTGGTGCCCAAACTCTGTAAAGAAATAATTAAATTTGGGGTGGAGCCAAGATGGTAGAGTAGAAGCAGGGAACTGCCTGAGTTCTCCCTCTAAACTCCTCAAAATGCCTGTAAAAATGACTTTAAACAAATTCTAGAGTAGTAGAAGTCACAAAATGACAGTGAAACAGATTTTTCAGCCCAAGACAATCTGGAAGGCAGACAGGAAGGGTCTATTGTACCAGACTCAGAGTAGAGCACAGCCCAATGTGGGCTATGCTGTCACAGGTGGGATTGGAGCAGCTCTCAGGGCATGGAATCACTGGCAGCTATAATGGTTTCCAAACATCTGAAACAAAAAATGCCAAAGAAAGCTTCAGTGTTCAGTGGGAAAACTCTCCCTTGAATGAGAGAGGAGCACGGTCCTGCTCCAGCCCCAGCTCTAGCCCCAGGGCAACGGCAGTCTCTGCTGCAGTGACACCTGTTTCTGGAGCTCTCTGCCTTGGTGGGGGAATTGAGCAGCTGATCTGGGTTGCAGTCCTGGGTGGCGATCCTGGGGCAAGCAGAAGTGTTGGCATGGAGGAGCTGGTGGTGGCTATGGAGAGGGATTCCTACCCCGAGCTCAAGGGCAGAAAAGGGTTCTTGTGGTTGCTCACAGACTGGATTGCAGGCCAGGAGAAGAATAAACAACTCCTTTGATCACACCATTTTGGAAGAATTGAGAATTTACAGGTCCCTCGGGATATGTCTGGAAACAACTGCACAAACCCCATGAAACTTGGGGTGGTACACCTTCCACTTAAGAAAGAGCTCAAAAGTCAAGTAATTGGCTGAGAAAATGATGAAAAAGGGGAAAAAATTAAACTATAGAAGACTGCTTTCTTGGTGAACAGTTATTTTCTTGCAATGAGAAAGATCAAAGCATACTCTCTCTCTCAATATATACATATATATATATGTATACATGTATGTATACACAGAATGCACAGGGTGAGCAGAATATGAAGGGACAACACCTAGAAATATATTTAATTGTTGAGAGGAACATAGAGATGGGAGGTGAGAGGGAATAAGTGAGACTTACTCTCATTGGACTTGACTTACGGAAGAAATAACAACACATTCAATTGGGAATGGATATCTCTCTTACCCTGCAAGAAGGCAGGGGGAGAGGAGATAGAAGCGGGAGGATAATAGAAGGAACAGCAGATTGGGGGAAAGAGTAATCAGAAGCAACCACTATTTTGGGAGGACAGATCAAAGGAGACAATGAAATGAATGGAGAGCAGGAAAGGATAGAGGGAAGTATGGTTAATTTTTCACATGATTGTAATGGAAATGTTTTACATGGTTATGCATGTATGACTTACATCAAATTGCTGGCTTTGTGAATGAGGATGAGTGGGGAGCGAGGAAGGGAGAGAATGTGGAACTCAAAGCTTTAAAAATGAATGTTAAAAATTGTTTTTGCATGCCACTGGTAACTAAGTTGTACAGGCAATGGGGTAGAGAAATCTGTCTTGCCTTACAGGAAAATAGAGGGGAGGGAAATGGAAGAAGGGGGGTTATAGAAGGGAGAGCAGATTGGAGAAAGGTGGTTGGGATGCACACTGTCCTGGGGTGAGGGAAGGGGAGAGATGGGGAGAAAATTTAGAGTTCAAAACCTTGTGGAAGTAAATATTGAAAACTGAAAATAAATTATATTTAATAGAAAAAATAATTGCTGAATTTTCTCCTTTCTCCTTTCATAATCTTCAGGTCTTGTTGTTTCCTTTTGCATTGTTGTAGAAATTGTACACACTGTTCTCCTAGTTATGCTTATTTCACTTTACATCAATTCATATAAATCTTCTCATGTTTTTTTCTCCTCAGATTTAATGTTTTAATGTAAGCTTATATGCCATTCTGATAATGTACCACACTTTCTTTAATCATGTCCCAATGGATTCACATATACTTTTTTCTACTGCTTTGCTAACATAAAAAATAAAAAGTATTTGAATGTATCTGTGACCTGTCTTTCTACAATTATTTATTATAAACTTAATGTTAAATACCAACACAAAAAATACGTTCATGTTTATTTATTTATAAACTCATTCATTTCAGAAGCGAAGGAATTATTACACTTTTTTTTCAGATTGTTCCTCCAAGTTCCCATCAGGATTGTCTGTCCATTAATTCTCAATCAGTTCTCATATGATCATAATGTTTATACCATTCTAAAGGTTCTGCCTTTTATGTTTTGCATTAATATTAAAAGTTTTTGCAGATTTTAAAAAAATTTCTCATGATTATCTCTTATTTTACAGTATGCCATTGCATTAACATATCAAGATTCATTCAACATTTTTCCCCTAGAGAACATGTAATTTGATTCATTTTTTTTCCTAATTACATAAAATGGATCCTATGAAAATCTTTGAAAAGCCTTTTTTTGTAGGGTGGGTGTGTTAACATTGTCAGTATATTTTGCTTTTGAAATAGTAAAAATGTGTCATTTTTTAAACCTTTAGTGTGTATAGTCCGATTACTCACAAGCAAGATTATACATTTACAATTCCACCAACAATGAATGAGCACGCAAACATTGACAGCTATGAGTTTAATTGCTTTTAATATTTTTTTTATCAATTTGATTGGTGGAAGATGGGGCCTAAATATTGTTTTTATTAAATTCACATTTTAACTTTTAATATGCTTAAGCATTTATCAAGTTGTTCTTAATGATACTTTTCTTCTTTTGAAAAATATCTGTCCATATCCTCTTGACCATTTTTTTGCACTAGCAAGTACAACTGGGACTTTTGGACTATCCTTAAGTCTCACACACACACACACACACACACACACACACACACACATACACACAAACACACACACACAGGCAAAAAGTAAAATCACATGATTTTGATTCACATCACAGAAAAATTAAATACACTCTGATTAATAGTATCTTTCTAAGCACTCACTACCTCTCAGTGGCAAAAATCTAAACTTGCCTCAGAAATGTCACTTAAGGCTTAATGACTCATCCTTACTCAAGTAATAAACTCTAAAATAAGTGCTGGGTTGGCAAAAAAAAAAAAAAAAAAAGTAATTTTCCTTGCCCAAGGATCTATTTTGATTCATTTAGTTCTCTGGAGATTCCAGGTTATTTCTATTTCCAATTTTGCACATTTTGCTTTTTAAGATCCCCATGCAATATGATACGTGAAGCTGGCTGACAGAGTGTCCCAAATGTCTCCTGGTTTATGTGCTTTACTTCATTCACTCTTGTAGTTTGTACTGCATGTGGTAATTAGACAATCGAAAACAAATGACTGAGGAATTTCTGAATTTATTAAAGTCATCATTAAAAAACATTCTGCTTAGGATTGGGGCAAAGATGGCAGAGTGAAAGCAGGGACTTCCTTGACGTCTTCCCCAAATCCCTCTAAATACATATAAAAAATGACTCTAAACAAATTCCAAAGTAGCAGAAGCCACAAAAATAACAGAGTGAAACATATTTCTAGCCCAAGACAATCTGGAAGGTTGACAGAAAAGATCTGTGTCACTGGTCTGGGAGAGGAGCACAGTCCAGACCACAGGCTGTGGCAGTACAGACATGGCCTCAGCAACACCTGGAGCAGGCCTCAGGGGCTGAATAACTGGAAGCTGTGGTGGTTTCCAGACTTCTCAACCCATAAACACCAAAAGCAAGCTATAAGGTCAGTAGGAAATGTCTGTGGCATCTGAGTGAGATAGAAAAGTAGTCCAGGCCCCAGACCCAGTCATAAAGCAGTGGCAGTGGCAGAAGTAGTGGTGGCTGCTTCCAGAGCTCTCAGTGCACAGATAGTGGGGGGATTCCAGGCATCTCTTTTCTAGCTCTGAGGCAGGATTCTCTTGCTCTGTGCTTGCTTGAATCTGGGTCATAGCCCACTGAGGAGGAGTGCTGGCATGGTAGAGCTTGTGGCAGCAGTGAAGAGGGAATCCTCTTCACAGTCCCAAGGCAGATAGTGGCCACTGACAGGACAGAAAAAACACCAAGAGAGGAGTAAACACCTCTCCTTTCATCATACAATCTTGTGAGAACTAATAATTAACAGGTCCCTAGAAATATCTATGAAAACAGCTGTATAAAACCCTTGAAGTTTAGGACAGTGCACTCTTCACTATGGAAACAGTCCTTCCTTAACAAAGAGCTCAAAAATCAAGTAAGTGGCTAGAAAATGTACAAATACTGAGGAAAAGAATCAGACTATAGAATCTTACTTTGGTGAAAAAGTCAGAAGACAACAAAGTCAAAACTCCTACATCCAAAGCCTCCAAGAAAAATATGAATTAGTCATAGGCCTTTGAAGAGCTCAAAAATGATTTTGAAAATCAAGTAAGAGAAGTAGAGGAAAAAATGGGAAAAGAAATGAGAGTGAAGCAAGAAAATATGAAAAACGAATCAACAGCTTGGTCAAGAAGACCCCCAAAAATGTTGAAGAAAATAACACCTTAAAAATAGATTAATCCAAATGTCTAAAGAGATCCAAAAAGCCAATGTGGGGAAGAATGCCTTAAAACAAAACAGAATTGAACAAATGGTAAAGAAGGTCCAAAAGCTCACTGAAGTAAAAAATTCCTTAAAAATTAGAATAGAGCACATGGAAGCTAATGACTCTATAAGAAATCTAGAAATTATAAAACAAAACCAAAAGAACAAAAAAAAATAAGACAATGTGAAATATCTCATTGGAAAAGCCACTGACTGGGAAAACAAGTCCAGGAGAGATAATTAAAACTTATTGGATTCCCTGAAACCAATCATCAAAAAAAGAGCCTAGGTACCATCTTTCAAGACATTATCAAGGGGGGAAGAAAAGTTTTTGGTTGCTCCCAGCCCAGTGTGCAGGTAAACTCCTCTCCCTTGATTGTGCCACCTTGGAAGAACTGAGAACTTACAGGTCCCCAGAGTACACCCTCCTCTTGACCAAGGTTTCAAAAGTCAAGTAATTGGCAGGGAAATTGCCCAGAAAGGGAGAAAAAAATGAGACTGTAGAAGGCTACTTTCTTGGTGAACAGGTATTTTCTTTCATCCTTTCAGGATTAGGAAGAACAAAGCATAACATCAGAGCACGTTAAGGCTTCTACATCCAAAATCTCCAAAATTAATATCCAGTGGTCTCAGGCCATGGACGAGCTCAAAAAGGAATTTGAAATTCAAGTTAGAGAGGTTGAGGAAAAATTGAGAAATGAGAGTGATATAAGAAAACCATGAAAAGTGAATCAACAGCTTGCTAAAGAAGATCTAAAAGGATGCTGAAGAAAATAACACCTTTAAAAACAGGCTTATTCAATTAGCAAAAGAGGTCCAAAAAGCCAATGAGGAGAAGAACGCTTTAAAAAGCAGAATTAGCCAAATGGAAAAGGAGCTTCAAAAGCTCACTGAAGAAAATAGTTCTTTAAAAATTAGAATGGACAAAATGGAAGCTAATGACTTTATGAGAAACCAAGAAATTACAAAACAAAGCCAAAAGAATGAAAAAAATAGCAGACAATGTGAAATGTCTCATTGGAAAAATAACTGACTTGGGAAATATATCTAGGAAAGAAAATTTAAAAATTATGGGAATACCAAAAAGTCATGATCAAAAAAAAGAGTCTAGACATCATCTTTCATGAAATTGTCAAGGAAAACTTCCCTGATATTCTAGAACCAGAGGGTAAAATAAATATGAAGGAATTCACCAAAGATCTCCTGAAAGAGATCTGAAAACAAAATCTCCTAGGAATATTTTAGCCAAATTCCAGAGTTCCTAGGTTAAGGAGAAAATATTGCAAGGAGTCAGAAAGGAACAATTTGACTATTATGGAAATACAATCAGGATAACGCAAGATCTAGAAGCTTCTACATTAAGGGATTGAAGCCCTTGGAATATGATGTTTCAGAAGTCAAAGGAACTGGGATTAAAACCAAGAATCACTTACCCAGAAAAACTGAGTATAATACCTCAGGGGTAAACAATGGACATTCAATGAAATAGAGGACTTTTAACCATTCCTGATGAAAAGACCAGAAATGAATAGAAAATCTGACTTTCAAACACAAGAATCAAGAGAAACATGCAAAGGTAGACAGGAAAGATAAAACATAAAATATTTTCTGAAGCGGAACTGTTTACATTCCTACATGAAAAGATATTATTTGTAACTCTTGAGACTTTTCTCAGTATTTGGATAGTTGGAGGGATTACACACACACACACACACACACACACACACACACACACACGCACGCACACACACACAAACATAGGCAGAGAGCTCAGGGTAAGTTGAATAAGAATGGATGATACCTAAAAAATAAAACAAAATTGAAGGGTGAGAGAGGAATATATTGGGAGGAGAAAGGGAGAAATGGAATGGGGCAAGTTATCACTCATCAAGGAAGCAAGAAAAAGGGAGGACATGAGAGGGAAAAAGGGAAGCTTACTCTCTTCCCATTTGACTTGAGGGAATGACATGCTCACTCAGTTTGGTATGAAAGTACATCTTGCACTATAGAAGGGTAGGGGAGAAGAGGACAAGTGTGGTGTGTGGGAGATGATAGAAGGGAGGGCAAATGAGAGAAGGGAGTAATCAGAAGTAAACACTTTTGGGGAGGGACAAGGTCAAAAGAGAGAATAGAATAATTAGGGGACAGGGTAGAACGGGGGGGGGAATATAATTAGTCTTACACAACATGACTATTATAGAAGTCTTTTGCAAAACTACACATATACAGTGTATATTGAATTGCTTGCCTTCTCAGTGGGGACGGGTGGAGAGGGAGGAAGGGAGAGATGTTGGAATTCAAAGTATTAGGAATGAATGTTGAGAATTGTTTTTGCATACAACTAGGAAATAAGAAATACAAGTAATGGGGTATAGAAACCTATCTTGCCCTACAAGAAAAGAGAGAAGAAGGAGATAAGGAAAAGGAGGGGTGTGATAGAAGGGAGGGCATATTGAAGGAAGTGGTAATCAGGATACAAGGCTTTATGGGGTAGGGGTAAGGGAGAGATGGGGAGAAAATTTGGAACTCAAAAATTTGTGGAAATAAATGTTGAAAATTAGAAATAAATAAATAAACATTTAAAAAAAGAAATTATCAAGGAAAGCTACCCTGATATTCTAGACATCTAGAGGGAAAAAATAGAAATTGAAAGGATCCACTGATCACCTTCTGAAAGATATCCCAAAAGGAAAACTTCTAGGAATACTATAGCCAAATTCCAGAGTTCCTACATCAAGGAGAAAATATTTCAATCAGCCAGAAAGAAACAATTTAAGTCTTATTGAAACACAATCAGGATAACACATGATTTAGCAGCTTCTACATTCAGGAATCAGAGGACCTGGAATATGATATTCTGGAGGTCAAAGGACATAGGATTAAACCAAGAATCACCTACTCAGCTATACTGAGTATAATAGTTCAAGGGAAAAAATGAATATTCAACAAAATAGAGGACTTTAAAGCATTCATGGTGAAAACACCAGAGCTGTATGGAAAATTAGATTTTCAAATATAAGATTCAAGAGAAGCATGAAAGGGTACAGGATGAGTTTATTATATGGGGATGATATCTGAAAATAAAATTAAGGGGTGAGAGAAGAATGTACTGGGAGAAGGAGAAAGGGGGACCTAAAATGGGGTAAATTGTCTCATGTAAAAGAAGCAAGAAAAAGTTTTAACACTGAGGGGAAGAAGGGGGAGGTGTGAAAGAATGAGTGAAACTTACTCCCATCAGATTTGGCTGAAGGAGAGAATTACATGCACATTAAATTGCACGTGGAAATCTATCTTAGCCTACTGGAAAGTAGGGGCAAGAGGATAAGAAAGCAGGGGTGTGATAGAAAAGAGGACAAATGGGGAGATGGATAATCAAAAGCAAATGCTTTTGAGTAAGGACAGGGTCAAAGGAAAGAATAGAATAAATGAGGAAGCAGATAGGGTGGAGGGAAATATAGTTAGTCCTTCAGAAAATGACTATTATTGAAGTGCATGACTACATATGTATAACCTATATTAAATTGCTTGCCTTCTCAATGAGAGTGGGTGGGGGGAGAGGAAAGGAGAGAACATGGAACTCAAAGTTTTACAAACTAATGTCTAATATTGTGTTTGGGTGCATCTGAGAAATAAGATATACAGGCAATAGGTTATTGAAATCTATCTTGCTCTATAGGAATATACAAGGGAAGAGGATAAAAGGAGGGGAGGGAGACTAATATAAGGGAAGACAGATTTGAGGAAGGGGTAATCAGAATGCATACTCTCTTGGAGTGAGAAGCGGGAAGAGATGGGGAAAAATATGGAAATAAAAATCTTGTGAAAACTAAAAATAAATTAACTAAAATGTTTTATTAAAAAATAAATTATGTCTAATATAAAACTGAGTTAAAAAAACATTTCTGCTCACTTTGATCAATGACAATCAGGTACATTTTCAACTTTAAAAAATAGTTTTTGTTACTATAATTCCTGGGGAAATAGCATTATTTAATTACATTAACATGTACTGTAAGTTGTTTATTCATTTTCTAAAGAATGGGTATCCACTTTATTTCCAGTTCCTTGTGACTACAGTAATTACTGCCATAAATATTATTTAGATTGGAATGTTCCACTTTGTCTTTGACTTCCTTGAGGTATATATCTGGTAAGAATACTATGAGTTGCTATCAGCAAAACATTGCTGAAACCCGCCCCCCCTCTCAATTACTGTCAATTCAGATGACTGGGACTTCATAATTGCCATAACTACATATAATATCAAAATATACTTGAACAGAGAGGGCTTAAATACTTCAGTATGGGTAAAGGAAAGAGGAAGAGGAAGAGTCATAGAGATGAAAAGTGTTCTCATCAGATGACACAAAATTACTTCTCATCAAGATGTCCATAAAGATGTCAGGCATTTGATAGTATTTTTTTAGAGATGGGAAAGTAGGATTTTGGGTTAATAGTTACTGGTATTTTCTAGATAACTTTTTTGGTGTAATAATTCAACTCAATTTTTTTCCTCTCCTCTTTCTGATGTCTTGAAACGCAGTCCATGAAGCATGTTTTCTAGTGTAGTCACTGTTCTCATTTTTGTTATTTTTTATTACCATTTCTAACTCCTTATGAAACACATCAGAATTCAAATTATGTCAGAATTCAAATGCGGGGTTTCCATTATAATTGGTGAAAAAATAATTTTAAAGGAAATAGTTTTTATATTTTACACTTTATGCATTTATTGTTCTATTTCCAATTATATCCATAAATATGATTTAGGGTATCTTTAAAGATCATCATTTTTTCCTTGGATTCCATATCTCTCTGATTTGCAAGGAGATAAAATGTTTGCTATCTTATAAGTTTTCTAGAATCTTGACTTTTTCTCTCTGGTGTTTGATTATATTAGAAAATTGGGAAATTATTATAATTTCTTATGGTGACTTCTTTTATGCACATTACAATTTGCAGCACTAATAACATGTTTCAAAAGATCCAGTTGAGATTCACCTGAGTATATCAAGATATCTGATTTCAAAATGACCCCTACATCAGCTGAGTGGGATTTATTAACTATTAAGACATAATCAAGTTCATTTTTGTGATGATATTTGGTACTCACCATGTTGATTCATTTATGCAAGAATAGTCAAACCTATTTTTAATGTCACTCCAATGAACATTATCATAAGAATTCTATGGAAGTCACCAGTAATGGCTCAGATTACATCATGCATGTCATGCTTTTCAATTTTTCAGATGATACTGTAATGATAATTTAAATGGGAAGATCTTTCCCATTCATTAATAGGTCCATGTGACATGCCTGGATCATGTGGAAGTCTGAGTCAAATGGATCCTATGGTGGTAGGAGTTTGCTGAATGGGCAGAACAGGAAGGGGTGGAGTAGGAAGGATGCAACAGGAAAAGGCAGAACTAGAGCAGGCACTGTGAAGTACTTCAGAACAGGCTATTACCAGTTATCCTCACTTTTGTCTTGCCATTGGATTTCAACAACTTTGGAAGAAAGTAAGGCTGACAACTTTATGAAATTCTGCCTTACTTAAATCCAATTCATCCATGAGTCAAGCATGACTCTGTGATATCATCAGTCGTCTTTGAAAATGAAGGACAAACAACTGCAATAACAATATATGTGTGTGTGTGTGTGTGGTGTGTGTGTGTATATAATATATACTTAGGCATATATTCATTCATACATATGTATATATGTACACATAACAAATTCATGACAGAAGAGAGATATCGATGAATTTGTTTCAAAACTATTGTAAAAAATCTCTCCTGTTCAAAAGAACAATCTTAGGCTTTATTAAAAGAGACAGTATCTAGAAGAAGGGAAACAATCATTTTTTTGTACTCTGCCATGATCAGATCACCAACAGTTTTGGATATCACATTGTAGAACTATATTGACAAATTGAAGAAAGTTAATGAAGGGTAGGTACCTCAGATGGTAAGAGTTCTCAAGACCATGCTCTATGAGGGTCAGTTGAAGAATTTGATGATGTTTGGCCTAGAGGGGAAAAAAAGAAAACTTACAAGGAAGAAACAATCATATTTTCTCCAAGGATCTGAAGGGTTGTCATATAGAAGATACTTATTTTGCTTAGATCCAGGAGTTAGAACCAAAAGCAATGGGAGGATGTTGCAGGAAGACAGATTTGGGCTATATTCAAGAAAAAAATAAAACAAAACTGTAATGTTAGGTTTATTTAAACATTAAGTGTTTCTTTCCCCTCTCACTATAGATCTTCAAGTGAAGGTGAATACCCAAGATGCCTTCTTTCTGGAAATGTCATAGGGACAATTCTTGTTCAGACATAGATTGTAATCAATGACTTCTGAAGTTTCTTTCAGCTCTGGACATCTTTGAATCTATAATTTAGCCATTCAGATGTTATTGGTGGTCTTGGAAAGAGCAGTTTCCATAAATTATGGGGATGCTAATCATACTGCTTCTCTTGGTGGAGTGGTAAGTTACAGGGTTGAAACAAAAGTGGGTAGTGAGAAAGTGGAATTTGAGAATTTATTTTTTGAAGGATAGTAGAGACAGTGCTGCAATTTATTTTAAACTGTGTGACCACAAAGAATTACAAAATACCTCTGAAGCTCAATTTTCTCATTTGTAAAATGATAATGTAAAATAATAATTCTTGTACTATCTAGGTCAAACAAGTTGACTTCAAGATCAAAAGATATTATTTTGGTTTTGTACTTTAATCCTTAAAGAGCATGTACATGCCAACTATAAAATCTTTCTAATAGTTTGGCACTAAAGGTGAAGACATAGGATGATAATTTGGGTAACAAGGTAAAATAAAATTTTCTTTTTAGGACAAGACCTGTGAAAATTTTTGTAGGTAAAAGGGAAGAAAGCTGTATTATGGGAGAGATTAAAGATAAGAAAGGGAAGGAATGATGGAATACAGATTTGTAGGAAATAAAAAATAAACAGATCACAGAGACAAGGGTTAATGTTGGCAAAGTTCAGTCACTTCATATTTGAAATGTGAATGAAGGAAAAGTGGGTAGGTAAATACCTAGAAAAATACTAAGATTTGAAGAAGAGGAGATTAGAAAGCTCACATCAGGTATTATATATAAAGTAGTACACATATTCATCAGCTGAAATATGAGCTCTTACAGGTAGACTGGGAATCCTGAGGAGGGAGTAAAACATTGACAAGAGTTGATGTGCAGAGTTTGACAGCAGTCAATCAGAGATAAATATAAGAATCATCCCATAGTTGTAAGAATCCAGCTGAGAAGAGGTAGCAGAACATTTTCAGGACATCGGCTCCAGGAAGAATGCTACCTTATTCTAACAGTCCTCTGAACACTGGCCTTAGATTCAGAGGACATAGGTTTGAATCTCAGCTCTGACACTTAATATATGAAGTTTGTAAAGTAGCATATCCTCTCCTTTTTCATAACAGAACATATTGACTTCTGAGGTTCTTTTCAGAGCAAAAATGGATGATTCTATGGGCCTTGGAAACTCACCAGTAAGAGCTGACAGAGTAGTACTCCTGGTAGTGCCTCAGGGAGGGGAATTAGCAAAGACAAAACAATGGAAATACAAGTGATTGAAATGTGAAGAATAATGATTTATTTGCAGTGGTTGAATGGAGAATCACCTCTAGGAAGGGAGGGAAATTAAAAAAGAATAGGAGTAACAGACTAGAACAATATGTAAGTACTGAAGGAGCAGTGGTAATAATTAGTTTCCAGACTGAAGGAGCAGTGGTAATAATTAGTTTCCAGACTAATGAGTATATGGAAAATGTAAAAGGGAAAGGAAGCACAGACTAGGAAATCAGAGTTCAGGACATTAATGTTAAAATAGCTTCATATGATCCTACGTTCTTAGAGGACACCAAGCTTGTGGAGATGGAAGAGTCAGGGAAACTAATAAACTGCAAAGACACAATGGTTGAAGAAAAATAAGTCATACTTTTCTCTTAATAGAAAGAAGTGACTAAAACTGAAATGCACTAAGTTATGATGTAGATTGTTCCTTGTCATCAAGAGAAAAATGAATAGGGGGCTGTCTGAGCCCTCCATCATAATATAATATTCTGTGGCACTTTGAACAATGATGGGTACACAGTAGGTGCATATTGAATTGTTACTGAACTAAATTAAATTGAATTGTTTTTTTTTTCTTTTAGCATATCCTACACTGGGTCCAAGAGAAACAAGAGGTAAGGATAAAGAAAACATATTCCCTTAATGCAATGTATGGTAGTATTACAGGGAGAAATATTGTACTTGAAATATGGGATTAGAAAGGATTCAGTTTCATAACCAGGAAGGAAGATGAATTTAATATTGCAAGACCTTCATAAAATTACCCCCAAACAGATGGCAGGAGATTGATTTCTTTAAAAATCTCCAAAGCATGGGATTTCAAAACCCTCTTTGGCAAATCATCATAGTGTCATAACCTTAGAATGAGAAAATCCCTCCTAAATCCTGTTGCAATCTAAATCTTTCCCTTCCTGCTCCCTCCTTAGTGCATATGGAGCAGCTATTTCACCATCTGCTAAAACTGGGGTTTCTATAAGGAGAGTCTTACCTGAAGAATACACCTTGGAATGTTTTATAGTAGCTTTGAAAGGCAGAAAAGCAATGAGGAGTGAGAGAGGACAGAAGCTAATAATGGAAGTGAAAAAAAAGGCGTTGTCAGAAGTATTCCTCTTTCCATTAGTAACCTTTGAAAATTATAAGGGTGGAGGATGAAGGGTGAGAGTAGGAAGGAAGTATTAGCAAAGAGAATTGACCAAGACAGCTTTGAGATCTATGACAGTATCTTAAGCAACTAGTTGAGTCCATCTTTTCCAAAATAACAGCCCTTAATTAAAATGGAAACTTTACAAATTCTGAAATCGGGGATACAAGTAATGCCTTTCTTATTTGCCATAATACAGATACATTTTCATCTTAGTTGTACTGTAACAGGATTTGTTTTGTATTCAAATGTCCCTACAAATCACCTCTTTATCATATCCTCACGGCATCTGGATATCAGTGCTATTGGAGAACAGAGATCCTTGCCAAGCATACTAGGAAGAGCTAGAAGGAGAAGTAGAAACAGAAGAAATTGTTCCCTCCTAAATCCTTGCAATATTATTTAACTGCATTTAAGGGTAATCGCCTTCAAATATCAAAAAATAATGTACTTCAAGGTATCAGTCTTTGAGCAAGAAGGAAAAACACTTCAGCCCCATTTGGCGTTCACAGCACAAACACATACCTCTTTGAATCACAGCCATATTTAGCCCTTCAGAGGTTTTGCTAAATGGTTTTATGCTATCACATTAACTAATCAATATCCATTTTGAGGTAGACTCTTCATTTCTATCTCTACACTTGAAAAAACAAATGTAAAGACATAGGAAGGGTGATAACACCAAAAGACTGGTTGCTCATCTTTCCCTTGGGCTTATTTGACTAGCAGATTGACATCCTCTTACATTTTAAAAAATAAAGTTTAATTGATATCTTTTGATCTTTTACATCAAAACTTTCCCCCAGAATTTCTCTTCCTTTCTGCCAGTAATCCTAAATTAAAACAAGATCAAACATTTTTTAAAGAAGAGAAAAAAAATTCAATCAATACATTTTAAAAGTCTGAGCACATGTAAGAGGTACCACGCTGATGGACTTTCCACTTTTACAAAGGAGTAGGGTGGTGTTATCTTCTCATGTCTCTTTGGGATCCAATTTCTTAATTCTTGAGATTTACTCAGTTTATAAGATGGAAATAAGCATAGAATTCAGGTTTTAAGTTATACCTTTGCCATAGATTTATTCTAAAGAAGATGTTGAAGTAAACACTGGTCCCAATGTAATGTCTGCATAGTCTTAGTATTGGTATCTGACACTGGGGATTTCATGGCTATATTATTCTCTCTATGGCTACTACCTTTCTAGCATCTAGCTGTTCTATTTTTTTAATTTGCCAGTGTCCCCTCTACTGCTTTCATATACTGTTCTGATATCAACACATTCTCATGCGATGTCCTCTGTTTACAATTCCTTAATATACAAGAGGCTAGCTTGTCAATCACCATCTGGCCTACTAGTCACAAAGTCAAAGAAAACTGATCATGGCATAAGAGGTGATACACTGAGGCCATTTCTGAGTGTTCCAGAAAGTATTCATCGCTAATCACTCTCCTTTCCTATGTCTCTTCTTTTTTTACATAACCCTCTCTCTAGAGTGCTCTACAAACTTGTCACCAAAATTCAAAGGGAGAATCCTTCAAGAAAAACTGCTATTTTGCAGGTTTTCAAGGTACTCTGTGGTTACCTACTCCTGATACTATGTGTTCTACCACTAGTGTGCTTCACATTAATAATTAATCAGTAGACAGAACAAGGTCTTAAGGTAATAGGGTCTTGGAGCACGCTTAGGATCACCTAACATGGAGGCATCCTCTTCCCCAACATTCCACTATTATAAGGTTGTTTGTGTAGCTAAAACAGGATGCATTTTTAACAGCTGTCATACTGTGACAGCAACTCATATTTTCCTGTGCTCTCTTTTCTATTGTATCCAAAGGGTCAAGCTCACATAGAAATGACCCACAGTGTGGGTGTCATGAACTAAATGAGGAAAGGAAAATACCTTTCCTTGAACCCTGTTCTCTTTTTTACTCCAGGCCTGTAGGAAATAATCTTGAGTTCTCGGTTCTGTTTTATTTTTCTTCATTTTCACATCTTGAGGAAGTCATTCCACTTTTGGACAGCTCCAATTATTTCAAAGTTGTTTTTTTTCCTTCTCCCAGACCACAAGCCTAAACTTACTTCTTTTCAATTTCTACTTATTGCCTCTGATTCTGCCCTCTGGGACAGCACAGAACAAATCTAACCCCTCCTCCATGTGACATCCCTTCAGATACTTGAACCCAGCTATCATGTTGCTTCTGAGTCTTCTTTCCTCCAAGCTAAATATATACACTCAATCCTGATATGTCATGAACTCAAGACCCTTCACTACGCTGGCTGCCCTCTTCTAGATACTGTTGAGCTTATCACTGACTTTCTTAGACAATGGTGTCCAGGACCTAACACAAGACTCCAAATGAAATCAGATAAGGGCAGTGTACAGGGATATTACCATATTCTATCATGAGAGATAATGTGAAATAATACTTTTTCCCTCCATAGTGCGCCTATCCTGGACTTAGGCTGATTAGGCTTAATTTGGGGGGTGTCTAATCTCTGAAATAGGAATGTTAGGTTCTTTCTCAAAATTTTGACTTCTTGGCAGAGGCTGTTGGGAAGGGAAGTGACCCCAGTCACCTTAATGCCTTGACCGGCTTTGTATCCACAGTATCTAACAGTCTGTGGTCACAAGCCTTTTCTTGAGATGTGGTCCAAAATTCTGCTGGGACTTGCTGTTATGGGCATATGTCTGATGATCCCAGGAATTAGCATTGCTCTCATCCAAAAATGCAGAAAAGGGGTAAAGTAAAGAGAATTACCCATAATCAATACCAGGGAAATCTATTGGAAAGGGGCAGGAGAATCTTTGGATTCCACCGTTATTATGAGGTTAATGGGCTGGAGAACATAACCGAAGACATATAAGTGGCCACAAGATGCCCATCTTAGTGATTGCAGAGCACATATGCAAGATGTTATTAAATTAACAAATTAAATTAAAGATAAAACAATTACCCAGAAAAGAAAAAAGAAAGTCTTGACTCCTTATATCTCTATTCTGGGAATTTATCTCTTGAAGTTTTTATTTGGTTCATGTTTAGGGTCTCCCCAAAAAGGATGAACAGTAACCCTTCTAGAAAGGTACTCCTTGTACAAAGTATGGACAGATATCAACTATTAGAGAAAATAATGGAAATGTATTACTCCCCATGGGGAGTGGACACCAAAGGAAGCAGAGGGAAAAGATGATCAACGCAAAAGTTGCCCAAGAGCATCCTCACTTGAAGAAAAGGGGATTTGCCATTAATTAGAGCAGGATTTGGGGAGGATAAAGTAGATTGTCTCAAATTAGTTCTTGTTGGTGAATAGGATAAGTTTAGTGGCTAATACCTCCTCCTGGCTAAATTTGTATCAAAAGCACTTAGCACAGTATCTGGCAAATAATAGACTCAAACTAAATGTTTGAATTTTAATGGAATAATCAGTTAGCAAACTGGTACCTTTCCCCTAACAGGGGAAATCTATGGAAATCAAGAATAAATGTAATGAATTCAAAATGCTCAGAATCCAGCCTAATACTGAGAACACACAGAAAATTCGCAAAGCAGGTGTCTTTCTTTACAAAGAAGTAAATGATATTTTCTTTAGACTATGAATTGTTGTACAAGGTTAAAACCATTTGTATCCTTGAAGAATAAAATGATTTAAATGATATGAAAATGTTTGTGGTTGAGAGTTCATTCTTTTTTTCTTGTTCAAATAATTTCTGTTTATGAGAGCATTAAGGGATTAACCTTAAAATACACATTTAACTTCTAACTAGCATTACAAAGGGCAAAATAAATCCTGTAAGCTTTCAACTTGAGTGATTTTTTTTTTCCATGCTAGTAAATGTAATCAAATGCCTAGAAATCAGCTTAATTTTACTTTATCTTTATCAGTCTCAAAACAGTAAGAAGGAATTCCCTTAATCAAGTTAGTTGTACATGTTTGAACAAGAATATGATTTTTCTAATAAAGAAGAAGCTCCTGACTGACTGCTGAGTTATTGATGCTGTAAGTGGTTGAGACTATTTTTAGTCTAGCAAATGAGGAAGGAGTTGAAGCCAAGCTCTAATGATGATCGCAGGTGTGCAGCAGAAAATCAGCCTCATCGAACAACCATTTAACCTTCTTCAAACAGAAGGAAAAGCTAATTAGGACAAAATCAGAGTAGACATGCTATGCCATGCCATGCCATACCACAACATATCACACCACACCACATCATGTCACCCTACACTCTATTATACCACACCACACCACACCATACCATACCATACTAAACGGATATTTCCAAGATGCGTGGACAATGAGAAAGATCACAACCTGTCATTCTTGTAAATATCAGTTGCAACTGCTGACTCCTCCAAAAGGCTGAAAGCTCAGTTCTTCCAGAATGATGGTTGAAGTTTCTCAGGAATTCTCCTCAGGATGTCTTTTCCATATTTTGTCTTCTCAGAATAAGAATCAAACTCATTTCTCTCATTTTGTCTCTCTAGGTTCTCAAAAATGACAGGTAACTCTCAGAATGTCTCACAGGCTCTCCATGACAATTAACTCTCTAAGTACTCAAAAAAGAAGTTAGCTTAGTTCTCTCTCAGCCTTCACAGAGACTCCACCAGCCATGGTAGCTATTTCTCTCTGGATGCCAATTAACTTCCACTCCCTAATATTCGATTTATTCCTTCTTAAAGATACAGTCATGATATCCAAAGCTAAATCTCCATAGGAGGAGCTATGAAAACTAGAGTTGCATATATACAGGAGTGTACTGGTAAATGTTTAACAAAAAGTTAGTGTTATTATATATTATATTAATAATAATAAGCAACATTTATATAGTGCTTATTATACACTAGCTTCTACACTAAGTACTTTATAAATATTATTTCTTTTGTTCTTCACAACAATGCTGAGAGGTAGTTGCTATTATTATCACCATTTTAAAGATGAGGAAACTGAGGCAGACAGAGATCAAGTGATTTGCTCATGGTCACAGAGATAATAATTGTCTCAGGCTATATTTTAATCTGCATATTAACATTTTTCTATTGCTTTCTTAAGTTTAGATCATTAAAAAAATAAATGAAACTATAATTTATAACATTTGCTGACTTCTGTGGTATAAAAGCTCATACTGAAAATTTAACAATTGGTTCTAACAAGCTTGTTTGATCTAGCTCCAACACACTCCTACTATACATGTATACATGTACATTTATAGATATATACATAAACATATGTATGCGTAAGTATATGTACAAAGATATATGTATTCAATCTTTATTCATTATCTGTATGTATATATGTATACATATATGTATACATACACATAAACTTACACAGGAATCTATAGGAAATAAAAAATTGTTATAGTCAAAAGAGGGTACAGCAAATGAGTTCTTTGCTAAAGGGTCCATACTTTTAAGACATGTCCTTCTGATATATCTGACCAGGAAGGTTAAGGAAATATAGTTTTATTTTCTCATTTGCCCCAGGAAAATTATCAGTATCTATTAATCTCTTTTAGCTTAGACTAAGAGCTTTGCTTGGACACTAAGCACAAAATTTTAAAACTTTTTTTTCATATTTAATTTTTTTTTATTCTTTTCTAATCTATGTGGTTCCAAGAAGATTTCCCTTATGAAGTCCTATTAAGTCCCAGACACATATGACTACTGGGCTCAAACTGTCTCTTCACAAAGAAGTAGGGTTAGCTCAAGACTCCTTAAGGACTTTCCCTTAACTTTTTGCTCTAGTCAATTCTTTATGACCTGATTCTGGTTCATTAACAATTCTGAGGGTGGGCTTCATTGACCCTAACTTTGACTATTCTTGGCTCCAGCTTCCAATACCTGTATTAACACCTATGTGTGGCACCTGTGGCATTCCATGTGTGAGATTTCCGGAAAAAAAAAAATTATCCTAGGTTTTAAATATTTTGTTCATCCATATCCATTCACAACCATACATCAGAAAATCATACCAATGAGTTTACATTTGCTTTTCCAATAAAAGATATAACTATTGTTTAAAAAGGCATTGTATTGGAGTCGCAGAATAACAAAGGTAACAATAAAATCTTCTCCTCTACCATTTACCTGGAGACCCTCTGATAAATTCACACACCATAAGTGCAAAAGGTGTGCACACATAATGAACATATGTGTCCAAAGCACATGCATAGAAAAATAACGTACAACTTCAATGCTACAGGGCAGATAATATTTTCTGGTCATGTACTTACCTGACCTGCTTCCATGTGGGAACTCAACTACTATTCCTGATTAATGGATCTTAGAAAAGAAGGAAATCTCTATTTCCTTTATACTTTTTCTTTCCCTTGAATGATTCTCATTGCTGAACTTCAGTTGAGATGCTACTTCTTTCTCATAACAGAGAAAGTAAACTTGGCCATAATCTTATTGTCTCTATCTCTCTGTCTGTGTCTGGCTCTCTGTTTCTGTCTCTACATCTCTGCCTGTCTCTGTCTCTATCTCTTTGTTTCTCTCTGTCCCTCGCTATATCTCTCTGTCTCTGTCTGTCTCTCTCTTTCTCCATAGGAAGGTCATGACTTCTACATACTAGTTTTCAGACTAAGTAAAATAGAACCTCAACCTATAACATCCTCTTCATGAGGATAGAATGAGTTATCAACACTCAGAGTCTCAAACTTAAAGGGCAAAGCTCTTTTTAAAGACAAGTCAGCCAACTAATTGGAACTCATAAGCATTTAATATGTATTTTTGAACTCATTTCTTTCTACAAACAGGATGAGAGTCTCTGGGATGTGGTGTCAGTCAAGATGCATTAATTAAACATTTACTAGGCACTGCCTAAATACTGAGAATATAAAGAAATTTTTTTAAAACTAATCCCTTCCCTTTTGAAGCTGACATTCTAATGTGGGAAGCAACAAATAAATAACCAGGCATATGCAACATGTATACAGAGTAGATGGATGGCAATCTGAAAAGGAAGGGACTAGGAGCTTGGGGCACCAGGAAATGTCTCTTTCAGAAGACAAAATTCGATCTGAGACTTGAAGGAAGGCATGCGTGATGTATAAAAAGTTTGGGAGACATAACTTCTAGGTAATCATTTTATTTATCATGCTAGTGGATAATTGATTAAAAAGTCTCAACAGCACTCTCAAATTCCAAAGACTTCTCATGGAACCTACTCAGCACTTACATGTCTTTGAAAGAGTGGGTATTTCTAAGAGTGGCAATTGACTCTGATTGATTATCAAGTAAATAGAGAATGAATATTATAATAGAGGTGGTTCAGTTCTAATGAGGAGATGGGGAACACAACTGATCACTCGATATTGGACAAAGAGGCTCATCTCTTATGTAGACTACACCTGTCTAGAGCAATCTAGACAAAAGTGGATCCAGCTCTACTCAGACCTGGCTGAGTGAAGCACAGTGGGCCAAAATTCACCTTAGATTAAATTCTTTGTAAGATTCTCTAGTTGGGTGGGGTCTCCCAGCTAGGGATTTAAAGGCTTGTGTTCCCCGGGATTTGGGCGATCTCATCCATTAACAATGTTCTTCAGAGACTGAACAATCTATAGATTTCCCAAAAAATTTCCTGGTCTTGGTTCAATAATTCATAATTAATATAAGAGAGAAATAATTATTTCTCTCATATGGAAGTTAAAAGGCAGAGAGAAGAAGAAAGAGCATTCCAAGCATGAGAAACAGCCTGTTGAGATGGAACGTTATGTACACTGAAAAAGTGTTCAACTTGAAGTAACCCAACTTGAGTATAATTTCTGATTATTCTACTTACTAACTGTACAACTTTGGGCAGGATGATCTCAGGTTCAGTTCCCAAGGAGACTGGCTTAGATTACATGCTGAGTAAGCCTCCTGCTCTAGAGCTATGATTCTATGATCCTCTTTCTGACATAGCTAGAAACAAAGATCCAGAAAGATTATGTGAATTTAAGGCACAATCACTTCCAAAATACTTTAGACCTGCTCTTTCAAACAATTAAATAAGGAAAAGGCAAGAATAAGTGAATATGAGACTAGGACTCAGCAACTCAAAACCTCCCTCTACCCTCCAAGTTCTTGTCCTTTTCTGGAAAATTTAACTTCCAATAAACCTCTTGTGCTATTCGCTGTGATTCAGCATCCTGATATATTTTAAGAAGTAATACTATCTCATAATCAGGAAATAACTAGAATAAAAAGGTTCTCTCTAACACTACCAAATAGAGGATTATAGGATTGTCTTTCTCAAAGCTGCCAAATTGACATTCCTAAAACACAAATATATCTATGACATTCTCCTGCTCAAAAATCAATGGTTCTCTTTTCTCTTAGATAAAATACAAACTCTCTGGCCTTGCATTTGAAATCCTCTACAATCTGGTTCCTTCCTTCCTTTCTAAACTTATCTCATGTCGGATATTTTCATGTACTTTCTATTCTAGTTAAACTGACCTATTTACTGTTCTCTCACCTCTCATGTGTCCCATCCTACTGCATGTTTTGTTCACTGGCTCTCCCCCTTGCCTAGAATCCATTTTCTCTTTTTCTCTTCTTAGAATTCTTAACTTCCTTCAAGACTCAGTTTAGGTGCCACCTCCAACAGAAATTCTTTCCAGGCACCAGCTTTGATTTTAATTGATAGAGTGTTGAACTTGTAGTCAGGAGGAGCTGAATTCTAATCTTGCCTCAGATACATACAAATTGTGTGACTGGGCAAGTCATTTAAGCTATTTCAGCCTCTGTTCCCTTATCTGTGAAAACAAAACATGAGGATGAATTAGTACATACTTTAGAGTTATTCTTAGGTTCAAGTATGATAGCATATGGAAAGCACTTTGCAAACCTTAAAGCCTGTATAAAAAGGAATGCTATCCTATCATCATCATCATCTTCTTCTTCTTCTCCTTCTTATTATCCTTCTCCTTCTTCTTTCTATTCTCACTGATGTCTATTTGGTATGAAGATGGCTCTGAGTTCTCAAAGACTGTATCAATAGACCACAGACTCTGACAAATGACACGTTACATAAGCTCTTATAGTATAGAGCCAGAACATGGAGCCATCTGAGGATCAGCTTTTCTAAATATGGAGAAATTTATATCATGCGGCTTGTTGGTCATAAAATTTTAGCCCAGAAATTCTCAAAAAACTTTTCTCAGATCATGTATCAGAAGGGGAGAGATATAATACTGGCACTGGAAATTAACTTATGCTTGACATCTCAGGCACACAAAATGCCATGTCAACACCACCATAATGCATAAGTTGCTCAGGCATAGTGTTCCTTGGAGGGGCATGAGAAAGGCAAGGAGATGACGAAATGGAATGAGACCAGACCTGAGGTCAGAAAGGAAGGGCTCAAATACTGGATCTGCCATTTACTACCCACATGACCAAAACGTCACTTGTTATTCCCCTGGCTGTTTCCTTATCTGTAAAATGAAGGAGTTGGATTAAATAAACTTTGAGTTTCTATTTCAGCACAAAAATCTATGTAACTATCAATTTACATGTGAGTATACACATATGTGTATGTAACATTATATGTGTATATAAATGTAGAGAACCTTGAGGGGTTTGAAAGAGCCCCTGATCAAGAGTTCCCTTCCTCCTAGGGAGAGTAGCCGACTTGAAAAGTTAAGTGATATATTGTTCTCAGGTGCACGTCCTTGAATTCGGGTGTTGAAGTTCCAGGAATCAGGGCCCCTGCTGTATAGGATAACATTCAGATAAAGAGGCCTTGAGGCCTCCCTTTCTACTTATCATAATCTGTCCTGTTCTCATGCCTCAATTGCTACCCCTATGGTTTTTTATGATATAAGCATCCTAACCCCTCTGATTTGTGGCTCAGTATGTCAAGAATAAACTCAGCTTGTTCAGACTGCTGTGTCCTGCCTGTCTTTTTTCATCCTTGCTCTGTAAGCCCTGTAACCACCCTGGACCTGCCAGACTGCGCTGGCCGCAGCATAAAAATACCTATATGTTGCATTTGGATACATATTTCTTAATTTTACAAATGTAATTGGGCTTTGATGCTTGCCCAGATAACCTGAGATAATAATATTAATAAAAACAATAATAACAACAACAACTCTCATCATAATCATGTGTTTATATAGCACTTTAAGGTTTGCAGACACTCAACAAATATTATCTCATTTTATCCTCTCTACAAATCTGGGATACAGGTAGGTGCCATTATTATCCTTATTTAATAGGTGGTAAAACTGAGACAGATGTTCATTGAGTGATTTGCCTAGGTTTATACATGCTTTAAGTATCTGAGAGGATTCTGCAGCATGGTTCTAACATCCAGCACTCCAAGGTTGAGGCACCTTAATAGGTTTCAGGGTCTGATTTCTAGAAGGCAATCTTCTGAGTGAGCTTCACCAGATGTTTGGGAGCAATCTCTTTCTTTTGGCTGCATGGTCAGAACGGATAGCATCTTAAATTTACATGACTGAAGAATAGTTGCTCTCTTTCATGGGGAGTACAAGAGTGATGGATTAATTCACTCTGAGGAGGGAAAAGTTCAAGGTCCTCCTTCACTCAAGTCCTGTGTTTTTAGTCTCCTTTCGTTCATTCTCTTTTGTTCTAGGTGCAAGGAATAGAGCCCTGGTCTCAGGAGTCATGGAGACATTGGAGCAAGGATTTCTGGCCAGATGTTTTTGCTTAGCCCTGTTGGAATGCACTAAGAAGCTAGGGTCCCAAGTAAAACCTCCTCCTTTCTCCTTTTGCACTTGGAACTTAATGGGGCTGATGGCATGTAGGAATTGTAAACCTTTTCTACATCTATTGAGATAATCATATGGTTTCTGTTAGTTTGTTGTTGATATGACCAATAATGCTGATAATTTTGCTAATACTGAATCAGCCCTGCATTCCTGGTATAAATCCTACCTAGGCCATTGCCAAGCCTAGAGGCCTGTATTGGGCTACCCGAGTCTTTCTTACCTGTCCAGGTCTTCGGCTGGCCACACCGGATGCACGTATGAGAGAAAGGACGTTCCAGAGTCAAACAGGGGTTGAGCTTTATTACAGGGTTTCGGTTACAAGTGCAGGGGATCTTCTTTCTTAGGACGAAGAGGGGGAGATTTCCTAAGAAGGCTAAGCTTAAGGGATTGGAAGTAGAAGTACAAGCGGGGAGAGAGGGAGAGGGGAGAGAGGAAAGAAAAGAAGCGGAGCCCTACTTTTCTCTTTGGCTCCACACGTGCTAAGAGAGCTTTTAGGCTTCCTCAATCCTACTTAATCTTCAGCCACACAGTTTGCATCTCAATACCGTGCTGTTAGGTAACTAGGTGTGCTCCAATCCGGGACGACCTCGAGGGCAGGGAGACTCCACCCATCAGGTATCTCCGGGGGAGAGGCGGAAATACCCGAGCTAGCCGAGCTAGCTCGGTCTGACCTTCTCGAACCCCCGCTGTTCATGGAGGGCCTCGTAAGACTCTAAGATTTAGAAGTCCCACTTTTACCTGCCCGAGACTGTCCACACGGAATTGAGCTTCCAGTCCCAACATATCCCCTTCTTTGTTATGCGCGGAGCGCACCTGGCTCTAGAGCAAACAGTGGCTGGAGGCTGAGTGGATTAAGGAAGGCCTTTAGCATATGAGTACCTTACAACAAGACTTCATTCACACAGAAATCTGCAGCTAGCACAACTGACAAAGGGAGGCATCAAATAAAACAAAGATGAAACTAAATGGCTGAGTTACAACAGGGGAAGTGCAATCAACTAAAATCCCAAAGCATATTTTAAGAGAAGCAGGTGGTGTAGGCGCCTTACACGTCACCACTCCCTTAATCTTGCAAATGGATCTATACAGGTGGAAAATTGGTCACCTCCTCCCCACCCAAGTGTCCTGGGTTTGTGATATCAAAGTCCTCATTCAGCTGGCGAAAAAAGGATGCCTAGATGGGAAGCTGTCAGCAGCAGTGTCTGCGGTTGTGATGAGGGCTGCTTCCTCTCTGGGCAGCAAGGTTAAAGCTGTCAGCAGCAGACTCAGGTGGTGTATGATCCTTCTCCGGGGTCTCTGGGCTCTCCGGGGTCTCCACCTCCTGCATCTCCGTCGTCTCCGACCTCGGTTCCCACCTACGGATCCTTCTAATGGGAATCCACGCATCACCTTTTCCTGTGGAGACACAAACATACCCTCGACCCCCTATTAGTATCTTAAAATGTCTCATAGCTGGAGTATTATGTGAGTTTTTTGAGACAGCTGTATCAAGCTCTGATTGTATTAGGCCTCTTGATCTTGGCTCTGATTGTATTAGGCCTCTTAATCTTAGCTCTGATTGTATTAGGCGACCTTTTCCCCTTCTTTGTTTAGCGAGGATCGCCTTTAAGGTAAAGATGATAAGAATGCATAGTGGCTCTTTACTTAGGTATAGCTGCTGCCAGGTGCTTACAAATGCTTCATTAACATCTGTAAGGAACCTGACTTTCCCAGATTTTTTCTTTTTAACAAACACAGGAGCATTCCAGGGTGCTAATTGCTCCTTAACCAGTATTTGTAATGCCTGGAGTTTTTCTGGAGTCAAGGCCCAAATCGGGGTGTCTGACTTCCAATTCAAGGGTGGGGACTCCAGTGCAACTGCAATGGCCCTTACTAAAAATTTGATAGCTTCATCCCGAGGTGGCTCATAATGTCCCTGCCCCAGATGTTAAAACTAAGTCCTGGAATCACCAACGGCCATACGGTCCTTTGGCGATCCTCTGCCTCCCACTTTACTGGGTGCATTGTCTCTAAGGTATTTTGGCACCCTCCTATTCCCCACACTGGTCTCTGGCTTTCTTTAAGCTTCCAGTGCCTTAAGGGAAGGGCAATAGCTATGGGAAGCTGATCCTGGCCCCTCCCTGTACTTATTTCTTTCTGCCCAGGGGTAAGGCAGGCTCTAGCTAAGCTCTTCCAGTCATTAGGAGTCAGAATGAACTGACCGCTGAGAGTTTCAAGCATGGCTATAACAAAGGGTGAATTAGGGCCATGCTTGGTACAAGCCTCTTTAAGAGTCGCCACTCTCTTCCACTCTATGGGTATGTGGCTCCTCCGAACCCCACCGGGGACACTGGGGTCCGCTATTTCTAACACAGGAAATGTCCCTACATCTTCTCCATTCTCTATAGCCTTTCTTATTCCTTTTTCCAAACTGGACTGTGGCCCTGAACTGTCTGACCAATGGAGCAGGTTATAAGGAGGCGCGGAGGGAAGGCACGGCGTATTCTCCCCTGCCTCGCCTTTTCCATCCGCTAGATGGAGCTCCGAATCTATTTTTTCTTTACGCTCCTTAACTTTCCGCTGAACTTTCTGCTTGCCTGGGTCCTCCCCTCCCCTCTCTCCGCTTCCACTCTTATTCCAATCCCGCCCTGGCCTCTCTGGCCCTTCCTTACAAAATTCTCGGAGGTCGTTTAACACTATTGTGACCCCCGCCTCCCTGCCTTCCCTGTGAAATGTCTCAGCCCAGACCTCCTGTTCCTCTGGCTTTATTACTGGCAATTGATTCCTCATCCCTGCCCTTTTCCCAGGGGTTTGGGAAGCTTCTCTCCCCTTTCTCTCCTTCCGAATCTAGGATTCGGGACTCGCTTCTTTCACAGCCCCTTCCGGGTGTACCCCAAAAGCACCCAGGATTATCTACGCTCCCAATCCCTGTTGGGGCCCCAACTGCCAAGCCTAGAGGCCTGTATTGGGCTACCCGAGTCTTTCTTACCTGTCCAGGTCTTCGGCTGGCCACGCCGGATGCACGTATGAGAGAAAGGACGTTCCAGAGTCAAACAGGGGTTGAGCTTTATTACAGGGTTTCGGTTACAAGTGCAGGGGATCTTCTTTCTTAGGACGAAGAGGGGGAGATTTCCTAAGAAGGCTAAGCTTAAGGGATTGGAAGTAGAAGTACAAGCGGGGAGAGAGGGGGAGGGGAGAGAGGAAAGAAAAGAAGCGGAGCCCTACTTTTCTCTTTGGCTCCACACGTGCTAAGAGAGCTTTTAGGCTTCCTCAATCCTACTTAATCTTCAGCCACACAGTTTGCATCTCAATACCGTGCTGTTAGGTAACTAGGTGTGCTCCAATCCGGGACGACCTCGAGGGCAGGGAGACTCCACCCATCAGGTATCTCCGGGGGAGAGGCGGAAATACCCGAGCTAGCCGAGCTAGCTCGGTCTGACCTTCTCGAACCCCCGCTGTTCATGGAGGGCCTCGTAAGACTCTAAGATTTAGAAGTCCCACTTTTACCTGCCCGAGACTGTCCACACGGAATTGAGCTTCCAGTCCCAACAGGCCATAATGTATTATTCTCATGATAAGTTGCTGTATTCTTTTGGTTAATATCTTATTTAAAATTTTTGCATAGATATTCATTAGAGAAATTGGTCTATGATTTCCTTTCTCTCTTTTGGCTCTTCCTAGCTTAGATATCAGAACCTTATCATAAAAAGAATTTGGTAGGACTCCTTCACCAATTTTCCCAAATAGTCTATATAGTATGGGAATTAACACTTCTTTAAATGTTTAATAGAATTCACTTGTAAATCCATCTGGCCCTGGAGATTTTTTCCTAGGGAGTTCATTGATGACTTGTTCAATTTCTTTTTCTGAGATGGGATTATTTAAGTATTCAAATTCCTCTTCTGTCAATCTGGGCAATTTATATTTTTTAAAATATATTCATCCATCTTATTTAGACTGTCAAATTTATGGGCATACAGTTGGACAAAGTAATTTTTAATTATTGTTTTAATTTCCTCCTCATTGGAGGTGAGTTCACTCTTTTCATTTTTGATACTGATAATTTGATTTTGTTCTTTCTTTTTTTAATCAAATTGACCAAAGGTTTACCAACTTTATTGGTTTTTTCATAAAACCAATTCTTAATTTTATTTATTATTTCAATAGTTTTCTTAATTTAGATTTTATCAATCTCTCCTTAGGTTTTCAGTGTTTCTAACTTCATATTTCCTTGGGGGTTTTCAATTTGTTCTTTCTCTAGCTTTTTCAGCTACATTCCCACTTCGTTCTTTCTCTATTTTATTCATGTAGGCATTCAATGATATAAAACTTCCCTTAAGAACTGCTTTTGCAGTATCCAATAAGTTTTGATTGGTTGTCTCATTATTGTCATTCTCTTGAAAGAAGTTGTTGGTTTTTTTCTATGATTTCTTGTTTAACCCACTCATTCTTTAGGATTAGATTATTTAGTTTCCTATTAATTTCTTGTTTTATCTTTCCAAAGTCATATAATTTTTATTGCATTATGATCTGAGAAGGATGCATTGACTATCTCTGCCTTTCTGCACTGGATTGTGAGGATTCTATGCCCTAGTACAATTTTTGTATATGTGCCATGTACTGCTGAGAAAAAGATATATTCCTTTCTATCCCCATTCAATCAATTAATTAATCTGTGGACTGATAGTCTCAGGATGAGTTGTTGCTGTTACCTTGGGTTCTGCACTTCTCTGTCACTCAGTTCCACTGGCCTCCCGTCCTGGGCTGATATGTTTGAGAATCTGCAGTGCCACTGCTGCTTCAGACCACCCAGGTCTTCCTGCTCAACTTTGCTATGGCCAGGAATTGCAAACCTTATCCTCCTCCCTGAACTCCAGAGACTGAAGTAGTTTCAAGGGATTATAGATTCTAAATTGATGGGGTAAAATGTTTTTATGTTTGTTTGGACTATACATTTGAAGTAAAGGAAACACTATTATAAAGGATGGCTACTTTAAAAGATAATCACAAATGTACAAATTTACTCCCCCAACATATGGGAGGCATAATCCTCCTCCCCCTTGTATCACCTCAGACTGAGGAGGGGATGAGGGTTAGATTCAGAGTTTAGTTCAGTTCTTATAGAGAATAGTTCCAGTTCCAAGTCTAAAACCCTTCTTTAGGATTGAGTCCTAGGAGACCAGACTTCTCTGGGTTTCCATGCTGGCCTGGCTGGCTGGACCACCATGCCTACAATCCTGACTCCAAAAGCTTCATTATTGCGCAGAATCTTAGCTTGTCTCATTAGAATCATTCTGTCCCCTGAAATGGAGGTATGAAAAACTTAGACTCAAAACACATTTCTCAGAGCTGACGTAAAAGAGAGAAATCAGGAAAAGGATTTTCTTCCTTATGTCACTGGTTCAGTTCATGGCATCCACTAAAAGATGTCAGAAACAGTGCAACCACAAAAGGAATGAACTGCTCAATCTTGCCAGATTTAAAGGTACCTAGCACCCAATCAAAGGATGCTACCCCTAACCACATGGTAGAGGACACAGTAGGTGCCATGTTAACCAAACTAGACATGCCCAAAAGGCTCCTCAAGGCTAGCCAGGGTTACACAAATATCTCTTTATTAAAAGTAATCTGCCTGTGAAGTGAATCAATGGAACTGGGTTACATGGGAACAACTAAAATTGGGGGAACTTAACTGGTGAGGACTTGGACCAGTGGTAGAGAAGAGGGATCTTCTGCAACTTCTAAAGGTACTATAGAACCCTTTGGGAGGGCTAAAATATAACACATCTGGTATTCAGACTGTGGTTGCTAGAGAATCAATTACACATGTAACTCCATGATGCATGAGGTTCCTTCTTAAAGTCCCTCTATCAGATCAATTCAATGTAGTTGGAGTTCATTAAAGCTTTTCAGCCCATGCCTCTAGTAGTAAATCTGTGAAAAAGGGACATTTCCTTTTCCTAAAGAAGAGACAGGAGCAAAACTGCCTTACTAGAGGCCATCACAAAAGTACGAAAAGATAGGAAACTAAAGACTGAGGAAGAAGCAAAGATTCCAGTCTGCTCTGTGCTGACACAACAGACCCACATTACTGGGCTATTATTATTACCCTCCACACCCCAACCTACCACCACTGACAGCAAAGATAAGAACATGCAAGGTACTGGGGACCAAGCAGATGAGACCAGAAGGAGACAGTGAGAGCAGTTGCCATGGAGTCAGGAGGAGAGCTGAAACAGTGAGATCAGAACCAGATTCTGGGGCCAAGAGGAATGTCTGGACAAGTTCTGGTTGCTGAATTTGGCAGGAGGGATGATCTAAGACTATATTCATCCTTTTTCCTCTTCCTTCTCCCTCCCTGGGGAAGAATGTGTTAGATTCAAGTCTTATCTATATGATTTTAAAGTTTGTTTTGCATTTTATTAAGATAAAACCATAATCAACTAACTCATTGCTGTTTTATATGTATTTAATTGCTTAAAAGCAACTGGGGAAGGTATGTCTGGCTAGCTGTGAGGGAAAAAAAAGAGACATGCAGAGATAGAAACAGACAGAGACAGACAAAGAGAGGAAGAGGGACTAGTTCTCTTATTCAGCCAAATCCCACTCAATCCCCCCTTATATTGCCAGAAGCATACCCATACATTGTTAAAGATCATACACCTGCCCATACACACAAATATAAATGCATGTACACATACAAATATATATATTTACATACACACATATAAGTGTGTGTGTATAATGGATCACAGATCCATTCCCTTACATGTGTGTATATAGACACACATATCAACACATATGCACACATATATATAACCCATATATATACATATTCATAGGTATATAAATACATCTATACATATGGGGGGGTTAGCTAGCTGTCACAGTGGATAGAGTACCTATTTGGAGTCAGAAGGGGTCCTTTTCTTGAGTTCAAATCTAGCCTCAGACACTTGCTAGCTATGTGACCCTGAGCAAGTCACTTAACCCTGTTTGCCTCAGTTTTCTCCTCCAAAAAAAAGAGTTGGAGGAAGAATGGTAAACCATTCCAGTATCTTTGCAAAGAAAACCCCAAATGGAGTCACAAGAGTTAGACAGGACAGAACATGACTGAACAGCAGAAGATGTAGTTATATTCATATATAGTTACATGGATACATATATGTATGCTGTTGTTTGTTCTTTGTTTTCAAAGAAGATCAATGACATCCGAGAGGTCATGTCTTTACTTGTAAGTCAATTGGATTTCAGTGAGGTAGAGCTGTGCAAAGTCATCAGTCTTACTCTCTCTTCCAGTCACTGAAGTCTACTGGCAAGACAAAGTCAAGATTGGTGATGGCTTGAATTGCAGTGGATGACCTTGGTGTCTTTGAGGTCTGACAAAGCTCTAAGCATTCCATACTACCTGCTTCAGCTACTTTCATAGCCATTGAAACAAATTGCCCTCATGTTCCCATTCCACTGGGGAGTCTTCACATGCTTTGTGTAGACACCCCTTCCCCCTAACTCATTGACAAGTTTGAGTCCTGTCAGTTTCCCTCAATTTGGTTTAGCCCCTCTGCTGAGACAGATTTGTCAAGGTGTGACTGCTGCACATGCTGAAACTTCTTGGAGACATACCTGAGAGTTGAATGTGAGGTGAACATTACTAATGAATATTATTAATATACGATATAATATATATGCATTTGTATCTGTATATGCACTTATACACATACATGTAAGCACATATACACATATATGGATATACTCATACCTGTGTGTGTACATGTGTATGTTTGATTCTAACGGGACTGGACAGTGAACTTCACCTAGTCCTGTGAGCATGTGCAACAGATTACCTGCTAAGGACACATATGAGGGGTTTGGTGAGGCTGCTTCTGAGAGTATGTGACAATGTATAATGAAAGGGTAGATTTGTGGTTGTTTTTCTACATTTTATCTATTTTTATGTTCTTCAAAGCTGATACCTAGTTACTCAAAATAACTACATATACCTGATAAATAACCTAAAGTTGGTCCTTCCCCTAGCACAAAAATCTCTATCAGAGTTATTTTTATCCTTTTCTGAGTAATATGTCTGAATTCCTGATGAGTTAATTGACCTCATTAACTCAATAGGTATACTCTTTTTAAAATGGGCTCAAATTCCTCTAACTTGAGTTGCAAGTCACTTTCCCTGTCACTAGGTCTCAGTTTCTTCCTGAGTAAAATAATTTCACTTGCTGATACATATTTTCCCTTTTCTAAATCCTTTTATGAGATCAACTCATGTAGCCATGTGGAACTACATTTTCCAATTAACTTTAACTGGAAGACCCATCTGCATGCAGTTATATTTTATATTAAATATTCTATTAGGATCATTTCAGAACCCTTTTTTATGATTTTGATCACTTTGTAACACCCTGCTATTTAGCATATTTCAAGCCAAAAGCAGAGTGATTTAGCAGATTTTGAATCAGAAGTTCCAGGTTCAAATCCAAGCTTTACCACTTATTCCCTATGTCTCCTTTGACAAGTCATTCATCCTCTTTGGATATACATTTCCTCATTTGTGAAATATGATGATTAAATTTAATAACCCCAAGAAAAGATAAAAACCTGTATAAAGGACAAATAAAACTAAAAGCTTGTTCTTTGAATAGACTAATAAAATTAATAAACCTTTAACCAGTTTGATTAAAAAGATGAGGGCAGAAAATCAAGTCAACAAAACTGAAAATGAACAAAGTGAAATGACAATACTAGGGGAAATAAAAATAATCAGGACCTCTTTTAATAAATTATATGCAACAAACCTGAGAACACAAAAAGAAAAAGAGGAATACCTTCAAAAACATAAACTATCCAAATGAAAATAAAACCAGAGATCTTAATAACTCAATCTCAGAAAACGAAATAGAGGTTGCTATAAAAGAACTAATATAGAGGGGGAAAATAAAAATAAATACAAATAGAAGTCTCCTTGTCATCATGAGTTTAGGAAAAGATTCTATCAAACTTTTAAAGAATTATTACCCATACTAAACAAATTATCTTCAATTGTTGAGGATTAAAGCACCCCAGTAGATTCTTTTTATATGGCATGTATAGTCTAAATACCTAACTTAGGGTAGGATAAAGTATAGAAGGAGAACTATAGATGAATATCTATTTTAAAATATTAAATAAAATCCTTTTGGACTACTGTGATTCATCCAAGAAGTCATTTATGTTAACAAAATTGGATTTGTATCAGAGATGTATGGTTCAACATTAGGAAAATAATTATCATAACCACATTAAAAAATCCCCAAACTTGTGATTATCATTTTAGATGCAGAAAAACTCTTTGACAAAGTACAACATTCATTTATGCTAAACCATTTACAAAGTACAGACACGAGAAGAGCTTGTTTTAGTATCATAAAAGTCTCTCTAAATGTAAATACAGGTATGATATGTCATGGGGACATAATAGAACCTTTCCTAAAATATGTGAGTGTAAAGCAAGGATGCTTACTCTTCCCACTATTATCCAATAATTCTGGAAATGCTAGCAACAAAAATAAGAAAAGTGATGGAAAAAGTCATAAGGGAGAGAAGCAGGAGATAAAATTATCCATATTATACTGATGATATTATACTAATATCATTTAAATTTACTAGTTGAGATGATCAATTGTTTCAGTAAAGTTGAAAACTACAAAATAAACCCTTGAAATCAATTACATAAAATAATAAGAAAAATCAAAAAGCAATAATAGGAAGGGAAATCCTACTCCAAATAATTTTAAAATGCATGAAATACTTGGGATGTGAATACTTGGAATTTACCAAAGCAAAACTGAAACAAAACAAAAAAAAAAACCTTATATGGATCAAATGACATAGTACTCGTTAAAGAAACAAAATAACTTCCATATTTGGGGAAATATTCAGTGTTTATGACTGGAATTTGCTAATGTACTAAAAATATAAAATTACCAAATTCAATTTATACTTTTGACATCATGCCAATAAAATTATAAAAGGAATTTTTTGCATGACAAGTAATAGTAAAATTCCTTTGAAATAATAATCTAGAATATCAAGGGGGATTCTGAAAAAAAAAGATGATTAGTACTTCTAGACCTTGAACTGTACTATAAAGAAGAGTCAACAAAACTATCAAGTATTAGTTCTTTAAAAATAAAGAGAGAGATTAGTGGAACAGAACAGACAAAAGAGAATCAGAAACAATGGAAATCAATAACAGGCTTCACTGAAGCTGAAAACACATTTAAGAAATTTCCTAGCAAATAACTCCCAATTTCATTATAAACTTCTGGGACAACTAGAAATTATTATGACAGAAATCAGGCTTAGATCAACATCTTATTTCCATAATATATTCTAAACTGGTATGTGACTTGAATATTAATAATTGTATAATAAAATAATTTGGAAGAGAAGATCATATACCATTTAAAGCTCTGGGTAGGAATAGTCTTAACCAAACAAGGGACAGAGGCAGCTACAAAAGATAAAATAGATAACTTTGATTGTATGAATCTGAAAAGCTTCCACAGAAACAAAATCAATGTACCCAAAATAAGAAGAGAAATGGTTGAATAAGAAAAATAATCTTTGAGTCATATTTCTCTAGTAAAGTTTTCGGTGATATGTCTAAGACATAAACAATTAAGATGTGTGTATATCTGTGTGAATTATTTCAGACCAAAAGCATAGTGGAAAGAGTGATTATTGTGTTTATGTTTTTATCTTATATTATGTTATTATACATTATATACATACACATATAGGAATAATCCATGTGTAATGAGGTCCATTTCCCACACATGTAGCATGTGGATGCCATTGTATGACATTGTATGTGAAATAGACATCACAAACTTCTCCTGCCACCCTTTTTCAATAAAGATTTTAATTCCTTCTAGGAGGGGAAGCAGGAATAGGGGTCAGAGTACCCTCTGTTCATGAGAGAGAGAGAGAGAGAGAGAGAGAGAGAGAGAGAGAGAGAGAGAGAGAGAGAGACAGTACAAGGTGGGAAATCTATCTATCTATCTGCTCCTTTAAATATTTACTAATCTCAAAGTAGTGATCAGAGTCAAGCTAAATTCTGGTCACTGTTTTACTATTGGAGGTGAAAAGATCCCAAGTTCCATATTCAAGACTTGAGCCCTTTCTCACCAAATATAAGTTTCACAGTGAAAACACATATAGCAATTAGCTAAGAAACTCATTTATCAAATTGGTTGCAAAGTAGAAATCAGAGAAAGTATGCACAGGATAATAAATGACAAACAGCACAGAATGAAGGAGCTCTCCCATAGGGAGTGAGGTAACTAAGGTTAACCAAGAGACTTGAGTCCCAGATTTTACCCATGGAGAAGTTCCCCAATATTTCTTCTGCAGCAGAGTGGGCATAAGAATGCAATTGGAACTGACAGATTCTCTGCTTTCTTTCCAGAGTCTTTTCCTTCAGTAATCTAAAGTGAGGTTGGTTTCTTCCATCTTTCCTCTCAAAGCTGGAAGCCAAAAACACAGAGTGACTGCCAAGCCCAAATGACTTGAAGCTTGAACAGAGTTTGAAGAAGGCTAGAGAACTAAAGAGAGTTAAACTCTTTTATTCTCGCCAACTCTTCTGTGCCCCTAATGCAGGGCAGGACATATATTTCTACCCGTAAGGAGAGAATGCCATATCAATAAGCATACATTAGGTTACGTTCACATACATATGCACACACACACATACATGAATTATATATGTATATACACATATACACACATATGTGAGTATAATAAAGTTATAGGCATATATATAGTATATATACAAACTTAATTTTGTATATATTATTCATATGTGACTGAAATATGTATTTATCTATATATGTATATACATGTATATTTATCTATGTATCTGCCAAACTAGCAAAATCCAATCTCTAATAGATAAGTGGTCAAAGATATGAATGATCAGTTCTCAAAAGAATTGCAAACTATTAACAACCACATGAAAGAATGGTCCAAATTATTATAATAGGGGAAATGCAAATAAAAAACAACTCTCTGGGTTTACCTCATACTTTGTAAATTTACAAAGATTGCAATAGTTGAGAAGAGTTAATGTTGGAGGAACCATGGGAAGATAATGTGTTTTTGGTAGAGCTATGGATCAATTCAACTATTTTGGAAAGCAATTTAGAATTGTTCAAAGTGAGTAAATGTTCATACATTTTTATATATTCCTTATATATGAAGGCCATTGATAAGAATAAAGTCTTCATATGCAACAAAATCGTTGTATCAGAGCTTTTCATGATAACAAAATTCAGAAGAAAAGTAGATGCTATTGATTGAGGAATGGTTAAACAAACTGCAATATATGAATCTAAAGGAATATTACAGTGTTGTAAGAATGAAAAATGTGATGAATACAGAGAAACAGAGAAAGATCCACATGAACTTATGCAAAATGAAGTAAACAGAGCCAAGAAAATCTATAGATGGGGCTAGGTTATAAAAAACTTCAAACACCAAATTAAGCATTTTGTATTTGATCTTAGAGACAATAGTAGCTACTGGGGTTTATTGAGTAGGGGCAAATGATTGTGGGGAATCCAGGATGACTCCTAGGTTGCTAGCCTTAAGGAGTAAAAGGATAGCATTACCCTGTAAAAATGGGTGGAAAATTGGGAGAAAGAGAGTGAGTTCTGTTTTGACAGGTTTTTTTATATATTGATCAGTCATGCTAATATTTCCATGGTTTTTGGCCACTGATAAGCATTTTTAAATAGGATGAATCTCTTTGATGGATATGTGTATTCCGGGAAATTTTGTGATGTGAAAAAATAAAAACAAGATGAAACAAATTTAATAAAAAACTTTTTAAAATATGAAGTAGATGACTTCCTAGGTCTCTTCTAGCTTTAAATACATGATCCTAGGAAAATAGTCTTTTGTGTTATAATGTATTGTGCTCCCAGAGCTCAACTCAGTGCTTTCCTAAGCATTTAAGGAAATTCAAGACTTCTTTAACAGAAAAGGTTCTCCCCTAGGTACCCTTAGGGTCTATGTGGAAACGGCCAGATCTTTTTTTCTGGATGTGAATTCAAGTCAGGTTCCTAAACTTTTAAAGCAAAATGTCAGCTTTGTTTCTTGCATTTCTGCCAGTGCAGCTCAAGCAGTTTTCTTTAATTAATATTACAGAATCCTGGCATTTCAAATACTTTTCATCGAATTTGTCATCTATTGATTGTGAGCCAGCACAGTGGCTTGAATAAACTGCCACTTGGTCTTGGAGTGGCAAGCTAAAGAAACTGCTCTTTCTTCTAGGTTCTGTAATCTGTATAATTTTGCTGATATATTTAATTTAACAAATGTTTATTAAATCTCTACTATATCAAAGGGACTGTATTAGGCCAGGGCGAATGCATAAAGGAAAAAAATAATCCCTGTCTTCATGGACGTTGCAGCATCACTAGAAAGCTTGATGATACTGCCCCCATTTGTTGTGGAAATTCATTAACTGAGTTAGTTAATACTTTACATTTGAGGGGTGGGGGGAGGAAATTGGGGTTAAGTGGCTTGCAGGGGGTCACATAGCTAATAAGTGTCTGAGGCTGAATTTGAAATCTGATCCCCCTGACCCCAGGGCCATGCTCTATCAGCTATGCCACCTAGCTGCCCCAGCATTCTACTTTCATTTTTAAGTGGGTCAGTAAAAGAAGAATTCATTTAATAATTGTATGTGTGTGACTTGTGAATCTAGCATTAATGGGCCTGTCTATTATTTTACCTACATTCCTTTCATAAACAGTAAGAAAACAGATTATCTTAATGGACTCTATGCCATGAAAACTTGTCTCCCCAGGAGAATTCATTCATGTTTCTTTGTCAGACATTGGGAGTTGTGACACTCATCAAGGTTTTTTCTTCGTACTTTTCTATCAGTGTATGTATAGCTAAATGCATACTCCAACTTCAGTTTCCAACTCATCCCCATTCCTGATATCACATTTCTCTTCTTTAGCTGATTTTCTGAATTTATTTCCCTAAATCATACCATGATTCAGTGATAGTAACATATTGACTGTTATTTTCTTAGGACATGCCATCTTTCAACCCAGTACCTGGCTGCTTCTGTCCTTTATGACTGGAATGTTTTCCATACTCACCTCCACCTCTCAAAATACCTGACTTCCTTCAAAACTTTAAATTTTTTTTCAAGAGGTCTTCCTCCATTTCTGAGGTACTCAAGTTTTTCTCTCTACCATTTCCTTCCACTTATTCTTGTAAGCAACTATTTATTTCTACGTTGTCTCTTCCATTAAAATGTGGGCTCCTACGTGCCAGGGACTTTTTTGTGTTTTGTCTTTTACTAAACTCTCTCATCTAAGAGTTTAGAACAGTACCTGGCACACTGTAAGTAACCATTTAATTCTTATTGATTGTTTCTGTTTTAATTTCCATTATTCTATATTATTCTTGAAGAGGGCATGAGACACAAAGGGAAGTAAATAAATATAAATAAATGAAGTTGCCACTTATTTGAATATTTATGGGAAATTGTAAACATAAAAGAATGATCCCATAATGTATCATATCACCCTTCCTTTCTTATATGGATCTGTGTTGTTCTTTGAGTGTGGAAATTATTATGTTTATTTATTTATATTCCTCTTTCCCCATCTAGCACAGTCATTTACACTTTGAAGGCATTTAATAAATGTTTATGAAATTGAATTCATGAATATACGTATAACATTTCCCCTTTCAGATTGCAATTTCCTCAAGATCAGAAACTATGTTTTCTATAGCCTTCATAGTACTATTGACATCAACAGTCATAGGGATTAACATACATAGTAGGTACTCTGTGTACCATTTTACAGATAAAGAATTAGAGGCTAAGGATGAATTTGTGACATATCAATGTTCAGACTTAAGAACTGAACTCAAATCTTCTTGACCCCTAGTCAAGATCCTCAGTCTGTTCTATCTTCCACAATATCATTGACATCAATGTTACACATCTCTAACCTGCCAAGAGGTATAGTAGCCATTGCCAAAATATCATTATTTTAAAGACTCTGGAGTATTGGGGTCATGGGCCAATTTACATAAAATTTGAATAATGTGTAGAGCTGTTGCACTCTAGGGTACTCTTTAAGATGGTGTTGAAATTTTAGGAGAACGGTGGATTAAGTGATTAAGACTTTTAAGTTATACCCCGGACTCTAATACCAACTTCCACTTAAAATTATATATGTATATATATATATATAATATGTAATTATACGTATATATATGGGTGTGTATGTGTATACATGTGTATATATGTGCATATATATATACATATATATATATATAAAATTTCATTGTGCAAGGGTTTCAAAGACTAGCTTTTTCCTTTATACATTAGCTATTTTTTCTAACTTTATATATTAGATTTAGTTAGTTTGGTTTATAAGACACCTTTAAGAAGAACCTTATACTATCAAATTAGTTCTACTTAAAAGTGTGGATGAAGGAAAGAATTTCTGACTGGTGGATCCTTCCTCTTATCTAAATCTCTTCTTGGTTCAAGGAAATGACTTACCCCCTTATCTCAGAAAGTCCAGAATATAATTAAAAGGTTATTAACAAGGTGTTATACTAACTGTAATTATGAATCTATGCCCTGATCTCTTAACTTTCTGATAGGTTAAGGGAATGAACTCTTTGGATGAAAAAACTTTTGAGTAGCTTTTTGTTGAGAAGAATTTTGCAAAGGCAGAGGAGACCCCCATTGGCCAAGACAACTAACAGTACAACCATCTTACTAGTTCAAAAATTTGTTAGTTTCAGAGTTCAAGACAAATTAGAAGCAACAGATACATGCTCTAGATAGGCAAAGATAGAGAATGTCAATAAATTAAAGAAGTAATTGTCACTAATGGAACCCTTGGCAGTAGAGAAAAAAGATAGTTGTAGAAAAGAACATATTCTGGAAAATCTACTGAGTAATTAGCCAAACAGAGAAGCTATGCTAAAGGGGAGGAAAGTGAGGGGGTATATGGAGAAACAAAGTATTTGTGGGCTACGTAGTAGTATTAGTTTTGAATTGTCTTGACCATATTTTTGGCTTACATGTATATCTCACCACCAACGTATTCTAAGTTTGAGCCTACTCTTCCCATGGGTATAGTGTATTGTAGCAAGTAAAAATGACATTAGGGCACTGTTTTCTTCAGGGCAAGATTGTATTTTATTAACAATGACATATTTGCTATTAGTAAAATGGGTGTCACTGTCACCTTGGCAAAAAGCCAGGGACCTGGGCACCATCACTTTATTAGTTAAGCTAGGAATAACCAATAAACTGGGTCATTTCTATGTCAAGCAGTATTACCCTACAGACCAAATTCAAACACTGACTGTTTTTTGTAGATGTAGGATTTAGGAAAGACTTTATATTTTCAAATACAGATTTATTGTATTTTTAAAATATACGTATAAAAGCTAGTCATAACTTCATGAACCAGATTTGGCCTATGGCTATAGTTTGCCGAACTCTGTTCTGTGTCATTCACCTGTTCAAAAACAAGCTATGAATTCCTGCTTCCTTTATCTAGGCTGAGGAAGGAGCTTTATTAGGAGTTGAGTATGAGAAAATCCAAGCTGTTATTCTTACAGGGTCTAGGCACACACAGCAAGACTGGATTTAGCTCTGGGTAAATAGTGAAGGTAATTGAAAGTGTTAGGAAGGACTTTTAGTCTGATATTCAAAAGAAAATAAAAATCACTCTGCAAAGAAGAAACCAACACAGTGATTATTTTATGAGGAGAGCTCTTGAGAGGACAGCTGCCTAGAGGAGGAATTACATGCTGAGAGCTATTATCACAGACAGGTTAGAGATGCTTGATGGGCCACAAAGCTAAAGTCAATTAAAGAAGACTGAGTGTTTCAAAAGAGAATAACGTGGGAGGTGAGTGATAGTGTTTTCTCTTTAAGCTAGGAGGCCTCAGTAGTCTGAGAGAAGGGCTCTGCTTAGCTGCCTGTGTTTCTTGAAGATAGCCTCAAACACTGCAATGAGGGAGCTAGACTCATGGGATGGGCTCGTATTAGAAAGCCTAATCTGTGTTTCTTTGGATCCCTCAGTTCCTTGCTCATAAGAAATGCTTACAAAGGGGTGGACCCAAGATTATGGAGTAGAAAGACCCATATACTCTAGTGCTTTCCCCACAGCCCACAAAATACCTGTAAAAAATGACTCTCAACAAATTCTAGAGCAGCAGAAGCCAGAGAACAACAGAGTGGAAGAAGTTTCTAGACAAAGGTAATCTGGAAGGTCTCACAGAATGCTGAGTGGAGCAGAGCCCAGCCCTGGCCTCCTGGCACTAGGAGGAACAGGACCTGAACAGACCTCTGGGGCAGAATTCCCAGCAGGAAGGGTCACAGATCCCTTAACCCACAAGTGACAAAGAAATCTCCAAAGGTCAGTGTGGGAGGGCTTTCCCAGCTGGGAGAGAGGGGAATGGGGTTCCCCCAGCACTGGCCACAGGAAGTGACAGCAGTGGGCAGCAGGTGGCTACATGGAAACAGCCATTGTCCAGGCAGGTCAGCTTAAAGTCTCTGGCGGAATTGAACAGTTTATCTGAACCTCAGCCCTCAGTGGTGGCCCTGCCCCCACCCAAAGCCCCTGGGGGAGTTGAACAACTGATCTGAATCCCCACCTTGAGCACAGTCCTGAGGAGCACTAGGACCTTCCTCTTGACAAAGGATTCAGAAGTCAGGTAACTGGCTGGGAAAATGCTTTAAAAGGGGAAAGTAAAATTAGACCATAGGAAGTTACTTTCTTGGTGAACAGGTGTCTCCTTCCATCCTTTCAGATGAGGAAGAACAAGGCATACTGTCAGAGGAAGTCAAGACCTCTGTCTCTAGTATCTCCAAAATGAATATAAAATGGGCTCAGGCCACAGAAGAGCCTGAAAAACATGTCAACAGCCTGCTAAAGGAGAACCAAAAAATGTTGAGGAAAATAACACCTTTAAAAAGAGGCTAATTCAATTGGAAAAAGAGGTCCAAAAAGCTAATGAGAAGAAGGAAGCAAAATTAGCCAAATGGAAAAGAAAGTTCAAAAGCGCACTGAACAAAATAGTTCTTTAAAAGAGAGAAGTGAGTTCAGGGAAGCTAATGACTATAAGATAAACCAAGAAGTTAGAAAATAAAACCAAAAGTTTGAAAAAAAAAAAAAGAAGATAATGTAAAACATCTCATTGGAAAAACAATTGATCTGGAAAACAGATCCAGGAAAGACAATTTAAAAATTATGGGACTACCTGAAAGCCATGATCGAAAAAAAAAAAAAGAGCCTAGATATTATCTTCCATGAAATTATCAAGGAAAACTGCCCTGATATTCTAGAAGCAGAGGGCAAAATAAATATTGAAAGAATCCATCAATCACCTCCTGAAAGAGACCCAAAAAGAGAAACTCCTAGGAATATTGTGGCCAAATTTCAGAGTTCCCAACTCAAGGAGAAAATATTGCAAGCAGCTAGAAAGAAACAATTTGAGTATTGTGGAAATACAATCAGGATAACACAGGATCTGGCAGCTTCTATATTAAGGGATCAAAGAGCTTGGAATAGGATATTCCAGAAGTCAAAGGAACTGGGATTAAAACCAAGAATCACCTATCCAGCAAAACTGAGTATAATACTTCAAGTGAAAAAAATGGTCATTCAATGATATAGAAGACTTTCAAGTATTCTTGATGAAAACAACAGAACTGAAGAGAAAATTTGACTTTCAAACACAAGAATCAAGAGAAACAGGAAAAGGTAAACAGGAAAAAAAATCATAAAAGACTTTCTAAATCTGAATTGTTTACATTCCTATATAGAAAGATAATATTTTTAACTCTTGAGACTTCTCTCAGTATTTGGGTAGGTGGAGGGATTATACACACACACAAACACACATATATAGACAGAGAGTACAGGCTGAGTTGAATCAGAAGAGATGATATCCTTAAAAAAATAAAATAAAAATTCAGTGGTGAGGGAGGAAAATACTGGGAGGAGAAAGGAGAGATGGAATGGGGCAGGCTATAACTCATAAAAGAATAAGAAAAATCTTGTTCAATGGAGGAGAAAAGGGAGAAGGTGAGAGGGAAAAAGTGAAGCTTACCCTCTTCACACATGGCTTAAGGAGGGAATAACATGCTCACTAAGTTTGGTTTGAAAATCTATCTTATACTACAGGAAAATAGGGGAGGAGAGGACAAGTGGAGTGAGGGGGATGATAGAAGGGAGGGCAAATAGGAGAAGGGAGTAACTAGAAGTAAATACTTTTGGGAAGGGACAAGGTCAAATGAGAGTAAAAAAGGGGGGACAGGGTAGGATAGAGGGCAATATAGTTTGCATTACACAACATGATTAATATGGAAGTCTTTTGCAAAATGACACATATATGGCCTGTACTGAATTGTTTGCCTTCTCAGTGGGGATAGGTAGGGAGGGAGGGAGGGAGAGAAGTTGGAATTCAAAGTATTAGAAGCGAACATTGAGAATTATTGTTGCATGTAACTGAGAAATAAGAAACGCAAGTAATGGGGTATAGAAATTTATCTTGCCCTACAAGAAAAGAGAGAAGATGGGGATAAGGGAAGGGTGGGGTGTGATAGAAGGGAGGGTACATTGAGGGAAAGGGTAATCAGAATCTAAGGCTTCATGGGATAGGGTGAGGGGAGAGATGGGGAGAAAAATTGGAACTCAAAATTTTGTGGAAATGAATGTCTAAATCTAAAAATTAACTAATTAATTAATTTTGCAGAAGAAATGTTTAGGAAATAAAGACTGATAGAACAGAAGTTAAAATAAGCTTCTGTTGACCAAATTCAAAATATTAAAATAAAATAAAACAAAACACCTAGATAGCTTAATATAAATATGTCCTTAGTACTATCATAAAACCTCTAAATATTTAGTAAACATTCACATCCTGATGCAGGTTTCAGAGAAATACTTATAACTTTGCAACTAATGTATAGTTATATAATGATTTGTACTTGTTGCTATATTTGGGGAAGAATAGAAGTGAATAAACATCTATGTAGCACCTATATATGTAATGCACTCTGCTAAGCATTTTTTACAAATACTATTTCATCTAATCCTTACAACAACCCTGTGAAGTATTTTTCCTGTTTTATAGATGAAGAAACTGAGACACATAGAAGTTTTGTGATTTGCAAGAGTCACACAGTAAGGATCTGAGACTGGATTGGAATTCATATCTTCCTGACTCCAGGCCCAGAGAACCATCTACTGTGTGACCTAGTTGCACGTCTTCAAATGAAACTTTAGCTTTTTGAGAATAAAGGGCACATTTACTGTTATTGTCATCATTAACACCATCATCGTTATCAATATATATTTGTAGACTTCTCCAGCAATTTCTCATCCCTCCAGAGACAATAAAAGACCTGGATGGGAAAATAGATAATTAAAATTATTTTTTGATTGACCAAGTGATGGCTGTTATTTTTTCTGTATTATAATTGAATGAATATACTGAAAGAGTGAATGTTATCATGGAAAATTCTTCCATGGAAATCACATAGATTATTTCATTAACTGCTTTGGTCAAAGTTTTTAAAGAATTACATTTACATTAGTCCTTTAGGTATTAAAAAGAAAACCTTCAAATTCAAAACAATTACAAAAGTACAAAAATACTTTAAAATCAGCTGGAGACAAAGAAATGAGCAACTTGAAATGTAAAGTCATGCCATGAACTGAAACCTTCCTTAAATATTTCAAAATTGTTCTTTACTGTGCCTGTCTTCTCTTCCTCCCACACACACAGTGTAGAAAAACAATCCATAACATCAAAGTAAATTTGCACATATAAAAAATCAACACTATACTCAGAGAGCAACAGAAGTCTCTCCTCTGATTTTTTTTAACATTATGGATTAAAAGAAAACTAACCCACTGCTGACTGGTATATCCGCATACCTTCTGAGGGATTCAGGGATTTGGCTAAGACAGAGTCAAAACCACACACGATCCCTTACATGCAGTAGATATGTAGCAAAAATATAGCATTTAGATTTTATTTCTTCTTCAAAGAATAGAAGTTTGGCAACATTGTTACCCCTAAACTTCTGTGGCTTCACTGACCCCCATCATGTTCATCAGGCAAAGATGCAATCATGAGCAGGTCTGTGATTGCCTCTCTCTACCATTTCCAGTAGGATTAGTGGTAATGATAACTAATTTGCCAAGGTATCATCTGATGGGGCTTTCATTTGTCTTTTAAAGAAATTAGCCTTCCAGGTACTAGAATGTACCATGTCCAGTAAAGAGTCCTAAAGAGGCTCACCCATTTTTGTAGATGTTTTTAAAATATATATAAAGAAATAAAAGGTTCTTGTTTTCAAAGATAATATGTCTCCATTTGCACCCTATATAGGTGAATTTGAAGTTTTATCTCGAATAATGTAGTTAAGACTTATTATTCTACCTTTAATCACATTGGAGGAAGACAGTGTAGAGAACTCCAGAAAACTTTGAAATATCCAGTGACATCTTTATTGTACAGCAGAAAACAGCCTGAAATTAGAAGGCAGATTATCTAGGTTCAAATTACTGTGGTATCCATAACCAATGAGACCTTAAACTAGTTATTTAACTGCTCTGAGCCCCAGATTCCTGATCTATAAAATCATAGATTTGTACTAGATGACATTTAATGTCCCTTATAGCTTTAAATCTGCAATGCTACGTGATATTTTTTGTTTTGTTTTTACAATTAAAAAGAAAGAAAGAAAAAATATGAAAGTAGATTAATAGCAATAAATCATCATGGAAACCACTGGTTGCTAAAATCATTGACATTAGGTTGGGGAGGGAACCCTCAAAATATAATAAAAATATACATATTAAATCTAATAGTAAATTGTTAATAATTAAAATGATAATAAAAGAGAAGTATAAAAGAAATAGGACAAAAGCAAGGACAGAAATCTCATGAATTCCAGATTACCCACATTTTCTAAGTGATGAGTTTATTAATTCATTAACAAAAGAAGGAATTGTGGTGAAGGTCCATAGAAAATATGTAAGAAAGACATACTAGAGACACCAATGAGAGCAATTTATATTTGTCCTGTAGCTTTTATGGTCCAAAAGAGGGAAGGCAAGAGCAGCTTAAAGAACAGATGTCACAATTTGGAAGAGAAGAATTCTATTCCTTGTCTTATTTTTTTGAGGAAATCAGAGGTAGGACAAATGACAGACATAGTGAATGAATTTGTCTCTATACTAGTAGAAACGTGGGGTGGGGATTGTCATAATTTGCCTCTCATAGGTGAAAACCATAAATGAGCATCATAAATAAAATATGTTTAAACTATATGGGCACTAATGGTGTAGCAAGTCAAGTCTTTTACAACAGAACAAAAATGTCAGAATCACAGAGGGATAACTCAGGAGGGAAGTATTGCATGTAGATAAAGTATACTATACATAGATACATATCTGATTTGTGAATCTAGCTCAATAGTTTTGATTCTATTATTTCAAATTCTTTATTAAATTAGACTTTAAATTTCATAGACATAGATTGATTCAAATCTTTGATTTTCCTGAAACCATTTCCCTTATTTTCCTACCTTAATTCCAGAATGGTGAGCCTAGGAATGCATTATTCTGTACCATTATTCTAACTGGCTACAAATCTGAAGAGATGGAGATTTGACATGTATAGAGTGGAGAAAGCAGGAGAGGAGAAAATATTAAAAAATATATAAAGTGAATCTCCTTAAATCGTCATGGATTTGAGTAAACTGTCCATCTAACTAGTGTATTTATTTGGTTTTTTTATAAGCCCTCTGATATTTGAGATTCAGCTTTCAAGTAAATTTAATTCATCCTTTAGCTTCCAGAACAAAGTAGTAAAATCTCAGATTTTTTTTTTAAATAAGAAAAACTCGCATTTCTATAGAGCTTTAGAAGCACTGAGTTCCCATCTCAGCTCAGCCAATAACTAACTGTTATCCTGGGAAGGTCACTTCAGTTCTGACGACTTCAGTCTCCTCACTTGCAAAACAGTAATTTGAACTAACTGATTTCCATTGTCCCTTTCAGTTCCAGTCATCTCTGATTTCATAAAGAATATTAAAATGAAATTTCTTGAAGAAAAGGCTATCACTTCAGCCTAGCACTATGACTTCCATTTCTCCTCTATCCTTTTAAGTCTCTGAGAACTAAAAAAAGAGAAGACAACACCCATCCAAAAAGCAAACTGAAAGAATACCATCCACTCCATAACAGCAAGTCTTTCCAAAGACCAACAAGCAAGACCTAGGATAACTACAGAATAGAGCATGCAAATAAACTTTACTTGGTTTGATGAGCAAGATCAGGGAGCAACAACAGTTGGGTCAGGTTAACAATCCAGCAAAATGCATACTGAATAAACAGCACCTCCACGTTTAGGCTTTAATTCATGAGTCTAGGCTGGTGTAAAAGTAAGCACCCCAACATACACAGGGGTCCTGCTATCACAGGTTCTTGGATTTGCATTGATAAAAGGAAAGGCAACCTTGGAGGGGCTGCAATCACTTTAATCAAGCACATGTATCAATCCTTTAGTGAAGTACATACATGATTCACCTGGTTCAGGGAAATCAACACCCTGAACCCCAAAGTAATCAACAGACACAGCTTCCTCTGTCTGACCATAATTCAACAGCTGTCAGATTGGTTACCAGAGAGGGAAGCACAACATCTGGGTTCTCAAAGCTGGAGGGGGGTCCTTAGCGGCTTCCCAGAGTCCTCATCTTGCACTCAAACCTTCTTACCAAAACAACACCCCAAAATAAAACCTCACCTTCAGAGTCTTTATATACTTTTCAGAAACAGAGGGTATCACATCCCTTGAGAACCAATGCCTCATTAACAAAAAGCATGGAGGTTCTTACAAATCTTCCCAGGCCCTGCAATGAGTGGGAAAGATCCTCTTAATCACATTCTTATAGAGGCATTTTACTTCTCGATTATGTGAAAACAAAAACAACAAAAGATCCTACTTTACTTGCCTCTACAGCTGGTGATATCCCTGTCACCACTGCTAAATCCCCACACCAGGCCCAAGGCAACCAGGATTAAGTGACTTGACCAGGATCACATTGCTCTTAAGTGTCAAGTGTCTGAGGCCAGATTTTAACTCAGGTTGTTTTGATTCCAGGGTCAATGTTTTTTCCATTGTGCCACCTGGCTGTCCCTAGTGATGTGTTTTATTGACTAGAAACTCAGTTCATCATCTGGCATGTAAACTTACTCCTCCAAACTACTTCCCACTTACATTATCTGTAGTAAGGAAAGAGTACCAGGTAGTGAAAAGGTTGTTACTTCTGGATATCAGGTTGCAGTGGAAGGCAGAAAACAATACCAACACAGATTAGGACTCTTTCCAATATTTACATTTCTTAAGTTTAACTGCTTGAGTAACCATTTCTTTTTTCAGGTTTTCTCCTTCATCCAAACATCTGTGAAAATCTCTGTTATTTCCTTCCATGGTACAGAAGAGCCAATTACTCAGATATTAATCTACTTTAATATATATTTCATTGAAAACTTTTTTTTCCTACTTCTTATACCACCCAACAAGAAATTCAGATACATTCTCTTTTGTGATTAGATGGAAGGTGGATTGAATTTTGCAATCTCCTGAATATCGTAATTTCAAAGCATGCCTGGGATCAAGATTGAGAACAGAGGCAAATAAAATCCAGTAGGGGAGAATGAAAAAATGAGAATGATTCCTGAAACTGATGGTCATAATAAAATTAGAGAGTAAATTTACTGAAAACAAGAGATAAAAGGGTAGGAGGATGAAAAGTGGCAATCAGAAAGTGAAATTTCAAAGTTCAAGAAGTTGGAAGCAGTTGATAACAAGAGATGACATCTCATATGTTATGTTTATGTATGGTGTCAATGGAGTGGAAAAGGAGGTTACCAAAATTAAGGATATTACAAAATTCAGAGGCTATATTGCTTAGAGGGGTGAACTTGAATATTGAAGTCCCTAAGGACAGTTGTATGTGGTGTAGGGAAAAGGAAGATCATGAACTGCCAGGCCTAGAGGCCTGAGGGCTACCCGAGTCTTCTTACCTTACCTCTCGCAGGTCTTCGGCTGGCCAAACCGGATAATCGTATGAGAGAAGAGACCTCCCAGAGTCGAACAAGGGTTAAGCTTTTATTCAGGGTCCTGGTTACAAGTGCAGGGGGAATTCTTCCTTAGGAGGGAGCGAGGAATCTCCCAAGGAGGCGAGATCTTACAATAAGAGATTGGAAGTAGAAGTGTAAGTGGGGAGAGAGGGAGAGGGGAGAGCGAAGAGAGGAAAAATGGAGCCTTCTGTCCTGTCCGCTCCTCGTCCCTCCCGCCTAAGAGTGCTTTCAGGCTTTCCTGATCCTAATTAAGCTCTCCGGCCGCATAGTTTGCACCTGAATACCATGCCTGTTAGATAACAATAGGTGTGCCCAGATCCGGGACAATCTCGAGGGCGGGGAGAGCTCTCTCCCATCACGTTTCTCACTGGAAGAGGTGGAAATACACGAGATAGCTCAGTCTCACTCCTCGATTCCCTGCTGTTTTCTGGGGGGCCTCATGAGAACTCTAAGATTTAGAAGTTCCCACCTTTACCCGCCCGAGACTGTCCACATGGAATTGAGCTTCCATCCCCAGCAATGAACCAGGTACTAATCAAAATTTTGGGAGAATGACCTCAAGTACAGTTGATTATAGTAACAAGAACAGAGGGAGGGAGAGCTAAACTGATCAATTGAACCTCAAAAGAGGAAAGATTGCTGAGAGATGCAGAAAGAGACATGGTCTAGAGGCAACCATCAAAACAAAAGAATTTACTCAACCTTCTTTCAAACTCAGCAAGTTGAAATGAAGGTTTGCATAGGATGTGATGTCCTCAGAAGTGAGACAAGTTTATTGTGACCTGAGGAGGCAGAAATAATGATGACTGAAAACTTTGTCAACAATAGAGTTAATTCCAAAGAACCAAGTAGACTCAGATATGTGTAGTACCTTGGAGTTGGCCTAAAGAATTGTAAAATGATTAGATTAAGGTTAAAGATTTAGAAAAAGGGAATGTGCACATGCCATTTTTAGCTAAGGAAATGAAACTTGATTGGAGAGCCAGTACTACAGGAAGAGAATTACTGCAACATGGTCTTACAGAGGAGATATTTATTTGTTGGGGGGCAGGTAGGTGGTGCAGTGAATAGAGCACCAGTGCAGGAGTCAGGAGGACCTGAGTTCATATCTCACCTCAGACACTTGACACTCACTAACTGTGTGACCTTGGGCAAGTCACAACCCCAATTACCTCATCCTGGGTCATCTCCAGTCATTCTGATGAATATCTGGTCACTGGATTTTGATGGCTCTGGAAGAGAAGTGAGACTGGTAACCTGCACAGCCCTCCCTCACTCAAAACAAAGTCAAATGTGAGTCATGTCATTATCTCTCTGATGGCATGGTCTTCTTCAGCAACAAAGGATGAACACACATTTATTTGCTGATAAAAATTTGTACAGTTATTCTAACTAAAAGAAAGAAGTTTGGAGAGATGAGACTCATTGTCAAAAGTGTAGTCCACAAATAGTGACTTTTTTGTTTGTAGAAGTTCTTGACACTATCTACTATGGCAAGAATAGTGCCACACTAGTGATTGAGACATAGACCAGTGTACTGAGTGGCCACTTTGATGAAGTGGCAGATTCTGGAAGTATTGAAGCACATGGAAGATTATGGAGGAAACTGAAAGACAAGTAGAGTAGTTTATTTGATTCGTTGATAGTCTCTTGGAAAGAACAATATGAAATCAATGCTGTAGTCTGATAATGGTGTGCAGAATGTGTCGAAGGAAATGAGATGGACTGGAAGTAGTCCGACTCCACTGTAATCATTTAGGATGTAAATGGACAGCTATAGTAAGTAGGAAAGAGAGGACAGAGTAAGAAACAAAGACAGGATAAAAGGGGCATGGGGAGAATCAAAAAGAATTCTGAACTTTCCAGCCTGGAATTTATAAAATAATGATAAAGACTAGAAATGACAGAATTTGGAAGAGGAGCTGATTAAAGGGAAGACAAATTAATTTTGAACACATTGAAATTGACAGGGCTTCATGATGGGGAGGGGAGGGGGTAAGAGGAAAGGAAGATAGTATAGCTAACTTTACCTCTGGACCTTGAGAGCTGGGTTACCTTGGACAAGTTATTTAACCTCCATGAGCCTTAGTTTCCCCTTCTGTTAAATACCCACAGTATCTACTAATTATGAGGAACAAATGAGATAATAAATAATTTATATAAAACATTTGGTAAATTTTAGTATGCTCAAGGAATGTCAGTTACCATTATTTAAAATTTTAGAATGAGGATCAAGACATGGTAATAATAATATTAACTGATACTTCTTTTTTTTAATTTATTTTTACGTTGGGAAAAAAGAATCGGAAGAAAGGGTATAAAACATGAGAAAGGAAAAAAAATGAAACAGAAAATAGTATACTTCTATCTGCATTCAGACTCCATAGTCTTTCTCAATGTGGATAGCATTTTCCATTATGAGTTTTTTGGAACTGTCTTGGATCTTCGCATTGCTGGGAAGAGCCAAGTCTATCAAAGTGAGTTATTGAACAATGTGGCTGTTACTGTGTACAGTGTTCTCCCAGTTCTGCTCACCTCACTCAGCATCAGTTCATGTAAGACTTTTCAGATTATTTCTGAAATACACCTGCTCATCATTTCTTGTGGAACAATAGAATTCCATTACATTCATATATCACAACTTCTTCAGCCATCCCCCAGTTGATAGGCATCTCCTCAATTCCCGATTCTTTGTTAACACAAAAAGAGCTATTATAAATATGTTAGTATATGTGGATCCTTTCCCCTTTTTGTGACCGTTTTTTGATATAGACCTAGTAGTGGTATTGCTGGATCAAAGGGTATGCACACTTTTGTAGCCCTTTGGACATAGTTCCAAATTGCTCTCCTGATTGGTTGGATTAGTTCACAACTCCACAAAAAATGAATTAGTGTTGCAACTTCCCCACTTCTTTATCAGCTTGTATTCTTGCAAATTTGACTCAGCTATCCATGTATTTTATGAATGAGGCCTCATTTTTAAAATATGTGGAGAACTGAGTTAAATTTGCAAGAATACAAGTCATTTCTAAATTGATAAATGGTCAAAGGATATGAACAGGCAGTTTCCAGAGGAAGAAATTAAAGCTATCGATAGTCATATGAAAAAATACTCTACATCCCTATTGATTAGAGAGATGCAAACCAAAACAGCTCTGAGGTACCACATCACACCTATCAGACTGGCTAACATGACAAAACAGGAAGATGATAAATGTTGGAGAAGATGTGGGAGAGCTGTAACACTAATTCATGGTTGGTGGAGCTGTGAGCTGATGCAACTATTCTGGAGAGCAACTTGGAACTATGCCCAAAGCTCTACAAAAAGGTACATACCTTTTAACCCAGCAATATCGCTTCTAGGACTGTATTCCAAAGAGATCCTAAAAATGGGAAAGGGTCTCACATGTATAAAATATTTATAGCAGCTCTCTTTGTAGTGGCCAAGAATTGGAAATCAAGGGGATGCCTATCAATTGGGTAATAGCTGAACAAGTTGTGGTATATGAATGTAATGGAATACTATTATGCTATAAGAAATGATGAACAGGAAGACTTCAGAGTTGCCTGGAAAGGCTTACATGAACTGATGGTGAGTGAAAGAAGCAGAACCAGGAGAACTTTGTACATGGCAACAACCACAGTGTGCGAGGAGTTTTTCTGGTAGATTTAGTCCTTCACAGCAATGTGAGGACCTAAAAAATTCCCAGTGGACTCTTGAGGCAAAATGCCTTCCACATCCAGAGAAAGAAGAATGGAACTGGATTACAGAATGAAGCAGACCGTTATCTCTTGTGTTATGTTTTGTTTTGTTTTATGGTTTCTCCCATTCATTTTAATTTTTCTACACAACATGACTAAGGTTAAAATATGCTTAACAAGAATGTATGTGTAGAACTGAGGGAAGGGGGAGGGAGGGGGAAAAATCTAAGATATATGGAAGTGATTTTAGAGAACTGAAAACAAATAAAATAAGAAAAAAATATGACCTAGAGCAAGCCAAAAAAAAAAAAAAGAAAGAAAGAAAGAAAAGAAATGAGGCCTTTACCAGAGACACAGGCTGCAAAAATTGTTTCCCAGCTTTCTGCTTCCCTTCTAATCTTGGTTGCATAGGCTTTGTTTATGCAAAACTTTTTTTTAGTTTAATGTAGTCAAAACTATTCATTTTGCATTTCAGAATGTTCTCTATCTCTTGCTTGCTCATAAATTCTTCCCTTCTCCATAGATCTGACAGGTAAACTATTCCTTATACTCCTAATTCTTATAGTCTAATCTTTTATGTCTAAGTTGTGTACCCATTTTTACCTTTTCTTAGTACATGGTGTAAGATCTTGGTCTAGACTTAGTTTCTGCCATACTATTTTCCATTTGACCAAGCTGATATTTCTTACTCTAACCCCTTTCTAACACCTCCAGGATCTGAGTTTTCATCATATTTTAGATAATTTCTACTGAAAAAAACAAAACAACAACAACAAGAAGAAAAAATAATTCTCTCTACCAAAGCAAATTGTCACCTGTTCATCAGGGCAAAGTTTGAAAATTGCCTGGGGCACGGAGAGGTTTGGTACTTGTTCAGGATCAAACAGCCAGTAGGTATCAAAGGAAGTACTTGAATGTTTCAAATTATTCACCTTTAAACTCTCTCTCTCTCTCTCTCTCTCTCTCTCTCTCTTTCTCTCTCTCTTTCTCTCTCTGTCTCACTGTCTCTCTGTCTCTCTCTCTCTCTGTCTCTCTCTGTCTCTCTCTCTCTTTCTCTGTCATATGATATTCATATATTCATGCTCGTTTTTTGGATCATGGGTTTCAGACAATACAATGATTCCTAAATTAACTGTCTTGTATTAATTCCTCCCCAAAAACAAACAAACAAACAAGAACAACAACAAATTTTTGATATGAGATAACATTTCCTTCTATTTTTTTCAGTCTTTTGACTTTCCTTATTGTTTCAAGGGGTCATTAACTTATACTTCATCCATCCTAATTTTGGGAGAGTCTTCTATATTTGCTAATTCTTTCCCCTACTGATCTTATCTCATTTATATTGTTATTTTAAATATCTTACTTCATTTTTTTTCCTTAGGAATTCTAATTAATCTTATGGACAAGTGGTATTTTTTTGTTTTTTTGTTTGTTTGTTTTTGTTTTGTATTTTGATGTTTCCTGCATGTTTTCAAGTTATTCTCCTTTTTTTGGTTTGTATCTTGGGCATTTCTATAATAATAATAATAATAGTTTTTTATCTTTGTTTATTTTTTGAATCCTTCTTCTAGCTTCTCTCTGGTTTGGGATTTTGTATTAACACCAAGCTCTGTGAATTCCTGGTAGGATTGCCATACATAGCCTTGTATGATCCTGGCTTGTCTTATCTGGGGCCCTGATGCTCTATATCCTTTGAGTGCTATATCCTGTGTTTCAAGGATCACAGAGGAAAGTGTGGGTCAGGGAGTTATACTTTTCACAGTCCTAGAGCAGCAAATCAAGGACATAGTCTCTCGATTCCAGTTTGTGTCTATGTAACAGCTACAGACTTGCTTCTGGGTGACGCTCCAGGAGACAGTAATTGGCTCTAATCCCCTATTAGCTAGCTGAAAGCTCAACAGGTTGAGAGTGACTATGCTGCTGGTTTATTCGTTTTATGAAATTAGAGTGGTTCCCAAAGTACTTGGTAGGTAGCATGGGTCTAGTCTTGCTTTGGGATTGGGGCTAAGGTCATGATTTTTGGCTAATGTCAGATTGGTGATTCATATCTGTTCATAGCCCTGGGAACTCAGTCCTAGATCTGATCCCATTGGGAGACCCTGAATTGCTAGCCTAGTCCCAGAGCTATGGACAGCCCACACTGTTGGCTTAGTTCCATCCTTAGCATGAAACTGAATCTACAATCTGCTCAAGACGACTTGCTTTTCTGACAGGTTAGAGTTCTAGGCCCTGAGTGGTGATTTTGGCCCACTAGGAGATACCATGTTGTCAGCCTAGGCCTGGGATTAAGTCCCTGATCCCAATCCACCATTATTTCATAGTCCCTGCACTGATTACTTGCCTATGGATTGAATTTGTGATCTGAGACTAGCAAGATGTCTCATTATTGTTTATTTTTAGATTTCTAGATCACTACTCAGTCTTGTAGACTTCTTTAATCTTTTTTTGAATAGTTGGGCTATATTCCTTCCTCCTCTTCCACCATCTTGGCTCATCTCAGAGCATAAAGTTTCGAAAGTTCAGATTCTAGATGCACCATAATTCTAAGAGATGGGGTGTAATCATATTGGTATGTGACTAAACCAAAGTGGGATCTTTGGAGCTGAGGAGGTTGAGAAGTTTCCTGTATTTAGGGTGCTAAAGGGGCCATGACCAGGAATGGTAAAGTGACCAAAAATGATAATTACAAAAAAAGGGAGTCCCTGTGCTCAAGGAATTAAAATCTAATGAAGTGCAAATCTTTGCCAGAAACTATCGTTCTACTCTCTAGTAAAAGTAAAGCTCATAAAACTTCCTGGGCAACTTACAAGAAAGTGCAAAGAGAGCTCACTGAGCACAATGCGGGGTGGGGAGGAGGGAGGGGGAGCTTACTATAAGGATAATCTTTGTAACTGGTCAAAGAAATCTGTTATAATATGGGTAACTGATTACAAGGGAAGTGGAAAAAAATCAGGGGACATAGAAGGAAGCTTAGGGGGTTTTGAAATATTTTAGATCAATAGTCAATTTCAAAGCGGTTTTGTGCACATATGTTTATTGTTTTGTTAGAAAAGGTACTTACTTGTGCTTTAAATCTGTTACCATATTCGCAGGGGTAGGGAGGTAGAGAAAATTGTGATTTGATTACCAGTACAGGAATACTGAACACAATGTTCATCAACTCCACTTCACTACTCCCTATAATCTTGCTAAGGGACCTCCAGTCTAATCTTCAAGAAACTAGAACTGAAGGCAGGGGAAGAATTGATTCACTCCAAACCAAATATGACAGCTAGGTGGCTCAGTAGATAGAGTCAAGAAGACCTGAGTTCAAATCTAGTCTCAGTTTAAATCTGGTCTCTAATCTACAAATTTAGATATGAAGTATCTTAAACCTCTTTGCCTCAATTTCCTCATCCATAAAATAAGCTGGAGAAGGAAATGGCAAATCACTCCAGTATCTTTGTCTAGTCAGACATGACTAGACAACAACAATCACAAAACTAGATATCAGGCTAATCCAAGAGAGTTGCTACTAGCAAGATAAGAGACAGGCAAAAGGACAAATCTGACTTGAGTTTTACCTCCCTGGAATTTGTTTTCCTTATTCTCAAGGAAAGGATTGGATTAGATGACTTCTGAGCTCTGAATCTAAGATCTTTGAAGACTTTTGCTCAGATAATTGAGGGTTGATCAATAAAAGAGCTAAAATCTCCCTTAAGCAATGGACCATCCACTTCACAAAAGAGTTAACAAAAAAGTTAAAGTGCCAGGCCTAGAGGCCTAAGGGCTACCCGAGTCTTACCTTACCTATCGCAGGTCTTCGGCTGGCCAAACCGGATAAACGTATGAGAGAAGAGACTTTCCAGAGTCGAACAAGGGTTAGGCTTTATTCAGGGTCTTGGTTACATGTGCAGGGGGAACTCTTCCTTAGGAGAGAGAGAGAAATCTCCCAAGGAAGCAAAGATCTTACAGTAAGAGAATGAAAGCAGAAGTGGAAGTGGGGAGAGAGGGGAGAGGGAAGAGTGAAGAGAGGAAAAGGGGCCTTCTGTCCTGTAAGGGCCCCTCAGTGCTAAGATCGCCTTCGGGCTTTCCTGACCCTACTTAAGCTCTCCTGCCACATAGTTTGCACCTCAATACCGTGCCTGTTAGATAACAATAGGTGTGCCCAGATCCGGGCCAGTCTCGAGGGCGGGGATGCTCTCTCCCATCACGTTCTCACGGGAAGAGGCGGAAATACACGAGATCTCACTCCTCAATTCCCTGCTGTTCCCTGGGGGGCCTCATGAGAACTCTAAGGTTTAGAAGTTCTCACCTTTACCCGCCCGAGACTGTCCACATGGAACTGAGCTTACACCCCCAACATTAAAGAGTTTCCCTTATGGAGATAAGCCATCTCCTTCCTTGCATGTCCATCAGTTGTAATTCTGGGAAGAATTAGAATATGGCAATAAAAGTTCTAGGAGGAAATCAGCAGATGGAAGCTGAGCAGATCAATGGAGGAAAGAACTCAACAGATAATAAGAATAATGAGAACTCATAAAATGATGTAAGGTTTGTGAAGTACTTTACTATTATCTCATTTGATCCTCACAAGAACCCTGGAAGGTAGGTGCTATTATTATCCTCGTTTTACAGATGAGAAACCTGAGGCAGACAGACATTAACTGACTTGCTCAGAATTACACAGCCTGCTAATGCCTGAGACCGGATTTAAACTCAATTCTTTTTGACTCCAGTTTCCAGAACTCTATTTACTGTGCCACATTGGTGCTTTATTGCATCAGATATTCTATAACAATGGTGGAGAACCTGCAGCTTAGAGGTCACATGTGGCCTTCTAGGTCCTTGGGTAGGGCCTTTTGACCGGGTCCAAGTTTTACAGAAATTCTTTTATTAAGGGGATTTGTTCTGTGAATTTTGGATTCAATCAAAGGGCTGGACCTTCAATCAAGGAGGACCTAGAGGGCTACATGTGGCCTTGAGACCACAGATTCCCTACCCTTTCTCTACAACACTACAGAAAGCATCCATTTGGAAGGTAGAGAAGTGTTATAGCTGGAATGAAGTTCTAACAGCAGGACTTTCTTGGCCTACATATGTTCTTTTTCCTACTGATGGTGAGAAAATATAAGAAATGGTGTTTCTATCTATATAAATAATTTTTGAATTAACTTAGTTATTGTACTCAATTATTTGTCTATACTTTGAGTTGATGTGCTTTTGGTTTGTCTTGATAAAATCAAAATATTCGTGTGTACTCTTAAGTTGGGTATTTGTGTAGATATTGACATCAAAATGCATATCAGCCTGGCTCTAGCTTTCAGGGTTCCATATTGAAGGGCATTTGGGGATCACATTACTAAAAATCAATTTGGGTAAAATAACACAGAAAAATCAGATCTTTTTTCTCTCCTTTCTGGGGGTAGACCTTAAGATAAAATTCAGCTGTAAGTTAATATATGTACATTTATATGAGCACACATGTCAATATGCATGTACATACATTTATATGTTATGGGTAAATTCAAACCCTGTTTAACATCCATGGCAGAGGACAACAATTACCAAATTCATGAATTAGTAGTTAATCTGAGGATTTGTTGTAGATGATTATTTAACAGCTTAATAAAAACATTATACTTAAATTAGAGGAAATAGTTCAAGAAGGCTTCTAATAAGCTAAATCATAGAGATGTATTCGTAAATGCCTTTTCCTCCTCCATGCAGAGAAAGTAACTTACATATAACACAAATATAGTTGGTGAACGTCTCCAGGAAGAAGTGACATAGTAGCAGTTCTAGTGTCTTCCTCTGCTTGTATATGATAGCTAACTAGGCATACTGTGACTATAAAATTGTGATCCTTATTCTTTAACAAATACAATATACTAGAACTTATACGGTCAAAGTAGAGTCCTTCAAAGCGATCTGTTTAGTATGTTATTCAACTATACTATAGTTACCATTGCTCAGAAACTTGTATTCAGAGGCAAAGTTGTCTGAAGGGAAAGATTTATGGGAAATCAAAATCATTATGAATGAGTGGTTTAAATAGTTCATTAAGTGCTTACTCTGTACCAGATATTATACCAGTACAGATATAAGTATAAATAGTCAAGACAGTTTCTGCCTGTAATAACAATATGTTTTAATGTGGTAGAGACAACAAAAAAGGAACTAGAAAGTATGTGGGTGGGTGTATTTGCAGAGGGGATGATAAAGAGATGAGAAGGATAACCAAGTTCAGGAGACGCAGTTTGGAAATGGCCAAGAAGTGATATGGAAAACTGATTCCAGAAATGTGAGCTCAGTATCCCAGAGACAGAATTCAAGGAGCAAAATGAAGATAGACATTAATAGGTTTCAGTGAAGACAAAATATTTTGTTTCAAAAAAATTCACCTTTAAAATATGCCCTGATTATACAAATTCAGCAACTGATGAATTTGCTAATTTCTTGTTAGAAACTTTATTCTTTTTTTTTTTGTTTTTAGACCCAAAGAATGACACTAAAAATACTGAAACAGATACTTAAATGAATATACCCAAAATTTCACATTTAAATGAATGTAGTCCTGCCAAAGCTATCACTCAGAAAGGGTGTATGGTTCTTTCACTGGCACTGACATCGCTCCAAATACTTTTGAAACATTTTTCAGCACCATTTTATCAGCTACATGAGAAACTCTGCCTCCTTGTCTTCTAGACAAAGATTGCCTTGTTGATAAATATATTTGTTGGATAAGTAGACTGAAGCTGCATTCCTCAGCTGATCTCTCACCTGATTCACCATACTCAGTTCCTTCAGTTGTCTACCAAAACAAACAGGCACAACATACACCAGAAGTGCCTTCAAAGGGTGAACATTTGTTGTTGAAAAATTGCTAAGCATTTCCAAACAATATGCCAGAAATTCTGAAGATAATTACAAAGCACTAGCTCCAAAAAATGTTTTGAGCTATGATATGATTAGTTTAAATGAAGGATTGTCTTGTAAGAAAACTTCTTTCAAGAGAATAAGACTCCTTGCATATAATGTCTGAGATGCTTAATTTTAAAATTTCTTATAACCATGATTTATCATTACTTTATGGCTGTATCTGAGATTTGATACAAAAATCATCTCCACAGAGAAATTCTCTCTGGTGCAGAGTATACGATGTGATTATTTAACTGTACAAAAGAAATATTTTGACCTTTTTATTTTACCCGTTATTGCTTTTAATTTATTAAATACTATTAATACTGAGAACTAAGGCATGCTTCAGTAAGGTTCAGGACTCAGGATATTATAATCTGAATATTTCAAACATATTTCTAAAAGAACCCTAGCATTTTATTAATGGAAAAAGCATTCATGATAATCTAATCCACCTTGCTTTGTGTTACATATAAGGAAAATAAGACCTAACGCCACTGCATTAAAAGAGATAAATAAATAATAAATTAACAAAACACAAAATAACTCGGAAGTATTTAAAATATTTTGAGTTTTCTTTTTCTATACAAATAGGAAGTTCTACATTACAGAGATTATTTTCCTAAACAGTGAAACAAGGATCCTTTTAAAGGAGATAAATAACCTCACTGCAAAGAGATAAATAAATGAAATAAACTCACTAGAAAGATGAATATACATTATTAGCTGTATGTATTTGTATATGTATTGTATATATTAATAAAGCTTTTTGGAAAAACTGGGTTGTGCAGTGGATAGAGCCCTGGGCCTGAAGTCAGAAAGACATGAGTTCAAATCTTACTTCAAATACTTAGTAGCTGTGAGAAGCTTGGTAAGTCATTAAACTACTGTCTGCCTCAGTTTACTCAACTGTAAAATAGGGATAATAATAGCATCTATCTCTCAGATTTGTTGTGAGAATTAAATAAGATAATATTTTCAAATTGCTTGCCACAGTGCTGGGAACATAATAGGTGAGTAATAAGCGATTATTTCTTTCCTTTCAGACTACAGATGAGTACTTTTTTTGTTTCCATAGGCTGGCAATAGGCAGCCTCTGACTGAGTGAGAAGCTGATATCCTCATTAAAGATTTTCTTAGCAGCTGCTGCTTCTCGGTTCTCAAAGCTAAAACTACTATACGGTAAGAAGCAGCGAATAAGAAATTAGAATGAAATATTCTCTTTAGGAACTAGTTTTTTTCCTGATTACATCTAATGATTCTTTAAAAGTCCTTTGGTAGAAACCTAATTGAGAAAATTAAGAAAGTAATATGATTTGTTTCTGCCTCAGCAGATTATTAGCGTTTGACGAGAGCAGAGCAGTTATGGGACTGGTCTCCTTGAAGCAGCCCTCCTAAGGGACATTTTGGAAGTAAGAGCCCAGAAGACTTTAAAGCATTTGTGGTTAATAGACGGGCAGTATTAGGGCATTGGCATCACTTCAGATCAGTGCCATGTGGAATCTTAGGAAATAGTTCCACTGAGTATTACAGATTATGACATATGTGTGTATGTGCGTACACACGTGTATATACCTGTGTATATATGTGCCTATGCGTACACATGTGTGTACACATGTACATATCACATATATATGTATTCTTTTTCTTTTTGTTTTACTAATTTATATATGACGGCTAAGCATCAAAGAAGGAAAGTTCACTTTGTCTCTGTCCCTATCAGTCTATGTTTCTGTCTCCTCTTATTAGACATTTTGGAATATTTCTAAGGAATGAGGGCAAGAACTCCCACCCAATCCCTAACCCCATATTCTCAAAAAAGGAGCTATTTCACCTGGTTTGGAAGCAGTTTTCATTCACAAATGCTACCTCTAGCAATGGGCCCACTTCAGTATAATTTTTCAAGTTTCTTCACACATCTCGTAGATATAAAGCAGCAAAGCTCCCATGCAGTGCTCCCAGCTCTCCTAGAAACCCACCCAAGGGTTATTGCCAATGCCTCCTTCTGGGGGATGATACACAAACTCACACAACACGTGATTAGGCAGGGTAATTTTTAAACACTGAAACGATGAAATTCCCACAATCCTGCAATAAACCTCATTTGCAAAATTAAACAGAATTTTCCTCTGTAATAACCTCAACCAGGCTGAGACAAGTGATCAATATCAGTGCCGTCTCCCATGTTGGCTTTCCTATGTTAGGGCTAATTGCCTCCAGTGGGGGCAGTGACATGATATAAGTGATTATTCCAGCACCTGCACCCTCGTGTTCATTCTCCTCTTCATTTGACAGCCAACTTCCTGTTGTTTCTGGTTTTATAGTGGATTCAGTTCAGTGATTTATTCCAGTCATGTACAAGAGGAAAGATCTAAGTAGAAGCCTGGGAATACTAATGATCTCAAATATTTTTATACCAGTGTATAGACTATTGGAAGTGGGCTATTTTAATATTTTGATGCATCCATGATTTCATTGATCATGAAAATTCCCTCTACCAGTAGCTTTTGCTGAATATTCCTGTACTTCTTTACTTCCTGTCAGTCTTTCACATTACAGCTGTGTGGATCCTGAGCTGTTAAAAAAATGGATGGGAAGGATTGTCTTGAGGAAGGATTTTTATTAAATGAGGGAAAACAAATTTAAAATTTTGGGAAAAATCCATAAAGGAATGTAGCAAAGAAACAAGAGGCAGAGGCAACTTAGTCATAGAGAAGCAAAAAGAAGCGAAAGCTTAGAACTCGTGAGTTATATGACAGTTTTGAAACTTACACTAACAGAATGTGCTTTTGTATCTTTAGAAGAAATAGAATTCTAGTGATCATGGAACAACAAGGAGGATACACAGGAATCAAAAGGTGTAAGAAGATGTATTGCTTCAGTAAGAAGAGTCGCATTACAGTGGTCACTGACTCATAGTTGAAGGGTATAGATCAGACCTTTGACACAATTAGAAGGAATGCTGTCTTCCTAGAGTACATATCTGAGATGGGACTGAGTTGGTTCTAATTTAATAGAAGTACTAAATGCCACTCAGTTCTGTTGAGGCAAGTAAGCATAAATGTTGCCATCAGAAAAAAAGCCCAGGATTTGACATTAGAGTAACTGGCTTCGAACCCTAACTCTACCATTTGTACACTGTGTGATATTAAGATGCTTAAAACTCTAGTGCCTCACTTGCCTTATCTGTAAAATGGGAGATTGAATTAGATGGCTTACAAATTCCCTTCTAGTTCTAAAACTATGATCTGGAGTACCCACAGAAAACTGTTTAACTAAATAGTGTAGAAAATGACAAATATACAGTTGGGAACATGATCAAGAATTCACAAGAGAGAAGAATCTAATTGCCTCAAATGTCTGTAGACCAATGGATAGAGTATTGACAATAACTCTCCTCAATGTTTCAGTTGATCTTTGATTATATATGCATGTATGTGTATATGTGTATCTATATATGTACGCACATATGATTGAATGAATTCCTCCATCTCTCACTGGCATGTATCATAATTTATCTTAATCCCATTCTATGTGAAACCTCTCCATTAGGAATCCTTACAAATTTTAATGGTATGGATGCCCTTGTTAATCTAGAGAAGTTTATGATCTCTCAGAATGGTGTTTTTAAAAAACATAAAATAAAACACATAGGATTACAAAGAAAATCAATTATGCTAAAATACAGTTTATTTATCTACCTATCTGTTTCCATATATCTCCATATAAATGTTCAGAGACCCGAAGGTAAAAACCTCTGTTCTGAAGATTATTGTAGTGTTTTGTGGAATTCATAAACTTAGCAAACATTTCCTTTGGCCCTCAGAACAACACTGTGTGACAAGTGCTATTGTTATAACTTAACTGAAACTAAGAGAACTTAATATCAACAATCTCATGGTAAATATCGGAGGCAAGATTCGAACCCAAATCTAATTGGCCTCTGTGTTAACTCAAGAAAGAAGAATAAATTTTAAAGTACAAAGGGTGAAATAAATATAATAGGGGATTTAAGCTCCAGGAGGGTTAGGGAGTAGTAATGACAATAGTGAGTATGTGTATAACACTATAAATTTTTCAGAGTGATTTTATCATGTCAGTCCTTTGAGGTTGACATTGTAAATATTATAATCATTATTTCACAAGTGAAGAAGTTGAAGTTTAGTGAGTTTATGTAACCTGAAATGAGTCCTATAACTAAAAAATGCTGGAGATGGGTTTTAAGTCCAGATCATCTGATTTTAAGTGCAATGTTTTCTTGAATTTTTTTCTTTTACCTCACATATACAAAGGATTTTGGAAGATTACAGTGAAGGGGTCAAATCTCATAATAATGACTTTATCAAGTGTTTTGCTCATTATAATGCTGAAAGTTATATAGTACAAATGTCATTATACTATTTGAAGTAAGAGAAAAAATGAATCTCATACAGGTTAAATCAATTGTCAAACGTCATGCAGGTAGTCAGTAGGAAAAGTTAGATGAGCACAGTGTCTGGTATTCAATAACCACTCAATAAATGCTTTCTTTGACTTGTTTCTGCTTGCCAGACCAGCGTGCTCTCCTTAAGGTTTTTCTTCTTTTCCTCATTTGGAATAAACAAAATAGAAGTACAGGTGACAGGGAAGAGATTTAAATGTTTAATTGACTGGAAGCTTGGTGTGGGTTAATATTTGATGGAGAGGGAAGGGATTGTCCCATAGTCAAAGTAACAATTTTTTCCAGACTTCAGGATGTAAAACCTTCCATTCTATGGACTGATCAAAACATAATAAGAACACTCTATTCTCTAGACTTTATTAAACACTAATAATACTAGTAGTAGCTGGCATTTACATATAGTGCCTATTATGTGCTAGGCATTGTGCTAAGTGCTTTACAAATATTATCCCATTTGATTTTCACAACATTCCCGGAAAGTGTTATCATAGTCCCATTTTATAATTAAGAAGACTGAGGCAGACAGAGATTAAGTGACTTTCCCAAGGACACAGAATTAGAAAGCATCTGATGCAAGATTTGAACTTAGGCAAGAATAAAATGGGATAATATATGTATAGCACTTTGGGAACCTTAAAGTTCATATAAATGATACTATTATTTTTAAATACTTGAAGAGGTTTCATCTAGAAGAGCCATTTTATTGACGGCTTTTTAATTTTAGAAGGTAAGACTAGTATCAAATGATAAAAACTCTAGGGCCACAGATTTTGGCTCAATATCAGGGAGAGGCAGTGTAGTGTATTCACTGGCAAGTTATAACTTCAGTTCGCACTTATTAGAAATGTTTTGGTGTACTATATACATAACTCATTACCCAAATGAGCATTGGAAACAGCCCCTTCCATTAAAAAGATGAAAGCCACATATAACAAAGCTATTTGACATCAAATAATCGCTCATTTTTTTAGTTAATTATCTAATGGCGATTGGTTAAAACTCCTACTGCTGTACTTGTATACACAATATAATAATATATACAGAAATGCTTAAAAACTTCATTAATTTATCATCTTAAAGAGAAGATACAAAAAAAAGTCAATTTAGATATAGGACAGATTGTAAGATAAGGGACAGTTTGTTGGAAGTTTGGCCAGATGCTGTTAATGGAAAATGTATATCTCTCACATTTTAAGCTATAATGAGGTCTGGAAATGTCTTTACAAGGCAATATAATTTGGGGAATCCACTAGCATAAACAATTTTGTAGATTTCCAAAAACATTCTTTAGTTCCTCATATAATCTTATACATTCTAGACAATTCTTGACAATATGGAACAATTTGGTTCTGTTGAAGAAAATCTTCATACAATACATTGTCTTTTCACACTGGAAGTAAGTTTTTTCTATAAGCAAAATTCTTTACACAAATTTTTGGTCACACTAGGATTTCTGTACAATTACTTAACTACCGTGGCCCTGCAGACTTTTTCTTTTTGAGGCAATAGGGGTCAAATGATTTGACTAGTAGGTGTATGAAGATGGATTTGAACTCTGGTCCTCCTGACTCTAGGGTCAGTTCTCTATCCATTGCATCACCTAGCTGCCCCTATCCCTGTAGGCTTTTAAAACTCAATGATAAACCTAATCTAAAGAAAATAATATTGGAAGCTCTGTGCTGGCAACAGTGGTAATAGTGCCTGATTATAAGCCATCTTTCTGTTAAAGAAGTCTGAAAGAAAAATTCAGAACCTATTACGTAATGCAGGAGTAAGGAGAAGAAATTTAAAATGCTGTTATTCTCTTCATTTATTCATTTGTTTGTATTCTTTACAATGTTTTCCTCCATTTGAGTTGTACTTTGGGGCCCAATTTACTGTTACCGCAATAAGAAAACTAAGGTAGAAACTGAAGGCATTAGTCTTGGAGACTACACATTTCAAGACTGGCTATAGGCAACAGACTACAAACAGGGGGAAACAATTTCTGGGTGTTTATCCGCTTAGAGTACTTAAATATCGTTGCCAAGTTATTTATCTTGAAGTAACACCCCAGCTATAGGGGGGATTGTCCCAGTTAGCTTTTTTCCCTGTGACTCCATGTTTCCATGGGTCTCCATATTTCTTTGATCTGCTTGATATCCTTGGGGAAGTCATGTGTGCCAACTCATGCTGGGTGATACTTAAGGTTTTGGGCCAGAGCACACTGAAGTGTTTGACATGCTAAATCTAGGTAAAAAGGACAGCAGCATCTGAATACTTGACAACCTCTCCTGAGCTTTTTCTGTTCTGTGCCTAGGTTAAAGATTTGCAAGTGCTTGGGGTTAGCATTGTGAGCTCCTTAATCTATATCCCAGTTCGCCAGCTTTAGAGATTACAGCTGTGACTTTTGGTGATTTTAATTACATTAGGAAGATGTATTATGGCATAATTTTGAAGGGAGGGAAAATCTCAAACTTTTTTTGTTTCTGGGCTGAGGGTGGGAAAGATAAGAAAGGGAGGACTTATGTTTCTCTAATAAACAAATGGTGTTTTATAGGCCCTAAAACAGAGCTGTCCTGGAATCTGCCTGTGGCAAAAATCATTAACAAGTTTTTAAGTCAATGTTCTTGAAATGAGGAAGGCTTTTAAACTGGTTAGATGTTTGAAATCCAAGACACCCAGCTCTCCCATCTTATTCTCCCATTCAAAGACACTTGTATTGTTGTATGCTCCCCAGTACCACGATGGGGCAGAGGTTGACTCAAATGATTAATATTGATGGAGATATTTTTAATTCCATGTTTTTATCTACTGGAAAGCTTTGTGCTCTGAGGGCTAGAGACCCATGACAGTCTCCAGAAGTGTGTATATTTTCTTTCCAGATTTGTTCCCATGAAATCTTAGGATTTTTGACAAGATATTTGAACTTATTTCACCCTGTTTCTCTCACCTTTTAAAACAAGGAAACTTTTCTTCACTGACCTCATGGAAAAACTTTTTTTTTTAAAGTAACAAAATTTCTTTACAAAGTCAAGTGCTTTAACCTAATAGCAATAGGTATAATTATCCCTTCTTTATGACAGTGCTTTCCCTTTTGCTCTACCAGGTCTCCCTGGGGGAAGGGTGCACCAAGGAAAAGCCTATAGACTGAAGCTGGCAGCTCTGCATCTGCCAGCATTCACTTTGGCCTCCAGCTCTTGTGTACTTCTTTAAAGAACTGAAAATAGCAATGGATATTCAGCAGCAATCCATCCAATGAAAACCAAGGTACTTAAGTAGGGCAACACAATTAAAAACAAAACAAAGGAAAGAAAGAATTGAGAACTTTTCTAGCTTTACAAATGACATAAAAAATGAACATACACATATAGTACATATTTCATAGCAAAAAAAGCATTTTAGTTTAGTTTAGTTTAGTCATCTGGTTCAATTATTCATTGTTCAAAGGAAGAAATTAGGGCTTAGAGAAGTTACTAGCATTATAAGGACATACGGGAACTAGCATGTTTAAAGGTGATGGAATAAGCTTTGCCTAGTAACTATTGGGAAAAAAACACATGTGAAATAATTGCAATTCTATATACAAACAGCTTAGACCTCTCCAAAAAAAATCTATCAATGGTAAACAAAAATATAACATGGGTCACAATCATAAAAGTTAAATCATCTGATTTTATTTATATGTGTGTTTACGTATGTTCGTATGTATGTACGTGTACACACACATATAGTCAATATGATTTGGCTGAGATCTACTTGATGAAAAGATATATAAACTGCAGAAGTACCTACTTGTTTTCAGTGGAGCCTTGCACTTCAGAGAATTATTCAATTACATATAGACCACTGAGGCCTTGGTCAATAGGACTTGCATTTAGTGAATAAACCCTACTACTGTCCCTTCTGCATTCCTCTAAGAGCTTTTCTATCTGTAATGAAATCTCCCTGGATTTTACTCCCTTTTATACTTTTGTATCTGATTGAAAATCCATTTGTATAGTAGAGATGTCCTATCAACATGCAAATCCTCCGTGAAGCCCTAAATTGAAACAGAATAAGTCTACATAAGTGGATTGCAATGGAATTAGGGCAGCCTAAATTTTAAAATTGGACAGCAACCACAAGCAGAGGTGCCACAGAGAAGAGATTATGCTCAAGAATCAAATTAGCCTTTCAGTACAAGGCTGAGTCAAATGAATGGCAAAAACATTTCCCCCCTGCTGCTATTGCATATAAACAATTAAAATTTAATGTTGCATACCAAACAAAACTCACTTAGCAGTCATCATAAGATAAAAGACAATGCCCAGCTCATTAGTAAAGTACAATGTTTGGGTATGTTGAATTGGTCAAATAAAAAATTCATGATCTTATCTTATTTTCTGTTCAATTTATTAATAATCTTTATGTATATTATGTATATATTTATGGCTTTGAGCAAAGACAAAAGAAAAAACCTAACTTGTCCCTGATCATACAGTCATTGTAAGAATCCATAGTTCTATTGTCTTCCCAGCAGCAGTAGATTCAACCTTTTCATTAATACATTAAATTCTGTACAGATGGAAAATTCCATATATATGAGCTTATCTATGTACAGAGAAAATAGGTCACTTCTTTAACTTGCAGTAGATGAACCTTTATATTACAGGAATGTGGGTCCATTTTCCCTTTAGCCTAAGTATGTATATATACATTCATACATATAAATATATATATATAATATGTATATGATTTATACCCTGTACCATTTTTTGGGGTTTAACATTCAAACCCTAGATTTTGTCCATTCTATTACAAAGTTATTAAAAAGTTTATCATTTCACTGAAAGACCATGCAAATAAATTTTACTTATTTCTCCATAGTGATCAAAATTAAAAAAAAATTATATATAAAAATATTTCACTACTAAACCTATCACTCCTATCAAATGTAAACTGTAAATAGTTTGAAGGACCAAAATATCTTAATAATTCAAATATATTTTTCAATTTCATAATAAAATAAAAAATTTGGTTCTGTTAAGTAAGTGGTCTTGCAGCATATCCATATATATATGTGTACATACACATATATATTTACAGTCTACATAATTCCTTTCTTATATACTATTCTTACACCATCATATATCAGCAGCACATTAAGGTTAAAATTACATTGATTAGTATTGGTAGTTATTTCCACATTAGTGGGAATTTCTAAGAAAATAAAAATTCAATTTTTTTTTTTGTATTCTTTGCATACCGTTTTAGTAAAAGGCATAGCAGACCTTATAGGTCTAAACTCTGTCCACTCTAGGGCATTTTTTTCTGTTTCAATACTCCTACATCTCAATATATGGTATATGGTTGTGTGTAACTTCTCCATTCAGAATTTATATCAGCATTAAAGAAACTTCAGACCTTCCCTTTAGAACATTTCCTTAAGGTGGACTGGTTGGGCCAAGTGTTTGGTATTTGCAATAGTTGATTACCAGGACTCTTCAGAGTGTGTTCCAGTTATCCACTATTTACTGTGAGAAAGTAGGCACGAATGATTACTTAGGAAAGTCTTTTGTGAAGAAACTGAACAAGGACCAGTTTACAAAATCATGGGAAGATCTGAGCAAAGGAAAGAAACATTCATATAAGAGTAAAGCTTTAACCCTGCTTTCTGTCACTTTTTCTGATTATTGTAGACACTTAAAATAATAAACCTTCTATCTACGTATTATGTAGGACACTACATGCCTTAAGATTGACTATCCACTTAGTTACACTATACACAGAGCAAACCGTGCATTCCCAAACAGACTTGATGCTATATTATATTTATTTTTTTTTAAATTAACACCACAGTTAACTCCTAGCTACAGTGAAGACACAGAATGCACTTGAAATTCTAAATCAAGCTGTGCTTACAAATGACCCTTTAAATAATAATAAAAATAAAATCTCACTTCTAGACTTAAGTTAGAGATTCCAAACCAGCATTATAGGAATTTAAAGGTAGACACAATTTATGAAGTTTTAGTTTTATAAAGCCAAGAAATACTGTAAGCTTTTTTTCCCCTACAATGACTGATTGAGCCTATTTTTTTTTTCAAAAAGCATGCAGGGCATATTTTCAGACACTTGCTTATGGCAAGGAAGAAGAAAAGTGATGGTTTAAGTGAATTACAAGTAATTTGCAGGATCAAGCATATAATTTTGCATAAAAACATTGTAAGTAAAAGTAACAGTGTATGTTTCAAGCTGTTGGGTTACATATGAATGGTTGTCACAGTTAGGTTTGGTAAAATTTTGAACTAAGTTTTGAAGTGAAGTGATGACACTCAATTCCAAATAATGACTTTGTTGTAGCATACCACATTGAAGCTATTTTTTGTTTAGATCAAAAAGTTACTTAAAACTGACATCAACTGAGCATTAGGTCTTTCTTCATAAATGTCTGGCATCACAGTGCAGAGACAGTACTTCACTCAGCTTTCAGAAAGAAGATCAATAACCATGTTTGCAGTCGGAACTATCCAGAGCAGTGATTGTGATCGTCCTTCTACTGAAGATGTTTTGATCCATTGGTGTTCTTCAACCTAATTCAGAATGGAAAGCACCAAAACACAGTATGATCTATAAAATGAGACCTGCCAATGAATACACTGTTAAATAATTGTTCACAATTTGGAGATGGAAATGCAATGGATGGAAGTTTAAAAGAAGAAATTTTTGTTAGTTGCTGTTCACTAGCTCATTTGAATTACCTTCTTAAAAGTAAAGTTCTTAGTCTTTTCACCTATGGAGGTTATGGTGATTTGATTTTTCATTCAATCTAGGAATTCTTGATAAAGTAGAGAAATATATATATCAAAGAATTTTTGAGTCAATGAAGGTTAAAAATAAATAATCTTACAACAAAATTTCGACTCCTTTAATGATTTAAAGAAATGAAGACATAACACTGAATGCTAAACAGGTCTTTAAATTTCTTTGGGGATCTTTAAATATATATATGTATGTATATTATGTATATATGTATATATATTTACATTTTGGATGTAGGGTAGAGCTGTCTAAAATATTTCTTCAGAGCAGACTACAGGGACCTATTCAGGACATAGATTAAAATAGTTTCTGGGGGAAAGTCTCAGTTTATAACAGTACTTTCTGCTTTTATAATCAGCAGGAATCATAAATTTGAAGCAAATCGTGGTTTGTCTCCTTCTGGGTCTGTACTTAAGACTGTGGAGGAATCTCTCTGTAGTGTAGGTGCTGCTGGTGGAGGGGCTGGGACAGCTCCTCGGTTGGGAGGGATTGCTCCTGAAGACATCTGTCGGAAGAGAGTGACTCTCTGAGGGACACTGCCCCTGGCCCCTGCCTGAATGCCTGTGCCATGGACAGTAGAGACAGGCTGTGGGATGGAAGCTAGAGACTCTCCTACTGTGGGGTGAGGTCTGGAAATCAGAGTGGAGATCTCATGAGGCAGCGAAGGCTGAGAGGCTGATAGCGGTCTGACCTCTCGGGTCAGGTTGGTGTTGTGAAGAGCCTGGGTGCTCCTGTGCACCTCATTTTTCTGGGAGGAGATTGTGGGTGTCTGCGGTTGCTGCTGCTGCTGCAGAGGTTGGGGTGGTGGCTGTGGTTGCTGGGGCTGGGGCTGCTGGGGTGGCTGCGGTGGAGGTGGCTGCTGCTGCATCAGTGACAGCTGGGAAGCAGTTGGGGAAGCATATTGAAAAGTTCGAGCTGCCAGAGGGCTCTGGACTGGAGGGCTGCAGACTGCTGTGGTGTAGGAGCAAGGTGACAGAATGACAGCTTGTTGTGGGGTCTGGGTGCTGGGACTTGGGGAATGCAGGTTGCTATGAGACAGGCTGGTTGCAGTGTAAACTGGAGGAGATTGTGTCCTCATTCGAGAGGATGGAGTAGTGGTTGGAGTGCTGGAATTCAGGGTTGGCATTTGGGGGAAATTCATGGGAGCAATGGCTTGGACCATTTCCCTGTCATGCTTTACGATCTGTTTCAGGATCTCATTCTCCTGATTGTTGAAAACGCCAGTATTCAGATCCTTCTGGAACTTCTGCAGAAGAATCGAATTCTTCTTTCCTGTTAGCAGAAGAAGAAGCAAGTTTAGAAAACCTCCAAGCAAAGAATGACGAGTCAGATTGAGGAGGCTCCAATTAACCTAAGCCTGGGATAATTATAAAAAGTACTCCTTTAAGCCTCACTGAAGCTCCCTGAGACTTAGTTTTTTTTTTTTTATTTGTTTCTGTGAAATGGAGATAATAATTCTTGTATTTTCTTCTTTGTATCGTTGTCATGAGGAAAGTTTTTCATGACCTTTATAGTTGTGATCTGTAATTCTTTAGCAGGGGGGGAAGCAGGGTAAAGTGCTGGTCTACATGAATGTACGACATTTTTTGTATGGAACTCCATCTGCCAATGCAGAGTGACAACTTATCTGTAAATAAGTCTTAGAGAGCTACCTGGAACATTAGGAAGATGTCTATGGTCACCCAGCTAGAATGTGTTAGAGGCAGGACTTCTGCCTCTTATATTGCCAATATTATTACTGACCTTTTATTTTATTTTCAATAGAGTTCAGATAGAAATGACCCTGAGACAAATTACCGTTCTACTATTGTTTTTATATTTAATATTTGATTATTATTTCAACATCATCATCACTACTATTTCTCCAAAAATTGTGTTTTTAGCACAGTTTGAAATTATAGGTATATCAGAAATAGTGCCTTGACTAGAGGCAGGAAAAAATGGTATTTTTCAAAAGCATCATTAATAAAATTAATTTATTAATACTCATAATATTTTAGTATCTGGAATATGGTTGAGATTTCTACGACATATCTCTAAATCATATCTATCTATATAACACACACACATATATATATATATATGTATGCATACATATGTGTGTGTACCATTCATGACCCTAGGTTAAGAATCTCCACTCTAAATAGAATGTTACTCTAAATGTAAATAGGACATCTCATTGAAATGGTAGGATATTGTGTTAGAATTTACTGAACTATATAGGCAAAAACAATTATATTTTTAATGTCCAAATAAAAATTTATCTACTTATCAAGCTTCCCTAATTTCCTGAGTGCTGAACTCATATAGAAGTAACATCTACATATGCCTGCCAGCACACTTTCTGATATTATTAGATATTTGTAAATAGTGACCACCAGACCAGGAGGAGCCATGCTTCTGTGAATGTTACACAAGGGCTCTCCATCTGTGTCATACCTGCTGGTGTGACATTTCATCATTTCCTCATCTGAGAACTTGTGGCTTCTCGTTGATAGTCAAATAAGAACGAAAGGAGTATCCGTTCATTTGCATCAAATAAGAATATTTGTATAGTATCTGGCACAGAATAGGTGCCATATAAATACTTATTTCCTTCTTTCCCTTTTCACCTCCTTTCCCTTGCATCACTTTACTTTAATACTTTAAGTTCAATTACTTCTCTGGTTCATTACCCTTCAGCATCTCAATAAACCTTCATTGGTTGCTGGGGCAGAAATCACCAGGTGGACTCTGCTCATGAGCCTCTGGCAACAGGAAGGCTAGGCCCTGTTATCTTATCTGATTTTTTTAGTATAAAGAGCTGCTAGTGATGAAACTCTCCTAAACAATAAAGATGGGCAGCTGTTCTGTAATTTAACATCCCAGACAATTGTCCTGGTCACTGAGAGGTTATCATTTGCCTAGCATCATATAGCAGTGTTAGAGGAGAGACTTGAGTCCAGGTTGACTTTGAGGTAGGCTCATTCACTATGTGCTATGTCTCATTGCTTCTTTGTCGATATAGTTCCACAATTTTGAAAGAGAAAAGGTACTGAGGAACCAGATGGTTAGACACGATTAAGCTCCCTGGATTATTTTATGCAAATCTGTGGTTGAACATTTCTCTTGAAAAAAACCATGTTTTGTTAGCCAGCAACAGATACTAGTCACAAATTTTGGTTCTCTTGAACATTGTGAAAAGTAGTTTTTAACTTCAATATATTCTTTTTTTGAAAACGGTAATGCTACTTCCAGAGGTACTTAGCTAGATAAACAAGGAGCAGCCCAGGTATTGTGAGATTCTGCCTCCCTTGATTAATTCCAATACAACTGGGGATAAGAGATAACTTCCACCCCAAGCATGTTTGTTCATAAACAAGCATGCTTCCAGGGTAACTCACTTCATCATTTACTGACATTCTATCCTCCTGCATAACTTTACCCTATTATCAAAGACACAACAACTCCCAACATATGGCAGAGGGGCTGAATGAAATAGTATGAGTCCCTTAACTTCTTCCCTTCTAAATTTCAGAATATTATGCAAGCTGGGATTCTGGCAGCAGAAGGAAAAGGAGGAAGTAAGATTGTGTACACCAATGAGGTCAGGGGTAAAACCCTAGCCCTTCTCTCCACTAAGTCACCCCCATGGAATCAGTTACCAGGGGTGCTGCCACCCTAAATTCTCTTCTCAAAGTAGCTTGGATAAATAGGAAGCTTTGACCTGAAACAAATTTCAAAATGGCAATTATTTAAATCTTCTTTTAAGAAATGGAGAGGCACTTTGGGATAGTGGATAGAGAGCTGGGCTTAGAGTCACCAAGACTTGGGCTCAGAGTTCTGTTTCTGACATAAATTGGCCATAACTCTAGGTATGTCACTTAACTTCTCAGTGCTCTAGTCTAGGCAACTCCTCCAATTCTATAAATTGCAGAGATGGTGCTGATCTGCATTGGTAGAGGAAGTTGCCTATATCAATAAAATCAAAGGTCTAGTCTTTATCTCTTTAAAATATTGAATAAAAAGAACTACAGGTACTCTAGAAGATCCCAATCCCCACTCACATGGTCAATCTGTAGAAAAACAGCAACATGAGACATGGACAGGAATAGTGTAGGATGAGAAAGGACAGATAGGTTGTGATCTACACCAGCGGAAGCAGTACTCACACTGAAGAGATCGCAGACCCATTGGAATATTGAAGTGATTCAAGTTTTAACATCACTATAGCTAAAAGGTCTAATGTTCTAATAGCAGAGGAGGCTTTAAGAAAGGAGGTATTAATCAGCTAGGAAAAGTCCCAATGTTGGATACCTCTAAATAGGCTACTCCCACCTGTGTCTACACTACAGTCATTTCCACATTCCTTACTGAGGTTACGTTCTCATTTTTGAACATCTTAATGTAGAGACAAATGTTTTTGAAAAACACACTTGTTCAAACCCCCAAATACATAGTTGTTTTTTTTTTTTTTCTGTAGTGTAGATTCAGGCTTAAGTCTATTGAACATTTTAATTCTATTTGAATTACTAGATAGAATTTTATTTATTTATTATGTTAGTTACCTGAGCAGTCATACAGTGTTGGTATCGCTGTGGAAAGCAGATTCTATAGCTAGCAAAAATAAAAGAAAATTAAACCCATAGCATGCAGAGCAGAATACCAAGCATAGTTTGAGAAATTGCTGGATAGTCATCAGAAAACTTATTTTCCATACATTAGCTAACATACCAACTCTAATGTATGGGTACTTCAAGTCCACTAAACAAAAATGAAATTGCCTGGGTGAGAAAACATTCAACAGGAAAAGAATACCTATTCGATCTAGTCGGTCAATCGCTACTGTTTCAAAGGCTCTCCTCATCATGGGGTACTCCTCCAACACTTCATTAAAATTGTCCACTGACAGTGAGTAGAGCCGGCAGTAAGTATCAGCTCTGACACTGGCTGTGCGGCGGCCTTTTGTTAAAAGGCAAATTTCTGTTGAAGTAAAGAAAGAAACATTTAATAAGCAAAAAGTCCAGTAAGGCCCTAAGAAATTCCAAAAAAAAAAATTGTATTAAAAGTAACCATCAGCCAAGCAACCTCAGCCCAGTGCTATTTCATTGCACGATTCCTTTGGAGGAGTCTCATCATCTTTGAACCAACACTTATTAAACATATGTACCCAACACTGTGCTAAATACAGATTTGAAGGAAAAAAAAACCAAAAACTTCCCTCAAGAAGCTTACATTTTAAGGTGAGGGGGAGATGATAAGTTTTGGATATTAAATGGCAAAATACCCATTGTTTTCAACACAGTTTCTTATGCTTTAAATAGAGACACCAAATGTGACATCTTCAGAAGCTTGAAAGAGAAAAATATTACAAATGATGTAAATGTTCTTTCAAGGCACAGCTCAGGTTGAATTTCCTTCTGAATCTGTTTTTTTTCCCTTGATCTATACATCCAGAGGCAATCTATCCCTACTCCGAGACATTCAAGGTACTTAAAATTCATTACCTTTTATCCTGGATCTTTCTCCCTTACTAGTTCAGAGAGACAGTAAACTAAAGGGTTTGGTTTGGAGCCAGAGGTCCTGAGTAAGTAATCCTAACATTTATTGTCTTTGGTATGATTTTGGATAAGTTGTTTAACCTCCCAGGGCCTCTTTACTTATTGGTCAAATGGTGAACGAGATGGCATCTCCAGAGCTCCTTTTCCTGCTCTCAATCTAGGATCCTATAAGGTTTTTGAGGGCTGATAGTGTGCCTGTGCTCCCCTTCCAGCTTTTAGCGTGAACCCTTGCCCATGGCAGGCACTCAATAAAAGTCTTTCAAATGAATACCTATAGTATTATTGGCTGTTGTTCAACTGTTTAGTCATGTCTAACTCTCTGGCCCTGTGGCCTGTGGCACACCAATACTGCTCATGGAATTTTCTTGGCAAGGATGCTGGAGTGATTCGTCATTTTCTTCTGCAGTGGATTAAGGCAAACAAAGGTCAGGTGACTTACCTAGGGGCACACAGCTAGTAAGTGCCTGAAGCTTGATTTGAACTCAGATCTTCCTGACTCCAGGTCCAGCATTCTATCCATAGAGTCATCTAGCTGTCTCCCATATTATACCACACAGTAAAGCATGAATTTATGCATCTAGATTACCAACCCAAAGTAGCCAGAAAAGAAAGATTTGTTTTTTTTTCTTTTCTCCGAGAAGATCTGCAGTGTTTAAAAATTCCCTTTTCCTTGGGCTCCACAAAATCAATTTAATTCAATAAATACACAGTAACAATCTATGATTTCTCTAGTATAGCGTAAGTCTGTCACTGTAGTAGATACAAAATCATACAGAATATGGACCCTGATCTCAAGGCACTCATAATATTGCTGCAGAGATAAAGATCCGTAATTTGCCTTCTACACTCGCATAATCAGCTTAGGGATTTCATACATTTGTGGTTATCAAGATCGTTTTTTAAAACATAAAGAACTCATCATATACCTTGTGATATGATTTCTCTATAGTTTCTGAAAATATGATCATCACATTCATTTCCTTTAAATAGATGCTGGAGCTATGAAAAAAATAACAAGCTTGATATTTCATGTGATCAGACACAACTGAAAGAGAGTCCTAATTAGCTCATTCCTAGCATTAGCTAACATTATACAGCTAGAGTATTCCCAAAGAGCATTCTCATTCTAAGTGGCCAGAAGGGTCTGGTATGGCCCCTGGTTCCTTTGGTAAAATCACAAATCTTTTGGTTTAGTGAGTCATGAGCCAATATTTGACTTTTTTTGTGTAAATCTACATTTCCGTATATGAATTTGTTCAAAAGGAAATACCTGTGTCTAATTTACTAAATAAGGAGACCCAAAAGAGCCTCTCTTGCAAAAAAAGTCATTTCATGTCCTACAATTTCAAACCTGATGAATAGCAACAGAATTATGTAAACACTGATCTTTTCATTCCAGGAATCTGAGTTCTGAATCTCTAATCACAATGAGAAGTTAGACAATGTGAACATGGCAGAAGGATGGCAGTGTGCTCATAATTTTGCAGGGGTGGACATTGGGATCCAGAGCAAAGTATCACACACCAAAATGACAGGTATTGGAATCAGAGCTAATTCCAAAGACTATTACTCTAAATTAGTAAATTATTCCAATCAAATATGATCGTTTAAAAAATGTTTAGCCTTAAAGCATGATATCAGTGTCAGCTATGATGATGATAATGTTATACTCCTCACACTACTACTGATAACACATTTTAAGTCTCTGTGGTATAGTGGAAAGAGGACTGGTTCTGGTGTCCCATGATCTTTCTCTAAATCTATATATGTGGACTTCTAGAACCAGCTTGGTGTAGTAAGCAGTGAATCACCGTCACTCTCCCATATTCATTTCCAAACAATCATAAAATAAGCACCCCGGAACAAATCCTGGAATAGTGGAGCTAACAGAAAGATTGGTTGGAACAGTCTTTTAGCCCAGGAAACATGGAGGATTGCCAGGAAAGGTCTGTCTTAATTGAGTAAATAGGGAGTGCATTCCAGGACAGGAAGCATCCCAGCAAGCCAGCAGTAAGCCCCACCTCAGCAAATCAGGGGAGCTCCAGAGTTCCACTGTGGTGAACAGGCAAACATCAACACCAGGACCCCCACATGTCTTAGCGTAGCCAGGGAAACCATCAGACTCCAAGTAGCAGAATACCCATGAGCTTTATTCTGGTCTCAAGAAGGCAGGCATCTGCCAGTGGCTCCAGATCTGCACATGTTTCTGTGCATCCCTGACAGGCAGGCATACTCCAGAGGCCAGAAACTCATGTTTTTGGTATAGCCTTGGGGAAAGGCAGAAAAACCTGGCCTGACCTTAGCACACACCAGACATCAGGGAGAACCCTAGCTCATTACCAGGTAAGATGTCAGAATGCTACAGTCTCCAGCTACCAGCATCTTTGGGCCCCTATGCACAAAGTAAGTGACAGGGCCACAGTTCACCAGCACAAGAAAGCTGGATGGTGGCCCCCTGGGCTCCAACAGAAAGCTCAACTTTAAACATCAGGAAAAGGGGAAAAAAGATGATCAAGAAACAAAAACATTTATGACCACACAGTTACCATGGTGATAAGAAAGATCAAAACACTAACTCAGAAGAGGATAACATGGTTAACATACCCATATTCAAAACCTCAAAGAGGAATATGAATTGATCTCAAGCCCAAAAAGCATTTTTGGATGAGTTCAAGAAGGATTTTAAAACTCAAATAAGATAGGTAGAAGAAAAAATGGGAAAAGTAATGAGAGGTTTTCAAGAGAAAGTCTACAGCTTGGAAAAGGAAGGACAAAAATTGACTGAAAAAAATAATATTTTATTTTAAAAAATCATAATTGAGCCCCAAACCCCTCCAAATAACTGTAAAAAAATGACTCTAAACAAATTGTAGAGCAGCAGAACCCACAAAATGACAGAGTGAAACAAATTTCCAGGTCAAGACAACCTGGAAGGTCAACAGGAAAGGTCTATTGCACCACTCTGAGAGAAGAGTACAGTCCAGAGTGGGTCATGCTGGCACAGAACAGGCCCTAGAAAACGGGTACAAAGTTCAGGCCACTGAAAACACTGGCAGATATGGTGGTTTCCAGACTTCTCAAGCCACAAATACAAAAAACAACTTGTAAGGTCAGTAGGAAAGGTCTGTCAGACCTGGGTAAGAGAATAGTGTAGTCCAGCCCCAGTTCCAGGGCAGCAGCAGAGGCAGCAGGGGCAGTGGTTGCTTCTGGAGCTCTTGGCCCACAGACAGTGGGGCTATACAGTGGGGCTACTGATCAGAGTGGAATTGCAGGAATCTTGTTGCTGGCACTGAGGCAGAATTCTCTTGCTTTGTCTGTACTGGGATCTGGGTGGCAGTCCTGGGGCAAGGAGGAGCACTGGCATCGCAGAACTTGTGGTGATGGTGGAAATGGAATCCTCTTCCTCCTCACAGGAAAGAATACTAGTGATCAGTCACAGATCAGAGCATACACCAGGAAAGGAGTAAACACCTCTTTGATCATGTCACCTTGGATGAACTGAAAATGTACAGGTCCCTAGAAATATCTCTGAAAACAGCATCAGCACAAAACCCCTATACCTTGAAACACCAAATTCTTCACACTGGAAGCAGAGTCCTCCCTTAACAAAAAGTGAAGAAATCAAATAATTGACTGGGGAAATGAGCAAAAAGTGGGGAAAAAATCATACTATAGAATCTTACTTTGGTAACAAGGAAGATCAAAACACATAACCAGAAGACAAAAAAAAATCAAACCTCCTACATCCAAAGCCTTCAAGAAAAAAATATGAATTGGAATAAGACCATGGAAGAACTCAAAAATGATTTTAAAAATCAAGTAAGAGAAGTAGAGGAAAAATTGGGAAGAGAAATGAGAGTGAGGCAAGAAAGTCATGAAAAAATGAGTCAACTGCTTGCTAAAGGAGACTCAAAAAATGCTGAAGAAAATAACGCATTAAAAAATAGACTAACCCAAATGGCAAAGTGGTCCAAAACGTCAAAGAGGAGAAGAATGACTTAAAAAGCAGAATTGACCAAATGGAAAAGAAGAACCAAAAGCTCACTGAAGAAAATAATTCCTTAAAAATTAGAATGGAGCAGATGGAAGCTAATGACTCCATGACAAATCAAGAAATTATAAAACAAAGCCAAAAGAATAAAAAAAAAATAGAAGACAATGTAAAATATCTCACTGAAAAATAACTGACTTGGAAAAGAGATTCAGGAGAGATAATTTAAAACTTACTAGATTATCTCTCCTGAATTTATTTTCCAGGTCAGTTGTGTTTCCAATGAGATATCTGACCTGGAAAATAGATTCAGGAGAGATCATTTAAAACTTATTGGAGGAGGGTGGAGCCAAGATGGCAGAGTAAAAGCAGGAACTTGCTTGAGCTCTCACCCAAACCCTGCCTAATACCTATAAAAATGACTCTAAACATATTCTGGAGCTGCAGAACTCACTCAAATCCTCAGCCCAAGACAGCCTGGAAATTTCAACGGGAAGTGTCTATTGCGTAGGGCTAGGAGCAGAGTGCGATTTAGCCTGGGTCCTTCCAGCAAGCTGAGCAGGCCTCAGGGGGACTGAATCACAGGCAGCTGTGGCAGTTTTCAGACTTCTTGACCACAAAATGCCAAAGACACCTTGGAAGGTCAGTGGACAAAACACCTATTGAACCTGTGTAAGAAGAGTAGCTTGGTGTGGCCCAGCCCCACAATGGCAGAGGGAGTGGAGGATCCTGGAGCAACCACAGCAACACTGGCAGCAGGAGTAGCTGTTTTGGAGCACTAGGCCCACAGATTCTGGGAGCATGGAGCAGCTGACAGTACACCTCCCCACCACAACTGGAAGCAGAGAATTACTTTGAAAAAGAGCTTAAAAGTCAAGTAATTGGCTGCAGAAATGAGCAAAAATGGAGGGGGAGGGATCAGACTATAGAATCTCTCTTTAGTGTAAGGAAGATCAAAACACACAACCAGAAGAAGACAACGATCGTGTGAGAGAAGGGAAGGCAGATTGGGGGAAGAAGTAATCAGAATGCATTGGAGTAGGGGAGGAGAAAGATGGGGAGAAAATTTGGAGCTCAAAATCTTGTGGAAGGGAATGTTGAAAACTTAAAATAAATTAATAAAAAAGACAGAAAAAGAAATGAGGAAAAACAATCAGTATTCCTGATCAGTACACTGAAAAAAAAATCTGAAAATATGTGCAATGCATATTTGTGAATCTCTTACTCCCATAAAGGAGTGGGAGGAGGTTGTCTTCTCACATAAATTTGTTTTTTGCAACATTTATTTTTTATTTTATTTTGTAAAGCTTTTGGTTCAATTTGTGTAAACTATTATACTATTGTCGTCATTGTCTCAAAAAAAAAGAGAAGAAAACCAAATTACCATTATCAAAAATGGAAAGGGTAACTTCACCATCAATGAAGAGGAAATTAAAGCAATATTTAAGAACTTTTTACCCAACTCCATGCCAATAAATTTGATGTAGTGAAATGGATGAATATTTGCAAAAATACAAATTTCCTGGATTAACAGACGAGACAATTCAATACTTAAATAGACCCATCTCATAAAAAACCAAATTGAACAAGTCATCAATGAACTCCTAGGGAAAAAAAAAACTCTCCAGGGCCAGATGGATTTACAGGAAAGCATTATCAAACATTTATGGAATAATTAATTCCCATACTATACAGACTATTTGGAAAAATAGATAAAGGACTTCTATCAAATTCTTTTTATGACACAGAAATGGTACTGATACCTAAACCACATAGAATCAAACCAGAGAAAGAAAACTATAGACCAATTTCCTTAATGAATATGGGTGCAAAATTTTAAATAGAATATTGGCAAAAAGATTGCAGCAACATGTCAAGAGAACAATACACTATGATTAGATAGGATTTATATCGAGAATGCAGGGTGGGTTCAATATTAGGAAAACTATCAGTGTAATTGATCAAATCCACAACAAAACTCACAGAAACTGTATGATCATCTCAATAAATGCAGAAACAGCTGTTGGCAAAAATCCAACACCCATTCCTACTAAAAACACTAAAGAATATAGGGGTAGATGGAGCCTTCCTTAAAAATGATAAGAGGCATCTATCTAAATCTGGAGGCATTATAGGTAATAGGGATAAGCTAGTAGCATTTCCAATAAGACCTGTGGTAAAATAAGGATGTCCATTATCACCACTGTTATTCAATATGATACTAAAAATGCTAGCTTTAGCAATAAGAGAAGAAAAAAGAAATTGAAAGAATTAGAATAGGTAAAGGAGAAACTACTAAGTTAGTACTCTTTGCAGATGATATGATGTTATACTTAATAGAAGCACAGGGAATCAAGTACATGGCTACTTGAAATAACAAAACAATTTTAGCAAAGTTACAGGATATAAAATAAACCCACATAAATCATCCTCATGCTTATATATTACTAACAAAGCCCAACAGCAAGATATAGAAAGAGAAATTCCATTTATAGTTACTACAGACATTATAAAATATTTGGGAGTCTACCCGCCAAAACAAACCCAGGAACTATATGAACACAATTGCAAAAACACTTTGCACACAAATAAAGTCAGATCCAACTAAAAAAACAAACAAGCATCAGTTGCTTGTGGGTGGGCCGAGCTTACATAATAAAAATGACAATTCTACCTAAATTAATTTACTTATTCAGTGCCATAAAAATCAAACTGCAAAAAAGTTCTATAGAGTTAGAAAATTAATAAAATTCTTCTAGAAGAAGAAAAGATCAAGAATGTCAAGAGAATTAATGAAAAGAAACTCTAGGGAAGATCACCTAGTCATATCAGATCTTAAATTGTATTAGAAACCAACAATCACCCAAACTACTTGGTACTGGCTAAGAAATAGAGTGTTTTAACAGGTCAGGTACACGTAAGACACAATCGTCAATGACCATAGTAATTTACTGTTCAATAAAACCAAAGACTCCGGCATCTGTCTGACAAAAAGTGCTCTGAAAACTGGAAAATTGTATGGCAGAAACTGGGTATACACCAATATCTTAAAACATATATCAAAAGAAAGTCAAAATAGTTACATGATTTTTATATAAAGGCTGATACTATAAGCAAATTAGGAGAGCAAGGAATAGTTTACATCAGTTTTATGTAGAACAGAGGTATTTATGACCAAACAAGAGATAGAGAACATTACAAATGAAAACTGGATAATTTTGATTATATTAAATTGAAAAAGTTTTGGCATAAGCAAAGACAGTGCAACCAAGTTTAGGAGGGAAGAAGAAAATTGAGAATTTTTTTTTTTTTTACAACTAGTGTTTCTGATAAAGGTCTCATTTCTAAAATATACACAGAACTGTGTCAAGCTTACAAGAATACAAATCATTCGCCAACTGATAAATGGTCAAAGGCTATGAACAGGCAGTTTTCAGAGGAAGAAATTAAAGCTATCTATAATCATCTAAAAATGCTCTAAATCACTATTGATTAGAGAGATGCAAATCAAAACAACCCTGAGGTACCACATCACACCTATTAAACTGACTAAAATGACAGAAAGGGAAAACAATAAATGTTGGAGAAGATGTGGGAAAATTGGAACACTAATTCCTTGTTTGTGGATTTGTGAACTGATCCAACCATTCTGAAGAGCGATTTGGAACTATGCCCAAAGAGCTATAAAAAAGATCATCCCCTTTTACCCAGCAATACCACTCCTAGGTCTGAATCTCAAAAATATCATAAAAATGGAAAAAGGACCCACATGTAGAAAAATATTTATAGCATCTCTTTGTGGTGTCAAAAAATTGGAAATTTAGGGGATGCCCATCAATTGGGGAATGGCTGAATGTACATGAATGTAATGAAATACTCTTGTTCTGTAAGAAATGATGAACAGGCAGATTTCAGAAAAAAATCTGGATAGACTTACATGAACTGCAGCTGAGTGAAATGAGCAGAAACAGGAGATCATTATACATAGTAATGGTAACATTATGCAATGACCTCCTTTGATAGACAGCTCTTCTCAGCAATACAATGACCTAGGCCATTTCCAAAAGAGTGAGTATGAAAAATGCCTTCCACATCCAGAGAAAGAAATATGGAGTCTGAATGCAAATTGAAGCATACTATTTTCTCTTTTTGTTGTTATTGTTGTTTTTTCTTTCTCATGGTCTTTCTCTTTTGTTCTGATACTTTTTTCACATCATTACTAATGTGGAAATATGTTTAATATGCTTGTACATGTATAGTCTATATCTTATTGCATGCCATCTTCTTGAGGGGAGTGGGGAAGGAGGGAGAAAAAATTTGGACCTCAAAACCTTATCAAAGATAATGTGGAAAATTAAAAAATAAAATAAATACCTATAAGTATAACTAACTATAACTCTATCTATCTATCATCTATCTATCTATCTAATCTATATCTATATATTTAAGCAAGTCATTCAAGTCATCTGTTAGACTAGGCGTTCCCTGGAATGCCTTCCATTTATAATTCATGATCCTATGATTTTATTTTCTGGGTTCAAATCCCGCCTCCACTAGTTACTCCCTGTATGATCTTGAGAATGTTAGGAATAACAATATAAAAATACTTACACATCACCATCCAGAATCTCCTTTTCCTTATAAGTCAAATGGCTGGACTAGATAGACTCAAGAATCTTCTGACTATCTATATCTATGACTTTTGAAAATTATACTAATTTCACTTTTTTGTATTTGTATGTCCTGTATCTTTCACAGAGACCATCACATAACAGGTATTTAATATTTTTAATTGATTACTTAAAAATACTGACTTTGATGGAGCATTATAACCATGGCCATATCTTGGCTGAGGCACTTTCATATACTGTGTTAAAAATAAAATCTTATCTACAAGATTTTCTCTAGGTCTTTGGCCTCAGAAAACTCCATTTTTTTTCTTAGAAATTTAATTGAATTTGTGAAAAGACATTCTAATTAATTCTAATTCTTGTCTTGTTACAGACTACTTGCCAATCTACTTTGATGGAAGGATTTTTGACATATACTAATTCTCCACACTAATGAAATCACAGATCACCTTCAAAAATTTAAATATTTTCATGGCTTAATTGATGCTGCTTCTTGAACTCCAGATATAAATTGGGAATTTTTTAATCCTTAAAATACTGTCATCATATTAAATAAAATGTTCTGTCCTTGTTTTACAAAGTTGACGTGTCCACTATGAAAAGAACATGTGCTCTGAGCTGTTTTCTGATGGTGGTGGTAATTTTTCCATGTTCTAATTAGACTAGTCCCTCAGATGCCCATTTGCAAGATGCCTGCTCAAGATTAAGGGTCCAATTTGTGGCCATAAAAGAGAGAATTCTAGTGTTGCAGGGAATGTGCACTGAATAATGATTCAGAAGTCTTTCCTCTGTTACTTTATAACACTGAGATGTCACTTAGACACTGGCTACACTTTCTTCTTCAGTACAAGTGCTGGTTAGATGAATCCCTAGTAAACTGCTTTAATGTTCTATGGTTTTAACTGCACCACAGCAGTAGAAAAGTAGTGACCTTGTTTTCCTTAACATTATCTAACAACTCTTACTGAATGAACTATTTTTAATTACTCATCTGAGTATTCACTTTCTCTGTCTCTGTCTCTTCTTCCCTGCCACTCCCTCTTTCTCTTTCACACCCACACCCACACCCACCCACCCACCCACCCACCCACACACACACATACACACGCACACACATGCACACACACACACACTTGCACATATACATATAATTATAACTTACTCTGTGAGTATGTTTTTAATGCCCATACATACATTACTAAATTTAGGTTGAATGCTTTTTTGAGCATATCACAAAATTCACAGCCAAATTTAATTCACTCAAAATTAAAACAAAGCTTTCAAAGACTAAAAAAGGAACCCCTCACTTTCTTTTGTCTCTTGACATTCAATTCCCTCTTGCTGCTCAGAAGTAGAACTAATAAATAAGAAAGATCACTGGACAGTGTTAAAAACACAAAGTATTCAATTTGATATTGAGAGAAAACTTATTGGAAGCCTATATATTACACATTAGGCATAAAAAAGTTATATTTAACAAGGGGAAAAAATACTTTCTTATTTTTAAATTAGTAAAATACTACTCAAAGTACTAATATATGTAAAGAGTTTTCTAAATCTTAAGGTTTTATATGGATGTTATTATTATTATTAATTCCAAATACAAGTTGAATGAGACATTTGCCTGGTAACAGACATCATGTACTTTTGATTCTAGGGAATTCTACATGAAGAAAGTTCCACAAAATTTCTTTGACAGGAGTAGTACACTTGATCACTCACTGAACTATTGCCACCAAAACCCTCACTGAAATTGGATTCTGATGACCTGAGTTCAAGTCAGAATTTCATTACTTACTAGCCATATGATCTTGAGCAATTTACTCAACTTTATAAGTCTCAGTTTGACAATCTGCAAAATGGAAATAAGAATACTTGCACTATTTATCTCAAAAAGTTGTTGTGGGAGGGCAAAACGAAGATGGCAGAGTAGAAGAAGGGAATTGCTAGAGCTCTCTCCCCAAACCCAGCCAACTACCTGTAAAAATGACTCAAACAAATTCTGCAGCTGCACAACCCACAGAATGATGGAGTGAAGCAAATCTCTAGCCCAGGACAGCCTGGAAGGTTGATGAGAAGCATCTATCATGCTGAAGTAGAAGCAGAGGATAGTCTAGTGTGAGCTACACTAGGACAGACAGAACCTGAGCAGGCCTTTGGGGAACTGAATCTCTAGAACCTGTGGTGGTTTCCATACTTCACAACCCTAAAACACCAAGGCCAAATTGGAAAGTCAGTGGAAAAAACCTGTTGGACTTGTGTGAGTGCAAAGAGTGGTCCACCCCCAGTCCCAGGGCTGCAGAGAGGGTGGAGGAACCCTCAGCAGTCATAGCAGCAGCAACAGGGTTATCAGTAGCAGCAGTTCTTTCTGGAGATTCAGGACCATGGATTGAGTGGCTGACAATACATGCCCTCAGCTCCACTGGAAGCAGAGAACTACCTTGACAAAGAGCTTGAAAGTCAAATAAATGTATGGGAATAAGCAAAAATTGGAAAAAGAATCAGACCATAGAATCTTACCTTGGTGACAAGGAGACCAAAATATACAAACAGAAGAAGACAACAAAGTCAAAGGTCCTACATCCAAAACCTCCAAGAAAAATATGAATTGGTCTCAGACCACAGAAGAGCTCAAAAATGATTTTTAAAATCAAGAAAGAGAAGTAGAGGAAAAATTGGGAAAAAGAAATGAGTGATGCAAGAAAATCATGAAAACTCAGTCCAATCCTTGCAAAAGGGAACTCAAAAATGCTTAAGAAAATAGTACCTTAGAAATAGACTAACCCAAATGGCAAAAGAAGTTCAAAAAGCCAATGAGGAGAAGAATGTCTTAAAAAGCAGAACTGGCCAGATGGAAAAGGAGGTCCAAAAGCTCACTAAAGAAATAATTCCTTAAAGATTTGAATGGAGCAGACAGAAGCTAATGACTTTATGAAAAATCAAGAAATTATAAAACAAAACCAAAGGAATGAAAAAATAGCAGACATTGTGAAACATCTCATTAGAAAAATCAAATGATGTGGAAAATAGATCCAGGAGAAACAATTTAAAAATTGCTGAAAGTCAGGATCAAAAGAAGTGGCTAGGCATCACCTTTCAAGAAATAATCAATTTTTTTGATATTTTATTCCAGAACCAGTAAAATAGAATTTTAAAGAATCCACCTATCCCCTCCTGAAAGAGATACCTAAAGGAAAATTGCTAGGGATTTTGAAGCCAAATTCCAGAGCTTCTAAGTTAAGGAGAAAATATCGTTAGTAGCCAGAAAGAAACAATTCAAGTATTGTGGAAACACAATCAGGATAATATAAGATGTAACAGCTTCTACATTAAGGGATCAGAGGACTTGGGATGTGATATTCCAGAGGCCAAAGGAGATAGGATTAAAACCAAGAATCACCTACCCCGTAAAACCGAGTATAATACTTTTGGGGGAAAATGGTCATTCAATTTAATAGAGGACTTTCAAGCATTATTGATGAAAAGACCACAGATGAAAAGAAAATCTGACTTTCAAACACAAGAATCAAGACAAGCATAAAAAAGTGAACAGAAAAGAGAAATCACAAGGGACTTACTAAAGTTGAACTATTTACATTCCTACATGGAAAGATCATATTTGTAATTCTTGAGATTTTTCTCAGTATTAGAGTAGTTAGAGGAATTGCATACATATAGACAGAGGGCACAGGGTGAATTGAATAGGAAGGGATATATCTAAAAAATAAGGGATGAGAGAGGAATATATAGGGAGAAGGAGAAAGGGAGAAATAGAATGGGGTAAATTATCTCTCACATAAAAGAGGCAAGAAAAAGCTTTATTCAGTGAAAGGGTATGGGGGTAGATGAGAAGGAAAGAGTGAACCTTACTCTCATTGGATTTGGATTATGGAGGGAATAACATGCACTCTCAATTTGATATGAAAATTTATCTTACACTACAGGAAAGTACATGAAAAGGGGTGTGGGGGATGATAGAAGGGAGGGCAAACTGGAGGAAGGGTAATTAGAATTAAACACTTTTGAGGAGGATCAGGGTCAAAAGAGAGAACAGAATAAATGAGAGGCAAGATAGGATGGAGAGAAATATAGTTAGTCTTTCACAACATGACTATTACGGAAGTGTTTTGCATGTTTACACATGTATAACCTATGTTGAATTACTTGCCTTCTCAGTAGGAATGGGTGGAGAGGGAGGAAGGGAGAGAAGCTGGAACTCAAATATTTGAAAGCAAATGTTAAAAATTGTTTTTACTTTCTACTGGGAAATAAGACATACAGGCAATAGGGTATAGAAATCTATCCAGTCCTACAAGAAAATAGAAGGGATGGGGATACAATGGAAGGAGGACAGATTGGGGAAAGGAGCAACCAGAATGTATTCTGTCTTGGGGAGGAGAGAAGGGGGAGAAAGGGAGAAAATTGGAACTCAAAATCTTGTGGAAGTGAATATTGAAAACTAAAAATAAATTAATTTGAACAAAAGAAATCTTGGGATTTGCAGTCCCTCTCAGTTTGTAAAGAAAGGAAGCTAATGCAATATCTGCCTTTCATCCAAATGGTTGATGACTGTTGATGAACTGAGAGGATTTTCACAAAAAAAGAAGAGGTGGTGATCATCCCTTAGCAGTCAATGTCTACCCCATCTGCAGTCCCTTCAAGACAAGAAGAGAAGATTTAAATGGACAGAGATGTGTGACAATGTTTGAATCATGGACCCACTCCGGGAGAGCTAAGTGAAACTAATCAATTGAAATTAAAGGAAGCCTTGTCTTAAAAAAAAAAGCTGAAGTGAGGAAAGGACTTTATAAGAATTAAATTCCACATGAAAGTGATTTGCTAGTATTCTTTTCTTATCACTTCAAAACTCTCAGCACCAAAAAGATCAGTAAGTAGTACTCAGAAGCACATCACTATCTTGTTGGTTTCAAAGTTTTTGAGGGTAAATTCAATTATCAAATAACACATGCAATTATTCTTTTTCCCCTCGTGTACTGTTTATGTATAATTAATATATTTTCTTTTATATACTTAATATTATATATTTTATAATATTTTTCTTTTCACTATATTCTTTGGTTTTTTTTATTTATTTATCTTGTCTCCCTATCAAAATTGTGAGCTTTATAGTGGTTGAGTGCTGAATGCTTTGTGTACTTTTAAAAGTGTAGTGACATTTCAGTGGGAGGCAGAAAGATATGAGTGAGAGTGTCCCAAACTTGCTCCAAGGTCCATCTTTACCATTTACTAGATATGTGACACTAGATAGACCACTTCAGTCTTTCTTTATCTGAAAATTGAGGGAATTAGAGGAGATTATCCCTAAGCTTCTTCCAGCTCCAGTACTTCTGACTGTATTCTAGGATATATCCCAAAACCTACTTAGAGGTCTATTTTCAACTTTACAAAAAATATTATGCCCTGTTACCCTGCTGGGTATTTCCCCAATGTGCTAGAACCTGGCAAGTGCTTTATAAACATTCTTTAATTAAACCTCATAACACATCTGTGAGTTTTATGGACCATGTGTATAATAAAATGGAAAAAAATCGAGGGGATTTGGCAAAGTTCCCTATGATGTCCTTACTACCCGCGTGGATAATTAAATTGCTTCTGGAAGGTCTGGTGGTCTGGAAGGGAGGTGGGAAAGGCAATGAATTTCCAAGTGGTTGTTTAGTAGAAAAGACGGAGGCAAATTTTCATGCACCTTTTAGATTAGAAGAGGCCAAAAGTAGTTTTCATAGATCCCTTGGGCAGCTACTCTTCAATTCAACAAGCATTTATTAAGTAGCTAACTATGTGAAAGGCAAGTGCTTGCATATCTTATGCTTGTGTCTCTGCTCAATTCAAGAAACATTCATTAAATGAATGTACACTATGAGCCCCACAGTACTGTGCTAGAGGATGGGGAAGAGACAGTTTAAAGAAGACCTAATCCTTGCTGTCACAGAACTTCACAGTTTAGTAGGGCTATATTGCAAATACAGGAATAACTCATGTAAAATATGGTATGATATCAAAAAAGAAAGCTGCATAACGATTCTACAGGAACATTCCTAATTATGCAGCAACAGTCACCTAACCACAAAGACAAATTAATTTGGTAATAGCTCCATACCATCTGGAAATAAATCTCCTTGTCATGCTCAAAACTTCTGGTGATGAGGGCTGGTCTTTCATGTGAATAGCAACCTATAGGATTTCCCTTGGTATGCTTTACTTGGCACTGAAGAATCAGTTTGTCTGCTGGGTAACAGGAATATAAAAGCTAAAGCAAAACAACCCTGTCCTCAAGGAGCTTAGATTATAACATTTGACCTAATGTAACTTCTGGTTGAATACCTTGAGTGGTAGAGAACTCAAAAAAAAAAAGCCTAATCATCACATTTCTGAAAATATGTGATTAGTTATTAGAAATATTATTTCCCCTGTGAACCAAAATCTGACTTCTATAACCTCTACCCCCTGGTCCTAATTCTACTGTATGGAACTATCTGAGATATATTTATACATGATGAATCTGTGATAATTTAAGTGTAAGAACTTCTTCCATTATTGTAGTCCAAAATCCATATTAACTTAGCAGATTAATCTCTTGGGCTGAAGAACATCAAATGACTTGTACATGATCATATGAGATATGTGTCAAAAGTGGGATATTAATTCAAGCACATGATTTGCCAAAAGCAATTCAAGAGGTTTTCTTCCTTCTGTTTAATTTTGGATCCATATAACTGTCATTTTGCAGTGTCTGTCCAAATAAAATAGAGGGAAAGCTAGTTGATACAGGGGGATAGAGCATTGGTTTAAAGTCAGGAAGACCTAAGTTCAAATCTGGCTTCAGACACTTACTAGTTGGGGGATCTTGAGCAAGTCGTTTAGTCTCTGTCTGCCTCAGTTTTCTTAACTACAAATAATAGGAATTACATCACAGGGTTGTTGCGATGATTAAATGAGATATTAGTAAAGTGTCTGCCAAAGTGTCTGAAACATGACAGGTGTTTAATAAAAGCATAGCAAAAATTATGGGAGTAGAAAGAGCAACTTAACCAAACTCTACCCACATTGCCCTCTGAATAACTTTAAATTATTCCACTAAATTGAATTATGTAACTACATAACCAACAAAATGTCAGGTGAGATATTTTTCTAGTCCAAGAGAATCCAGGAGACTGAAAGATGTCTCTGATACTGGGGTAGAAAACTGCCTGGAGTGCATACCCTTGAAGCACTAGCAGTGAGTCTTGGAGGACTGTGATAGGTTCAGTAACAACAGCTTTAGGAGATCTCAACTTGGAGAAGGCAAGAGAATCACAAAGCTGGTCAAAGGGATTACAGGAATCCCTGTGCTGGCAGTGAGTGCAGGGCATTTTGGCAACTTCACTGCAGTTCTGGGTCATAGTTCCAGGGCAGAGGATCATTAACATTTGTTGCTATAAGGACATAGGGAATCTGATCACAGTTCAAGGGCAGAGAGGAGCTCTAACACTTATGCCTTAAAGGGAATAGGTACACTTTCTGGGTAAATACTAGAGCATAGAGCAGGAGAGCAGTGCTTGCATTATCCCTGGATCACACCACATTGGAAGCACTAAAAACTTACTCAATTACTCAGAACTAGCTCTGAAAATAACAGGAAAAAAAGCTTGAAGACTGGGACAGGGCCTTCCCACACTCAAATGAACAGAACCTACCTTTAACATAAGGCTCAAAATCAATAAATGGGATTGAAAAATGATAGGGAAAAAATCTGGCCACAAAAACTACTATGTTGACAGGCAAGATCAAGACACAAACTCACAAGAAGACAACAATGTGAAAAAAGCTACACGGAGATCCTTAAAATAAAACTGCAAATTGGCCATAAGCCCAAAAAAATCCTGGAAGAGCTAAAGAAAGAGATGAGAGTGGTAGACAGTGGGAAAAGGAATTAGAGTGATGCAAGAAAATTGTGAAAAGAAAAATAACAGCTCAGTAAAAGAGGTACAAAATTACTGAAGAAAACATCTTAAAAACAGAACTATCCAAATGGCAAAAAGGGTACAAAAATTCAATGAAGAAAAGAGCTCCTTAAAAAGCAGAATTGGCCAAATGGAGAAAGATGTACAAAATCTCATTGAAGAAAATAATCCTTTAAAAATTAGAATTGAGGAAGTAGAAGCTAATGACTCAATGAGACATCAAGAAACAATAAAATCAAAAGAAGAAAATGTGAAAAATCTCATCAGGGAAAAACACAAACATGTGACCTGGAAAGTAGATGAAGAAATGACCATTTAATAATTATTAGAATATCTGAAAATCAAGATGTTTTTTAAAAAGAGCATATACATCATATTTTAAGAAATTATCAGGAAAACTATCCTGATGTCTTTAACATAGGGATAGAACAGACATTAAAAGCATCCACCAATTATTTCCTAAAAGAGATCCTAAATTTCAAAATGAAAACTCCCAGGAAAAATTTCAGAGCTCCCGGGTCAAGGAGAAAATATTGTAAGCATTGAGAAACAAACAATTAAAGTATCATGGCACCAGAGTCAGGATAATGTTCCAATATTAAAGGAACAAAGGGCTTGGGATATGATATTCCAGAATGCAAAATAGTTTGGATTACAACTAAGAATAACCTACTCAGTAAAAGTGTGTATAATCCTTCAGGGGGAAAATGGATACTTAATAAATGATTTCCAAGCATTCCTGGTGAAAAGATCAGATCTGAAAAGCAAATTTGATGCTCAAACACGAGACAAAAAGAAGCATGAAAATGGTAAAAAAGTAAAAAAAAAAAAATCATAAGGGACTCAATTACCTTAAACTGTTTATATTCCTTTATAGGAAAAGCATACATGTAACACCTAAAAACTTTTATCATTAGGACAGTTAGGAGTCAACATGGAAAGAGTGCACAGTATGAGTCAATTACATTAAGATGATCAAAGAAAATGAAAGAATGAGAAAGAAAGATGTGCTGGGAGAAGGGGAAAGGGTAAGAAAGAAAGGGAGAGATTAACGAGGTACACAAGGAAGAGCTTATACACTGGAGTGGGAAATGAGAATGGTGGTAGGTGACACTTGAACCTCTCTATCATCTGAACTGGTTGAAAGAATGAAGAATAAATATATACACTCAGATGGATATAGAAATCTATCTTACCAAACACAGAAGAAAAGAGATAAGAGAAAGAGAAGAGTGATAAAGAGAGGGTAGATTAAGGAAAGCTGTGATTGTGAGCAAAACAAACTTTTGAGGAGGGACAGGGTAAAAAGAGAGACGTTCAAAGAAAAGAGGGTGAAATAAAAATATAAATTGTAATTAGAGCATGAAAGTCAATGGGATGAATTCATCCCTAAAATGCAAGCAGATAACAAAATGGATTATAAATCAGAACCCAACAATGTCATTTAGACGAAACCTATTTGAAACATAAACACACACAGAGAACTAAAATAAGAAGCTAGAGGAGAGTCCATTGTGTTTTAGCTGAGATACCAAAAGGAAAGGCAGGAGAAGCAATCATGATTTCAATGAAACTATAATTTGAAAATGGTACTATAGATACAGAGGTAATACCAGTATGCATTAAATGGCGTAGCATCCAAATTCTTAAAGGAAAAGTTAAATTAGTTATAGGAGTAAAAATAAAACTATACTACTAGGGGCCTTCAACTTTCCCCTTTCAGAATTAGACTTACCTAAACATAAAATAAGAAAGAAGTTAAGAATATGAATAGAATCTTTTAAAAAAAGTTAGATATGATAGATCTCTGCAGAAAATTGAATGGGAACACAAAGGAGTATACTTTTTTCTTGTTGTACATGAAAACTTCACAAAAATTGACCATTTGTTAGAGCATAAAAACCTCATAAAAATAATAAGTGCATTCTTTTCAGACCATAATTCAATAAAATTATGTGCAATAAATGGCTATGCAAACATTAAATTAACTGAAAAGTTTTCATAACTGACAATACAATTTTTAAAAATCATAGAATTATTCCAAAAGATACTGAAAAGGCTTTTGACAAGATACAGCATCCATTCCTTTTAAAAACACTAGAAAGATAAGAATAATTTGCATTTATCTAAAGCCAAAAGCAAGAGTCATCTGTAAAGAGGGATGAACTAAAAGCCTTTCCGATATGATCAGGGATGAAGTAAGTATGTCCATTATCACCAACTTTATTCAATATTGTACAAGAAATGCTACCTATAGCAACAAGACAAGAAAATGAAATCAAGGGAATAAGAACAGAGACAGAAACAAAATGATTATTCTTTGTAGACCATATGATGAACTCTTATAGAACCATAAAAGAATCAACCAAAAAAATAGCTGAAACAATTGAAATTCTAGCAATGTTGCAGGATATAAAATAAACTCAAATAAATCATCAGCATTTCTATATATTCCCAACAAAGTCCAGCAGGAAGAGATAGAGAAATTCCATTTAGTTTAATTGCAGACAATATAAAATACTTGGAAGTCTACCTGCCAAGATAAACCCAATGACTATATGAACAAAATTACAAAACACCTTTCACGCATGTAAAAACAGATCTAAACAAGTGAAGAAATATTAATTACTCACAAATAGGTCATGCCAATATATAAAAATACAATTCTTCCTAAATTAATTAATTTATTTACTGTGGCAGCTAGGTGGTGCACTAGATAGAGCACCAGTGCAGGAGTCAGGAGGACCTGAGTTCAAATCTCACTTCAGACACTTGACACTCACTAGCTGTGTGACCTTGAGCAAGTCACTTAACCCCAAATGCCTCATCCTGGGTCATCTTCAGTCATCCTGATGAATATCTGGTCACTGGATTCAGATGGCTCTGGAGGAGAAGTGAGGCTGGCGACCTGCACAGCCCTCCCTCACTCAAAACAAAGTCAAGTGAAAGTGATGTCATTATTTCTCTGATGGCATGGTCTTCTTCGGCAATGAAGGATGAATACACACACATGCCAAACCACCAAAGAGTTATTTAGAGATCTAGAAAAAATATAACAAAATACATCTAGAAAAATAAAATTTCAAGAATATCAAGGACATCAATGGGAAAAAAAAGGAAGACAATATGGTAATACCAGATTTCTAACTATATTACAAAGTTATAAAAGTCAAACCTATCTGATACTTGCTAGGAAATGGAACAGTGGAACAGATTAGGTACACCATAAATAGTAGTAAATGACAAACATATGTCCTTGATAAGCCCAAAGTTCCAAGTTTTGGTAGGCAAGAACTCAGATTTGACAAAATTTACTGTGCAAAGTGGAAAACAGTTTGGTAGAAACTAGGCATAGACCAATATCTCATACTGTAGATCAAAATAAGGTTAAAATGGACACATGACAGACATAAAATATGACAAGCAAATTTGTTGTTATCGATCAGTTGCTTTACTCATGTCTGATTCTTCATGATTCTATTTGGAGTTCTCTTGGCAAAGATACTGGAGTGGTTTGATGTTTTCTTCTCTAGCTCATAACTGACTGAGGTTATATTTGAACACATAAAGATGAATATTTCTGATACCAAGTGCTATGCTTTATCCACTACACCACCTAACTGTATATGATAAGTAAATTAGGGAAGAATGAAAAATGTATGTATGTGTGTATGTATGTAGGTATCTATATCTATATAGGTACATATCTGTCTATCCATCCATCCGTCTATCTATAAAATCTTATAGATAGACGGATGGATGGATAGGTATAGATATCTATATAGATAGATATAGATAAATAGATATAGTGATATAGGTGTGTGTGTAAGAAAAGAATTTATGACAAAACAAAACAGAGAGAGGCTCACTGGAAGCAAAATAGCTCATTCAGATTACATGAAATTTAAAAAAAGCTTTTGCACAAACAAAGACAATGCACTCGAAATTAGAACTAAAGTAGGAAATGAGGGCAGGAAGAAAATTTTACAGCAAGTTTTTATGATAAAGGCCTTATTTCTTAAACACATAGGAAACTGAGTCAAATTTATAAAAATAAGAACTATTCCCAACTGATAAATGATCAAAAGATATGTACAGGTAGTTTTCAGAAAAAGAAATTAAAATCATAATCCTATAAAAAACTGCTCTAACTCACTATTAGAGAAATGCAAATTAAAACAACTCTGACATACTATGTCATACCTTTCAGATTGGATATCATGACAGAAAGGGTAAATTATAAATACTGGATGTGGAAAAATTAGAGTACCAACGCTCTATTGGTGTGGTTGTGAACTAGTCTAACTTTTCTGGTGACCAACTTAGAAATATGCCCAAAGGTTTCTAAAAATGTACGTACCTTTTGACCCAGCACTAACACTACTAGATCTATTTCCCAAAGAGATAAAAGGAAAAGGACATACATGTACAAAAATATTTATAGCAGCTTTTCTGTGGTGGCAAAGAATTAGAAACTGAGGGGACTCCCATGAGTTGGGGAATGACTGAACAAGCTGTGGTTTTATTGTCATGTAATCTATCATTCTATAGGAAATGATGAAGGGGGTATTTTCAGGAAAACAAATGCAGCAAGACTAAAATGAACTGGTTTACAATGCAGAACACATAGAGCAGAATCAGGATATAATTGTATGCATTAATATCAATAATATTAACACTTTCTCAAGTCTAAACGATCAACATCAATACAAATAAATAAAGTCTTTATTTGTAGTTATTGCTGATTACTGAATTGTAAAGCTTTACACTGAAATTTTAACAAGTGGTTCTAGGCTCTGGTAACTCCCTACCACCAACTCAATGTACCCATCATGCAGTTGAGTGTCATAGTCTGGGAATATATCTTTTTCCTTTATTTAATTTCTCATGCATAAATTTTCTCTTTAAATAATATGTACATTTTCTTAAGTGCAGACCTGACTTCGTCAACACCCGTAATCTACACATTTTAATGGCTGTTTTGCTTTTAGGATAAACAACAAAAAACAAACTCCTTTGTTTAGAATTTAAAATCCTTCATAATCTGACCCAGACTTATCTTTCAAATCTGATCCCATATTATTTCCCTTTGAATAGTAAATGGTTCATTCAAATTGGCACTCTTGCTCTTCCATACATATCTCTAGTCTCTGTACTTTTTCACAGGCTGTATCTGAAGTCTAGAATTCACTCCCTCCTTGTCTCTTCTTAGCATTAGTTACATACTTCATGATTCAGATCAAAATCGCCTTCTAATCTCTCTAGATTCCCCAGGTTCTAGTGTTCTACCCCAACAAAGTAACTTGCATATATCTTGGATGGATTCTGTATATATTTTCAAATGTACAAGTTGCTCCCCCAATAACATACAAGTTTCTGGAGGAGAAGGAAGTTTTCATTTCTGTCTTTGTATTTCCAGGGTCTAACACAGTGTTTGGCACATAGCAAGAACTTAACAAACTTTAATTGACTTAATAAACAGACTGATTTGTGGATTGATTATGAGTTTTTCTGAGTCTGTCTTGTAAAGTTGTAGGCTTTCATGAAATTATTGAAGTAACATCCACAGGCAGAATTACATGAATGATCTCATGATCTATGATGTCCTGCATTGAGTCCAAAAGAAGACGCAGAACATCTCCCATGATACTGACAAATAAGTTTGACATGACAACAGTTTCCAATTTCATGCCTCAGTTGGTGTTCATTGTTCATAATTAGAAGATCCTTGAAACCTCCATGGTTGTATTTATGAGGGAATCTTCTGTGAGTTTATGGATGATGTCTCCTTACTAGAGAGAGGTCTTTAAGGTTCTATTATATTTTGCCAAGTCAAATGGGTTTTGTGTTTCTTGTGATTTTTTTAATATTCAAGAAATAATAAATGCAGCTGGGTCTTGTTTTCTCAGAACTTTTCAGTGACTCATGTACCCAGGATATGGTCTGTAAAAGATATTCATTTGTGATAATGCCTTTTCCATTCTAATATTTTTAATTCATGGATGATACCCATAATATATAAGGTCGTATGTTAGTATTCTAAAAGTACATTTTGTATGACAAACTTTCAAATGTTTGAAGACAGCTAGCATATTCCTCTGTCTTATACATTATAAAGTAAACATCTTCAACTGATTCATCTCTATTTGGTAGAGATTTCAGGTCTTTAACCATCTGGATCATTTCCTATTTGTCAATATATGGTTATCTGAGGGAACTTTGATTTTGTCACCATGCTGAGTTTTCTATGTGGAAACTGACTCCACCGGTGCAGATTAAAAACAATCTGTGATTGAAACTCTAGATTTGAACTCATCTTCTAAACTCTTGATTCTGTGTCATGCAACTGTACTATAGCTTGAGGACATCACGTTTTTCTTATTAACACATCTTAAGAGGTCTACTGACCATATTGGGAGGTAATAATGTATTGTGGATAGACAGCCAGCCTTAATGCTAGGAAGACATGTTCAAATTCTATCCAAGAGACACACTTATTGCATGGCCCTTGGACAACATGACGATTCTTTCAACATTCTAGTCAACTGTATAAAAATATTTACGTAAGAGAATTTACTTGTAAATATTGGTAAAGGAAATTTCCTCCTTTGGAGGTTACATATATATATATATATATATATATATATATATATATATATATATATATATATATATATAGTGCCAATTTTAAATAGTTTTTATTCTCCAGGACAAGAATTGCGTTTCCACTTGTTTACAATACTGATAAAGTGCAATGTTGTTCACTTCTCTCCCCTCTGCACACATTCAAGTATTCAGAATGCCCAGATTTACACAGTAGCTTAAATGTGACTTTTAAACTGCTACTGCCTTGGCTACAAATTTTGAGTCCTTCAATTTTTGGAAAGCTGTGTGGAATGCTCTTTCTTCTGTTGTTCAGTTAATCTCTTCAATGGTGGGTCCAGAAGAAGCACCTCCAGATGGGGCTGCTCCACCCCCCGGGAATCCACCATGCATACCTCCTGGCATGCCCCCTGCACTCTGATACCACTTAGTAATGATGGGGTTGCAGACCTTCTCCACCTCTTTCTGCTGATGCTCAAATTCTTCCTTCTCAGCAGTCTGGTTCTTATCCAGCCAGCTGATTATTCCATTACATTTGTCAAGGATCTTCTGTTGTCTACATCAGCAATTTTGCCTTGCAGTTTTTCATCCTCCACTGTAGCCTTCATGTCGAAAGCATAAGATTCAAGAGAATTCTTGTAAGACACCCTGTCTCTCTGTTTCTCATCCTCAGCCTTGTATTTCTCAGTCTCCTGGACCATATGCTCAATGTCTTCCTTGATCAGACATCCTTTATCATTGATGATGGTGATCTTGTTCTCCTTGCCTGTACTCTTATCCACAGCAGAAACATTGAGAATGCCATTTGCATCAATATTAAATGTTACTTCAATCTGAGGAACACCTCTAGGTGCTGGGGGGATTCCTGTGAGCTCAAATTTGCCAAGCAGGTTGTTATTCTTTGTCATTGCCCTCTCACCTTCATAAACCTGAATAAGCACACCAGGTTGGTTGTCTGAATCGGTGGCAAAGGTCTGTGTCTGCTTGGTGGGGATGGTGGTATTACATTTGATCAGAACAATCATAACTCCACCAGCAGTTTCAATTCCAAGGGAAAGAGGAGTGACATCCAACAGCAACAAGTCCTGCACATTCTCAGATTTATCTCCAGACAAAATGGCAGCCTGGACAGCTGCATCACAAGCAACAGCCTCATCAGGATTGATACTCTTGTTGAGCTCCTTGCCATTGAAGAAGTCTTGCAGACGCTTCTGGATTTTGGGATTTTGAGTGCAACCACCCACCAGGACAATGTCATGAATCTGTGATTTATCTAGTATGGCATCTCTTAAGGCCTTTTCCACAGGGTCCAGCATGCCACAGAAGAGATCAGCATTCAGCTCTTCAAAACAGGCTTGAGTGATTGATGTATAGAAGTCGATACCTTCATAGAGGGAGTCAATCTCAATACTGGCCTGGGTACTAGAAGAGAGGGTATGTTTTGCACGTTCACAAGCGATGTGAAGATGGCAAACAGCCCTCTTTTTCTCATTGATATCCTTCTTGTGCTTTTGCTTGAAGTCTGCAATGAAATGGTTGACCATTTGGTTGTTAAAGTCCTCCCCACCCAAGTGGGTGTCCTCAACCGTGGACTTGACCTCAGAAATGCCATCTTCAATGGTGAGAATGGAGACATTGAAAGTACCACCTCCAAGGTCAAAGATCAACACATTTCTCTCAGCACCAACCTTTTTGTCCAAGCCATAAGCAATAGCAGCAGCAGTTGACTCATTGATGATTCAGAGCACATTGAGACCAGTGATGGTTCCAGCATCTTTAGTGGCCTGATGTTGGGAATCGTTGAAATAGGATGGTACTGTGACTATGGCATTTGTGACAGTCTTCCCACAGTAAGCTTCAGCAATTTCTTTCATCTTGGTCAAGACCTTAGAAGACACTTCTTCTGGATAGAAACTTTTGGTCTCCCCTTTGTACTCCACTTGGACCTTAGGCCTGCCTGTGTCATTCATCACCATGAAAGGCCAGTGCTTCATGTCTGACTGTACAACTGCATCATCAAATCTGCAACCAATCAGATGTTTGGCATCAAGAACTGTGTTGGTGCGATTCATTGCAACTTGATTCTTTGTAGTATCACCAATTAAATGTTCTGTGTCAGTGAAAGTGGCGTAGCTGGGGGTGGTCCTGTTTCCTTGGTTGTTAGCAATGATCTCCACTTTCCCATATTGGAAGACTCCCACACAGGAGTAAGTGGTGCTGAGATCAATACCAACTGTGGGTCCCTTCAACATGGTTGCTGGGGAGTTGGGGGTCATAGCTGACCACTGTGGAGAAAGAAGGGTGGCTGCTGCACTGAGTCGGAAGTTCCTTATATTGATGAAATCACAAGTCTATTTCTTATCCCTTCCTGACTTTAATCCTTTTAAAAATGTTTTGCCCAGAAATAAATACAATATGATCCAATCAGGCCAGGTAATGACATAGTACAAAGGACAATGTATGAGATTTGCAGTCATATGACTTGAGTTCACATTGAGATCAAAGAGAACTAGTTGTACAACTTATCAACTGCCTAACTTTGGAGAAATCACTTAAATTTTCTGACTCCCAATTTCACAATCTGGGCTAAATCATTTCTAATATCTCTTCCAATTTTAATTCTGAATTTTTATGACTTCCTTCCCCCCTCCCTACTTTTCCCTCCTGGATATCTGAAACCCATGAATACAGTCTGAGCCTAGTTACAGTGCTGAATCATCTTGATAGAGAAACAACGAATCGTTTTTCCACATTAGCTATAACCTTTTCATCTCTAATATTGCTTATGCATAATAGGGAAGAATCATCTTTCAGCATGTTCATTTTGTCATTAGCCCTTTTCAATCTCTGGTTTATCAATCAGATCAAAGCCCTAATGAAGACTAGGCCATTGGCTAATCTTTGTATGAATCAATTGGTTTCATTCTGTCTCCTAAAATCATACCAGACATGTGGTAAATGTTTAGCAGCCTGGCTTTCTGGGGCTGAAGGGGACATTTGTGAACACAATTTTAAGTCTAATCTTCATTAACATTTTCTTTACTTTCTTAGAATCTAGACAATACAAATAATGAATCAAGTTTTCATTTGCAATTTTTGCTATTCCTGAAGAATAAATTGCTCACACTGAAAATTTAACAATTTAATCTTTTAGGATAGTTAGAGATGGTTCCAGCAATCCTCTGACCATATTGTATTCACAGTCCCACCTGACCATCCTTTGAAGCATGTCATTGGACACAAAGGAGAGTACAGTGGCATTTTAGAAAGAGTGCTGGACTTTGGAGTCAAGGATAACCTGCCTTTCTGATACTATAAGCAAACTAGGAGAGCAAGCAATAGTTTACCTGTCAGATCTATGGAGAAAGGAAGAATTTATGACCAAACAAGAGATAGAGAGTAGATTATAATAAATTGAAGTTTTTGCACACAGTCAATAAAACCAAGATCAGAAAGGAAGCAGAAAACTGGGAAATAATTTTTACAGTCAGTGTCTCTGATAAAGGCCTCATTTCTAAAATATATAGAGAACTGATTCAAATTTATAAGAATACAAGTCATTTCTCAGTTGATAAATGGTCAAAAAATAAGAACAGATAGTTTTCAGAGGAAGAAATTAAAGCTATCTAGAGTCATATAAAAATGCGCTAAACTACTATTGATTAGAGAAAAGCAAATCAAAACAACTCTGAGGGACCACATCACACCTATCAGATTGGCTAACATTACAGAAAAGGAAAACAAGAAATGTTGGAGAAGATGTGAGAAAATTAGAGTACTAATGCATTGTTGGTGGAGTTGTGAACTGATACAACCATTCTGAGGGTAATTTGGAACTATACCCAAAGGGCTATAAAAATGAGCATACCCTTTGACCTAGAAATACCTTTTCCAGGTGTGTGTCACAAATAGATCATAAAAATGAGAAACAAAGCCAAAAATATTTATAGCAGCACTTTCTGTGGTGGCAAAGAATTAGAAATCAAGAAGATGTTCATCATTTGGGGAATGGAACAAATTATGGCATGTGAATATAATGGAATACTGTTATGCTGTAAGAAATGAAGAGCAGGCGGACTTCAGAAAAACCTGGAAAGACATATGTGAACTGATGCTGAATCAAATGAGCAGAGCCAGGGGAATGTTGTACATAGTCACAGTCACATCTTGTGATGACTGACTTTGGTAGACTCATCTCTTCTCAGCAACACAAGGATCTAAGACAACTCCAAAAGACTCAGGATGGAAAATGCCGTCCACGTGCAGAGAAAGAATATTGGAGCCTGAATGCAAATAGAAGCAGACAATCAGCTCTCCTTTTCTTTTGTTGTTTTGTTTTCCTTTCTTGTGGTTCCTCCCATTAGTTCTGATTCTTCCTTAAATCGTGACTAATGTGAAAACATTTTTAATATGAATGTATAAATAGAGTCTATATCAGATTTCACACTGTCTTGGAGAGGAGGAGAGGGAGGGTGATAAAACTTTAAACTCAAAATCTTACGGAAGTGAATGCTGGAAACTAAAAATAAATTATTTACATATATACATACATGCACACACATACATATATGTATATGTGTATACATACATGTACATACACATGTGTGTGTGTAAGAGACAAATGCCCTGTCTTTGGTAAAGAGATTTGGGGAAAGATGCTCAAACTTTCTAAGCCTCTATTTCTTTATCTCTAAAATGGAGAATACCTGTACTTTTACATCACATAGCTATTGAGTGGATTAAGGGTGGCCCTCTATCCAAAGTGCTTTGCAGAGTCAGTCTTGATTATCAAGACAATGCAAGCTATAGCAGGGGCAGGGAACACTTTAGTTTTGACTCTGTATGTGCAGTACCAAGCACAGTGAGTTGCATGTAGTTGGATCAAATGGAATGTGTGTGTGTGTGTGTGTGTGTGTGTGTGTGTGTGTGTGTGTGTGTGTGTGTGTGTATTGTCTACCAAATAGGGTTATGAGCTCATTGAGGGCAGGAATTTTTTTTTAATAATCCTCTTTGCATCTCCAGTGTATATTTCAGAGAAGTAGGCCCCCTGAAAATCTTACTGATTGTAATTTAAGGGTCAAATCAAATCTATTTGAGACTAAGGTCATCTGCAGAGACAGTTTCAAAGACATCACGTACAGAATCCAACTTGACAAGTTTCAAGTCAAACTCTAAGCATCTATCTTAGCTCAAAATAGATGATGATTCTTGATCACAAGCTTCAGAGTCCCTCTTATTCTATTTCTAACATTTCCTGATGACTTGCTCTTCTGTTACGTTTTTGGTTGACTATCTCTAGTCTAGCAAGTCACATCCATTTGTCACCTCATACACATGGTCTGTGTGCGCCTATGTTGAAGCTTTTCTTTATGCCTTTTCTCCCCTTTCCATCCCCTTCCTGCTTAAGCACATTGCTTACATTTTATCTACTCCATTGAAAGATTCCCAAACTAAAATCAATATTTTCCGATTCTGATTGGTTATGATTATATTTTGATTTCCTTCACAGAAAATCTTCTGTCTTTTCATTACAGTTTGTCCTCTTCAACTTTTACTCTTTCTTAAGTTGCAAGTGCCTTATGGTTAGAGGTTGTGCCATTTTTTGGCTTTAAAAACAACTAACTGCTTTATACAGATTCAGAGTTTGCTGAGTATTTGTTGAATGGAATTAGAATTGAATTCCTTTGTATCTGTTTTTTTTCTGACATTTGCTACAATTATTTCTAATGACAAGAAAGCCAAAATTTGCATTTTTGCCTGTTAACATCCTGCTTCTGCTTCATGATTCAGATGAAATATTGCCCTCTCCATAAAACCTTCCCTCAACTACCCATCTGAAAGTAATTTCTCTGTCAAATGATACTCATTTTCTATATTATATAATATTTATCTGTGTACATCTTATCTTCCTCTACAGTGTGTTATTATACATTGTGGAACTCAGAGTAAAAACATAAATAAAAGAGAATCATTTCTTCTCAGTCAGCTGCCTTTGGCCTCTCTCCATTTCCTTATATCTACCTATTCTTCTCATTGTTTTCCACTCATGCATAGGAATAATTTCCTTGTTCTTATGTAAGACTGACAGCTACAAAAGCATCACTTCTATTTCAGTGGATGCACAGTGCAAAGTCCAAAAAAAAAGGCACAAAATCACAGATGAGGGAAACAGGAAGCACATAGTATGAACTTTAAGAATTTGGAATATTGAATTTGGAATGAATTTTATAATTATCTACATCAAACAAATGCTACAAATCTGTTTGTGGACTGACTGCTGTCATATTTATATTGTATCTTTCTTCAACAAGTTCATTTGACAATGTTAATTGATAATGATTAACCCATTTATCTTAGTAATTTTAAAATAATCTCACCGAATTTTAAAAGACCTGTTGGATATAGAAAGAACAAGTATTATTAGCCCAAGTACATATATAAAAGATTAAATTATGTATGCTTTGTAATTTTCCAAAATATAGCAATAAGAAAATAAAATTCCAACTTTCCTAACTTTCGGACATTAAAAAAAAAAATCCACTAGAAAAATATCCATTAGACTACTTTTCAACACACAGGTGGTGTTTCATCAAATACAAGTTTCTCCTCTTGAATCTAAATCTATCTACAATTTTCCTTTTAGAAGTTAATCAAATATGCTAAATTATAAATGTCCTTAAAAAGCATTTGCCTTCTAAAAATTGATCACTTTTAGACTCTTGGGTAGCAAACACATTTTCAAATGCTGACCTGATAGCAGCTGTCCTTTTCTATGGCTTAATAATCTCCTGAAAAAATGTTTTCATCAAAAATCACATTCTCTGTGTAACAAATATTCCACAGACACTCATGAAGCAATCCATAGAAGCAAACCTATTCATGTGATTATGATATTGGCTCCAAAATCTTTGTCCCACTATCTTTTTATCACAATCCAAACTTGAGGATCTACAAGATATCGGTTGTTTCTATGAGCACTATAGCACTTGCCTAATCTCCAGTTACAACAATGGAAAACTCAGAAAAGAAACTTCTTGCCACCAGAGTCCTTGGTACTGTCAAATGGCTCGATATCAGGAACTCACATTATTTTATCAATGAACATCACACAAAAGAAGATGACTTTTTACCTGCTTTGCCACCGTACCCTGAAGATCATAAACCTTGTTTTGCTTCTACTCCCCCCTGCCCCCGCCACCATCTACCTTCCTTCTGTAGGAATTCTCTGATTTTATTTCCTACTGGGTTTCAGTTTCAGGCTTCCTAGATTATGTTTCTAGCAATGGTTGCTTAGAGGCTTCCCTGGCCTTGTTATCTGCTAACTCTGGAGAACACAAATTGCCCTGCAGTGGTCACTGCTCTCTGGTCTGCGTGAGATCAGGCTGTTTTACAGTTGGCCTTACACTTACTGCAATTTGTTTGTCTTGCACTTTTGCACAGAACAATAGGAGACATTTCGGTGTACTCCTGCACTAGATGGAGGAGTTTATGTTGACTTGCTTTGATTTCTTTATTATTTTTCTTCTGTTGCATTTTTAAATCTCTATGGGATGCTTGTGAGGGATTGGGGTTCCGCCATTGTCCCACAATTCCCCTCATATGCATCACTGAGAGAAAAAAATATCATTCAGCATTTAGCTAAATGTTATTTGTGATTTGGTGGATCCATGTAGCAAGAGCAAATGTGAATTTGATTCACTTACTGATTCTATAAGGAAGTAAAATTTTAGAAGAATATATTACAGAAGTTCTCCTTAATAATAAAGTAAATCTGAGTTGAAAAAGGAATCAAAGAAAAGAAGCTCTATGTGATTGGAGAAGATAATTTTTGAGACAAGGATAAAGTTGACTGTTTTCCCCATACCCTGTGATTAAAAAAAAGCCCAAAGTAGCAAATTTCTATCTGAAATAAACTAATTTAATCATACAACCAAATACTTTTCTATGAACATTATTTTTTGGGGGAGGTGATAGTGTTTCTGAGCTGATCTATATATGCTTGGGCTTCTTAATATAGTTAAAGTAAAGAGTTGGGTCAAATATCCTGACAATTCAGGAAAATTACTTTTTACTGAGGAAAAAAAAAATCTTTCTTGGGTTTTAACCTAGTTGGTCAATAAGGAGCTCAGTTCCATGAAGGCTGCAATCCCAGAATCTTTCTCCTGGTGATGTAAAAAAGAATGACTTTATAGTCCATTCCTCTCCTACTTCCATCCCCTTCTAAGGAACAGTTGACTGAAATCTTTTAAAATACTTTACAATAAAAGCTTTGATTAAAAGGGCCTTTTGATCAACTGGATTGTGTGTGTGTGTGTGTGTGTGTGTGTGTGTGTGTGTGTGTGTGAGAGAGAGAGAGAGAGAGAGAGAGAGAGAGAGAGAGAGAGAGAGAGAGAGAGAGAGAGAGAGAGAGAGAGACAGTTCTTTATTTACCTTACACTAGGAAGATTCTCCCACCCATTATTCTCTACATTCTATTGTACCTCTACAGTACTATTATAGAATAATGATCTGAGGCCCAGCAAGATACAGAATCATCACAGAAAGATAAAATTACATTGTTAAGACCTTTCTTGAATTCCATTATTTATTAATTACTCTTGAAACTAGAGTATTATTTTGTTGGATACTTTGTATTTACTTATCTCTATACAGATTGCATCCTTCACATTCACTGCGGCCACTTGTAAGCTCCTTGAGAGCACACATATCTTTTCTTTTATTTATATCCTGAGCTCTAGAATATCCCTTTATGGTAGATATTTAATAAATGTTTCATGAAAATGAATTGAAGTGTACTAATGTAGATCAAGTTGTAAAGAAAATTATTTTCTGGTTAAAACTTAAGTAACTGGAAATTAAATTCAAATTAACCATAATATATTGCCAAGAACATATTGTTATAGGTTATAGGGTTTTTAAAAGCACTGAATTTGAATTTGACATTCTCATAACATTATTGTGAATGCAAGTATATAAAAACTAGAAGGTTGTCAGGAACTGACAGTTAGTAAATGGGTAGGTCAAGAAAAGCTGAAAATGTCTCAAAAAACTAACATTAGGAAAAACAGAAAGACATTTTCTTTAGCATCCAACCATTTTAAAGGATTTAATATATATCTTGCAACCTCTAAGGGAAAAAAAGAATAAGGTCAATGGATTCGCAGAAAAGAATGAAGATCTGGAAGGCTGTAAAGGGTATTGTGTAACATAACTTGTAATTACCAACTCCCCAAATAAATCTACCTATTTTTAAATGCCCAAAGGAAGGGAAAAGTTCAATAGGGATAGAATATTTAAGTGCAAGTGGTGCTCTTTGGTGCTATCTCAGTGAATCCTAGATTTAATTAGATATTTTACTTCTTAGTGAATATGGATGGTATAAAGGCAGGAAGATAAAAGAACATTAGATAAACTAGTCAAAAAATAAAGTATAAGTGTTATCTAAAAAAAACTCTTTAGAGATGAAGCATGATATATAGCATGCTTTAATAAGATGCAGTCTTTTTAGAAAAGTATCTAGTGAGTTTTAAGAGAGTGTAATTTAAAAAAGAAAAAAATATTTTAAAATTCTTAAAGTGTTTTAAGTCAGTTGTACTTGATCTTCAATGGAGACTATATTGAACGAGCTAGAGGTGAGGGTAGAGATTGGATTAACACATAAGAAGATATAAAAATATTTAAGGAAAGGATATTTATGTAAGAGTTAGATTGGGTTATGGTTAGATTCTCCATTTAAGTGTGGGGTGTATATAGTATGACTTTCTAACAACAATTGGTTTAAATAATTCTACATTAAATTTATTATAGGATTTCCATAAAATACATACACCATTAAAATGGAAAACAATGCAAAAAATAACGATATACCTGAGTTATATTTAAAGAAAATACTTATTTGTATGGATGAATGCATGACAAATTAAATATCAGGAGGTATTTTACAACATTTCAACTACATTTTAAAATTAATGTATCAAATATATAAGGCATAGAAAAATGACCCAAATAACCCAAATTTCATGTGTTGAATGGATAGAGAGAAAGCACGAAGTGCCATGAAGTGCTTTCTCTTAAAGTATAGTTAGCATGCCACTTGCCTACTACCCCCTGTAGTTTTGCTCTTTTAGAAACTGACAGAAATTAAGGGTCAGTACAGCTTCTAGGAGAGGCAGGAAAGAGGTCATAACTTGGAAGGACAAGGTAAGAGAAGTGATGGAAAAAATTGTTAGAAGGAAGCAAGTGACTGAGAAACTTTTAGGATGAGAAAAAGGGATGAAAAAAAGTATTTCATTTAAAAACCTCCAACATTAGAATTTGTACAGCCTGGATCTCATTAGCCAAGCCATTTGATACAAATTTCAATATCAATGAGAAGAAAAAAAAGACTAATATCTCCCTCAGACCTGAAAACAAGTGCCAATGTCTCCCTATTGCTTATAGAAGACAATATAAAATCTTTAGTTTGACACTTATGGTCCTTCACAATCTGGTTCCCACTTTTCTTTCCTGCTTTATATAACATTACATAACATCTCATCTTGAAATGATCAGGGGCAGTGAATGATCCAGTTTTAAAACTCCCTCTTCTCTTCCCTCATCTTTCTTTTCAAGCTGTTGCTCATTATTTAAACAGCTTAGTGTCACTTCTGAGTGACTCCTCATTGTACTTGGTACTCTTTTAATTCCCCTCTAGCAAAATTCACTTCCCAAAAACTTTCATAAGTGTGCCTCCTAAGTTTGAGACCTTGAAGATATAGAGATGAAAACTGACAATACTTTGTCTGTGATCCCTTTATAAATTTATAAGCTAGTGCAGTAGGAGAGACCTATATACAGACAAAAAAGCAGAACATAATATTGCAAAGAAGCCTCAACCATTTCCAGAATAGTGTCACCTCCCATACATTTTCAGCCCCAAGCATTTCCTTACTTGGGAATCCTATCTCTGTCCTTTGTGCCTCTGTTTAGACTGTTCCCCCATGACTACAATACCATGCTCTCTACCTGCATTTTTAAGAATCTTTATCTCCATTCATGGTTCCTCTCAAGGGCCACCGGTTACACAAGGTCTTTTCTGATTCCCTAGTATGTTTTCTAAGATTCTTCCATGAGTGAAATCATTTTGTTTTTATTTTGTACATTTTATATTTACTTCTCAGTGTGCATGTTGCCTCCCCCTTCACTAGAATATAAGTTCCTCAAAGGCAGAAGCTCTTTTCATTCCGATCTTTGTATCTTCATCACCTAGCCCAGTAGTTGAAACCTATAGTAAGTACTTGCTAAATTGAATTGAATTGAATATAGATACATAGAAAAACCATGTTCCAAAATAGAACCAAATGTGTATTAGGGTAGCAACATGCTTTGGCAGATAAAGAGCCAACCGTGAAATTGGGATGACCTGCGTTTAATCAATCTATCAACACGGAATGATTGAAATCTTACTATGTGCCAACAGTGTACCACATGCTATGGATGTAAGTATAAAGAAAGAAAAAAAATCCTAAATTGCAAGAAGCTTACATTGTAATAGGGAATATATGCGCAAATACATACAGCATAAATATAAAAATGGACAAATACTAGTATACACAGAGTTGTTAAGTATAAGGTAGCTTAGGAGGGAGGGCACTAGTAACTGGTGAAGATCAGTTTACATAACTGAGGTTTCATCAGCAGACAACTTTTTAAGACCTCAAATTGCACCTCTCAGTATCCTCGGACAACTCAACATACTTGTAAGACACAGAAAAATTACTCACTGCATGCTTCCCTAGTCAATAAAGATAGAATATTTCATTTCAAAGTCTGTTTTTCAATACTATTCCAATCACTCCTACTTTGATATGTTACTTTTTAGTTGATGTCCATTGTTTAAGGACATCCAATCCACCACCTCCTGAAGTAACACATGGGAGCTGAAGTCTGGAATGAGATCTAGCATATGAAACTGATCATATTAGTATGAGTATAATGAAACAAGGACCATTAAGGTGAAAGACATATAAGCCATATCATTCATCTTCCCATTCAATTGATAAAAGCTCAAAATAACAAAATGAGCTTCATCTGTGCCTCAGTTCAACTTTGAGGGTTTTAACAATAGATGGTCAAAGAATAGTTATTAGATGACAATAGATCTGGAATAAACCTTTGGAGGTTCTATCTTAATTAAGTAGTTTCTTAGAAGTGATTCCAGATAGTTTAAGAGGAATGCTATTTACTTTCCAAATAAAAAATGCTATTTGAACATATTAGAAATACAGCACACTTATATATGTCGGTGTATACATATGCATATATACTCATAAAGTCATTGGATCTCTTCAATCCAAGTTTCAGGTAATAACAATTTACTAAAGAGCTTTACAGGATAAGCTGAAGAATTCATTTTTTTTTTTTTTTACCAAAAAAGACATGTCAAAGGAAAATCAAAAGTATATTCATTTTAATTACTACTAACAGAAAGTGAAAATTGACTGAATAGATAAGAGACTTAGGTGGGATTATCAAAAAACTGCAAAATCAAATGAAGTACTCTGCAGCTACATACACATGAAATATATTTTGGCAAAACAATTTTTCAGTAAATAGAGCAGAGTTACTCTGGGAAGAGTTAGTCATAAAAACAGGAAGGAGATCTCACTTTTAATCATTCATATCAACTATAAACACATTGAAGAAAATATAAAAAACATATTCATGCATGTGGAATTCAATTAGTTCCTTAAATGTAAGAACTGTATCAGTTTTCCTTTTGAATCTCCAGCAACTAGCACAATACTTACATAGTAGGTGCCTAATAAATACTTATTTTTGTTAATTGATTGATGTATGAGTCAGTTTTACTGTCATGGCTTAATAAATCTCTAAAGGCAACTGTTTGACTGGCCTGAACTATGGAAAGTTTGAGTAACTCTCCTACATACATAAACATAAGAAACCTCTTTAGGATTTTTATCCAAAAACCACATATACCTGAGCACACACATGTGTACGCACACACACACACACACACACACACACACACTAAGTTGTCTGTCTAGTATTTTAAGACAGTTTTGCTATAGGTGATGCATCTGCAACATCCTTATTTGGGATATGTACAATCATCTCCCCTCTTCTTCGTCCCACCCCCTCAAAAAAGAGAGAGATAGAAGAATAGAGAAAGAAGAAAGAGGGAAAGAGGGAAAAAGATGGAAAGAATGAGAGAATGAAAGTGGGAGAGAGAGAGAGAATAACAGAGGGCTATATGTCAAGGGACTATTTTATAAATATGTCTATGATCAAAGAACATCAAGAAATCTCAAAGCAACCATCCAAAAGGAGTAACAACAGAACACTCTCTCCATTGATTTAAATTCTGTAAAGTACAACTTGGTGATAGAGAAATGAAGTTTAGCAATATAAACAGAAGAAATGGACTAAACCCACACTGTCTCTGTTCACATATATGCTGTCATACATCAGTGTGAAGGAAAAGGAAGATGAGCTGTAACCCCTGGCAAACTGAAGAGACCTATGTTGGGATGCCAAAGAGAGTAACATTTCACCTAGACTAACTAGCTAGGAAGTTTGTACTTCTGTGGATATTGCTGTATAAAAGCGGAAAAAAGGGCGTGCAAGGATGATTTTATTTCCATGCTAAACAGAGCATAATCTTCTACTACTTAAAGACATAGGTAGGTGAAGCAGTAGATAAAGTGCTGAGTCTGCAGTCTGAAAGACCTATATTCAGGCTATGTGACCCTGAACAAGTAGTTCTTTAATTTCTGTCTGCCTCAGTTGCCTCAGCTGTAAAATGAGGATATCAATAGCACCTACTTTTCAGTGTTGTTGTGAAGATCAAAAGGGACAATATTTTTTAAAGCACTTTGCACAATGCCTGGTACATAGTAGGCATCTAATAAATGCTTATTTCCCTACTTTCTATCATCTCAAAAGAGGAAGGAAGTGGTCACTCTACTTCTGGTGACAGGGTTGCCATAATGCTAACCTGGCCCTCCAAGTCCTGTGCACTTGACCCTAGTCATCCTAAAATGTTAGTCTAAGTGGAATTAATACTAGACTCAGGAAGTAGTGAGGGAGGGAGGGAGATAATTTGAAGCTCAATTTTTTTTTGAAAAACAAATGTTAAAAATTTTCTTTATATGAAATTGGAAAAATATTTTTAAAAGCTATTACCTAGATATGTGCTCTTGAGCAGGTCACCTCAACTCTCTAGGGCAGGGGTAAGGAACCCATAACCTCAAGTCCACATGTGGCCCCTTAGATCTTTAAGTGCTGATTTCAGTCCCCTCCTTTCAAATCTTCCATTCTAGGATTCATTTCCAATAAGTAGAATAGTCATGGGTAGTCAAATATATATGTCGACCTTTTCCATTGCCTGAACATTTTAAATCACGTTATTTCCATTATCTCTCAATTGCTGAGTAACCGCTACTGGTCTGACTTTCAACAAATTGATTAGTCTCTTTAGGTCTCAATATACTTCTGCCAAATCTAACATAAGACTCATAGCTTGCTTCTTGAGTTCCAAGTTCCAAGAAGGTGGGGATGATCACTTTCAATTTTTTGCATTCTTTAGAAATGAGAGTATGTTGAACAGCTCAAAGAATGTTCAATGTGTTCAGGGTTGCATAAATTCTGCACAGTACAGGTAAAATAATTGTCCAGAGACCCACATAATGGTCTGCACATCTTACAACTCTAAGCTGAATTTTGCCTACTCTGATGCTTATTAATATTTTAAGAACTGAAAATGTTCAAATAACTGCATTTCTGGCAGAACCTTCTTTTCCTACAGTCCAATCCTAAATAGTTTACAAAGTTTTTTGCAGTTAGGACAGATTCACACACCTTTTTCGTATTTCAGAAATATTGGTATGAACTGAATCTTTTCTATCTCTGTCAAGAAAATTGCCACCTGCAATTTAAAAGAGTCAAATTACTCTGAAATCTCTTCCAAATGGTCAGGGACTCATCACTAAATGTACTGTGCATGACCAACCAGTGAAACTAAGCTACGAATTACAACCCTCAAGTACTTTCCTTGTTTCCTTAGTTACAAATTCCTACAGGATGGGATGGCCACTTTCATTTCTTTTATATCTTCCTCCACACGAAGATTACCTGGAGAGGCTACAACATTTGTCCAAAATCACACAGCAAGCAGCAAAATCTGTAGCTAATTAGACTCAGTTATACTGTCAGTTTCAAGTTCTCACTCCTTTCTATTTTCTTTGTATCTCCCCATAGCCCTTAATCAAGGTTTTATACTGATTTGATTAATGCTGCTCTTGATTTCTTTCTGCTGATTCTTCCAATCACATAAAAGGGATCCTGGGTGTGGGAGCTTGACAAGTGCAAGCTCAAACTTGGCCAGTGCTAAACACAAGGCTGATGCTTATTTAATACCTGTATAATACGGAAACCTCTGCTTCAGAACTCTGGATTCAAAATGAAGCCTTAGAAGATGGAAAAAGGCTCCAAGTCACAGGGAAGTGATTGAGCAAACATTTAGGTGCCTGCTACATGAAAGAAAAATAAATTAGTACCTGCCTTCAAGGAGCCTCTATTGTACACCTTGAATAACACACACACACACACACACACACATACACACACATATATATGTGTGTTTATGTATATATGTATGTTTGTACATATACATGTAGATATAGATATAATGCAATCTATTTACAAAGTAATTTCAAGAGGGAGAGAGAAAATACCTGAGTGGATATGAATTGTTTTCACCTAATACAGAAAGGGGCACCTGAGCCAGCCGAGAAGGAAGTTAGAAATTTTGAAGGAGGAAAGGTATGCAATTCAATTTGATAAGGTATAATTATGCACTCAATCTGTGCTAGGTACTGGAAGGGGTACATTTTTTAAGGATTAAATTCCATAATATTTGGTAACATATTTACTTTGAAGACTGGGAAAGATGACTCCTTTCTTTACCACTTGGGGCACCAAAGGTTTTTTGGGAGAAAAACAATTTGAGCTCTAATGATAAGCTTAAATGCTGCATGTCTCGCTGAATCCTATAGATGTGAACTAGAATTAAATATGAATTTTTTAAAATTACTATTAAATCCTGCTTCCAATTTTCCAATACCATTTAGGAAAAACTTTAGGAAAAACATTGTAGCTTGAAATTATTGTAAGTATGCTTAGAGAATGTAGAAAAGGATTGAGTAAAAAAAGAAAAAAGAAAGAAAAAGTCTTAAACCTTTGTCCATGAATCTTAGTCCAGTAAAGGAAACAGGGCAGAGTCAATATTCTCCATACTTGCTTTTTATAAGCTTAGGGCTTTAGATTCTATATTACATAAATATCCTAAGGGATCCCAATTAAGAACCATCCTTTGCAAGGTCATCGTTGTAATGGTGTCATCACAATGATCAAAGTAGTTTCTTTCCATATTGTCAAAACTAAGCCTACTGCTACACACTTAGTGACTTAAATTCTTCAAGGACTCAGAATTCTGTCCATGTGTGTTCTCTTCTCTGACAAAGAACATAGCCCTTCTACTACATAGTGGAAATTTTTCAAGAACTATGGCTCAAAATGTCAGCCTAATGATGCATCTTTCCAATCATAGAAAGGCTGGGCCTTCCATGATAGAACATCCTTGGGCTCACTCACAAAGTCTTTTGAGCATCAACTCTTTTGACTGAATTATTGAGGTCCCAGGGTCACCTCCATGCCATGATGATTCGTGGGACTAGGATTCTGTTGGAGTTACATTCCCTGACAGTGGCACATTTAGCATGGTCAAATATTCATAAGATCATGGTAGAACTAGATAAGAAAAAAAGAACTTATAAGCCATTAAATCCAACCCTATCTTTTTATAGATGAGGAAACAAAAGCCCAAGTAAGTTAAGCGACTTGGTCAAGGTCATACAAGGTCAAATAAAGACTAACTTTAAAGCCACCAAGTGATTATTTTAATTTTAATATATAACTAATTTGACAGGGACCAGAAGAAAATTTTGCTTAATCCTTTTGTAGGAATAAATGGAACAGTTATTCCTGAAAAAAAGGATCAAGAAATGAAAACCTGCTTATGTACAGTTTGCCAGAGAAAAAACACATCCAGGAAACCAAGAAAGTGGCAACTTTCAGGGAGAAAAGAGCAGCAAAATATTTGCTTCCTTAGACTGATTTAGAGGTGATGGTCCTGTTCCCTTTGCGGCTACCACTGGTGATTTGGTATTTCACAATGACTAGAAAAACGCTCTACAATTAATTCCATAAGTACTCTTAATGCTCTTGGTCTATATATTTCCTAAAAGTTCTTAGCAAAATGCACTTGAAAAATAACTTGAAAAGCAAAGAAGGAATCAATTTTACAGAAGAAAAAAAAATAAAGTCTAAATCAGTGTTGTAGAATCCATGAAGACTCTGTTGCCCCGTTTGCTAACTCAGTGTCATCAAAGGTATCTTCTCTTATTATATAACTGTAATGCCATATTAACATTTGATTGAAGATTGGAAGTAAACTGGAAAGATAGCTTTAATTGTATATAATTGCCTTGAAGCAACAATCTGGTGAAAAACTAATGCATCCCAGCTAGCACAGGAAGCAAAAGTGAGACAAGCAAAATGAGCTGTGAAAATTTCCAACAATTGGGATTCAGTTTGGTCCATAAAAGGGAGCATTATTGCATATTGTTATTATGTTAAAGAAAGCAAGAGATTTTTCTCATTTTATAAAAATACAGAAAAACCTTCCACACATACACACAAACCTTTGATCTCTTTTTATTTTTATCTTTCTTTTGTCTATAGAATGCTGTGAATTCTTCCTCTTAAAAAAAAAAAAAACTTTCATGTCTTCTCTCCCCTAAATATCTCATGCCTAACTTTATCTACACCATTCCACAATACATAACGTTAGCTTTAGTCAAGATGGCTTTTTCTTGTCCCCTAGGTTTGTGGTTCCTTCTGGTTCTAAATTTAGAATTCTTTATAAACTATAAAATAGTCTCAAGAGGAAAATCCTTGATTTGTCACAGATCTACCTAGAGAGTAATACAGTCTGCTGAAAGAGCAGTTATAAAAGTTTAAATCAAGAGGACATAGCCTTCTGCTGAAACTCAGAGCACCTATGGATGCTAATAAACGACATGGAGATCAGACACCAAGAGAGAGGCCACACTACCAGAAGAATACAGCGTAATTGACCTTGCCAATGGAGTAAATAGTCACACCAGTAAAGGGGACTCAGTGAGCCATAATGTAGAGGGTGTGAGCAGATATCAGAAGAAAGTGAGCAGTACAATCTGGAACTGCGAACACATTAGAAGATGGGGATAAAGCAGCCTGATGTGAAAATATCCTTCATGTAAGAACTATCAATACAGAGAAGCCCTTGGGATCAGAAAATGTCAAGCTGGGTAGGACCTGAGAGATCAATTAATCCAGTCCTGTCACTTTCTACAGGAGAAAACTAAGAATAAGAAACAAGAACTAAGAAAAAGAAAGGAAGGTGAAATCCCTAATACAAGGTCACATGAGTAATAAGTGGCAGGACTAGTACTTGAACTCAAGCCTCTTTAACTCTGATATCCTGTGCTCCATCTATATTACCTTATTGTCAGGACATGAAGGCTTTATTTTATCATTTCTTTTATAATTTAATTTTTTCCTTTCAACAAGTTTCCTTGTGGCACATTGCAGCCAATGTGTCATGTAAGTGAGAAGTTGGTGGCATCCTACTGATTTGTCCAAAGGGATAATCTTGTATAGGTTTCCGAGGTGGATGCTCAAACCAAGAGAACTCTTCTAAGACATCACCTGTCTCTGCGTCACAGGAACTTCAAACATATGAGTGACTACATTGAAAAGGAAAGTATTGCAAGATATTTTTAAAGCACCAAAATTCTGGTCTATCCTTTAAATGAAGCCCTGGAGCCAAATGGTTTTCTCTTTAGGTCATTATAATGATCAGTTTTCTGGAAAGAAGAAAATCAAATGGAGCCCAAGTTCTAAAAAATAGAATTTATTCTGTATAGTGCTTTCAGGTTTGCATAGGACTTTACACATTATCTCATCTGATTCTTGCAACAGCCTTGTAAGTTAGGTGTTATGACTATCATTGATAGATGAAGAAACTGAGATCGAAAGAAGTTAAGTGATTTGCCCAGAGTGACATAACTAAGAAGTGTTTGAGGTAGGATTAACTGGACATCATTTCTCTATATGCATTGTCTTCCCCTATTAGCATTTCAGCTTCTCAAGGGAAGATATTTCTCACTTTGTATGCATATTTGGAACAGTGCTTGGAGCAGAAGAGGTACTAAATTAGTTTCTCCTTGCTTTTCCCTTTCCTTCCTTCTTTCCTTCCTTTCTTACTTCCTTCTAATCTCCTTCCCTTCCTTGATTCTTTCCTGCCCTCCTTCTGTAAAGCAGCAATGAAACTTCATGTACCTCTCACAGTTTAGAGGAATCATCACCTCAAATTCACTTTATCAAGATTATATAAGACTATGTTTAGTTGATGGTAATATTTCTCATCATCAAATAACACTGAGGACAGTGATCCTGTACAGAATCCTAAAGAGGCTGAGTATTTGTGCTCTGAAATGCTTGTTTTAACAAGTCCAACTGGGCTCCCTAGCTATGACAAGTCATTCCCTTGGCTGTTGCAGAATCCAGCTTACAGAATATATCCAATTGTGGCTTTCCTGCTGAGAAGAGCTGAATGCTGCTTTAATTTCCCAGCTGGGAGCTGGTATTTCATCATGAACCAGGCATATTAAATTGTTGTGTAAATGGAAAGGCCATAATGTGGGCCATATGGCTGCTTTGCTCTGCTGAATAAGAGAAGCCGCCAAATCAAAATGCATGGTCATGTGATTTCACATTCATTTGTTAGGTGACTCAGCAAGGAGATTTGTGTTTCCTTCCCTCTTTTCTCCTGCCCAAAAAAGGAGAAGGATATTTGCAAAGGAAGAAAATGGAGGTTCATTTCAACTCTATACTCAGCACTGAATTTCCTGGGACTGTGCTTCCTGTTCCTGAAAATGCCATTTGCTGTTCAATTATTGATTGATTGAAAAACATACCTCCAGAGACCATGAATGTCCAGAGAGAAATCATTCAGTTCTGTACTCCCTAGGATCATGTGTCATAATCTTCCTGCTAGCCATTTTCTGCCTTGCCTTCAGATCCTTTACATCTCTTGCTCTAAGAATTGTAATTAAATATTACCATTGCCTCTGAAAGTGACATGTCAATAAACTGTCATGCTATTGTTCAACTTATTATCCCTATGACTTCCCAGACGGAAACATTCTTCCCTGGCGACCATTTCCCTATATGTGTTATCTCTCACTATTAGAATGTAAGTTTCTTGAGGTCAGAGGCTGTATCCTTTTTTCTGTATGTACCCTCAGTACATAGAATAGGGCTTGGCATATAGTAAGTGTTAAAATGCTTTTGTATCCATTTTACTTATTTATCCTTTCATTTTTTAATTAATTCATATAAAAACTAGCAATAGAGTTTCATGGTCTCCCTCCCTCTTAAGTTCCTCCCCATCCCCTACCCCATTCTAGAGGAAAGTTTATCATCTCAATATCACTTTGTCAAAAGCTGGTAGCTAGGGTCAGAAAAGACAGTTACATGACCCAGTGGATAGAGTGCCAAACATAGAGTCAGGAAGACTTGCATTTAGATCTGGCCTCAGGCACCTAGTAGCTATGCGACCTTGGGCAAGTAATTTCTCCCTGTTTGCCTCACTTTCCTTATCTGTAAAATTGAACTTGAGAAGGTATATTAGCCGTCACACTAGAACACAGGGTGGGTTGTTAGCAGAGGTTCTTTGATCTACTTTTCTAAAGGAAAGACAGCTTTAAAGAGGTCAACAATCTTACTTCAATTAAACAATGCAGACCCATAAGTAGAAAGATGTGAGTATCCAAGGAAGAGTCCAATAGACAGGGCTCCAACTGTCTAAACAGAATAATAGATACTAATCGCCAGACCAAGGAGCACCAATATCTGGGTGCTTATTCTTAAAGCCCAGGGGCTTCTTAAAAATGACTACTCAGAGTCTCTTCTGGCCAAATCACAAAGAAATACTCTTCCCATGAGTGAGCCTCAAAGAAAAATGCCAGCCTCCCAGAATACATGACAAAGACTCAGCCCCTGATTGACTCAGAGTCAGATGACACAAAACCTAAATGACTCAGCACAGCTGTAAATTATCAGCGTTCAAAGGAGATTAATCTTTCAGATGTTTACAATTTAGCCTAAGCTAGGAAACTGAACTCCAAAAAAGAAACAACAAAAATTCCACCTTGCTTGTGCTTACAGAAGGAAATGGCAAACTACTTCAACATCTTTTCCAAGAAAATTCCAAGTGGGGTCACAAAGAGTTTGACACGACTGAGACAACTGAACAACAACAAAACACGGTTTAGAAAAGTACTGTAGAGTGGGCTAAAGGAATTCTATAATCCAAGGCCATAGACTAGGACTTCTTGGTTTATGTAAGGAAAGGGGAAGTAGCAGGCAGGTCCGCATTCTAGTGGCCCATTCTTCTCTAAACTATTGATTCCATTTAAAGGGCTATTGCTTTTCATAGTCATAGCATCTAGAACAAGTAGCACAACTTTTAAAGACAAATTTTAAAATTAGTTTTAAAAATTTAGAGGGGGAATGGGAGATAAAGATTCTAGATGCCTCCCAATGGGAAGGAAGCGATGAGTGGAAATTAAGACCCTGGAATATTACAATATCATCTCTGGTTGAATGATTCCGTAGAAGAAGTGAGGTGAGGACAGATAGACCAAGGAGGAGCACATTTAGAGAAGTAATAGAAAGTGACATCTGAGAGCTTACTATTTTAACTCATCAGTCTTGATAATTAGCTGCTAAACTCAGTTGTTTCAACTTGTTAGTGAAGTATAAACATTTTCAGTACCCTGTAAACATCAGTGTTCTGTGGATATTCAGTCCTTGATAATAGATTTACTTCCTCATATCGGATCAGTCAATTATTTTTTTTTTTTTTTCTGGATGAACAGAATGGGTCTGAAGAATAAATGCTACTTTGGTAATGTTGTCTCCTTATATTGAACATCTGAAATGGATAAGTAACCTAATTCATGCTACTTGGCAATAAACTATTCTGCTGTGAAAGACTGATAAATTTTTAAAGTGAAAAGATACAAGGGAAATCTAGTATCCAAACCACCTGACTGAAGTAGTTTTATGTTTTTCATTAAATATGCCTAGAATTTTATTCCATTCAATAAGTTTATTAAATACCTAGCCTATGCAAAATGAACAAATAAAAAATAAAAATAGTTCTTGTACTCAAGGAGCTAACATTTACTTGGTAGAGAAAATTAATCAATATTCATTAAGCAGCTATTCCATGCTAGACACTGTTCTAAACATTGGGGATAAAAAAAAAAAAAGCAAAAGACAGTCCCTGACCTTGAGGCATTTACAGTCTAATAAGATTTAAAGGAAGTCAAATAAGTGAGTGGGGAGAGTTTTTTCTGGTACACGAATAGACAATGAATTCTAATGAATATATTTCTCAGCGCATGTACTTATAAGTACAAATTGTATGAAAAGTAATTTTTGTTGGGGAAGTTGCCAATAACTGGGAAAATCAGGAAAGATTTCTTGTAGAAGTTGCTTGAACAGAGTTTTGAAGGAACCAGTGCATTCTAAGAAGCAAAGATGGTGTAGGAGTGAATTCCAGGCATGAGCTACACAGTCGATAAAGGTGTGGAGTAGGGAAATGGCCAACATGTGTGAAATAGTAAGAACTCTAAACCATAGTATAATAAGGGAAATAATGTAAAGTATAGCTTGAATGGCAATTTGCAGACAGGTTGTGAAGGGTTTGAAAAGGTGAGTTAATATTTGGTGATAGAGGCGGTAGGCAATCACTGGATTTATTAAGTAGGGGAGTACCATGCCCAGACCCACACTTTAGGGAAATCACATTGTCAGCTCTGTAGAGGAAGAACTAAAGGGAGGAAACACTTGAGATAGTATTAAAAGAGCACCCTGGATATCCTTTGGCCAAATCAGATACCATGAAAATTAAAGAAGAGTGAGGAAGGGAATTGCTGGAGAACCCTGCAGTTGACACTACTCCTATCTATATTTTCACTGGAAGATACTGAGGACAGTTACAGCACAATTACTTTCCCAGACAATAGGGGCTCAAGCAAAAGGCTAACTGCTTGCTTGAAATTGTCAACTGCTCAAGGAGTCTTGAGTGCAAAAGTTGACATTTCTGTTTCTTATGTAACTCAACTTCTTTGCCTCCTGCTTTTGGCATCTTTGGGCTTAAAAATTAAGACCCTGCACCTCTTTATCTTTTCTTGGATATTATTGGGAATCTTCAGTTAGTTGCTCTGTCACTGGTTTCTGCCTCCATCCCTTTCTAGTTAATTTACCATATCACTGGGTTCCGTCACCCCTAACCTGCATTATAAATAGAATTTTCACTGTTGCTCTCTCCTCTACCACTGCCTTTCCTCCTCTATTATCAGGGAAGAACAAACTTAATCCAGAATCATGCAGCCCACAGAGATATCTATCCTCCCCTTTTGGGGAAGATGGACTGAAGGAGCTTAATCTCTAACAGGAAGATTTTATTTAAATTCATGGATCTAGACAACTGATATCTGCGTGTGTGACTTCTCATTAATATGTGCTATTAATAGTTTCCTTAGGTAACTTTTTTCTTTTTTAATACCTACAATTATTTTGTCTTGGGTTAGATATTTTTCATTACATTACAGTCTTGATTTATTTGGCTCTAAGGTAGTAGAAATACTTCTACAAGGGAAAATTCTGGAATGGTATCCAGGTTTTTGTCAATGAAACTTTCACTTGTCTTTGAAATGAAGACTGGTGGTCCATTAAGTTCTTCAGTCATCAATATTGATTTATTGAATATTCACTATACAGATCTAGCTATATGCTTTGCAAACTGTGTGAAAATATCTGAACTTTTTCTTTAATGCTTTGATTGTATCAAAGACATTTTGGGGGCCAGTAATATAGTCAAGATATTTGTTGGCAAAACTTATCAAATCTGTAAAAGGATTTTATAAAAAATCCAGAAAATGGGCAGTAGGAATATTTCTAAAATTGACTACATATCACCTAAGCCTAAATCTTTTCTGTTAGACTATACTTTGATTAATTTTGCATCACAGTTCCTTAACATTGAGTAACACAATAATTAGATTCCAGCTTTGTTAGCTACCATGTAGATTAGTGGAGTTGAGAGAGAGAGTGGTGTGACCCCAAATAATAATTTAACATTCATATTAATATTAGTAAGGTTATCCATCTTGTGTTGCCAAAACAAAACTAAAAAAAATTTTAAAAAGCATAGATTCCTTGTTGTTTTTGTTCATTTATGGCCTACTTTCATGACTCCAAGTGAAGTTTTCTTGGCAAAGATACTGGAATGGTTTTGCCATTTCCTTCTCCAGCTCTTTTTACAGATGAGAAACTAAAACAAACAGAGTTAAATGACGTGCCCAGAATCATATGAGTAGCAAGTGTCTGAGGTCTCATTTGAACTAGGGTCTCCTTGACTCTAGGTCTAGTGATCTATCCAGTGTGCCATGTATCTGGTCTAGAGAGTCCTTAATCTTGAGTCTTTCCAAAGGTAGTCACAGATTAAATGCTCTTTAAAAGGATCCCCCAGTTCTGAAATAGAAATCAATTACTTAGCATTTGCAAAGGTATAGTTTTAATTGTGGGTAGCCAGGGAATTATAGTATAACTCATTCAGACTGTACAGCAAATACTGCCTAGTAAATCATATCTATCCCCTTATGTCAGTGTGATAGATTAGAATATGCATCAGACTCAGAACCAGAGTTAGCACACATGAATTCACATACAGCTTCATTTTGAAGGACTTTATAGACCAGTTATTTCGATCCTCTGAGTTTCAGTTTTCTGCTATTTAAATGAGCTGTAATGAAGATGATGATGACGATAATGATGATGATGACGATGATATATATATATCTACCACATAGGACTTGTGACCAAAACATGTGATTTATTTAAATGTCAATTATATGGTATTTAGGTGCCACCTATTCCATGAAAACTTGCCTGAATTTCACAACTAAAGATCACTTTTTTCCAGTCTCTCATGTTACTCCACTCTTCTCTTTATGATCTCTTACTTGATGAGCTTATCAGTGTTCATCTTTCTTCAGATGATGCTCTGCTCCATATACACAGCCCTAGGCTCTCTCCTGAGTGGCAGGATTGCATCATCAGTTGCCTACTAGACATTTCAAACTGAAAGTTTCAAAGGCATCTCAAGTTCATTGTGTCCAAGACAGAATTCACTATATTTCCCCACAAAACCCTCATCTCTGCCAAAAATGCTATCTCTCTCAAGGATAGCATCATTCTTCCAAGTTTCTCAGGTTAATGATCTTGGTGTTATCTTTAAGATCTCCCTCTCACACACCCAATATAGTCAATCAACAATTCCTGCTTCTTACCTCTACAAGATCCCTGACATGTGCCCCCTTTTCTCAGTGCACACAGTGACTCCTATATCATCATTCCTCATATTATTATAACAGCATCCTTATTAGTTTTCTTGAATCACAGCCTCTCAGTTTCCTCTCCTACACAGCTGCCAAAGTGATTTTCCTTTTGCGCTTATCTCACCATGTCATTTTCCATTTCAAAGAAATATTTTAAGTTGTATCCTCATAACCCAACAGGGCCTGGTACTTAGTAAAAGCTTAATAAATTCTTGTGATTGATTTTTTTTTTCCTTTTTATTTTTTTCTTATTCTTAATTAGTATTATATTTGTGCGTATACACACCCCACTTCCTGATTAAACTGGAAGTTTCTTGAAGGCAGGAACTGTTCCATTTTCCTTGTGTCTCTAGGCAGAGTACATAGTTTTATCCACAGTTACTTAATAAATGTTTGCTCGGTTTCTGTTGCTAAATTACTCTCATCTTCGTGTTATCAGTCATTATGCTACAGAGGCCCTGATGTCACTGCTCTTCACACATACTTGAACACCTTCAAATACTTTCCTATTCTTGGGAATTCCCAGGAGTGGAATGATTACTGCCTCTTTTATTGAGCACTCACTCCTGGGGACTGTCAGCAGCGTTACAATGGATCCCTGGGTAGTTATTCTCTACCCATAATTTCAACTGAACCAATCATTCTAAAACCGTTCTTTTCCTCTTGATTTCTTCTTTTGTTACATATGCTGGTTGTAAATCTGGAGTCTGGTGATGCTAGCCCCAAGAGTTTGCATGATGTGACATTCACTATACTAGAAATAGAGATTACCCATGGAAAATGCCATGAGCTTTGTGTAAATATGTCAGTGCTTTCTCATCATTTAATCACATTTTTGGAATTTGTGTATTTAGGACTTACTTAGTACAATAATAAGTGCTTATTTTTTGGAGGGAAAAACTCTCCTTTCTTTCTTTCTTCCTTCCTTTTTCTTTCTTTCTTTTTCTTTCTCTCTTTCTTCCTTCCTTACTTCCTTCTTTCCTTCCTACCTCCTTTCTTTCTTCCTCCTTCCTTTCCTTCCCTACCTCCTCTGCCTAACATATGCTAAAGTGGAATCGCCCCCTTGTCATTATTTTCCCCTTTATCTTGTAGCTTATACTCCTTTAAGTTCAAGCCCATCACTGCTATATAGTACTGCTTTCTCAAACCACTGCTGTATTTCTATTCCTCTTTGCTTCTGCTAGTCACATGGTGTGTATCTACTGAGTGAACACTTTCCTGCCACCTTACTCCTGGGCTCTCATCCCCTCCCAGTGGTCTGGCTTTCTGTCATATCCACTCTGACATATATGATTTATAAAGTGATGATGATAATAGGGACAGAAACAAAGGCTACATCAAAAGCAATGGTGCTACTAATATACTGTTGGAAGAGCTTCAAAGAGGTCTGATCATTTTTTAAATCAGTTTGGAATTATGCAAGAAAAGTGACTAAATGTTTCAATCCCTTTGATTCAGCAATCTCATTACTGGTCATAGACCCCCAAGGAGGTAAAAGACAGAAACCATGGTCAAATATATGCTAAAATATGCATGGAAAATTTTTTTGTGTTATAGCAAAGACCTGTAAACAAAATGGAACCCCATCAATTGCAGCATGGCAAAAAAGTTCCAAAACAAAATAAAAATGAAATAAATTTTTGAAAGGCAGAATGATATATTTAGATCTGATCTTAGAGTTAGGAAGACCTGGGTTAAAATACTTCTTCTGGCACATACAATTCTCTTAACTTGTCAACGAATCAGACAAGTCCAAGTGTCCAAACTGCAGATAAGTTGCTGATTTTCATTGGCTGTGAGAGTTTCCTCACTGGGAATTCTCTACAACACTGAAATCACAAGTATAATACAAATAACAACAGCAAAAACAATAATATAATGCTTTTGCAAAGTATAAAATCATAAATATACAAAAGCTAGAAAAATAGGGAGGTTTTTATGAACTGATAAGATTCAAATAATAAAAAACAAAAATATGCAAGAATTGCAAAAATGGAAATGGAAAGATTTAAACAAAACACAATAATGACAAAAAATAGTAGCACATATTTGGGTAACCAAAACCCAGTTATTATTCAGGAAAATAGATTAAAGAAATTTACAACCTTCTCTCTGATGAGGGCTGGGGACTACAGAGACAGAATATTGTATACATTGTGAAAACCACATTAGGTGTTTTGTCAATTGTCAAGTCCTGTTGATTCCATCTTGCTGTCTCTTGTATCTGTCTCCTTCTCTCCACTCACAACACGAATGCCCTAGATCAATCTAGTTTATGCTATTGCAAGTGACTCAGAGTAGGACAGTATGCACACAGTAGCCTCCTCTTTCAATCAATTATCCATATAAGGTCAAATTGATATTCTCCAGGCAAATGTCTGATTATGTCAGTCTTTTTCTCAAAAAAGTTGTGGAGGTTCCTCATTGCCTTTAGATTAAAACATAAATTCCTTTGTTTGGAATTAAAAAGTCTTGACAACAGACTTTTACCTGTTTCTACAGAATGATTACACATTACTCTGTCACAGGCATTGTACAGTTGAGACAAACTGTCTAGCTTCCCATTTCCTATATACAACATTCTCTCTTGTCTCTATATCTGTACATAGATCCTCCATTCTCCATGCTTGTGACATCTTCCCTCCTCCTCCCTTTACCCTCTTGGAATCCCTTCAACTCAAGTGCCATTTTCTACAAAAGTTGTTTCCTGGTTCCCCTCACTGTTTGTATCACTCCTATTTTAAGGGGAATATAAATCGTGTGAAGTTTATCTATAAACATTTTTACTTCCCCTTAGCAGAATTTTCTCCTTCAAAGCAAGGAATATTTCTCTCTTTATTAAAAAAAACACAATATTTATCCTCCATACCTGGCACAGTGACTTGCATATGTTGTTGTAATTCAGGAGTTTCAGTCTTGACCCCATGTGAGGTTTTCTTGACAATGATACAGGAATAGTTTGCCATTTCCTTTTCAAGTTCATTTTACAGATGAGGAAACTAAGGCAAACAGGGTTAACTAACTTGCCCAAGGTTATATACCTAGTTGTTTGAGGCCAGATTTGAACTCAGGAAAAGAAATATTTTTAACTCCAGGCCCGGTACTCTATCCTTTTATCCATCTAGCTGCCACCTTGCACATAAGAGGCACTAAATAAATGTTGATTAATCGATTCTTCATTTAAAGGGAAGATTCAGTGTCTAGAATGGTAGAGCAGAATGTGTATGTGTGTGTATGTGTGCATGTGTGTGTATGTGTGCATGTGTGGAAGGGCTGGTGGTGATCCTCTTTTAAGAAATGTCTTACATACAAAAACAAAGGACATCAATAAACCTTTTTTTTATAGTCGTGCTTCTTTTTTCCAATCTGACCATTTCCCCAGTCTTTCCTCACCCTGCTACACACATATACTCTAACCTCAGGAAATTCACTGTGCTCAGAGCATTTTATTCACTGCAAAGTGGGCCAGTGCTAAGTACTGGTACTGTGTGTGCAGTTGTAATACAGATAGGACAAGATAATCGATACCAAAGTTTCCCTAAAACATTATTGTCAGTTCTGGAAATGAAATTTCACACTCCTGGGGCCCTTTGTTTGTCTCATTCTTAAGTCTGTAACATTTTCTTCTTATTTTCCTTCTAGCTCAGAAACCAGTGGGAATTATTTTTTTTTTCTCACTCAGCCTTTTCTAAGACAACATGGAAACAAACTTTTAAAATTATAAGTTTCTTTTTGAGGGGTATTTTGCTTCAGCACTTCTATTTTTTTTTTACAGAAATTTATCTTGTTTTGGCAAGCAAATCATGTGCATTTTGGAATCGTCTCCTATTGTATTCATTCCTATAGTACCTGAGATAATCACCAGATGGTTATCTGAAAAAAATGTCACCAAGACAAATTGTATTAGTTTTCATTATTTTCACAGTTTTAGTGACAAAAGGACACACTATGTGTTCTCTGCCCAGAGCTGATGATTCAGAAACTGTTGGCAGAGAAATTGGAATTTTCTCTCTCTACAGCAGTATTTACACTCCAGTGAAATTCCAGGATATTAGTCCATATTCAAAAGAACACTCTGATGATGTTCAAAGTGGCGATTAGGGTGGGCATAGCAGAGGACTTGCACATATTAGCAAGAGGCATGAATAGCCTTATCATTCCTCATGGGATCCAGCAGTTCTTTGATGTTCTGAGTTAACAGACTAAATAGATCAGGCCTGGCCAGCTGCACTTGGCCAATATTCAGAGCCATGTGCAAGCTTCTTTCAAAGCTAGAGTGCTTGAGAGGGGAGGAGAAACTGTAACTCACTGCCAAGTCAAAAAAGTTCATCTCTAACATAATAGAACAGGCACAAAGGAGATAGAAAAGAAAGGTGAGAAAATGGAACATCTTTTCTTCAATAGCCAGTGAGATCTTGAGGATTTCAGAGGCATATGAATCTGCTGGATATCTATATAGACGTTTTAAGCTGGAAACCATTGCAATTAACCACTACTGATGTCAGAGTGTCAGAGATTTATAAGTATTTGGGAAGGAGGAAGTAAGAAGACTAAGGGAGGGAAAGAAGATTGAGGAAAAGGCCTTGCCAAAGCTTTGGCAAATACTGAGTCCATTTTGAAGTCAATAAAAATTCCAGCAGCTTCCAATTACCTCGAGGATCAAATACAAAATACTCTGTTCAACATTCAAAGCCTTTCATAATCTAGCCCTTTCATATCTTCCAAGTCTTATACCTGACTCCCTAACCTGAACTCTTCCATCCACCGACACTGGTCTTCAGGCTGTTGCATGAGGAAGATGCTCATTCAGTCTGCAGCTTGATTGCAATATGTGGCTAGTGAATATTATGCTTTTTTCTGTCTAAGTAAGATTCTCCCAAACTTGTGATTAAATTGCAGATTTGTAGTTATCCATTTTCTTGTTTGAAGTCAACTGGACATAATGATTTGAGCTTCTGAACTACAAAATGGGCATACTCCCTAAGAGCTCATGAAAAATGGTACTTTCAGCATGGCTTACCAAAGGTGTAGGAGTTTTTCTCCAGTCCACTAACCATGAAATTTTCTTTAGAAGGCAATTAGCCTAAAGTTCAAGCATTTTGAAAGCCTTAAAATACAACTCTTTATTACCTTTTTATTCCTACTTTATTATACTCTAATAATAATAATTAATATTTTAATAATAAGCATAATAAAAAGTAGAATTTACAAAGTAATTTAAGGTTTGCAAAACATTTCACATATATCATTTTTTTTCCTCACAACAACCTGGGAGGTAGTGCTATTACCACTGCCATTTATAGATTGGGAAACTGAGGGAGATAGAGGTTAAATGACTTGCCAGGACCACACTGCTAACTAGAAAGTACATGAGGTCTCAAAGGTACTGTTAAGGGACAAAAATTAATCTCCATATGTAATACAATGTCTTAGGAAGTCCCATTCACATGATATAAAGATGCTATAGATCAATCATACATCTAATTTGATTAAGGAAATTATAATTCAAAATTCAAACTCCAGAGTGAAAATATTCTTTACATAACTATAAATTTTAAATCTCACTTTGTTCTCTGTCATGTCATGTGAATTTTTCAGTCCTGCAGGTATCAGTGTCTCAAAAAGTACCAAAGAGAAGATATATTTTCAACTGAAATTTTTTTAAAAAATCAGAAATCCACTTCCCTCTATCTCACTTGTTTCCTGATTAGATGGTACCATGATGAGACCCAGTTCTTGAATTAAGAATTTGGAGTTCTAATCTAGGATCATTCACTGAAAGGGTACTGCTAAGAGGTAAAGAATGCCACTCCATAGTTCTGTTCCCTTATTCATGAAGTAAAGACTTTTTTTAAAAAAGTCTTTCAAAATGAAATAATTAAGAATTTGATTAAATGGAAATAGGTTTAAAATACTAGTTTTCAAAAAGTCTTGCCCACTTCTAAAATATTCATTCATCTTTCCAGATTTCCATTATTGACATATGAGAGGTTGCCTATAGGAGAGAGAAGTCTAGCTTCAGTGGTAGAAAAGACTAAGTTCACTTGTGCCACTTGCTAGCTACATGATCCTAGGTAAATCAGCTGACCTATTGGTGTCCCAGGCAACCTTTGGAGACTGTAAATTTCATAATAATTGACCCTTGCATTGGTAGAGGGAGTTTTCCCATATAGAAATTGATCCCTATATCAATGGTCTCCAAATACTTTAAATCACATACTTCTGTAAGCTAAAAAAATGGGCATGCAGCCAAAAGTGAACTATATATGTATGTACTACTGTGCTGATGGTCATACACATTACAAATCTTATTCAAAAATATAAATTAAAAAGGAACTAGTTAACAGTAATATTTGAGCATAGAGTCAATAGGGAGATGATTTTTTTCTTTTTTTGAGTTAATTTAATACATATTTTAGTTTTCAACCTTCTTTCCGCAAAATTTTGAGTTCCAAATTTTTCTCCATCTTTCCCCTCCCCCACCCTGAGATGGCATGCATTCTGATTACTCCTTCCCCCAGTCTGCTCTCCGTTGTATCATCCACCCCTCTTATCCTCTTCTCCTTTACTTTCTTGAAGGGCAAGATAGATTTCTATACCTCGTTGCCCGTATATCTTATTTCCCAATTTTTTAGCATTTGGTTTTAAAACTTTGAGTTCCAAATTCTCTCCCTTCTTCTCCCCCCACACACCCCAATTGAGAAGGCAAGCAATTCAACATAGGTTTTACATGTGTAGTTACACAAAACACGACCATACGTGTCATGTTGTGAAAGGCTAACTGTATTTCCCTCCATCCTATCCTGCCCCTCAATTATTCTGTTTTCTCCTTTCACCCTGTCTCTGTTCTAAAGTATTTGCTTTTGACCACTACATCCCCAATCTGCCCTCCTTAACCCCTTCCTCCCTACTTTCTTACCCAATGAAGTGTGCATGTTATTCACTCCTTGAGCCAAATCCCGAGAGAATAAGGTTCATTCATTTCTTCTTATCTCCCCCCTCTTCCCCTCCATTGTGAAAACTTTTTTTTGCCTCTTTTGAGGTAATTTACCCCATTGTATCTCTCTTTCTCCTTCTCCCAATATAGTCCTCTCTCACCACTTCATTTTATTTTTAGACATTATCCCTTCATATTCAACTTACCCTGTGCCATCTATCTATCTATCTATCTATCTATCTATCTATCTATCTATCTATCTATCTATCTATCTATCTATCTATCTATCTGTCTGTCTGTCTGTCTGTCTGTCTGTCTGTCTGTCTGTCTGTCTGTCTAATCTATCTCCTTCCTACAACTACTGTAATACTGAGAAAGGTCTCGTGAGTTACAAGTATCACCTTTCCATGTAGGAATGTAAAGAGTTCAGCTTTAATAATTCTCTTATGATTTCTCTTTCCTGTTTACCTTTTTTCATGCTTCTCTTCCTTCTTGTATTTAAAAGTCAAATTTTCTAATCAGCTCTGATCTTTTTATGAAGAATGCTTGAAAGTCCTTTATTTCATTGAACATTCATTTTCCCCTTGAAGGATTATACTCAGTTTTGCTGGGTAGTTGATTCTTGGTTTTAATCCTAGCTCCTCTGGCCTCAGGAATTTCATATTCCAAGTCTTTCTATCCCTTAATGTAGAAGCTGCTACATCTTGTGTTATCCTTATTGTATTTCCACAATACTTGAAATCTTTCTTTCTGACTGCTTGCAAAATTTTTTCTTTCACCTGGGAACTCTGGAATTTCATTGCAATATTCTTAAGAGTTTTCCCTTTGGTATCTCTTTCAGGAGGTGATCAGTGGATTCTTTCAATATCTACTTTACCCTCTGGTTCTAGAATATCAGGGCAGTTTTCCTGGGTTTGTATCCAAGATTTTCTTATTGAAAGATAATGAATAGGATATTTTTTTGATTATGGCTTTCAAGTAGTCCAATAATTTTTAAATTATTGCTTATGGATTTATTTTCCATGTCAGTGACTTTTTCATTTTTTTTCATTCTTTTGGTTCTCTTTTATAATTTCTTGATTTGTCATAAGGTCATTAGCTTCAGTTTGCTCCATTTTAATTCTGAATTATATTTTTCAGTGAGCTTTTGGACCTCCTTTTCCATAGGGCCAATTCTGCTTTGTAAGACATTCTTGTCCTCATTGAGTTTTTGACCTTCTTTTGCCATTTGTGTTAGCTTATTTTCAAGGTGTTTGTTTTTTCAGTATTTTGTGGGTCTCCTTTAACAAGCTCTTGACTCTATTTTCATGATTTCCTTGCATCACTCTCATTTCTCTTTCAAATTTTTCTTCTAGTTCTCTTACTTGATATTCAAAATTCTTCAACCAATTCATATTCTTCCTGGAGACTTTTGATGTAGGGGCTTTGACTCTACTGTCCTCCTCTGGTTGTATGCCCTGATCTTCCTTGTCACCAAAGTAAGATCCTATGGTCTGAGTTCTTTTTTGATGTTTACTCATCTTTCTAGTCAAACACTTAACTTTCTAACTCTTTATCAAGGGAAGACTCTGCTTCCAGTGGGTATGTGTGTGTGTGTATGCTCTAGTCTTCAGGGATATTGTATCAGTTATTTGATCCCCATGCAGGCCAACAACTCTGGAAGCAGCTTATACCACTGCTACTGCTCCTAGTGTCGCTACCCCCACCACCCTGGGGTTGGACCAGGCCAGACACATGCTCCTCCCTCACCTAGGTCCCACAGACCTTCTTGGTGTCTGTGGGCCAAGAAATCCGGAAATTGCCATAACTGCCAATAACTCAGTTCCCTGAGGTCTGCTCCAGCTGTCCACACTGGTACAGCCCAAGCTGTACAGCATTCTTCTCCCTCACCAGCAGGTGAGGAGTTGGGCATGGCGAGTCGGTATAGCCATTACTAAGGCACAGATATTGAAGATAGAGTGTAGTATATGAGGAACAGAGAGACCAGGTAGACTAGCTTCCAGAGTATGGGAGGGGAAGTAAAGTCCAAAGATAGTGGAAAGATAGGTTACAGTCAGGTTGTAAAGCCCTTTAAAATTTTATATATTAAAATTGATATTTTAATTGATATTCTATATATCTATTCTATATAAAATATATATTATATATTAATATAGTATTTATATATTAAAATTTATATCATAATTTAGATGTGATAGGAGTCGACTGAGTAGGGGAATCTCATGGTCAGATTTACACTTCTAAAAATTTTTTCCAGAAGTACGTAGTCTAGAATAGATTAGAGAGAGACATGAGGCATGGAGATATATATATATATATATATATATATATATACACACACACACACACACACACACACACACACACACACACACATACATTACAAGTCTGCTGCAATAATCTAGGGAGAGATCACTGAGGCCTGGACTAAAGTGATAACCATTTTAGAAGAAAGATAAGATGCCAAAGATACAATGTAGAAATAAATTTATTGTCTAAAAACTGGAGTCATTTGTAATTTCATTCTCTAGCTCATGGAAACTGAGGCACATAGGGTTCAGTGACTTGTCCAGGGTTATGCAGGTAGTAAGTGTATGAGGCCAGATTTGAACCCAGGAGGATGAGTCTTTCTGGCTTCAAGTCCAGCACCCTATCCACTGTACTACCTACCCAGTTGCCCTGGTTGAGGAATTAAGGATTATAAATGGAGGTGGTAGTATAGAAAATTCCAAAGAGTCTGAATGAGAAATAAATTAAGATATACAACAATATATAGCTTAAGGGGAGGTAGGGTATATGGATTTTTGTTGTTGCTGTTAGGGAGATAGGCATGTTTGAAGACAGTAAAGAAAGAACAGAAAAGAAAAGAAAAGAAAAGAGCTGATAGGCGAAAGTTGAAGTTTTGAGGGAGGAAGAATAACATATGAGGCAATCCTCAGGAAAAAATGGGAGAATAGGGAATCAAGTACATACAGAAGAAGGGTTGACCTGAACAAGGAAAAGGGAGGGCCACTTCTTATCAGAGACTTGAGGAAAGCAGGATTGAATAGGAGATGATTCAAAGGGGTTTTAGAGGAAATAAATGGAAAAAGGGAAATGTAGCAAAGGAGAAGGAAAGGCTCTCAGCTGAGAGAGAGGGGGAAGGAGTAGATACAGATGCCTGAGGTAGGAAGAAAAAGTCTGAAATAAATTTTATGGAAAGTAAGACAGGGAATCATGAGGGAATAAAATGCCTGCATTCCTACAGTGAAGGTGCAGGGTATAAAATCAATGAAAACAGACACTGTCATTCAGTTTCCTAAACTGTAAAATAGAAATAATATTAGCTCCTATCTCTCAGGGGTGTTGTGAGAATCAAATGAAAAATTTTAAAGTACTTAGAACAGTTCTTGGTACATAGCAATTGCTATATAAATACTAGCTATATTCTTTTTTTCATATTTTTTTTCATCATGTTCCCCAGTACCAAGCAGGGGAGCCTCTTCATAGCAGGTATTCAATAAATATTTGTTTATTGTCCATTTAATTTCTTCTTTCTGCACTCAGTTTATTAACACCTACAATGTGTCACATAATACACACACACCACATACACATACACACAACACACACACACATTCAGCTAAAATAATTATTGAGGTATACTTCACTTGCAATAAATGGCATACAAAATATATTTTTTTAAAATGGTCTTTTGCATCAGTGAATCTTTCTGTAATGCTAACTGACCTTTTAGTCTTGTCCCTGACTTTTTACAAATTTCTCAAAAATTGCAGTATTTCAAATCATTTGCTCCTTAGAAGAAAAGACAATATAAATACAAAGTGACTTTGTATTCCCCATTTCATTATCCTTCCTTGACTTCTGCTGAGATATTGTTGCAGTTTGTTTTCAAATAAATTGAACTATAAGGAAGTAGTCCATCAATAACTGATCAATCAAAATAGTTGTGCTTAATAGGTCTGCATAAGGCAAAAGCAAATACAGATTACTTGACATTCAAGGTCAAAAGGTTTGTATTTATTTCTATAATGCATTTCATAACTCAAACTAAGTAAAAACTAAATTTTGTTCTTATAGGTGTAAAACAGCACCATATGTAACTTGGAGAGGAAGCAGTGAGGCTTAGTAGAAGTAGGACAGGACAAGAGAATTCTAATTTCATCTTAGTCACTAACTAACTAGATGACCTAAGGCAAACACCTTACCCTCCCCAGTTTTTTCAAATATAACATGTGGGAGTTGTCCTAGAAATCACCTGTCTTTCTGAGTTTCTTTCTTGGTTTAAAATTCAATGTTTATGAAATTTTTCAAATATACTTCTGAACAATTCAGTTTAGAGAGTTTAAAATTCCTTTGGAATATAAATTGGAAAGTTTCATAAAAATTAGTTGCATATATGGTAATATTAAAAATTAGAGTTCTCAATTCAAAAAGCAATTTTGCATATTACTTGACATATTATATTAAATTATGGTGATGACTATTATCATTATCATTTTTAAAGACCCAGACAGGATATGCAGGGGCCATTCCCAGGCTCTATCACACTACTGATTTACACTGAACCTTTGACCTGCTCTGTTTTTGAGCTGGATTGGTTTACTCTTCTTTAGGCAACTTGGTGGCTCCCTTCTCCTGGGGGATCACCATACTGGTGCTGACTTTAGTGCAAACACTAATCACCCTAACCCTCTGAAGCTCAAAACTTGTGAGCTCAAGAAATCTACCAGTCTCAACCACTCAGGTAGCTGGGATTACAGGAATACACCACCACAGGCAACACTATTAAATCTGAGTCAATTCAATTATTAACTCCTTACTTTAAGTTTTGTAAAGTACTTTATAAATATCATCTTATCTTACATTCACCATAACTTTGGGAGGTAGGTGATATTATTATCCCCATTTTACTGATAAGGAATCTGAGGCAGAAAGAGGGTAATTGATTTGTCCTAGATAGGTATAAATATCTGGTTGGATTTGAACTCCAGTCTTCCTGACTCTAGGTCCAGCAGTTTATCCACTGTGTGACCTAGTTGTCACATATTTGCATTTCTGTCCATTTAAAACACCATTAGATTGATTCAGACCCTTGTCACCTCTCACCTCTTATTGCAATAGGCTCCTAACTCTTCTCTCTACATCCAGTCTTTCCACACCACAACCAAACTGATATCCCCAAATAGAACTCTTTCCCACAGTTGTTATTTCCTTGTTTAAGAAGGTTCAGAAGATCTCCATGGCTTCTGCGACGAAATAGAAACTCCTCTATTGGCTCTCAAAGCCTTTTACAAACCAGATCCAGATAAATTTTCAGAACAGTGCCACATTTGTTGCCTTCACAAAATCTCTTCCAGCCAACTCGGTCTATTTGTTGTTGCCTATAACTGACATCCCATTTTTCATCATTACCACTGCTGGAATGAACGCACTCCCTTAAGTTTTCTAACTCTTGGAAATCTACTGCCCTTCATGGCTCAACTCAGGCATCATCACCTCCTGCAAGAGGCCTTTCCTGATTCCTTTGATGAATCAGTACTTATACACACACACACACACACACACACACACACACACACACACACACACACACACACACACGCTCACACACATACACACACAGTTTTGAATTTAATTTGTATTTACTCCTGTATGCTACTTTTTTCCCCATTCAGGTAAGCCCTTTGAAGGTAGGAACTGTAGTTTTTTGTCTTCAATATCCCCAGGCCTTGGCACAATGCCTAGCAAACAGCAAATAATTCATAAATGCTTGCTGAATTGGATATTTGACAACAACAAAATCTAATAATACACCCCAAAATAAAGATAGGATCATACTGTTAGTATTTTGTTAAGACATATATACATTTTAATAGACTCCAAATAATTTTGCCTTTCAGATTTAATATCTGATTTTATCCTACTTCTTCACCTTTATTTCATCTGCCCTACTTTAGGATCTCTGTAATCTAGCAAAACTGGACTATGAGCTTTTTGGGTCATCAATATTTTATCTCTCTTCTCTGTTTATTTACACAAGCTATTTCTTATGTTGGGAATGCCTTGTCACCTCATCTCTGTCTCTCAGTAACACTGACTTGCTTCCAACCTCTGTTCAGAAGATATTTCTTGCACAATGACTTCTACAGTTTACTTTCTTTCTTAATGTTCTCTCCGTTCTCAATTTTCTTTGTACAGGTTATAGCATCTCCTCCTAGTAAAATTTAAATTCTTTGAGGGTGTTGCTCTTCAGTAGTTTCAGTCTTGTCCAACCCTATTTCAGGTTTTCTTGGCAAGGATACTGCAATGGTTTGACCTTTCCTTCTCTAGCTCTTTTTATATATGAGGAAACTGAAGCAAACAGGGTTAAAGGACTTGCCCAGGGTCATGCAGGTTATAAGTATCTGAGTTGAACTCAGGAAAATGAGCCTTCTTGACTCCAGACCCCCTTTCTTTCACCATAAGTGAAATGTTAGCTCTAAAACAGTCAGCAATATTAATACAAATGGAAAGTAGATTCTCCAGAACTGGGGCTATTTCCAAAAACAGCCTGTAGATTACCTTAATTTCTCAGGAATTAGAAAAAGTGCTTTGGATGCTAATTTTCTAGGGGAAAAAGAAATCTTTTTTAAAGTAGGTCATCTGTTAGAGTCATCATAGGCATAATACATAATTTGGATCCAAATGGTAGTAGTAGTAGTAGTAGTAGTAGTAGTAGTAGTAGTAGTAGACCTAGTGCTCTATCCACTGACTCACATAGCTGCCTCAATCCTTGAGGGCAGAGTCTATCAAACACTTGCTTTTGTATTCCAAGCACCTTTATACATTATGATGTAGTGTATTGAGTTCTGGACTCAAAATCAAGAAGGCCTGTGTTAAAACCTCACTTGTGATAATTACTAGCTAGGTGACCACAGATCACAGTTTTGAAGCTGGAACGGGGTTTACTGGTGGAGTCTAATATTCTCAGTTTATAAATGGAAAAATTGAGTCCACAAAAGGCAACTGACTTGTCCAAGTGTTGCATACCTAGTGAGTATCTGAGGCAGATTATTTATATTGTTATTTTTTTAGGACTATTGATCCATTATCAAATAGGATGTCTACTTAGAAACCTTAGTAGAGGAATAATTTCTGTGTTCTCACACTGCCTAAAGTTATCATCTAGAACATGGATTTCTAATTTTGTATCCACAGACCTTTGTATTTCAGGGACTCCATAAAAGGAGATAGAGGAAAATTTCACCATTTTTATAGTATAATTATTTTGCTTTTGTAATTTTATAAATTTTATTTTATGAATTAAAAAAACATTATTTGGAGAAGAGGCCCATGGGTTTCATAGAAAGGCAAAAGGGTCCATGATATACATAAAAATGTTAAGAACTTCTGCTTTAAAAGCACTTCTACTGGTGCTTGTCTTGAGAAATCTCATTGGGTAAATCTAGAATAACCCCCATTTCACCCTTGTTGGGTTATGACAATATTTGACCGGTAATGACTCTGAAAATCTCCTACCACATACCCTAGCACCATTCAAACAATTAACAATTAACACAGTCCCTAGCATTTTGTATTTTCCCCGTCCTTGGAATACAATATTAACAAACTGCTGCCCTAGCAGAAAACTGTCTCTAGCTCCTGATATTATCTTTCCCCTTTCTTTCACCATAAGTGAAATGTTAGCTCTAAAGCAGTCAGCAATATTAATACAAATGGAAAGCAGACTCTCCAAAACTGGGGCTATTTCCAAAAACAACCTGTAGATTACCCTAATTTCTCAGGAATTAGAAAAAGTGCTTTGGATGCTAATTTTCTAGGGGAAAAAGAAATCTTTTTTAAAGTAGGTCATCTTTTAAAGTCATCATAGGCATAATACATAGTTTGGATCCAAATGGTAGTTTGTTAATTTCATAATTTGTAATTTATTCAAAATTTCAACAAAGCATTTCTATTCAAGCTCTCTAAAATGATGAATTCAGAAAAATTCAGGTCTAATGACTAGGGAATATAACCGCAGATATTTCAACACTACTAGGACCCTGTGAGTTCTTGATATATGGTTAGAAAAGGTTCTGTATTTGAGAAGGAGGTGTTTTGTGGAAGGAAATAAAAGTCTCAGTGATTAACACAGGTTGAAGGCCATGTGGAAAGGGAGCCAGCTGGAGAGATACTGTTGGAATGAGGACACAGTGAGAGATCAACCATCTGTCCACCAGCAACAAAACACACAGAATAACCACAGGACGCTGAGCTGCCTCCCAAATGTATCTGTTTTAATAAGGAATCAGTAAGATTTCATGCTTTTCTTATTAACAGTGTTGCTAAAATAAAGAGAGAGGGTTGGCTGTCTAATCAAAAGTGAATAGCAATAAAAGAAGAAGAGGTAAAGGTAGATTGCAACTCAATATGAGAATAGTAGAAAACAAAATTCTAACAATTAGTTTCTCCATATTGACTAAGCCATTTTGAGAGGCATCACTAGATGTAAGTCTTCCCATGGAGTCAAGCTGCCAATGTTCGATAGTTCTATACTAGGGATTCCTGCGTGTGGTCTTGTCTTTATAGTGTTAAATTTGGAGTAATAAAGTTCTGATTTTGAATCCAGCTTTAGACACTTATTAGTCTGTGTGAGACTGGGCAAGTCAGTTGGCCTAGCTCAGCTCCAGTGTCCTCATCTGTGAAATCGGGATAATAATAGCACCTAACTATGATTGTTATGGAGATCAAATGAGATAATACATATAAAGAATTTAGTCATCTTTAAAGAATTATGCAAATGTTAGCAATTATTATTAGATGGCCACTGAAGTCCCTTCCAGCTTGGTTAGTCAGTTCTTTGACAGTAAGATGACATGAAATCTACTAAGTTAATTGTATATTTAAATTGTGAGAGTGGCCACACTTCCTGTATTTCCTGGAATAGTCTTTTTTTTTTTTTTTAAGTGCCCATTTTATTAAACTGCAAAAGGAAGATCCTTCAGTTCAGGAATGCCATTTTGTGTTCAGACAATATAGTTACAATAACAATACCTGAATATACAGGGTGTTTAATGTGCTTAGGGAATGCCCCTGGGAGCTAGGTAGTAAAGTGGATAGAGTGAAGGGGCTAGAGTCAGGAAGACTTATTTTCATGAGTTCAAATCTGATCTCAGACATTTACTAGTTGTGTGACACTGGACCAGTCACATAACCCTGTTTGCCTCAGTTTCCTTCTCCGTAAAATGAGCCAGAGAAGGAAATGAAAAACCACTCCAGTATCTTTGCCAAGAAAAACCCAGATATGATTGAAAATGGCTGAACAACAACAATAATGGAGCTCCAAGAATTATCATAGCCAGTCTCAGTGAATATCTCTGAAAGCAATATTCACTCTTCCGAAATAAAGATAGTTCCCCTTTACACTATCCTACTCAAACTTCATGGAAATATAGAATATGATGCATGCGTACATAATATAAGAGGATATTAGAATGGATGATGATTCTGAACTATGTAAGTTCTAATAAGATCATGATTAGTTAATAACATAATTTCTTTAGGACATAATTTCTTTTTCTTTCTAATTTATTTACTTACTTTTAGTTTTCAACATTCATTTCCACAAGATTTTGAGTTCCAAAATTTTTCCCCATCTCTCCTCTTACCCATTCCAAGACAACATGCATTCTAATTACCTCTTCCCCCAATTTGCCCTCCCTTTTATCACACCCCTCCCTTCTCTTCTTCCCATATCCTCAATTTTCTTGTAGGGCAAGATAGATGTTTATACCCTGTCGCCTGTATATCTCATTTCCCAGTTGCATTTAAAAACAATTTTTAACATTCATTTTTAAAACTTTGAGTTCCAACTTCTCTCCCTTCCTTCCTCCCCACCTATCCCCATTGAAAAGGCAAGCAATTTGATATATGTTATAGATGTGGAGTTATGCAAAAGACTTCCATAAAAGTCATGTTGTGAAAGACTAATTATATTTCCCTCCATCCCATCCTGCCCCCATTTATTCTATTCTCTCTTTTGACCCTATTTCTCCTCAGAAGTATTTACTTCTAATGATGTCCTCCTCCCATTTGCCCTCCTTTCTATCATCTCCCTGCTTATCCCCTCCTCCCTTACTTTCCTGTAGTGTAAGATAGATTTTCATAGCAAATTGAGTATGCATGTTATTGCCTCCTTAAGCCAAATGTGATGAGAGTAAGGTTCACTTTTTCCCTCTCACTTCCCCTCTCTTGAAAAAGTTTTTTCTTGCCTCTTTTATGTGAGAGATAATTTGCCTCATTCTATTTTTCCCTTTCTCCTCCCAATATATTCCTCTCTCACCCTTTAATTTTATTTTTTTAGATATCATACCTTCTTATGCAACTCAGTCTGTGCCCTCTATCTATATGTATATAATCCCTCCAACTACCCTAGTACTAAGAAAAATCTCAAGAATTATAAATATTATCTTTCCATGTAGGAATGTAAACAGTTCAACTTTAGTAAGTCCTTTGTGATATCTCTTTTCCTGTTTACCTTTTCATGAATCTCTTGATTCTTGTGTTTGAAAATCAAATTTTCTATTCAGTTATCATCTTTTCATCAAGAATGCCTGAAAGTCCTCCATTTCACTGAATGACAATTTTTTCAGCTGAAGTATTATACTCAGTTTTGCTAGGTAGGTGATTGATTCTTGGTTTTAATCCTAGTTCCTTTGACTTCTGGAATATCATATTCCAAGCCCTATGATCCCTTAATGTAGAAGCTGCTAGATCTTATATTATCCTGATTATATTTCCACAATACTTAACTGTTTCTTTCTGGTTGCTTGCAATATTTTCTCCTTGACCTGGGAGCTATTGAATTTGGTTACAATATTCCTAGGAGTTTTCCTTTTCAGATCTCTTTCAGGAGGTGATCAGTGGATCTTTTCAATATTTATTTTATCCTCTGGTTCTTGAATATGAAAACAGTTTTTCTTGATAATTTCTTGAAAGATGATGTCTAGGATCTATTTTTGATCATAGCTTTCATGTAGTCCTATAATTTTTAAATTGTCTTTCCTGGATTGCCTGGTCAGTGTTTTTCCAATGAGATATTTCACATTGTCTGCTATTTTTTCATTCATTTGGTTTTGTTTTATAATTTTTTGATTTTTCATAAAGTCATTAGCTTCCATCTGTTCCATTCTAATCTTTTAGGAATTATTTTATTTAGTGAGCTTTTGAACCTCCTTTTCTATCTGGTTAGTTCTGCTTTTTAGGGCATTCTTTTTTTCATTGTCTTTTTTGGATCTCTTTTGTCATTTGGGTTAATCCTTTTTACAGTGTTATTTTCTTCGGCATATTTTTAGGTTTCCTTTAGGAAGCAGTTGACTCATTTTTCATAGTTTTCTTACATCACTCTCATTTCTCTTCCCAATTTTCACTCTACTTGTCTTACTTGATTTTCAAAATCCTTTTTGAGCTCTTCCATGGCCTGAGACCAATTTGTATTTTTCTTGGAGGCTTTGGATGGAGGAACTTTGACTTTGTTGTCTTCTATTTGCATGTTTTGGTCTTCCTTGTCACCAAAGTAAGATTCTAGAGCCCATTTTTTTTTTCTATTTTTACTCATTTCCCCAGTCATTTTCTTGACTTTTTAGCTCTTTGTCAAAGTATATCTCTGTTTCCAGTAGGAGTGGGATGTGTACTGTCAGCCACTTGGTTCCCCCACAATCTATGGGCCTGGAGCTCCAGAAACAGTCACTATCTCTGCCACTGCTGCTGGCTCCTCTACCCCCTTCCCTCTCTGCTGCCCTGGGACTGGGGCTGGACCACTCCACTCTCCCACAATGGTGCCACAGACTTTTTCCACTGACCTTCCAATTTGTCCTTGTTGTTTTGGGGTCCTGAAGTCTGGAAACTGCAACAAGTGGGAGAGATTCAGTTCCGCCCAATGTTTGCTGAGGTCCTGTCTGTGCTGGCACAGCACACCCTGGACTGTGTCCTGCCCCCAGCGTGGTGAGATAGACACTTCCCTGCAACCTTCCAGGCTGTCTTGGGCTGGAGATTTCCTTCACTACATCATTCTGTGGGTTCTGCAGCTCCAGAATTTTTTTAGAGCCATTTTTTTACAGGTATTTGACTGGGCTTGGGGACAGCACTCTAGAAAGTGTGTGCTGTTACTCTGCCATCTTGGCTCCATCCCCAGGCATGATTTCTTAATTTTTTTTTTTAATGTGTATAATGGACCCCTTTGAAATTTATTGACCCTTTCTCAGAAAAGTGTGTAATTTTAAATGTTTATTTTTAATCTATCATAAAATAAATTAAATTGAAAAATAATATCAAAATATTTTAAAAATCCAAATTCACAGACCTTAGGGCAAATATTTGCTTAGACTGATGTTCTTAAAAAAGTATACATGACATTCTTTCCACTGGCTTTATTTTGAGGGAATAAAGAATCATACCTTTCTTTCCTAATGTATATTAACTTGTGTTTAGATTGAAGAGGTTTTGTAGTCCCAGTAGATCTTTACATGCAAATGTTGTAGCCTCATGCTTTGTGGAGAGAGAATGTATATACTTAAAGAAATATCCCTCCCCTCACTCCCACCCTCAAACCGTTGTCTATCTCAGACCCTGCAAGTACAAGGAAAACTTTCCCAAGTCTTTAAAGAACGTGTCATAGTAGAAAAATAGTATGTCTATCTTTCTTCACTTTAAAGTGCTTTAGCAATGTTTGTTCATCAATCACTCTATTGAGAGATGGGGAAGATTAGGTCCATATCATGAGGCAAAGGACTTGGCATTTCCTGAGTTCTGCTTGCTTGCAGAATGCTTTTGCTGAGAAAGCTGGCATGAAGCTGGGATTAGAGGATGGAACCAAAGAGAAATATTCCCATAATGCTCTGCACTAATGAAGGTTTTGCCAAAACATTTTATCAGGTTTACAAATCCGTACTGAAAAAGGATTTTTAAGAAGATGCAAAAGACTCATAGAAGGACAGTCAAAATTATGACAACATTTAATCTATGAAAAAAATTGAATGAGTGGATAATATTCAGTTAGGAGAAGAAAAGTCTGAGTGATGACAATGTTGTTCAGTAAAGGATGGTGGCCAGCTGTGCCACAGATCCACTGAGGAAAGAACAAGAGGAAATGGGCTTTAGATCACAGCAGGAAATGTAAAGCTAAATGTAGAACTATCCTGTCAGCTAATTTTTTTCTCCAGAACAGGAGAAATACTGATATGTTTGGAATAGGTTAGGGTGCCTGTCTACAGTGGGAAAAGAGGAAAAGCTGATGATTTTAAGAGCCTTAAAAAGTTTTTGTTCCAATAATAATGGTATGTTTGCTCTTCCTACACCCTCAGTGGATAAACAGGGTTAAATAACTTCATATGCCTTTCCAACCTCCATAAACTTAGAGCTAAAAGGGACCTTAGAGACAATCTAGATTAACCTTCTCATTTTTACCATAGGAAACTAAAATCCAGGGAGGCAAAGTGTCACATGTAAGGTCACACAGATAATAAATTGAAGATCTGAGTATCAGTGAGGCTGTCATGTTAACCAGAGCAGCAACAATGACAATGAAATCAAATATTCTTTATTATTTCCTTTATTAAGTTATGCATCTAAAATATATTTTGGTTGCTCATTAATCTGTCTTGGGTGATCTAAATAACCCATGGATTGTGGCAAAAATGTAACAGAATAATTAACAAAGAATCACAATAATTCTCCTTCACCAAAATGTTAATACTTATTAACTCATTATACTGAATTTATTTATTATACTATGACTACTACTTACATTATTCAACCAACCAACCCACAAACATATATTAAATGCATACTATGGGCTAGGCACTGGGCTGTGTTTTTATTAAACTGCATGTAGTATGGCTTTGTTTCTCCTAGAGAATAAATTTGTTGAGTTGAGTGACCATACATCTTAACTTTGTATTTCCCAAATCTCTTAGCATGGTGCTACAAAATCCAGGTCAATTCAGTTTAGCAAACATTTATTAAGTGCTTACTATGAGATAAGGTAGAATGCTAGGTACTGATCATGCAGAGGTGAAAATAAAGTCTCTTCTTTCAAGGAAACTCCATAACACTGAGGCCTTTGCAACCTTTACAAAAATAAATGTTTTTGTTGTTCAGTTGTTTTTAGTTGTGTCCAACTCTTGCGGAGCCCATTTAGGGTTTTCTTGGCAAAAATACTGGAACTTTTACCATTTCCTTCTCCAGCTAATTTTTAAAGATGAGGGAATGGAGGAAAACAATGTTAAGCAACTTGCCCAGGGTCGCACAGGTAGAAAGTGTTTAAAGACAGATTTGAACTCAGGATGATGAGTTTTCCTAATTCTTGAACTGGTACTCCACTATGCCACTTAGGTGCCCACTAAGGAAGGGCCATCCAGCTTCAGTTCATGTGTTATCTCTTTTTCTTGGTGTGATCTGAGGTTGAAGAAATTAAGAAAGGAGAAAATACTAATAGTTGGGAGAATATGGAGAGTCTTCATTAAGGAGGTGGACCTAGGTTAAGCCTTAAAAAAGGATAAAGTTGATAAGAGGTAAAGAGGAGGAGGGAGTGCATTCTGGATGTTGGGGTAGGTAGTAACCCCTATATATGCATGTTCGCAGTAGATGGAGTTTCAAGTTCCAGAAATAGTTAGTATATGGATGAAATATTAAGCTCATTAACATGAGTAGTATGAAATAAGGCCTGAAAAGTGAGCAAGAGTCATATGACAGTGTCAAAATAATGGGTTTTAATTTTATCTCAAAAGAAATGGGAATCAACTGAAGATTTTTAAGTAGAGTAGTGACATAATTAGCTTTGTCCTTTAGGGAGATTGTTTTGGTAAACATGTTGAGAGGAGAAGACTGGAAGCAGGGATACTAATTAAAAAGCTACCAATAGAAATCTAGGTAAGAGTTGATTAGAGGCTAAACTTTGGGAAGAGCTGTGTAACTGAATAGAAAAGGACACAGTTGTGGAAGTAAGAGTTGACAAGAGATCGGGCAAATGATTGGATGATGAGTGAAGTAAAAAAATTCTAGAATTACTCCAAGGTCCTAAAACTGGGTAACTTGAAAGATCATGAAATATTCAACAGAAATACGGAAGTTTGCATCATAATATAAACAAAAGATGGTTCATGAATTTAACAGAATGCTGTAGGAAATGGAGATTGTGATGAATAAAGAGAAGTATGGAAAGACTTACATAATGCAAAATGAAGCGGAGTCAAGAAAACTTCACAACAATACACGCAAAGATTACAACAATACAAATCGAAAGAATACCAATGCCCATCACACACATGCACACACACACAGGCACACATGTATGTCTACACACATACATAAAAAGTAACAAAATTAAAAAGAACAAGCTTATGAGAAAAGTTATGACAAAAGTTATGAGAAGGCTACTTTGGAGAGAGAAGGGCTTCACAGATGTGGATCTTTGAGTATATTGTCTGATTTTTTTCAATGCATTGATTAGTTTTATTGATTTTTTTTTCTCTTCTCCCCCCTTTTTTTTTAACAACAACAACAAAATATTTGTTATAAGGAATGACCTCTTAGAGGGGAAAGAGAAAGAATATAGAAAAAATAGGTGAATTAAAAATTAAAGATATCATATTAAAGGTAAACCTGAAGGAAGATTATTAGGAGTAATGAAAATAATTTCCTATTTGGATATGCTAATACCACAACCTAGAGTAACTTTCTAGCAGGCAATTGATGCATTACTGTTATTCCCAAGAAAGATATGGTTTTGTTATGTAGATTTAGAAGTCATATTTAGAGAGGGTAATGAACTTATGGGAGGTGGTTACAGACTGAGAAGAGGAAAAGGAGAAACGTGCCAGAAAAAAAGGGCCCAAAGGAAAAATCATTTCATATGATGATCTGAGAAAACAGTGATCAGATAGGGGGAACAACCAGAATCTTGCTGGCACATAGCAGGGGTTTGCTCTCCTTCAGGCTCAAAGTGGACTAAAATGACATCACTCTGCTGGGGATGTCTGACTATGGCCAATCAGACCAATGTGATCTTGGAAGGCTGCACTACAGGTCAGGCACAAAAAATCCATACGAACATTTGGAGTACAGATGTCTCTAAATTTTTGCATCCTGCAGAACCTGTAAGTGGAAGGAGTTCAACATTATCAACAATTTCAGAGAAATTAAGAAGAATGAAGACAGGAAAATAGGTCATTAGTTAGGAGTTGTTAAATGGTTATAATCTTGGAGAGACTAGTTTCAGCGAAGAGGTCAAGTTGGATGCCACGTTGCTTTCAGATGAATGGGAAGTGAAGAAATGTTATTGCAGATATTTGGAGAAAAATAAGATAGAAGATGATAGCGATAGAGAATGTTGGGGTTAAGTGAAAGATTTTGTTTGATTTGTTTGTTCTTAGGACGGTTAACAAGCATGTTTGAGAAATTATAGAAGGGCCAATTGATAAGGAAAGATCAAAGATAAGAGAGGAAGAATGATTGAGGTGGCAAGTAAGCTCCCCAAGGATACAGGATGGACACAATAGAGGATCAGGATTTGGCAAAGTACAGAATCACCTCTTCCTTAGAGACTAGCGTCAAGAGAAACAGAGAGTGAACCCGAATATGTAGAAGGTTCTTGAGGTAAAGAGTAGGAGAGATTAGGAATGCTTGAATATATTAGATATGATACCTTTTGAGTGAATGAATTATAATAATTTATATTTTCCAAAGATATATTAGTTTTAATCATGGTATCAATATAATTCATGGAAGCATTTTCCTTTCATATTAGCTTTAAAGTCTTCAGCTACCTAAGAACTGAAAGTTGTGTGGGTTGGACACCCTGGCTGCCTGTCTGGCATATCTGTCTAGCATAATGTGTTACCTATGAAAGGTCAAGTTAAAATATTGCAAATGTAAGCTTTGCATATTGGTTCTTTTTTCATTTTATTTCTCCCCTCCACAGACTTTGCCTCCCACAACAGACAGAAGAGAACATTATTTCTAGACTATTGACTTTCAGAATGTAATACTAGATTCATTCACTCATAGCTTCTAGGACTGTGGCCCAATTAGATTAAAATGCAATTGGGAAATATTTTAAAAAGTAAGTAAAAATACTTAGATAATTAGCATTCTGAAAACAAATCAATAATGTAAACTATGGAGATTCTTATTTAAGGTTTCGTGGTTTCCATTTCTATTTAAGTTTGACACCACAAATCTAATGTACTCAGCTTAATCTAGATAGGAGAGTATCTAATCACCCCTTTCAAAATAATGCTAAAATTAGAAAAAACTTCATATACATACATATATATTCTTAATCTTTGCAATCAACAATTATATAGCACTCTCCATATATGATCTCATGTTCATCTTAAGTCAGGAGTTCACAAGATTCTTGCAAACTAGAAAACACAAGATATCAAGTGAAACTATCCTTCAACACCCTCACAGCTATACAGCATACAGCAATGCATTCATCTTTATATAACAACTGAGGCCAATCTGGTGACTTTTCACATCTTTTATCTCTTTAGTGATTTACCTTCTTTATAAATGCATATGTGACTGGTATAGTAGAGGCTCAGTATAGCCAGTCAATAATCATTTATTAAGCACCTACTACTATGGAACTGCTAGGAAGTGTGTGGTTCTACTGTCCTTGATGGAGTTAATTTCTTAAAGAATGATTTGAAGATCTTTTCCATGTTTCTTTGTTTGTTTGTTTCCCTCGTTCCACTTTTATCCTCATGTTGACTTCACTTAGTTGGGTCCCTTGCCAAGAATTCTTTAAACTGATTTTACTCTTTATACTTTCTCTTTATTTTATAAGGCAACACTTTTTATAATGGAAGATTAATAATAATTAATGATCTTCCATTATCTTTATTCATAAGAATCATAGAACAAATTTATATTACAAATACTGATTGTCCTTAGTTGTCATCTCTCTCAACTTGACAATTAATTTGTGTTTCCTGTCTAAGATATTAAAGCTTTTTTGATCTCTACTCATGGCACTTTATGTATATAAGTTTACGTACATAGGTCTGCATGCACAGGTTTTATATCAATTTATTGTAACAGGCATTATTGCTTTTTCTATCATACATTACTAATTTTTCATTCTCAATAACTTCTTTGAATAAGTCAGGATAAAATTATTTCAACTGTATGCTCTACACTTTTCTCATAGTGTTACTGTTGTTGTTATATAATTATATAATACTTTCATCTTAACAAGTCAGGAATCACATCCATATCTATAATGAGTCTCTGTAGCATCTTAAAATCTGTTTTCCTTCTGTAACACTATTCAGTGCTCCCCATTCCTAGTGTGTAGAAATTACATTCTCAAAGAAAATTTCCATGAAATAGAGATGCAAGACATTCATGTATTCTATAAAATTTTAGCTGCTCTCAAGTACTTATTCCTGAACCATTTTTCAATATGTTTCTTGCCATTTTCACCTATTCTCCCCTTTATTTTGAAGTCACTGAGAATCTAAATACATACTGATACAATTTGAGGGGTTCTGAAAGAAATTCTCTACTTCATTCTTTGTGATCGATTTTGGCGCATAAGATGGAATTGTTTTCATGGTAGTCTTTTTGCAAATGCATATCATAAGGAGTGAAACATAAGATGATAAAATATTACCTGGAATTGTTTCGTTTCATTTGGATATAAAATAAAATTAATCTTGCCATCCTTTTTGTTTCCCTCCAACAAATTCCCTTGAGTCAACCTTCCATTTAAATGTAACTTCCTTCTTTTTCCTAATTTCACTTATAATAAAATGTTATATATTTCATATATATATAAATATAATTAATAATGATAATATATAATACACTTCTAGTAGTATATTGATCCATTGATCATCAGAAAAACCAAAAATCAAATTGAAGTCTATAGACTATCTAAAAACTGAGATTGTAGAAATCTCTGTCCCTATTTTAGAATTAGAAAGGGGGCACACAGGGCTATGAGCCAGGCTATAGTTTTATTGATGATCCATAGGTATCACGACTAAAGAATTTATCACTAAAAGTTACTAGTCTACTAACAATAAGCCTCTCTTATTAGGTAGGTTGAATATCAGAAAACATACTTGCTGTTTTCAAGAAAATAATTGAGACCTTTCCAGAATGATTGAACTTTTCAGATAGTAGGCTTTGTTGCTATGCCCTTAGAGAGCCCAGGATAAACTCCACAGAGTGTTCAGGCATCGGATTGAGGATTTAGGAATAATGCTATTAAAATATACACAAAATTTGATAATAGGTACCATATGTTATACACAGTAATAATATTTAAGTCATGGACTTAGCCTATCCCTATTATTAACTCATAAGCATTTATCTCTTAAAACCAAGAAAATGAAATTAAGAAAACATCAAGAGATAGGCAAGGAGAAGAAATTAGAATAAACACACAAGAGAAAAAAAACCAATCTATTAAATTGTAGTGTTAACTTTCTGGGCTGTGTTTCTATGCTCTGTGGTTCTGTATTAATAATATCCTTTTCTGACCCTTCATTCTTCTTGATCTCTCTGCACTCTTTGATACTGTTGGTCACCCTTTCTCTTTGATAGTCTCATTTCTCTAGCTTTTCAGAATACTCTTCTCTCCTTCTCCTCATGCCTATTTAACTATTCCTTGTCAGTTTCCTTTTTTGAAACCTCATGCTCTCCTACTGTGGCTCCCAGGCTCTGTCCTCAGCCCTCTTTTCTTCTCCTTACGTACTATTTAAGTGGGTGATCTCAGCTCCTATCAATTTAATTATCATCTCTAAGTTAATAATTCTCAAATCTATTAATCCCACTGTAACTTTTCTGCTGACCTCCAGTCTCAAATTGTCAAATGCCTATAAAACATTTTAAAGTAAGTATTCAGTAGACATGTTAAACTCAGCAAAGCAAAACCTGAACTCATCTCCCCCCAATCCTTCAACCCTTTCAAATTTCCCTATTACTGTTTATTCCTTTTTTTAGTATTTTATTTTCTCCAATTACATGTAAAAAATAATTTTTAAGATTGAAAAAAACTTTAAGTTCCAGACTATCTCCCTTCCTTCCAACCTACTGCCCTCATGGATAAACTAAGAAATTCCATCTGGGTTATATGTGTGCAATAATGCAAAACATATTTTTATATTGGTCATGTTGTAAAAGAAAACGCAGCAAAAAAAAAAAACTCGAGAAAAATAAAGTTTTAAAAAAAGTATGTTTCAATCTGTATTTAGCACCATCAATTCTTTCTCTGGGGATAAATAGCATTTTTCATAATAAATCCTTCAGAGTTGTCTTGGATCATTGCATTGCTGAGAATAGCTAAGTCATTCATAGCTGATCATCTCACAATATTGCCATTGCTATGTATACAGTACATGTCATTTTGTTTATTCATTTTTTTAGTACATGTCATTTTGCATCAGCTTCTATATATCTTTCCAGGTTTTTCTGAGAGCATCCTACTTATCATTTCTTAGAGCACAATAATATTCCATCACAATCACATACCACAATTTGTTCAGTCTTTCCCCATTTGATGGGGATTTCCAATTCTTTACTAGTAGAAATGAGATGCTATATTTTTGTGTACATACGCACACAAACACACATATGAATATATATTTGCATTTCAACAAACAATAATGATTTAGAGTTTTTCACATGGCTATAGATAGCTTCTATTACTTCATCTGAAAACTGTTCATACGTTATCATTTGGGGAATGGCTCTTATGTTTTTTTAAGTCAGTTCAAAATGTGTTTGAGAAATAAGGCCTTTATCAGAGAAACTTGCTTCACTTTTTTTTCACAGCGGTGGATCCTAATTCTGTTTCCCTATATCCTATTCCCCCTTTTGTTTATTTTGTTCCCTGTCCTTCCTTAAAAGTGTTGTGCTTCTAACTACTGCCTGCCCCAATCTGTTCTCCCTTCTATCCCTTCCCTTCTCCTTTCCTGTAGGTAAGATAGATTTCAATACCCGATTGAGTGTGTATGTTATTCCCTCTTTGAGTCAATTCTGATGAGAGTAAGGTTCACTCACTCTTCTGAACTCCTTCAGTTTCCCCTCCACTGTAAAAGCTTTTTCTGGTTAGATAATTTGCCCCATTCTACTTCTCCTCTTCTCTTTCTCCAATGACATTTCTTTCTCATCCCCTAATTTCATTTTTTTAGATATCCTTCCTTCATTCCATTCACACCTGTGTCCTCTGTCTATATTTATATCTATGTGTGTGTGTGTGTGTGTGTGTGTGTGTGTGTGTGGAGATGGAGCCAAGATGGTAGAGTAAAAACAGGTTCTTGCTTGAGCTCTCCCCAAAAACCCCTCCAAATACCTGTAAAATAACTCTAAACAAATACCAAAGCCATGGAACCCACAAAATGACATAGCAAAATAAATTTTCAGCCCAAGACAACCTGGAAGGGCAACAGGAAAGGTCTGTTGCACCAGTCTGGGAGAAGAGTGCAATCCAGCATGGGCTGCAACCAGGCCCCAGCAAATCTGGAGTTGGCATAAGGGAACTGAATCATTGGCATCTGTGGTTGTGTTCAGACTTCTCAGCCCACAAAATGCCAAAGACAGTTTAGAAGGTCAGTAAGAAAGGTCTATAAGACATTGTCGAGAAAAGAGTGTGGTCCAGCCCTAGTCCTTGGTGGTGGCAGTAGTAGCAGATGTTGGTTCTGGAGCTCTCTAGCCACAGACAGAGGGGAGATCAAGCAGCCAATCAGAAAGTGATTGCAGGGATCTCTTTGTTGGCACTTAGGCAGGATTATCTTGTTTTGCTCATGCTTGGATCTGGATCTGGATCTCAGTGGCAGTCCTGGGGCAAAGAATGGCAGAGCTTGTGGCAGCAGTGGAGAAGGAATCCTCTTCAGTTTCAAGGCAAAAAAAAAGAGTACTTGTGTTCACTCACAGATTAGAGCACATATCAAGAGAGAAGTAAACACCTCTCCTTTTCATCATATCATCTTGGAAGAACTGAAAATTTGCTGGTCCCTAGAAACATCTCTGAAAACAATTGGACAAAACTCTAGAAGCTTGGAGTAGTACACCCCTCCACACTGAAAGCAGAGTGCAACCTTAACAAAGAGTTAAAAAAATCAATGAATATCCTGGAAAAATGAGCAAACAATGGGAAAAATCAGACTATAGAATTTTACTTTGGTGACAAAGAAGATCAAAACATACAACCAGAAGAAGACAACAAAGTTAAAGCTCCTATATCAAAAGACTCCAAGAAAAACATGAATTGGTCAAAGTCCATGGAAGAGCTCAGAAAGATTTTTGAAAATCAAGTAAGAGAAGTAGAGGAAAAATTGGGAAGAAAAATGAAAGTGATGTAAGAAAATAATGAAAAATGAGTCAACTGCTTACTAAAGGAGACCCCCAAAATACTAAAGAAAATAACACCTTAAAAAATATACTAACCCAAATGGCAAAAGAGGTCTAAAGTCAATGAGGAGAAGAATGCCTTAAAAAGCAGAATTGGTCAAATGGAAAAGGATGTCCAAAAGCTCAGTGAAGAAAATAATTCCTTTATGTCTCTGTATGTATGTAAATGTGCATATGTATGTATGTATGTATGTATGTATATATGTATGCATGCATGTATGTATATATATATATATATATTCCTTCTAACTGCATAATAATGAGAAAGTTCTTATGAATTACAAGTGTCATCTTTCCATTTAGGAATGTAAACAGTTCAACTTGAGGAGGTGATCAGTTTACATCTAAACTAAATTAGATCAATTTAGTTTTATCCTCTGGTTCTAGAACATTAGGATAATTTTCCTCGATAATTTCTTGAAATATGATTTTTAGGCTCTTTTATTTTTTTACCATGTCTTTTAGGCCATTCAATAATTTTAAAATAATCTCTCCTGGATCTATTTCCTAGGTCACATATTTTTAATAAGATATTTCATACTGTCTTCTTTCTTTTTTAATTTTTTTAATTCTTTGTTTTATTGTTTCTTGATTTCTTATGCAATCATTAGCTTCTATTTGCTCAGTTGTAATTTTATGGAATTTCTTTTCTTCAGTGAATTTTTGTGTCTCTTTATCCATTTGAATAATTCTGCTTTTTAATGCATTATTGCCCTCACTGATTTTTTGTACCTCTTTTACCATTTGGTCTACTCTGTTTTTAAAGGTGTTATTTTCTTCAGGTTTTTTCTCTGTATTTCCTTTACCAAGCTGTTAACTCATTTTTCATGATTTTCTTTCATCACTCTAGGTTCTCTTCCCTATTTTTCTTCTACCTTTCTTACTTGATTTTCAAAATCCTTTTTAACACCTTCCATGGCCTGAGACCCACTCATACTCTTCTTGGAGGCTTTGGATGTATGAGCTTTGACTTGCTGTTTTCATCTTCCTTGTCACCTTAGTAACTTTCTATGGTCAGATTTCTTTTTCCCTTTTGTTTTCTCATTTTCTTTGTTAAAGTGGGGCTCTGCTTCCAGGGTGAAGGATGCACTGTCCCAAGATTCAGGGCTTTTGTGCAGCTGCTTTTAGATATACTTCTCAGGACCTGAAAATTTTCAGTTCTTCCAAGGGGGTATGATCTGAAGAGAGCTGTCTACTCCTCTACAAGCCTGTCCTTAGTTCTGTGAGCGACCACAAGCACTATTTTTTTTTTTCTGAACTGGAGCTCTGATGAGGGTAACTCCTCTGCTGAAGTCACAAGCTCTGGTAAGTTACTACTTCTCCTCACCCTGGGATAATCACCTAGGACTACAGCTCAGATCTGAGTATGGGCAAAGCAACAGAGTCCTTCCCCCAGTGCTAGCAAAGAGACCCCTGTAATCTTGTGATCTGTTGTGAAATTTCCCTGTTACTATTGGGGGCACTCAATAGCTCCATATCACCTCCCAAATCAAATACAAAGTCCTCTGTTTGGCATTCAAAGTCACTCATAATCTAGCCCCCTCCCACCTTTTTTGGCCTTTTACATGTTAGTCCCTGTCACACATTCTTTGATTCTGTGACATTGGTTACCTTTTGTTCCATAAACCAAATCTTTATTTTTTTTTTAACACTGGGCACTTTTTTCTGACTGTCCTCTATGTCCACAATGCATTTCCCTCCACATCTCTGCTTCTTGGTTTTCCTGACTTATTATGTATGCCCTTTTTTATTGGTCAATGCTCCTCAGACAGCTAGATGGTGAAGTAGATAGAATACTGGACATGGAGTCAGAAAGACAAGTTCAAACACAGTGTGACACTTTCTAGCTTTGCAAACCTGGGAAAATCACTTACATTCTGCCTGCTTCAAGTATAAAAGAGACCGTAATAGTATCTACCTCTCAGGTTTTTGTAAAAACCTAATGAGATATTTGTAAATTACACAAATCACAGTGCTTGACACATGCCCCTCTGTGGATCTGTTGTTTTGTTTTTAGAAAACTGTTCAAAAACTTCTGACTTGTCCATGGTTTCTACTGACACTTATTTCCACTTTGTAACATTTAGAATTCCCTATAAGGGTTCTTCTTCCTCTTTCACTATTTTCCATTATTATTAAACAGTTTTCTTCTATTTTTTGTTCTATTTTCTATTTCTTTTCTACAACTACATGGGGATTTTACTGTCCCATGTCCTGAAGACATCACCACTGTCCTAAATCTACAGCTTTAGCTTTGTCAACATTTCTTTTTTATACATTGTACCTACTCTACTGTTTTCTCCTCTCCTTCTGGATATCTTGCTTCTCCCTGAAACTTGTGAAAAAGGGTGATCGCCTTATCTCTTTTCCTAAATCTTTTATCTCTCACTTGAGAATAATTTCTGTCAACTCCACCACAGAAACTTGCAAGCCCAGTGAATGTTTTGTACTTTCCTGTACATACCTGACAGCTAGTCCTATTTCTAAATTGTGATGGCTAGATACTCTTATTTTCTAAGTTTCACATTTTATCCTTTCCCTGTGACTTATCTCTGTTTTATTTTCTTCTTAGCTTCTTGCTTTTTACCATTCTCTTCTGCTGTTTCCAAAAATACATATTTTAAAAATTCATTCTTATTATTCAGCTCTTAAAATCTCTTTTTCCTTATTTATTCATCAAATTCACTTTGCATTCTCATACTATTTCATCTTTATGAATACAGTCTTCTATCCTCTTGCATAACGTCTTTAATCATTTGCTTCTATAAAGTATATTGCCTTTGTAACTCTCCTTTATGCCCTTTGATCTTCAAGCTTCCATGACAGCTACCAATGTGGCTGAAACAGTGCTCACTTGTTTCTTACTCAGACACTTCTCTTCCCATCAAGTCACTCTTTTGGGACAAAAGTATTATAAATCCTACTTGCACATTGTTGATATATTTCAAAAAGACTCTTTCTTCCTAATATTAGAGAGACATTTTGGTGTCATATAAAAAGACCAAGTTCTAGAGATCCTTTCTTTGCCACCAACTAGCTGTGTTACCTTGAGCACACTATTTAATATATCTGTACCTTGGTTTCCTCACCTATAAAACAAGAAAGATTCTAGAGAACTAACCATGACTAGTCTTCTTTTCAATAAAAAGGTAGCACATAATATATAAAAACAAAATCATAGATTTAGAGCTGGAAGGAACTTTTGAGGTCATTAAATATAATTTCTTATATTTACCAATAAACTGATATTTAGAGAATTTAGGTGACTTGCCTAGCGTCACTCAACAAGTATCTGAGGTGGGTTTCTAACCCAAGTCTTCCCAGCTTCAAATTCAGTGGTCTGTCCCTTCACTATGCCACACTGCTGAAAAGATACATGTGCTCTCAGATGTGACCAAGGTGTCCATTTATTCTGCTTAACTACTTTTTGGTTGGAAATAACTAGATTGTACAATGGATAGAGTGCCAGGCTTGGAGTCAGGAAGATTGATCTTACCAAATTTATTTCTTGCCTCAGACACTTAGTAGTTGTGAGATCCTGGGCAAGTCACATGTTTGCCTCAGTTTCCTCATCTGTAAAATGAGTTGGAGAATGAAATAGCAAAGCATTCCAGTATCTTTGCCAAGGAAGCCTCAGATGGGTTCACAAAGTGTCAGACATAGCTGAAGTGACTAAACAACAACACCAACTTCTTGGTTACAAAGCATGGGTTCTATTGATGGTACAGTTCAAACATATGACATTAAAGATACCCCAAAAAGCATCAAAGACATATTTACATGAAGTGAAAGTGACTCATTCTTTAAGCATCACTCCATCTCTAAAATTCTATGATTCTAGGCTCATTAGAAAGCGTTTTCCTCAAAAGGAAATGTCCTGTACTAAAAAAACAAACAAACAAGCAAACTAAAAACCCATGGTGTTGTAAATACCAAATTCGTGTTCACTGAGCTTCTGTATTATGAAAACATGTTATACAACAATCTCCTATCAAAATCTAAGCAGGAATCCACATTCAACAATAACATTAACAAACCCAGGTGTCCTGTATAGTCAAATTATAACTGAAATTTTTATTTTGTATTTTAGTTGCATTTCCTTTTTACTTACCTCCAAAGTAAGAGCCATCTGTCAGCTTCATTTCTTTACTGGATTTAGTGATGACACCAGCCACACCATGCTGGATGAAGTACATTTTCTTGCCCACAGCTCCTTCTCGAATGATATAATCTCCTGGCTGGAATACCTCAAACCTTAGTTTGCTCAGCATGGCAGTCACAAAATTGGGATCAGCATTTGCAAAAAGCGGCATAGTGGCCACCAATTTCCTACAGTTGAAGTTGACTATCTCCTAAAAGGTGAAAAGAAAAAGAAGGAAAAAATATTAAGATGGAGATGAGCTATCCAAGCAAGCATATTATTAAAAAAAAAAACAAAACAGGATGGGTCATTGAAATCACATTTAGAAGTTAGAAATATAAATTCAAGTTCTCAGATAGCACATATTTTTCAAAAACTCTGCCAGATTTTTAGCATTTCAAGCTTTAGAGTTTAGAAAATGTCAGAAATTCTAGTCATTTTCATAACCTTTTCAGGAAAGAAAAAAATGTCTAATCATTTCCTACTAAATGCAGTATTATGAAATGCATGGTACAAGCTTTTCTTTAGTATAATTTTAATTTTCTTACCTTGTACTCATATTAGTAATACTGAGACAAATACCCAGCTGCCAGGCACAAGGATTACCATTACTGTTATTTTTAATCAAAACTCTCCACCCAGCATCAGTGACCATGGATACCTGAGCAAAAGGTCACAAAAAATGATCTCCTGATCTCTGGGAACAAAAGGTAATGGTATAGCTAGATCCCACTGTTCAGAACAACTGAAAAGAAAAAGCCACCATTCTTTAGAATGGATTTTGGTTCTGCTCTGGTTGTCATGTAATGGGCCACACTAGGAAAAACAGCTATTTCCCCTTCTTCCTCCCCACCTCCGCCCCGTGTTCTGACATAAACTCTGAAAGGGTCTGCAGTTTGTGTGTCAGGCTTGCTAATTCTGCTGTTCTCTTTCTATTCTGTGGGTCTAAGGCCACGCAGAACTTAACCAAATTGGACATGTGTGTCTGCACCCATTCGACTAAAATACTGAAGCAAAGAGTGGTAAAGGGGAGGTTTAGGGTTTGGTTTTCCATTTTTAGTGGATGGGGAGAAAGTGTAGTCCTATTCTATGAAGAGCGATATTCAACACGGGTTCAGATGCTTCATAGGGTTCTTATTACCTCTTTGGCCATGTGGAAGACCCTCTGAGACTATTTTCTTATTTTTTTAAATGGGGATAATAATACTTTCATTACTATCTCTTAGGGTTGTTGTGATGAAAACCTCCTTTAAATCTTAAAGTCCTATATAAATGCAGATGATATTATTCGTGGTATTGGAAGATGAAAACTGGAGTTTGGAGTCACAGGACATGGGTACAAATTCTGTCTCTCTCACTTCCCACCTGTATGACCTTAAGCAAGTCATTTACCCTCTCTGGGCATCAGTTTCGTCATTTCCAAAGTGACAAAGTTGAACTAAAGAGTGTCTAAGTATCCTTCCCGTTAGGTCTATGGTCTTTGTTGTTGTACAGTCATTTTTCAATTGTGTCCAACCCCATTTAAGCATTTCTTGGCAAAGCTACTGGAGTTGTTTGCTGTTTCCTTCTCCAACTCATTTTACAAATGAGGAACCTGAGGCAAGCAGGATTAAATGACTAGGCCAGGATCACTCAGCTAGTAAGTGTCTGAGGCCAGATTTGAACTCAGAGATTCTGCTTCTTTACTCCAGGTCTTACACTCTATCCTTGTGCCATCTAGTCATTTAGAGAAAGATCTATGATCTAATCTTTATTTAATGTGCAGTGTGGACATTCCACTTTCTTTATCACGGTTCTATCATCTTGCTGTAATAGAAAATAATTTGAAGTATTTTAATGGCCTTTTCAATTTTCCTTTATGTATTAGAATTAATATTATCTTTAAAGGTTCTCATCAGGTCCTCATTACTTCTCACCTAGATTATAGCAATAGCCTTCTCTTTGGTCTTCCTGACTCAAGTATTTAACCACTACAATACACACTGCATGGAGCTAAACTCATTTCCTTTCTACTCTATAACTCCAATGGCTGCCCATTGACTCTGGAATGAAACGAAAAATCCTTTGTTTGACATTTAAAGTTCTTCCCCATTTGGCACTCCACCACTTTCTCTGTCTCCTTGCATTTTACTTCCCTTTTTTCACTCTATGACCTGGCAATACTGGCCCACTCGCATTTTCTCTCACAAGATACTCCATCTGGGCCTTTCACTGGCAGTCTGATCCCTAGAATCTTCTCCCTCCTCACTTCTCCCTCTGAGAGTCCCTGGCTTCCTTCAAGGAGCAGGGTAAATTCCAGCTTCAGCAGACTGCCTTTTCTATTCTCCCAGCTTCCCATTAAAGTTACCTACTGTATATCTTTATGTATCTTGTAATGATCTATTTATTTTCATGTAATTTCTCATTTAGAGTGAAACTTTTTGGGGGTCAGGGGTTTTTTAAAATTTGGTGTGTGTGTGACCAGCCCAGAATCAGTGCATGACACACAGTAGGCACTTAATGGGGCAGCTAGGTGATGTGGGCATGGAAGCAGGCTTATATACCTGAGTTAAAACCTGGCCTCAGATGCTTACTGATTGTGTGACCCTGAGCAATTCACTTAGCCCTGTTTGACTCAGTTTCCTCATTTGTAAAATGAACTGGAGAAGGAAATGGCAAACCACTCCAGGATCTTTGAGAAGAAAACTCCCAAATGGGGTCATGAAGAGTTGGACGCAATTTAAACAACAGACACTTAATACATGCTTATTGACTGATAAACTCTGCTTAGTCACTGGTACTCAAAGGATCACATTTTAGATATTGATGAATTCTCTCATCTTATTTCTCCATATTTTTTTTAAATTCTATATGAACACCATCTAATTTAAGCTATGCAAAGCTTTCAGATATGTAAGGAGGAAACAGATGGAATCAGAATGAGGTTTTCTTTGAATCTAAATGCCCCCTTAAGAGATCTTAATAGCTTCTCTAATTTTCACTGGAGACTTCATTTGCCTATACTGGGGACCTAAAAGTTAAGTAAAGAAGTATTTTGATAAATCTGGAAGTGAACTAGAACGTTTATATATTTTTTTCCTAAATGCCACATTCCAAAAGAGCACAGGAAGGTAAAAATCCTTGGGGAACATATACTTGGAGAAGTTAATAATCCCCATAAGCTCTTCAAAGGCATAATTTAGCTGTTGTTATAATTATCCCTGCTAGCATCACTGTTAACTAGAGATACAAAATGATACTTCCATTGAACTGTTGCATGACCCCTGGGCAAATCTCTTGGTATTTATACATCTCTTAGTATTTAAATGTCTCATTTATAAAATAGGGCATATATTTTCATGCATGGACTGTCCTTCATATACATGGTGAATACTACTGACCTACTCCAAGATCAGCAAAGCATGTGATTTTCTTTTTTTAATGTCATTGCAAGGGTAGATTTCCTCTACTAGAGTCTTCTGATGAAAAGGGTTCAGATTTTGGAGATCTCAAAGTATATCGTAGCAGAACATAAGATCTGGGAGTTACTACCAGTATGGAAAGGCTCTGAGAATGTGCCCACCCAATGGCTGTATAAATATAGCTTAGCTAAGTACCAAATACTGACTTGCCGCCTGAAGGGTGGCCAGGATGTAAAGAATTTTTTTCAAGCAGAGAAACTTATGAGTAACATCTCTTAAGGCAAAGGGGTGTTGACATATGGTTAAACAAAGACAAGGTTTTCTCTACCACACCACAGAAATCTTTTCATCCTTGCTCCACTCTCTGCTCTTGTGGCCTCTCCCTTGGATTGACTGGTCCTTCCCAGAAGCTCTACTTTAAGGGACATACCCATGGCCAATTATATCTTCATTCTCCTCTAGGCTGCACTCCTTATTCATACGACTTTCTCCCATCTTATTTTCAGTTCCCTTTCATATGTTGTCCTCCCTCATCTCTTTGAGGGAAGGCACATTTTTCTGTTTGTTATTTGTTTTCTCAGCACTTAGTACAGTGCCTATAGTAGGTCCTCAATGAATGTGCATTGATTGACTGACTGACCTATCTTTGCATACCTATTGTTTTAATATGTGTGAATATAATTGTTGCTATTAGAGCTGTTATTTTATAATCTTCTCACAAATGTATGTACTTCAACTCCCATAAAGGTTTAAAGAAGGGTGTTTTTATACTACATCATGACAAACAAGCAAAGAAGTCTTTCAGATGAAATAGTAGCTATGAAAATATCAGAGCAAGTGTTCCTTCACCCCCACAGTGCTGTGGAATTTAAACTCCAAATATGCCAGAAAGCTACTTTAATCAATCCAAATAGTAGTGGGGGGAGGGAGGAAAAGAGTGGGGTACTTAACCATACATACTATGGCCAACATTATTCCTACACTTAGCTCCTAAACATACTTTTTTCCTATCCAAAAAAACCAATGTCATATGTATTATAACTGCATTTATAGCATGTTTTTGACTATTGAACAAACAAAAAATAAGGGAAAGAACATTCAGGAATATTATAACAATAATAAAAACATACTTTAGAGCTTTGATGTTTTATCCCACATTCAGTTGCCAAATCTATGACTGCCCAGCAGTTGAGAAAAAATAGGTTTTAGAATTCATCATTTAAGTAAAATGTTTTCTTTCCTTTCTCCCTTCAAACATTTTGCATCTAAGTGCTTCTAATCAAAGGGAATTTTGACTGGCATCAAATAATTTTGACTACAGTAAAACATTTAAAAATTGGAAATCTCTTGTTATCGTTGTCATTTTCAGTTGTGTCTAACTCTTCAGGACCTCATTTGGGGTTTCTTGGAAAAGATAATGAAATGGTTTGCCATTTTTTTCTCCAGCTCAGTTTACAGATGGGAAAAGTGAGGCAAACAGGGTTAGGTGACTTGCTCAGGGTTACATAGATAGTAAATATCGGAGGTCAAATATGAATGCAGGCAGATGAATCTTCCTGACTCCAGTCCTGGCACTCTATGTACTGCACAACCTAGCTGCCCAAATATCTCATATATATTTCATATGTATATGAAATAACAGAAATTAGAAGTATGCATAATTTTATGTTCTCTAGAGAAAAATATACCATTTTGAAGCATATATAGCATATATGTATACATATATGTGTGTTTCTATGTATGTACACGTGTTTATGTATGTATGTATGTATGTATATGTGTGTATGTATGCATGTATGTATGCCAGCTCAGTGGTACAATGGAGAGACTTCTGGGCTTGGAGTGAGGAATGCCTGAGTTCAAATCCAGCCTCAGACAATAACTAACTGTGTTACCCTTGAGTGAGATGAGGAGATTGTGAAGAATTTTCATAAGGGGAATACTGGATTTTCTAAATAAAATTTCTCTTCCATAAGGCCTCTCTCCCTGGATACCTGAGTTTCAGATACACAGGGCTTGTGGACTGTCACTTGGTCTCCCTCCCCCCCCCCCCAGCTACCAGCTTTCTTTGTGAAAGTGCTGTGGGCTGTGGCAGAAACTTGGAAGTTACTCAAATCTCCCCTTTGTTTGTGGTACTGTTGCCACATCAATGCTACCAGCTCCCGCTTCTCCCCATCCCCTCCTTACTAAAGCCACATTAGCAGCTAAGTTAGATATTAGATGAGGTCATTGTGTTGGGGTAGGTGAAGATTTCCCAGGGTTTGTTTAGTTTTTCGTACTTAGATTGTGAGCCTGTCTCCCAGCCAATGGAGAGGTAGGATAGTGGGATAGTGGGGAGGTGGGATTCTCTATGTTAGGGTATAAAATTGTGCTTCAATTTCTGTAAGTGGCCTCCTTCCATCAGATGCCCTGACCTGGTGGAAGGACATCCCTTTCTCAGGAGAATTGTAATAAATCATTTTTCTGTTCTTATTGAGAAGCCTCTTCACTTATTTAAAATTTTGAGTAAGGGTCTTTTTATCCCACACACCCTTGACAAGTCACTTAAACTTTCCTTCCCTCAGTTCCCTCATCTGCAAAATGGGGATAAGAGCAGCACCTGCCTCCGAGGGTTATTATAAGGGTCAAATGAGACTGAAATTCTCAGATACTTAGCATAGTATCTAAAATATTGGCACACAGTAAGCTCTATATAAATATTGACTATTATTATCTTTTTTCTAGCATTTTGATAATGTTAAAAGATGATAATTTTACATTAAATATATATTTTAGATAAAACTATTATTCCACAAATTGTACAGGCAAGTAAATTAAATTCCAAAGTGAATTGAATGTCAGAGTCTCTACAAGCAATATTCACCAAAAGTAAATCCAGAAATTTGTTTCAGGGCGTAGCTGTTGTTCCTGCAGTTACAGTTGCTGACCAATGCTGCCATAGCTAATGCCTTCCTTCTCCTCTTCTCCTCCCCACCGCCCTCACCATCATCATCATCATTAAGGACATTGCATAGGTTCATACTTTCAAATGACACTGGCAGGCACAAAATTCATTTTTGAATGATTTAAAAAAGACAAAATCACAACATTTACACTGATAGAGACAGATATTCAGATTCTGTACACAATGATTATGGTTAACACAAGATTAGGATGCTTTGGGACACGGAATTTTGATGCAAAGTTTCTCTAATAAGCTAGAGAGGTACATTGTATTATTTTCCTTGGGATTTGCTGAAGAACTGGGGTGATTCTATTTATGCCTGTATACCTGTGAGTTGTGGTTTAAAAAAGGAAGCAAAAGTAAAAGTATAATCTTCAGGTCTATCGTACTGCCTGAAATTTTCATTTAAATTTTCTGAGCCAAAGATTTGCCTATTGGAGGCTACCACATAAAAAGAGACTATTTTACTTCAGAGGATAGAACAGAAAGAATAAGACAGAGGGTAGTAAGTGTTGAACATATGGAAGGAAATCATAAAGCAAGATTCTTTGCTACTGGTATAAGCCTGGTCCAATTGAAGGATTTTAATGAAAAAAAAATAAGGGAAAATAGCACACTTTAAAGTTTACTAATAATTTCCTCACATAAAACTATGAGATATCTGCCACAAATAACTATGCCCTTTATTCTAGGTGAGAAATATGAAGTTTAGAGAGTATGAAACACATGCCCATCATAAGATAGCTAGTAATTATCTAACTCAGCACTTGCACCTAGATTTTCTTTTTTTAATTTAATTTTATTATTATTATTATTATTTTTTAATGTTTTACAATCACTGCCATAAAATTAAGATTTTTATCCCCCCCACACTTACCCCCCATCTCCTTCCCCACAACAGCATACAATTCTGTATAGGTTCTACATATACTTTCCTATTGAGTACGTTTCACTATAGTCATGCTATGTAGTCGAACTAAAATAAATGGAAGAAATCATATAACAAATCAAAACATGATACACAAACACATACACATACACAAACATGATCTGCTACATTCTGCGAATGACTTCCATATTTCTTTCTCTGAGTGTGGAAGGCATTTTGCGTTAGAAAACCACCGTTGGGATTTTTTTAAAAATAAGTTCTTGCGCTATTACGAAATTTCAAGTCTACCAGAAAAAACTCTCGCACACTGTGGTCGTTGCTGTGCACAAAGTTTTCCTGGTTCTGCTCCTTTCCCTCAGCATCAGATCATATAAGTCCTTCCAGGCCTCTCTGAAGTCTTCTTGTTCATCATTTCTTATGGCGCAATAGTATTCCATTACATTCATATACCATAATTTATTCAGCCATTCCCCAATGGATGGGCATTCCCTTGACTTCCAGTTCTTGGCCACCACAAAGAGTGCTGTTATAAATACTTCTGTACATGTGGGACCCTTTCCTATTTTTATGATCTCTTGGGGATGCACCTAGATTTTCTAATGCATTTATGTCAAGCAGTAATAATAGCAGCATTTACATAATTTCTATCATGTTCCAGGTAACTGTTAAGTACTCTTCAAGTAATAATTTGATCTTCATAACTACGCTGGGATGTGTGTCCTATTATCCCTATCTTGAAGTTGAAAAAACTCAAAGGTGACTTGTCTAAAGTCACACAGTATCTAAGGCTTGATTTAAAATCAGGTCTTCTTGAGTTTGATTCTTTAGCCCTCTACCCACTATCCTGCCTATCTATCTGGCCAGATTTATTCCTGTTTACACTTTTGAGGGGAAAATATCATTTTATATATGAAAATCAATGTATTTTTATTCCATTTCATATTTTAGGAGAGAGAACAGTTAGCTTTGAATTAATAGGAATTTGTACCTGCTCTCCTAAAAGGTCAGATCAAATCCATTTTTTGTTGAATCTTGGGATGATTTTATTGAATCTTTTGTAATACTTTACTCATGTTACAGTAGCATTTTCTTGTTTAATTATTTTGCTTAAAGGAAAATTGGAAATATTTCCCAAGACCATTTCAATTTTAAGCGAAATTAAACTCAAAATTTGCCCTCATGTGCCAGGTTTGAGAGCATAGTATTTAATGGTATTTCATTTATTGCTTGGTTGAATTTTCAACTTCATGTACTTTTGGTAAAAAGTCACAGGAGTTTACATTGTTTTTATTATATGTTACGCTGTGGTTACCATGGAAACTCCATCTGCTATAAAAATAATTAAAATCTGAGTTGAAAATCTAGATAAATTGTCAGTATTTTCATTTCACACTAGGCTAGTTTGATTTTCACAGCTTTAAATGTGCCATATTTACTTATTTATTCCAATAAATAAAATGTACTTCCCCTATACCTTATCCAAGAATTCTTTGAGTAGATCAATCATTAGTCATTCTACTGAACAGGAGAGGACATTAGAGGTTCATCAGTCAGCTACAATTTTAACAAATAAACAAACAAAAAAAAGATTTAAAGTACATTTGGTAGGCAAACATTCTGATGAGTAAGATTCCAATAATTACACGGCTATAATGACTATAATTGGTATAGTTTCAATGATAAAGGTGGCAAGGGAAGGATGGTGATGCCAAAACATCTAAAGGAAAAAATTAACAATCTTCTTTCTCTTCTCCACTTAGCTCCCCAGGCTTCCTTTGATAATCAGCTTAAATTCTATTTTATATAGGAAGCCTTCTCCAGTCCTCTTCCCTTTCTTGACTGGGGTTCATCCTTCTGAGATTACCTTTCATATACTCTGTATATGTCTTGAATATCCCTAGTTAATTACATGCTGTCTCCTCAAAAAGAACCTCAACTCCTTGAGGGCAAGGGCCAGGTGTCTGTCTTTTCTTGTATTGCCAGGATTTACCACAGTACCTGACAAATAGAAGGTATTTAATAAACACATGCTGATTAACTGCTCAGGTTTCTAGATGCTTTTTTGTTGTTGTTGTTCAGTCATGTCCAACTCTTCTTGACCCCATGGACCATAGCATGTCCTCCACCATCTCTCAAGGTCTGTCCAACTTCATATTCATTGTTTCCATGACATTATCTATCTCATGCTCTTCTATCCCCTTTCCATTTTGCCTTCCATCTTTTCCAGTATCAAATTCTTTCCAATGATTCCCATCTTCTCATTATGTGGACAAAGTATTTAAGCTTCAGCTTTAGTATTTCTCCTTCCAGTCATAGTTAATTTCTTTAATTTTTGACTGTTTTGATCTTCTTTTTGTCCAAGTGACTCTCAAAAATCTTCTCCAGCATCAGAATTCAAAAGTATCAATTTTTCATCTTTTCTTACAATCCAACTCTCACAGTCATATATTGCTACTGAAAAAAATCAAAGCTTTGACCATATGGACCTGTCTCTGCTTTTTGGTATATTGTCCACATTTGCCATAGCTTTCCTTCTAAAAAGCAAGTGTCTCAATTTCATGGTTGCAGTAATGATCTGCAATGATATCTGATACCAAGAATATAAAATCTGACATTGCTTCCAATCTCCCTTTATTTGCGAAAAAATGATGGGACCAGTTGCCAAGATCCTCCATTTTTTTAATGTTAAGCTTCAAGGCAGCTTTTACATTTTTCTCTTTTACCCTCATTAAGAGGTTTGTTAATTCCTCTTCACTTTCTGCCGTCAGAGTACTGTCATCTGCATATTGGAGATTGTTGATATTTTTCCCAGCAACCTTAATTCTGGCTTTTGATTTATCCAACTTGGAATTTCGTTTGATGTACCCTGCATATAAGTTAATTAAGGAGACAATATGAGCCTTTGTCATACTCCTTTCCCAATCTTAAACCAGTTGTGTTCAGTTCTAACTGTTGCTTCCTAATTCACATACAGGCAAGAAACAAATGAGATGATCTGGCACTCCCATGTCTTTATGGAGTTGCAGCATTTTGTTGTGATCCACACAAACAAAGGCTTTAGTGTAGTCAGTGAAGCAGAAGTAGATATATTTTTTGGTTTGTTTGTTTGTTTTCTAGAACTTCCTTGCTTTCTCCATAATCCAGTAAATGCTGGCAATTTGGTCTTTAGTTCCTCCTCTTCTTCAAAAACCAGTTTGCTCTTCTGCTAATTATCAGTTCACATTTTGCTAAAGTCTAGCTCAAAGAATCTTAAGCATCATTCTACATGATCTATAAAATAGCCAAGTGTCAATGCTTCTATTGTGACATCTCCTACCATCAAGACAGAAAACCTATCACAGCCACGGATCATAGATTCATATAAACTCCAAAATGAATATTACTTCTTTGTAGAGCATACTTCTATTGTTTTCACACTGTTAGAATCAGTCTTCATTGAAATGGGTAATTCATTCATCTGCATAATTATTCCATTAATCAATGCATAAAATATGATATTTTTTTCCTTAGCTAATACATGAAATCAGTATGAAAATCTTTAATGCCACAAAGAGAAGTGAACTTTCTTAAAGCTACTGATCGAGTCTTTGATTTTAACTTTTTCCCGTTTGTTAGGAAACATCTACATAGTCCTTTTCATTGTTGATGCATATTCTCTCATTGTTTCTACCTAGAACTAGAATCTTTTTTTTCCATTAGATTTCGATCTTCAGGGGCATTCTCACATGCATAATGTTATATCAGCTGTAACTGACAAGGTAAACAAAAATAGATTTTTCTGTCCTCTAAATCTCATATATTATTGTGATTTTTCTCTTCCCATTTGACTTCTCTTTCAATAAAGATGTTTTAGATGCTAGATATGAAGACATTGGGTGCAATTTTTACAGTTTTTCTGATTAAAAAACTTTTAATCATAGGATCATTGAACTGTAGTTGGAATGGACCTGATAGTCATCTAGCCCACTCCTCTCTTTTTCTTATGAGGAAATTGAAGCCCTAAAATGTTAAGAGGGGAGCTGGGTGGCACAGTGGATAGAGTATATGACCTAGAATTAGAAAAAAATTCCTCTTTCTGAGTTCAAATCTGGTTTTCTGATCATTACTTAGCTGTGTGTGATCAATTCACTTTGTGCTGTTTGCTTCAGTTTCCTCATCTGTAAAGTAACCTGGAGAAGGAAATGGCAAACCATTTCAGTATCTTTGCCAAGAAACCTCCAAGGGGGGGGGGGCACAAAAAGTCAGACAACTGAAAAATGACTAAACAGCAACAACAACAAAAAAAAACTTACTAAAAGCTTTGTCCAAATGATCAAAGGTAATAAGTGACTTTTCAGCGATTTATACTTCAGTCCTGTACTTCCAAATTTAGTCCTCTTTTCACTCAACCCTGCTGCCTATGTATATAGCATAGATTCTTCCCCAAAACCACATGCTTTAGAACTTGCTATATAATGTTTAATACAAAATTTAAAGGAATAAATTTAAAGCAGACCTTTTCAATATTGGATTTGATGCTAAATAAAAATGAAAAATAGAAGAGGAAGGTTTCTGATTTTGATTTGACAAATTTGACAAACTTCTGTAAGTTTTTGTTCAGGGCTTAATTCATAGGAAAGGGAAATATTTGGTGTCTGAAGTTTTGAGAGAAGGGGTTTGGAGACAAAGACCATTATTTTAAAAATCTCTAAATATTATTGGTTTAGAAATCCAACTATATCATAGGTTAGAAGACATTTTATTCTGAGTTTAAAAAAATGGCCGAAAGTATCTCAGTAGTAAAAATGGAATAAAATAACTAAGTGGTCTAAATGAAATCTGACTGATTATGTTATATATATGACAACTACTGAGCTTTGAAATACACACATAAAAATTTTGTTTAGCCTTTCTTGTGGCTAAATATTTTTTGCATCTAATTTAATTTCTCTACATTCAATCAAATTTCAAACTTTAAATTATGAATACAAATGAAGTTTGCATTTAATTTAGTCTTAGTTCTTTGCTGCCTTGGTAAATATGAATATATCATACCATTAAGCCTGATGTAAGATGACAGAAGACATTGTTCAATTCAATTAGGGCTACAATTAGGGGCATGAAAGACCTCAGTGTAGAAATAGGAAAACAAAAACACACACACATACACACTGATGCATGCATGCACATATACACACATTAAGGAACTGAATACTTATATTGATAGCTATCATTAGACTGTGTCTCATATATAATGTTAGGCATAGAAAAAGCAATCTGGTTTCATTTCACAACACAGGACATAAGAAATATCTAGTCCTGCTTGGAGTAAATCACAATAGTGATTCATAAAATGAGAGGTAACTCTACAGAGCATGTGAGGAAGGTAGTAGATTCTGTCAAATGCAACAGACTCCAAGGGGAATATCAATCTGAATACAATTGCATGGCAATCATGAAGACAGGTAGAAGGTGCTCATAGAGAATTAAAGAGAGAAAGTTACCAAGTGAAGATGATTACAGGGATTTAGTAGCAAATTCATATTTAGAAGCCACATTAAAGATTTCAGAGAGCACATAAATGATGTCAACCATTAATATCTCTCTAGTAGAGATAACTGATCGATCACTGCATAGTAACATATATATGCACAAAAAAATGAAAAGATAAGTATATGCACACATTTATGAGCACATGTGTGCGTGCGTGCACACACACATACACACACAACAAGCTGGGAGGCCAGACCAACAAAAAAAATAAGCAGTTCAGTTTAGAAATGGCATAAGTATGTCCCATTCTTTATCTCAATATTTGGTTCAGTTTACTTGGAAATGCAATTTTTGTTACAGCTTGGTATGGAGGTGCCATGCTTTTAGTATGACACATTTCAGGAGAGACAGAAGGTAGTATTTTTAACACAACCCGAAAAGGTACAGACTGCATGCACTGTGTGAGAGTGGTGCAGGGGATGAAAGACTGATCTTAGCATTAGAAGGACATAGATTCAAATTCTACCTCTGAAATATCCTACCCACAGGAACATGGAAAAGTCATTTATATTTTCATTGTTCCAAGTAATTCTCTATGACTATAATTGCTAGATCGGCTGAAAAAAAAGAAATAAGGTATCTGTGTCAGCCAATGTTTATAGCATTGTGTGTCTGTTTCCATTCATATACCAATTCTAATTTTTTGAATCCCGTGAATACCTCAAGGCTACGTATTCTCTTCTGTTGCTTCTCCCATTGTTTCTTCTCACAAAGGACAGACACCTTCTAAAAGTAAGTGGTATAGCATTATTGTAGATAGTACAGAGAAAATTTGTAGGACATGGTAAGCAAATCCAACTAAAACTGAGAACTAGTTTTAGCTAGAGTCAGATGGTTCTGTCTTCAGGCTAAAGATACACAGAGCAGCAGGGAAGGGTAGATGAGAATTGGTTTGATAATATTCCAGCATCTCTCAGGAACTATCAGAATATGTCAGAAGATTCAAATGATCTTCTAAAGTATACTGGCAAAATTTTAAAAGGAATCTACCATTTTTGCAACCCTTTCCAGTTTCCATATTTGAAAAGGTGGAAGACAGAGGGGAGAAGTAGCAGTAGTGCTGGTGGCCAAACAACATACCTCATTTCTTATAAAGATAGAACAGCAATTCTTCTGAGAGTAGGACAGAATCCTAGAACTTCAGAGTTGGAAGGACACTCAGAAGTCATCCAGTGAATCCAAATAATGAACCCTATCTACATCAGCCCTAACAAGTACATACTTATGTAGTGTTGTAGCAGTAGCACAAAGCTGAGGTAAGTGGAGGATAAGTGACAATAGGTGACCTATATAAAGAAAAAAATACATGTAGACCAAAAATTGCCAATTCCTGATCTAAGATAATAAGGATGCTGTGTGGATCAGTATGGACTACACTATGGTATATGTCAAGCTTTAAAGCACTTAGCACACTAGAGCACAGATGTGTGTGTGTATGTGTGTGTGTGTGTGTGTGTGTGTGTGTGTGTGCATGAGAGAGAGAGAGAGAGAGAGAAAGAGAGAGAGAGAGAGAGAGAGAGAGAGAGAGAGAGAGAGAGAGAGAGATAAAGAGAGAAATGAACCTTACTGGCCTTTTGTTGAAATTTATGGATCCCTTCTCAGAATAATGTTTTTAAATGAATTTTTATGTTTTTTAAATGCATAGGATCACAAAAGAAACCAAGTGATTTGAAATGCAATTGCACACATACACACACACAAACACACAAGGTTAAGAGGCTAAAATATAAAACCAATTTTTGCACTAGAGTCTAGACTGTTCTAGAAATATCAAGACATATAACTGAATTGGGGCAGGCTTGAAGCAGATTGTGTTAATCATGGGCTACTGTAAGAGGTCTGGTCCAGTTATTACCTGACTTTGAGACTCTAGGAGACTGGATCAATTTAGAAATCTTTTTTTTAAACTTTATTTTCTGGGGCTTAATCTTGGTACACTCTTCTTTGCCAGAGTGGGTGCTCTTACTCAGTTCTAGAGTCACACAGCTGCATCCAAGAAGGGCACAGGAATTAAGCGGAATCAACCCCAAACCAAAACTTACAGGCAGACCTGACCACAAAAAATCCATTCCTGAAAATTTGTATCTAAATAAATTTGAGTAAAGTAAGTTTCTCTCCTGAGTCTCTTTAGCTATATTTTTAGTGATGTATTTCAATGCATACAGAATGAATCTAGCCCCCCAAACTCAGGTACCCTTTCCAGAGCAGATCTATTGCAATATCTGCTTGGAATCTAATTTTTGTTTACCTTCTCTTTGTTCTAGTGAACATGCAGTGACTGGAAGACATCAGGGAGCTTTCTACTAGATGCAAAGGGATATTTATTCTTCAGTAGAGATTTTTTGTCTACTTGCATCAATGGGGGTTCTACTAATAATAGAAAGATTACATTCTCTAGTTCACAAACACGGATCTTTGTATGGTGTCATTATATGGTAGAACTCATCTATAACTTCAAAAAATTAATTTTATCAAATATAATTAAGGAAATTTCAGGTAATTTGGTATATTTTTCAGGTAAATCCCTACTAAAAAATACTAGGTATATGGGAAAACAAATAACAAAAAATTAAAAAAAAATCTCTTGGGCCTGATTTGTCAGCCTTTTCATAGATATAACTCCTCCTGACATTCCTGGAGGCTTGGTAAGTAGGAAAGCACAGGAGTGGCATGAATGAGAAGTAAGGATTATATAACTGTTTAGGAATTGGCAACAGACATGGCAAAAATGCAATAAAATGTCTGATGCTTTTCATATTCAATGAAAAATGTCACAGATGAAATCTGACTAGCTTCATCTCTTCCTGCTGGCTATAAACATCTAAAGATTCACTTCTTTCATATATAATATGTTGGTTGTGTAATGCTGTCTAGTGCCTTGTCAGTGCACTTTCATTTTTTCCAGTGTACTTTCATTTTTTCCAGTGTATTCTTAAATGTCTGATCCACCCTTCTTCATTTATGAGGCTACCCTTCCTGCCCACATCCTTCTCATGCCCTTTCATTGCCTCTGGCACCTTGATCTATAAACTGTCTTTAGTGTTTCCTTCTCCATTGGCTCCTTCTTCTCTATCAGCACTTTAGTTGCCATCTTTAGAGAAGACTCTAAAGCAGAGAATCAAGGGTATAGGGACATAAACGCCATCAAACTCCCACATGGTTCAGCTGGAGGCACAGACCTGATTAGTTGCCTCTCTTAGCAGAAGTAGTAAATCTGGGGCTATATTCACCAGCCTTGGATATCTTCAATTTCTCATATTCACATTAGCTGCTTCCTAGTATGTCAGGAAAGTTGCTGCTAAGTAGGGAATCTGCATAAAGAGAGACAACACTTGTCTGGGACATGATATCCTGAGAAATGCTGCCCTTGGCATAGTCTGGAGAGGTGGATTGCAATTTGTCATTCTGTGTAAGTATATGTATTTCCTTCTGGCTCAGAGCCTTAGGCACTGTTCCAAGTGAGAGAAGTCTTGTCTTCAGCATTCCCAGGAGTGTGGGTGAGACCACTTCCAGTCCAGAATGAGAAAGTATGAGGTGTAATCAGAATTGACCATATTACTGAAGTATAATAGAAAAAACACTCAATTTTGAGTGAGGGCCTGGACCCAAATTTTGGCTCTGCAACTTCTTTCCTATGTGATCTTGGACTAGTCATTTCACTGCTTTGGGAATCAGTTTTTTTATCTGTAAAATCTGACAACTATTAGGACATTTTAATTGTCTTTTCTGGCTCAAAAACCTATGATCTGTAAGAGCATAACCACTGAAAAAAGTTACCCCAGACTTGTCTTAGAACTTTTGATCTTGAATCTCTTCATGTTTCCCTCTCTAATAATGAAAAAGAGCTAGAAAAGAGAAGATCATTAGTTTAAAGATATGTTGAAGTTCTTTTTTTCCTGAAAAAACAAATCAAACCAAGACAAAAACAAAACCTTCATTGATTATGTGCCTCTTTTGAGTTACCATTTGACTCGTCTTTATAATTTTCAAACTATAATATGTGTGTGTATGTGTGTGTGTGTGTGTGTGTGTGTGTGTAACTTTGGATTCAATTTATACTATTCCCATCTCTATACATACTTTTTCTGTACTTCTTTTTCTTTCTTTTTTTTCCTTATCTCACCTTAGAAGTGAGTGGGATGAACAAGGACAGAACCTTAGATTTATCTCTTTTCCCTCTCCTTTTTCTTGGTGAGCTTGTTTAAAATTTCAAGTATCTGTACCATCAATCGAAAAGCATTTCTGTTCAGCACTTTCTATGTGCCCAACACTATTATAAGTTCTGGTGATACATAGCCATTAATGAAAAATACCTCTCCTCCAGAAGAGTATATTTTTATTGGGGAGGCAATTTGTCCATAAATAAGTTTAAGTAGAATGTTTACAAAATGAATACCAACTGATTTTGGCAAGAAGATCCCAAGGTTTGAGGGGTGACCAAGAAAGACTTAAGGTAGAAAGTGGTGCTTCACTGGAGACTTTATGGAAACAAGGGATTGTAAGATGAGTAAGATGAGAGTATCAGGAGGACATGCACTCTAGGTTTGGAGAACTGTCTTTGAAAGGGTACATATTTAGGACTTTGGGAAAAAAAGAATCAAAGCTGGAGATGATTTTAGATGTCATAAAATTAAATCCTTTCATTATACAGATGAGAAAACTGAAACTCTGAGAAGTTAAATGAATTGTCCGGTTAAATGAAATGTCAACATCTTTAATGTTAGAGGCAGGATATGAACCAAAGTCTTTCTGATTTCAAGTCACATTCAACATCCAACGCACCATTTTGTTTGTGAGAAATAACAAGGTGGCTGTTCTGACTGAATCACAGAATGGGAGCAGAAAAGTAATATAAAATGACACTGTAAAGATAGGTTGAGGCTAGGTTGTAAAGAATTTTAAATGTCAAATGAAGGGCTTTGAGTTTAATACTAGAGATAATAAAAAGCCAGTGGAATTTATTGAACAGAAAGTGACATAATCCTACCTGTGCTTTAGTAAAATCACATTGGCAGCTATGGGGAGGATGAATTAGAGTGGGGACAAACATGAATCAAGTAGACCAATAATAAGGTTATTCACGTGAGAAGTAGTGATAGTCTGAATCAAGGTAGCTACTCTCTGAAGAGAAAAAAGGATCATATACTAGAGATTTTGTTGATGCAGAAATAAGATCTGGAAATGGAGCTGAATGGGTATTTGGGGAAAAGAAGAGTGAGAATTAAATATAATACAGAGGTTATCACAGAAGGTTGAAAATAGATTAGTGTCCTTAACAAAAATAATAAAGTTCCAAAAAATGTTGGGTTTGGGGGGAAACTTAATGAAAATTTCTATGGAGGAGATTTCAAATGAACATTTATAGTTTCATCCTCTCTTCCAGGCTTCAGAGCTATAGTTTAACTGCTTACAGTGTATCTCTATAAAGACGCCTTACTGAATCCTCAAACTAAGGATGCTTCAAACCAATTTATCAGTCTCCCCATGCCCAAATCTTTTTCTCTCTACTTTTCACTGTTAATGTTGCCATTATCCTTTTCATCATCTGAATTCAAATGTCAGAGTCACTTCTTTCCTTTCTCTTGACAGACAAAACTAATCTGTTACTCATTCCAAGGATTCTACTTGTGGTAGATTCCCTTTCAGATACTCTCACTATCAGAATACCAATTCAGGAATTCAATATCTCTCACCTAAACCTGTTCAAATAGTCTTCTAAATTGGTTTTCCTGCTGCCAGTTGTACTCCACACCCTCTGCTGCAAAATAATCTTTATGACAAGAATTTTCAAAGGTTAACATTGCCAGAATAAAGCCCAAATCCATCATCATGGCACTCAGTGATGTCCCACAGTTAGCTCCCACCTATAAGTAATTGGCAAGCCAGGAGATTTAGATTGCAGTCTGAATTCTTCCAGTTGCTGTCAAGTCATGTCTGTTCTTTAGGCATATAGTTAAAATATAAGGAGTTTAGACTAGATGATTTCTAAGTTCCCTTCCAATTTTTATCCTCTATGATTTTACTATCTTCCTCTTACCACTACCAACTTATCCAATGTGTTTCCCATTTAAAAATATTCTACAAAGATTTATTAAATACTATTATCAAGGACAAAGGAATTAATTGAGTACTGGGAAAGATCAAAGAAAATTGAGACAACTATTTTCATAGTGCTCATAATCTAGTAGAGAACATTTTTCACAAAAATGTCATAATATATGATAAATTAATGATGTATTACAACCTGATAAGGCCCACCATTTTCCCTGTTGTTCCTCTCTAAGCAATTCTTTGAAAGAAGTTTTATTCCATTTCTTGCTGCCATAAAGCTACACTGGTAGAATGCAAATGTTGAAAAAAGTGGCCTTTGTTTTCATTAGATGATAGGAGATTTACAATTTCCTTAAATCAGTCTTCTTTCCCCTTTCTGTTTTGGATGCAATTAGCTGCCCACCTGAAGTATAAGTCCCAGATATACCCACTGTTGCATAAACTCTAATGAAATACATGTTTAAATCTGAGTAATAGACATTATTCATTTATTTAGTATTTTCTGTGGGGATGAACAGGGCAGACTTCTTTGGGTGATCATTTATCTCTTCCAAAAAGCTCTATAATGTTTCAGAATGAGGGATTTCAAAGAAGAATAAAAGTAAAAGATGGCATCATGTCAACAGAAGAAGAAGATGAGTTGGTCACATGACAAGAACAATGGCTAACAAGTGTCATCTTTACAATATCAGGAGACAACAAAGAAGGCTGAAGGCATATGGGTCAAGTCTTAGGATATACTTTTAAAAAACATGAGAAAAGTTATATGGGACGAATATGCATTGATGAAGTACAGTCTTTATCACTGAAAGTAATGCCCAAGCTACTGAAATCATGAATTCATATAAGTATTTTGCATGCACATATATATATATGTGTGTTTATATATACACATAAGAGCACACATATATATGTGTGTGCAACAAAAATTTTCTTATATAATAACTATAATATAAAACTTACTAGGAAAATAGCACAAGTGAAGTTAACATTTCCCAGTAATTTGCAATCTTAAGATTAAAAATAAAATCAGTCATATTAGTGAAGATTTAATCCCTTCAAAATGGACTATTCATCATACCTTGAAAACATCCTATCCATATATGTCTGTGCCTTTATTTAAACTGCTTTCTCCACCCTGGAAAAACTTTCAGAACTTAAGTCAAATGACTAGTCATATTAAAAAATTGGCCGCAAACTTCCTATTTTTTATGAAGGCTTCTTTGAAGATCATCCTCTTGGCATTTCCCATTCTCTCTTCAAGCTGGAATTAATTTCTCCTTCCTCTGTGCTTCCTTGGCATGTCAAACAACTATTACAGTGTGTGCAACATTGTATCTTGATAGTCTCTCTGATAATAAGTCTTCTCAGTTATGAGATTAGTAGAATAACAGTCAAGTATCTTTTTTGCTATGTTGTTGTGGAGCTCAAATGTAAAAATGTAGTCCTTTGCACAACTTAACGCACTATTCAAATGTGTATTATTGACACACTTATAGTTATTTTTGTTTATACGTCTCATCCCCTGCTAGAGTATTGACAACAGAGAAAATGTGCCATTCAACTTTGCATTCCTCAAGGCACTTAAGACAGGGCTTTGCCATATCATACACTCAATCAACATTTGTTGTATTGAATTTTACAATTTGCAAATAGCCTACTAAAATAATTGCAGTGGTAAAGAAGATTTGTTTTAGTAGGAAGAGTAGAAAGATCACTGACTTTGGAGTCAGGAGACCTCTGTTATATTCTAGGAGCTACTTGACCTTGAAAATGTCATGAAATGTCTTTGAATCTCCACGTTCTCATCTTTTAACATGATGGGGATGGGCTAGATGATCTCTGTTGTTTAGTTCAGTTAAACAGTTAGATAATTCTAAATGATTTTGTTTCACTGTCATTGAAATTTAGGTTGCTATACTGCAATTGATTTTTACTAATTCATTTTTGGCTAAATAAATCCACAAAAACAGATACCCTAAAAAACTCTGTGGAATCACAGTGTATTCTGAGTCAATATGTATACAAATCATACAATTCTGAAATAACAACATAAGCAGGCAAATAAAAGGTCAGAGGAGACAGCATTCTGCTCTCAGACTGACCTGTGTTCCATGGAAATGAAATATCCCGATGTTCTATATTCTGCAGGGACACATGATCTGTACCTATTTTCAGCCTGCAGCTTCTCAGTGTGGTTTAAAAATAGAACAGTTTTGAACTTTAACGATTGGCTCAGGAAGGGCATTAACCTCTTTCTCAACTGCTCAAGTTTGTCACCTTTCTGGAATCAGGGTCTGCATAAACTATCTTGGTAAGAATGGGACTTCATAATGCAGTTGCTTTCTGTGAGTCCCTGGCTGACAAGACATTGGCACCAGTTTTTCCTAATCTCTACAATATTCTGTAAATACATTTTAAAGAGATTCTCTTGGAAGGCCTGAAGAATTATCCATTGTCTAGAGATGGGAATTAAAAGAGATGATCATTTAAGAAATACTGCATTTAAGAATATTTTTAAAATTGCTATAAGTGATAGATCCTTGGGCTGGAGAGAGATGACAGATTCAGAAATAAAGGATGAAATAAGTTCAAGAATGTAGAATTTTATTTTTTTAACAGAAAACCATCATGTTGCTCGAATGTCAATTGTGGGAATTGTTGTAAATATGGTCACCTGGTTATTCTGACATTTTAAAAACACATGCATTTGCCCAGATGGGCATTTGCCCACAATGGGAATTAGGGACAAAATACAATGTGTTCTATTTCTCTAAATGTATGTCTTTTACCAGTAGAAAGTTGGATATAAGGAAAGGCTGGTATCTTTAGGGGCCACAAGGGTAACATTTGGTGATGCTTTTTTCAATCTTAAAATCCTTTATCAAAAGATCATTAACTTACCATATTCCCCATTGGTATAGTTCTATGACTATCTAATGGATATAAGCATATGTATGTTTATGTGTGATTGATGCCAAGATACTTAAAGGTTTGCTTCCCCCAATATATCAGTCATACTTTATTATGCTATATTAAAGTTCCCTCCACCTCTTTGGGCCCAAACCTGATTTTTAGGAAATCTCTATTAAAATTCCTTTGTCATAGGGATGGTAAGATTCCATTTACAAAACTATGAGACAAAACTCTGATACCTAGTTTTCCAGGAAGGGTACCTGTTACGAGCATTAGTGGTCTGAAGTAGACACCTTATGCTGGAAAATAGAATGAAGAAGTGGGGAGTGGAAAGTGCAGAAAGAGAAGAGTAAAGCTTCTGAAAACAAACTTTGCTGACTTCAGAATTCTGCCTTGGACAAGTAATAGCTACCAAGAAAGGATTTAGATGCTAAAAGAATGAGTTCATTATAAAATAGTCATTACAATTTAAAATATGGGATTTCTAGGTTATCCTTAAGATTTTTCCCCCTGGAATAATGCACCTCTTCCCTTACATTTTTTGTACCTAGTAATCTGTTGTAAATGGTTTGTGAATAAGGACCCTTCTGAAAGTTGGAGTTCTAACAGTTTCCAAGAAGGCTAACGATGCTAAGGAAGCTCATAGCCTAGGCATAAGAAGAATCTACCTATATGTTGCTTTCTCCAGCATTGCTCCTGTGAAGACATTCTCATGTAACAAAAGGGGGTCTCCACTTTTCAGTTCTTGAGTCACTGACTCATGAAGCTGAATATGTCTGAGTTAACAAGAAGGAAGATCTTTCTCATTTCGTCCTTCCACAATTAAAGTGTAACTTAAACCATTCATTTGGATCAGTTTTAAACAAAATCTTTTAGGTAGGACATGGGAAATTAGAGAGTGTCCAGAAGAGGGCAACCAGACAACTGTGAAAGTCTTGGAAATCATGTCACATAAGCATTGGTTAAACGAATTAGGGGTCTGGAGAAGAGATGATTTATTGATGACATAACTGTCTTCAATTATTTGAAGGGTTGTAATGTAGAAAAAGATAAACTTAATCCTTTTGGCCCTAGGCAGTAGAAGTTAGAGGAATTAATGACATCTACAGGTAACTAGTTTTAGACTTCATATAAAGTAGAGGTTCCAAGGATAGATTTCAAGGGATCTGTGAACTTGGTTGGGGAAAAATGTTACTTTGTTCAGTAAATCTCCTTAGATAAATATATTTTTTAATGTCCGTCTGGTCACAAAATAGCCTGAGGTAATTTTCAGGTTTCTTAGCATTGGGATAGTAGCAGTGGGAACTGAGGAGGAGATAGTTATGCTATCTCAGATGTACATGATGATAGATTAGTTACTGACTCGGAATGGTTACACTTTTAGCCTAGTCCATGAATAAGAAGCTATCCTTGTAAGTAGGAATGTTTTATGGAGACCAAAAAATATGGGACAGAAACAGTGAGAAAGTAAAGAAAGAAAATAAATTGTAACCTATCTTATACAGAAGGAAACAATGAAAAAAAATAAGAAAAGATGCATTGAAATATAATTGGTTTATTTTGTAACTCTATGCATTTTATGTACTTAAAATTATTCTGAGAAGGGATCTACAGATTTTACCACATTTCTAAAGAAGACCATAACATAGAGGGGTAGGAAACTCTGAACTAGAACAGTTGATGCAAGGGATAACCAAGATAGCACAAATATTAACTAGCCAGAGTCCTCAGTCTCCTGGAATATGGTCACACTGAGGTATCTAGAACTCATCTTCTGATGAGTGGTACCTACTTACCTAGCCTCTTGGACACAGGGACCAAGGGAAATAGGGAGTGATCAATAGAAAGGGGCTACCAGAAGAAGAACTAGAAGACCTAGTGGTGCAGAAAAAAATCTGCACTGGTGGAATTCCGGGGAGCATTTTCCTGAGTTTCAGGCCAACTAGATATAATCCTAGGGTTTCAGGAAATGGTATAGTTGGCAGGTTAGAGCTAAGGTGGAGTAGTGCCATTCTAGTGTAATAATCTTGGGTTATTTGAATATCCTTCTCTTTGTGTTTGATGGTCTTTCTCATATCTTGCCAAATTTGCTTATCACTGAGATAGTTACATGTGACTACTGTCGTAGCTGCCTATACTTCTCTTCCCCTCATGCAGCCCCATCTTAGCTTTGATCCCTAAGTTTTCTTGATCTCTATTTTCTTGTCTTTATTTATAATTTATACACATACACACAGACACTTCTTGCATCAAGATTGTTTTTTTCTTTTTAATTTTTTTCAAGTTGTTCTAAGAGGCATCTCTGCACATCTTTTCTTCCAAGCTGGTCAGTTTAGCTGATACAGACTTCAGTTGGTTTTTAAATTTTGTTTCTTTGTTTCTATCCTTTGTGGCAAAGGTTCTACTACTTCAGTACTTTTGTGCTCCAAATATGTTCATCTCTCATTTTTAGAGAGATTTTTCCATAGTGATCTAATGTTTTCTCATTTATTCATTGGATTTTTACCCTCTTCGTTGATAGCTCTTATTACTGACATACTTTCACTTCCATAGTTTCTTCATTTATGGATTTTCCCCCCTTTTTCAAGTCACTCTAAAATTAATTCCTATTTTTCCTGTGCTATATTCAGAAGAATCTCCCCCTACTCCAAATCTGGCATTTGTTCACTTTCTTAGCACTATATTATCTATTAAGAGAGTTTCATATTTTGATTGAGACTTTACCCCTTCTTTCTGGCTTTAGGATCTAATTATCTGATTTGAGCCAGACTTTAATAAGTGCCTTTATTCTTGATATTTTAGGTGTTTCACCTTTTGTTTTTTGTTTTGTTTTTGCTTTCATCACTAATTTTCTTTGCCTTCACTTTTCTTTGCAGATATACCTTTGATGCATGCCTGCAGGGCTCCCTCAGCTTTTCTAATGGTGGAATTTTATCTCTGTTTCCCTGAGTCCCTTCTCTAAGTAATCTCGGAGGAGGACAGCTTGGACCTACCGGGGTTTCTTCCCCCTTTCTTTCAGGTGCAGAAGAGTCACCTTACTATATTACTGCTCCATTTCCTACAAGTACTTTCCTTTCCTCATCCTTGCTGAAAATAATTGAATCTTTGATTCTGGCAGAGTGGAAAGAGATCTGAACAAAATCATTGCACTCTTGCTAAATGAGGGGCAGTACTAATGATGACTGGGCCCAAATCAAAAGGTAGCATACTTTCAAATCACTCAATTACTCTTCTGTTTTGCCTTCACTTTGCTGGGCAGGGTTAGCAAGTACCACTTTTTATTGGATAGAGGAGATGGACATAGGTGATAGGTGTTGGGCAAAATCATTCTAGCCCTGGGTTCACTAGATGAGCCCCTATAGGAACACTGAAATTCTTTTGCATTCCTGTGAGTAGAAACTGATGGGGGAGGATCACTCAATGAGTTCTTAATGTATTAAAATTAATGAATGTTCATTCATGAGTATTTTACTTTGTTATTATTCTTTCTTCTGTGTATTTTTCTATAACTATGCTAGACTATATATCTGGCACACAATTCTTTTTTTTGGTCTGTGGACAAGGTTTAGGATTAGTGGGTAGAAATGACTTGGAGAAAGTGATTAATCAGCTATCCTGCTGGCCACTTAATCTGAAAGTCTCCTCAAACCCAGAGAAAAGCAAAGTTTTAATTCAAATACTCTTTTTGGAAATGACAAGTATCATAATCTCCCTCAGAATGACAATAGAGGAGGCCATGACTACAGGGGTGGGTAGAAAGCCCTGTTGACCAAGGCTGATACGTAAGCCTTTGGGGTAGGAAGATTTCTAAAAGAAAAGTTATGGAAATTGCCCCTTCAGGCAGAGAACAAGAATTAGGGAGGTCAGAAAATAATAACAGTAATAACAATGAAAATACTGCCTAATCCTTTAAAGGAAAGGGAAGAAAAACAACAGCTGACAAAACAAAACCTTAAACAACATTGGACTGGGCACAATGAGGGAATATAGTGTCATGAAGTGGATACGGATGATGGATTCAAATCTTGCCTCAGATATTTACCAACTTTGTGAACCACATTCTTTTCAAGCTTCAATTACCTCATCTATAAAATAAAAGAGTTGGATTCAATGGTATTTAAGGTCCTTTCCAGCTTTAATCTACTGTCTGTCATGTTCTGGACTCAGAATAACACTGAGGACTAGCAGTATGTCTATCTGCCATGAAGAAGAAAAGGAAGAAGACAGACTTTAGAATAAAGATTGTGTGTGTGTGTGTGTGTGTGTGTGTGTGTGTGTGTGTGTGCAGTGAGCTACTTGGAACTTCTGGTATAGTCTACAGATCTCTTCTCAGAGTATTTTCCAACAATTCATAATTAAAGAAATACTGAATTTCAGTCAAAGATTAGTGAAAAATAAAGTTGTGATATTTTCCCCAGCCAAATTCCCAACCCTCTTTCTGAAAATCTATCCATGACCCCCTTAGGTACTTGTAAATATTTATTGATGAAATGCTTGAAAAAGAAAAAAAATAGTCCCTACATGATTTTCTATATGTAAAGGGAGGATGCTAAAATATATTAGAAATCATTTTTCCAGGGTCCTTTTTCAGCTGTGAAGTTGTTTGAATCCTATCCTTATGCGCCTTTCTTTCTTTTTCCATGTAGGGGTTATTATCCTTAGGGAATCTTTATGCATTATATTGAACGTTGCCTGAAGTATCAGGCATGAGATCACCAAAGAGCTGAGTCTTTCCTACTTTGTGCAATAAGGATCACAATAACTACATCCTTGACACTTTCTGCATCCTTCTGACTTCTCTCAGATGCTCTTGAGTCAAAGATCATCAGACTGAAATTAGAAAAGTTTGTTGCCTGGCTTTCAAAACTTAACCAAGGACCCTCGATGACAAATGGAGTATAAAAAGTGAAACCAATCTACCTATATGAAACATGTTTAGCTAACGCAACTCTAATTTTATGGTGGCCCCTCTGACAACTTATGCATACCAACAAGACAAAAAGGAATTCAGAAAGTAAAAGGTAGATTTTGAAATAAAAGCTCATTATATACTTATTCTTTCCATGTTACCACTGAGATACTCAAGAGTCATGTAACTATATTGTGAATTGCCTAACAAAATAGGGTAACTCTCAGATAGACATTTGTAGAAATTTTTTGTAAGGCAATTTTGACCAATTGTCTCTAGCATATTACAAAGGCAAGTTATTTAGGAAAATCATAAAGGGAAATTAAAATCATTCCAACACATCCAGTAAAAACGACTTACCATAAAAATGGTGTTATTTGCATATGGGGTAAGCTATTTGGAATAAATTTTAAATTCATATAAGTATCTCACTTTTTTTCATTATTTGGATTATGTTTGAAACTATTCAAAAACATTAGGGAGGAAGTTTGTGGTGCAAAATGGACCAAACAGAGCATGGGCTAAATTTCTTATAAGTATGCTTTGTCCGTAGAGAAGTAGACTGAGATAGTGGAAAAAGAGTTGGTCTCAGATTCGGGAAGACATGAATTCAAGTTAAGCTTCTGAAAACTATTGCGTTTTCCTGGATAAGTGACAGCCTCTCAGGGGCTTAGGCAATCCTCTAAGACAACAATTAGCAGAAAAGGTTTGTGTTAGTGGAGGAAATTTTCCCTTTTATGTTTCATTATACTAATGAAATCAGAAGTCCAATAAGTATATCTCTCACTGTTGGAATTTAATTTGAAAGACTTGATTTGTTCCTCTTGGTCGTGAAACTTTTGCATATAGGTTCATAAGTTCACAAGCTAAGGAGGACCACTGATATCTCAAAGGAAACAAGGAGCATATTTTGATAAAGGTCTACTATTTTAGAGAAATTTTCATGTAAAATCACTTGAGGTAAAAAATTAAAACTTGTTTTATTTTTACCTCAGAATATTGCAATGATATATAAAGTCAAACTACATAGCAGTGCAAAAATAAACATTAAACTATAAAAGGTATATAAAATGTCCATCTTACATTTTAACTTTCTCTTACAAAATTAATAAGAAATATTCTAGTTTTCCTCTCTATAGTGCCCCCCAAATCAGTTTAAGCCCTGTTAAAATCTACTGCGTAATTCAGGAAAATTTGAGTGGTAACATTAATACAATATCACTATGCAGTATCCTACATTCAGACTCAAACTCTTCCTTGATAGAATGTCAGCTCTTTGCGGTCAGACTTTCATTTCTGTACCTCCAATGCCTTGCACACAAGTAGGTGCTTAATAAATGCTTGTTAAATAATATATTGATTCTTCCCCTTCTTCTTCATTTCTAGTGAGTCACCAAGACTGATCAGTCTTCCTTTTTCAATTTCTCTTATGTTTGATGCTTTCTCTTCATTCCCACTGTCACTATAGTTCAGGGTCTTATCACTTCTCCCTTGAACTATTTGAAAAGTTTATTAAGTGACCTATTGCTTTTTATCTCTTCCTACATCCCATTCACTTCAAACACTACAAGAAATTCATATTCTCAAATTAGCACATTATTTTTCTCATGTCACTTCTTTGTCCCCTAATCTTTAATGATTGAATTCCCAGCACCTAAATAATTATACCTGATCTCTTCATCCCAGCATCCAAAGTCTTCTATAAGTTGTTTCTAACCCATCTTTCCAGTCTTACCGCCCATTACTTTTACGTTGACCCATTGGCTTCTGCCATACTTCTCTACTTACCAGTTTCCTTAAATGCACTCTTTATTTACTTTACTGTACTTCAGCACTTCTCAGGCTAATGACCCTCACCACAGATACTGCATAGTCAACAAGTACATCAAGATCATGATCAATTCTCATCTTCTCTGTGAAGTCTTCCCTAATTAGAAGTCATCTTTTTCCATACAGAACTTTTATAACACTCAATGGTTGTGTCATTTATTAGAAACACTTATTTTTGCCCAGGAATGATTAATCCTGTTTCTTCAGTTATGTATTACTTATTTTCCTAGATGAAATGTAAGCTCCCTGAGGGTCTAGGCTATGTTTTATGCTTCTTTCTAGCTCTCTCAGTATGATGAACAGAGTTTTGCATATCAATCAGTCAATAAACTTACTATGTGCCAGGCACTATTGCAAGTACTGGGAATAAAAATAAAGGTAAAAAACAGTCTATGCTCTTATGAAGCTCACAATCTAATGAAAAAGGCAACATATGAGGGACTATGTGTACATAAGCTACATATAGGAAAAATGAAAATAATGAATAGACAGGAGGTATGAGCATTAAGGAACATCAGGAAAGGCTTCCTGGAGAAGGGGTCATTTTAGCTGGGGCTTAAAGGAAGCTGGAGACATTAAGAGAAGAGCATTCCAGGCATGGGGCATATTAAGTGAAAATTTCTAGATCTGGGGGATGGAACATCTATTTCAAGGAAAACCAGCAGACTGGCATCACTGCTACAGCACACTCTCAATTAACCACTATCATTTGATTAATTTTAGCTTACGAGAGAAAAAGGATGTTCCCTAATATTATCATTAAGTAATCCCCAACCAACCCTAGTTGGCCACTATTCTTTGATTTAGTTTTAGGAGTTGCCTAAAACATTGCAAGGTTAAATGATTTGCCCCTGGTCACGTGGCCAGTATGTGCCAGAGGCGAGACTGGAACTCAGATCTCTACTTCAAGGTCGGTTTTTTTTGTTTACTACACCAAAGAGACTTGGAGATTAGAAAAAAGGACAGTGGTGAAGATTTGTTTGCAACTCCTATGACAACAAAACCAAACCTAGACCTGCTAGCTCCTAAATGTAATATCCGTACTGAACTGAACATGTTCATTTAAGGTAGAATGTTTCTTATTATTATTTAAATTTTTTAATTAGAAAGTTTGCTTCCTGCTTTAAAAAAGGAAATGGATATATTGAAACTTTATACCTAAAAGGAAAGTGCAAATGTATATTATACATTCTATTTCCCTTTGGAAGTCTTTTCTAAATAAAATAAATCCAAACCTGAATAAATCAATAGCACAATAAAATGGATCTTCTCTCAAGCATAGGCAGGATTTGTAAGGACTTTAACTGGCATCTCATATACTCTCAAGTACAAAGACTTGTAGAGATTTAAAAACAAGGATGCCCAGCCAGGGGCAGCTGCCTCATCGGACATGAAATCAGGATGAAGACGCATTTGCCTAATTTCATTTTTTAAGAGAGTAAAAAACAACAAGAAGAAAACATACCCTGAGCTTTCTGCATATTTCAAGAAAAAACAACAACAACCTGGTAATTGTTCTGTTATGAACTGCTTGTTCTTACCCTCTGAGTCATGATCTAAACATAAAATTCTCCCAGAGAAAGAAAAGACAAAATTGTACCAAATGGTGAGAGTGAACTTACCTCCCTCAGAGGATCATTAAGCTCACTGAGGATGTTTTCCTCATCGAAGATTTTGCCCTGGTACCTGTGTTCATAGTAGTCATGAATTTTCTGGCGCATATCAGCTGGTAACTTGTGGAATGACATGTACTGTTCCACTTGCTTGTACTGCAAGGAAAAGGGAGAAGGGGAAAACATTTTATTGCAGTATGTGAGGAAATCATTATACTTTTTAAAATATCTTCTCTACAACTATGTTTAAAAGTGATCTGTTACAAAAGAACAGATCCTTTAATTAAAAAAAAATGTAGTACCACCCAATGTTTAATAATGTTATTGGAAGCAGGCTGAGATAACACAACATAAATGATCCATTAATTAGACAGGAGGAAGAATAAAGAGTTAGCAGTGAATGACTTAAAATGATTCAGTCACAAACTTTTATCTGGTTGCAAAACAACAAAGAAATACTTTAATGATTTTATGTTCTTTGGGGCTTCTATTCAATTTGAACTGTGGAAGGGCACCCTGGAAAAGATGCTTTTGAAAATAACCATCTCAATTGTGGAAAATATTTTCTACATGTCCAGTAAATGGAAATTGAGTTCAATTCAATAAACATTTATCACACATTTACTTTGCGCACAGTGGTATCTCCTAGTTAGAAATTAATCTCAACTTAAACGATTATCAAAGAGTTAGTAAATTTTAGATTAATCCACTTTTTTTCTCTTCCATCTCATGTTGGAGAGGATCTTATTTTTAATTCAGCTGGCTCATCTTTAGCTGCAGGCCCAAGTAGGAGGAAATCACAGATTGGGAAAGGGGGAATAGCTTGTAACAGTGACAATATTTATGACAAGTAGGAAAAGAAAGAAGAAAAATTATTCAAAACATTTGAAAGGAGCATTGAGTTTGACATTAAGCAAAGAAGATATTTGAATAATTGCCACTTTTGAAGGCCTTTTCAAATCATGATAGCTCCTCTGTGATTAATTTGAGTCTTCTGGGGTGAGTAAGACCCTAATATTTTCAAATCAAGAAATCAAGTATTTCCTGAGGACTTAACTTGTGGCCAGCATTTTGTTAGATATCATGAAAGTTGGAAAATATATCTGTGATCTGGTCTTGGAACTCAAGGAGTTCACAGTCAGAATAAAACATTAGAGAGAATAGTGTGATACTAACTGAAATGTTAAAACTTTTACACAAATAAAAGCAGTTATGGAGTTTAAAGAAGGGTAGATACTTGTTATGAAATTTTCTTTACAAGTCAACCAAAATTCAATCAAAATAAATCAAAAATTCCTTCTATGTGAAGTATGTCCTCTTGGCAATACAGTAACAAAAAAATAACAAAAACATATTTATAATGTAGCTTTAAAAACATTTCTGAACATTTTCTATACAAAATCCTCTTCCCAAAATACCTCCCCCCTTTGCAAGCAAGTGGGGAAGAACTGTTCTTACTATGAAAAGGATGAGTAAACTTTGAACAATTAGGCTGTGAGTTTCTTTAAGGTAAAGACTGCCTTTTGCCTCTTGAATCTCCAGCACATAATGAAGTTGCTGACATATAGTCAACTCTTGAGAGATGATTGATTGAGTCGGACCAAGAGTGGGATGACCTAAATTATAAAATGATGAAGATGATAATATTAGGACTGCAGTGCCAAATGCTTACAAATCTTTCTACTTAGGTCATCTATTTGTTTTTGTTGTTCAGTCTTTTTCTGTCATATCTGACTCTCCATGACTCCTTTTGGAGTTTTCTTGGCAATGATACTGGAGTGACTTGCCATTTCTTTCATTTTACAGATGAAGAAACTGAGGTAAACAGGTTTAAGATACTTTTTCAGAGTCGCATAACTAGTATCTAAGGCTAGATTTGAACTCACAAAGAAGTCTTCTGACTACAGACCTAGTGTTCTAACCACTGCATCAACAAGCTGCCCTTTCTCATTTGTATCTCTTCAATAATCCAGTGAGAGAAGTAGTAAAATTGTCCATTTTACAGATGAGGGAAGTAAAGTTCAGAGACATTAAGTGACCGGCCCTGGTCACAGAGATAGTAAGTTATGAGAGTTTGGATTTGAATCCAAATCATCCTGACTCCATAGCCAGTAGTTACTCTATGAAGTCATGCTATCTCTGTTTTTGATGGTAGCATACATACTAAAAATGCTAACAATTTATTTGATTCTAATTCTAATGTTCTACTAAACTGTAGCACCTTTCTGGATTTTACCTTTTCTATGAATTATGTCCATTAGAATGTCATATTCTTTAGAAGAGAGGTAGTGGTAGGGCCATGGATAGAGTGGCAGTCTGGAGTCAGGAAGATTCGTCTTCCTGCATTCAAATCTGTCCTCAGGCTCCTACTAGCTGTGTAACCCTGGGTAAGTCACTTAATCCTGTTCGCCTTGGTTCCTCACTGGCAAAAATGAGCCAGAGTAGGAAATGGCAAACCACCATGGTATCTTTGTCAAGAAAACCTGAAATGGGGTCATGAAGAGTCAGACATGACTGAAATGACTGCGTAACAACAAAGTATACGGGAATGGAAAGTACATAGAATTTGGAGTCATGACACCTGAATTCAAATCCCACTTTAATACAGAGGTGACCATGGGTAGGTAACTACTCTGGGTCTCAGTATTATACATAAAATCAAAATTTAGGGCTAGATCATTTCTAACAACTCTCTCATTGGTATGTCCACGATACTATATATGATTTGTTTATGTAATATGTCTTAGGATAACATGCCAGTGTTATAATTTAAGTCCACAGTGTAAGATGAAAACAAAATAGACTTTGTAGCTAATAAGGGCCCATTATAAAAACACCACAAAATTTAGGGCAGTGAAAACTCTTAATTTCTTCAGGAAGGACATTTTCCAATTTGTGTATTAGGAGACCTTAGTGATATCGCTGACAACAAAACTCTTCCTCCTGATATAAGATTTAGGGTAGGTAATTTCAATACTCCAGAGCAATACTAAAGAACTAACCTTATTTTTACATGTTTCTGATTGGTCTTGTTTTTATACAATATAATAAAATTAGCATTAGTTCAATAAATTGTAATCATTTATTCAAGTAAAGATGTGTTTATTTGGCAAATGACACAGAATGGTTGTTTTTCAAACTTTAGAGGGGTCTTTTTGTTTTGTTTTGTTTTGTTTTTACCAATTTCACTGGTGAAGGGAAAAAGCTATGAAGCAATCTCTCTACCAGTGAGATTGTCTGGGACACTGAGAGGTTAAGTGGCTTATTGAATGTCACCCAGCTAGTAAAAATTCCAAAGATGGGACTTGAACTGGTCTCTTCAGGATCCAGACAGTTTTTCTCTCTACTTAATGCTGCCTAGCATAGTCTTTCATCTTTGCATATAAAATTCTCATTTCTTTCAGATATTTATAGAGAACCACTATCTGTAATAATCAGATCTACTTTAATGTGTTAATTGGCATTACACAAACAAAAGGCATTCCTTAATTATTTGTTGAAGTTCTGACTGAAGTTTGATATTTGTTATAGTTCTTTTCCTAAGCCACCTATTTTTATGACTCTATGGCCTTCTTAGTAAATTTGTGATCATGAGCTCAGAGATTTTTACCTGAGACATAGCCCTTTGTTATACAAAAAACTGGAACAATTACTGTTCAACTTTCACCATGTATTTTGAGCTGTCTAGGGTCACATGATTACAAAGAATCAGAGCTGAGACTTGAAATTCAGATTTCTGATTCCAAATCCTGTGTCCTTTCCACTATATAGCATGCTATCATCAATGTTCAATAAAATAAATTAACTAAAAAAAGGAAGAAATGAAAATTATTTGTCAGAAAACTTTTAGAAAACGTGAATGTTTTGCATTAGTTTCTAAATCTTTATAGAATCCCCTTCAAACTTATTTTTACAAATAATGGAAAGGGGAATCTAAAAGCATGTTACTTACAAAAACTCATTCTTGAAATTTAAATAACTGAGTCTCCTCAGTATTTATTGAATACTTTTGAAGACCCTCCCAAAATGAGACCAGAAATTTCTTTCATTGTTCAGAATTTTATACCTTCTTATTCACCATGGATGGAAGAAATGCATGATTGAAGGAACAGCTTACTTTCTGTAGGATTTGACAAGTACAAAATGGAATATACACATAATTTCATTTTAGCTTCACAGTAGCCTGTTAAGCAATGACTTGGATATGTCCCTGGGTCCACGATCTCATGAGCATCACTAATCCTTCTATCAGTACAGTCGGTCCATCCGTGTTTTCTTAGCCCTCTGTGATTCTTGCTTATGTCCTCTCATAAATCCTCCAACAAGAATAGGGGTATTTACATATGACTTTGACCATTTTGTAGATAGTATTGTAGTCCTGAGGCTGTCTTTCTGTTATTCTTCAGTTAAGAAACATAAGTATTTGTCTAAAGACAAAACTGAGCACTTTGAAAAGTTAGTGACTTGCAGAAGTCATGGGCCTTTAATATTGACATGATTCTCACTTCATCTCTCAAGTCAGAAAGATGATTGTGAAAGTGATGAAGCCTCTTTTTTAAAGAATGGCCAACATCATCTTGGCCTCAGTCCCCAGTAGATGTCACAACACATCGAGGCTCTATGGATGTCTTCAATTCACTGAGTACAGATTCCTTGAGTGGGGATGTGTGTGTATCTTATGAAACAAGTATTTCTAACAAGTATAGGGGAGTAAAGAGTAGACTTTTAATTTCAGTGCTGTAAAGAACTTCTCAATGAGGAAAATCCCTCTACTACTGCAGGCCAGCACCTTGATTGTCTTAGTGTTGTCTTGAGTTACATACAGTGTCACACAAAAAGTATGCTTCAGAGGATGCACTTGAACTCAGATTTCTCTGGCTCTGATGTCAACTTGTGGTGCACTATCTCGTAGACCTTCACAAATTCTTTAAAATTCTCATTATCATGTGATAAGCCTCTTGTACCCAATGTTACAAAATCTTCATAACTTCCATTTTTGAAATAGTCTCATTTTCTTGGATCTAAGGATGAAATGTTTTTGCAAGGTTTCATCCATCATTCATCATCATTTCATCATTTATGATAAACAAATAATTCCAAGAGAGACTGTCTATGTTCACAGTTCAGTCTTTCCTCTTATTTTTTTTTTTAAATTTGAAGGTAACTGTCCCTCATTTGCATACCAAGTTTAATTTTTGTCCTCAAATATTTCTTGCCTAGACTTGTATGAATTACACTGAAATATGTTTTTAAGGGACAATTTTCAGAAATCAAGAAATGTACTTGAAATTCGCTTTTAGATGTGATATTTTTCACTGCTGTCCTTGCTTGCCTGACCTTTCATTTTCAGTGATAGAAACTATTGTAACCATAAAACCAATGCAATTTCACACATTGATTCTTAACAAAAAATGTTCTCATCAACAGATTCAATTGGAAAAATAAATTTTATGTGGTTTCGAGGTGACATTACCCAATTTGGGCAAAAACATAATCTTTGTGATGCAGAGAATGCTTGTAAGACTCAATGTCAATGCTATAAAATAAAAAATGATAGCCTTTGATTCAGGCTACCTTGACTATAAAAAGAACTGTTACCCATGCTGAAACCTAATGTAGCTACTAAGCAATCACTCTGATATAGGCAACTTGGCCTTTCTTTGTTTCTCTCATGTTAAAATCCAGTTCTGATCTCTGTGTTTTTGCATGGGCAATCCCTAGTTCTAGAATTTAACAGTTTTCCACCATTGCCTCACAAAATCTCTCTGCCATCAAATTTGAGCAACACCTTGCATATGGAATTTTTCTTCATTCTTCCAATCTTGAGTGTTTTCTCCCATCCCCTCAAATGACATTGTATTTAACTATTTTTTATTTACTTATCCTTATTCTCTCAACATTTATTTTGCTTAAAATTATATATGTATTTGATATCTTCCCCAATCAGAATGTAAGTTCTTTGAGACTAGTGATTATTTCCTTCTTTGCATTTGTGTCTTTATTATCCAATACATTGTGTGTCACATAGCAGATGTGCTTAATAATTCATTGATTGAATAATATAGCATCACAAAATCTCAGAGCAAGAATGGGTCACCTAGTCGAACTCATATCAAAACAAGAACCCCTACCCAAACCAAATACCAGAAAAATGCTCATCAAGGTCTTGCTTAAAGACTTCTAAGAATTCTATGTCTCTCAAAATGCTCTCCAGATTTTGAATATCATTCTTAAAAGGACATTAATATCCTTCCATTATGTCCTAGAAGGATGTTAATATCCTTCTCTATGTACACAAGATTGAGTTTGACCAGGGCAGAGTACAACGTGACTATTAACTTTCCCTAGATCTGAATACTTTGTTACTCAATGCAGCCTGTTTTCATTAGCTTTTTTAGATGCTCTAATATACTGTTGTAAAAATTCTTTCCCAATTTACTACATCCCTCCGGATTTTGGTTGCATTGGGTTTGGTTGTGCAAAAACTTCTCAGTTTAATGTAATCAAAGTTATCCATTTTGCATTTCATAATGCTTTCTATCTCTCCTTTAGTAAAGAATTCTTCCCTTCTCCATAGATCTGATAAATACACTGTTCCTTGCTTCTCCAGTTTATTCATGGTATCAATCTTTATACCTAAATCATGTACCCATTTGGACTTTATTCTTGTGTACGGTGTCAGGTATGGGTCTATGCCTAATTTCCGCCACACTGTTATCCAGTTTTCCCAGCAATTTTTGTCAAACAATGAATTCTTATCCCAGAAGTTGGGGTCCTTGGGTTTATCAAACAGAAGGTTGCTATATTCCTTGCCTACTGCATCTTGAGTGCCAAGTCTATTCCACTTGTCTACCTCTCTGTTTCTTAGCCAATACCAAGTGGTTTTGATAATTGCTGCTTTATAGTACAGTTTGAGGTCTGGTAGCGCTAGGCCACCTTCCCAAGCATTTCTTTTCATTAGTGCTCTAATATACTGTTAACCCACACTGAACTTGAGAACAGCTAGGTGGTCAGGAAGACTAGAGTTCAAAACTGACCTAAAATGTTTACTAGCTGTGTGATACAGGGCAAGTCAATTAACTTCTTTCTGCTGCAGTTTTGTCATCTAGAAAATGGAAATAAAAACAGTATCTACTTCCCAGGCTTGGTGTAAATGAGAAAATGAGATATTTGTATGTACTTTGGAATCCTCAAAGTTCTATAGCAATGCTGTCATCATCCTCCTCCTCCTCCTCCTCCTCCTCATCAAAATTACTGATGTGTTATAAAGCAAAGAGTATTGACCCTGAAATCATTTGACCAAGTTTCAAATTTCACCTCTGATACTTACTTTCTGCTTTACCTTGAGAAAATTACTTAATTCCCTCAGGCCTTAGTTTCCTCCACTGTAAAATGAAGGGTGGGGACTAGATAGCCTTGAAAGTCCCTTTTAATATTTATACACACATACATATGCACATATATACATATATATGCACATGTACATACATATATACACATACATTCATACACATGTATTTTTTTAGAGCTGCTGTCTAGCCATCCTCCCTCCATAAATACCATGTGATCATGTCCTGCCCAATGGTCCACCTATTAAAGTCCTTTTGTACTTGAAATCTATCCAGAATTAGCATAAGAAAGTTTGTCATTTGCCATGTTAAATTTAGGATAGCTACTAATGACCTAAGAATCTAGTAAACTTTTCGAAAAGGGAATTGAAGTTATTCTAGCTTGACCTTTTCTTGACAAAGTCATTCTGGGTCTTCGTAATCACCAGTCCTTTTTCTAGATATTCACTAATCACACCTTTAATACATTCTAGAGTTTCAAGAGGAATCCAAGTAAAGTTCACAGACTCTATTCTTTGCCCAGTTTTAAAAGACATAGATCGATGTCCTCTTCTCTAGTCCTTCAGTGCCTTTCTCATATTTCAGTGATTGTTGATGGTGATTCAGAAAAAGAACGCAAATTATTTCAGTACCCTAAGACGTTGTTCCTCTGGTCCTATTAACTTGAACTATAAAGGGCAATTAGCTACTTTCTTTCAATTTCCTTAACAATCATGATCATCAATTCCCTATTCACAGTGTTCATTTTGCCCTTTGCACTTCAAAGACAATTCTATTTGATAAAGAAATAAAAAAGGAAACACAAATTGAAAAGCTAATCTTTCACTCTCTTTTATCAGTATTTACTGTCCTATCCACCATGAGCAATAGTCTAATTCTGATTTTGATTCTAGTTACTTCAATATAGCTTTAAAAGACTATTTTGTTCTCCTTAACTTTCCTCATTAAACCTCACTTTATTCTTAATGTTAGCACTATCACTATTCTAACCTGACCATGCCATATTATTACAATAACTGTAAGAATTATGGGTTACTTGCCTTTTATTTCCTTTATCAGTACTTATGTTTTAAAATTAAAAGTTGGTTAGTAAGCAGTCTGTGAAACTACACTGATTTCTTTGAACAAATTTCATTTTCTTTTTCCTCTTAATCAGTATTCTCTTCAATCTTTGAAGTTCCTCATATTTTCCCTTCCTATAAGATTTCCCCTGTAAAATTCTATTCCATTCAATCTTATCTATCCTTTTGGTGAATTGTCTTAAAATCTATTGGGTTCTTTATAAGTAATACAACTGTCACTTGTCTGTTGAAGCATCCTTCCCAACATGGTTGGTTTAATTTTGAGATAACTTATCACAAAAATCTTTCTGGCTTGAAATTTTACTCAAAAAAATCCTGGGATCTTTAATATATAGGTAAGAGTGGATTGAGAGAATAATTTTGGAGAGGGAAAGATATAATTTTTGAATCTTGCCTCAGGTATTCATTGGTTATGTGACCCTGGGTATATTTCTTAATCTTTGTCAAAATCAATTTTCCTACATAAACATTGTTAGAATAATAGCACTTATTATGAATACACGGTTGTAGTGTTAACTATATAATATATCAAATGTGTTTTACAAGCCTTTAAGTATTATTTAAATGTTAGCTGGTGCTATTATTATTTTAAAATAACTCTTAGAACACTGTACATAGTAACAATAATGTATGATGATTTATTATGAATAACTTAGCTAGTCTCAGTCAAAAAAAGGTTCAAGACAGTTCTGTAGGACTTAGATGAAAGGTGCTGTCCATTTCCAGAGAGTAAGAGCTGGTAGAGCCTGAGTGAAAATCAAAGATACTCTTTCTTTACTTTCTTTATTTTTTCTGTATTTTGTCTGTTTTCTTTCATAGAATAACTTAAATGGAAATGTATTTCACATGACTACATATATATAACCTATGTCAAATGGCTTGCCTTCTTGAAAAGGGGGTAGGGGAGCATGGGATGGAGATAATTTAGAACTCAAAATTTGGGAAAAATGTCAAAATTGCTTTTATGTGTAATTGAGAAAAATATTAAATAAGAATAAAAGAAAAAGAAAGTATTTCTTAAAAGTTTCTTTAACTACTAAACAGGTGCTCAAACTACCAGATATTATATTTCAATAGATTATGTCATCAATGTGGATTTTTACCTCCAACAATGTAAATTACAATCCATCCATGATTGTCTATTCTGTGTGATAGTCATCTATGCTTTCACTATTTTAGTGATTCCATCCAAGACACTGGGGACTTTGCTGACTTTCTCCTGGCATTGAAGATAGCAATGAAATACAAAGGCTATACATCAGTCATCCTTTGCTGTGACCCCATGACCAGTTCAATTTCACTTACAATCGCACATTTGTTTTATGGTATACTTTCATCTCTTTTTCTTTGTAATTTCTTATTGTTTATGTTTTTCAGACTCCTCATAACCTCCATGAGTCTGTACATTGCTCTTTGAGTGTCATTAAAGAACTTTGAAAATTGTATTTATATAAAAACAACAAAAAGCCTCATACTCAAGGTCACAGATAGGATAGATAGATAGATAGATAGATAGATAGATAGATAGATAGATAGATAGATAGATAGATAGATAGATAATCACATACATTCCCACTGTATGGATTTTCCTTGACTCTGTGTAACTCAGGTTTACCAAAGAGGCTAAAGAACTGACATTACCCACTCATTCCCTTTTGGAGCTGCACAGTTGAAGAGACTCACAGAACCAGCGAATAATTATTTCCTTCAAGGTGTGCCTCTATCCCTTATTGTTCCTTGGTTCTGGCTCTTTCTCTATTTCCTGGTTTCATGATTCATCTTTCTCCCCATCCTCTAACATTTTATCATTTTATTAATACCTTAGAATCTCTATTAATTGTTATCTCTTTCTTATTTCTGGTGGTGAAAGGGGGGCAGTGTCCTTTATTTACAATCCTCTTTCTAAGTCCATGTCATTTTCATCTGACATTGACTCCTTTCAGGAGCCGTGTGGATGCAGTACAAGCCTTTCTACATATCCATATGGACACTGGCATCTCCATCTGAAACTAACTCTTTCTGTTATGAATGTAGCAGCCTCCATCTAAGGTCTCTTCTAGTTTGTTTAGTATCTCATGATTGCACTGATTCTTGTACCTTTCTGCTGCCTCCAGGGTTAGATGATGACGCTTTCTGCCCATGTCTGTTCTCCACAGCACATTGGCTTCCTTATATAAAAACAGATACTTTCTTAAGAATGTCTTGTGTACAAGGAGTCATGGCTTCTTAACTTTTATTCTCTTCACAAAGACAGATAAAACAGAGATGTAAAGTTTCTGCTTTCAAGAATTGTCACTCTACTGGAGGGAGTCTGCAAATAGTTATAAGGGGGAATGCCATAAGTACAAAATAGAGATTCGATGACTGTCTTATGAGAAACTTGAGGAAGGAGAGGGGAGAAATTCTTCTCACCTGGAAGTTGGGATCAGATGAGACCCCAAAGCCAAAAGGGATCTGTGTTAGACCTCAAAGTTAAGAAGAGACTTCAATACATGGAGCAAGAAAGGGAGGATCCATTCTAAGCATATTAGACAATATAAACAGGAAATAAAAGACAAGTATGTGGCAGGGCATTAAGAATCACCTATCTAGGCTAGTATATAGACTCTGTAAAATGGAATAGGATGAGATAAGTCTATGTAGGAAGGTAGAAGATCTTCAATAACAGTACTAGTTTGTAGTTGACAATGGAGCAATGCTATTTATCTGTGTATTTATGTATTTACCTACCCACCCACCAGCACAACCATCCACCTGTTCATCTGTCCATCCAGCCATCTGTCCATTCATCTGTTTGTCTCTCTAGCCATCTAGTGATTTGCATAGCTATATTAGCTGAGGAGTCAGTTAGGAAGCAAAGTGAAGTATTTATTGGAGAGATGGCAGATAACAGAGAAGTGGCCTGGTCAGAAGGCTATTATATTATATTACACTAACCTGTTGGAGAAAAATATAAGGGACAGAATCAGAGTAGTCAAAATTGGAGTGAGAGAGGAAATGCTGAATGTGTAAGAAACTGTGGAAGTAGAAATGATAGGTGTTTTTGTGGACTTGAAAGCTGAGAGAAGAGAAAAAATAATTGAGCCATCCCTAAAGTTTCAAGTCTATATGATTGGATCAATGGTAGTATACTTATAGAAATAAGAAGAAAAAAGTAGTTTCAGCAGAATATTAAATGTTTATTTACACAAGTAAAGTGCCAGAATGAGATATCCTTGTAAAATTCATTGAGAGATAATCATAGGAAAATTATTGAAACTATGTTATAGTTATTAGATTAAAATAATTTACTTAGCAAAAAATAAGTCATATGATACATCTATTTCCCATAAAGATAGGAAAGATATATTCTAGCTTCAATAGTTCTTATCTGGGGTACTGTACTATTCACTGTCTTCAATGCATCTAACAGACTTATGTTTTCAGTATGTCAAATAGATAAGCTAGTTTACTAAGTATACTGGATATTGAAGTATGTAAAGCAGACAGATTGAATAACATGACTCTCAAAATATCCCTCATTTTTTTTTCTGTTTTCTGAGTGCTAGCCATAGGAAGCTGGGATGGTGGAAAAATGAATCAAAATGTGGAATCATAAGAAATTGGATTGAATCCAGTCTTCCTTCACATCATAAATTTGGTGAAGTTACTTCACCTCTTTAGGATTCAGTTACTTTTTTTTCTCCAAAATGAGGTCAATGGACTAGATGACCCTCATTGTCTCTTCTAGATCTAAATCCTTTGTATTAAAAATGACAATGGTATTTTTACATTTGACATGTCTATGTAGACCTTCATGATACACATATGTGTGTGCATATATACAACATACATATACTGGACAGTATATGAAATAAGATCATTCTTTGTAAATATACATAGCTACATAAAATCAAGATTACTTGTCATTCTAAAGAATTGAAGAATAAGGAACCCTAAAATTTAAACAACCTAAGAGTGTCCAGAATTGTGCTGGATTAGAAGGGAGAAAGGCATAAATTGGAAGGAAAGGGAGAATCCTTGTACAGTGATGATGAGCTTTTAATTTAGTCATCATCTAGAGAGCATGGGGCATCTAGGTGTCACAATGGATAGAGTGCTGGACCTGGAATTAGGACAGTTCATCTTCCTAAGTCTAAATTTGGTACTAATACCATGACCCTGGACAAGTCACTTAACCTCTGTTTTTCCTAGTTTTCTCCTCTGTAGGATGAGCTGGAGAAGGACATGTCAAATCACCCCAGTATTTTTACCCAGAAAATCACAAATGAGGTCATGAAGAGTAAGACATGACTGGAAATGATTTCACACACACACACACACACACACACACACACACACACACGATATTAACCACTTCTTGACTAACATCCTGATCGGATGCTTCATCATGACATAAAGGTGTCCCACGGGTCTTGAAGGCTTTGTGAATGGAACACTTCTGGAAGTTCTATGTAGCTGCGAAGGCTTCCAGTAAAAATCATATGTAGTATGGAAAATAGAATGAAGCCAGACTCTGAGAAACTCATCACTAGAAGTCTGGATACAAGATCATGAATTTTTTAAGCCAGAACTTGAAAAACTATGTAACAGCAATAGTAACATGGGACCATAGATTTAGAGCTAAACATTCATTTTATAGGTGATGAACTGAGTTTCAGACAAGTTAATATAAACCTAACATCTCAAAGGAACTAAGTAATGCAGCTAGTATCAAAACATATCTTTGACTCCAAATCCTGTTCTATTTACCCTGTATATAGAGGAGATGCACTATGATTCCTTGGTAAAGGGAAGACTCTGCTGAAATCACAGCGCACTAAAAATTATATACAACTGACATTATTTAGCAGATTACCTCTGCTTTGAACTTATTACAATGAATTTTAGCCATTTCCTATGTTGATTTTCTTCTTGGTTATGACTTCATTTTCATTCTCTCATAAATCAACTTCTTATAAATGCATGTGAAGATATAGAATGCATTTTTCATATATTTAAATGTTAATCTTTTATGAAGACATCAGTAAGCATAAACGGCATAAATATAATTTATCATAAAATAGTTAAAATGTATGTTTTTTCATTCCCAGTTAACTGCAAAAGAGTATATGTGTATATCTCTATTTCTAGCTGTGTGTATGTGTGTTTGTATATGTGTGTGAGAGAGAGACAAAAAGAGGGAGACAGACAGACAGAGAGAGAGAGAGAGAGAGAGAGAGAGGGAGAGAGAGAGAGAGAGAGAGAGAGTCAGTAGTCTATATATTCGACCTCAAGTTTGAACACATTAGTTCTATTATCCATTGAAGGCACTGTAAAAAGAACTCTTTTCCAAGTATAGGTTGGACTAGAGTGCCACGATGTCAGTTGTAACTCTAGCTTTCCAATTCTTGGATGCTGAGCATGGCATCCTTTCTGCATCTCAGGTTATTTCCTTTGTCACAGATCAATTGTTTGGGTGGAGGATATTCATGCATACAAAGTCACAGACCCTTCACTTATTCCCACACACAGCAACATATCAATAGAAAGAGTCATAAGTCTCTGAAACTAATGATATGGCTAAATATCACCAATTCAACTCTGAATTGTTTTAGTTCAAAATAATTCTGAGACCAAAGTTAGCAATTCCTAACTTTTATTGCTATTAACTTTATTTTATTCTGCTAAATGTGATGCCATCTGTTTCATTTTTCTTGCTTTCTCCAAAAAAAAAAAAGCAACATAATTTATGAAGATTTCTTGCAAGGAGATGTCATTTGGATGGTAATTAAAGGAAGACAAATTCTACAGTGTCTGAGTATATTACAAAGAACTCGTAATATAAAAGGCATTTCAGAACAGAAACAATCTCATATTGCGTTTTTTTGTTTTGTTTTGTTTTTTGCTTTCTCGGAATTATCTATTTCAAAAGTGAAAATTGCTAAGATCAGGTATTATTCCAATTGAATAAAATAAGAAACTGATTTTAATTTTTTAAGTGCAGGAGATAGAACAATGTAAAAACCAATATCACTGTGGTGCTTATCAGTATGGTATGATGTGTTCATTCTTAAGCATCTATTAGGCAGAGTACATATATATTATACACAGTCAATCAAAAATCTTTCTTCAGTCTCCAGGTATTGATCAGATGTCAGTCATACTGTGAAAAATTTAAATGATAATATTAATCTAGTGGAAGAGTTACACTGTATAATTACTGTCATATCCTAGAATGAATAAGCATTAGAGGGTGGGGTATTTTATTTTAAGAGATCACTTGATGTTGAGAAATGGGGAAAATTAGGAAAAGTGAAAAATGCAAAATTTATCATGTTGTTATGGCTGGAATTATGCTTCTTGAAATACAAAATTTGTCAAAAGAGACTTGAAAGCAGAAATGGGCAGGAGGCAAAAATCTGAGCCTTTGAATAGGTTGAATCATTATTGCACTGTGGAAAGGTAGTTAATAATAATAAATAATATTAGCATATGTGTGTATGTGTTGCTTTAAGGACTGGAAACCACTTTAGATCTCATTTTATCATTACAACAAAAGTAGGAGGTGGTTGGTCTTATTATCCCCATTTAACAGATGAGGAAACACATAGCAAAGGAAATTTAAATTACTTGTCTAGCTGGTAAATGTCTGAAGTCATATTTGAACTTGGGTATCTCTGGTTCCAGGTACAGCATCCTTTCCACTGCACCACAAGCTGCCCCAAGTTGCTCAACATGAAGTCAGAGGACCTGGATTCAAATTGCAACTCTGTAACTTGTTTATTTCCTGAGTGATCTAAGACAAGTCATTTAATTCCTTTGGTCTGGTTTCTTATCTCTAGCATTTATGGAATGGAATAGATGCCCTATGAATCCCAACCCACAAATTAACTTCAAGTCTCATAATATGATGCTGATTCAGAAGATGAGCCTTGCTGCTTTCTACGAAGCAAGACCATTATATAATAAAAACATACTGCATAAGATATTTTGTTGACATAACCATCAATCTATTAACCAATAACAGATTTCATTTTGATTATTTTATAAGCATAATTCAGACATGATCTATATATATGACTAACTATCCATCAGTCAAGTTACCTTGACTCTGAGGCTTTTACCAAAATATAAGATTTGTTCATAACATATATTGATTTTGACTTTTGATTATTATAGTTTTTAGCAACTTATATGATTTCTATACCCTTTAATGGATAAAGAAGGAATAAGGTTAGGCTGCCAAATTTAGAAAAGTATCACAGGAATTTTAAGGGAGAAAAGGAAAATTCATGCAATCCCTAACCATAAAAATTTGATTATTAGACTATGTCTAAAATGTAGTTGAAATTCTAGGGCCAAAGTTAGTAATGGAGCTCATATAGAATGTAAATAAAAAGGAGGAAATGGAAAAGTCTTCAACTTTGATTCTTATTTGAAACTGAAACAGCCCTGAAAACTGTTGCTAAGATTCAACAGGCAAAAAAACCCAAAAAACAAAACAAAACAAAACAAGACAAAAAAACAAAAACAGATTCTACTTCATCTGTTAAAGGAAAATTACATATTTCTGTCCTGTGCTTTAAAAAATATTTCTGGCAAATTATCTCTCATAAAAGAGGCAAGCAAAAGACTTTGTAGTGGAGGGAAAAAGAGAGGAGGTGAGATAAAAACATGAAGTTTACTCTCATCACATTTGACTAAAGGAAGGAATAAAATGCACACTCATTTTGCTATGAAAACCTATCTTACAATACAGGAAAGTGGGGGAGAAGGGGATAAGCAAGGGGCGGGATGATGGAAGGGAGGGCAATGGGAGGAGGGAGCAATCTGAAGTCAACACTCTTGGAGACGGACAGGATCAAAAGAGAGAATAGAAGCAATGGGGGGCAGGATAGGATGGAGAGAAATATAGTTAGTCTTACACAATATGACTATCATGGAAGTCATTTCAAAATTACACAGATATGGCCTATATTGCATTGTTTGCCTTCCCAAAGGGAATGGGTGGGGAGGGAGGGATGAAGAGAAGTTGGAACTCAAAGTTTTAGGAACAACTGTCAAGTTCTGTTCTTGCTACTAGGAAATAAGAAATACAGGTAATGGGGTATAGAAAGTTATCTGGCCCTACAGGACAAAAGAGAAGATGGGGACAAGGGAAGGGAAGGATGATAAAAGAGAGGGCAGATTGGTGATAGGGGCAATCAGAATGCTCTGTGTTTTGGGTTGGGGGGAGGGGACAAAAGGGGAGAAAATTTGGAACCCAAAATTTTGTGAAAATGAATGTTAAAAGTTAAATAAATAAATTAAATGAAAAAGAAAAAAAAAGAAAAAAAAAATTTCCACAAGGGGTATTAAAATTTACCTCCTAGCATAGATAGTGGCTTACACTAATAAGAAAAGGGAGCTGGTAGTGGAATAAATGAGGGATATTTCCAAAGGAAGAAATAGGACAGCAAAAGCCATGAGAAAGAATAATGATTAGCTAGAAAGTCAACTCTACTTTTTATTTTTTTATCCACTTTGAACAGCAGTTCAATATAATATAGTGATGATATAATGAAATATATGTATACATCTATATATAAACAAATAGTAGGTGTATATATAGTACATATATATGTATTTATATATAATGAGAATAGATTATAATGATAATATAGTGAAAATGAAGTTCACTATAACATTCTAATAATTTCATCTGATGCTTCCCATGCCCAACTGAGGGCCTAGGCTAAGCATGTAAATTCAAGACCATAAGCAACTTTAAATGAAAAATATCTGACAGGCACACTAGTTCCCTGTTGGTGGAACTATGAATTAGTTTGACCATCTTGGAAAGTATTTTAAATTACTCTTAAAAAGTAGCTAAAATATCTAAACAATGTGTTCCATAAATGCCATCACCAGGTGCACTTCACAAAAAGGTCAATAATTTTTAAAAAGGATCCATGCAGATCAAAGTATTTATGGCACCATTTCTTTGGTGTGGTAGCAAACTATTAGAAAAAAAAGCAGCTGCTCATTGATTGAAAAATGTCTAAAGAAGTTATGTTTCATGAATATAATGGAATATTACTACATTGCATTAGTAAAAAGAAGCATAATGATCATAGAGAAACATCAGAATACAACCAAAGTCTTCAGAATAAGAAAAAATATATACATGTCAACTACACCAATATAAAGGGAAAGAATATAAATGACAATGATTGAAATTGAATGTTTTAAAATAATTATGCCAACTTTGGTCACAAAGAAGAGATATGAGGCCATTTTATACGTTATTTTCAGAATTGAGCAAATATGAGTATTGGATACTAATGCAATGTCAGATTACTTGGATGTGTTTGTTGGTGAAATTTGTCTTTCTTTTTTTTAATTATAAGGGATACTTCTCTAGGAACAGAAGAGAGATAATTAAATGATGTAAAAGTAGGAGATCAATAAAATTATTTTAATGTGAAAATAATCTTTGTCACATATTTTCAACGTGAAACTATTTTAAAATTCTATTGCAAAAGAATCCTTTTTTACAAAGTTAATTAGTTTCTAAGTTATTTTAAAGAAGACATATAGTTAATAATGTTTTCTATAATGCCCAATACACACAGTGGGGAATAAACCTTTTCAGTTGAAAGATCAATATATGTGAACATTCAGGCACCTGGTTAACAGAAATTACATTCTTCCCTTCTAGCATGGTGAATATGATATGCGAAAATCCTTAAAAACACTAATTTAGTAGAAAGAAAGTATATAGGGGGGTGGAAAAAGATGGTGAATAAAAGGCAGGGACTCACCTAAGCTCTCTCCCAAACCCTTCCAACAACTTTAAATAAAGGCCCCAAACAAATTATGATGTGGCAGAACCCACAAAAGCAAGGGGTGAAATAATTTTCCAGCCTAAGATACCTAAAAAAGGTTGACAGGATAGGTCTATTGCACAGGAAAAGAGTGCAGACTGAGCCCCAAGCAATTGGGGTGCATGCCTTGGGGTGTAACTGAATCAGTGGTATCATTGGTGGTTTCCACAGCTTTCAGACCACAGATGGTAAGGGGGGGTTAGACAACTGGTCAAAAGGAGAATGAAGGAGTCCCTTTGCTGGCACCAGGGGCATGACTCTGTTGCGTTGCCCATATTTGGATTTAGGTTGCAGTCCAGGGTCTCAGTCACAGGGTGGGAAGAAATTCCAGCACAACAGAGTTTGAGAACACAAAGGAAGCCAGGACCCTGGTCCCAGTTTCAGGGTGGAAAACTACAGACCATAGCACAGAAAAGGAAAGCAGCAAACACATATCTCCCTGCATCCTGCCACTTGGAAGAACTAAAAAGCTGTAGGTTCCCAAAATTACCTCTGGAAACAATGACACAAAAAACTTGAAGTATGGGTCAGTGCCACCTCCACATCAGAAATAGAGCCTCACTTTAGCATAGAGTTAAAAACCAAGAAATAGACTGGACAAAAATGAGTAAATAGCAGAAAAAAATCCTGATTATAAAAAATTACTACAGTGACAGAGAAGATCAAAACACAAACTCAGAATAAAACACCAAAGTAATAATTCCTACATCCAAAGCCTCAAAGAAAAATATGAATTGACCTTAGGGCATAGAAGAGCTCAAAAAGAATTGAAAATATCAAGTAAGGATGGCAGAGGAAGAATTGAAAAGAAAAATGAGAAGACATCATGAAAAGAGAGTCAACAGCTTTGTAAAGGAGGCACAAAAATGAAGAAAATAAAACTTTAAAAAACAGAATAGGCCAAATGGTTAATGAGGAAGAAAAATCCAGTGAAGAGAAGAAAGCCTTGAAAAGATTTGACCAAATGAAAAAAAAAAGAAGCATAAAAATTCACTGAAGAAAAGAATTCATTAAAAAAGCAAAATTGGCCAGATGGAAGCTCAATGAAAAAAATCTTAAAAATTGCAATTAGACAAATAGAAGATAATGACTTTATGACTTTATTCAAAAGAATAAAAAAGGAGACAATGTGAAATATCTCTTTGGAAAAACAACTAACCTGAAAAATAGATCCAGGAGAGATAATTTAAGAATTCTTAGACTACCTGAAAGCAAAAGAAACTAGATATAATCTTTCAATTATCAAGGAAAACTGTCCTGGTATTCTAGAACCACAGGATAAAATAAAAATTGAAAGAATTCACTGATCAATTCCTGAAAGAGATCTCAAAATGAAAATTCCCAGAAATATTGTAGTCATATTCCTGAGCTCCCAGGTCAAGGAGAAAATATTGTAAGCAGTCACAAAGAAACAATTCAAATATCATGGAGCTACAGTTGGGATCACAAAATTTAGCAGTTTCTACATCAAAGGACTGGAGGGATTGGAATATGATATTCCAGATGGCAAAAAATGCTGATTACAACCCAGAATCACCTATCCAGTCAAAACTAAATGTAATCCTTCAGGGGAAGAAAATGGATATTCAATGAAATAGAGGACTTTCAAGCACTCATTATGTAAAGATCAGAGCCAAATAAAAAAATTGACTTTCAAATATGGGACTCAAAAGAAGCATAAAAAGGTAAACAGGAAAGAGAAATTATAAAGAATTCAGTAAGAGGAAAAATGACACTTGTAATTTCTAAAAACTTTCTCATTACTAGGGCAAATAGAAGGAGTATTCATAGACAGAGAACATAGGCATAAATTGAATATAACAGGATGATTGTATAAAAAAGGGGTGAAACAGAGAATGCACTGGGAGAAGGGGAAGGGAGAAATAGAATAGGGTAAATTATCTGATATAAAAGAGGCATGAAATAGCTTTCAGTGCAGGAAAAGATAGGGAAAAGGGTAGGGAATGCATGAACCTTAGTCTCATTGGAATTGGCTCAAAGAGAATATAACCTACATGCTCAGTTGAATGTAGAAATCTGTCTTATCATACAGAAAAATAGAAGGGGATAAAAAAGGGGGGCATCTGATAGAAGGGAAGGTAGATTATGAGAACTATAAGTTAGAAGCAAAACACTCTGAGAATGAGTAGGGCAAAATGAGAGAGTATAGGATAACCAGGGATAAAGAAGATGGAAGGGAATACGTAGACATCACAATTGTGAAAAAAAAATTGTACAGCAAGTTTCTCTGACTTTTTCTCTGACAAATCTATGGAAATAAGAACCATTACTCAACTGATAAATGGTCAAAAGTCATGAACACGCAGTTTTCAGATGAAGGAATCAAAGCTATCTATACTCACAAGAAAAAAATACTATAAATCGCCATTGATTAGAAAAATGCAAATTAAAACAACTCTGAGTTATCACCCCACACATATCAGATCAGATAACATGACAAAAAGGGAAAAAGACAAATATTTGGAATGGATATGTGGAATGTGAAAATTAAGACACTAATAAAATGCTGGTGAAGTTGTATACCGATTCAACTTGTCTGGAGAACAATTTGAAACGATTCCCAAAGTGCTACAAAATCATACATACTCTTTGATCTGGTAATAACACTACTAGATCTTTATTCCAAAGGGATTAAAAAACTTATACATGCAAAAAATATTGATACCAGCTCTTTTTAATTGTGTCAAAGAATTGGGAATTATGGGGATGTCTTTCAATTGGGGAATGGGTGAAAGTTGTTGTATATGATTTTGATAGAATGATATTGTGCTACAAGAAATGACAAATGGTGTCCTCAGAAAAATCTGGACTCACATGAATTGGTGCAAAGTGAAATGAGAACATTGCATACGGTAACAGCAATAGCGTATTAGGCTCAAGTGTAAGTAACGTGGTTATTCTCAGCAATACCATGATCCAGTGAAATTCTGAAGGATTTATGATGAAAAAATGCTATCCATTTCCAAGGGGTGGGGAACTGACAGAATCTGAATGCAGAACAAAGCATGCTTTTTCTTTATTATTCTTGGTGCTTTTTTTTGGTCTGTCTGTACTTTCTTTCATAATGCAACTGCCATGGAAATACGTTTTGCATGACTGCACATGTATAACCTATATCAAATTGCTTACCTTCTCAATGAGGGTTTGAAGGGAAGAAAGGAAAGAATCTGGAACTCAAAATTTGAAAAAAAAAGAATGCTGAAAGTATTTTTACATGTGTTTGGGGAAAATAGTAAATTAAAAAATGCATTTGGAATTCCTATGATGTGCTAGTCACTATAAAGATATACTTCACATGATTCATGTGCCTCTTTAGGCAAATATTTGCTCTCTTCAACAAGAATGACAAAAAAAAAACAGGAGTCAGATTTTAGTGGATAGATTTCAGGCAGTTTCACATCATACTTCCTCTTGGGAATTATGAAAATAGCACAAGATTCATATTTCTTTTTATAACATTACATCATGACCTGAGAAATCATTACATAGTTTACCAAAATAGCATAACTATAAGATACCTACAGGAGTGCAGAGAGAGAGAGAGAGAGAGAGAGAGAGAGAGAGAGAGAGAGAGAAGGAGGGAGGGAGGGAGGAAAGGAAGGAAGGAAGGAAGGAAGGAAGGAAGGAAGGAAGGAAGGAAGGAAGGAAGGAAGGAAGGAAGGAAGGAAAGGGAAGGGAACAAGGAAGAGCAAGAAGGAAGGAAGAAAGGAAAGGAAATAAAGAGGGGGAAGGAAGAAGGAAAGAAAAGAAAGAAAAAATGAAGGGAGGGAAAGAGAGTGGGAGGGAGGAAAAATGAAATCTTCAACTAGAGATTACATCTCCTGAAGCAGCTCAGTAACCAAACATTAGTATTTTATTAGTATTTATCAATAGTATTTATTCTGTTTAAATAATGTCTGACATGTCCATCCAAATCAGAAATAAATCTGATAATCTGATAAATCTGACATTTGTAAAGTTTGGATGCGAGGATCAGATTCACAAGTACAGATAAATAAAATGGAGGCATCAAAAAAGTTGACACACAGGGCTTAGCTATTTTTTTTCTTTTTACATCTTATTTATTTCTGGGTCTTTCTAATTTTGTCTCTGTTCTGAAAAGCTTTAGAAAATAGTCAAGCCGAGAGTAGAACTAGTATTGTTCACTATACTATTACCTTTCTTCTCATCTCACGGAAACCTCTGCACCTCTCTTACGGATTACATGTGTAAGATTTTAGGGGAAAAAAGATAAGGTTAAGTAGCTGAACCTACACTGATTTTTCTCAACATCTGTGTTTTACTTCATTGTAAACTGATTTCTCAAAACCAGTTTGTCAATATTTTAAAAGCGCATATCTTATGAATTGGAAAGTTCTCTCAGAAGTCATGTAGACCAAGTCCATCACTTTGCAGATTTAAAAAAAAAAAAAAAAAGGAAATGGAGGCCCGAAAGTTGTGACATTTCCATAGTCACAAAGGTAATAGGAAGGAAAGTTGGGATTTCAACCCAGATTCTCCAATTCTCAGTCCAGAACTATTTCCATGACATTAAATAGTTTACATTTGAACAATATTTGGTAATTGTCCAAATATCTTGCTAAATATCGTTTTTTCCCTTAATTTCTTACAAACATCCATGGGCTGGTAACATATGTTCAGTTTACTGAAAGGGAAGCTGAGGCCCAGAGAAAGGTATATAGCCAGACTCATTAGTGACATATCTGGGATAAGGAGACAGATTTCAGAATGCCAATTGACTGTTCTTTTTTGTCACTTTATATTAACCCATGTCTCACAAAACCAATATCACCTAGGAAGATAAATGCTATTCAATGGATTCAGAGCCTAAATGAAGTCAGAACAGTCTAATGGAAAACAATCTATGAAAAGCTTCATGTACTTTAACCACTTTTATGTTTCTTTTTTGTAGAGTTTTAGGGAATGTGTGTGTTTATCGGGGAATTCTAAATACGTTGTCTACAGATTCTATTATCTCAGTGATATGCAGTTCCATAAAAGCAGGTGATAATGTGTAGAAAGGGGACAGGAGGTTTATGAATAAGAGAGAGCAAAAGATAAAAATGTATTTTTGAGCAGTGTGAATGCTGAGAGATGAATGGCAGTTTTGAAGATGAAATGTCCCCTACAAATCTATGATGGGGCCACAAAAAAGAGACTACATTTTGGATGACAATCAGCATTTGTGTGTGCCATGAGTGTACGTGAGGACTTTACATGACCACACAGATTTTCTTGCTTTGTAGTGAAACTAGTGAAAAACTGTTTAATAATGTGTGACATTTACAGTTTGTTTTGTTTCTGAAAGTGGCCAAGAAGGTTGTTAAAGACTTTATCCTAACACCCCTCAGCCCCCTCCCAAAAAAACAACTTCATAGCCTGAGAAGGATAAATGGGATCTGAAGGGCTATATCAAGACAGTCAATGGACCCTTTTTCTATGTTCATCAGATCACATCTGGAGTAGCTCGATCTTCCTAGAAGGGCGGCAGTTGGTTGTTACTTATGTTTTAGGAACAAAGTGATTATGAATCCCATTTGTCTTCTTTTTCCTCACAGGGAGTCATGAAGGTGAGCAGAGCTGGTGGAATCGTCTCTGAAATTAGATGGGGAGGAAGGGTCTTTGTGCAGAAATCAGTTCCCAACACTAGAATCTAGAAAACTTTAAATGCTCAGAGTTAATGCAAAATTCCAGACAAATGAGTAAGATGTCAGGATCTCCCTTTGAAATAAAGGCAATTATTAAAGTTAGAAATAGGTAAGAATAAGAGTTAATAGATAAAGGAGAAAAAAATCCATATCTTGGTTTATTTGCTTTTTAAAAATGGCTTATTATAATCATCTACTTTGATGTCAAATTTGTTTAAATTTAGACATTCTCATGAAGTGATATAACTAGATAAGTACATAGTTAGAAGTGTGAATAACCTTAGGTATGTGAAGCAAATGGAAATAAATGACTCGCATTTTTAAGGAGGTAGGACTGGTAATCTCAAGGTTGCTTCAAAATCTGAGGTGATAAAGTCTATATATTTAAAAAAAATAGAATTCAGGGTCAACATCCAATGACAAGGTACTCTAAAGGATGTTTCATTGATTTTGGTTTAATAGTGTAATATAAGAAAAGAATGGTGGTCTGGGATTCAGAAGATCTGGGTTTGAGTCCCAGTTCTCTGATATACATAGACAGACAGACAGATAGATAGACAGACAGACAGACAGATGGGCAGATGGACAGACAGACAGACAGATAGATAGACAGACAGACAGACAGATGGGCAGATGGACAGACAGACAGACAGATAGATAGACAGACAGACAGACAGACAGATGGGCAGATGGACAGAAAGACAGACAGATAGATAGATAGATAGATAGATAGATAGATAGATAGATAGATAGATAGATAGATAGATAGATAGATAGATAGATATTTAGATATTTAGATAGATAGAGGTAGATAGAGATATATCTGTTGAATCTCCATGGGCAAGTCTCTTTACCACATTAAGACTCAATGTCCCTATTTAAAAAATGGAAATAATGTTTAGACTAAGTACATCTCCAACTGATTGCCCAGATTACTCCCTCCAACTCCCCCCAAAAATATTCTGAAATTTCTGCTGTGTATTAACATATTCTTTTTTTTCCCTATTCTAAAACAAAATGAAACAAAGCTTTAAAAAACTCACAAGCTTAACATACTTGGTAGTAATTGGCCTATATATCCACTCCCCTTCTTGGTTAAACTCTGACAAAGTCATCCACAATCAGTAGTTCAACTTCTTTTCCTCTCATTTGATGCTGCAACTTTGCCATTCAATGAAAATTGCTCTCTTCAAAGGTACCAAAGATTCTTATTGACCCCTCTACTTCTTTTGATACTGTTTATTACCCTCTAATTCCAGTTGTTGTTTTTTATTTTTGATGTAGGTTTTTTTATGAGGGAAGTGACACTTCTTTTCTGGTCTTCTTGCCTAATTGCCTGTCTGACTGCTTCTCGGTATCCTTTGCTGGTTCTTCCATGCCCACTATTTATGGGTGATCATTCTGGGTATCCCTAAGGCTCTGTGCTGGATCCCCTCCTGTTCTTCCTCTATTTCATATTTGTTGGTTATTTCATTTCAGGTTCAATTGAATAAAATTTATATACATAAATTCTATGTATATTCTTCTCTTTGCCTAATTAATATGAGAGTAAGGTACAAAGTCTAGCTGCTTCAATCCATCATCCTCTTCTCATTTGTATAGATGTCTACTTATCTACCCTGATAATGTGAGATATTTTCCCCTAACCTTCATTTTCTTCCCCCATAATGCATTCCTTTCCTGTTGTATTTCTAGTAAGATCATCAACATATAATATTTCCCCAGTTTTGGGAAAGATATATTCTATATGACCCTTAATAATGAAAGAGTTCAGAGAAGACACACTAAATGTCTCCTTACATTAAGTAGTAAGTAGTCAATATTTCTATTTTCCTTCATCATTATTTCTTCCTGCTTACTTTTTTTATTTTTTCTTAAATCTTGTATCTGATATTTAATATTTCAAAACAACTCATGGTCTTTTCATAGGAGTACTTGGAAGTCATCTATTTCATTAAAGATACATTTTCCCCCTCTAGTACCACACCTAAGCTTTCTTGGCCATCAACCTATATATCCTTTGCCTTCTGGAATATATTCAAATCTCTCTGTTCATTTATAGCACCACCTGAAAAAAAATCATATGTGATTCCAACTGTGGTGTCTTGGTGCTTAAGATTCATGCTTCATTTGACCTTGTAATTTTGTTTTCCATTTTGGTCATTTATCTTTTTTCACACGTATCTTTTTTCACACTTTGGATAATTTTCTTTGGATCTAGCATTTAGACTTTTTTTTTTGTAAAATCACAGTCTAAGCTACCATAGAAGTAAAAGATGAAAAAAATAAACCTAATAAGTGCCTATCAAATGCCTATTGTGACACTGTGTTGGGAATACAAAAATGAAAAAAATGTCAGCAACTGCCCTCAATGAGCTTACAATTTAGTTAAAAATCATTCGATTGTCTTCCTTGCTTTCATATTCTTTATCTATGATGTACTGCAAATATCAAGCCAATGGCAAAGCATTCTGAATGGAATCTACATTGTGATTCTAAAAGTAAATAGTTTACAATATTGCATATAGCACTATGATCTATCCAGGCTTAAAGCAGACTAGGATAAACATATTCACCTTTTCTTTTGTAGCTTCTTAGATATCCTGTAAAACATTCTGAGTGTTCTAGATGAATATATGTCCTATATTCCAACATTATCACACAAATGCTAGAAATGTCTAATATGGTATAATGGAAATGCTGCCAAGTACTTACTAGCTAAGTAACCATGAGCAAATCAGTTAAGTTCTCAGTCTGTAGGCTCGTTTAGTTTGCCATAAGACTGAAAATGATAAAATGGATATAAACCATTTTGCAAATCTTAAATGATTTGCTACGTAAATGATATCTAATATTAGTAGTGATATTACAGCTAATATCCACCATCTAAGCTTCACTTCCAAACAGTAGCAGTGGAAATTGACAAAAAAAAAAATTGGGAATAATATTGAAGTTTTATTGCTCCCTCTAGGCTTCTTATCTCTGTCCTCTTCATCATTCCTCAAATCTAATTCTAAGCTCTTCCCATAAGACCTCTCCATCTCACTGGCCAAATGGTGGCATGATGAATTAGAGCTGGGCATTTTGTCACATTTTGGGATGATTAATTTTTAAATATGTTGCTCTATGTTTACACACAGTGTAGAATTTCAGCAATAACAAGTATTTAAAGAATTTTAAAACCATCTGCATTAGTGGAACTTCCTTGCTAGAGATTCTTGGCAAATGAAATCAGAGGACACCCTTCAACCTCCAAAAATACACAAAAGATGGATCAGAATGAGCATTAAATACGTACAAGGCTGAAGCTAATTCACAAATTAAACAAGTTATATAAGAGATATTGTGATCCTGAATAAATGCATATTTTAATTTCTATCTTCATGAAGGAATGGAATGAGGGAAACAATGTGAATTGAAATAATTCTCATTTCCTACAATGATGTAAACCAGTGCACTATTGAAATGATAAAGTCTAACCAAGAGTATTTGAAATATTTAGGACTGTCTTCCTAACTGATTTCCCTACCTAAAGCTCCTCTTCAACTCATCTTCTACGCTAGTGCCAATGTGATTTTCCTAAAACATACATCTGATGATGGTAGTCCCCTACTCAATAAATTTCAGATTCTCCATAATACCTCCAGGATCAAATAGCAACTCAACTATTTGATATTTAAGGATCTTCAAAACCTAGTACTATTCCTTCTCATCCTTAGTACGTATTTTTCATTTGCTTAGTTCCACAGACTGCTTAACTTTGTCTTCTGGCTGTTTCTCATAAAGGGAACTTGATCTCCCACTTTTATGACTTTTAGGAAAATGTTCCTCGTGCCTGGAATGTACTTATTTCTCACCTCTGATTTTCAAATCGCTGAGTTCCTTCAAAACTCAACACAATTCTACCTAAGTTAATTTAGTTATTCACTGCCATACCAATCACACTACCAGAAAATTATTTTCTAGAGCTAGAAAAAGAAATATTAAAATTCATCTGGAAGAACAAAAGGTCCAGAATATCAAATGAATTAATGAAAAAAAGATGCTCAGGAGGGTAGCCTGGCCCTAATAAACCTCAAATTGTATTATAAAGAAAGAAAACTGGATAACACTGTGGCAGAAGCTGAGCATAGACCAATGCTTGACACCATACACAAGAATAAAATCCAAATGGATACATGAACTAGGTATAAAGGGTATTAAACCTATAAACAAATTAGGTGAGCAAGGAATAGCATATTTGTCAGGTTTATGAGAATGGAGAAATGTATGACCAAAGAAGAGATAGAGAACATTGTGAAGTGCAAAATGGATAATTTTGATTACATTAAATTGAAAAGTTTTTGCACAAACAAATCCAATGCAACCAAGATTAAGAGGGAAGTAGAAAACTGGGAAAGAATTTTTGCAACTAGTGTCTGTCATAAAGGTCTCATTTCCAAAACATGCAGAGAACTGAGTCAAATTTACAAGAATATAAGTATTCCCCAGTTGATAAATGGTCAAAGGATATGAATAGACAGTCTTCAGAGGAAGAAATTAAAGCTATGTACAATCATATGAAAAAATGACCTAAATCACTGTTGGTTAGAGAGATGCAAATCAAAACAACTCTGAGACACCACATCACACCTATCAGATTGGCTAGCATGACAGAACAGGAAGATGATTAATGTTGAGAAGATGTGGGAGAGTTAGAACACTAATTCATTGTTGGTGAGCTAACACAACAGTTTTGGAGAGAAATTTGGAACTATGCCCAAAGGGCTACAAAAATGTGCATATGCTTTGACCCAGCAATAGTGCTTCTAGTACTGTATCTCAAAGAGATCATCAAAATGGGAAAAGTTCCCACACATATAAAAATATTTATAGCAGCTCTCTTTGTGGTGGGCAAGAACTGGAAATTGAGGGGATGTCCATCAATTGGGGAATGGCTGAACAAGTTGTGGTATATGAATGTAATGGAATACTATTGTGCTATAAGAAATGATGAACAGGAGGACTTCAGAAAGACCTTGAAGGACTTATATGAACTGATGCTGAGTGAAAGGAGCAGAACCAGGAGAACATCGTACATAGTAATAGCCACATTTTGTAAGGACTGTTTCTGATAGACTTAGCCCTTCACAGCAAGGCACACACCTAAAACATACCCAAATGTCTCTTGAAGGAAAATGTCATCGACCTCCAGAGAAAGAACTATGGAATTGGAATGCAGACTGAAGCAGAATATTTTCTCTTGTGTTCTTCTCTGTTTTGCTTGTTTTTTTTCTCACGGTTTCTCCCATTCATTTTAATTCTTCCATACAACATGACTAATGTGAAAATGTGTTTGATAAGAATGTATATGTAGAACCCATATAAGATTGAAAGCCATTTCAGGGAGGGAGGGGGAAGAGAGGGGAGAAGATTTAAGACTTATGGAAGTGACTGCTGAAAACTGAAAACAAATAAATTAATTTAAAAAAACTTGCCTCAAGAGACACTGTCCTTGTGAGGTCTTTCCTAGTATCTCTTTCTTCCACCACAAAAGTACCAAGATTCCCTTGTGTATGTATGTACATGTATTGGTGTATGTGTATGTGTGCATACATATACATAGCCAACATACGTGTTGTTTCATCTATTCTAATTAAAGTAACTCAGAGACATTAAATTTTTAGTTTTTGTTATTGTATTTCTTGAACCTGTCATAATGTTTGACCCATAGTAAGTGTTTAACAAATGCTTACAGAGTAATTAAAAAGGTATAAAAAACACTCTCAAGCCTACCATTATTGGTAGCAATGGACATATATATATATATATATATATATATATATATATATATATATATATATATATATATATATATATATATATATATATATATATATATCTCCTTCCCATCTTGGTTAAACTGACAAAATTATCCACTATCACTCATTCAACTTCTTTTCCTCTCATTTGATTCTGCAACTTTATCATTCCATGAAAATTGCTTTCCTCAAAGCTCTTGACCTTCTTCACTCTCTTGCATCTTTTGGTGCTGTTCATTACCCTCTCATCCTAGTTATTCTTTTTTTCACTAGGTTTTGCTGGGGTTTTTTTAGGGGGAGGGGTGACATTTCTCTTATGTGCTTGCCTGTCTGACTGCTTCTCTGTAGTCTTCTTTATTGGTTCTTCATCAATGTCATGATCACTAACAATGGATGATAGTTTTGGGCATCCCTAAAGTCCCGTGTTGGGTCTCCTCTTTTTATTTTATTCCATATTAAATGATGATCTTATCTTGAATTCAGTTCAATGAAATATCTTTCTACACTCAATTTTATAAATATTCTTCTCTACTTTACCAAGTTGAGAATGAGTTTCAAGGGTTAGCTGATCCTTCCATCATTCCCTTTTCTTCATTTGTATAGATATCTACTTATCTACTCTGATTATGTGAGATAATTTCCCTTAACCTTTATGAAGACATTATGAAAACAATAAAGGTGCTTTTCTTTCAAAACTCTTTCATTCAAGTAATGCCAATATCTTCTGTTTTTAATAATTTCTGCTAAAGAACTGTTCAAACCAGGATGTAAGTTACTGGAAAATGGTGGAAGAAACACACCATTCATCATAATTGCAAGTTTTGTGAGGCCTTACTTTTTCTATGAATGAGTTCCAGCTCTGCTATATACCTGTTGAGTCACCATAGGTAAGTCACTGTATCACACTGAGACTCAATTTCCTCATTTATAAAATGGAAGTAATAATGTTTATGCTAATTATACCTCCAACAGATTGCCCAGATTGCCCCCTCCATCTCCTCCCGAGAGTGTTCTGAAATCTCTGCTATGTCATAACATACTCTTATCTCCTCTACTCTAAATCAAAATGAAACAAAGGTTAAAAAAATCAGTAGACAGGTAACCTTAGGATTTTCTGGACACACACACACACACATATATATATATATATATATATATATATATATATATATATATATATATGTATATGCATATATACATATATAGATATAGATAGATATAGGTATATCTATATCTATAACATATGGATATATACTTTAAATGCTGAAATCAATCTAAATTTAGACTGCCAGCAGCATGAACTACAAGAGTTTCTCCATAACTCATTGTGCAAAATGCTGCATTTGGAATTTTTGCTTCAGTTTTCCTTTTCCATTTTACATCTTAGAACTAAAGAAGGTGAATGATTGACTTTCCCAAGGTAACACAAGAGGTAAGTAGCACAGTCTAGACTGGACCCTCTGATTTTAAATTACATAGTGACACTATCTCTTTTAAAACTATTCAAAAGTAATAGAATTTGGGGAGAACTGAGTGTTACAATGAACAGAGCATCAGCCCTAGAGCCAGGAGACCGTGAGTTCAAATCTGGTCTAAAACACTTGACGCTTACTAGCTGTGTGAACTTGGCTAAGTCACCTAGCCTCAATCGCCTTGCCTTCCCCCTCAAAGAAGGAATAGGATTTGGTTTCTGCCTCTTCACATTTGGTGTACTGAGATGGCAGGCATATTGACAAACTAGTCTATTTCAGAGGGGGAACTTGAATCCAGGCTCTTCTGAAGGTGAAGCCAGTTCTCTATCTACTAAAGCCATTGTGCTTATCTGCCTGTTCATAAAGATGTAAAGTACAGCAATTTGCAAATTGAGTTACTAGACAAGAATCCAAAGAGCAAGCATCATTAAATGCAAGATAGGAACATTTTTTTTAACGTTTGCATTCATTCATTTCAATATACCTGGTTGTAATTATAAAATGATCTCATACAAATATGGTTACTATAAAAGAGATGATTTCTGTACTCATTTGCTTCAGAGCATGATATATTTTCTTGATTTATCTATATAGCAAGGGACTCTAAATCATTGTCTAGTCTCTGAACACAACAAATATGAATTAGATTTAGCAACATAAACTCAAGCCAAATATATTTATATTTCAGTAACATCTCATTTTTCTGTTGCTGCCAGGGAATGGGGTATTCTGGACAAGTGAATTTTCCAGATATCTAAAGCTTAATTTAAACGTGCAATTTCTTTTTAATTTTAATTGTTTAGATTGTATCCTTGGGTATGTCTCTATTTCTTCACACCTCAGTTATCTCATATTCAAATATGATTCGATTGGATAAAGTCAGGAGTCTACAAACAATAAGAAATATGCATAGATCTTGAAGCTATGCCTGATGGATTTTAATCCCAATGGCACTACCATTCTCTAGCTATGTCTGCTTTCCTTCTCACCTCCATTGTTTGCTGCAGTTGACTACAGAATGGTGAATATAAACAGTAGTGACACTGTCTCCTCTGTATTGGTCATGGATTTCACTCATCCCCATTTTCCTTCACTTCATCTCACTTTTCCCTGAAATTAGATGGCTGCAAGACTTGGAGGTAGTGAAAAAAATTCTCTTCACAAATCTCTCTTGTCATTTGTACTAGGTGTGCTCTGAGGCAGCAAATAGGTGTAAAGAGCACGATTACAATACTTTCTAAAGTGGATTATACCTTTGTCTGTCTTAGAAAATAAATTATACTGAACATGGTTTTAATCTTGGTTCACCTTACTGAATCTCAGTTACTGTAATATAATTGTCAGGCCCAAAGGGGTTATAGAGATGAATTGGCATTGGGGAAGAAGAAAGAGGGAATAAGCATTTATATAAAACTAACTAGATGCCAGGAATGCTGTTAAGTGCATCTGATCCTTACAACAGCCCTGCAAGGTAGGTAGTCTTATTATCTCCATTTCACATTGAGGAAACTGAGGCAGGTTGGCTCATTTGCCCAGTGTGACCCAGTGAGTAAGTGTCTGAAGCTGGATCTGAACTCAAGTCATCCTGAGTCCAGGCTCAGGCTCTATTCCCTGCACCACCTAGCTGCTTCACTTAGTAAAGATTTCCACTGTATTTTCCTCAGACTGTGGTTGTGTTCTAGTTCTAGGACTCCCCAGTACCTTTAAAGGCCACAAGAATTACATATTAAATGTCTTTAGTCTAATGGTCTAGTTGGCATATCTTCTGTCTGCTCTTTTATGGATAATGAAGTTTTCTTCTGTTGCTTCTCACAACTAACAGTGTATCTGCATCAACAATTCTTTTTGCTTCTGAACAGATAGTCACAAGGTTGTATTATTGCTTAGTTGGTTTTTTTTGATCTGTAATCATAACATAAGTAATCTCTGATCCTATTAACAGCTAAAGTTTGTGAGGGAAAATTAGGTAACAATCTTCAGGCAGACAACAAGTTTAATAATTTGTCTGAAGGAGTCTGTGACCACAAACAAAGACGAGTCTTCAGTCACTTCTCTGCATTGATCTACAGATATAGGTTTGAAAAGAGAGAATTCCTCCCTCCAGAGGGACAGAATCTGAGGTGGTGACTAAAGTGCAAATCACCGTTTGAGAGAAAGAGGGGAAGAAGATTCAGGAGAATGATTAAGGACCTGAAGGAGCGGAGAAATACCCATCCTCATTGGCAAACCACTTCCCTCTATTTCCTATGCCCCCAATATTGTTTAAGTAACATTGAGTTCTTTTGAATGAAATATTTTCAACTACCTTGAAATGTTTATATATTAAAGACTGATAAAGGATAACCTATTTAAAAAAACACATCATTGGTATATTTTCTTTGGAAATAACAATCATCTCTATGTTTAAAGTTTGATACCCAACTGAGCCAAAAGAAATGATGAAAAAAGAGTTATAGAAACCTCTAAAAAGTTGTATAGACTGATACAGAATTAAGTCAGAAGAAACAGGAGTACAACTTATTCAAATACTAAAGATCTATAAAGTAAAACAATTTTTCAAAACTTAAAAAAATCTGATCAATGCAATAGCCGATCATGACTTCAAAATATTGATTATAAATCATGTTTTTTGTCTCTTGACAGAGAACTGATAGACCAGAGATGTAGAATGAAATGATATACATTTTCAGATATAGCCAATGAAAAGAATTATTTTGCTTGACTACGTTGATTTATTGTAAGGGAAGGAACTATTTTGTGGTGAAGGAGAGATGGCTGTTTGTGTGTAAAAGGGAGAATTAATGAATTCCAATTAAAGGAAAAAAAGGAAAACAAATAAAAACCACTAAAAATAAAAGAGCAGAAGGAAGTTCATCAGATACATAAACAAGAGCAGAAGGAAGTTCATCAGGCACATAAACAAGTATGGCAATGCTATAATCATTATTTAATTTTAATATTTTTAAATGGTGTAGATAATAGATGTTGCCTTTACTGTGAATAGACTGAAAGAAGTCAGATGTCTATAAGCAGTACTGGGAGATGTTAAAGTTGTACCTGGTGGGTCTCCAATCCAAATGGCACTGCCATCCTCTCCTTGTGTTCCCTTTCTCTCAAACCTTCAGTATTTACAAGAATTGGCTCCAGATTGTATGCCTATAGCAATCCTTTTCTCTTCTGTGTATGTGGGAATTTTTGTTTGCTGATGATTTTCAAGTCCATAATTTAAAAATAATAAAAAAGGAAAACAAAAGATTTGAATGCTAGCATGTTATCACTGATGTTTCCTGGACATAGATAGAAATGGTTTGGGGACAATTCAATGATTCTTTCATTTACTCGTTTACATGGCAGATTCCATGTAGTATATTCTAGTTGGGGAACTATGGTCATTTCTTATGATTTAGTAAAGATTATTACTTGGAAATTAGATGTCAGTGGTTAGAGTGTTGGTCCTGGAGTTAGGAAGATTTGTCTTCCTGAATTTAAGTCTGACCTCAGACCTTTACTAGCTATATAATCTTGGACAAGTCTCTTAATACTTTTTACTTCAGTTTCCTCATTTGTAAAACGAACCTGGAGGAAGAAATGGAAATTCACTCTAGTGTCTTTGTGAAGAAACCCCCATATAGGGTCAAAGAGTCAGACAGGACTGAAATAATTGAACAGCAGCACTAGAGAGTTGTCTGAGGCACAGGGTTATATGGCCAAAATCAGTATTTGAACACACGTCTGCCTGACTCCAAACCCAAAAGTTTATCTGGCCTTACAATCCATTCATTACCTATCAAGATATAGTGACTCTTTAAAGATCTTTTAGGTGAATGAAAAAATATACCCAAGCATATAAGGCTTAGGAGTATTTGTGCAGTAATGACAAAAAATAGCTTAAAATAGAATATAATATGCACAAAGCTGTGCTAAGATCTGTGTACAGCACAAATGCACACACTGTCTACACTGGGATGTTAAGCAATACTCAGTTATTATAATCACAGCATTAAACATGAAAACTGGTTATACTAAGTGGTGATATGCTACAAGTGTAGTTGGTATGGTCATAATCTCTGATGTTGGGTCTGTCTTCTTGTCTCAGTGTTTGTGTCTCCTCCTTTTTCTCCATCTTTCCTCCCCATTACTTTATTCTCCCTTTCTGTTTTATTCTGCCAACTCCCTGAAGCATAAAATAAAATAAAAAAGTATCAAAGAATCCTAAAATTCCATCATGGAAATGAGTGTATGATCCTTTTCCCCATCCTATATTTAAAAAAATCATTTTTCATTATTTGATTCAACAATTAATTTTCTGTTCTGTTCTCAATATTTGAATTTAGATTCAAATATAACAAATACAAATTATAGGATATGAGAGAAGACTGAAAGAACTATGTAGCTGTTTTTTTTAATGAGTAACACTGTTCATCAATGAAGAGATACAGGTGAGGCACAGCCCTACCTTTGGTGGAAGGAGAGCATCAGTGCAATCCTATGCTAGGTGCTGTCCAGCCCACCTTTTTTTTTTTTTCTGGTGAGTAATTTCCTCATTGAAAAATCAAGGATTTCTAGCAGATGTCCTTAAATGTCCCTTCTATTGCTAATGTTCTAGGAGTCTTGTATTTTAATTTCAGTTAAAATGGAACCAAAAAAGCATTGAGTCAGGGCATTCAGAAGCAAAATAAAATTGAATTAGCAACAACATTATGCCATAACATTATGGAATATTATGTATGATATTTATCTACAGTCCAAATAAAATTATTTTTAAAGTCATTTAAGTAATAAAGCCAATTTAACTAAATTGCCGTAAATAATTAAAATGCAAACTTATTATTCTTGCTTTGTGTAGATTTAACTCACATGATTTTACTACTGACTAGGGCTAGGTACAACAGAATTTTGACATTCTTATTCATAGAAGCTATGTCTCTATTAATGTAGCTAAAAGGCTGGCAAACTTTTTAAGCTGGCAAACTCTCGATTCGCCCTAAGCCACCAAAACCCCAGAACTTTTGGTAAATGGTCTTTAGTATCAGTCATATGACGATCAGTAGAAAGAACTAGGAATGTTTAGTCTGAAAAATAGGAATTCAATGAGCACATGATAATCATCTTCATTCATTTGAAATGTATCCTATCTTACGGATGACAGATTATACTGGCGAGAGAAGTAATGGGTAGAATTTCAATGTGGTAAATTAAGATTTGACATAAGGTGGAAAAAAAACCTAACTAATAAAAACCTTCCTAAAAGTTGAAGCTGTTCAGAAATGAAATGGGTTCCCTCAAGAGATGGTGTTTCCCCATTTCATAGGTCCTCAAACAGGAGCTGGATGACAATTTGCCATGTATGTTGAAGTTAAGATTCTTCTCATTATAGGTTAGACTAGATGGTCACAGAGGTCCCATGCAATTCCAGTCTTCTGTGATTTTGTGACACCAATACATGGTAGCATGTATGGGAAACTCAGAAACTAAACAAATTAATATTTCAGAAATGTTTGTGCAATCTTGTTTTTAAACATTTACTCAAAAAGAGCCTTGTACATTATAGGCGATGTCTGTTGAAAGTAAAAATGAATTTTGTGCTTAAAATTAAAAAGGAAGTTACAAATTGGTTCAAAAAACTGACAAAACCAAAACTTAAAGATAGCATGTGGATTTCCTTTAGCCCATTGGGGCTAAATGAAGTACCTGAGTACTTGAAAGTACATTTACTTTCTGAGAATACAGTTTTATTTTCAGGAAAAGATGGTTACATTGTAACAAAAAATAGCTTTATGGTTTGATTTTTGAAATAAAGTTACAGAGAAATGCTCATTAAATTTCTATCAAATTAACATATATTTTAAGATCTTTTGGTGGAGAAACACATAGAGAAAAACAAGGTCATTCCATGAATCCACATTGCACATCATACATACACACACACACACACACACACACACACACACACACACACAAGTGTAATGTCTTGGAAAGGCATGATAAAATGTTGGCAATGTACAAATTATTCTAAAAAGAAAAAAAATCACAAACTACAAGAAAGAAACAGACTGAGAGGAGTTGAAGGGGCTTATCCAAGCATGCTTATGAACATACACACACACACACACACACACACACACACACACACACACAGAAAGCTCATGAGGCCCTACCTTTCATTTTGTACCTACCAATCTGCTTTGGGGTAGCTAGGTGGTGCAATGGACTGAGCACTAGTGCAGGAGTCAGGAGGACCTGAGTTCAAATCTCACCTCAGAAACTTGACACCCCCTAGCTGTGTGACCTTGGGCAAGTCACTTAACCCCAGTTTGCCTCATCCTGGGTCATCTCCAGTCATCCTGATGAATATCTGGTCACTGGATTCAGATGGCTCTGGAGGAGAAGTGAGGCTGGTGACCTGCACAGCCCTCCCTCACTCAAAACAAAGTCAAGTGCAAGTCATGTCATTATTTCTCTGATGGCATGGTCTTCTTCAGCAAGGAAGGATGAACACATACACACACACACACACACACACACACACACACACCAACCTCCCTCCACTACTGTAAGACTAGCTTTAAAGTTAATTTGTCTTAACTATTTATTTCATTTTTCTTTAATATCTGTATTATGTCTAGAGTTACACAAAAGATACTAAAGAGAAGCTCAAAAGCAGTAAACAAAAGTAACATGAAGATCAGTGACTCTGAAACCTGGTAAAAAAAAAACCCTATTATTCACATGTACCTTCTGTACTCTTTTCAGAGCTGCATTCCTTGTTCCTACTGAGAAGATGATTGTAGCTTCAAGTGCATATAGTGGGCCTCTAATTAATGAAAACCTAGGAAACTTCCTTGAGTCAGGAGACTAAGGTAGTCCCTTGTATCTTCAAAGTGAAGGCAATTGCTGATATCTTCCTACAAAATCAGAAAAATTTATTGAATGCCATTTTCTTTTTTTACAAGGAAATTGACATAAGATTAATGTGGAACTAGAAAGTAGGATGCTAATTACCAGAAGCTTTCTTCAGCCATAGTAAAACACACCACACACCCCATTTTGTGGAAGGTAAATTGTTAGGAAAGTTCACAGTACTTTTAGGGGATCAGGGAGGTGTCTTCTTTGTAGAGTTTCTTAAAATTAATTTCTTTATCAGTAACTATAATAATTATAGGATTTATACAAATACTATAGAGTGTAGTTGTTATTTCAGTATGTTCCTTGGATAACTTGATTCCTTTACTAGTGATTTAATATTGTCAGAGGTTAGAGGGGCCACAGCGTGGTGTGGATAACGCTTCCATTAAACCTAAACTTTCTCTATATTCTAATTTCCTCAAAGTGGCAGAAACCTAATCCATAATACAAGCCTGGGGAACATTTATAGGTAAATTCCAGTGCCAAGTCATGGACTGAGGACATCCAATCTGTCACGGAGGAAGCAGTAGCAATTAAAGCTTGGCCTGGGCCCAATATATGTAGCACAACAACAGATAGCAAGCACTTGCCTACAGTAAATGTTTTATCTGTGGACAAAGATTCTGTTTTCAAAAGGCTGAAGACAGGCTTAAAAGGAAAGTTCCCTGAAAGCATTGAAATGGAGCATCAGAAACAAGGAAACAAGTAAATAAATTGTCCAGTGTCACCTCTCTCTTGCCCGAATCATATTGTCTGTTGCCTGGTGATAAGACTTTCCTTGGACATAGAGACTGTGCACTTGGCAATAAAAAAACAAAACTATTCATTTGTTACCACATTGACATGACAAATGAAGATGAAGGCCATCATTCTACCAACTTTCATCATCTTCCCTCCAGAACACGGAGAGCAATGGATTTTTCAAATTTTACACCAGATATTTAATGACAACTTCTATGTCAAAATTATTCTTTATTAAAGTAGGACTATGTTAATGATAATTTCCCAAATGTAATATTTACATAATAAGAAAATGCGCATGACTTATGTGCATTAATAACATAATAACAATGGATATTGTGGAAATGGAAACATACCATTTTATACTACATCCTTTGGTGATGAGTGTCTATTGATTATTTTTCATTTCAAATGTGCATGAAGTTACATTCATTTTTAATAACAAATAAGATCAAATGCTTATCAAATCTATGAGATACATCATGTGGACTAAATATTCATGAGGCACATTTGAAAACAATCATCTCTGTCCTCATATTATAATTGTTTCATTAGCTTATTTTCCTTACTAGATTGGAAGTTCCTAACATTCCTGACTGTATCTTGAGGAAGTGTTCAGGTCAGCTCTATGCTCCCTCCCTCACCACTCTACTGGCTCTGCTTCTGCATCTCCAGACTTCTCCAGGCCCAAGAGTCTTCTTATCCTGGAAGGTCCCTGTATCCCTGAAATCCACTCCTTTGATTGGTGAGTTCCTCCCTTAAGCTAAATTTTGAGGGAGTGCCCACACCAGCCTCATGCTCACTCTTTCATTTTTTTCCAGTCATTGATGAGAACTCTCAGGACTTCTCCTACATGTTCCCAAGAGGATACTTTGTGTCCCCCTGTTCAACTCTCTTTTATTTATTGTCTTCTCCTATTGGAATGTAAGCCCCCTTGTGGGCAGGGACTATCCTTTTCTCTCCTAATTTTGTATTTCTAGTCTTTAGCACATTAATAAATGCTTTTCATTTTGTCTTTATTTACTCTGTACGTAAAACAGTGCCTTGAAGCACTTAAATGTTTGTTGATATGAATTCAATTTAAAAGATCTCATTTTACTCATAGATCCTTGTCAATGAGTACCTGACATAGGTTTATTAATTTGGTTCCACTGGGTAAGGATTCCAATGGCAAAGATAAAAGGAACTAGTCATCTCCCTAACTTGTTGTTCATTGCATAAAGTTAAAAGAAAACTAGGCTCAAATCACGCCTCTTACACTAACAATATGATGATTAACAAGTGACTTAATCATATTGAACTTTGTTTATTCTTTAAGCTGTACAATACTGATATTACGTAAAGATCTTCCTTTTTTCGTTGTAAAATTTAAATAATAAAATATGTAAAGACCACTGAAAACCTTAAAGCACTGTAGAAATTTCAGCTATTGGCATTATAAAGTCAACATTTTTTAGAGTAATTCTCCAAACCTATTACAAAGGGAACTCCTGTGATAGGATCACCTTAGATTTAAAACTTGAAGGCACTTTTGAATACACGAAAGATAGACTATATCTTACCATGTTGTAGTTAATGGAATTGAAACACAGAAAAGACATCACTAGGGTCTTGCTGCTGTAAGTAAAACATTTTAAGATCTGAGATCATTTGTGAAAATACTCAACTTGACATGAAGAAATGCAACTGAAGACTGGAAGTTTTATAACCTGGAATAATATGAACTTGAATGAATTGATTAAATCATTTCAAATTTTTACAATTGCAAGGTTAGATTTTTCTAAATTCTGAAAAAAGTCCATAAAAATCTGTTTAAGAATGAAGCAGGAGGTAAATTTTTAAACTGACAATTAATATAGGCAATCACAAGAGTTCATTTTGATGGCATTATTTTTTTTTTCACAACGACAGTGCGAAATGATGTAGTTATGGGGAAAAATGTTTATGTCTTACCTCTCAAAGGAGTTTGGTATCCAAGATATATGGACAACTGTCAGAAATATATACGACCAAAAGCCAGTGCTCAATAGATAAGTAATTAAAGAATATGAACAAAAGTTTTCAAAAGAATTTCAAATTATTAATGACTTTAAGAAAGATTGTTTAATCTCATCAGTAATAAAAATGTGAATTAAAAAACCACAGATTTTGCCCCAAATCTAACAATTGACAAGATTGGTAAAGATAACCAGAGATAGCAATATTCAATGCTGGAGGGGTTGTGGAAAGAGGTGCAAATTTATGTGCTGGGGGAGGAGTTGCTAATTGGTCCAACCACTCTGGAAAGAGATTTGGAGCTCTCCAAAGAAATTGATTAAAATTGTCTGTCCCCTTTGACCCAGAGATTCCACTACTAGGCATATGTCCTCCATGAGTCAGTGATAAAAAGAAATGTCACAAATCCAGGAACATATTTATAGGGAGATTTTTTAGAGTAGCTCAAAGTTGGAAACAAAGTATATGTCCATAGATTTGAGAACAGCTAAATACAGTGAGGCACATGAATATAATGTGATATTATTCATTTCTTCCCTGGCTGTACTATCCTCTCCCCTGCTCCAGGAAGCTCATTACTGTGCTAGCCTCATCATCCTGTAAGATCTCATCAGCCATGATATTTTACCTCATCACTACCCCCTACCTCTCTGATAGAGTGGGAATGGGTAATGAACTCCAAATCTCTATTAAAGAAAAGATCTCAGCTCTGACATCTCATTTCTCACCTGGCTGCACTACCTTGGAACTTGTCCCTCTCCCTCCTAACCTCCTCCCCCACTTTTTAGCTTCCTTTTCTGAGTTATCCTTTCTTATTAGGTTGTTAAGCTCCTTGAGTGAAGACAATGACATTCTTTTTTTTTTCATAGTTGTATCCTTTGCGTTTGTGTTTGGCACAGTGCCTGGCATATAGTAGATGCTAATAAACATGTGCTGCTTGATTGAGATAGAACATAGTATCATTTATACAGAGAAACAGGGAGAAGCATAGAAACTGATTCACAGTGAAGGAAGCAGAAATGTACAAACACAAATAAATATCTATAATAATATAAAGAAAAAGAACAACAGAAAAAATGAAACTAAATACTACAACATTATAATCAACAAAATTCATCCTAAAGAGGAGATATGAGAAGGTACCTTTCTTCTTTTTTCAGAGAAGTAGGGAACTATAAGTGAGGAATACTACAAAAATGCTACTTTTTTAATGTGATGGCAAGTTTTGTAAAAGTATATTTCATTCTTTTTTTCTCTTTCTTAAAATGGATGGCTCTTTGGGCAAGGAAAGGGACATGCACACATTGGGAAATGTAGGTGATATAAAAACTAAATATACTAATATAGTTTTCTTTAAATGATATTTATATATGTGCGTGTATAAGTATACATACATATATGTATAAATATACATATATACATATATATATATATGCTTTTTTAACAAGATTCTATCCAGGGTCAATTTCCCCTGCTCTCTATTCTCTTTTCCTCCTTTTTTTTCTTTTCTTAAACCTAGACTATTCCAGGTAGAACTTATGATCTTCCCATATAAGTCTGCTCCTATTTCCATCCTCTGTCCAGTCACCCCAATAATTTTTAACTCTCCCCTTTCCTTCTTCCTTTGTTCAATCAATTCCTAAATCTTGTCAGTTCTATCTTCATAGTCTATGTCTCTTCTATCCTGTCTGACACACTATATTCAATTCAATCCCTCATTACTTCTTATAATTGATTGGTCTTCTTGACATTGGTTTCCCCCTTCTCCAATTCATGCTTCTTATATCTGCCAAAATATTTTTTATTATTATACAACTTCAATCGTGTCACTTTCTATTATCAGACAAAGGTTCATTTTTTCCTTTAGCATAAATACAGAATCCTTAGCCTGGTATTTAAAGTCTTTTACAATTTCACTATAATCTGCCTGTCTAGTCTGATCTTAATTCCTTTCATTGAATTCATACAAATCAGACTAGTTGTTATTCATTAACTTGACATCCAATTTTCTGTTCCTTAGTAGTTGGCCAGGCAATATCTCATGTTCAGAACTCACTGAACTCTCATCTCTGAATTTCACACTCATCTTTGAAGACTCAGCTTAGGTCTCATGTCCTGCATGAAGGCTTTCCTGATTCCCAATTGAAAGAGATTTTTTCTCTTTTAACATCTTCCAGAAATGTACTACTTACATGTGTTCATGCTATGTCAGCAGCCCACTAAGTAAATTTTTAGAGGAAGATCTTGGCTTTTTTTTATTTTATTGTTTTTAGTTCTGATCACCATGTCTCACCCTTTTGTGCACCATAATAACTTAATAAATGTTTGCTGGATTTAGTGAATTTAAAAATCAAACCAAAGGCTTGAAAAAGAATATTAGCTGAGACATTTAAAGTTCTTCACATTGTAACTCCATAATGCTTTTCTGGATTATTGAAGATTGGCCTGCTCTATGCATTCTACATTCTAACCAAACTATTAGCTATTCCCTCAACTCTAGAATTCCACCAGCTAGGTGGTGCAGTGGATAGAGCACCAGTGCAAGAGTCAGGAGGACCTGAGTTCAAATCTCACCTCAGACATTTAACACTCACTAGCTGTGTGACCTTGGGCAAGTCACTTAACCCCCATTTGCCTCATCCTGGGTCATCTCCAGTCATCTTGATGAATATCTGGTCACTGGATTCAGATGGCTCTGGGGGAAAAGTGAGGCTAGTGACTTGCGCAGCCTTCCCTCACTTAAAACAAAGTCAAGTGCAAGTCACGTCATCATTTCTCTGATGGCATGGTCTTCTTTGGCAACAAAGGATGAACACACACAGAATTCCAACATCCAGGTTCATATATTTCCACAAGGCATCTTCCATACCTGAAATATTTCAATTCCTGCCTTCCTTTAAAGTTTAGTTTAAATGTCTCTTCCTACAGGAACCATTTTCTTGATGTTTCAAATTGTTCACAGTCTGTCATTCCTGTCTCCAGTGGTTCCTGGAGGACAGGAATTGTGTTTTACTTTTGTCTTGGTAAGTCCAAAGCCTAGCACATGTGCATGTACTTAGAAAATGCATTCTGGATTATATTGGATTGACTGAGCAGGTGTATTGCTTTTTGCTGATGACAAAGGGTAAAAAATGATTTCTAAAATATTTAAAGATGAATCTTGTTTTTCAATATTTAGAGCTATTTTAGACATATTATATCAATGAAGTTAAAGAGTGCTAGCTGTAACTGAGGTTAAGAAGTAGGATATGTGATTCTTTTCATCTCTGTCACTAGCTTGATTTGTAATCTTGGACCAATCACTTCATTACATTGGTTGCCAGTTTCATTGCCTCTAAAATAAGGGAATTGTTTTAAATAATTCCTAACATTTCATCCAAAGCTAATAAAGTACCATGTGGTGTGAGAAGAAAAGTCACAGTATAGGACATCAAAATGTCTTGTGAGTTTGAGTCAGGTTTGGGGAATCATCAGTATTAATGGTTAGCAAGAACAGGTTAAAAAATGGAGAAGAAAAAATATTGACTAAGATTGTATCTTCATAAACATAAACATTTTGATGAAAAGGGGAAAATAAAAGAAAAATGTATCTGAGTGTTTTATATAAACCTATATTTGACAATATACTTACAAGTGTATAGCAGACAAGCTGGTATATGTTTTGCTTTGGCCACAATCATCTCGTCAGAAGTCATATGCAGAAAGTTCTATGATTTTAAAGGTAAACTAAGAAATTAGGAAGTATTTAACTCAATTGATATATTCAGTAGTGAATAGGTAATCACACATATTGTAGCTTTCAGATTGAAAGCAGCATGAATTAATCATTTGGTAATGGAAAAGAAAGTTTTGAGAAATGTAGAGGATGTTTAGATGAACCTTTTATAATGGAAAGTGTAAGATTTCTTTTTTCTATTTAATGAGACATATATAATTATTAAACTTCATAAGTCATGTCATTCTTGTATCTGACACATGGTACTTAAATGTTTCTTTCCTCCTTTCCTTCCTTTATCTCTTTTTTCCTTCACCTTTCACCCTTCCTTTCTTCCCTCCCGTCTTTCCTTGATTTCATTCCTTCCTTTACACCTCTTTCTCCCTCTTTTTCTTCCTTCCTCTCTCCCTTCCTTTCTCTCTTCCTTTCTACCTCCCTTTCTTCCTCTCTTCCTTCAGTTCCTTCCTTTGTTCTTTCCTTCTTTCCATCCTTCTTTCCTTCTTCCTTCCTTCCTTCCTTATTTACTTCCTTCCCTTGTAAAAGCAAGTATTGTAATTTTGTTTATTAATCCTATGTCACATAGCTGGGCAGGGCTTTAGCTTATGCCATATCTGAATAATTGTCCATGCTACAGCATATATCACATGATTTATGATCATCTAGTCTTTCTTAGCTTTAATGAGACCCACTAACTCAACTAATATAAACATTCCTTTCCTGGATAACTATAATTGTCAGTACTTCTGTACATCAGGCAAAATCTCCTTCTCTAGACCTTGCACATTTGGCATCTGGTTCTGGTCTGGCGTTGAGCAAAGAGTGAATGTTTGACCTGAACTGAACTGAACTGTCTTATCTAGTTCCTGCTTGACCATAATAGAAATACAAGCATATCAGTACACTAAGTAAATTGATGTCAAATTCTTATTTTCTCCCATACTTGCTGCAATGGAAATCCTATTTTTCTTCTTCTTAGCTCTTTTGACTAACCCATAACTGCAACCTAATGTGCTGGATAACTTACTTAACCTCTGTCTGCTTCAGTTTCCTCAAATGTAAAATGAGGATAATACTAGCACCTAATTTTCAAAGTGGCTGTGAGCATCAAATTATATTTGTAATATTTATAAAACATAGCACAGTGTCTAGTACTTAATCATGACATTTCCTCTTTTCCCCCAAGGGTTTCTTTACTTTGTTAAGAGATTGAAAATTCTGTTTTTTTAAGTAGAAACAGGTTAATTTAATTATTTCTTTGACTTATCATTCATCTCTCCAATATGACTACAGTATCCATGGATTTTTCTGGGAATAATTAGATTTATAAAAGATACAGATAAAATGATTCTCTGATGTAAAATATTTAGGATACAAGGAACAAATGTATTTGAATATGCTTTTTTGTCCTTTTCACCCTTCTGGCAAATAGGAGTGTGATAGTATTTTCAAAAATGGTAAACTGGGGCTCTATAATGTTCTAAAATTTATTTAGAATGACAGGACAAAATAATAATGACTTGTACAAATTATAAAAAATATTCTACCTTTTGACCAGTTAATTCCACTTTTGACAATGTGTTCTGAAACTATTATCAAAAGCCCCCAATTTAAAGTTTTGTGTGCAAAGATCTTCATGGGACCATTATATATATATATATATATATATACATATATATATATATATATATATATATATATATATATATACACATATATGTATATATATATGTGTGTGTGTGTGTGTGTATATATATATATTTTTTTGAAAGAAAAAATGGAGCCAACTGAAATGTTCAACCATAAGGAAATGGCTAAATAAATTATAATATATTAATGTGCAAGAAAATTACAATGCAATTATAACTAAGAGTTTGAGGAATAGAGAAAAAAATGAGAGGTCTATGTAAAATAATACAAAGCACCAAAAGCTGGTCTAGCCAATACATATTTCTTATCACCTACTATGCACCTGGATCTCTGCTAAGAACCAGAAGAATATAGTGCACATAAACTTCTGACAAAAGATGATGCATCTCATTGAGGACTTAGAGGAAGTGATTGACAAAACTTGATTTTTATGCATCAAAATTAATTATTTAAATATCAGTAGTTACTATGACAAGTTTAATTGGTTGTACTGAAGCTCAATGTTTTTCTTTTAATAAATCATTTAAAAATCAATAGAGTAATCAGAAAATAATCAATAAGGAAATAACTCATCAGACTCAAGCGTAAGAGAGCAAAAGCAAGGTGAGGTTATAGCATTTACTACTACTTAGCAAACAAGATATAAAAGGAATCCAAAACACCAGAGTTTGGATTGATATAATTGAGAATATAATTAATATATGTTTAAAAATAGTAATGACTTGCCATCCCACTTTCTAACATTCAAAAACAACCTATTTCTTCACCTGCTATTTTCACCTTTTTTAAAAGAAATTATCTTCAAATGTATGTATAGAAGGGATATAATTTTCATAATTTCAGCTAATCACTAAACACCTAAAATCAGAAACATACTATGCGAGGCAACAAAAATGAAAAGTCTCTGTCTTCAGGAACTTAAATTTCATCTAGGAAAACAACTTGTATACATATAAGTAGATACCGAATATATGCAAAATGTATATGTGGAGAAATTCATAATATTTTTTAAAAATGGTAAAAATTCTATGAGATAATGGTGAGGAGCCAGATATGGGGGACAAAGGCATTGAAAGAGGACATAGAGTGTCAAGTGTCTGGAAGAGAAACAAGGCTAGGTTAACCAGCATGTGAAGTGTATAAAGGGATATCATTTGTTAATAAGATTGAAATATGATTTTGCTATTATTTAAAATTAATGTGGGATCAAAAATCTTTTTGCCCACTGGCAAACTTCTCCTTCCTCAAACTTATATTGTAAGTTAATTTTATTCTAGCCTCATTATTCAATTTTTGTTGTTCTTTTTCAGTTTTTTAAGTGATGCCTGACTTCATGACCTTACTTATCTTGCAAAGATAATGGAATAGTTTGCCATTTCCTTCTCCAGCTCATTTTAGAGATGAGGAAACTGAGGCGAATAGGGTTTAAGTGACTTGTCCAGGGTCACACAACTAGTAAGTGTCTGAGGCCATATTTGAACCCATGAAGGTGAGTTTTCCTGACTTCAGACCTGGAACTCTATCTAATGCATCACCTAGATGCCCTGTGGCTCTATAAGAAGGTATTAAAATAAGTTACTCAACATAAAAATGAGCTTTAGATCTTCCAAAAAGTGATATTTAGGAGGAAGGAAGATAGGGAGTTTTGGCAGGGCTAAATGATATACATATCAGGAGAAGTCTGACTATGAATGTGCTACCAAGATGGTGGGCAGTTAAAAAAGATCCAGTTTTGAGAAACTAAGAATGAGAAAAAAATTCATGATTTGAATAGAGTTAGAGATACTGAAGGAAGTCTCTCAACTGATCAGAAGTAAGGTTAAGGGCAAAAGATTTGAAAAGCTCCCTTGTGCTATAACAGGCATTGGAGGAGTTTGTCCAGGCAGTCATAAAAGGTCTGGAGAAGAGAAATGTGAAAAGGGAATTCTGGGTAGCTTCCAGCATATGAAACAACCTGTGAGGGGTGGGAAATTCCAAGTGGCTTCAGAGAGACCAATTTGTACTAGATATGTTTGGGACCAAAAAAGGACAGAGTGAATAATCCCATTATAGGCAACATATTCCAGGGTATCTACAATCACGGGACTCTTTAGGGGTAGCTTAGGGAGGGATGAAGGAAGAGAATTTGGAACTCAAAGTTTTAAAAAATTGAATGTTACGAATTGTTTTTACATGTAACTGGGGGAAAATAAAATACCAAATAAATTTTTCAAAAAGAAAATAAATAAAATCAGGAGACTCAGGCTCAGTGGGCACTAACTACCTGCCTGATTATGGGCAAGTCCATTAACCTTTACAGTCTTAATTTTTTCTTCTATAAAATAGAGAACAGTAAAGTTTCTGCTACATTTTACACAGGGTGGCTAAAAAAAGTGCTTTATTAATCTTTAAATGCTATATAAATGTGTTATTATTATAAGTAGTAAATTTTAAGTGTTAGCCACTTTTCATCATTATTCCATATTAATAATATAATACTAATTATATTATATTATTATTTATATAATATTAATTATATTGATAATATAATTATATTATAATTATTAATATATTAATGATATTATATTAACATATATTTATATACTATATTATTATATTATATTAATAATATAATAACAATGTAGAAGGATTAAAATTTAATAATAATGATCGGTGAGAAAAGATTAAGCCACTCACCTTTTGAATGAAGCACACAGTACTACTATAGAAGAGTCTGGTCAAGGGAGTTTAGTGGAGTCTACAGTATTAAATAACTAGTCTGTACGCTTGTAACTTCTCTGCCTTTGTGTTATCAGGGTCCCAAGATGTGTTCGTATGCTAGTAAATGAGTTTGCTTACTTTAAATTTCTGAATGAACTTATACAAAAAACAAATTCAATTAAGAGAGTTTGAAAAAAAATAAAAGAAAACGATTCCAGTCTCAAAAGCTTTTATCTTTAGAGGACAAGATTCCAAGGCTACTTCTCCTCCTGTCTAGGGTTCCTATCCAATCCTGGGCTTCTGATTGGCAATGTGTCTCTGTATCTAGCACAACCCAGCCCCATCATGATGCTACCAAACCATCTTCATGTCATTCCTGTCCCCTCTTATACTCTCTCTCTATCCCCATTCTTTTTGTCTCTAATTCTGAAACAGTAAATTAACACTATAATTCCTGGAAACATGGCAATTGATTGCCTATGACTCTCACTAGTCCATTCACCTATCTCTGTCCATTCACCTATTTCTGTGAAAGAAGCTTACCTATTGGTGGGAAAACAAAATAGATAGGAAGGGATGTCTTGGGAGGGCTATGTTTGCGTGTGTGTGTGTGTGTGTGTGTGTGTGTGTGTGTGATAAATTCTTAACGTGATGTCAGGCACATAGTAAACACTTAATAAATGTCTTCTATTCACTCATTCATTCACAGCTATACATTGAGGTTAGCAAACAGGTTAAGATTACACATTTCTGCTACACCATGGTACCACAAAGCTTTACTCTGAGTCACCACTAAGCTTTTCTCTTTGACCATACTGAATGAATTCAGTCACTCACATGACTTCATCTTGGTTAGAACATAAATGTCAGTGTAACACCTTAAATTTCTGAAAATAGTAGAAAAAGCTGCTAGTTCTTTGTACTAAGGAGATGTCAATCTCCTACTTTGTCTTTCTTTTATATTACTGAATGCAAGTGAGGTGCTTTCCATTACTAAAAGCACCTGTAACCCCAAAGAGTAATTCTACCCATGGCTGTTCATTACAAACAGATTCTCTGAAGATTTGATCAAAGCAGTGCTATTAAAAGTGGCTAACTCTTTATTCTTGAAGGGTTTTATCAATGGATTGTATTTTTATCTTCCATCCTAAGACAATTAGAATCAAAACTAGCAAAAACAATGATGCTTAAGCAAAGTGCTTTTTATTATGAAAAAGGCTCAGAATAGTTGAATGATTGTTAGTTATCTTCAGATACTGTAGAGTGAGGCACACAATCTCTTAGGATATTAGAATAAAATGGCAAGGTGTCAAATTTTTGCCATTTTTCCTTCACATCTCTCACAATTCCCCTTTTATCTACTCACAGTCACTAGTCTTTTATAGACATCCCTACCTCTCACCTAGACTATTATAGGAGCCTTTTAATTGTTCTCCCTGCCTCTATTACCTCACCACTGTAATCCATCACACATAGCAGCCAAAGGTATTTTCCAAAAGCATAGTTCTGACCATCACCTGAATATTCAGTTAAACCCAGTTGTTTATCACATTAAGCTCTTCAATATAGAAGCACTTCCTGTTTTTCCAGGATTCTTACCATCTACTCAGGTAGGCAAGCAATAAACAATCAATTAATATTTATTGAGTGCCTACTGTTTGCTAGGCACTGTGCTAAGAGCTGGGGATGCAAAGCAGAGCAAATGACACTCCCTGGGTACAAGCAGCTCATAGCTAATGGGAGAAACAACATGCAGACTATATACAAAGAAGCCATTTGTGGGCTAGTTTGGAAATAATAAATAGGGAGAAGCAACAAAATTGGCAGGATTAGGAAAGGTTTCCTCTAGAAGGTGGATTTTAGCTAGAATTTGAAGAAGGTTGGGGCATGGAAGGAATATGTAAAAAGGTAGGCAAGTATGTGTGTGTGTGTGTGTCTGTGTCTGTGTGTGTGTGGTAGGGGGAGTCAGATTATAAGAGACTTTAAATGCCAAATAGAAGGCTTACTATGTGATCATGGAAGTCACAGGGAACCACTAGAGTTTATTTAGTAGAGGGAATGACATAGTCATGCTGTGTTTTAGGGAGATCAGTTTGAAAGCTGAATGAAGGATAGATTACAGTGCCAAGAGATTTGTTGCAGGGACACCAACCAGCAGGTTACTGCAGTGGTACCTTCTGCTCTCCACTCTGCCATCAAGCCAAACTGATCAATTTGCTCTTCCTTACAAACACACCAAAGCCCATCTTTCATCCCTGTGACTTTGTACAGCTTGTCCACCAAGTGTAGGAAGTTATCTCCACTCATTTCCACCTCTTAAAGTCCCCAGCAACCATCATGCCTCAGTTCAAATGTCATCTTTGGCAGAAGGAACCTCTTTCCCAGGACCCGTGGATGCTGGATCCTCTCAGGTTGCCTTCCACATACTCTGCATGTATCTTGTATGCACCCATTTATTTACATGTTGTATCATACAGGTTCCTTAAAGGCATGAACTAGTTTTGCCTTTTTTTCATTTCCCCAAGGCTTAGCACAGTGCCTGTCATATATTAACTGCTTAATAATTACATAATAAATGATTATTAATGGACTGATAGCTTATTAATTTTAAAAGGATTTTCAGGCAATTTTAAATTGATAAATATTTCTGAGATTCCAAAGTGAATGCCTAAAATGTGAACTACTATTTCATACAAAGGTGAAATCTATGAAATTCCATGGAAAGAACATGCTTTTCATTAAAAATTAAAACTTCAGAAATTTCAACACAGGCATAGATAATCTATAATCATTTCATAGTAGCTTTTCTAAACATTTGGTGATCTGGTCAATTTTTCAAATGGAGTCATAGTTGATTAATTACTGTTCCAGTTCCTTGTATCATTCTTTTTCTTTCCTTTTTTCATCTTTCTTTCTTTTTTGGTCACTTTGCCTCTTCATATACTTATGTTCTCTGCATTGTCTGTATCTCTGATAATAATATGCAAGTGGAGTCTATTTTCATAATTATTCCTCTTCTTACATGATAAAGTGACACCTTCCTTGAATATTATTTTAGGAGCAGTCAAAATGAAAGGTTAGATACAGATGAAAAATAGTGCTTTTTAAAAATCATATGCATAGTGTAAACCTTGATGAAATATTGGAAGGGGGAGGCATTTTGGTGGCACTAGTGATTGAAAAAGAAAACCTTTCACACCCTTAGAAATGGTTGGTCTAGCAGATCTATAGTTATTATCGTACAAGTCTAATGTAACTACAGATTTGATTTTAAATACTGAGACAATTTGACTCAAATAGGTAAATAAATAATATTGGGAATTCAAATTAGCCTTCCAGGAAATCCTTTCTTAAAAGGGTGATGGGCTTAGAAAACTAGTATAGTCTCCTTTCTCTTTGTTACTAAGTGAATTTTTCCTTACTCCATAGACTCATTCAGGTCACTAGGGCAGTTAACTCTGTAAATGAGGCTCAAGTGACTGGAAGGAGTTGATGCAAGTTAAGGACCTGATGCACCCAACGGCCTGAAAGTGTGAATTTATAGCAGAACCAGTGACAAATCACATAATATCAGATTTGTTTCTCCCATTGCCCCAAATTGTTTAGGGAGGTGCATTAACTTTTTTCAAACCTCTTGGGTACTTGTTACCGCATTAGTGCTGCAAGAAAATGAAAGAGCTAATGTACTTCTCTATACGCTCAACTTGCTACCAGAAAGTTCTTTAGACACTGGGGACTTGAGGACACTGAGTTTCCTATATTCTAATATTGTGCTATGCAGTGTTAATGAAAACGTACCTCCCAAATTGCAAACAATGCTTTCTAAGGCTCATCTTAGCAGAATTTACTTAAATTAGCTATATTTTCATAAATTTACATTTCATTTTAAGCAATGCCCTAATTTGAGTAAATTAAAAAGATAGTTTTCATGACAATATTTTTTAAATCCACTAGTATTTGTGCTTAGAAACAAATTACTTTCCCCCTGATTCTAGGACAAATATGGGGGGAATGATATTTTGAAATTGCTTTCATTGTCAACATGAGATTTTAGTAAATGATCCCTTTTTTAATTGCTTTCGGATATACTGGCCCTGACAACTAAATAGTACTGCAATTTTAGGGTTTTTTTAGAAGTCTATGCCCGATGGTCTCAAGACACATGTGGAAAAAAAAGTTACCTAAAAGTATAATTCAAGTAAAAGAAAGCAACATCCCAAACCAGCACAAAGAAAGGAAGCAGCTAACAATAACAGACCTCCCTCCATTTGATTCCTTATTCCTTATCTTAAACAAGTATGTGTATATACATACCATACACGTATACATATACCTACCTATATCTATGTATACACATACCATATACGTATACATATACCTATCTATATCTATGTATACACATACCATACACGTATACATATACCTACCTATATCTATCTATATACGTACCATATACGTATACATATACCTATCTATATCTATCTATATACATACCATATACATATACATATACCTATCTATATCTATGTATACACATACCATATACGTATACATATACCTATCTATATCTATCTATATACATACCATATACATATACATATACCTATCTATATCTATGTATACACATACCATACACGTATACATATACCTACCTATATCTATCTATATACGTACCATATACGTATACATATACCTATCTATATCTATGTATACACATACCATACACGTATACATATACCTACCTATATCTATGTATACACATACCATATACGTATACATATACCTATCTATATCTATCTATATACATACCATATACATATACATATACCTATCTATATCTATGTATACACATACCATATACGTATACATATACCTATCTATATCTATCTATATACATACCATATACATATACCTATCTATATCTATGTATACACATACCATACACGTATACATATACCTACCTATATCTATCTATATACGTACCATATAGTATACATATACCTATCTATATCTATGTATACACATACCATACACGTATACATATACCTATCTATATCTATGTATACACATACCATACACGTATACATATACCTACCTATATCTATCTATATACGTACCATATACGTATACATATACCTATCTATATCTATGTATACACATACCATACACGTATACATATACCTATCTATATCTATGTATACACATACCATACACGTATACATATACCTATCTATATCTATGTATACACATACCATACACGTATACATATACCTATCTATATCTATGTATATACATACCATATACGTATACATATACCTATCTATATCTATGTATATACATACCATATACGTATACATATACCTATCTATATCTATCTATACACGTACCATATACGTATACATATACCTATCTATATCTATATATACACATACCATATACGTATACATATACCTATCTATATCTATAAGGCTATAGACGTATACAGATATACAGATATGGATAAACATGATTTAGTGACTCAGGTTCGCATCCTAGCTTTCATACTGATTAGCTATATGACCTTGGGAAAGTTGCTGCTTTGCGTCTCAGTTTCCTCATCTGTAAAACTGAGACGATACTAGAATCTACCTCAAAGGGCTATTATATTATAAGAACCAAATAAAATAACACAGATAAAATGTTTTGCAAAACTTCAAGTCCAGTAAATATAAAGTATCTTATTGTCTTTACAATGAAAACTAAATTCCAAAAGACACAATCCTATACTAAGTTGCATTGTGAACCTGTGATTGTAATCAGAATATGATAAAAAAAAAATGAGTCTGCAGCCTCGGAACCCTTACCTGTCTGTAATTGTAAGTTGGACTTGGAGGGAGATAATAGAATATTACCTTACCTACTTATCTTACTTAAAAAAACAGTAATACCTTACTTCATAAGCTGCAATTTTTAAAGAAATAATCCAAAGTTTCTAAAGGGTAATGGTCATTTTAAAGATCCTTGTCATTCATGACTTTGGGCCGTTAATACAATTTATCTCTAACTATCATATACACTAAGATCTATCATAGAACGCACATAAATATGAAATCAGAAAGTTTATTTGCTTTCAATGCAAAGTTTGCATTGACATGAAAATTGCTTATTTGCATATGAAAATATTGTTTACAAATGAGCTATGATTAATGTATTCTTTGCTCTACTGGGAAGTTTTTTATTCTTGTTTCTAATTCTCCATATTCCACAGGGATAGAGGGGAAGGCATTGCTGTTCGCTGGACAAATCAATTTGTAGAATCACAGTTTAGAGCTTCCTCTGTCTTCTAAAAGTATTTTGTTTATTTTTTTTTATCTTTTCTTATCTTTTGTATGTCATTTTCCTCTCAGTACAAGGCATGTTTCATGAGGTTAGGGATAGTTTTAATTTTGTTTTTGTATCCCCACAGTTTACACAAGAGTTGGACACATAAGAAATGCTTAATAAATGCTTTCTAAACTGAACTGAAATTCAATTATGAAGCTCAAGCTAATAATTTGTGCTTTATAGACGTTGAAAATACTGTTTTTAAAAAGCATCAAATCGGTAAAAGTTAAATTATATCTTATGACATAAGAAGAACCATTTGAGAATTTCCTGGCATCATGTCACATACCTGTACATAGATAATCAAACTACCAGAACTTCTTAGTTAAATATTTGACATTTTAGCAACTGCTCAGAAATAGAAAGGGGGAAATGAAACAAATTTCCATTGTTTCTTTTTAAACTTTCAAAAAGTAAAATATGATTGATCAAACAGGGAATTACTAAGAAAATATAAAAAATAACAATAGTACAGGTAAGAACATGATCCATTTTTGTAAAAAATGATTGGCACCAACTAATCTTTTAAAAGCAATATGCTTCATTAAATTAAGGAAATACTATTCCATGTTGGGTTCTCTTCTTCTGTACAAGAATTTAAAAATGCAATTAACTAGATTTATTTTGAATCAAAATTGAGTTAAAATTCTGCAAACTCTGGTCAACTGTCTTAGCCTGCTTATCATAGTCACTTAAGGAATGAAAGACTTTATTATAAAATAAGATAAAGTCTTTTTTCATTACTTTGATAATAAAAAGATACTGTAGTAATATCACTTGATGGATAGTGTGTTTATTTCTTATGAGCATTAAAACATTTTGTGTTTTTTATCTTTCATCAATTTTTCTTAATTGAAAGCTAAAACTTAATTCCAAGAAATATTTAGCAAAATATATAAGACTAGCTGTAAGTTCAAAAGCAGAGGAGTTATAGGTGCCATTCTGATTTCCACTTTCAACCAAGGAACACAACTGGGTATCATCTCCTGGTGGGGGGAGGGACATTTTATTACATTGTTCAAGAAAAAAAAAAGCATTATACTGCTTAATTCCAACTTTGTGTGACTAAAAGTTATCCACACCCAGAATATCATGTAACCCCAGTAACTCTCTAGAATGCTTAAGATGGCAAAAAGGAATTTTGGGTTCCCATAGGTCCTAGATCTGCCCAAAGTAGCCTTGTTTGGTGTAACCACACCCAAGACTTGTTATGGGTCAAGCCAAATTTATATTTTGGTTTACTATGGTGGTTCCTGTGTGTCTAAATCATATAAAATGCAAACCTTCCAGCACCTGTAAGAGAGGGAGTACACCCCCGCTCCTGCTCATTCTATTCTACTAAATGATCTAACAAATTTCTTTCTAAAACTATTTCTGATTTTGTGGTCTTTTCTCATGAATAATTCCCAACAGTGAAATGTTTTACAGAGTTAGAAGGTCTCCTGAGACGAATAGGACATACTCTTATCTGGTCAAATATTGCTAAAATTTGAATACGAGCTATTGCATGCAACATGTTGCCAAATGTGTGCTAAGTAAGTAGTGACTGAATAATCTACAAAAAAAAATACATCTAAGACATTAAACCAATGTGAAAATTCTTGCCTTTACTTAGTATCCAGAAAGAATTAACAATATCCTTCATATCAATACATGAAGATATACTTAAATGTGTATGATGCTATACTACAGTTGATGATGCCCATTTCCAACAATAGACACCCTACTGTTCCATCAAAGGCAGGGTCAAAGAAAGATTCAATAGTTCTCACTGAATCATAGTAAAGATAGCTATACATATTCAGTAAAGATTTATAACAGAATGATAGTTAGCTAAGTGAGGAAAAAGCATCTAAAACTAATTACCTTCTCTTGATATTGTCTCCGGGAGGAATCCAGAGATTGTATTAATGCAGTGGCATGGCCGACAAACATGGCATAACAGGTTGCCCCTACAATCATACTCAACATGGTGATCCAGAGATCTGACATGCTGACCGGAGCTTGGGCTCCATAACCAATGCATAGCATGTGACTCATAGCTTTGAAGAGTGCGTACGAGTATTGCTTTCCCCAGGAGTCATTCTGTAAGGGAAAAAAAAAAGAAAGAGGGAGAGAGAGAAAGAGAAAACATGGCTGAGAGAGCAGGAAAGAAGAAGGAAAATGTATCATACACAAAATAAAAACATTCTAAATAACTTGGTTTGTGGTACATCCTTGTAATGGTACATAGCACACCATGCATTCACTTTTTCACTAAATGGCTACTCATCTTTATTAGGTTTTGCTTAACACAGAAAGAAGGAAAAATTCACATTCATCTTACAGCTATTTCTAACTAATCTGAAAAATAAGATTAGTTTTATGAAATCATTGACATTTCTTTGAATCATCAAGCAAACTGTTTGTGTAAATAATATCAAGGAAATTTTAAACAATGATTAATAATTGGTTCAGGGGTAGTTAGGTAATACAGTGGATAGAGGGCTGGTTCTAAAGTCAGGAAAATCCATCTTCCTGAGTTCAAATCTGGCCTCAGAGACTTATCACTCTAGTATCTCTGCCAAGAAAACCCCAAATGGGGTCACAGAGAGTCAGACACGACTGAAAAATGGCTGAATAGCAAACAATAATTGGTTCGGTGGTGTTGTTGCTGGTGAGATGTTTTTTTTCAGTTGTGTCTGACTCTTCGTGACCCCATTTGGGGGTTGTCTTGGCAAAGATACCAAAGTGATTTGTCATTGCTCCAGTTCATTTTCTAGATGAGGAAACTGTGACAAACAAGGTTAAGTGACTTGTCTGAGAATCTGAAGTTCAATATTAACCTTTGCTAAATTCCTGCTTCTAATACTTATTAGATGTGCAGTCCTGGGCAAATCATATAACTTTTATTCTCTAAGACTTTAAGTTGCAAAGAAGATATGAACCTGGTAGAACAAGCTGCCATGTTTGGAATTCCTTATGTCATTGAATTCACAGGAATAGTCCTTTTGTTCAAACTAACATTGATGTCTTTTTGCCCCAATAAACAAGTCAACTGCATAACTGTTGGGCTAACACATCCTGCTCTCCCCTGAATTAGGAGAAAATACTGCACTGGATTTCCAGTTCTCCCAGTTGCCAGTAATATAATGTCAGACAGGATATTTCACCCTCATAAACCCATCTTTGCATCTCTAAAGTGTATGTGATACCTAAACCACCTATCTTACAAGGCTACTGTTTAGATAAAATAAGAGCATGATTCAGAATAGACTCTGTGAACTATACAGCTATGACAACGATGTACATATAAGGTAGGAGTGCCTGTGAGTACAGCATGTGACTAAGACAAAGGTATGAATGAGTACTTGTGAATGTGTAAATGTGGCAGTGTATATCTGTGGTTGTATCTGTTTAGTTGGAGGTCTTTTGAAGCTTGTGTTTCGTGTGTATGTATTATTTTGAAGTACATATAATGCGTGTATATTTGTGTTTATGTATATATACATACATACATATGTACATACATGTGTGTATGACTCTGCTAATATATACACACATATAATTTAAAGTACATAAGCATATAGATGTGGTGTGTCTAGATACCAATATCTAGATATACAAAAAGACTACATAAAAAGTAGTTAAGGAGGGAAAGTACTAGTAATTGAAGGGAAAGGGCAAAAATTTCATGCAGAAGATGCTGTTTAGACTGAATTGTAAAGGCAGAGAGGGACTCTGAGGCAGACGTGCAGAGCGAATACATTCCAGGCATTGGTGATTCAGTGCAACACTCATTCTCCCTCTCCCTCTCTCTTTCCTACTCATTTTCATATATGTATATATAATAAAACACAAATATATACACATATGTATACTGCCACAGCCTCTGTCAGTTTTATAGATACTAACCAATTCTTTATTCAAAAAATAAAGCAATTTTTCTTTGATTAAATGTATCTCCATCTAAATCTATCCATGCTCTTTCATGTTCATATAGTTCTTTATAACCTTACACAATACTAATAATTTACAAATGCTTCAAGTTGTTCCTGAAAACCTTTTCAACTGATTTGTGAATCTTCTTGAATAAGATTTTTGAGCATCTTGTAATTTTTCTAGAAAACTGATCTTAGAGAAAACTGAGTAAAATATAGGCCTATCTTCATGGATTTTGGTACATTATTCTCTTGTTAAAGACAAAAAACAAATCACTTCCAATTCTCCATAATTGGAATAAAGGAGGTCAAGTCAAGACATGGAGGAAAACTGCTTATTAAAAAAAATGAGTAATCATTCACATTAAAATAACTTCTAAAATATCCTGATTATTTCATATAAAATGAAATGAATAATTAATGAAATTAATAATAATTCATGAAAATTATGTTTATTCTAAAAAGACTAATGTGGCATCTCTGTAATCTGCAGGTCTAACTTACTCATCAGACATGTTTCTATCAGGTGTCAATCAGGACAAATTTTACACATATTTCATTCTCTTTTCTCCATGCAAAATTAAAATTGTTTTTAGTAAAATATAATTAGGTTCTGAAAGTGTCAGATGTGCCACGAATATGAAATGGGAGTTTGAATTACCAATATCATAGGTTGTATAAGGAGTTTAAATGCAATTCTGTTACATGTGCATTTACAACTAGTAATTTAAATCTATGGAAATTCACTTCCAATAAAACCCTGGATGTGATGCTTGATACATTCATTAGAAGCATTGTTGTCTAAGGAAAAGAGAGAAATGTCTTATCTAAGTAAAACTGAGCTTTCTTCTTTGATTTTTGAGTCAAACTACAAAACCCTGAAAGTACTTCAAACATTTTGGAAAGGACAGTTTTATATTGTTACAAGGTATTGATGTTTTAAGATGGATTGATGCAGCATAGTCTTAAGAAAAATGAAGTATTTTGGAGCCAGAACTGAACACTATTCCTGGCTCTGATACTTACTAGATGTCTGACCACTGATACATTGCTTATCTCCTTTAAGTATCAGTTTCCTCATCTGAAAATGCAGGATTACAATATTTACTCAAAAGACTGTGCCAGAGAAAGCTCCTTGTTAATTGTGACACATTATATAAATGTGAGTTATTTCTGTTACAGTGGATAACAAGGATGACTTGTGAGACAACTCACCTTATCACAAAAATCAGAATTAATAGACTCAAAATGTGAGAAATAGAGACACACATTAACAACAGAAAAGTTATCACAGAGGAAATTTAATGGAAAATTCATTTGAATTGAATAAGAATGTATTAAAGTCCTACTATGTGCTAGGCACTGGGGATATGGAAACAAAACAAACAGAGAAAAACAATTCCTTCCCTCAAAGAACTTATATTCTACTTACTCTGTTGTTATTTATGCCCTGCCAAATCGCAACCTGGCAATAGTCCCATCATTTCCTTTCTCATTTCCTATTTACTTGCTGCAGAATAATATTGAGAGAGTCCACACAATGTGCTGAATAAGCTGTCTACTAAATTATGTTGTCCATTCTCAACTGAGAACATAACAATTGTTATTCTTTTGAGAGTGTCTATTAGACACTCTAAAGCATCTCTTCCAAAACTTCTTTATTTTCCTTTAGGAGGAAAGCTTCAAAACCCACCTGCCTGTCACTAGGGTTTTGTCTCATTTTGTAAGAAAACAGAGACTCCCTTATTAGCATCTCCCCAATTATAAGCTTTTCTTCTTCTTTGATTGAGTCCTAAGATTTAGTCCTTCTCTTTTCCAAGGTCATCCTCTATATTTGTGACCATGATCTAGGTAAATACTTAACAATCAGCTCTATGAAAACACATGTCACAAATTTAAGTTTAATTAACATTTTATGTATTACTTTCTGAAATCTGGAAATCAATAAAATCACAAATTAAACATATTTATTGAAAGATACAAACAAGATTTTCCCTAATGAAAAGGTATAGAGGTGTTGAAAACTGCATGGGTGGAGGAAATCTACTAACCAAATGAGATCATGGATCTCTTGAAATATCAATAAAATGTCAAACCTCATCTTGGTTTTCAAACAAATTAAAAAAATATTTTGTTAGAATGTACACAGTTATATTGACTTATGGTTATCTTTAGTAAAGATAATATAAAATAATATCCCATTATTTTCATAAGCTTCTATTACTGTATATCATATACTGTTTACTTTTCCATAATATATATTTAAAAAGATATCATGAGAAAACAAAACCAACAAGGAGTACAGAAACTTGCTTTTACTGCTGGTTTGCTACTAACTTTGCTCTTAAAACTTTGGAAAATCACTTAACATCTCTGTGCTCCAATTCCTTTCTAAAATTATAGGGTTGGTGTTTTGGAAAGTATTTCAGAAATTTAATAAAGTGACAGAAATGGGTACATACACATATACATACTCTCGCATACACACTTTGTGACAGCAAAGAAATGGAGATATATGTATGTACACATATATGTGCACACATACACCCACACACACACACATACTGTGAAAGATAAGGACTAGAAACAAAGTAAATGCCTATCAATTAGGGAATGACCGCTTTTAAAGTGCTGTACTCATTATGCCAGTAAATTTGAAAAACACTACAGTGGTCACTGAATTGGAAAAGATGCATTTATATCCCAAACTTAAAGAAGGAAAATGACAAGGAATGCTCAAATTACATTGCATTATTTTACATATCAGCAAAGTAATGCTTTAGATTCTGCAGGGTAGGCTTCCACAATACATGAACTGAGAATTACCAGAAGAACAATATGGTTTTTGAAGTGGTAGAGGAACGAGAAATCAAATTGCCAACATTCACTGGATTATGAAGAAAGCAATGGAATTCCAGAAAAAAAAAAACAACCTCCTTCTGCTTCACTAAATATAGCAAAGTCTTTAGCTGTGTGAACAGCAAACTATGACAAACTCTCAAATTAATGGGAAGAACAAATTGTCTCCCTTGTTTCCTGATGAATCTGTAGAAACTAAGAAGCAACAGTTAGAACCAAATATGGAACTGATTGCTTTAAGATAGAGAAAGAAGTATGGCAAGGCTGTTTATTATTGCCTTATTTAATTTATATGGGAAAATGGGAGATAATTTGAAGCTCAAAGTTTTAAAAACAAATGTTAAAAAATTGTTTTTAAATGCAACTGGGAAATGAGATATACAAGCAATGGGGTATAGAAATCCATCTTGACCTTCAAGAAATTAAGGGGCAAAGGGATGGGAGGGGATGATAGCTGATAAAAGGGAGGGCAGACTGGGAGTAGGGATAATCAGAATGCATGCTTTCTCTTACTGAGGAAGGGGAAAGATGGGAAGAATATTTGGAAATCAAAATTTTGAGGAAATGAATGTTGAAAAATAAAAAAATTAATAAATTTAAATCTCAACCATAAAAGAATTTTAAAAATCTAACTATTTTCAAGTTCTCTTGAAGTAGGCAGAGCCAAGATGGTGGGGTGAGAGCACATACCTACCTAAGCTCTAAGATCAACTCCTTCAGATATCTCTAAAAAGAGAATCTGAACAAATTTTAGAGCATCAGAATCTACTAGGAGAGAGACTGTGGCAGATTTTCAACCTAGGACAGCCTGAAAGGTTGAAGGAAAGGATCTGTTACACAGGGCTCAAGGAGTGCAGAGCTCATAGGCTGCACCAGCATGGAACCTGCCATAGCAAAGCCCAGCAGGAAGTGCCAGGCAGTCTGAAGCAGAAGGAGCAGAGAAGAATGTCAAACATATCAGCTCAGGATGGAAGACCAGGGGAACTGAGTAAGAGACAAGCACAGGACCCCTGATAGTAGCAGCAACCTCTCCTGAGACTATCAGCCTAAAGATTAAATGTCTCTAAGTCACCTACTTGAACTTCTGGGAGCCAAGATGGTGGGTCGAGTGATCTGTAAGTGTTATTCTCTGGATAAGATAGATATGATAGATCTCTGGAGAAAATTGAATGGGAATAGAAAGGAATATATCTTTTTCTCAGTGGTATGTGGCACATATACAAAAATTGACTGTATACTAGGGAATAAAAACCTCACAAGGCAGTGCAGAAAGGGAGAGATAGTCAATGCATCCTAACTGGATCATAATAAAATAAAAATTATATGTAAAAAAGGTAATGGAAAGATAGACCAAAAATTAATTGGAAACCAAATAATCTAATCCTAAAGAATGAGTGTGTTAAAAAACAAATCACAGAAACAATCAATAACTACATGCAAGAGAATGACAATAATGAGCAGTTCTTATGGAAAGTTTTATATCATAAAATGCCTACATGAATAAAATACAGAAAGAGGAGATCAATGAATTGGGCATGCAGTTGAAAAAGAGCCAATTGAAATCCTCAAGCAAATACCAAATTAGAAATACTGAAAACCAAAGGAGATATTAATAAAATTGAAATTAAGAAACCTATTGAACTAATAAATAAAACTGAGATAGTTTTATGAAAAAAACAATAAAACTGATAAACTTTTGGTCAATTTGATTTAAAAAAGAAGAAAAATAAATTACCAGTATCAATAATGGAAAGAGTGGACTCACCTCCAAAGAAGAGAAAACTAAAACAATAATTAGAAATCACTTTGCCCAACTGTATGGCCATGAATTTGACAGTCAAAATGAGGTGAATGAATATTAAAAATATATAAATTGCCCAGATTAATAGAAGAGGAAGTTGAATAATTAAATAACCCCATCTCAGAAAATGAAATTGAACAAACCATCAATTAACTCCCTAGGCAAAAATCTCCAGGTCAAATGTATTTACAAGTGAATTCTATCAAACATTTAAAGAGTTAATTCCAATACTACATAAACTATTTGGTAAAATTGGTGGAGCTCTACCAAATTCTTTTTATGATACAAATATGGTTGTGATACCTAAACCAAGAATAGCTAAAACAGAGAAAGAAAATTATAGACCATTTTATCTAATGAAAATAGATGCTAAAAGTTTGAATAAGATATTAGAAAAAAGAATACAACAACTTATCACAAGAATAATGCATTTTGATCAGGTAGGATTTATACCAGGAATGCAGGGCTGATTCAATATTAGGAAAACTATCAGCATTATTGATCATATCAACAACAAAACTAACAGAAATCATATGATTATCTCACTAGATACAGAAAAAGCTTTTGACAAAATACAACACCCATTTCTATTGAAAACACTGGATAGCATAGGAATAAATGGAGCTTTTCATAAAATTATAAGCAGTATCTAACTAAAACTATCAGCAAGCATTATAAGCAATGAGAATAAACTAGATTCATTTCCCATAAGATCAGGGATGAAACAAAGATGTTCATTATCACCACAATTAGCAACAAGAGAATAAAAAGAAATTGAAGGAATTAGAGTAGGCAAAGAAGAAACTAAAGTTATCACTCTTTGCAGATAATATGATGATATACTTAGAGAATCCTACAGAATCAAGTAAAAAACTACTTGAAATAATATACAACTTTGACAAAGTTCCAGGTTACAAAATGAACCCACATAAATCATCTGCATTTCTATATATTGATAACAAAGCTCAACAGCAAGAAATAGAAAGAGAAATTCCATTTAAAGCTACTGTAGACACTAAAAATATCTCAAAGTCTACTTGCCAAAACGAATCCAGGGACTATATGAACACAATTACAAAACATTTTTCTCACAAATAAAGTCAAATCTAAGTAAGTGGAAAAACAACAGTTGCTCATGGGTAGGCCTAGCTAATATAATAAAAATGATAATTCTACTTAAATTAATTTATTTATTCATTGCCATACCAATCAAACTACCAGGTAATTATTTTCCAGAGCTAGAAACAATAATATCAGCATTCAACTGGAAGAACAAAAGGTTCACAGTATCAAGGGAATTTATGAAAAGAAAGGCTAGGCAAGATGGCCTACCCCTACCAGATCTCAAATTGTATTATAAAGCAATAATCATCAAAACCACTTCGTACTGGATAAGAAAAAGAGGGTTAGACCAGTGGAATAGGTTAGGTACTCAAGACACAATAGTCAATGAATATAACAATCTATTGTTTGATAAACCGAAGGACCCCAGTTTCTGGGATAAGAACTCACTGTCTGACAAAAACTGCTGGGAAAACTGGATAACAGTGTGACAGAAATTGGGCATAGCCTGACATGTTAAAATCCAAGTGCATACATGATATAGGCATAAAGACTGATACTATAAGGAAATCAGGGCAGCACAGAATAGTGTATTTGTCAGATTTATGGAGAATGGAGAAATTTTTGACCAAACAAGAGATAGTGAACATTATGAAGTACAAAATAGATAATTTTGATTACATTAAATTGAAAAGTTTTTGCACAAATAAACCTAATGCAACCAAAATTAGGAGGGAAGCAGAAAACTGGTAAAGAATTTTTGAAACTAGTGTCTGTGATAAATGCTTCATTTCTAAAATACATAGAGAACTGAGTCAAATGTGCAAGAATACAAGTCACTCCTCAGGTGATAAATGGTCAAAGGACATGGAACAGGCAGTTTTCAGAGGAAGAAATTAAAGCTATCTACAGTCATGAAAAAATACTCTAAATCACTATTGATTAGAGAGATGCAAATCAAAACAACTGTGAGGTACCACATCACACCTATCAGAGTGGCTAACATGACAAAAAAGGAAAAGGATAAATGTTGGAGAAGATGTGGGAGAGTTTGAAATACTAATTCACTGCTTGTAGAGTTGTGAGCTAATCCACTCATTCCGGAGAGCAATTTGAAATTATGCCTAGAGGTCTACAAGAATGACATTGATCAAGCAATATGACTCCTAAGACTGGATCCCAAATAGATCATAAAAATGGGAAAGGGTCGCACATGTACAAGGATATCTATAGCAGCTTTCTTTGTGGTGGTCAAGAACTGGAAATTGAGGGGATATCCATCAATTGGGGAATGGCTGACTAAGTTGTGGTATATGAATGTAAAGGAATACTACTGTGCTATAAGAAATGATGAACAGGATGACTTCAAAGAAGCCTGGAAGGACTTATATGAATTGATGCTGGTTGAAAGGAACAGAATCAGGAGATCATTGTACACAGTGACAACCAGAGAGTGAAAAGAATTTTTCTGGTAGACTTTAGCACATCACAATAATGCAAGGACCTAAAATATTCCCAAAGGACTTAAGGCAAAATGTCATCCACATCCAGAGAAAAAACTATGGAAATGGAACACAGAATGAAGCAGAATAGTTTTGTTTTGTTTGGGTTTTTCTCATGGTTTCTCTCATTCATTTTAATTTTTTATGCAACATGACTAATGTAAGAATCTGTTTAATAAGAATACATGTGTAGAACCCATATAAGATTACATGCCATCTCGGGGAAGGAGGGGGAGAAAATTTAAGACTTACTGAAGTGATTGTAGAAAACTGAAAACAAAAAACAAATTGTGATGTTTTTAGGTTCAGAAACTTTTAAAAGAAAATTTCAATAAAAATTATGGAGAATTTTTGAAAAGTTCTCTTTAAGCATAGTTGTTGCTCTTTTTGATCAGTCTGGGTGTAGATAAATCTTTCAGAGAATTTCTTGCTATCGTAGGTAGAAGGAAACTTATAGATCATGTAATGCAGGGGCCCATGGGATCCACAGATCTGTAAGGAGTCCATGGATATTTTTGGAGGTGTTATACTCAGTTGGGAAAATAACACACAATTATTTTCACTGACTTCTATCTGAATTTACATTGCTCCAATTATTTAAAAATATATATGGACAAGGGGTCTATAGGCTTTACTAGACTGTCAAAGGTTTCTATGATACAAAAAATGGTTAATAATCCCTTTCTTAGGCTGACTTCATAATTTTTCAGATAGGGAAGTTGTATCTCAGGGAATTATGAAACTTATTCAAGTTGGAACTACTTGGAAGTGGCAGAGATAAAACTTTAACTTAGTTTTCTTTACTGCCAATATGCAATCAAGTCTATAAAACATAACCTGGATAGGCTATCACAATGCTTGGGGACATATCTATATGAGTGATATTACACATAAAAGAATTGTTTGAACTGAAAAAGTTCTACTGTTATTTCCAGTTTTGTACAACACAGTCATCTATTTGTTTCAGGAAAATGACCTCACTATGTTCATTTCCCCATAAGTAAACTAGAAAATAATTAAACTGAATCATTGCCAACTTTTTCTATATAGTGTTATAGAAAATGTTAAATAATAATGATAAGAGTTTCAATTACCAGCCATGAAATCTAGAGTGAACTATTTCTAATGCATCGTTTTGCTTTAAGGAAAAAAGACATATTTTTAATTGGTTATTCTAATTTGAAGCCATTTCTTTTCCAATTTGATCACTCAGTAATACTTTTATCTAAAGAATTTCAAAGAAATGATAGCAATTTCAATAAACACAAAAAATCAAAAGTTCATGTCACCCCAAAATGCCACAGTTGGTTTCATGGTACTTTGACTTTAGTGGAGTCATAACATGATAATTCTAGGAAATCCTTTACTGTGTAATGGCAGAGGAGATTGACCATTTGCAATTACTTTTAAGACTCAGCCTTAATTTGGAGCTCTTATCCTCTAAAGTTCGTTCCCTGGATCCTTCACATTAAAGGCACAGAGCCAAAACCTCCCATCTGATGGAAGTCTCCTAACACCACATGAGCCTATTACAAATATCTGTTTCATACAGTGAGTACTTCTATAAGCCCAAATGCAACTTCATAGGAAGCTTTAATACCAGAGTGTGTTTAAGAAAGAAAAAGCTGACTTTTTAGATCAGTGAAATTAAATCAAGTTCCTACTTTAGTAGAACTGGAAGAGGTTATATTCCTAGGAGATGGCCTTGTCTCATAAAAAGCAATTCTACTCCCATATTGTGGTTTTCCCCTCAGGCATAGCTTATCTTCAATCAGCTATATCCCTGCTTTCAGATAACTGATTTAGAAGTCTTGAACAAGTATGTTATTACACATAAAGGAGTAGGTACTTTTAAACAGTTTGTTTTTGGAGGTGTTTTTTTCTACTTCTACTTCTTTTCAGCTTTAGTTTCTGTCAACATTGAAAAAACAGTGTGAGTAGAGAGAAACTTACCTTGCTTCTGATAAATTGCTGTTGATTTTTTGAGGAGGAAAGCAAAAGCAAAAACAAACAGAATCCTCTGAGAATACAACAATGTTTCTCTAACAAAGGGAGGCGATCCAAGATGCTGATTTTATTGACAAGCTTCCTACATTGAAAATGTTGCCCCAGTTCAGAGGCTATCAGGACAAAGAACCACTGAATCTAAGAAATGGTACAAACTTCTTTACCTTTTAGTCTAAATGACCAAGAATTCCTTCCACAACATACTTAGCAACTAATCATCTAGCTTTGCTTAAAGATCTCTGCTCAAAAAAGTTCACTAGGAAGTGTGTGTGGGGTGTGTGTGTGTGTGTGTGTGTGTGTGTGTGTGTGTGTGTGTGTGTGTGTGAAGGAATAAGCATTGTTAATCACTTGCTATGTTCCAGGCACTGCACTAAGTGCTTCATAAATACCATCGAAATTTCATCTATCTACTACTTCTCAAGGGAGCTCATTCATCTTTCACAGAACTGTAATTGTCCATAAACTTTTTCTTTACATCAAATATTTGCTTCTCTGTCATTTCCATCTCTTCATCTTCTTTCTGCCTTCTTGATCTAAGCAGAGAAAGTCTGTTTTTTCTTCAAAATACCAAGAATAAGGAAATTAAGCATTTATTAAACATCTACTGGGTACAAGGCACTCTGCAAAGCATTTACAAATATCTCATTTGATTCTCAAAACAACTCTGAGAGGCAGGTACTGTTATTATCCTCATTGTAAGGCTAAGGAAAAAGAGGAAAACAAAGGTTAAATAACTTGTCCAGGGTCATACAGCATGTGTCTGAAGCTGGATTTCAACTCAGGACTTCCTAATATGAGGGTCAAGGCTCTATCTACTGCTTATCTAGCTGTCTCTATGGTCCTTTAAATAATTGGGGAAAGTCTCAGCGCATCCTTTCTCAACATTTGCTTGCCTTCTTAGTCCTTGACCCTATGACCCCATGAATATAGCCCAAGATTACATCAATTTTTTCATCTGCCTCATTACACTGTTATCTCATATTGAGCTTGAAGTATAATAAAACCCTTATATGCATTGATTCCCATGGCAGTGCCAGTTCTGTCCAGCCAAGTCTTTATGGGCTCAGCAATAACCCCAGAAACAGTAAATCATCTTAACAGCTTGAATTCCATTCCCTGTCAGATGTGATTGCTGAGTTGGTATCAATTATCTTTTTAGGATCATGGAAAATGGGAACATTTGTGAAAGACTACAGGAGAGCAAATATTTTCTCTTTGTTATAAGGAGAGAGTAGGCAAAGAGAATGGGGGAAGGAAACAAGATTTTATTAAGCACCTACAATGTGCCAGCAGTTGTACTGTAATATTTTACAAGTGAATTACAAATATTACCTCATTTAATCATCATAATAACCCTGTGAAGTAGCTGCTGTTATTATCCCCACCTTCAGAACTGGTTCCATTTTCCATGATCTTACAAAGATAATTTGCATTGACTCAGCAATCATACCTCACAGGGTTTTCTATAAACCATGAGGTAGTTGGTCTAGACCTATACATCTGAATTCCTTGAGGGCACATAGATGTCATTCAATCATCTCATTTATCCAGAGATTTCAATTCCTAGTAACTACTTTTGCTCTGTCTTTCGCAGTCATTTTATGAATACAGAGATCAATAAGTTACCATTTCATTTCACTAAATCCTACTTCTACTTAGTGTTCATAAGTAATTCTCATTTTTTTCTGCTATACCATTTAGATTTGGGGACAGGAAGAGACTGTTTGAGGGGGAAGGGGCAGATCTCACATATAAGGAAACCAACAAGTCTTCCCTTCTTTGATATCTTCATAAAAAAGAAAAATTTTTCTCATCATGAAAAGCTGCTGGCCCTATTATACTACAACATTGGCAACTTCAATGAGCAGATGTTTTAGGGATTTGGAATGAGAGTGTAAAAAATGGAAAGAAACAAGAAGCCAAATAGAATGTAAAAAAAAAAAGTGCTACACATTCTACTATCCTGTCCTGACAGTTACTTATGTTCTTCATCTCCAACTCTGGTAATGAAAGACTCATACTACTACCATGCAGTTACCTCTAATGAAAACAGGAAATCACCCAGTGCCAGCCATGTAATAGAGGATAGATCCCTAGTGTCTTAGGGAGTGTGACTTTCCATCTAATTTTTACAAAGGCTAGTTTCAGAGTAGAAACTGGGCAAGTAATAACTCCTTGCCAACACAAGTAACAGTATGATATAGCTTTCCCATAGCTTCAATTTGCCCAGGTTTAAAGCTGAGATTTCTTAGCAAGAACCTAACAATATTTTTCAGCATTTACCAGCATAATACTTAATTTTACATTAAATTTGAAGTCTTTTTAAAGAGTGTAACTATTCCAGGCTTAAATGCTTCCAATAAATAATCATAAAAATCCTAGCACATTCAAGTTGATTCTAAAATGTTTATCATATTCCATATTGTAATGTGTCAATTTTGCAGTCATGCATCTTTGCTAAAATTCATTCTGGCTTTCCTCAGGCACAAACTGTAAAGACTAATATGATAGCAGCCAGAAATATACTAAAAGTATGTGTGTGTGTGTGTGTTTATATCTCTTTGTGTATTCAAATTTGCAAGTAATTGAGAATAAGGTGGAAGAATGATATTGGCCTCTATCAATGAACGCAGTTTTATCACATTGCATTGCCAGACCCACACAATCCCTGTTTACATAGACTGAGATAGAATGTGGTCATAATTATATCAGGGCAGAACAATGAATATAATAGGTGGAAAGGTCTTTCATATCTTTGGAATAGGCACCACCTCACTCTTAGTCTTTTTATCATGGATGTTTCAAGGTATCACTTATTCTAGACTATGTTTTCTACCAATATTTCATAGTATCTGATTTTTCCACTCAGCTTGAATTTTCCACCAGCAGCCAGTCATTTTATGTAAATATCATTTTTGCTTATTTTTAGGACAATAGAATTAGTGATATATCTTCCAAAAAGCACTTCTAAAATGGGGAGGGTTCCCATTCCCCTAGCATTTGCAAATTAACATGATAAACAGAATCTCAGAGAGAAAGGGACCTCGGAGGTCATGTAGTCATATTAAAACCTAAACACATATATCTTGTTTAACATATCCAAGAAGTGGTCATCACTTGAACACCTACAGTGAGGGGGAGCCCACTACCTCCCATGTCAGCCTTTTTTTCTTTAATTCTAATTGTCAGCAAGTTTTTCCCCCTGAGAAAGAATTATTTAACTGATTAGCAGAAAAGCAAGCCCACAGCTGACATTTCCCTTCCCAACAGGGGTAATTAAAATAATAATTAGGAGCAATTTTGCTCAACTGTATGCCAACATATTTCATCATCTTAGTGAAATGGATGAATATTTACAAAAATATAAACTGCCCAGATTAGCAGAAGAGAAAATATATTACTTAACTCCATTTCAGAAAAAGATATTGAACAATCTGTCAATGAGCTGTCAGTATAATTATCCTTATTAACAACAAAAGTAACAGAAACCAGATCATTATCTCAATAGATGCAGAAAAAGTTTTTGACAAAATAAAACAAGCATCCCAATCAAAAACACTAGGAAGCATAGGAATAAATGGAGTCTTCCTTAAAATAATAAATAGCATCTACCTAAAACCATTAGCAAACAAAATGTGTAATGGGAATAAGCTAGACATATTTCCAGTAAGATCAGGGGTGAAACAAGGATGTCCATTATAACCACTATGATTCAATATGGTACTAGAACATTAGCTTTATCAATAAGAGAAGAAAAAGAAATTGAAGAAATTAGAATAGACAATGAAGAAACACATCTACCATTCTTTGAAGATGATATAATGCTATACTTAGAGAATCCTAGAGAATCAAGTAAAACAAAACTACTGGAAATAATAAACAACTTCAGTAAAGTTGCAGAACATAAAATAAACCCACACAAACCATCAGCATTTCTATATATATTACCAGCAAAGTCCAAAAGCAAGAGATAGAGAAATTCACTTAAACTTTCTGTAGATACTGCAAAATATTTGGAAGTCTACCTGCCAAAGCAAACCTAGCAACAACCTACAATTGCAAAAGACTTTTCATATAAATAAAGTTAGATCTAAATATTAAAAGAAAAACAATAGTTGCTCCTGGGTGTGCCAGGCAAATATAGTAAAAATGGGCAATTTTACCTAAATTCATTTACTTATTCAGTGCCTTACCAATCAAAGCAGCAAAACAATATTTTATAGAGCTAGAAAAAAATAACAACAAAATTAATCTGGAAGAACAAAAGGTCCAGAATATCAAGGGAATTAATGAAAAGAAATGCAAAGGAAGATGGCCTAGCTCTACCAGATATTAAATTGTATTATAAAGAAGCAATCATCAAAACCACTTGGTACTGGCTAGGAAATAGAGTGGTGGATCAGTGAAAAAGATTAGGTTCACAAGACACAGTAGGCAATGATTATAGTAATCTACTGTTTGATAATCCCCCCCAAAAAAACTTGAAACTAGAAAACAGTATGGCAGAAACTAGGCATAGACAATTATCTTGTATGCTATACCAAGATAAATTCAAAATGGGTACATGACTTAGATATAAAGGCTGATACTACAAACAAACTGGAAGATCAAGGAACAGTTTACCTGTCAGGTTTATGGAGAACAGAATAATTTATGACCAAATAAGAGATAGAGAACATTATGAAATGCAAAATGGATGATTTTAATTACATTAAATTGAAATGGTTTTGCACAAACAAAGCTAATGCAACCAAGAGGAAAGCAAAAAACTGGGATTTTTTTACAATGTCTCTGACAAAGGTCTCATTTCTAAAATATATAGAGAACTGAGTCAAATTTATAAGAATACAAATCATTCCTCAATTGAAAAATGGTCAAAGGATATGAATAGATAATTTTCAGATGAAGAAATTAAAGTTTTCTATAGTAATATGAAAAAAGCACTAAATCATTATTGATTAGAGAGATGCAAATCAAACAACTCATAGGCAGCACATCATACCTATTAGATTGGCTAACATGACAAAAAAGGAAAAGGATAAATGCAGGAGAAGAGGCAAGAAAATAGAAACACTAATGCATTGTTAGTGAAGTTGTGAACTGATGCAACCATTCTAGAGAGTCATTTGGAACTATGCCAAAAGGACTCTAAACCTGTGCACACCCTTTGACCCCACAATACCACTTCTAGGTCTGCATACCAAATCAATCATACAAATGGGAAAAGGACCCACTTGTACAAAAATATTTATAGCAGCTCTTTTTGTGGTGTCAAAGAACTGGAAATTGAAGTTATGCCTATCAATTAAGGAATGGATGAACAAGTTATGGTACATGAATGTACTGTAATGCTGTTGCACTATAAGAAATGATGATCAGGAGGACTTCAGCAAAACCTGGAAAGACTTATATGAACTGATGGTGAATAAAGTGACCAGAATATTGTACACAGAAGCCACATTGTCTGTTGATTAACTTTGATAGACTTATCTCTTCTAAGCAACACAAGAATCTAAGATAACTCCAGAAGACTCATGATAGAAGAAAACGATGTCCACATTCAGAAAAAGAACTATGGAGTCTGATTGCAGATTGAAGCATATTATTTATTTTCTCTCTTTTTTTTGTTTTCTTCTTTCTCATGTTTTCTCCCATTGGTTCTAATTCTTCTTTACATATTATACACCCTCTTGGCTTATGGGGAGGGGAGAGATGATCTTGTGGAAATAAATGTTGAAAGCTAAAAATCAAAAAAATAATTCTTCTTATCTCAACTAAAATAAAAAAGTTTTGGTCTCTGGGAAGAGTAAACACCTTCAGGTCCTAGATCTTAAACAACAAGTAGCAAAACCTGGGATTAACTGAGTTGGGAGACTGCCTTGGCACCAGCTGCAGTAACATTTACCCCTGGGACAGTGAGGGGTATTGGGTGTCTCAGAGGGGAAAATTGTGCTGACAAGAAATGCCAGACTCAGTTGTGCCGTGGAGACAGGATAAGTCAAGAAAGGACCAGCACACACCCAGTGAGTACAAAAGCAGTGGGCCCGGGACCCCACTGGCATTTACAAGAGGCTGGAGGTCTTGGAGTCAAGGGGAGAACTGAAGCAGGATTTGAGGCCAGAGGCACAGTCTCCCAGAAACCAATACTAGAGGAGACTATAGAAACTAAGTTACTACAAAAAATAATAATAATAAATATACAGGCAAAGGAATTCAATCATAGAGAGTTAGGATGGGAATAGAATAGACCCAGGTTCATCTTCAGAGAAGGATGCTGAAGAAAAGAAAACCTCTTCTGCCCCAAAGACTAATGTCAGATGGTCACTTGCTCAAAAAGAATTAATAGAAGAACTTAAAAAGATTTTAAAAATCAAATGAGAGATACTGAGGAAAGGGTGGATGGAATAGGAGCAATCCACAAAACCCAAGAAGATTGTGAAAATAAAGTCAACCAATTAGAAAAGGAGATCCAGAATCTGAAAGAAGAAAACAACTCCTTGAAAATCAGATTTTAGTAAGGGGAAGCCAGCAAAGTTATAAAAGAACAAGAAATAACAAAAAAAAAAAAAAAAAAGAAACACTAAGAATGAAAAAAATAGAAGAGAATGCAAAACATCTCATAAGAAAAAAAAACAACTGCTGTGGAGAATAGATCAAAAAGGGAAAACATGAGAATAATTGGACTACCTGAAAGCTATGATTAAACAAAGAATTTTGAACAATAATACAAGAAGTAATTAAAGAAAAGTGTCCTGGAGCATTAGAAGAGGAGAAAGTAGAAATAAAAAAAAAATTCACTGGTCACCTCCTGAAAGATAACTAAGCACAATCCTGAATAAAACAAAAGAACATTTAATGAATTTTCAGATTTTCAGTACTTTGTTTAAAAAATGAACTTAATAGAAGATTTGACATAAGAGCCAAGAGAAATATAAGGTACATTCCAAAGACTAATAACAAGGGTCTCAAGAAGGACAGATTGTTTACCTTTTATGTATGGAAAATGGAAAGTGTATGTTTAAGATTGTTATTGGGTAATTGGTAAGAAAGATTGCGTTAGACATGAGTAGGATATGACTTTAAAAAGTAAAACCATTTAGGAATAGCTAAAAAGACTAATACAAATGAAATGAGAGAGGAAGAACAGGCACAGAGGAATTAGATGGGGGAGGAGGGCTGTTAGTTCTGGTAACCTGCTTTCTTTGGGAATGAGTTCAAGAGGGAACAATGCATACATATCTACAAGCGTATAAAAGTCTCCTAAATTCAGAAAGAAGTAAAATATTAAGGGGATAGTGAAGGGGAAGAGGATAAGGAAAGGATCTCTAGAGGGAAGGGTGAGTGGATAAGACAAAGGGGTGTATAGAAAGGTGTCTACATTTATGGGAATGGGAAGACAAGGGAGGGATCCTTGGAGGGGAGGTGGGTTAAGTAATAGGAGGGCAAGGTAGTGGAGAGAAGTAAAGCAGAGGAGTTAAGATAGAAAATGGGAGATATACACAGATATAAAAACAAAGATCAAAGAAGTAGACTTTGTTAGGGAAAGTATATGCATGTATGTATGTATGTATGTATATACATATATAAATATATCTCTCTATATATATAGATATGTGTACATGTATGTATGCATCAATTTATCTATATATAAATATATCCTGGTTTAACTGCAGCCTTCTGGAGGGAGGGGGAGAGGAAGGGGGGAAAAGAAGAAAGTAAAAAGTATATAGCAGCGAACAAAAGAAAACATACAAGGAGAAGTTATGGTCAAAACTTTGGCCTTCTCCTAAGAGGAGAGGCTAGAAAAAGCCAGAAAAACTAACAAATCCAAATACACAACCATTAAACCTGAAAAGAAATGTACTAATGTACATGGACATCCTTATATTGCTTTTTTCTTATTTGTCGATCCAAAAATGCCTAAGCTTTACTTACACAGATGACTACATTTCAAGATGCCCTTGACTTATTTCATTTATTCCTGACTACTAAATGAGGTCAAACTAAATGTTCAAGAGCTACAAGGATATTGACTAGTCTCAGCAGAGTTTGTTGTGGAATGCCCCAAAGTCATGGTAGTAGGGACTGAGGCTAATGTATCTCATATGGTCTTAGTCATATCCACAGACTATCCTGTATTTTATTTTCAGATTTTTACTACGTAACCCTCCTGTTTTTCTTCCTTTAACCCTAAATGGACTAAAGGAATATAAGAAAAGAATTCCATTTTTTTTCTATATTTAATTCAGTTGCATTTTGTTTCAAACACTTCTGAGAATGAGTTCAATCATTTGCAAAGAAAAAAGATCATGAAATCTCCAGTTTAGGTTACGGTGAGTACAAGGTTCTCTTTCAAAATTTCACAGCTAGCCAGATCTAGAAAGGACCATTTATTTCATTACCTCTTTCAGGAAAAGTGAGAATAAATTCTCCTTTTAGATGTATTAAAGGGAAGATTAAAACCAACCAAACAGGAAGATTTAAGGTTTCATTTTGCCCAACATATTCTCCGTCATATCTAGGGGAAAAATACACTAAATGTTTGTGCTCTTAAATGTCTTCTTTAAGCCAGTAAACTGGAACACTTTAGAAAGAAAGGCATCCCAGAAGTAATAAATCTCTGTGGTCAACTATCACCACCAGCCTTTTCAAATAAAAAAACTAGACTGTTTTTAGTGCATGACAATACCCAAGTTTTAAAATGAAAAATATATGGTATTGAAATGATCCACTCAGCTCTTGATCATGCCAGTAGGTCCACTGGCTAAACAAAATCATAATTCTTGAATTAAAGCAGCTATCTCAAAATCCAAATTAAAACCACATACACAAGCAAAAAAAAAAACCAAGAATAAGTAAGCACACAGCAACAAAAAACCTTGTGTTTCTTTAAATTATTTGAATGGATAAAATTAGATTCAGTTCAACAACAGAACAGAATTGGAATATGATCACATAACTTAACATCACCATTTCTACACTGTAAAATAGCATTATTTTATAAGCAGAGACTTTGAAATACTTATTAAATAGACTAGCAGTGAGCAATTCTAGTTTCACTTCATGAGTATTTCAGCTGCAAAAAGAAAAAGTTTACAAAAGAATGTGAACTTTCAACTTAATGAAATTAAAAACATTTCCTGAGCAGCAAATTCAATTATTCTCTTAGGCGATATCTTTCTAGAAAGCAGATGGTACAGAATATCAACATATATTTCAACGTAATGTAAAAAAGGAGAAAAAACAGTTTGTGTGCAGAGGTTACAATAGTTATTTATCTCCCCCCCCCTCCCAGGAATTGTTTTAAAGTTGAGAAAGGGCGTAGTAATAACAATATCAGATTTATGTCTTTATCTTTCCATTTATTTTTTTATCTGATGCATTCCCAAGAATTATAATAATATTCTTTGCTATCAGTCTTTTGGTGTACTATGTGTCCTATATAAACACTAGAGAAATTTGTAAACGATGTAATAACAGTGCAAAGAAAGTGTCAGTGGATTTAAAATGTCAGATGGTAATCAAACTGAAACTCATTTCTGATGAGATCCCTTCAGCTTTTTTCCTCTTCATGCGTTCTTAGTAGTAACTAAGGCAATGAAAGCAGTGTTTCTCTACAATAATAATAGAAATAATATTTTACTTTTAAATAAAACTAACATTTAAATATTGCTGTCTTTACAACTATATGAGATAGTTTATATCCCAGATGGTGAAGATGTTAAGGAGGAGGAGAAAGTTCTTCAAATTTAAATGAAGAAACATTATGGCCACATGGCTAGTAAATGTGGAGAGAAAAATGTCTCTTCTATTGATTCCCCTATTATAATGCCTATTAATGTTATTATTGATAACGATAATAACTAACATTTCTCTCATAACTTTCTCTTTCCCTGTACTCAGAGATCTAAGACTCTAGTTCCTGCTTTTATCACCTCCCATATGTCTGAGATCAAAAGTTTCCTAAACTTTCTGTCTTCTGCCTCTCCTTCTTAATCCTTCCTCTAAATGATATTCCTAAATGATCATTTCTAAAATGATATTTTTAAAGCATAGATGAGACCAATTATCATTCTGCCAAAAAACCTCCAATGACTTCCTGTTGCTACTACAATGAAATACAAATGCCTCAGCTTGATACTTAGAACCTATAGAATTATGGCTTTAGGCTACTTTTTTGAGTCTTATTACATATTAGTCTGTTTTACACACAGCACAGGTTCAGCCAAACTCCCATAGTTGCTCTTTTCCTAGATCCCAGCCCCCACTCTCCATTCCTCCCCTTGTGTGCCTTTTTACAGATTTTCTCTTATGCCTTGAATAGACTTACTTCTCACCTCAGCCTCAGACACTGACTTTTTTTCAAACTTGACCTGAGGCTCAAGTACTACTCCATATATGATACTGTAACTGACTTCTAAGTGATACTTACTTTCCCCTACCACAAAATTACCTTGCGTTTACAATATTTAGATATAAATAGAAAGACAAATAAATACAGACATGTACATATCTATACATACATACATACATATACACACATATACACATACATATACATATACACATACACACGCATGTGTGCACACACATATATATACCTATATATATATATACACACCTATATATACCTGTATGACTTCCTGGTGAACATTTATTTTTCTGAACAGAAACAGAGACCAATACTATCAGATACACTTCAAAACTTTACTTTTAAACCAACAATCAACACGCTAAATAGGAAGAAAGTAAGGGAATGAATAAAAAGACAACTACATAAATCTATGTATGTAAGTTGGAGGAATTAAATCTATTTATTAATAAATCATATAAAGAAATAATTCTATGTGAGCCCCCAAATGTACAAATGTCAGTCATCACGTCAATTTTTGGAAGAATTGGTAAAATACTGATGTGACTATGTAAATTAAGTGAAATACCCTTTTCATTTTCATTCATTCATTTAGCCATTTAGTAATTATTTATAAAGTGTTTACCCACTATGTTTCAAGGGAAAAAAGCATCAGAAATGTAGGCACTTCCTTGCTCATTTCTTTCTTTGTTACGATGAACACAATTTTGCAAAAGTATCTAATAGCTATTAATCTAATAACCTAAAGAATCACTAGGTAGTGAATAGAGAGCTGACCTTAGAGTCAGGAAAACCTGGATTCAAGTTTCATTTCTGACACATATTGACAAGTGCACAACTTTCAACCTCTCACTTTCCCTGGCAATGCTCTAAGACAATGTTGTCAATTTGCATTGGTGTAATGAATTTGCTTTCTGAAGAGACTTCCATCAAATAAATCAGTGGTCTGAACAAAAAAAAAAAAATCAAATTATTTCTATTAACATGCCACTGTGCTGGTGATCACAGGCTAAGTTAAAAGACATAGTCACTTCGCTGAAGGAATTTCAGTCCATTTAATATTACTTTCAATTAAGGTTTTTTAATAGTAAAAAATAGTCCAGTTTAGGCTGCTGAGCAAATATGGGACAGAACAGCATGCTTCTAGTTAGTCTGGTAGAGGGAAATCAATTCTGGGCCCTGAGACAAACACAGATGTAGGGAAGGGCTAGGAAATATAATTGTAAAATGAATGCAAATAAAATGTTTAAGGATCTGCAGAGTCTGGGAATTGCTTAGCTGAGCAGAAGGTATGAATCTGCAGGTAGCTTGTCTATAGAAAAGTTTAAGACATCTCTTTAGAAACATGTTAATTTCAGTTCCTGAATTTAAATGTTATACTATATGTCTTTTGTTTGTTGTGTAATGTAGAGTGCTTACTAGAGTTTAACTTATTTTTATTTTGCAGAATTGTAGTGTACAAACTTTTTTTTTTCTATTTGTTTTCCTAGTATTTAACACAGTGCCTGGCACACAATAAATGTTTTTCCCACTTAATAGTATTTTTTTCCAATTACACGAAAAATTTTCAACATTCACTTTCATAAGATTTTGAGTTCCAAATATTTTTCGCCTTCCTTCTCTTGCCAAGCTGGCAAGCAATCTGATACAGGCAATACATGTACCATCATGTTAAACATATTTCCATATTAGTCATGTTGTGAAAGAAGAATCAAAACAAAAGGGAAAAAAACCACGAGACATAAAAACAAAAACAAAAATGAGGTAATAGTATGCTTTGATTGGCATTCAGACTGTAGAGTTCTTTCTCTGGATGTGGATAGAATTTTCTATCATGAGTCTTAGGGAATTGTCTTAGAATCCAAGACTTAGATAATTGTATTGCTGAGAAGAGTAAAGTCTATCAAAGTTGATCATCTCAAAATATTGCTGTCATTGTGTACAATGCTCTCCTAGTTCTACTCATTTCACTCAGCACCAATTCATGTAAGTCTTTCTAGGTTAGTTTTTTTTTTTCTTCTGAAATCCACCTGCTCACCATTTCTTTAGCACAATTGTATTCCATTACATTCATATACCACAACATATTCAATCATTCTCCAAATGATGGGCATCCCCTCAGATTCCAATTCTTTGCCACCACAAAAAAAGCTGCTATAGATATTGTTGTACATGTAGGTCATTTTCTATTTTATGATCTCTTTGGGATACAGACCTAAGAGTGCTACTACTGGATCAAAGGATACATAGAGCCCCTTGATCATGGTTCCAAATTCCTCTCCAGAATGGGTGGATCAGTTCACAGTTCCATCAACAATGCATTAGTATTTCCCACATCTTCTCCAATATATAACATTTTTCTTTTTTGTCATATTAGCCAATCTGATAGGCATGAAGTAGTACCTCAGAGTTGTTTTAATTTGCATTTCTCTAACCAATAGTGACTTAGAACATGTTTTTCATGGCTATAGATGACTTTAATTTTTTCACCTGAAAACTGCTTAACCATTAATCAATAGGGGAAAGACTTGTATTTTGATAAATTTGACTCTGTTCTTAATATATTTTAGGAATGAGGGCTTTATCAGAAACACGGGCTATAAAAAATATTTCCCAGCTTACTGCTTTCCTTCCAGTCTTGGTTACAGGGCTCTTGTTTGTCCAAAAACTTTTTGTTAATTTAATGTTATCAAAATTATCTATTTTATATTCTCTCCATCTCTTGTTTGCTCATAAATTCTTCCCTTCTCCTTAGATGTGACAGGTAAACAATCCCTTGCTCTCCTGTTTTGTTTATGGAATCAGTCTTTATGTCCAAATCATGTACCCATTTGCACTTTATCTTGGTATATAGTGTAAGGTGATGGTCTATGCCTAGTTTCTGCCATACTATTTACCAGTTTTCCTAGCACATTTTGCCAAATAGTAAGTTCTTACCCCAGAAGCAGGAGTCTTTTGGTTTATCAAGCAGTAGGTTGAGGCCACACACTATATAATATTGCTGTCTCATTCTTCCTATAACTTATTTAACTTCTCTAAGAACTTGGATGCTATATAACTTGGTGCATATATGTTTATTGTCAATATTACTTCATTGTCTGTGTCTATGGTACCTTTTTAGCAAGATGCAGTTTCTTTCCTTTTCTCTTTTAATTAGATCTATTGCTTTTTTAGTTTTGCTTTGCCTGAGATCAGGATTGCTACCCATACTTTTCTGTTGTTATTTTACTTCAGCTGAAGCATAATACATTCTGCTCTAGCCTTTTACCTTTACTCTGCTATGCTTTTCTCTACTTCAAATGTGTTTCTTGTAAACAATATATTGTAGGATTATTGTTTTTAATTTACTCTATTATCCACTTTCATTCATCCCATTCACATTCACAGTTATGATTACTAATTGTGTCTTTCTCTCCATCCTGTCCTCCATTTATACTTATCTCTCTCCTTTCACCCTTTCCCTCCTCATCAGAGTTTTGTTTCTGATCACCACCTCCATAAATCTGCCCTGCCTTCTATCTACACTTCCTTTTTCTTTCCCTTTCTCCTCTTGTGTCCCTATAGGTTAAAAAATAAAAGATTCCTATGCCCAACTGAATGTGTACACAATTCACTCCCTGAGCCAAATCTGACGAAAGCAAATAATGCCCACCCTTCCCTTCTTTCTCTCTACTATAATAAGTCATGAGTGCCTCTTCATGTGATATAATTTACCACAATCTGCCTCCCCTTTTCCACTTTTTGTAGTATAACCCTTTTTTATTTCTCATTGAATAATTTTTTTCATCACATCAAAGTCAGCTTATGCCCATACCCTCTCTCTATGTATACCTGTTCTAACTGCCCTATTAAAGATATAGTTCTCAAGAATTAGACATACCATATTCCCTTGTAGGCATGTAAACAATTTAAACTTATTAAATAACATTGTGGGTTTTTTTTTTCTTTTCTGTTTACCTTTTTATGATTCTCTTGAGTCTTGTACTTGAAGATCAATTGTTTGTTCAGCTCTGGCCTTTTCATCAGGAATGATTGAAAGTATTTCATTGAATCATTTTCCCTGAAAGTTTATGCTCATTTTTGCTGGATAATTGATTCTTGGTTGTAATCCAAGCTCCTTTGTCATCTGGAATATCATATTCCAAGCCCTCCTGTACTTTAATGCAGAAGCTGCTAAGTCCTGTGTAATCTTGACTATGGCTCCATGATATTTAAATTGTATCTTTCTGACTGCTTGCAGTATTTTCTCTTTGATCTGATAATTCTGGAATGTAGCTACAATATTCCTTGGAGTTTTCCTTTTGGAATCTCTTTCAGGAAGTGGTCAGTGGATTCTTTCTGGTACTAGGATATGAGGGTCATTTTCTTTGATAACTTCCTGAAAGATGCTCTGAAGGCTCTTTATTCTTTTAAATCATGGCATTCAGGTATTCCAATAATTATCAAATTATCTCTCCTGGATATATTTTCCAGGTCAGTTGTTTTTTTCAATGAGATATTTTATATTTTCTTCTATTATTCATTCTTTTGATTTTGTTTGACTAATTTTTAATGTCTCATAGAGTCACTAGCTTCCACTTGCCCAATTTTATTTTTTAACCAATTGTTTTCTTCAGTTAGCTTCCGTAACTGCTTCTTTTTCCATTTGGTCAATTCCATTTTTAAGGGGCTTTGTTTTTTTAGTGAATTTTTTTCCCCATTTGGTCAATTGTATTTTTTAAGCAATTGTTTTCTTCAGTTTTTTTCCCCCTTCCTTTACAAACTGCTGGTTCTCTCTTGCATACCTCTCATTTCTTTTTCCAATTTTTCTTTTACCTCTCTTATTTAACTTTTAAAATATTTTTTGAGCTGTTCCAAGAACATTTATGGGATTGATACCAATTCACATTCCCCTATGAAGTTTCATTGTAGGCATATTGACAATGTTGCACTCTGGTTTTGTTTTTTTTTATCTTCCCTGTCATCACAGTAACTTTCTATGGTAAACATTCAATTTTTGCTTCTTCTTTCTTTTTTGCTGATTTTGTGACTTTTAAAGTTCAGCTCTGCTCCAGGGACACAAGAGGCACTATCTCAAGCTTTGTGCACTGGGGCCTTAGGTGCTGGCAGCTTGCTCATTGCCCTGGGGTGACTTGACCTGGTTGTACCTGTTGTTGTCTAGTTTCTAGGACTGTCAGTTTGTCTTCTAGACTGGGGCTTCAGGCCTCACTGCTGGTCTGCTGTGCCACTTACCCAATGAATTAGAACTGAGGGGCCTCAGTTGCTTATCTGTGCTGTTGCTAAGAGCCTCCTGCTAGATTGCCTGGACACCATCTGCACGGGGCTGTGTTCCCCTTTTACCCAAATGAGACAGACATTTCCTGAAGCCCTTGTATTTTATCTTATGCTGAAAAATTGTTTCACTCCATCTTTTTCTAAGTTCTGTTGCTCCAGAAACTCTTTAAAAGCAAGATTTAACATTGTTTCTGAGGGAAACTGGAGAGAGTTCAGGCAGTTTCCTAGCTTCTCTTCACCTATCTTGCCTCCCTCTTGTCATAATCCTTAAATAAATGCTTTATATTACATTTTCATAATCAAATTATTTTGGGGGGGCTAAATTTGCAGTTGTACAAAGAGGACACATGACGAATTTGAAATCTGGCCAATACCTTTATATACCCGAGTTTGAACTTTGCTTTTATACAGTGTTTTAAACTCTCATTTATAACCCATAAAAACCCAGTATGATAGATCCTGTTATCCCCATTTAGGAGATGTGGAAATTCTAGTTAATTTGCCCAGTGTTTCACATATAGTCAATGTCTGAGACAGACACCTTAAAGCGTTCTATTACTGCTGAAACCTAAGAAATAGATAAAGGAAAAGACATTGAACCTGATTATCACTATTTGTTTTCTTTGAAAAAGCAGAGACAGAGAGAGAGAGAGAGAGAGAGAGAGAGAGAGAGAGAGAGAGAGAGAGAGAGATGGCAACCTCGAGCAATATTTACAAATTTTTAGGAATGACAAGGAGCATCACATTATTGCCTCACAAAACTAGGAGTGTTAGAATAGAAAAATAAAAGTCATAGATATTTATCATGTACTTAAAATATTCTATTCACTATACTAAATTCATAGAATATAAAGGAAGGAAAAAATATAGTTTATTTTCCAATAGTTTACATTTTAATAGGGGATATAGCTTGCAAATAACTATGTAAATACAAAATATAGAAAATACAAATGAAATATAAGAGAAAAGGGACTAGCAGCTTTTAGGTAGGAAGGGGACTAGAAAAAGCTTCCTATAGAAGGTACAATTGAGGGTGTCATGAAAAAAGTCAGAGAAGCTAGGAGACAGAAGTAAGGAAAGAAAAAAGCAAGAGGATTCCTGTAAGGAAGAGAGAGTGCACAGAGTAAGGAGATGGAACATCAATGTATGAAAAAGAATAATTAGTCTAGGTGAATTGTAGAGACAGTGAAGGAGAATGAGTCAGAAAACCCAGGACTGTAGGAAAAAGGGCCCAGCTTGTGAAATGCTGCATAGGTCAAAGAGAGGGTTTTATATTTGCTCCTGGAAATAAGAAGGAACCACTGGAGATTACTGAGAAGTGGGAGTGGGTCATCATGGGCAGACACATTTTAAGAAAATCTCTATGACATCAAAGTGGAGTGTAGATTGAAGCAAGAGTCTTGAAGGAGGTAGACAAATTTGTAACCTAGTACAATAGTCTAGGTAAGAGCTAATAGGCCCTGTAAATGAGTGGCAGAAGCAATGGAAAGCTTGCCATTAAATCTCAGCAAGAAACATCATCCCATGAGTATTTATATGTAAAATTAAAGAAGAAAAACCATTTGAAGAGGGGAAAAGGAAATAGTTCTGTGAATATCTTTCCAGTAAATGATTGTCATTATTGATGATAAGGGAAACTCTTGTTAGCCTTCAAAAATAACCTGTCTCATTTCTGTGCAGACTCTTTTTTTTTTTTTTTTTACCTTAGGATACCTTTCTTGTACTATAACTTAAAAATAAAAAGATAAGTTTTCTGAAGGAAAGGCCCCTGTACCATACCTCTTTATACTGACCATAATAGTAGGTAACTTTCAGTAAATATTTTTATATTATTGTTACTGTTAGTAATATTCCTTTTAATGTTAGATTGAGATAGTAGTGTAGTAGGCAAGAGTTGGAGGAGTCATGGGATTGGGTATCCTTGGGAACAAGAAATTTCCAATGAGGTCCCAGGACATCAGAATTACTAAGGAAAAAGGAGGGAGGGGAAGAAAGTAAACTAAAAGGAGAGACAGAGGAGGAACAATACAATCTCATCCATAAGTGCAGTGGGTCTCTAATCTAGTTCTACTGTTTTATTTACTCTAATCACCTCCACTAGCCTCTGCATCCAACCAAACTGTTACATTCACCATATTCAGAACATGCTTTGTAGTTTCCTACCTATGTATATTTTGCTTGTATTGTAAAGTTGTTTTTTTTTTTTTTTTGTCTAATGGCATATATACTATTCTTTCTGGAATTTCCTTTTCCCTCATTGTTCTAAGTTCTACCTATCATTTAAACCCTGGTCAAATCCTACTTTCTCTGAAAAAAAAAAAAAAAACATTTTCTGATAACTGAGAATTCTCTCTTTGACCCCAGCCAGTTATTATTATCTATACAGTTCTTTTGGCAAATTTTCCCACAATATCTTGGGGCATCTCTTTACTATTTGTGTACTTTTGACATCTTACAGTAACAAAGTCTCAAAGATAGAGAGTTGGAAGGGATCTCGGAGACAATCTAGTTCAGAATTCTCATTTTGCAAGTGAGGAAATAGAGGCCCAGTAATTAACCCAAGCTCATCCACTCATCTAATCACACACACACATACACACACACACACGCACCCCTTTTCCAACTAATTTCCCTAAGAAGAGACTGAATTTTTTTTCTATCCATGATGTACCTTGGCCTGTGACTTATAACAGTTAAGTGCTTGATAAAAATGAATTACTTGCAGTGAAAAAATATAGTATTTTTAAAACTCTACTTTCTAATTCTCTCAATAAAAACTTAAACCATTTTAGATTACTTTGTTATCTAGATCTACTCTACAAGGTTTTGAAATTCCACTTACCAGTGGAAACACTGATCAAAACAATAAGAGGATATTAACAGAGAAAACAAGTCATGTATAATATGCATTAAGTATTTTGCAGAAATTTGGCAGATGATATCTACTTCCTGAACAGAATACACAAAGAGTTTTAGTATTCCTAGGGGAGGGAGTGATAGAAACTTATGTACAAACCAAAGTGGAAAAAGAAATGAAACCACTAATAAGATAATATGAACTTTCACTGGAAGCCCTAAAAATATAATCACACAGATTTAGGCAACTTATTTAGGACTTTTTAATAAAACCATAATAGATGCACTGATCAAGAATTGATCACTGACATAAGGAAGCAAAATCAATATTTACTATGGACTAGAGTGTTAACAGCTGAAAAGATGGATGGAAACTATAAGCAGTTTCAAAATTAAGACCAATATGTACGCAAATAGTGACTACTCAATCACTGATTTATCAGTAACAAAATCACTGTGAAAAGAAAGGTTTCTAGGTCCTCAAGGAAGAGGAAGAAAAATTGAATTACAATCCTGATTCTGAGTCTATGTGGTACAGAAGAATCACAGAATGTCAGGAGCTGAAAGGGATCTTAAAGGTTAGCTGATGTCTCCTATAGCTGAACAAGAATCCTCTCTAAAACATACTCGATAACTCTTCTCTCTACTTTGACTGAAAAGCTCCAGTGAGAGGAAATTCATTCACTTATAGAGAAGTCCATCACACTTTTGCATACCTTTAACTGCGAGAAAGTTTTCCGTTTTGTGAAACCTAAATTTCTTTCTTTACAATTCCTATCAACAACTTCTACTACTAATCTAGTTAAGCAAAATGAGCATAATCTCCTATACAATCACCCTTAAAATACCTAAGAATGGCTATTGTGGCTAGGCATGCTGACTCAAGCCTATAATCCTTGCTACTGAGCGCAGCTAAGCCTGGGGGATCACTTGAATTGGGAGAAGCATCACCTTGAGAAAAAAGTCCACATAGTCAAAGCTATGCATGTTGTTTTTTTTTTTTTTTTTCCCAGAAGCAATGTGTGGCAGTGAGAACTGGATTGTAAGAAAAGCTGAGTGCTGCAGAATTCATACTTTCAAATTATGGTACTAGAGAAGACTTTTGAGAGTCCCTTGGACAGCAAGGAGATCAAATCAGTCAATACTAAAAGTAATTAATTCCGGTTCTTTACTGGAAGGTAAAATACTGAAGCTAATGCTTAAATATTTTGGCTACATAATGAAATGAGATTCATTAGAAAAGACACAAAAGGAAAAAGAGACAACAGAAAATGAGACTGATACACACAGTCATGGAAACAATGAACATGAGCTTGGACAGATTTTGAGAGATAGTTGTGTTCATCCTTCATTTCCAAAGAAGACTGTACCATCAGAGAAATGATGACATGACTTTGTTTTGAGTGAGGGTGGGCTGTGTAGGTTACCAGCCTCACTCCTCCTCCAGAGCCATCTGAATGCAGTGACCAGATATTCATCAGGATGACTGGAGATGACCCAGGATGAGGCAGTTGGAGTTAAGTGACTTGCCCAAGGTCACACAGCTAGGGAATGTCAAGTGTCTGAAGTGAGATTTGAACTCAGGTCCTCCTGACTCCTGCACTGGTGCTCTATGAACTGCACCACTTAGCTGCTCCTAACCCAGGAGAAACAGTGGAAAATAGAAGGACCTACTATGGTCAGATGACTGAACAACTGAATAAAACAATAAAAAATTGCAAGATGGCTGAAGCATACTGGCCATCTTCACTAAGTCTGATACTAATATGGCAGGTGTGGGATGCTAAATTTCCTAAGGAAAATCCCAAGGAGCAGGACTGAAACTCTCAATCACTGGATATCTTGTGAAACATCAGATATCTGATAGCTAAGGCTCTATAATCTTCTCAGGTTGATTAAAGAACTCCAAAGCTCTTAAAAGAGTAACAAAGAAAGAAAAAATATATACCTTTCCTTTTTTTAGGAATACAATAGAGGTAAGCCCCTTGCTAGGTAAATAGGGCATTTCAAAGTCTGAACAAAGCACATTCTCATACCCATGGCTTATATTACCTCCCCTTGAAATCCCATAATTCATCAATTAGTTTGGGGCAGGAATGTGCAAGAATCAGTTTGCACCTGCTGGTGATATCTGATTGTTAAATTTTCATTGTTAGCATTTGTACCTCAAAATTGACAAATGCTATGAATGAGGGCTTGATTTATTGTTTTATAAATTGTCTAGACATAATAAAGAAAATAGTAATAATGCAGATTAAACTTAAAAATTTGTTGTGTATAATTTTTCCCTGCCCAGGGTTGATTTTTAAGCATTTGCCAACACATCACTGATGAGGGACTCAATTATTCAGTGATTTTTTGATCAAGCCCTTGCTTAATAGAAATGACTTGCATTAAGAAGAATTGTTAAGAGGGGAGAATCTTGCAAGTAGTCCCTCTGGAGCTCCTGCAAACCTCATATAGAATTTAATTTACTCAACTCCACAACTACCAACCACAGGTTGTGTTGTGCTGAATGGTCAGTAATGAAAATGTATATGGTACACTGTACCTAGTCAGCCCCATATCTCAGACCATGTTTCAAATTTCCTTTGAACACTTTTCTTTGTCATCTCCTTGGCATTCACCCTTTGTTCAATGAAGAGAGATAAGGATGTGAAATAGCGTGGCAGTATTATCAATGAAAAGGAGAACCATGTTTGAGGCATACTATGGGAGTAAAATCAAGAGTACTTGATGATGAACAGAAAAGAGTCAGATAAATCTCAGTTAAATTTGAATGACTGGGGCAGCAATGGTCTCATTGTGAAACACAGTGGCAACATGGTGTAATGGAAGAGTGGTGGACGTGAAGGCAAGATGATGTGTTCTGAATTCTTACTCTTAAACCAGTTGTGTGACATAGGTAAGACATAATTTCTTTAATACATTTCTTATCTGTAAAATGAGAACAAAAATACATGTAATAGTCACCTTATTGAGTTGTTGTGAGGATTAAATAGAACAATGGCTGTGTAGAGAGGGATCTTCTTGATGAATGTTGTATCATTTTGCCCTCGTTTTCACCAGATGAACATGCACATTGGACTGATGACTCCTGTTTGGTATCCTTTAACTGGAGTTCTCATGAGTTTCTAGTGGCTAGTGATGTTTGGGTGGCCTGTCTGGGACTCAAGGGAAAGGAGTCTTGTTGTAAGAGCCACCCTATCAAGTAGACAGATAGAGCATTGTGATGGCAAGCAAAATTGGATCTTGTTTTAGTATAATCAAGTGCCTCTGATTGAATCTTGCTTTTATCAATCAAGAGTCTTTACAAGGAGTAAAGTACAGAAACAAGAGTTTCTTTAACTAGAAACAGTATAGGTATTTGTACTGTTAATTATTTTCTGAAACTATCTTGCTTGTCATTTCTTATAGCACAATACTAATTTCATCACAATTATATACCACAACTTGTTCAGGCATTCCCAAACTGTTGAACATCTCCTTATTTCTAGTTCTTTGCAACTACAAGAAGAGAATCTGTATTTTTATTTATAAATATGTCCTTTTCCCTTTTCTTTGATCTCTTTGGGATAGAGACTTAATTGTGGTATTGCTGAGTCACAGGGTATGTACAGTTTAATAGCCTTTTGGTATTAGCTCTAAATTATTCTCCAGAATGGTTGGACTAGTTCACATCTCCTTCTACAGAGCACTAGTGTCCCTATTTTTCCATATTCCTTGTCATTTTCCATTTCTATCATGTTAGCCAATCTGATAAAGGTGAGGTGATATTTCAGAATTATTTTGATTTACATTTTTCTAATCAATAGTATGAGAGCATTTTATGTGCCTATTGATAGCTCTGATTTCTTCTTCAGAAAAACTACCTGTTCATATCCTTTGACCATCTATCAACTGTGGAATGGTTCTTGTTAAAAAAAAAAAGTATATAATTTATTTATTTTTCAGTTCTTAACATTCACTTCGACAAGAATTTGAATTCAAAAAATTTTCCCCATTTCTCCCCACCCCCCACCCTAGGACAGAATGCACTCCATCCACCCCTTCATCTAGTCTGTCCTCCCTTCTATTACCCACCTTTCCTTCTATCCCCCTTCCCCTCTATTTTGGGTAGGGCAAAATAGATTTCTATACTTCGTTGCCTGTATAGCTTAATTTCCAGCTGCATGCCAAAAATTTTTTAACATTCATCCTGAAAGCTTTGAGTTCCATATTCTTTCCATCACTCCCCAGTCACCCTCATTGAGAAAACAAGCAATTCAATATGGGTCATACATGTGCAACAACGCAAAACACTTCCATAATAGATATGCCATAAAAGACTAACCACATTTCCCTCTGTCCTGTCCTGCCCTTTATCTGTTCCATTCTCTCCCTTGATCTGTCCTCCCACAATAGTATTTGCTTCTGATTATTCTTTTCCCCACCTTGCTGTCCCTTCTATTATCTTCCCTCTCCTATCCCTTTGCCTGATCTGTGCTCTGGTCTGAGAGCAACAAGCACTCTTTTCTGCCTTGGAACTGTGAGTAGGATTCCCTTTCCAGAGCCTGCACCAGCTCCACCATGCCAGGGTTCCTCCTCACCCCAGAACCACCATTCAGGACTGAGACCCAGATCCTACCACTCTATTCCCCCAGGGTCTTTAGGCCCAGGGCTCCAAATGTGGATGCTGCTGTGGCAGAGACTGCTGCTGCCCTGGGGCCAGAGGCTGGGGCCTGACCTCACTCCCCTCTCACCTAGGTGAAAGACCTTTCTCACTGACCTTTGAAGCTGTCTTTGGCATTTGTGGGTTCTGTTGTTAATTACTTTAATGTGATTAAAGATCTTCCCTACCCATTAATGGGTCTTCCCATTAAGGGGAGTTTGATTAGGGAAGATTTGTGTGAATGTCCAAGCCTTTTTTTAATGAGGCACTGGTTCTCAAGGGTTGTGATGCCCTCTGACTCTAAAAAAGGTACAAATACTCTGAGTTGAGGTTTTACTTTGGGGCTTACTGACTGGAAGTGTTTGTTTGGCTAGATAAGGACTCTGGGAAGTTGCTAAAGGAGCCCCCCAGCTTTGAAAAACCAGATTTCAGTGCTTCCCTCTCTGGTAACTATGGTCAGACAGTTGGTCCTCTCTGTTGAATTCAGGCAGCAGAAGCCATGTCTGCTGATCTTTGATTTCTCTGTATTTTCTTTGAAGTTCAGGGTGCTGACTCCCCTGAACTAGGTGAATGATATATGTGCTTGGTTAAAGAATTGATACATGTGCTTGATTAAAGTGATTGTTAACCCCTCAAAAGTTGCCTTTCCTTTTATGAATGCAGATCTAAGTACCTCTGATAGGCCCTGCTGTGTATGCTGGGGTGTTTACTGATACAAACATTTCGATCTTTTGCTTCTTCCTTTGGCCAGAATTACTGCCTGTGAGTCCCTGGGCAAATAAATTAATCTCCCTGAGCCTTAGTTTCATCAACTGGACAAAATGGCCTCTACAGTCCCTTCTACCTCTAGGTCTATAACTTTATGATCCTGTTTAGAAGATAGAATAGACTTGCATTCAAGGGAGGAATGGGTAATCACTGCCATGTGGCAGAAGCCCATGGAAATTGCATTTGCTCATCAACCTGACAGTTTTCTAATCACAAATTAGAGACCTTATTTCTCAAAAAAAAGGTTTTCAGTCTGAAAAATGGTAGGTCAAACACTGTACTTTTCTTTCAGAAGTATGTAGCAAATATGTATCTACCCATGTGGATTGAGAAGGGACTAAAAAATCCTCACTAACCTTATTTCCTATGAAGATCATTATGATGACTATGGGGATTGATTTCACTTACCTAGGAGTCATGATGTCACAGTCTAACTTACTAGCCTAGGAAAGGAGACTTTTGGAGTAGCACCAGCTTATGAGATTGCCTCATGAATAATCTCTAATTTAAGTTCCCAAATTTAAGAGTTTCAGCACCAGGTCTTCCTCAGCAAACATTCTTAACCTGTTATCTATGAATTTATTTTTAAAAAAATCAATAATCGTATTTCAGTACAATAGGTTTCCTTTCTTATAATGCTATATGTTTTATTTTGTGCATTTGAAAACATCATTATGAGAAAGGGTATACAGAATTTGTCAGTTCACAAAAGGTTTCCATGATTAAAAAAAAAGTTAAGAACTCTTTTTCATGAGAAAGAAAATGACATCCTACATAATTTATGAGCTACTTCCTTCTTGGCAAATGAAGAATAATATTGAAATGGACACATAAAATGAAGGACTAAAATTAAGTTGTGGAATAACAAGAGATCATGTCTTAATCCACCTCCCACCCTTCTATGACATGGTTATTTAGACAGTACAGATCTAATTGGTGTGGGAAAAAAGTAAGTTGGTTTGCGTTTTAATGGAGTCTAATTCATCATAGTATATCTTTGGAATTATAGGGAGCTCACTGGAATACTATAAACAACATGATTGCATTATTTCCTCCAATGGTTTATGGTTTCCATAAGTCCTCTGAATGGTGAAATGCAAATGAAATGAAAGTTATCTTACCCAATGCACACTTATTACATTGCATATTTACATAGGAACTGGGTATCCTATAACACATATTTGAGAAAATATGGACACGGAATATGCCAAAGCTCTATTTGGAGATTTTCTTGAAGTAACATTTCTATAGGTAAAATATGATAAAATGGAGATGATAACCCTCTTGTGATCAGCGAGCCCTCTTGGGGATTAGACCTGTATAATGTGAGTGCTGATTGGGGGTAGAATAAGTCATCCTTTATATATGTAAAACACTTTGCAAGCCCTAATATATATACATATATACACAAATATATACATACATATACTTGTACATATACATATGTGTATATACATAATATATACATATATGCATATATAATTATTAGTGAAAATAGTTATTAGTAAGTTGGCAAAATAATAGGTTTTGTAGAGATAATAAGTTTTGCATTGCATACTTCAAGTTGGAGTTACTATAGACAGGCCATCAAGCTAGAGATATTCAACCAGAATATAATGATATTGGACTGAATCTTCAATAAGTAGCAAATGCTTGAGATAGACTTGAAAATAGTTTGCATAGGGATGAGAGAAGGCATTGAACTGGATGAAATTAACAAGGAGAGATTTTAAAAAGAGTAGAAAATTGAGCCAAAGAAGGTATTAGAGAGCATTTAGGAAAATGAAAGAGAAGGGAAGTCAGCAAAGAAGAAAAACTAGAGAGATATAACTAATATTATGCAAATGTAGTATTACTAAAGTCAAGGAAAGAGTGTAAAAAAGGAAGAGACAGTAATGTCAAATTCTGCAAAGAGGTGAAGGATGGAGAACACAAAAATAAAGGCCATTGGGTTTGACAATAAAATCACTGGTGATCTGCATTAGTCAAACAGTAAAAAGACAAGTGAGGATAAGATCAAGGACAAAGTTAATAGCCAATCCATCCCTTTAGATTGTAGGGAAGAAGAAAGTCTGAGTGAAGCACAGTAAGATGTAGAGATATGGGAGAAAGAGATGGCTGTTGCTTACATGAGACAGTACTGTTTGTTTTTTTCCCAGTAATGTAAAAGATAAAGTCCTCCTCTAAGAATGCAAGAAATTGGGAATTGGAGGATAGTAGAGAAGGCTTAGAACAATCTCTGCAGGGAGTAGAATAAGGTGTCAATCAATAAGAGATGAGTAGGAGAACTGGCCTGGACCTGTGAAGACCTAGTTTGAATGACAAAGCACAAATTTATAATAGATGGTTAAGTATGATTATGTCATCACCCCACTAGTGTTCAGAGGAGTCGGACTGTGATCAGAGTAAAGTTTTTTGTGGGAATTACAGAAAATGGGGGTAGTTAGAAAAGGAACATAAAAAACATGGAACAAGAAGAGAGCTTCAATGAAACTAACTATTCTAGTCTCTGTCCACTTGGACAGAAAATCAAATGAAAACTGGACAAGATTTGGATGAAGGGATAAAATTGAGTGATCGGAGGTAACTATAAATATGAAGGACAAATAATAATACACGGAAAAGACCCACAATATTCTGTAAATGATTGATTTTATTCATCTCTTTTCATCAAATTCAAATTAATTTGACTTAAATATTCTATTACTTCTTTTTTAATAGTAACCTGAAAAACTTAGAGGGAAAGAGCAGGGTTTAAATCACAGAAAAGAAAATGCTTATCTGAATTCATAAAGAGGTGGAAGAAATTCTAGAATTTATAGCAATGATTCAAAATGAAGGTCACAGAATAATATTGTCATTCTTTAAGTGAGACAGGATTGAATTTCTTTTGCATACTGGCATTTCCTGAGTCATCGCCTACACAGTATGCTGACCCTAGCTAGTTGCATTTTTTTTCTTTCAAATGTTCTCTTCCTGAGGTGCTTTTACTGCTGGCTGTTTCTAAGCTACCAGAAACTGAATACATTGTAATTTTCTACCCTTAAATGTCACAAAACTAGTGGCTGTTCCCAAAATATAGTTCATTGCCTTGTCTTTTTATTCCTTCATGCTTGGTTGTCTCAAAACCAGTTATGTTTGTTACAAACTAAATCCTGTGCAGTTAGGGTTAAAATTCAAGACATTTACCTGCCCTGCTATGAGAAGCTGTTCTCCCTCTTTCAAAATATTGTGAATAGTTTTGTTCTTAGCAAAATAAATCAAGACCAGAATTTTCATAATTATTTCTATAAGTAAATGTGCAAAACAAAAAAAAAATCAAACTCTTTGTGAAATTTGTTAGTCATTTTGGTTAAGGTGTTATCCTTGATGAGATACTATATCGTAAATAAAGTTACATAATCTTATGTTTTTATTGGTTTTATTTCTTATTGTTGGAAAATGTAATTTTTTTCCCACTGGAAAAGAATAAACATTAAATGTCTATGAGTCACATTTAAATTACTTTTAATGCTCTATGCATTTACTTGCCACAATGACATTTTAAAAATTCTTTGGGATAATTAACTTTCCACCCATTTGACTAGTCTTTATATCTGTTTTGTTTAAAAATAATTATTCCTGAAACTGTTTCATTCATGAAATGTTTATCATTTAAATGCAAAAATGCCTTAAAACTTATAAAACTTTTAGAATTTCAAATAAACATCAGAAAAATATCACTAAAATTGATCCATATTGTTCTAGGAATATTAATAAAAGCTGTGTTCTTGGTTTTTACAAGGAAAGATTATGTAACGCAGATGTAAAATGAATTTTGTTTCATTTGGATTATTCATTCATCAGTTTATTCAACACTTATTTATAAAATGCCCACTATATATCTTGTGTCATATATTTATTTTTAGCTATTGTTTTCATTAATCTATGTAGGCCATTTCTATGAATTAGCTGTGTCACTATTTTAGCCCAAATTGGATAACAAGAAGAAAAAATTGTACTTGCTCTCCTGGGGTTTGCATTCTATGTATAAAATAATCCTTCATTTTTCTAACCAACTACTCTTCTCCAAGGTGCTGAATATTTTTCTTTTACCTGAAAGGGTAGATGGAACAGTGTTTAGATTATTCTCCACTTTTTTTTTTAATGTTAAGTTGGAAAAGTATCTTATTCCTTCAGCTTTTAATTAAGCAAGTCACTAGGTATATTTTTTATTTGATTTTAGCAGATGTTTTAGATAATATCAGATCTGCTATAGCTCAAGTTTGATTGTGAAGACATTTACATTTTTGTTTTTGGCTTTTTTTTTTTTGGTTCTCCCATCATTTTATCATTATATTTTGATGATAGCTATACTTGTCAAGGATTAGTCTAGCCCTTCATTCTTCCTGTCAATGCCTGCCTATTGCCACTCACCTCTCAGTAGTTCCCATGCAATATTTGAAGTACATGATGCTCAGAATCATTCAATGCTGGTTCTTGCTAGCAATTCTTATTGTGACTTTGCCCTCAGAGTATTATCAAAGGGTTTCATTTATTTATGTATCTCACTGCAATGGGCAATTTAATAATAAGATACATTATGATGCTAGTCTGATTTGTGGATTTCACGGAACATAATATACCAAACATCACACTGAGTTGATCTAATTAAGCAATTACTGGTAAGTTTAAAATAAATTTAATGGACTAATTGACTTATATAAGAGCAGTAGAAGGAAGCAAGACCTCATTACCCTAACAATTCTCCACCATGGCCTGGCCTATGAAGTAGAAGCTAAATGCTCTAACCAGACAGTAGCAATAAGAATTTTAGGTTTGAAAACTGATCTTTTTTTATTTCTGCCTACAAATTAATTCCAACAAATTTAGATTGAATTTTATATGCAAACATTCTTAAATACAAGCATGAGACATTTTTAATTTTACAAAACATTAATGGGATTATGTCGATTATAAACTCTGTACAATGATAACAAATACTTATCCAAAGTAGGTAGTATAAAGCTTTAAAATAACTCAGAATATTTTTATAAAACAATAAAATGAATTACGGAAGCTAATTTTGTAACTGAAATGGAAAATGGGTAGGAATGTGTGAGATTATTAAAAAAAATTATTTCATCATAAAGTTTTATATATTAATTAAAATAATTATACAGTCTTTTTTCAAAAATACTTTATATATGTTTGGAAATTTATTGTATTTTCTACATTGCCAAGTTCATTTAGTAAAGTTTTTTTTCCCTTCATCCTTAAAATGTCTGATTTCACAACTGGCCTGTAATAGGCAAAGGGGAAAACAAAAAACAAAAAAAGGAAAAGTACATTGAACAAAGAAAGGAAAAGTACATTGAAAAAACAAAGAAACTTTTGTAATAAGAACAGAAGAGGAGGGGATGGAAGTGGGATAAAAAGAGGAAATCAAAGCTTTAATTTAATAATACAGCTATATGAAAATCTAGGAAGGTGGAGTGAGGGAGACAAAGAAAATGAGAACTAGAAAAGACACTGAAGCGAGTAATCAAATATGTGTGTACACACATATATATTTCCTGACATACAAATATGAAATAATTACAGCTTCAATTAGACTACATTTTTATTTATTTTATAATTATTTATTTTTATTAAACTTTGATGATTTTTATTAAGTTTACTATATTTATTACATATATTTATTAAGTATATTATTATAAAGTTTGTTCAATTTTAACGACTATTTCCCACACCTGGAATGCTCTCTCTCATCATCTCTACTTCTCAGCTTTCCTGCCTTCTTTCAAGTCTCAACTAAAGTCTCACTGTCTTGGAAGAAGTCCTCCTTTATCTTCATGCTTTCCCACTGAGAATATTCCCAATATTTCTTTCATATATCTTCTTCTTACATAGTTACTGGTATGTTGTCTATTCTATTAGATTTCTTGTGGATAGGCATTATTTTGTTTTCCTTAATTATTTTTCTTTCCTTTGAACCCCCAGTTCTTAGAATGTACATAACTATATAGCACATAGTAGGTGCTTAATAGTACTTGTAGACTGGTTAAGTAATTGAGTTAAAAACACAGGTCTGGATTTCCCCTTCATCCCCATCCTCAAAAAAATATTCATTTAACCACAACGGCAAATTAACTCATTGTTGGGAAATAATTTAATGTTGATTAGTAGATTGTTAAAGTATAGGTTTAACTAAAAGAACAGAACCCTTTATAGCCAAGAGAGGAGAAAGAGTAACAGAAATTTTTAAAAAAAGGATACTACTAAATATGCTAATAGCCAGAATATCGATATTTATACTAGTGAGTATTTGTACAGACATAGGAAATTCGTTTTAGATATATTTATGATAAAGTTCTGTAGCATATAAGGAAGCAGAGTTGGGAAAAGTGCTGAATTTGGAAGCAGAGGACCTAGGTACAAATCCAGACCCTGCCCCTCACTACCTAGGTGACTGTGGGCAAGTCATTTAATCTTTCTAGGTCTCAATTTTCTATAATGCAAAATAAAAGTGATTTGGACTAGATGGACCCCCTCAGGTCCTTCCCATCTGTAATAATCTGATTTTGTGTGAAAGGGAAGGAATCCCCCAGGCTATGTCCAAAAAATCTCAATGATGGTTTCAGGGAGCCCAGAAGATTATATATAATAGGTATCCCTTTATAAAGTATGAAAAAAGGGTCCTTGCTTTAATTACAAGTTTAGCCTAGACACTGCCTAGGCAAAATATTGGCCTTAACCTGGATGATCCTTGACGGACAATAGAATCCATAATGACTCAACACAATTTCAAAGGACTTGATAAAAATCTGCTATCCACTTCCAGATAAAAACTGATTGACTCATAGTGCAAATTGAAGTATGTATTTTTCTCTTCTTTTCTTTTTTCTTGTTTTTTTTTTTTGTAATTTTTGGAGGAAGAGAACATGACTAATGCAGATGTATATATATATATATATATGTATATATATATATATATGATGTATATTGCATAATTTAATATTTGTATTTTTTTTATTTCTTGCCTTTTAAAGAGAGATGGGGAAGGCAGAGAGAGGAGAAAATTTGAATCTGAAAATAAAATTGAATAATAATTTAAAGGCTAATAAAAATATCCATGAATTTATCATTTCAGAGAGTTTGAAACACAATCGAGACTCATACAACATTTAACAAATGGCAGCCTAACAAAAACCATTGCAGCACCACGCTGTACCCAAAAGGAGCGGGGCATAGTATGACAACTCCAGAAGAAAAGAAAGACCATCATCACCCTGTACTATACACAGTGTCATGAGTAGCCTTACTATGTCTATTCCCAGCATGCCTTACTATGGCTATTCCTAACATTGCTTCATTACCACTGTATTTTTGCATTTGTGCCCACTCCCTCCATACTGTGTGACTATGTAAGAAAATTTGCCCCAAGTTCTTGTATGGGGAAGACATGTTATGTAGCTCCTGTTTTAACTATGTCTTCTTAGGGATACTGCTTTAGGATAATCTTGACCATTAGCTATTACGAGAAAATCACCATTGAGATTCTGTAATTTCTAGTCTAGAAATCCTTAGAATATATGGTAGTAACTGCTCCTCTGGGAACTGAGTTTGAAAATCTACAAGTACTGAACTGAGGGGATAAAACAAGGGAGTTCTACAAAAAGAACACAGAAAGAAAATTATCATTGAAGTTCACAGCTTCAGGGTTATATCCAAATCTTCCCTTATATTATATAATTATATCCAATTAATTGGAAAAGTACAGGAAGCCATGCCTCAGTGAAGACTTGGAGCCAAAATATCACTTTTGCACTTTATTAAAATATATGAGCAAAACAGATATCTGTGGATTTCTTATTCCCTTAGTATGGATATATACTTATAGTCACTTACAAACTTATAAACCTGTATGTAGCTAGGATTCAGTCAACTTGGAGAAGCCATCGTTAGAGTCTTCCTGTACTTAGATGCTTCCATGTGGATCAATCCTACTCTCTCACAATCATGCCTTACTCCACAATTCAAACCTAGGCCATTGGTCTGAGTGATTCCAATAAGCACCTCCCTACCTTCCTGGTTCTACCCTGCCTTCTGCAAGCCTGACAATGACAACTATGCCAGAGTTCTGAAAGAGTACCCATCAATTCTTGTCAGTTATACCTTCCAACATTTTTTTACATTTATTCCCTTCTCATAGATCTATCATCCTACTTCTGGTCATCATCACTTCTCACCTGGATTATTGCAATAAAATTGTTCTCTCCACTTCAAGACTGTTCACTCTCTAATAGAGAGGTGCTAAAATAATATTCCTAAAGTATAGCCCTGACCATATCATTTCTATGCTTATTAAACTATAGTTGTTTTCCTTGCATTTGGTAACAAATACAAAAACCAGAGCCAAGAAAATAATGTAATCACTGATTATAACAATATAAATGGAAAGACCAACCACAAAATTGCAGAGGTAGAAGGTCCACTGTGTGCTACATTACATATATTTCAAACTTTTTGAATTTATGGATGATTTTTCTTCTTTTTCTTTTTTTTAAAAATATTATCTATTATATTTGAAAATTCTCTGACAGAGGAAGAGGAGAGATTTTGGAGACAAATATGATGATGTTTAAAAATTACATCAATAAAAGCTTATTAAAAATGAATCAGGTATAAATAGTTCTGTTTGGCATTTAAAACTTTTCATGACTTTTATCCAATATCCATTTCCAGGTTTTTTACACATTAATTTCTCTCAACCACAATTTGTAAGGAAATTGTTTTATATGTTGTCCTTCAGGAAGAATATAACATATTCCAATTCTGTGACTATGCACAGATTGTTGCCTATAACTATAATATAAGCCCTCCACGCCCTTCTACTTTTTAGGATGGAGGGGTCTTTGGCATGTTTGAAAGCATCAGGGATGGCAATAGTATACCAGCATTGGAAGGAAAGCAAGGAGGGAAGGAAAGCAAGGAGGGAAGGAAAGCAAGGAAGGAAGGAAAGCAAGGAGAGAAGGAAGGAAAGAAGGAAGGAAGGAAGGAAGGAAGGAAGGAAGGAAGGAAGGAAGGAAGGAAGGAAGGAAGGAAGAAAAGAAGGAAGGAAGGAAGGAAGGAAGGAAGGAAGGAAGGAAGGAAGGAAGGAAGGAAGGAAGGAAGGAAGGAAGGAAGGAAGAAAAGAAGGAAGGAAGGAAGGAAGGAAGGAAGGAAGGAAGGAAGGAAGGAAGGAAGGAAGGAAGGAAGGAAGGAGAGAGGGGGAAGGGAGGGAAAGAAGAAAGGGAGGTAGAGAAGGAAAAAGGAAGGAGGAAAAAAAGCAAAAAAAAAGAATGAAAAATTCAAGCTCCTTTATATCCTTGTTCTCTATTTAGCACAATGAAGAAGCTCTTCCAGATCAATTTCAACATGTGTTATAGTTTTTGAAGTGATTTGCCATTGTGTTAATTCTGTGATCCAATGTCCTCTGGCAAGACCTATTCAGATATCAGTTAGATTAACATCATTTACCATAAAGTCTTGTAGGCACCATTTTATCATTTTTCTCATGTAGCCGACTTTCATATCCATGTTTTCTTAGCAACTACCATAAAAAACTGCAACACATTCATTTGCCAGGGGGTGAGTAGGAGGATCTTTTCTGTAGGGAATATGCAAGCTGCTTTAAGATTAATACAGCATGTTCTTTGTCCTTATCTGTGATTTCATTTGTCTAAAGCTCTTTCAGTGAGGGAACTTCTTTTAGCAATGAAAACTATATATATATTATATTTGAAAATATATATTTTGACATATACAAATATGCCATGTAGACATATATTTTGACAATAGAAAATTGCAAAGAGAAGCTAAATGATTTGCCCAAAGTCTCATATAGCCTGTATTTGTAAGAGGTGAGATTTAAATCCAGGTCTTTTTGACTCTGAGGTCAATATTTTACTCCCTACCGTATATTGGCCTCTTATTGTTGATTTAATTATGTCTATGTCCACCCTAATGGAATCATGGATCTTTGGAAGTGTTGAAGAAAAACAGAGGATACTATGTGCCCTTTCATGGTATGTGAAAGAAACAGCTAAGAACTAAGTTGTGAAATAAACAACTAAGAAGTAATTTGTGAAATAAACAACTAAGAACAACTAAGAAACAACTAAGTTTCTGTACCTACAGAGGTTACATAATTATCAGGCACATTATTACAAATAACTACCATACTAGATAGCATAATGAAGAATGAAAATGCAGTAACATCTTTTCCATCTCCAGTCAATGTATGGGGGTCACTGAGAAAGTGATATCATACAATATTTCTTGAAGGAAGGGGCATTTGCGTTGGGCTTTAAAGAATAAATACAAATTCAACAAGTGGCAAGTGGCATACACAATATTTAAATCTATCTCTCTGTCTATCTGTCATCTCTCTATCTAAACATACTTGGTATCGCGCTCATTACAATATAAATTGATTGCCTATAGGGATTATCATTTCTTTTTGTTACTTGTGTCTCCAGCGCCTATTGCAATGCAAGATATACATTAGGTGCTTAATAAATGTGCTGTTTGAGTGAAGTGGGAAGAAAATCATTGTCAATGTAGTGGATAGTGTGAGCAAAGAGGAAGAGAAAGATATACACCTATATATCTATATATACATATATACATACATATAAGTACACATATGTGTATAGATATGTGTATATGTGTATACATATAAAGAGTATCCTAAAACTTTGGTGATATTTGAAGTTTCAATAGCTTAACACTTCACTGAGACTTTATAAACACCCTGTAGATACCACGTCTGTGTGTATACACATCTATACATACATGCACATATGTACATGTATGTATATGTGTATATATATGTGTCTAGACTGTGTTATACTCTGTGTATGTACAAATGTTAGGCACAAATATATATATGTTTACATAACACAAATGTGCATTTTGTGTATTTGCATATATAGGAAGGGTATCTATTGGTATAAAAAGATAACATATCTAAGTGGACAGAGCATTACATTGGATTCAGAAAAAAAAAGGAATCAAAATATTGCCTCAGACACTTAACACATGTGGAAATGTGGAAATCAGTTAACCTTTCTAAGCAACAGAAAGCACTCTAAGACTTACCTACTAAGTGATAGACGTTGGAATCTGCATTAAGGGGAGCAATTTTCATGTCAATGAAATCATTGATTTACAGATGTTCCTATAGGGAAGGGTGAAGAGTTCAAAGTGCTAAGAGTATAAAGAATGATGTAGGGAATTGAGTAAGGTAAGGGCGTAACAAAGGGTTAAAAACTCTCACTCCATTGCCCCCATACAAATAAAAGGGAAAATGATCAAACCTAAGAAAACAGAGAAACTGCCTCAATAAAGAGATGTGGTTTGAATTGAACAATCAATTCCCTGACATTACAGCACTTTAAATCCCTCTGGTATTGATTCTCTGATCAGCAAATAATTTATTCACCCTTTTTAGTCCCTTAGGTCTCAGACTCCATATTACTTTGGTAATGAGCCAGGCTTGATTTTCAGAATTATTTCTACTATACTCTGGACTTGAACACTACTTCTTCTGAATTAGGGTGATAATTACCCTCTCAGAACTAACCTACCCCCCTCACTTTCACCCTACCAGCTAGGAATGGTTTCCATTGGAGACATATAAAAATGGCTCTCATTGCAGGTATGACTTTGGCATATAAGGCCAGGGATAGATTTGACCTCTTCCATTTGTATTGCCAAGGGAATATTCACAGCACCTGTGCTGACTATGAATATGCCAGTGTAGTTCTCAATCACAAAATATAAAAGACTCTCCATATAGAAGGCAGAAGAAAAATATTTATTTAAACACCAGAAAGCCAAATTCCAGAACCAGAAAGCAAAATCCATCATGGTGACCAAGAAGTTAATAACCATGATCACAGCAGGGGGCAAAGTCATTTTCAAATGTCTCCTCTCCCAGTCAGGGCCTTTTCACCATCAACTGTCACAATGTTTCAGTCTCAAACCTCCCCTCCCCCAGCCAGGGCCTTCTCAACTGTCAACTGTCACAATGTTTCAGTCTCAAACCTCCCCTCCCCCAGCCAGGGCCTTTTCACTATCAACTGTCACAATGTTTCAGTCTCAAACCTCCCCTCCCCCAGCCAGGGCCTTTTCACTATCAACTGTCACAATGTTTCAGTCTCAAACCTCCCCTCCCTAGCCAGGGCCTTCTCAACCGTCAACTGTCACAACGTGTCAGTTGGCCTGTGCCAGTTGGGCCTCTGTCAGTTGGGCTTGTGTCTGTTGGCCTGTGTTCTTTCCCCTCTGACGTGACCCCACTTCCTCCTAGTTTGACTCTACCTTTCCTCTTCTGCCTCTTGAGCAAGTTCCTCCCACCACATGTGACCCAGACTTCCAGGCGATTTAAGCAGATCATATGGGCCTATTAATTAATGAGAAAGATCTTTCCATTTAAATTACTATTACAGAGCACACTGAACTGAGCCCACCAACAGAAAAACGGTGAATTTATGGTCAGAGGACCTGCATTTAAGTATAGGTTCTACATGTATGCAAGCCTCATGGGAAAGAGGTTTCATCCTTTAAGGGCTTGGTTTCTACATTTATTATATGAGTAAGTTGGTCTAGATAATTTCCCACATGCTTTCCAGCTCTAAATCCTGTGTAGTCTTGTGAGATCTTAAGACATCCCCTGAGGTAGCACCACTCCATTTCAGATAGTGTATGATAATGGATCAGCATCACCCCGCTAAGCTGTCTGAAGCATCTATTATAAGCTTCAGTTAAGCATTTAAAATGAACAGATTTTTATTAAGCACTCAGTAATTTGTGAGGCATTACGCTTAGAAGTGCTAGAAGCAAAAGTTCTCCAAGCATTAATGGCAAACATTAAAGGCAGCAAGGTACTAGCTACCATCAAGAACCATGGGTGTTCTGGAACAAACTCTAGACTTGAGAAAGACCAATATTAAATTTTTAGTGTCTTAAAATATCAGAAATCGAAGATCACTACAAATCAAGCCTTGATTTATTGTTTTGTTAATTGTATAGAATAGGACATTTCATGTGCGTGTGTAAATGCCTCCCCCCACCTCAGTCCAGTTGTTAAACATCTAGCAGCACACATCTGGCTATAACCCCAGAAAGAACTCTAGATTCATATTTCAGGAAACTCATTTTAGTTTCAGCAGATGGCAGGCCTCACAGTTATGAAAAAAAAGAATCAAATGAGATAATCTCTATAAAGTGCTCTATGAAACTTAGGTTGCTAATATAAATATTACTTATTATGCTTAATTATTACATCATTATTAGACAGTTGGTAACAAAGTGAATAAAACACCAGTCCTGAGTTCAAATCTAGCCTCAGATATGTAGTAGTTGTGCAATCCTAGGTAAGTCATTTAGTTTTATTTTACTCAACTGTAAAATGAGGAAAATCCTAGCATTTGCCTCAGTAGGGTTGTTTTGAGGATCAAGATAATATTTATTTTTTAAAAAACACTAAACACAGTGCCTAGGACACAGTAGGTGACGAAAACTGCTTATTCCCTTCATTAGTTTTTAATCATTGTCATCATCATCATCAATATTATTATTGCAGTTCAGTCAGCAACTCAACTCACTCATCAGAATTCCCTATATCTTTGGTGTGCTAAGTTTAGCAGGAATAGGGGGTAGTACTAAATGTGTGTATACATAACCCATACATACATATATAAATACATATATGTGTACACACATGCACATATATATGTATATGAGAGTATACATTCACATATGCATATGTTTATTTTTATATGTTCGTATATATTGATTTAAGATATACTCAGTAATTGTTTACCTACCTATGGAGATATAGGAGATATAAGACAAAGGGAAGCAATGGAGAAAAATGTACACAAAGCAGGAACTAAATAGATCAACTTCTGTTTTGGGAACACTATATGCCAAATTCACATTTTCCTTTGCAGCTGCACAGAGCTCTACTTCTTTTTCATAGAGCTATTCCAAGTGCCAAGCACCATTAAGTAAATGTGGGTTATATACACTGCTTGCCATTAGAGTTCTATGCTAGGAAAGATGGGAATTTGGCCAACAGGGAATTCCTTTTCAGAGCCATAATAGCATTTGCAAAGAGGTTACTTAATGATACTATTGCATACAAATGAGTTGATAAATCCATGCAAATGGGTAAAACTACAAACACATACACATATACACACAACCTCTGAGAATCATCCATAGGGGCTAATATAATTTTGTCACTTTTTCAGAGTTTATAAATTTCCCTGCTAGTAAGTTGACTGTTTCCAGAAGTCTGACAATACAGAAAGTAAGAATGGGAAATGGAGTCATGATGGTGTAGTGAGAGGGAATATTTTACTTATCTCTCCTAGCATTTATTTTCTTCTCCCTATTGACCTAGAAATTGCATCAGACCAAATTTGAATCTGTAAACCTAAGAAAATTTCAATGGGTCATTTTTCCAACCCAGGCTGCAGTAGCAGGTAACATTCTGACACCAAGGCATGGAAAGATTACTGATATAGGGAGCCATGACCGTATTGGGATAGAAAAAGAACCCAGAGAATTCACTGGATGAGTGCTGGGTCCAGGAGTGGGTCAACTCTTTCAGCTCTGTAACCTACTACCCAGGTAAAGGTCACTGATCTAAGGCAGACAGAGCTAGTCATGAGCAAGTGAGGATCCTAGCTGTATAATGAGAAAGGCTCGTGTTTTGGAAATATAGCTATGTGGCTCTGAGATCAAGAGCAGAAGTGAAATAGCAGGAACTTAGATTTAGGCTTCAGTCCAACAGTAGAATAACCAGGGCAGGAGTCCCAGACCAAAAGTGAGACAGTAGTTTTCTGGAACCAGAAGAACTTTCCAGCAGGCAAGAGTGACAGAGTTCTGCAGTAGTCTGCTAAAACTCTCAACTACACTCAAGCAAAAGAGACTCAAACGTGTCAGGAACTTGAACAATTCAGACCAAGAAAGCAGTGAATAGATCTCTCCCTGGATCATACTACTTTGGGAGCACTGAACACTTGCAGACCCTCAGAAAAGCAGAGAGACATAAAAAGACCGAAGGCAAGGAGAATCTGCCCCCTAGATATACTCAAAGCCCAGAAATAACTTAAAGTTCAAGGACAAGAAGAAGACCGGAACTATAAACAAACCACAAAAAGAACATGACTAGAAAAAGCTACTTTGGTGACAGGGAATCTCAAGACTGAAACACAGAAGAGAATGAATTCAAATCATGTACAAATAAAGCCCCAAAAAGGCAGATTGGACACAAACCAAACAAGACTTCTTAGAAAGAATTTTAAATAGCTCAAAAAAACTTTTAAACAAATTATACCTATGGAAGAAAGATATAAAAAGAGAATTAACCTACTGAAATATGCGATACAAAATGCTCTTGAACAAAATAAATCCTTGAAAATTAGAATTGGCCAAATGAAAGCTATTGACTCCATGAGACATAAAGAAAAAAAATAAAATCAAGCCAAAAGCCTAAAAATTAAGAGAAAATATAAAATATCTCATAAAAAAATCAACTGACTTAGAAAAACAATTTGAAAATCCTTGGACTACCTAAAATTCATGAACAACAACAACAAAGGCCTAGATATAAAATATAAATAAATCATAAAATTAAAGTGCCCAGATATTCTAGAACCAGAGGGCAAAGAATAAATTGAGAGAACTCACGTCTCCAAATAAAATAACCTCCCAAGTGAAAACTACCAGGAGTATTTTAGACAAAATCCAGAAATCCCAGGTCAAGAAAAAATCCACAAGCAGCCAGAAAGAATTCAAGTACTGATAAAACACAGTCAAGATCACACAAGTTTTAGCGGACATAATTTAAAAGAACTGGAGAAGACGATATTCCAGGAGTCATTCAAAAAAACATTTATTGAACCCCTACTTTGTGCCATGAACTGCTAAAGCACTAAAAATAGAAGAGGAGGCAAAAGACAGACACTGTCTTCAAGAAGTGAATGGGAGTGATAAAAAGCAAATATATTTGTATAAACAAACTACACACACACACACACACACACACACACACACACACAGAAATAGTTTTTAAAAGGGAAGACAGTAGAATTAAGAGAGTTAGGGAGTCAATACGCCCAAAACAAATCTCATTATCTTTCCTCATAAACCAACTCCCTCCTCCCCAACTGCTTTCACTAAAGGTCAACTGCACATACTCTAGAAATCAACATCATCCTCCTAGTCCCTCAGGTTCACAATGGAATCATCCTGTATTTCTCACTGTCTCTCATCCCCATATCCATTATTTGTTTGTTGCCAATGCCTAGAGATTTCACTTTTGCAATATCTCTTAATTATATCCTTCTTTCCTCTGACACAGTCACTTTAATCCAAGTCCCCATCAACTCAAGAATGAATCATTGCAATAGTCTGTTCTTAGTTCTAACCACCTCAAGTCTCTCTCCACACCAATCCATAGTCCATTCAACCATTAAAGTAGAGTTATGATCATGTCACACACATCCTTATGGCTCAATAAACAAATACCAGTCATTTCTTGTTGCCTCTAGTTGCAAAGAGAAAGTGCTTTGTTTGGCATTCAAATACCTTCATAACCTAGCCTCTTCCTACATTTTCAGTCTTCTAACACCTTACTCTCCCCAGATACATACTCTTTGATCCAGTTTTCTAGCCTTAATCACCGAATGAGGGTTGCCTCATGCAAATTGAGACCTGGGAAAGACCGTAGCTTAAAAAGGCCAAGGTCTCCTGTTGCATCTAGGGCCCTTTCCAGTCATCCCAATTGACATCTTGCCACTGGACTCAGATGACTCCAGAGGAGAGACTGAGGTTGGTGATTCTCTGCAGCCCTGTCTAACTTAAACTCAATTCACTTACAAGTTATGACATCACCTTCCTGATGTCAGGATGTTCTTCAATAGCAAAAGACAAACATCAATGATGCTGACCTCCTGACTTTTGATTGGTTAAGAGACATTTTGTGGAACATACAATTTTATTTAGTATTTGAAGGAAGCCAAGAGAAGGAGATTAGGGAGAAGAACACTGCAGGCATGGTGGACAGCCAGAGAAAATGCCTGGAGTTATATATGGCAGATCTTTGGAGAATATTGAATTGGAACAGGAAGGATTTTTTATTCCTCAGCTGTTTCTGGCATCTTCACAAAAAATTATCATGTGTTATGTAAAAAACTTATAAAATACAGAAAAATAGAAGAGTTAAATATATCCTTTTCTGGATGCAATGCAAAAAAAAAACTACATTCAATAAAAGACAATACAAGCAAAGATTAAAAATTGTCTGGAAAACAAATAACAATCATAAAGAATGGGTAAGTAAAATAATAGATTGCATAAAAAAACTGAAATTCCATTAAAGAACAGATGAGACAAAATAGCAACACTTATGAGACTCATAAAAAAAATCTACTTGTAAGACAATTCACATCTCTAAATTTATTCATCAAAAAAGAGAACAAGAACAGATCAAAAAACTGAGCAAGTATCTGAAAAAAGTGTAGAAATCCACACAATTAAACTTCCCAATTAAACAATAAAATAGTTGTCCTGAAAATTGAAAAAAGATTAGGAAATTTTTTAAATGAACTAATAAAACTAGAAGTTAGTATAAAATATTAATAAAATACATAAACCATTAATTAGTTTGATTTAAAAAAAATTAGGAAATGAAATCACCAGTATCCAAAATTAAAAAGGTGAATTGAAAAGAAATGAATAAGACATGAAAGCAGTTAAGAGATATCAATATAATGATATAGCAATAAAAGCTATAATCTAAATGAAATGGATGAATATTTACAGATACATGAATTGCTCAGATTAATAGAGTAGGGAATAGAATACTTAGACAGTCTTCCCTTAGAAAAATAAATTGAACAAGCTACAAATGAATTCCCAAAGAAAAAAGGAAAACCTAGGATGAAATAGATTTACAAGTGAATTATATAAAGCATTAAAAGAACAATCAATTGCAATAATACATAAACCAGGAGGAGGGAAGAGGAGGCATATAAAGAAGAAAACATACCAAATTCCTTCTATAACACAAATACATTTCTGATACCTAAATCAAAAAGGAACAAAATAGAGAGAAAAAGAGCCTAGATTAATTTATTTAATGACTATCAATGCAAAAACAAACAAACAAAAAACTACTAGAAGGGAGATTATGGCAATGTATCAAAGGGATTACACATTATGGACAAGTGGAGTTATGCCAGGAATGCAAGACTACTTCATTATTAGGAAAAGTATGAGAAAAATTGACATAATGAAAATGTTTATCTCAAATATGAAGAAAAGACATTTGACAAAATGCAATGCCCATTCCTGTTGAAAAACAGACACGTAAACACTAATAAGCATAGGAATTAGTGGAAATTTCTTTAAAATAATAATGCTTAATTAAAACTGAGGGGCAGTATTTGTAAAGAGGACAAGTTAGAAACATTTTCAATAAAATCAGGAATGAAATAGGGTATTCATACTTATCATTACTACCTAATATTGCACTAGAAAATTTCAAAGGTCTAACAATGATAAAACATGATACACAGCATGACAGAGTGGTGATGGACTTATCATGGGAAATAATGCCTGGATTTTTGGACATAAGTAGAGGAATTTACTTTGTATGTTTTTCTTCTCTTCTTTTTTCCTAAGGAGAAGGTAGGAAATAAAATAATTCTTTAATTTAAAAATAAAAGATAAGCTGTTTAATCAAAATGGCTTGATTATCAAATACTTACAAATTCATTATGATATTCAGGACATGGAATGTTGATAAAAAAGATTTCTGTCCAAGGTTGGATTAGATATGATCCTTGTGTATCTTTTCAACTCTGAATAAAAATGAGATTCTGTTCTGATTAATTGATTTTTCCACTTTAGGGTAGGTTAATTAATTCTATGACATTTTTTTATTTGCACCACTGCTAAAATTTCTTTTTTAAAAAATATGTTCATATAAACCAAAATGAAAATATTGGTTTATTCATTCTTACATATATATTTTGTGAAGAAGAAAAAAGCATTTAATTTAAAAACAGATTTTGGTTTAAGTTTAAATCTGTTCTTACTACTAACAAAATAAATAAGTAGATAACATGACTGTTAACAGTTGTGGAATTTTATTAAAGTTACCACCTTCTAAGTTACCCAGCAGAAAAAAATCTGAGTAATTCCTCAGTGAATGATATAAATTCATAAAATAAATTCAGCCAAATTGCCAGAAATTCAATAAAATGAGAAACATGGCTGTTGAACTAATTTCTGCATCCTGTTTGCATAATTGAAGAGATTAGGCATATAAATAAGAAAATTCCTTTGTGTTCTGGTCACACTTGGCATAAGTCTTCTCAGTGCTATGGCTGATTTGGCATTTCCAATAGCAAGTGGGCATCAATACTTTCTCAATCCCCAAATATTCACTATCAAATGTTCAAATGAGCCTTTGAAGGAAGACTGTTATTGGTGAATATAAACAATTGCTCATCTATCACAGAATTTTAATTTAAAATAGTTAAACTTCCATCTAATAAAGAAGCTGACTTCTTAAAAAGTCATTTCAAGGATAAACAAGTGGAAATTTTGATTTTTGAGTGAAAATTAGGTACATCTCTTCTACTCTACCCTTCAGGAGTTTAGGAAATGAAGAATGACTTTCTATATTTCTCTAATTTCAAATCGATGGATTGATATCTTTGCTTTCATTAAGATCCTATATTACAATTCTGCATCAATATGAACATTATAATCTATCTGACTGGCCAAATGACTCAAGAACCTGCAATCTATTTTCCTGCCTCTACTCAGGTGCTTACAGTAGAAAAGAGCATTTGAAATCTTCTCCAGTCCTCCAGAATCAGGGCAATGTAATGATTTTGGATTCTGCATTAAGTTTTATTAAGTATTATTTTTCTTCTTCTTCTTATTGTCATTATTATTATTATTATTACTATTGATGTATTCATTTTTAGTTTTCAACACTCACTTCCACAAGATTTTGAGTTCCATACTTTCTCCCCATCTCCCCTACCCCAATAAAGCATGCATTTCTGATTACCCCATCCCAAATCTCCCCTCTCTTCTATGACTCCCAAACCCTTCAATTATTCCCTTCCCTTCTGTTTTACTGTTGGGCAAGATCAATGTCTATGCTCCATTGCCTTTATATCTTATTTCCCAGTATCATGTAAAAACATTTTAAACATTCATTTTTAAAACTTTGACAATTCTACCTAAATTAATTTAATTATTCAGTGTCATACCAATCAAACTATAAGAAAATTATTTTCTAGAGCTAGAAAAGATAATATCAAAATTTTTCTGGAAGAACAAAAGGCCCAGAATATCAAGGGAGCTAATGAAAAAAAATGCTAGGGAAGTTGGCCTAGCTCTACCAGATCTCAAATTGTATTACAAAGCAATAATTATCAGAGCCACTTGGTACTGGCTAAGAAACAGAAGGGTAGACCAGTGGAATAGGTTAAGTACTCAAGACATAGTAGTCAATGAACACAGCAATTAACTGTTTGATAAACCAGGGGCTTATGAAACCCTAGAAGCTGGGATAAAAACTCACTGTTCGACAAAAGTTGCTGGGAAAACTGGATAAGAGTGTTGCAGAAATTAGGCATAGACCAATGCCTGACACTGTGCACAAGAATAAAGTCCAAATGGGTATATGATCTAGGTATAAATACTGATATTGTGAATAAATTAGGAGAGCAAGGAATAGTGTATTTATCAAATTTATGGAAAAGGGAAATTTTTGACTGAACAAGAGATAGAATGCATTATCAAGTGCAAAATGGATAATTTTGATTACATTAAACTGAAAAATTTTTGCACAACCAAACCTAGTGCAACCAAGAATGGGAGGGAAGCAGAAAACTAGGAAAGAATTTTTGCAACTAGTATCTGTGATAATGGCCTCATTTCTAAAATATATAGACAACTGAGTCAAATGTACAAGAACACAAGTCATTCCCCAATTGATAAATGGTCAAAGGATATGAACAGACAGTTTTCAGAGGAGGAAATTACAGCTATCTATAGTCATATGAAAAAATGCTCTAAATCACTATTGATTAGAGAGGTGCAAATCAAAACAACTCTGAGGTACCTAGCAGATTGTCTAACATGACAAAACAGGAAGATAATAAATGTTGGAGAAGATGTGGGAGAATTGGAACACTAATTCATTTTTGGTGGAGCTGTGAGCTGACCTAACCATTGTGGAGAGCAATTTGGAACTATGCCCAAAGGGCTACAAAAAATTTGCATATCCTTTGACCCAGCAATACCACTTCTAGGATTGTATCCCTAAGAGATCGTAAAAATGGGAAAGGGTACCACATGTACAAAAATATTTATAGCAGCTCTCTTTGTGGTGGCCAAAAACTGAAAATCAAGGGGATGCTCATCAATTGGGGAATGGCTGAATAAATTGGGGTAATATGAATGTAATAGAATACTATTGTGCTATGAGAAACGATGAACAGGAAGATTTCAAAGGGACCTGGAAAGACTTGTATGAACTGATGCTGAGGGAAAGGAGGAGAACTCTGTACACAGCAACACCCACAGTGTGCAAGGAATTTTTCTGGTAGACTTAGTATTTTATTGCAATGAAAAGAGTTAAATAATTCCCAATGGTGTCTTAAGGCAAAATACTTTCCCTATCCAATGAAAGAACTATGGAATTCGATCACAGAATGAGGCAGATCATTTTATTTTGTATTATGTTTTGGTTATGTTTCATGATTTCTCCCATTCATTTATTTCTTCTATGCAACATGTGAAAGGTGAAAATGTATTTAATAGGCATGTATGTGTAGAACCTATATAAAATTGCATGCCATCTCAGGGAGGGAGTGAAGAGGTAGGGGGGAAGCAGAGGAGGGAGGGGAAAAAAACTAAGAAATATGGAAGTGATAGTAGAACACTGAAAATAAATGAAATAATTAAAAAAAAGGAAAAACTTTTGAATTCCATATTCTCTCCCTTACTCCCTCCCCACCTCACCCTCGTTGAGAAGACAAGCTATTCAATATAGGTTATACATGTGTAGTCATGCAAAGCACATTCATAACAGTCATGTTGAGAAAAACTAACTATATTTCCCTCCATTCTATCTCATCCACGTTTATTCTATTCTCTCCTTTGAACCTGTCCCTCTTCAAAAGCATTTGTTTCTAATTTCCCCCTCCCCATATTTGTTCTATCTTCTTTTCCCCTACTTTCCTATAGGGTAAGATAAGGTAAGATAGATTTTCATACCCAATCGAATGTGTATGTTATCTCTCTTTAAGTCAAATCCAATGAGAGTAAGGTTCACTCATTCCCTCTAACTTACCCTTCTTCCTCTCCATTTTAAAAGCTTTTTTCCTGCTTCTTTTATGTGAGATAATTTACCCCATTCTACCTCTCCCTTCCTCCTTCTATCAGCACATTCCTCTCTCACCCTTAAATTTTTTAGATATCGTTCCTTCACAGTCAACTCATCCTGTGCCCACTGTTTATATGTCTGCATGTGTTTGTATGTATAAAATACATGTATATATATATGTGTGTGTGTGTATACACATTTGTGCACATATATGTGTTTATATATAGGTATGTAAGTGTATATGTACACACACATATAATTGTGTGTATGTATGTATGTACATTCTCTTCAACTACCCTAAGACTGAGAAAGATCTCCTTAGTTAAAAATATCATTTTCCATGTAGGAATGCAAAGGGTTCAACTTTAATAAGTACCTTATGATTTCTCTTTCCTGTTTACCACTTCATGCTTCTCTTGATTCTTGTATTTCACAGTTAAATTTTCCACTCAGCTGTTATTTTCATCAAGAATGCTTTAAAGTCCTCTATTTCATTGAAATTCCACTGTTTTTCCCTTGGGTAATTACAGTTTTTTCTGTAATAAGCTCCTTTGACAATTAAAATATCATATTCCAAGACTTTTGCTCCATTAATGTAAAAGCTGCTGTGTTATCCTAATTGTGTTTCCACAATACTTGAATTGTTTCTTTCTGGTTCCTTGCAACATATTCCTTTACCTGGGAAATCTAGAATTTGGCTGTGATATTCCTAGGAGTCTTCCTTTGGGGATCTCTTTCAGGAGGTGATTTGTGGATTCTTTCAAGGACTATTTTACCCTCTGGTTCTAGAATATCAGGGCAGTTGTCCTTGCTAATATCCCAAAAGATAATGTCTAGGCTCTTTTTTTTTTTTTTTTTGATCATGGATTTTAGGTAGTCCAATATTTTTAAAAAATTATCTCTGTTGGATCTATTTTCCATGTGAGTTGCTTTTCCAATGAGATATTTCATATTGTTTTTCATTCTTTTGGTTTTGTTTCATAATTTCTTGATGTCTCATGGTGTCATTAGCATCCATTTACTCCATTTTAAGTTTTAAGGAATTATTTTCTTCAGTGAGGTTTTGGACTTCCTTTTCCATTTGAACAATTCTGCTTTTTAAGTCATTCTCTTCTTCATTGGCTTTTTGGACCTCTTTTGACTTTGGGGTTGCTCTATTTTTCAGGTGATATTTTCTTCAGCATTTTGCTAAAGGCAAGTTGTTAACTCATTTTTCATGATTTTCTCACATCACTCTCATTTCTCTTCCCACTTTTTCCTCTGCTTCTCTTTTTTTTGACTTTCAAAGTCATCTTTGAACTCTTCCATGGTCTGAAACCAATTCATATTTTTCTTGGAGACTTTATATGTAAGAAATTTGACTTTGTTATCTTCTTTGTCACAAAAGTAACATTCTATAGTCTGATTCTTTTTTTCCACTGTTTGCTCATTTTCCCAGCCAATAACTTGATTTTTGAGCTCTCTGTTAAGGTTAGACTCTGCTTGCAGTGTGGAGGGGGTATTGTTCCAGGCTTCAGGGTTTTGTGAAGTTGTTTTCAGAGATAGTTCTAGGGATCTGCAAACTTTCAGTTCTTCCAAGGTTGTATGGTCAAAGGAGAGGTTTTTATTCCTGTCCTGGTATGTACTCTGCTCTGTAAGTGACCACAGGCATTCTTTTCTGCCTTGGAAATGTGACGATTCCCTCTCCACTGCCATCACAAGCTCCATCATGCCAGCACTCTTCCTAGCCCCAGGACCACACATCAGGTCTGAAACCCAGAGTGAAGCATGGCAAAACAAGAGCATTCTGCTTCGGCACAAGCAAAGAGATCCCTGCTATTCCCCTCTAATCAACTGCTCAATCTCCCCACTTTCTGTGGAAAAAGAGATCCAGAAATAGCCACTGAAACTGCAGTTGCATCTTCTTCCACTGCCACCTCATAACTGGTGCCAGACCAAGCTCCTCTCTCACCCAGGTCTGACTAACCTTTACTACTGACCTTCTAATTTGTCTTTGACATTTGTGTGTTATAAATCTGGAAATCACCACAGCTGCCAGTGATTCAGTGCCCTGACATCTGTTCCAGATTTGCTAGAACACTTTTGTGCCAGTATGTCCCATGCAGGACTTCACTCTTCTCTCAGACTGGTACAACAAATGTTTCTTCTTGACCTTCCTGGTTGTCTTGGGCTGGAAATTTTTGTTTCACTCTGCCATTTTATGGATTCTGTTGCTTTAGAATTTCTTTAAAATTTCATTTTTATAGGTATTTAGAAGAATTTGGGGGAGATCTCAAAAAGTCCCTACTTTTACTCCAGCTACCCCACTCCCACAGTATTACATGATGAATTATATGTTAGCAAATGGAGCTTGGGGGCTGGAACCAAGATGGAGAAGTAGAAGGACCAACTTGCTGTAGCTCTCCCCCCATATCCCGTAAAATACCTGTAAAAATGACTCTAAACAAATTCTAGAGCAGCAGAAGCCATAAAACAAGAGAGTGAAAGAGATTTCCAAACCAAAACTGGAAGGCTGACAGGAAATATCCATCACACCAGGCTCAGAGCAGAGCACAGCCCATCTTTGGCCATGTTGCATGACAGGGACAGAACTAGAACAGGCATCAGGGTGCAGAATCACAGGCAGCAGCAGTGGTTCCCAGATTCCTCAACTCACAAATGCCAGAGAAAGCTTCAAAGGTCAGTGAGAAAGCTCTTTCACCTGGGTGAGAGAGGAGCATGGTCCTGCCCTATCCTCGACCCCAGGCAGCTGCCACGTACATTTTTGGAAACCTGGGCCTAAAGACCCTGGGGGAATAGAGCAGCTGATCTGGATTTCAGCCCTGAGTGGTGGTCCTGGGGTGAGAAGAAGCACTGGCATGGTGGAGCTGAAGGCAGCTGTGGAGAAGGAACCCTACTCACAGATGCTGGGCAGAAAAGCTTGTGGATGCTCCCAGGCCAGAGCACAGGCTAGGAGAGGAGTTTATTCCTCTCCATTGATGGTGCCACCTTGGAGGAACTGAGAATTTACAGATCTCTACAGCATACCCTCCACTTGACAAAGGACTCAAAAGTCAAGTAACTGGATGGGAAAATGCCCAATAAAGGGGAAAAATAAGACTATAGAAGGTTACTTTCTCAGTGAACAGGCATTTTCCTGCATCCTTTTGGATAAGGAGGAACAAAGCATACCATTAGAGAAAGACATCAAAGTCAAGCCTTCTTCATCCAAAACCTACAAAATAAATATGCAATGTTTTTAGGTCATGGAAAAGCTCAAAAGAGATTTTGAAAATCAAGTAAGAGAGGTGGAGAAAAAATTGGAAAGAGAAATGAGAGTGATGCAAGAAAATCATCAAAAGCGAGTCAACAGCTTCCTAAAGGAGACCCCAAAACAAATGTTGAAGAAAATAACACCTTTGAAAGTAGACTAACCCAAATGGCAAAAGAGGTCCCAAAAAAATCAATGAAGAGAAGAGTGCTTTGAAAATCAGAATTAGCTAAATGGAAAAGGAGGTTCAAAAGCACACTTAAGAAAATAATTCTTTCAAAATTAGAATGGAGCAGATGGAAGCTAATGACTTTATGAGAAACCAAGAAATTACAAAACAAAACCAAAAGAATGAAAAAATAGAAGACAATGTGAAATATCTCATTGGAAAAACAACTGACCTGGAAAATAGATCCAGGAAAGACAAATTAAAAATTGTGGGACTACCTGAAAACCATAATAAAAAAAGAGTCTAGACATCATCTTTCATGAAGTTATCAAGGAAAACTGCCCTGACATTCTAGAATCAGAGGGCTAAATAAATATTGAAAGAATCCACTGATCACCTCTTGAAAGAGATCCAAAAAAACCCAAAAAAACAAACTCCCAGGAATATTGTAACCAAATTCCAGAGTTCCTATGTCAAGGAGAAAATATTGCAAGCAGCCAGAAAGAAACAATTTAAGTATTGTGGAAATACAATCAGGATAATACAAGATCTGGAAGCTTCTACATTAAGGGACTGAAGGGTTTAAAATATGTTATTCCAGAAGTCAAAGGAACTGGGATTAAAACCAAGAATCACCTATCCAGCCAAATTGAGTATAAAACTTCAGGGAGGAAATGGTCATTCAATGAAATAGAGGACTTTCAAGCATTCTTTATAAAAAGACCAGAGCTGAATAGAAAATTTGACTTTCCAACCTAAGAATCAAGAGAAATGTGATAAAATAAACAGGAAAGAGAAATCATAAGGGGTTTATTAAAGTTGGGCTCTTTATATGCCTACATGGAAAGATTATATTTCTGATTCTTGAGACTTTTCTCAATATTTGGGTATTTGGAGGGATTATATACATATAGACACAAGGCACAAGTTGAGGTGAATAGGAAGCGATGATATGTAAAAGAAATAAAGGGGTGAGAGAGTAATATATTGGGAGGAGAAAGGCAGAGATGGAATGGGGCAAATTATCTCTCATAAAAGTAGCAATAAAAAGCTTTTTTCAATGGAGGGGAAAAGGGGGGAGTTGAGGAAAAAAGAAGCTTACTCTCATCAGATTTGCTTAAGGAAGGAAACTCAATTTTGTATGAAAATATGTCTTACACTACAGGACAGTAGGGGAGAGGGGGATAATTGGGGTGTGAGGGGAAGACAGAGGGGAGGGCAAGTGGGAGGAAGGAGTAATTAAAATTAAACACTTTTGGGGAGGGATGTGGTCAAAAGAGAGAATAGAATAAACGGAGGGGCAGGATAGGATGGAGGAAAATATAGTTAGTCTTATACAGCATGAATATTATGGAAGGTATCTGCATAACTACACATGTATTGCCTATATTGAATTGTTTACCTTCTATGTGAAGAGGGGTGGGGAGGGAGGAAGGTAGAGAAGTTGGAACTCAAAGTTTTAGGAAAGAATGTTGAGAATTGGTTTTGCATGCAACTGGGAAATAAGGAATACAGCTAATGAGATATAGAAATCTATCTTGCTCTACAAGAAAAAAGAGAAGATGGGGATAAGGGAAGGGAGTGGTGGGATAGAAGGGAGGGTAGATTGGGGGAAGGGGTAATCAGAATGCATGGTGTCTTTGGGTGGGGGGAGGGGAGAGATGGGGAGAAAATTTGGAACTTGATATCTTGTGGAAATGTATGTTGAAAACTAAAAATAAATTAATTAAAATAAACTGCAGAAGGAAAAAAAATAAATAAAAGGAGCTTGTCTGAGGACTTGATCTATAGTGACAATTCAGGATTTTCTCATGTATAAAATCACTGCAATGAACTCTGAGGTTTAAATATGTGGTTCTTATAAATGACAGGATCATAGGTTTAGAATTAGTAGGAACCTTAAAGTCCAAGTAGTTCAACCCTTTCATTTTACAGATGAGGAAAATGAGGCTGGAAAAGGCTGAGTGTTGGGATTACTACAATATTTTCTATTGAATAGATTGAAAACATTTTTTAAAATGATAAAAGAACAAAAGAAAAATAAAATTACCTCAATAAATCTTTTGATATTTCTGCATAAGGTAATAGGAAAAGCAGGAGACAAGTTACCAAGCATCCTGGCAATCTATCAGTTGTCATGCATTTTAGTCCTCATGTGGCTACAAATTTATTCTATAACTCTGGACAGATATATTAATCCATGGACAGCTCTTTTCTCACATTTAAAAATGAGAAGTTATAATAAACTATTGCTTAATGAATTCAATTAAAAATCATTTATTTATTAAGAAGTTATTATGTACCAGAAACTGTGCTGGGAACTTGGATTACATAGACAGTGCAAAACAATCCCTGGCCGAAATGGGATATACATTGTAATGGGAAGAAATCAAATGGGCACATATGATTAAAAGCAATACATGTATCAAATAATTTCTAAGAGAAGGTATAGCTCTAATATGAAGAAGATTTTATAACAGCAAAATAACAACAGCAGCAAAGACAATTTCGGAAGGCATATTAGATACGTAGCAAGGAGTGGAATAGAGACACCCTAGGAATGGGGCTGACATGGTTATGTTAGGGAGGAAAAATTGATGGTCAGGGACGGGACCTTTAGCCTAGCCAGTCAGCACTCAGAATTACAGTGATTCTGAGTGAATTCATAGGATAGTACATTGTCACACCCTTTACAAGAGCAAAGACAATGCTAATTTGATTTTCAAATTTTAAAAGTGAGAAAAAAGGTTGATAAAAGCTCATGATCAGCATTTCCCAACAGAAATATAGTCCCCTGTCTTACCTTATTATCAAAACAGAGATTGATGGAGAATGAATGAATGAAAGAATGAATGAATGACTAATGCATTTCATACTTAACTCATAGGACTCATGATAATAAGATGAGACCAAAATAAAAAAAAGAAAAGAAAATTTAAATATTATGCAAATGATTACACATATTTCAAAAAAATACTTTGATGGGTCTGTGGTCTCCTTGATGTGAGTATGCCCTTCAATGATACACTACATAATTCATTGATTGTGGCTGGCCCTGTGTGATTTTTTCCATATCCTCCCATAAATTCACCATAAGTTCACTTTGTATTCTACAAATCTTTGGACCTCTTGACTTTGAATGGATAACTAATGTTATAGTTAAGAGTATATGGACTAATTAGTTTCCAGTTATATTTTCATTCTTTAGATCACATCCATGGTAACAAATCTGTTGAATAATTTTTTCTCTATAATGTTCTGTACTATATATGTATATATCACATATCACACCCTGTGCCTGTCCATTGTCCTTTGAATGATTCTCAACTTTGATTCATTGGATATGTGGCTTTTCTATGATCCATGGTCATAAAATGTTAATAGAGGAATGTGGTTATGAAATTTATGAGCCTTTATTTCAGGGGAAAAACCTTGAAGTCATTAAAAAAACTACATAGTTTCTAACCTATTTACCTCCTTCTCTCCAACTCTGGCATGAGCACTTAATCTATCTCATATGTCTGGTCAGCATAAACATCCTGATAATGAAGTTCTATAGGTTTTCCATTCAACTGAGTGTAGAAGTTATTCAAACAAAAAACATTTTTAATCCTCTTGGCTTTTTCTGCATGGATTGTTATGTCAAATACTAAGACATTATGGATTTCATTTGAGAGACTCTACAACATTGTATGCTTGGTGTATTCAGAACCACGGTGACTATAAAACATGAGATATAAGTATACGTGAAAATAAATATAAATAAACATCAAGTGATCATTAGAGAAGCCAAGGAATACAGAGGTTATAATGTGGCATTTACACAGGATATGGCCACCCAGGCACATTTATCCACTTGATAAATACTCAGTCCTTAGGCTGATAAGAAGAGAACTGCATTAGAGAACAATCAAATGAGAACAGTAGTAATGAGTATTTGTGATGAAAATTACAGCTTTTCCTCCCATTACAAGTAGACTTAATCAATGGATCTGGTTAGATAGAAAGACCATTTATTAAGTACTTCCTACATTCTAGGCACTGTACTAAACTCTGGGAGAACAAATACAAGCAAATAAATACCTTAAATATAATTTGCTACATACACACACACACATACATACATACATACATATATATGTATATGCACACAGATATATAATATAACTAAAATACCTTAAAGGAACTTCCATTCTAATATAGGAAAACAACACAGGAAAGGGGGTTGGAACACAAAGGCAATGAACTTTTATCTTGTCAAACAATCCGTTCTCAATGTCATGTTTATTCCTTTTTATTATTCACTGTACAATCCAGTGTAATCCTCCTCCTTTCCCTTTCATATTGGAACCATCTCTTTTCTACAAGACACCCAGCTCCTGTGGAAATTAGTCATCAGATAAATATAAACAACATGATAAGTTCATGTGGCAATAGCTTCTAAGTAAGTAACTCTCAAAATATAAAGAAATTTCATCTAGAAATTATATATCAAGAACCATTTAATTCAATATATGATTGTTATTATTTTTGTCTCAATATCTATAACACTTTGCTTATACTTTACAGAATAAGATCTATGTACAAAAAATCATTCATATATATTCCCCTTTGTTTCCAAAAGTGAAATAGACAGACAAGTTAGAACTGATGGTACTTTCTTATTTCACAGAGGGATCTGTTAGGTTTATCTAAGTCACCAAATTGTAAAATGTGGGTGATCTTTCTATAATAATTTTACTATGTTGTCCCCTGGCACGTTCCACTGACTTTATATTTCCCTCCGGAATCCATCCAATATGAGCTGTCCCTGTTGGAATGATAGCTTGTTTTATATCAGTGATAAAAGTCCTAGCATATTCCAAAAGGCAAATTGAGTTTTTTTTTTCTTTTTTAACATGATCAAAGACAAAATGCTTATCTAATGACTTGTTTTTATTAAATAAGTGAGAGTAAAATATTCCATTTTCTTGGTCTGGTTAGAAATTGTAGTATTCAATGTGAGTGCTTTATATATATGTGATTAATAAGTATTTCTTGATGTGTTAAATCAGTGGTTAATTATGATAAAAATAGTAAAAAGAAAGGAAGAAAACAAGGAAGGAAGCAAGAAAGGAAGGAAAGAAGTAATGAACAAAAGAAAGAAGGAAGGAAAAGAAGCATACTAATGATTTTCAGGAAAAGAAAATGAAATTTTATTTGTCTTAAATCTTTTAAAATTTCACTAGACTACAGAAATAATTCTATTTTTCCACATGTGTAGTTGCCATTAAAATCAGATCAAATGAATCTGATTTTGGATTATGTTCAACACTCTCCACATATTGTAATTGGAACTCAAAGTCATTGTGCTCTGTTTCCACATATGAGTGTATCAGGATATTCATTCAAAATTTTATAAAGCAATGCCCTTCCAGTCTCCCCTCTTTATTCCAGTGTCCGATAAAGAAGTGGTCTTTCTCAATAACCAGGTCAAACACTCGACAGGTACCTTTTACTTTGTCCTTTCATATATTCTCCAGCATATTCTACCCTCAATCTTCACCTCACTCTCTCTAATCTTCAAACTTTCCCAATCTAATGGTCCCTTCCTTACTTTTTGAAAAAAACAAAATGCCTAAGCCTCTCCTATTGAAAAAAATAAACAAATAAAAAACAACTAGACCTTTTCACCCCATAAAATTGGCATCCTATATCACTCCTCCATTTCTCAGTGAAACTTTTAAAAGAAATTGTCTACACTCACTGCATCAGTTTTTACTTTCTTCTCACTGCACCAATTAAAATCTGTTTTCCAAACCTAATGATCACTTAATTCCTAGACCTATTGGTCTACTTCAATCCTCATTCTACTTGACCTCTCTGCATTATTTAACTGTTAAGTAGTCTCTCTTCCTTGGATTCTGTGACACTATTCTCTCCTAGTATACATCCTACCTCTCTTATGCCTCCTCAGTCTCTTATTCTAGCTCATGATCCCTTCACTGCTATGTGTGTCTCTTAAGTTATTGTCTTGGAGTCTAGTCTCTTTTTCTCTACACTTTTTCTTGATGACCTCAGTAGGTCCTATGAATTTAATTACCATTTCTATGCAAATACACACACATACATACATATAAACACACACACACACAATATAAAATATCATGCAGGAGGCAGCAACAAAAAACATCCCAAAGGAAAAAATAAAAAAAATGGCAAGACAACAAAATGAATGTCTGCTGAGGCTTTACAAATAGCTGAGGAAAGAAAGAAAGTGAAAGGTAAAGGAGAAAATGAAAGATATACCCAACTGAATACACCATTCTGAGAACAGCAAAGAAAAATAAGGATTTCTCAAGTGTGTAATGCACAGAAATAGAAGAAATCAGTAGAGTGGGAGAGAAAAGAGATCTCTTCAGGAAATTTGGAGACATCAAAGGAACATTTCATGCAAAAATGGGCAAGATAAAAGAAAGAAATGGTAGGGACTTAACAGAAATAGAAGAAATTAAGAAGAGGTGACAAGCATATATAGAAAACTATACAGGAAAGATCTTAACATCACTGATAAACATGATGGTAACTCTACAGACATAGAGCTGTACATTCTAAAGAAGGAAGTCAAGTGGGCCTTAGGAAGCACTGCTAAGAGTAAAACTGGTGAAAGTGATATAATCCCAAGTAAACTATTTAAAATACTAAAAGATGGCATTGTTGAAGTGTTGCAGTCAATGTGCCAACAAAAAGGGAAAATTCAACAGTTGCCACTGGATTAGAAAGATCAGTTTACATCTCAATCCTGAAGAAGGACAATGCTAAAGAATGTTCAAGTTACCAAGCATATGAGCTCATTTCATACACCAGGAAGGTTATGCTCAAATTTTGCAAGCTAGGCTTCAGCAATATATGAACAAAGACTTACCAGATGTGAAGAATGGTTTTTGAAGAGGTACAGACTAAATTGCTAACATTTGTTAAGTTATGGAGAAAGCAAGAGAGTTTCAGAAAAAAAATCTACTTTTTCTTCACCTACTACACTAAATCCTTTGATGGTATAGATCATGACAAATTGTGGCAAGTGCTCAAAAAGATGGGAGGAACAAATTATCTTACTTGTCTGCTGAGGAACTTGTATTCAGGTCAAAAAGCAACACTTAGAACCGAATATGGAATAAACGATTGGTTCAAGATTGGGAAAGGATTATGACAAGGTTCTATATTGTGACCTTATTTAACTTAAATGCAGAGAACATCGTGGTAAATGTCAGACTAAATGAATCAAAAATAAGTAAGGTTTTCAGGAGAAACATCAATAATCCCAGATGATACCACTCTAATAGGAGAAAGCGAAGAAGAATTTAACTTTTTGATGAGAGTAAAGTAGGAGAGTGTAAAAGCTGACGATGCTTAACATTGAAAAAAGAGAAAAAACTCCAAGATTTCAGTATCTGGTTCCATTACTACCTGACAAATGGAGGGAGAAGAAATGAAAGCAGTGTTAGATTTTATATTCTTGGGCTCAAAGATCACTGCAGATAGTCACTGTAGCCATGGAATCAAAAGATACTTGTTCCTTGGAAGGAAAGCTATGGTAAATTTGGACAGCATTCTGAAAAGCAGAGATATAATCTTGCTGACAAAACTTCATATAGTTAAACGTACGTTCCCACCCCCCAGTAGTATTGTATATCTATTAGATTTGGACTATATGAAAAGCTGAGCGCTGCAGAAATGATGTTTTTGAATTGCAGAGCTACAGAAAACTGTTGAGAGTTCCTTGGACAGCAGAATGAGTCAGTAAATCAGTTCTTGAAGATATTAATTCTTACTGCTTTTTGGAAGGTGAAATACTGAAGCTGAAGTTAAATACTTTGGCCATGTAATGAGAAGACAGGGCTAACTGGAAAATACTTTGATGCCGAGAAAGATTGAAGGAAAAAAGAGGAGAGAGCAGAAGATGAGAGATAGGTAGCATCATGAAAACAGCAAACATGAACTTGGACAGGCTTTGGGAGAGGACATAGAGGCCTGACATGCTATGGTATACATGGTCACAAAGAGTCTGACAATAGAATGATTGAACCATAATGCATATGATTCACATATATCCAAGCTAACTCTCACCTGAGCTTTCCTCCCATATCACTAACTGTTCATTGAACGTTTCAAATTTGAGACATATTGAACTTAACATGTATAAAAAAGAAGCCATACCTTTCCCCCCAAAACTCACCTTTTTTCCAACTTTCCTTTTTCAGTATAAGTCATTACACTTCCAGTTTTTCAGGGTTATAACCTCAGGGTAAACCTTGATTCCTCAATATCCCTTAAGAAAATATCCAATCAAAACAAAAATTTTGTAGAAATATGTATTTCTATAACATCCCTTTCATCTAACCTCTGTTCTTTACTCTAACAGCTACCAACCTCATTTCAGGCTTTCCTCAGCTCTCATTTTGATTACCACAAAAACTTCCTTCTCGGTCTCCCAGTCTAGATTCATACCAGATTCTATCTTTCACAAACCTGCCAAAGTTATTTTCCTTGACTGAAGATCTGATGAGGTCTTTCCCCAATTTAGTCAATTATTGTGACTCTCCAATGTCTCTCATATAAAATATGAAGTTCTCTATTTGGCATTTAAAGCCCATCACATATTGGGATAAAAATATCTTTCCAGCTTCATATACATTATTCTATTTTGAACACTAAGAAATCCAGACAAAATTGGCCTTTTTCCTGACACTCCATCTCCTATCTCCATGCCTTTGTTCTATTGGTCTCCCGTGCCTGGAACACATATTTTCTCTCATCTTTATCTCCTAGACTTCTTCTCTTTGTCCTCCATCCAGCTTATGTATCATATTCTACATCAAGCCTTTTTAGATATTACCTAATGTGAGTGATCTCACTCCACACTTTTATTTAATCACAATATATTTATTTCCTTTATATTTATTTTCTATGTACTAATATTTATCCTTCTTATTTCCCCATGAAAGTATAAGTTCCTTATTTCATTCCTCATATTTATGTGTCTAGTGACTACCATAATGGCTGGTCCTTAGTAAGTGTTTAATAAATACTTTTTGACTGACAGAAAAGCTACTTTGCGAAAAGCACAACTATTACGCATAAAAAGGCAGGTAGATATTAATGGCATTCTTGCCATGTAGGAAAGATTGTCTTAGCCAATGGGGTGCAAAATACAATAAAGAGAATAGAAAAGACTGTAGAAAACAGAAAATTCAAGTATATAGATGAGAAGAGATTCAGCAGGATGCATACTTTTAGCCTGAAAAAAAAAAGTTTAAAAAAAGCTACAGCTTCTGAAATCTAGTCATGCAGTCTTGCCTAGAAAAAGTCATTGTTGATATGTCATTCAGAGATATGGAACACTATTAAGCAATCAGAAGGATAATATGACTTGTTCCTCATGAGTCCTACACACTAATTTTAGAAGGTAAAGCCAATAAAACAATTACAAATAGCCAGTTTCCTCTACTCCCTCACTTTTCTCTTAGTTCTTTAGAGCTGATCCAATTCTTTCCTTCATTCTTTGTATAGAATAAATAGGTCAACGATACTGGTGGTGAATAGAGGGAGGAAGATTTTCAAAGTAATGGAGAAGTGGGAAAATGTTAAAATTACCTCTTTGCTCCAAATATGCATTAGAATCAACTTTCCAAATGTTGATCTGATATCATTATCAAAAAAGATAACTTAGTGTATGTTTCCACATGTACAGCTTACCTCACATGTTCAAAGCTATGAGCAAACCTCCTAAAGGAATATACTTTTAGAGTTGATGACAATGATTATCCTAATCATTACTGTACATGGGAATATATTTATTCCTGTCCAGATATATTTTTTGATGAAAGCCAATCAACAACAACATCCCCCCCCCCCCATTCTGGGAATAGAAGGCTGCCTGATGTTTGTACCCCAAATTAATAAAAAATGTGGTATAGTCATCCAAAGTGGTTTTCACAAAAAAGAATAGAAACCAAATGATATTAGTTATTTCATTTCTGCACTGAAGTCATTTGCATCTGTCCAATCAGAAAGGATCACCAGGCAGACTTTCCAAATGGACAGTAAAGCTGACTCATAGAGCAGAAAACAGAATTCTACTATTCAGCATACTGTTGACCTACTTTGTTGCTTTAATTACACTTGTAAGTTTATAATTCTACTACCTCCTCCTCCCAAGAAAGCTGCCCAGTAACTTGTCAGCAAACATGTTAACTGTTGTTAGGATTATTTCTTGATTCTTGCTAAGACACTACTGTTAGGACGTCAATGCAGGTCACCTTTTACTTTTTTGTAACCACCCAATAATTTGAAAGGCATATAATATCTTTATTTTCAGAATTTGAATTTCACAATTGTAATACTCTGTAGCAAGGAGAAATGTATCTCTAAAATTAATATCAGAGTTATTTTTTTTAATTCAGATATGGTAAAACACAATGAGCCAAATTTTTAAGCTTCTTGTTTTGGTACTTTTTACTTGGATAAATCATATCATGGGCGGAGCCAAGATGGCAGAGTGAAAGCAACGACTCACCTAAGCTCCTGGACAAACTCCTCTGGATATCTCTGAAAGGAGAATCTGACCAGACTTTGGAGGTGTAGAATCCAGTGGGTGACAGACTTTGACAGATTCAGAGCCCAGGTTAGACTGGAAGGTCCATGGGAAGGATCTGTTCCGCGGGGTAAGCCCCCAGCGCACAGTGCAGCGCAGTCAGCGCAGCAGGGCAGAAGGGACCTGAGAAGCCCGAGAGTGGCGGGCGAAACCAGCAGAGAAGGAGACAGGCCAAACCAAGCCGGTGAGAGCCGCTGAGCACCAGATATCAGCACAGCAGCCCTTGAAACCTTCAGCCTGAAGACTAAACTTCGGTAAGTCACCTACTTGAACTTCCAGGAGCTAGGATGGCGGAGTGATCAGTAAATGCTCTCTCCTCCCCCCGATGACCGTGAAAGAACCATAAAATTCTTCCCCAGATAAATCCTGGATCAGTGGGAACAGCAGAAGGGGGAAAATAGTCTCATAACACCAGAGGCTAGAAAAACAGCAAAGGGGGATTCTTCCTACTGCGGTGGAGGCGATCTGGAAGGACAGACGACCCAGGGCAGAGAAAATTCGCACTGAGACCCAGGCAAGCCTCAGCGCCGGGAGATGAGCCCCAGGAGGGGCGGGAACACGCATTAGCTTCTAGGTGTGCTCCAGCCCTCCAGGGGAAAAGGGAAGACAATAGGGAAGCTGGGATCACCATCCCCTGACCTTGCCTTTGCCTCAGGTCAGCTGAGGAGATCTCCTGAGACCAGACCACCCCTCCCACACACCTAACAAGCTAACCCCAGGGTTGATCTGGGAAACAAAAAAAAAAAAGCCTGCTTTTAGCCTAGACACACATCAGCTCAACTTAAAGATCTGTACCTTCTGACTGAAAGAACCAGAAGCTACAACACTCAGCCAACATCATGAATCGGAAAAAGCAGACGAAAAGTGAAAAAACCATAGAATCTTTCTATGGGGATAAGGACCAAAACACAAACACCAAAGAGGTCAGAGCTGAGACTGTACTTCCATCTGTAACCTCAGATGGGACTATGAATTTCTCGCAAGCACAACTAGATTACCTGGAACATCTGAAGAAGGATATAAAAGAAAAACTGGCCAATGATTTTAAAATTATAAAAAAAGAATTCACTGATGAGAACATCACTCTGAAAAGGAAAATTGAACAAATGGAAAAGGAAGTTCAAAAATTAACTGGAGAGAATAATTCCCTAAAAGGAAGAGTTAATCAAACGGAAAAGGAAACCCAAAACCTAATTGGGAAAATTGAGCAGATGGAAAAGGAAACCCAAAACCTAATTGGGAAAATTGATCAGATGGAAAAGGAAACCCAAAACCTAACTGGGAAAATTGTTCAAATGGAAAAAGTACAAAAATTAAATGGAGAAAATAGCTCCTTAAAGGGAAAAACTGGTCAGATGGAAAAGGAGATGCAAAAGCTAACTGAAGAAAACAATACGATGAAGATTAGAATTGGGCAAGTAGAAACTAATGACTCAATGAGGCAACAAGAATCAGTCAAACAAAATCTAAAGAATGAAAAGATAGAAGAAAATGTAAAATATTTAATTGGAAAAACAACTGACCTGGAAAATAGATAAAGGAGAGAAAATTTAAGAATTATTGGCCTGCCAGAAACCCATGATGAAGAAAAGAGTCTGGACAATATCTTCCAGGAAATCATCAAGGAAAACTGCCCAGAAGTACTAGACTCAGAGGGCAAAATAGTCATCGAAAGAATCCACCGTTCCCCTCCCGAAAGGGATCCCAGACTCAAAACCCCAAGAAATATAGTTGCCAAATTCCAGAGCTATCAAGTGAAGGAGAAAATACTACAAGCAGCTAGAAAGAAACAATTCAAATATCAAGGACACACAGTCAGGATCACACAGGACCTTGCAGCTTCTACATTAAAAGATCGAAAGAATTGGAACCCAATATTCCGTAAGGCAAAGGAGTTGGGACTTCAACCAAGGATCAACTACCCAGCAAAGTTCAGCATAACATTTCAGGCAAGGAGAAAGTCATTCAATGAAATAAGGGATTTCCAGAGCTTCCTGACCAAAACACCAGAACTCAATAGACAATTTGATCTTCAAATGCAGGTCTCCAGAGAATCAAAAAAAGGTAAACAGAGGGGAAAAAACAAAAACAAAAACTTGCTACTCAATTAGGGCAAACTGTTTACCTCCCTATAAGGGAAGATGATACCTGTTAATCTTGAGAACTGTGCAGCTATTATGATAAAAGGGATATATGTAGAGGGAACGGGCATAAAGTAAATGATGTCATGTCAAAAATATGATTTAAGTATGAGAAGGGATTGTAATAGGAGGTGTGAAAAGGGGGAAGCAGAAAATGGCAAATTATATCACAGGAAGAAGTACAAAACTATACTAGAGGGAAGGAGGGGAGGGAGATGAGCATTGTTGGAGAGGTACTCTCATCTGATTTGTTCAAAGGAGGGAACAATAATCTTAAGTAGATAATCCTAACTGGCTCTACAGGTAGTAGGAGGGGAAGGGGGAAGAAAGGGGAGGGTGGCTAAAAGGGAGGGAAGAAGCAATAAGAGTAAAGGGGAATAAAAGGGAGGGGTGGCTAAAAGAAGGAGGGGAAGGCTGCAGGAGGAGGGGAAGGGAGATGGGAGAGCTAAAAGCACAAATGGTGCGAAATAGGATGGAGGGAAATACATAGATTGTAATCATAACTGTGAATGTGAATGGAATGAACTCTCCCATAAAACGGAGCTGGATAGCAGAATGGATTAAAAGCCATAATCCAACAATATGCTGCTTACAAGAAACACATTTGAAATGGGGGAATACACATAGGATAAAGGTCAAAGGATGGAGCAGAATATATTGTGCTTCAGCTCATGTAAGAAAGGCAGGAGTAGCAATCCTAATCTCAGACAAAGCAAAAGCAGAAATAGATCTAATCAAAAGGGATAAGGATGGAAACTATATCCTGCTAAAAGGCACCATAGACAATGAAGCAATATCATTACTAAACATGTATGCTCCAAGTGGTATAGCATCCATATTCTTAGAGGAGAGGTTGGGGGAGTTGAAGGAAGAAATTGATAGCAAAACTATACTAGTGGGGGACCTCAACCTCCCCCTCTCTGAACTCGATAAATCTAACCTCAAAATAAACAAGAAAGAGGTTAAGGAGGTAAATAAAACTCTCGATAAGGTAGATATGATAGATCTTTGGAGAAAATTAAATGGGAACAGAAAAGAATATACCTTTTTCTCAGCGGTACATGGAACATTTACAAAAATTGACCATGTACTAGGACATAAAAATCTCACAATCCAGTGCAGAAAGGTAGAGATAATCAATGCATCCTTTTCAGATCATAATGCATTAAAAATTACATGTAATAAAAGGCCATGGAAAGAGAAACCAAAAATCAATTGGAAACTAAATAATCTAATTCTAAAGAAGGGTTGGGTTAAAGAAGAAATCATAGAAACAATCAACAATTTCATTCAAGAGAATGACAATAGTGAGACAACATACCAAATCTTATGGGATACTGCAAAAGCAGTTATTAGGGGAAGTTTTATATCTTTGAATGCTTACATAAATAAAATAGAGAAAGAGGAGATCAATGACTTAGGCTTGCAGTTGAAAAAGCTAGAAAAAGAACAAATTGAAAATCCCCAAGTAAATACCAAATTAGAAACACTGAAAACCAAAGGAGAGATTAATAAAATTGAAATTAAGATAACTATTGAATTAATAAATAAAACCAATAGTTGGTTTTATGAAAAAACCAATAAAATTGATAAACCTTTGGTCAATCTGATTAAAAAAAGAAAGAAGAAAATCAAATTACTAATATTAAAAATGAAAGGGGTGAAGTCACCTCCAATGAGGAGGAAATTAAAACAATAATTAGAAACTACTTTGCCCAACTTTATGCCCACAAATTCGATAATCTAAATGAGATGGATGAATATTTTAAAAAATACAAATTACCCAGATTAACAGAAGAGGAAGTTGAATACTTAAACAACCCCATCTCAGAAAAAGAAATTGAACAAGCCATCAATGAACTCCTTAGGAAAAAATCTCCAGGGCCAGATGGATTCACAAGTGAATTCTATCAAACATTTAAAGAACAGTTAATTCCAATTCTACATACACTATTTTTGAAAATTGGGGAAGAAGGAGTCCTCCCAAATTCTTTCTATGATACAAATATGGTTTTGATACCCACACCAGGAAGAAACAAAACAGAGAAAGAAAATTATAGACCAATTTCCCTAATGAATTATAGATGCAAAAATTTTAAATAAGATTTTAGCAAAACGAATACAGCATCTTATCACGAGATTAATACATTATGATCAGGTAGGATTCATACCAGGACTACAGGGCTGGTTCAATATTAGGAAAACTATTAGCATTATCGATCACATCAACAACAAAGCTAACAAAAACCACATGATTATCTCAATAGATGCAGAAAAAACTTTTGACAAAATACAACACCCATTCCTACTAAAAACACTGGAGAACGTAGGAATAAAGGGAACTTTCCATAAAATAATAAGCAGTATCTATCTAAAAGCTTCAGCAAGCATTATATGCAATGGGGATAAGCTAGATGCATTCCCAATAAGATCAGGGGTGAAACAAGGTTGTCCATTATCACCACTATTATTCAATATGGTACTAGAAATGTTAGCTGTAGCAATTAGACAAGATAAAGATATTCAAGGAATAAGAATAGCCAAAGAAGAAACTAAGTTATCACTCTTTGCAGATGATATGATGATTTACCTAGAGAATCCCAGAGATTCAAGTAAAAAATTACTTGAATTAATAAACAACTTTGGCAAAGTTGCAGGTTACAAAATAAACCCACACAAATCTTCTGCGTTCCTATATATTAGCAACAAAGTCCAACAGCAAGAGATAGAAAGAGAAATCCCATTTAAAGCTAGGGTAGACAGTATAAAATACTTAGGAGTCTACCTGCCAAAACAAACCCAGGGATTATATGAACACAATTACAAGACACTTTTTGCACAAATAAAGTCAGATTTAAGTAAGTGGAAAAACATTAGTTGCTCATGGGTAGGCCGTGCTAATATAATAAAAATGACAATTCTACCTAAATTAATATACTTATTTAGTGCCATACCAATTAAACTATCAGACAATTACTTTCTAGAGCTGGATAAAATAATATCAAAATTCATTTGGAAAAACAAAAGGTCCAGAATATCAAAGGGACTAATGAAAAGAAATGCTTGGGAAGGTGGCCTAGTGCTACCAGACCTCAAACTGTACTATAACGCAGCAATTATCAAAACCACTTGGTATTGGCTAAGAAACAGAGAGGTAGACAAGTGGAATAGACTTGGCACTCAAGATGCAGTAGGCAAGCAATATAGCAACCTTCTGTTTGATAAACCCAAGGACCCCAGCTTCTGTGATAAGAACTCATTGTTTGACAAAAATTGCTGGGAAAACTGGATAACAGTGTGGCGGAAATTAGGCATAGACCCATACCTGACACCGTACACAAGAATAAAGTCCAAATGGGTACATGATTTAGGTATAAAGATTGATACCATGAATAAACTGGAGAAGCAAGGAATAGTGTATTTATCAGATCTATGGAGAAGGGAAGAATTCTTTACTAAAGAAGAGATAGAAAGCATTATGAAATGCAAAATGGATAACTTTGATTACATTAAACTGAGAAGTTTTTGCACAACCAAACTCAATGCAACCAAAATCCAGAGGGATGTAGTAAATTGGGAAAGAATTTTTACAGCTAAGCTCGGGGATAAAGGCCTCATTTCTAGAATATATAGAGAACTGACCCAAATGTATAATCATACAAGTCATTCCCCAATTGATAAATGGTCAAAGGATATGAACAGGCAATTTTCAGAGGAAGAAATTAAAGCTATCTATAATCATATGAAAAAATGCTCTAAATCACTATTGATTAGAGAGATGCAAATCAAAACAACTCTGAGGTACCACATCACACCTATAAGATTGGCAAACATGACAGAACAAGAAAATGATAAATGCTGGAGAGGATGTGGGAGAGTTGGAACACTAATTCATTGTTGGTGGAGCTGTGAGCGCATCCAACCATTCTGGAGAGCAATTTGGAACTATGCCCAAAGGGCTACAAAAATGTGCATACCCTTTCACCCAGCAATATCGCTACTAGGACTATATCCCCAAGAGATCATAAAAATGGGAAAGGGTCCCACATGTACAAAAATATTTATAGCAGCACTCTATGTAGTTGCCAAAAACTGGAAGTCAAGGGGATGTCCATCCATTGGGGAATGGCTGAATAAATTATGGTATAAGAATGTAATGGAGTACTATTGTGCCATAAGAAACGATGAACAAGAAGACTTCAGAGAGGCCTGGAAGGACTTATATGACCTGATGCTGAGTGAAAGGAGCAGAACCAGGAGAACTTTGTGCACAGCAACGACCACAGTGTGTGAGAGTTTTTTCTGGTAGACTTGGATTTTTGTAATAACACAAAAACTTCTTATAAAAAAAAAAAAAATCCCAAAAGTGGTTCTCAAGGCAAAATGCCTTCCACACTCAGAGAAAGAAATATGGAAGTCACTCACAAAATGTAGCAGATCATGTTTGTGTATGTGTATGTGTTTGTGTATCATGTTCTGATTTGTTATATGATCTCTTTCATTTATTTTAGTCTGACTACATAGCATGACTATAGTGAAAATATACTCAGTAGGAAAGTATATGTAGAATCTATACAGAATTGCATGCAGTCGTGGGGAGGGAGGGGGGTAATGGGGGGCAGGTGGGTGGGGATAAAATATCAATTGTATGGCAGTGATTGTTAAACATTAAAAAATAAAAAAAAATCATATCAAAGTGCAAGGGAAATTACATTATTTATACTACTTAAATTTATCTTTAATTTTAAATTAAATTTAACTTTGGTTCATAAGATTTTCAAACACTCGAATTCATATTAAAATTTCATTCTTTAATTTATTCCTCAGATAACTAAGCAAAAAAGTCCCCCTCTGCATTTCTATTTGATTTTAAACCAAAACAACAGGATAAAAACTAGCATTTTACTGTGATGATCCATATGGATACTTTTATATACTGTAAGGGAACTGAAAAGTCATATACTACAGCTCATTTTGTGGTTAAGAAAACTAAATCACAGAGATGATATTCACTTCCTGGTCTTGGGGAGGCCATTTAGTAACTCTCTGAATCTATTATACTATTGTATAAATTGTATAAATTGTATGCAATATATGTATGTATATATATATATATATATACACACATATTTGCATTAGGTTTGGGGAATATTTATATCTATATAGACATATCCATACATGTATGTATGTATATATATATATATATATATGTGCGTGTGTGTGTGTATGTGTGTGCGTGTGTTTCCATATGTAGGGGAATAAAACAGGTTCCCATCAGTATGGAAATGGCTATATAATGTCTTATATGCATACAACTGAATATTATTACATTGAAGTAAACTATAAATAAGCATTTTGTTGAATAATTAATAGTATGACCTGATGTCTAGTGAAGTGAGTATAGCCAGGAGAATGTATATTAGGATGATATTATAAAGAGCAAAATCTTAACGAGTCTGTTCAAAGTACTAAACAACCATGTCTCCAGATGTCCTATCTATCATGCTATCCATATGCTGACAAAGTATTTATGAACTCAAAGTGTGGAAGAAACATATACTTTTTGAAATGGACACAGTGATTAAAAACTTGTGGGAAAATTGGGAGATTAGAACTCAGACTACAATTTGGAAATCATCAGACTGAGTAAATTTTGAAACTGGGAAAATAATTCTCTTTTTATAAACTTTATGTCTTAAATATATTATTTTAGTAATTATTCAACAAAAGGAAAAAAGAAAGCACTTGGTTTTCTGCTCATAATGGTGATAATACTTGTTCCAATTGAGAAAAAGAAGCATTGAAATTTGTCAAAGAAAATGCTGGAGTGAGAATTATTTTAAATTAAATATTTCATGACAGGCAGCATGGTAGAATAGATAGAGAGTTGTCTTTGAAATCTGAGACTGGACCTAGATTTCCCCTGGTATAGGAAACTCTACAATGGTAAACTTGAATTTTCCTAACAGACTAAGCAACATGGAGACTAGATGACACATGTATGAAATATTTCTGTGAGCATGATATAAGTGGTTGAGAAAGAAAATTATATATTAAAGTATGATTTCTGTCCTTTTGCTTGGCATCATTTGTTACATCATATTATTTTAGAGATAGAAAAGACAAATATGACCAGATTCACATTGCATCTTGCATCAGGCTCATGATTTTTTAGCATATAATGCTCTGCACAGAATAGACCCTCATGAAAAAGTTGTTTTGGAATTGAAGATAACTTCCAGTAATAGCAAAAAGATTTTATGCATAGATGATATCCTGGTGATTAGAAAAAAAGAATATAATTTGATTTTGCTTCTACTAAAATGTAAAATCTTATGAGAAACTTTAAAAAATAAGTACCGGGGGGGCGGAGCCAAGATGGTGGAGTAGAAACAAGCACATACACATAGCTCTGAACCCACAGCCCATAGAACATCTGTAAAAGAAGAACTCCTGGTGAATTCTGAAGCAGCAGAGGCCACAGAACATTGGAGCGAGGGAGATTTCTGTTCCAGAGAGCTTGCAAACTTCTCACAAAAGGTCCATCGCGCTGCAGACGTGGAGCCGAGCTCAGCCCTGCCGTGGCTGCGCGGCACCAAGAGGAGCAGATCTGAGTGGGCTTCGGGGACGGAATCTGCAGCAGCTGTGTGGGTCCCTCCACCCACAGGTGACAGGGGTCGGTGAGAGGGTCTCTTTGGCGGGTCGAGAAGGGAGTGGGGTGTCCCCATAACTCAGGCCCCCTTGGGAGGCAACAGCGGAGGTGGGAGCAGACCAGGGCTCCCCAAGCAGGCAGGAGCCAGGATCCATTGTTGAAGGTCTCTGCATAAACCCCCTGAGGGAACTGAGCCCTGCTTGGTGGCACTGCCCCCACCTGAGCACCTGAACTTGATCTCACACTGAATAGCAGCCCCCCCCCACCCCTGCCCAAAGCCCTGAGGCTAGGAAGCAGCATTTGCGTCTCAGACCCCAAGCACTGGCTGAGAGGATCTGGAGGTGAAGTGGGTGTGGAGAGAATATTCAGAAGTCAAGTCACTGGCTAGGAAAATGCCCAGAAAAGGGAAAAGAAATAAGACTATAGTAGGTTACTTTCTTGGTGAACAGGCATTTCCTCCCTTCCTTTCTGATGAGGAAGAACAATGCTTACCATCAGGCAAAGACACAGAAGTCAAGGCTTCTGTATGCCAGCCCACTCAATGGGCTCAGGCCATGGAAGAGCTCAAAAAGAATTTTGACAATCAAGTTAGAGAGGTGGAGGAAAAGCTGGGAAGAGCAATGAGAGACATGCAGGCAAAACATGAACAGCAGGTCAGCACCCTGCTAAAGGAGATCCAAAAAAATGCTGAAGAAAATAACACCTTGAAAACTAGCCTAACTCAATTGGCAAAAGAGGTTCAAAAAGCCAATGAGGAGAAGAATGCTTTCAAAAGCAGAATTAGCCAAATGGCAAAGGAGGTTCAAAAGCTCACTGAATAAAATAGTTCTTTCAAAATTAGAATGGAACAGATGGAGGCTAATGACTTTATGAGAAACCAAGAAATCACAAAACAAAACCAAAAGAATGGAAAAATGGAAGATAATGTGAAATATCTCATTGGAAAAACAACTGACCTGGAGAATAGATCCAGGAGAGACAATTTAAAAATTATGGGACTACCTGAAAGCCATGATCAAAAAAAGAGCCTAGACATCATCTTTCATGAAATTATCAAGGAAAACTGCCCTGAGATTCTAGAACCAGAGGGCAAAATAAGTATTCAAGGAATCCACAGAACACCTCCAGAAAGAGATCCAAAAAGAGAAACTCCTAGGAACATTGTGGCCAAATTCCAGAGTTCCCAGATCAAGGAGAAAATACTGCAAGCAGCTAGAAAGAAACAATTCAAGTATTGTGGAAATATAATCAGGATAACATAAGATCTAGCAGCTTCTACATTAAGGGACAGAAGGGCATGGAATATGATATTTCAGAAGTCAAAGGAACTAGGACTAAAACCAAGAATCACTTACCCAGCAAAACTGAGTATAATAGTTCAGGGGAAAAATTGGTCTTTCAATGAAATAGAGGACTTTCAAGCATTCCTGATGAAAAGACCAGGGCTGAAAAGAAAATTTGACTTTCAAATACAAGAATCAAGAGAAGCATGAAAACGTAAACAGGAAAAAGGAAAAAGAAATCATAAGGGACTTACTAAAGTTGAACTGTTTACACTCCTACATGGAAACAGAATATTTGTAACTCTTGAAACTTTTTTTAGTATCTCAGTAGTTGGTGGGATTATACACCCCCCCACACCATGCACAAACACACACACACACACAGAGAGAGAGAGAGAGAGAGAGAGAGAGACAGAGAGAGACAGAGAGAGACAGAGAGAGAGACAGAGACAGAGAGAGAGACAGAGAGAGAGAGAGAGAGAGAGAGAGAGAGCACAGGGTGAGTTGAATAGGAAGGGATCATATCTAAGAAAATGAAATTAAGGGATGAGAGAGGAATATACTGGGAGGAGAAAGGGAGAAATGGAATGGGGCAAATTGTCTCTCGCAAAAAAGTCAAGAAAAAGACTTTTCAGTGGAGGGGAAAAAGGGGGAGGTGAGGAAAAATGAGAAGCTTACTCTCATCACGTTTGAGTAAAGAAAGGAATAAAATGCACACTCATTTTGGTATAAAAACCTGTCTTGCAATTGAAGAAAGTGGGGGAGAAGAGGACAAGTATGGTGGGGGGGACGATGGAAGGGAGAGCAATGGGAGGAGGGAGCAATTAGAAGTCAACACTCTTGGGCAGGCACAAGGTCAAAATCGAGAACAGAAGAAATGGGGGGCAGGGTAGGATGGAGGGAAATGTAGTTAGTCTTACACAACATGACTATTATGGAAGTCTTTTGGAAAACTACACATACATAGCCTATATTGAATTACTTGCCTTCCAATGGGGATGGGTGGTGAGGGAAGAAGGAGGAGAAGTTGGAATTCAAAGCTTTAGGTAACTGTTGAGTGCTGTTCTTGCATACAACTAGGAAACAAGGAATATAGGTAATGGGATATAGAAATTTGTCTTGCCCTACAGGACAAAAGAGAAGATGGGGATAAGGGAAGGGAGGGATGCTAGAAGGGAGGGCAGATTGGTGTTAGGGGTGAGTAGAATGCTCAGCACTTTGGGGTGGGAGGATGGGAGAGATGGGGAGAAAACTCGGAACTCAAAATTTTGTGGAAATTAATGTTGAAAACTTAAAATAAATAAATTTAAAAAAATAAATAAAAATAAGTACCACCTGGAACTTTTCTTGGAGGTATACATTAGAAATTCTGTTTGTTTGTTTTAATTTTTTTCCCAGGATGTAAAAAGCATCAACTCAGAATGTGTTACCCACATTATTAGTGGCAAACACATGAAAGGCAACTATAAAAAGTAGCTGATGGATCACAAATACACACATACACAATCAAAAATCAAGTCTGGTTCCAAATTAATTGAGCATAATGTCATTACTGATAATTACATAAGAAACTTCTCTTAAGCTATATTGAAGGAGAACAAAAGAAAATTTTAAAAAATCTACTGGGCAGAAATTTTAAAATATTTATTTCTACCAATTCACAGGTTAGTTTCTATTATTATTTTATTCATTTTAAAGGAATCACAGAAAGGAAAGAAAGAGAATAGAAAGAGGAAATAGAGGAGGAAAAAAGAGGAGGATAGAGAGATGAAGGAAGAGATAAAGGAAAGAGAAGAAAACAGGAAAAGAAAAGGAAATGACCAAGAGGAAAGACAGCACTTCTACTGTATTTTTAAAAATGCTTGGTGTTCTGGTGAAGGCCTGTAATTTCTGTATAGCCTGGAAGAACATCTGAATTCATGAGTTCTGACATTCAGTAGGATTGTTTCTGTCACTGCACTCTGAGCCAAGGTGACGCTGTTCAGTCGTTCTGTTGTGTACACTTCTTCATCATCCCATTGACCATAGCACTCAAGGCCCTTCTGTCTTCCCTCCTGAAATCTGTCCAAGCTCATGTTTGTTGCTTATAAGGCACTATTCATCTCATCCTCTGGTATCTCCTTCTCCTTTTGCCTTCAATCTTTCCCAATATCAGTGTCTTTTCCATAAGTTATATCTTCTCATTATGTGGACAAATTATGTAAGCTTCTTCGGCTTAGTATTTGTCCTTCCAATGAATAGTCTAAATTAATATCTTTAAGTATTGACTGAATTGAATGCTTTGCTTTCTAAGGGATTCTCAATAATCTTCTCCAGTACCACAATTCAAAATACCTGGTTAAGGTAGTGAGAATCAATTTTTAACTAGATAAATAACCAGAAACATAAATGGTGGATAGATGTTAGATAGACAGACAGACAGACAGACAGACAGACAGACAGACAGACAGATAGATAGATAGATAGATAGATAGATAGATAGATAGACCTCCCAAACATAAATCCAATGGCACTTTTCTTGCCTCAACTTCATTATGTCATGTATTTCTGACTTTCCTTCTCAGCATTACTCCATTCTCCTTGGACAGTTTGGCATGTTTCAGCTAACAGTGGCTCCTGATTTGGATCAATTTATATAGACATATGTTGCTTCCTCTGGCTAAAAAAAATTTTCCTTGAAGGCAGGTGTCTTTAAAAATTAATCCTCATTACTTAACACATATATAAAACAAAAGTCTAAATAAATGATTGTTGTTTGATTGATTTAATGAATGAATGGTTTGGATTCTGTGATACTTTTGTTATATAAAAATTCAACTTATCTTTCAGATTTTAGGTCAAATGCCTTTTCTACTTTCATTAAATTACTACCAAAAAATAACACCTTAAAAAAAGAAAAAAACTGAGTATACTCTGTCAAGGGAAGAATGGGCATTTAATTAAATAGAGAATTTTCAAGGATTCCTAATGAAGAGACCAGAGCTGAACAGAAATCTGTCAAATACAAGACTCAAAAGAAGCATAAAAAACCAGAGTGGGAAATCATAAAGGATTCAATAAGGTTAAAGTATTTGCCTTCCTCCATGGGAAGATGATACCTGCAACGCCCTGAAACTTTCTTATTATTAGGGTAGTTAGATGGACTATAAATAGATAAATGGTGCAGATATAATGGGATGCTACATAAAAATAAAATAAAATTAAGGGGTGGGAAAGAGGAATGAGTGCAATAGCAGATGGGGAAAGGGAGAGGATGTGGTAAATTATTTTACATAAAAGAGGTACAAAATAACTTTTAGAGTGGAGGGAAAATAGGGGTGTTCAGTTGGAATGTTTGAACTTTATTCACATTGGGATTGGCTCAAAGAAGGAATAATATACACCCTCAGTCAGGTAGAGAAATCTATCTTACCTATAAGAAAGTAAGAGTTGAAGGGGATAAGAGAAGGGAGAGGCTAATAGAAGAGATGGTGGACTGAGGAAGGTGGTAATCAAAAGTAAAATACTTAAGAGGATATAGAAAGGAGAGAAGGAGCAGGAAAAAGAGGAGTAAAGCAGGATGGAGGGAAATACATAGTACACATAATTGTGAAAAAATTTACAAGTTTCTCGATAAAGGCTTCATTTCTCAAATATATTGGACAACTGAGTCAATGTTACAAAAATAAGAATCATTTTCCAAATGATAAATACTTAAATGATATGAAGAGGCAATTTTCAGACAAGGTAATCAAAGCTATCTATAGTTGTATGAAAAAGTGTTCTAAATCACTATTGATTAAAGAAATTAAAATTAAAACAATTCTGAAGTACCAACATACATCTATCAAATTAACTAACATGACAGAAAAGGAAATGACAAATGTTGGAAGGGATGTGGGAAAATCAAGGCCCTAATTCACTGTTGGTGGAGTTGTGAACTGATGCAACCATTCTGGAAGTGCTTTGGAATTATGCCTAAAGGGCTATAACATTATGCATAGCCTTTGCCCCAGCAATATCATGATTCAATTTGTATCCCAGATATTTTTTAAAGGAAAATGGCCTATACCTACAAACATATTTATAGCACATCTTTTTACATTAGAAAAATTGGAACCTGAAGATATGATAATCAACTGGGGAGTGGCTAAATAATTTGTGGTATATGATTGTGTTGGAATAATTTTGGTCTATAAGAAATAATTATTAGGATGCTCTCAGAAAAAAACTGGAAAGACTTAGTGAACTGATGCAAAGTGAAGTGAGTGGAACCAGGAGAACATTGTATACAATAATAGCAATGTTGTATGATGACTAGCTGTGAATGACTTCCAGCAATTCTTAGCTATATAAAGATCCGAGACAATTCTGAAGGACTAATGATAAAAAAATAAATGCTATCCAGCTCCAGAGGAAAAAGACTGATGGAGTCTGAATATAGATCAAAGCATACTTTTTTTACCTTATTTTTCTTGTTTTTTTGGGGGAGGGTGGTCAGTGTTTTCTTTCAGAACATGAATAACACAGAAATATATTCTGTATGACTACACATGTGTATCAAATTGCTTACATTCTTAGTGATGGGGGAACATTGGGAGGAAGGAAGGAGGGAATATGGAACAAAAAAATTTTAAAAATGAATGTCAAAAATTATTTTTGCATTCAATTAGGAAAAATAAAATATTAAATTTCAAAAAGAATTATATTTAGTTATAGAATGCTTTAATAAATTGAGGATAACTGATAGTTACTTATTTCAAGGATCAAAACGATAAAAAATTGATACTTAATATTTTCTATATCCTATTTTCCATTTGGAATGTAGAACATTTTCTTTTCTATTATTTTAAGTTTAGCATCCACTGCACATATTAGAGACAAATATATCCATGGGTGCAACATTTTCCTTATCTTGACTACCTAGAGTATTATGAATTACAAATGGTTGCTTTTATTCTGATGCATTTTTCTCAGGTAGTTTCATGAAGCACTTGAGGGCAATGTCCAATGTCAGAGAAGCTGTGTAAGAGGGCATTTGAACTCAGGTTCTTTGACTACTGAGTCAGTGTTCTTTCTACCATATCTCCTTGCCTTCCAATCAGCAGGCTATATGAGAATGGGATTTTAGTCCACTCACTAATTCCCTTTAATGGAAGTCTATCCCTCACATCTTCTGATTCTAGATATGACTCTAAAGTTGGTGAATTGAATTCTGTTCCAATCTTCTCTGTCTTCACAGTATTAGAGTAAGCATAACTTTTTGAAAGCATTCATATTAATGGCCTTTTTTGGTGGAGTTATGCTTATTCATGAAACAATTATCAGCCCACCAGATTATTTAGTTTTATAGAGTTGGAAAGGAAAAATAAATGACGCATTTTCATTTATTTCACTATGATTACTTTTTATTCAAATGCAATTTTATATAGATAGGGTGTGGAATGATCTGATGGGTAGCACAAAGTGGCAGAGCAGAAATGAGGTTGAAAAAAGACTGTCCAATTCAATTGAATTCAGTTCATTTCAGTTGAATGCAATTTGTTTCAATTCAACAACTGTCCAAGAGCCAAGGAAGTTTGAAGGCACCATATTAATCCCTAGGAGTTCAAACATGGACAATGACACAGTCCTTGATCCCAAGGTACTTCATATCTAATAAAGATACACACATAAACACACACACACACACACACACACATATATATATACATATATATTATATATGATACAAGATCTTGAAAACGGTACTTTATGAAAATTTGAAAAGAGATCTTCTAGAGTTTGGGAACTCAGAATATGGTAGGGAGGACTTCATAAAACAACCATCATCTGAACATGTTCTTAATGGAAGCGAAGAATTTCATCAGACAAGAAGCCTATGTTAATATGTGGAAGTAGGAGAGAAAATATGAGGTCAGAAAACTTATTAGTTTTGTGTGGCTAGAGAAATGAGTACATAAAGGACAGTAATGTGAAAAAAAGGCTAAAAAGGCAGATTAGATGTAGCTTATGGAAAGTCATAAATTCTAGTCCAATGTGTTTGTATTTATTCAATGGACTGTGCAGAACCACAGGAGGCATTTGTTTTCTTTTGTTTTTTAACATGCGCATTTTTATTTGAACTAAGTCAGTGGACAGATACATCTTTTCTTCTCTGCCTCGTACTGGAACCAATCTCATGGAAGTCCCAGGGAGACTGTGAAAAGCCTTCATTCACATCTATTTTGAGGGAGTAGGGACAGAGAGAAAGGAGAGAGCCATTTTGGTTCTGATATTTTTTTTGAAGGTGCACATAGTGAGGGAGATGATTCAAAAAGGAAATAGAATTACATAATTCACATGCAAGTAATACTACTGCTTCTCCCAACCCTCTTGTCTGGAATTAGGTAAGCAGTTACCTTGTGTAGAACAGGACAGCTTTTATAGACATAAGAAACTCCTGGTAACAATGTACTGTACTCTATTTGGAATGATTTTTTTTTAATATACAAAGTCCTAAAGATGCATTGTAGAACTTTGGGGATGTGTGACCTCCCCCTATACATTTAGACTGCTCATCTTCACTATCCTCATTTTAAAAATATAAAACATCAAAATAATAAAATAAAATAAGCCATGCCAACCTCATATCTTTTGAGGGTATGATTATCATGTCACATACTTTGACAAAAAAGAGGTCATTTAGAAGTATTTGTTGAGAACAATTGAGGTCCCAAACTCATTTTTTGTTTGTTTGTTTGGTGGTCCACATCTGCTTGAAGGAGGCTGGGATGGAGCCTCCAATCCTGAGTATAGATGGTTCTTACTTCAGGCAAATTGGCATTATTCAAATTGAACTTTATTTAAAGAATTCTGAAAAGGCACAGGAAGATGGAACAGAAGCATGTTTGAAGAGAGTTGGAAAAATGTGCCACCAGTTGTAAGTTTTCATGAATTTCACAAACATGAAACATTCAAAGGAGTAACAAGATTGTAAAGTTAGCACCAAAATTGTAGTTAGAAATGCATAAGAATGACGGAGAGGAGTTGATTGAGTCTCATGGAGAAGAACTATTGAATGAGAATCTGATTAAGCTTCTAGCTGCAAAGATTGCAGAAAAAGAAAGGAAAGCTTCATAAGCCGAGTTCAAACCAAAAGGGTGCACAACAAAGCAGTTGGCAGAACATTTCATCATTTAACTAATATTTTCTTATATTGAAAAGATGGATCCAAATACCTCAAAACTTTTAAAAGTTTAGAAAAAAGTTGAGGATGATATTACCTGCTATCATCAGATATGTGAGGGGGAAAAAAGAGTCAATGTCCAAAAGTCTCTTGATAGTTTCATAAAAAAGTTGCAGAGCTGGTAACATTATAAAATATATATGGGAGTCCACCCACCAAAACAAACCCAGGGACTATATGAACACAATTACAAAACATTTTTCTCACAAATAAAGTCAGATCTAAGTAACTGGAAAAAAAACATCAGTTGCTCATGGGTAAGTCAAGGTGTTATAATAAAAATGACAATTCTACCTAAATTAATTTATTTATTCAGTACCATACCAATCAAACTACCAGAAAATTATTTTCTAGAGCTAGAAAAAATAGAATTGAAATTCATCTGGAAGAACAGAAGGTCCAGAATATCAAGGGGACTAATGAAAAGAAATGCTGGAGAAGGTGGCATAGTCACTCCAGATCTCAAACTGTATTATAAAGCACCAATCATCAAAAGTACTTGGTAGTGGATAAGAAATATAGGGGTAGATCTGTGGAATAGGTTGGGTACACAAGAACAGCAGGCAATGATTATAGGAGTCTACTCTTTGATAAACCCAAGGACCCCAGCTTCTGGGATAGGAACTCACTGACAAAAACTGCTGGGAAAACTGGATAATGGTGTGGCAGGAGCTGAGCATAGACCAATGCTTGACACCATACACAAGAATAAAGTCCAAATAGGTACACAATATAGCTATAAAAGATGATACTATACAGAAATTAGGGGAGCAAGGGATAATTTATTTATCAGATTTATGGAGAATGGAGAAATTTTTGACCAAACAAGAGATAGAGGACATTATGAAATGCAAAATGGATAATTTTGATTAAATTAAATTGAAAAGTTTTTACACGAACAAAGCCAATGCAACCAACATTAGGAGGAAAGCAGAAAACTGAGAAAGAATTTTTACAGCTAGTGTCTGTGATAAATGAGTTTCTAAAATATAGAGAGAATTGAGTCAAATTTACAAAAATACAAGTCATTCCCAAAATGATAAATGGTCAAAAGATATGAACAGGCAGTTTTCAGAGGAAGAAATTAAAGCTATCTATAATCATATGAAAAAATGCTCTAAATCATTATTGATTAGAGAGATGAAAATCAAAACAACTCTGAGGTACCATATCACACCTATCAGATTGGCTAACATGACAAAACAGAAAGATGATAAATGCTGGAGAAGATGTGGGAGAGTTGGAACATTATTTCTTTGTTGGTGGAACTGTGAGCTAATCCAACCATTTTGGAGAGCAATTTGGAACTATGTCCAAAGGAAAATAAAAATATGCATACACTTTGACCCAGCAATATTGCTTCTAGGGCTGTATCCCAAAGAGATCATAAAAATAGGAAAGATATTTATAGCAGCTCTCTTTGTGGTAGCCAAGAAGTAGAAATCAAGGGGATGCCCATCAATTGAGCAATGGTTGAATAAGTTTTGGTATATATGAATGTAATGGAATACTATTGTACTATAAGAAATAATGAACAGGAAGACTTCAGAGAGGCCTGTAAGGATTTATATGAACTGATGCTGAGTGAAAGGAGCAGAACCAGGAGAACATAATACACAGTAACAGCCACAGGATGCAAGGGCTCTTTCTGATAGACTTCGCCCTTCCCAGCAATGCAAGGACCTAAAACATTTCCAAAGAACTTGATACTAAATGCCATCCACATCCAGAGAAAGAACTGTGGAACTGGAATTCAGAATTAAGTAGACTATTTTCTGTTGTGTTATGTTTTGGTTTTTTCCCATGGTTTCTCCACTTATTTTAATTCTTCTATGCAACATGACTAATGAAAATGTCTTTAAGAAGAATGTATATGTAGAACCCACATAATTGCGTGACATTGTTTTCTTCCTTCCCTTCTTCCTTTATTTTTTTTATTTGCTTGTTGAAATAAAAATGTATATTGTTTTGCTGGTCTTGTTTACTTTACAAGTACCTTTGCATCACAAGTACTTTACAACTCATGTTACTACTCCATGCTTCACTGAATTGTTCATATCTGTCTTATCACACTGCCAGATTCTATTTCATTCATGTGACATAATTTGTTTAGCCATTTCTTCAACTGATGGCTTACTCTTTAATCTGAAGAAGTTATAGTGTATGGTAGTATTTGTGTGGCTTCTAATTAATCAATGAACAAGAATTTATTCAGCATTTACTATTTGCTGGATACTGGGGGTGCAGTGAATAAGCAAAATCAGCCCCTGCCCTCAAAGAGCTTGTATTCTAATGAAGGGGGAAAATGGACAAAAGTATGTGCATGTGTGCATGCTCACACACACACACACACACACACACACGACACATAGAGAGTAGATACAAGATAACTTTGGAAGTAAAACAGAAGCAGAGTTACTGGAAAGGCCTCCAGTGGAAGGCAGCAAGATTGAATTTGGTCTTGAAAGAAGCCAGAGATTCCATTAGGTATAGGTGAAGAGGCCCAGAATTCTAAGCGTGAACGTCATCTAGTGAAAGAACAAAGAGATGAGGAATGGGGCGACAAGTGTAAGGAACAGCAAATGTGCCAATATGATAGAACCATATGACATGTAGAAAAGATGTCAGAAGATTGGAAAGGTAGAAAGGGACCAAGTTAAGTTTATATTTGACTTTCAGAAGTAATAAGAAAACACTGGAACATGATCAGACATAGGCTGTGGGCAACTTTTTGTAGAATCTGCGTAATGACTTGTATGGAGTAGAGAGGGACTCAAGAGACCAATTTTGAAGCCAACAAAGCTCAGGTGAAAAAGTTTAAAAGAATGTGATGACTCTGTGAGTAAGGAGAAGGGGACTTATAGAAAAGATGTTGTGGTAAGTTAGATGACTTGACTTAGCAAACAGATATATGTGGTGAGAGAATGAAAAATTAGGAAATGACACCAATGTCTGGGTGACTAGAGGGATGTTGATGTTCTTGGCAATAACAGAGAAATTCGGAAGAGTAATGGGTGGAGAAAAATAATGAGTTATATTTTAGACATACTGAGTTTGAGATGCCTACAATATCCAATTTAAGATGTTCACATGGAAGCTGGTGATGCAGGATTGCAGTTGAGAGGAAATACTAGGACTGGAGGACACATAGATTGGGGAGCACAGATGACAATTAAAGCTATGGGATCTTGTGAGATCAAGTGAGGTATTAATCAATCAAACACCTAATGAACAATCAAGAAGCATTTTTTCAGCACATTATTATGGGGCAGGCATTTTACTTAGGCAATGAAAATAGAGACAAAACACATCAGTGATCAAGAAGCTTGTATTCTCTAAGGGGAGACAAAATGTCTAGATGGTCCAAAAAGCTAATTCAAGCAATGGTAGAGTGCTGATTTCAGACTCAGAAATGACTTTGATTTTTTTCTCAGGCCCTTACTGTCTTTATGACCTTGGGCAAGTCATTTAACCTCTTTCAGCCTCAGTTTCTTTACCTATAAAATGGGAATAATAACATCACATAAGTTATTAAAAGGATCAAATAATTTAAATTTATGTACCACTTTTGAAAATCTTTAAGTGCCATTTAAGTATGATTTATTATATCTATATAGATGTATAGGTAATGAAACATAAGGTAAAAGATTATTCAACTCAATTCAATAATATATATTTATTAAGAATCTACTGTATGAAAGTCACTATGCTAAACATTAGGTATACAAAGATAAAAATGAATCTGTACCTGTTGTGTCAAGGATCTTAAATTATACTACTAAGGTACAACGTTTACCAAAAGAAGTCTGCACAAAATATCCTCAACAATGAGGATGGCAGTAGCCAGAAATAATTCTTGGAAGGTGTGGTCCCCCATGCTGAGCTGAGAAGCCAGATAATAGTTTTGAAAGGAATAGCTACGAAGAGACTGTATTCCCAACTGGCTTATGGGGGCTGCTTATGGGAAGGCAAATGGGAAAGACACAGTATGTTAAATTTCTCAAGCAAATAGTAATCCATTGGCTGTAGCATATATTGAATAAGGTCAACAAAATGCAATAAATATGGAAAGAGAGAGTGAAGTTGCTTTTGTATTGCTTTTGTCCAGTTGTTTTTTTCAATCATGTCAAACTCTTTATGATCCCCATTTGGGTTTTCTTGGTAAAAATAATGGAGTGCTTTGTCATTTCCTTCTCCAGTTCATTTGTAGAGGATCTCACATGTCAGACAAAGTTGTGCATGTGTGTGTGCATGTGTGTGCTTGTGTATGCATGTGTGTATGTATATGCACATGTGTATGTGCAGTTTCCCTACAAGGAATATGGAATTCTTAAAGTTGTTGTCATTGTTCTTGTTTTGAGAGGCAGGCAAGTGACAAGGTGAGAACTGTGCCTTAGAAAAATTATTTTTGGAAAATACATGGAAGACAGATTGGGGAAAGGAGAGAGTGGATGCAAAAAGTCCCATTAGGGAGCGCAGAATGTCAGAATTGGAAGGAATCGATAAACGTACCTAATCCTATTTGAATGAGAACTTCTACAACCGAACAACTATGGGTTGGTTTTAAGGACTACTATGAAAAGGTAGACAAGAGGGAAAAACCTCTTCCTTTGGTGACAGCACATTCAACTTATATACAGTGCTGATTACCAGAAGTTGTTCTTCATATTAAACCTAAATTTATCTCTTTGCAAGTTCCCCTCCTTTGTCTCTAGTTCTGAATTTAAGGGTCAAGTAGCACAAATCTAATACCTCTTTCACAAGGCAGCGCTGACAGATATTTAAAATGGCCCTACTAAGTTTTCTCCCCTCCAAGTTAGTACCTTCAATTCTTTCAATTGAGTAGACATTGACGTAATTTTTAAGTCCTTTATCATCCTGACTGCCCTTCCGCCCCACCCCAAAAGATCAAGGGATCATGTATTGAAAGCTAAAAAGAGCCATTGAAATCCAGCCTCCTAATTCTGTATAGGAAGATACTGAGGACCAGAGACATGATGTGACTTGGCCAAAATGTTGCAGGTAGTTAACCATCAGAATTTGTAATTAAATGAAGTCAGATCCTCTGATTTCACACTTCTTGCTCTTTCTTCCATATGTCACTGCCTTTCTTACTAAGTTTAATGTAAAAGAGAAGCTTTGCCAGAATGCATGATCTAAGCTGCATAAAAAGCTAACCAGTAACTACTTTCAGAAGTGCCTTAACTTTTCAATACTTACTGAAAACCCACAACTAAAGCAACTTTGTTAGAGTCATGAGGGATAGGAGATGTGGCCCTACATATACTGGAAATGTTGACAGGAAATACAAGAGAGAAGTATTTGGACAGTAAACTAAAGTATTAGAATTCTATTGGGCTGGCTATGAAGATTCACGGAAAGTATATACACACAACCTCCTGGTTAACCTTTTCTTTAGTGTTTCAAATAAAGTAAAATCTTGAAAATTTGATTAAGGCTAGGATCAAATCATAATGATGAATAGTTTTGACTGAAAATAGCAATTGCATGTTCCCTGGTACAAAGGAATTTGAGAAAAGTATCTTGACTGCTATTGAATATATTGGAAAGGGAAATCTAAGGACCCTAAAAATTAGTATTGAGGATCTATCGGTCTTGTAACTAAAAAGGTAATATATACAATATACAACAACCTCCTAAGTCAGACAGAATTAATCACTCACTAACTAAAATATGGTGTGAGCCAGTTAGGTCCAAGCTAAAATAAAAGAACTGAGAAATACTGCTTTATGCATAAGAGAAAGTAAAATTCTTTGAGGGGAGGAATTAGAAATAAGTTCTTTTGTCATTTTCCCTTTCTTTTTCTTTCTTTCAGGGTGCCTCATGTTCAATTCAGGTAATCGAGATCAATGGGCCCAACACTCATTTAATAGATAAGCAAACTGAGACTCTAAGAAGTCGTTTGCCCAAGGTCATAGGAATAATAAGTTTCAGGACTCGACCAGGCCTTCTGACTCCAAATACAGTTATATTTCCACTTCAGCAAACTTATTATTATTAATTATAATGATGATACACTCTGTTTCTCTTACTCTACTATGTCTTTAGTCTTTTGTTTCATCAATAAGCTGAAGATTTTTAAGGCTTATCAGTTATTGTGTTAAAGAAAACATGAGTTATGACATCCCCACTCATCCCCCACTGCCTGACATTGGGGATAGCTGTTGGACTCTGGGCAAGTGACTTAACCTCTCCCTGCCTCAGTTCCCCCATCTGTAAAAGAGATAATTACTATAGCCATTCTCTCCCAGAGTTACTGTAAAGATTGAAAAGATGAGGTATGCAAAGCAATTTTGATCCTAAAAATGAGTAATATAAATGTCATATAACTGATAATTGTGACTGTTTTCTCATTTCAAACTTTGATTAGATTTTAGTAATATGGAAAACATAACCATTGACATAACCAAACTGTGTTTTATAATTAATCTTATTTGTAGTTCTTATTAAACTTCTTGAAAAAAACTGGATTCTGATCTTCTGAATTCATTACTTTCTTCTCATTGTTCTTGAACTTCAGTCTAACAAGAGTGTGCTAAGAGTTGTGTGTGTGCGTGTGCGTGTGTGTGTGTGTTGGAGATGAGGGTTTGGTAGGGGTAAGGGTGTAATGTACAGTATAGATCAGACTGACTATAACACCTCTCAGGAGACATTGTTGATATGTGTAATGGCTTATTCTCCAGTGACTAACTGAAAGATCAATACGGATATTGCTGATAGTGAAAGTAAAATTTCCCTACTTCAGACATTAGAGTAATAATTTTTAGAAGAAAGAATGAAGAAGGTCCAAACATAAGACAATACAGATGGATGGTTCATGTCTGGTGTTTAATATACCCAGACGTTCATATACGCACTTGTCTGGTTATGCTAATTTATATTCTGTGAAATTCTGTCTTTCTCCCTGATACTTAAACCCAGATGTTTTTCTCCTGGAACTTGGCAACTTGTAATCATTTCCCTCATTTTTCTTTAATTCAAACTGAACAGCTGCTGATACACCTTTTTTTGTTAGCATAAATCTTCCTAGATCATGTAATTAGTATGAACAGCTACAGAATTATTATCCTGTTTACATAAGTGCTATTTATCTACCTCTCCGTCAGCACTGAAAACTTTGTGTTTCTGTGGAAGTTAGTCACTCTTTTAAAAACAAAAGAATACCCTTTGCTATATATATGAATTCAGTCTGGGAAGTAGTTGGCAACTTGGTACTTAGACTTTGACATTTATTCAGATAAAACCAGCAGTAACTGCCTTTCTATTTTTTCTCCTTGAATACAATTGAATGAGAGAAAAAATATTTTTTACACTTGTACTTCTAGTTGCTGTTGTTGGTATTGTTTTAAGTGGTAATTTTTTCATCAACTAGTTAGCATCTAAGCTGTTATGCTGCAGTTATATTGGTCACATGGATAATAGCTCATTAACAAAGACAGCATTAGTTTTAATTCTTCATGTGGTTGTTACTTTCACTCTGTTCAATTACTCCAAACTTTCTCTATGTGTTGGGCTTACCACCATGTAAATATAAACTATTAAATTCTAGAGGATATTGAGTGAAATGATAAATGTAAAATTCTAACTTTTTTTAAAGATTCCATGTTCTTCAGTGTAATGGTAATTTAAATGGGAAGATCTTTTCCATTTATTAATAGGCACATGTGACCTGCTTAGGTCACATGGAAGTCTGACTCTCATGGAACCTGTGCTGGGAGAAGTTTGCTGAATCAGTGGGGTGAGAAGGGGCAGAGCTAGAGCAGAGCTGAGAGGAAATTTAATCAGAGTCTAGTCAGAGCTAGAAAGGATTCAGGCAAGCAGGCAACTGGCTAGCATTAGCGAGAGAGCTTGTCTGTGATTTTGTTTAAGGGAGCTGGTTTGTGGGAAGCCTAAGAAAGGAAAGATGTGGGGATAGTATTATCCTCTGCATTGTCATCGAATATAGATTTTTGTTACTACAATGGATTTAGCTTTCTAATTCTAAATTGATGTTTTGTGTCTGTCTTCCATGTAGAGAGCTGTTGTATTTTGTTATTCAGAATTGCTCCAGGATATTCAACACTGCCATGGGCACTATAATATTGTGTTGGTACTATATTTGGATGTTCTACCAAATGAATACACGGTTCTATATTTGCATGTAAAATAGACCAAAGAAGAGTAAAAAGAGTTGTATATCTGATTCACATTCTGCATTATTTCAATATTGTTATAAAATATAATCAGTATGATTATGAATATTTAATGGCATCACTGCTGGTAAGTATGTATTTTCATGAAATTAGTGGGTTAGAAAAGTGTTTAAGAATTTCAGCTCAATCCTTCTTTTTTCCATAGTTTAACTCTTCTTTATGATTATCCAACAAGAACGAATCTTGCACTAAGAGTATACCTTAGATCATTTTTTTTCAGTGGAAGTCTTCCAAACTATACCATGTCAGGTCCCAAACATACTTTTCTGCTCTCCTTGGGGATATTTCAAATATTTATTCACATTTTCATTTGCCTTTTTTATAATAACATCAATAAATTTGTCTTAGATCATTAACCCATCAGGCAAGGATTCTGTCCATTTAAATTAGTCTATAACATATTCAGTAGAAAACAGAAGGCAACAAAGCACTAAATAACACTTTAACAATGAAGACAATTGTGGTGGAGGCTGTACATATGCTATTTCTATATGCATTTCTGGACACTAGAGAGGAATGAAGTTGGGGTATTATGAGAGTTTTTCTTAAAATGGAGTTTCAAAAAGGAACTGACCTGTCAGAAGAAGGGAACACAGGGTCAAAGTAAACTTCCAGTAAAAGGAGGTTGCAGGAACAGAGTAAATCTCCAAGGTGAGAAAAGGAAGGGATAACAAATGGACAAGTCCACTGGGACAAAAGATGTTCAAAAACCCAGAAGAAAATGTTTTTAGCACATTGGGTGCACTTTCTAGTGAGGATTGATGGAATTATATGGTAAGCAAAGAAGGAGTAGGCATGAATGAGCTATGATCTAAACTGGTAGAGGGAATGCTCAATTAACTTATGATGAAAATTGTCTGCATTTGTATGTAGTAGCAGTTCGTATTATTCATTGCTGGTGGAGCTGTGGGATGATCCAACCATTCTGGAGAGCAATTTGGAACTATGCCAAAAAGGCTACAAAAATGTGCATGCCCTTTGACTCAGCAATATCGTTCCTGGGACTCTATCCTAAAGAGATCATAGAAATGGGAAAGGGTTCCACATGTACAAAAATATTTATAGCAGCTCTCTTTGTGGTGGCCAAAAACTGGAAATCAAGGGGATGCCCATCCATTGGGGAATGGCTGAATAAGTTGTGGTATATGAATGCAATGGAATACTATTGTGTTATGAGAAACAATGAACAGGAAGACTTCAGAGAAGCCTGGAGAGACTTATATGAACTGATGCTGAGTGAAAGGAGCAGAACCAGGAGCACTTTGTACACAGTGACAGGAATTTTTCTGGAAGACTTAGTACTTCATTGAAATGCATGGACTTAAAAAATTTCCAATAGACTCTTGAGGGAAAATGCCTTCCACATCCAGAAAAAGAACTATGGAATTTGATCACAGGCAAAAACAGACCATTTTCTTTTGTATTATGTTACTTTTTGTTTTGTTTTATGGTTTCCCCCCATTCATTTTAATTCTGATATGCAACATGCATTTAATAGGAAAAAAACAGCTAGTGTCTGGGTTTGGCCACATTCTACAGAAGGCAAAAAGAGTAAATATCATTTAAAATCAACTATTCAGGAAATGTTGGTAGGAGAATTAGAAGAATGCAGTAACTAATAATGTGTATTTCTAGTGTTCATATTACAAAACACTATCTTGTGCATTATCTTCTCTGTTTCTCATAACAGCTCTGTAAGATAGGTTAAGGCAGGTGTTATTGTCCCTATTTTACAGATGAGGAAACTAATACTTAGAGAAGTTAAGTGATTTGTCCTAGATTGGCAGAAGTCCACTTGGAGTGAGGAGAAACAGGAATTTGACTGCCTCTCTAAGCATCATTTTCTATAAAATGAGGTGATAATACCTAAATAATATAATGTGTCTCTCTCTCTCTCTCTCTCTCTCTCTCTCTCTCTATATATATATATATATATATATATATATATATACATATATATATATGTGTGTGTGTGTGTGTGTGTGTATGTATGTATGTATATATATATACATGTAGATATAGATAGAAAAAGATATAGATAGATCGATATATATCTAATAGATATAGATTGGTCTAGCTATATCTATATCTATCTCTATATATCTATCTCTATACCAATCTATCTATATCTAGACCATGGGATCAAATATTAGATATTTATTTTCTTGAATAATTTCCATTCTATTTACAAGAGGAGTGACACACTGGATACTTCATAGCTATTGATCATCATTCAATCAGTATAGTTAAAGACTGACTGAAAACAGATTAGAATGCGTCTGCTCTATCTAGCTCAATATTTATTTTCCAGTTGTTTTCATTTTAAGTAAAGGAGCTAAATACATGTGACTCAGTAAAAAAAAATAAATTAACAAAAAACCTATTTTATTTAAATTTATAAGAATGGGAGATCCAAAATGGTCATTCTACCTATCCCTCTGCATGTAGGCAGGGTTAAATTTACATTATTATGGACAAAAAGAAAAAAATGATCCTCATGTCTTCAAACATTTTAGAAAACAAGATTCTATAAACTGTACTTTCAACCAAAAGGAACATAGAAATAGAATAGTTAAATTACAAATTATGAGATAAAGAAGTCTAGTTGCTGATACTTTAGGGTAGTTCTCGGGAGGATCCTTTATAATCAATTATTATTCCTATTGATTCCTGCTTTATCAATTTCAGACAGTTTTAAATAATTTGTGACTTCATAATCTACTATTAATATAATTTTTGTTTAATTTGTACATTATTGCCTTTGTTACAATTTTTTTTAGTAAATTTAATGGAAAGTTAAGTTGAAATCAGTTACTAATTATTTGACTAAATTCACCAACTTCTTTCCCCTAACAAGTCAGCAAACAAATATAGCCATAGAGTTGGTATAGATGGTTTTCTTACCTTATGAAGACTCCAAAATATGTTTTTATTCTTCCCTTAATTGAATTCAATTGTAAAACATTTATAGAACAATTACTATATGCAAAATATTGAGGCACTTGGTATACAAAGATTAAAATGAATCATTGCCTGACCTTGAGCTATACATATTCTACAGGATCTGATTAAGTGAATGTATTTGGATACTTTAAGCTAATTCTCCATTTCCAAAGGTGTATTAGTATACACCTGTCAAAGTATAAACATAATGTTATTGAAATTCTATTTTCCTGTTCCCAAAATAGAAAATCAAATAGATAGGTAGATAGACAGATAGATAGATAGATCTCTACATAGGCACATATATGTATATACATATCTATGTGTGTACATATATACACATATATCTACACAGAGATATGCATAGAATACATATATCATCTTTAACGGCAAACTTTTTATTACAAATTTACAATAAATGTTGCACATATGGACATATTCCAAAACCAAGATTATAGAAAGATAAATGATAGATAGACAGCCTAGGCAGATAGATAGAGGATTTCAACCTTAAAAATTTGATCTCTTTCCATGTTTTTAAAATAGATTGCCATTCATAAATTAAAATTAAATTTAAGATCAAACTAAATTCTGAAGTAGATTCAAAGTTAGATTTCACTAAATCAATCTCATTAGTTATGACCTTAGAGATGACAATATTTCTAATATAGGAGAATGGATCTGTGATTTCATGACTGTTTAGAACTTCTGGTAGAAGAAACACTCTTTTTCAATGTAAATAGATATTTTCTCTGTAACTTATTGCCTTATAGAGTTGTTTAGATCACTAATAGTTCAAGTAATTTAAAAAAGCTCATACAGCCAGGATGTGTCAGCACAACTTGGACTCAAGTTTTCCTCACTCAAAGGTAGATGATGCTCTATGTCATATTTCAAGTAGCTGAGGATGTCATTAAAATGAAGATGTGTTATTGAATGAAATAGGTAGCCAATGGCAAAAGACATAACATAGATATATTTGTAACAAAGATCTGCATTTAATTTTCTGCACAATTTTTGTGACTCTTGGCAAGTCACATGAGTGCATGTAACCTCATTTTTGTAATCAATAAAATGGGTATAAGAAGAGCACCTCACTTTCTTCATGTGTCATATGGATCAAACAGGATAATATACGTAATGTGTTTTTCAAACTTCAAAGTACTATATAAGTATTAGTTAATATCAATAATAAATAAAATTATAATTTACCAAATTGTTTCAAAATGTAGAAGGTTACTTAAGGAAAACCAGCCTAATATTCTGACAGAGGCAAAATATAATGATGCATGAATCATATCCATTTTCAACCAACACTGTTACAGCCACCATGACACAATGGATGCAAATACATTGTTAGAATATTTTCAAGCTATTCACATTAAAATATTTTAATGCATCATGAAATATTCCATAGATATGCATATATAATTATATGTTCAACTGTAGGAAAATTCTGGGCTCAGATAAAGATATAAGGAGTCAACTTTCCTTTTCGCACTTTATAAGATTTAAATATGGAATAAATATATTTAGACATTTTAAAGCTCTCAAAAATAAAATGTCAGCACTTTGTCTTTAACTTGTGAAATTAAGAGTCTCAAAATAAGTTTGCTTCAAATAAAATTATCTAATGGGTATTTTAAGAAGAGCAAATTGATATGTAACTAGTCTGTTAAATTTTTCAGTTTAGTTATTCTAAGCTAGTCAGAACATAATGAAGGTTTTTGAGAGGAAGAGATACATTTACCTCATGCAAATTCAAAGCCATTTAGGCAAGTCTCATTTGCATTATTCGATTTTCTATAAAATTACATGAGAAAAAAATTTAAAAATCATTCAAATAAAAGTACTTCATTTTGATGCTAGTTGAAGAGGAGTTTGAAACAAAGCAGGCCTACTTTTAAGGTTAAAAAAAGAAATCAGCTGATGTATGTGTGCCCAGAAACCAAAATATACCTTAACACTTGTTCTGTATATATGAAATTTCGGAATTTCATATATATTATTTTACCCATTATAAATAGTGGGATACTCCGTAATAAATTAAACTTTTTAAAAAATAAAATTTGTTTAAAGAATCCTATATTTAAGCTATTGGATGATTTTGAATTAAAATGTATATTTATTTTGAAATATAATTGTTCAGGTATATTCAAATCTGAAAATACTGACAATCATATATTTGTCTCCCAAGAACATTGACATGAAGAAGAAATTTAGATGGATTAAAGCAGCATGATATCAGATTCAGGAACCATATATATCAAATGAAGATGTGTTCTAACATACTCATGCAGGAGAAATTATATTATTCTTAAAGATCATCCATTTTTTCCCAAAGCATTCAAATAAACATTTAAAATATAAATAAAAATTCACAATACTTACAACCATCTTATTTAGGGACACCCAGCAATCTGATGGGAAGTCCTGTAGTAATGGTACTAAGAACTGAAGACAGCCATCCCAATGGCAAAGAAGAAGCATCATTCCAATGAGGTTAAATATTCTCACCACCGCACTGGCTAGATCATATGTCATATGGAAAATCTGTTGATCAAAGTTTAAAATCAATTCAAATAACCAGTCATTTGGTATAAGAACACTACCAAATACTGCTGACAGAGAAGTGTTTCTAACTAAAATTTATCACTGATCTTATGCAAAAATGGCAAAACCATCTACAAGTATTTTACATAGATTCATTATTGCTCTCCACATTCAAAACAACATTGAATTCTCAACAAGCTGAGGGACACTGAATAAATAAATGGAATATAGGGATAACATGACATATATGCAGTTGCTGCATTTCCCAGAAATCTTTTATATAAGGGCTACCAAAAATGAGCAAAACTAACACATTTGATTATAGCTTCTTTCTATTTCTGTTCACTTTACTGGGTATATAAAAATGTCTATTGGAAAAATCGAAACATAGAAAAGTAGTGCATAAAGCAAATAACATAATGATGTCCTCAATAGAATAACAGCTTGTGTAATAGATTTGCAAAGACCTTACATATGCTATCCCATTTAATCCTTAAAATAACACTGGGGAGGTGAACGCTATTATGATGCCCTTTATATGATGTTATATCTTTTTTACAGTTGAGGAAACTGAGATAGAGAACAAATGACTTGCCCATGGTCACACAGTTGGTTAATATCTGAGGCAGAATTTGAACTCAGGTTTTCCCAACTCCAACTTCTGCCCTCTATCTATTGGGTCACCTAATGACTATGTAAGAATTGACAGATCTACTGATACTGTCATCATATGAGTTGTTGATTGATTTGAAAAAAAGATCAGGATAATTATTAAAGCTTAGACTAAAATTGACCAAGTAACATTTTTGGTGGCACACTGGATGGAACACCGGACTTGTAATCAGGAAGATTCATCTTCATGAGTTCATATCTGGCCTCAGACACTTACTTAGCTGTGTGATCCTGAGCAAGTCACTCAACCCTCTTTTCCTCAGTTTCTGCATCTGTAAAATGAGCTAAGTAAATGGCAAAGCAATCCACTATCTTTGCCAAGAAAATCCCAAAAGGGGTCAGGAAGTGTCAGATAAGATAGTAACAGCAACATTTATTTTTCATCAATTTCATTCCTATTTTTCATAGGAATTTATTTAGTAATTTAAGATTAACAAATAATTTTGCATTTCCAGTATCCTTTGAGCTTCAAGCTTCTGTGATTATCATTTCAGTTTCGCTGATTAGCAAACTCTGACTCAGTGAGGTTATGACTTGATCCCATTTCCTCTGCTAGTAAGTCTAAGCTTCTTTTGAGGCTACCACACAGCTTCCCCTTCTCTGACATAGCAAATAGCATGGAATATGTGGTAGTTGGGCTAGTTCCAAATAATGCAAAAGTATTTACTGAAATACACCTTAAGAATCTAGAAGAATTAACAAAATTTCCTATTTTTCCTTCCTTAAAATAATAAAAAAAGTACACAATCATGCCATGTCAAATAATTTAAAAGCTTGATTTCCATAGGAAAATAGCTCTTACTTTGTAACACAAATATATTTTGTTACTTATTAATAGTTATTGCCCCTTTTGGGGGGGAGAGGGTTGGTTAAGACAAAAAGTCCAAGGAGTAGGAAATCATTTGGATAAACCTTTGAACCTTATCATCCTAAAAGCAATAGAATATCATCATGTGTGGTAGGCTATGATGTAGCTGACATTCTTACAGCACCTTTAAAGACTAAAAGTGCTTTACTTTACCGACACATTGGATTCTGAAAACAACCCTCCAAGGGAAGTTCTACAGCTGTTTAAGAAGCAAATTACAGATATGGAAACTGAAGCTTAGAGAGGTTAGTGAAATGGACATAATTTGAACTTTAAGTATCACTTGCCCTAGGTAGTTTCTGTTTATTAGTTTGTTTGTTTGTTCCCGGTAAAAGGTGTTTCCTGTCAGTGGAATTTTAGAGCATCCATCTTCTTATCCCTATATCCTCCACCAAGACTAAAGTCTTTTTTTCCTGGTATTGTTCAAAAATGGACAAAAATAAGGGCAACTTCCAAAACTCTGGCCTGAACAGATGATTAAGACCTGGTGATCCATGGCATCCCATTGAAATTCTGCTGGTAAAATTAAGTGAGATTATTTTAAATTAAAACAAAAACATGCAAAGGTAAAATTTCTCAAGTTTTGGAGATTAGTAAAAAAAAAATCCAGATTTTAAATTTGTAAATATTTGTTAAGTCACTGCTTGCAATATAACTAAAAGTTTCTTTACCTTACATGTTTCTATTATAATATTGTTAATATGAGTGCTTATTCCCTATACTTAATTTTTTCTTTAATAAGAACTTTCCTCCATGACAATTTAACATCATTTTTACTTGTTGAAGATTGAAATATTATATTATTCAAAATTAATAAAATGTTCATATTATGCATATAATACACACAAAACAATTTAAAATATTTAGAAATAGATTTTCATTTGCTGAAATTATTTCACAGTTTTAAAAGTAATGAAGCTATCAGTGTGCCAAAGATGGCATTAGAGGAACAAAACTACGTATCATGTATTATGATTTATTAATTATCTTATGGAACTACCCATGTGAGTTCACAATAAAAACTTGGTATTTTTATCATTAAATGTTTTAAGTAAAGTGTTTTAAGTCAATTTCACCCCCTCCCCATTAAGAAATGAATTAGTTTAATACAACATCTTTTAAAATGTTCTGAGAACAGATGATTAATAATTTGATTTGGGGGAAATTCCAGGGAAAATAGGATTAAACATTACAACTATTAATTAAATTACATAGAGTAATTGATAGTGAGTTCTGGATTGGAGAATGGTATGATTTTTTTTTCTAAAATCTGAACATTTAGTAAAATAATTTTGTTAAAATATAATTAAATCTTCCTTTAGCACAGTGTTTTTTTCATTTTATTCAGGTTTCATCAGATATTGATTTTTTTTTAAAGCAAGCTCTCAGTTGACACAATAATCATAGTCAGCAATAAAAATTCTCTCTAAGTTGACATGTACATATTGCTTTGAAACTCCCCTTAAAAATTAGAATGGGACTCTAAATTTCTAAGACACCATCTACTTAATGTGACATTTAAGCAGTTGACTATGTCATATAACAAACATCACATACCAAGGAAAGAATTTTACACTTCCAAAACCTATTTTGCAATTCATTTTTTTTTAAATATAGGTTTGACAGAGCCAGCCTGTTGTCACGATGTACTAGAATCCACTCCCTCCCCCGCTACCATATTGCCACCAATAGTGCTAGGGAACAAGACAATATGATTTTTTCTTGGATACACTGAAAATGAACACACGCATTATAAACACAAAGTGGTCAGTTGGCTGGAAGTCTGATATAAAGTACTCATCCACTCATGACAAGACTATCACAATAGTCTTCCAGTTGATCTTTTCCTGCTCCACTTCATCTTCCACAAACAGGGCACCTTACTCAATAAATTCCAGTGGTTCCCTATTACCTCGAGATTGTCTTGTTTGGATTTTAAAGATCTTCACAGTCCTTCCTGTTTTTTTTTATATCTTTACTCTTCACTCCCCTCAATGTACTACTCTATGATCTAGTGACACTGGCCATCTTACTCTTCCTTCCACAGGATACTGCCTCAGCTCTGTACATTCTAGCTATTCTTCATGCCTCAAATGCTCTCCTTCCTCACCTCCACCTCCTGGCTTTCATTAAGATTCCATTCAATTTTTTTTGATTCTGTAAGAGGGCTTTACACATCTAACCCGTCTGTAGGTCCTGACATTCCTCCAGTCTTTATTTTAAGAATGTTCAGTTATTTTTTTTAATTCTGTCCCACTCTTTGGGACCAAGTTTGAGGTTTCCTTGGCAAAGATATTGGAGTGGTTGACTCTTTCCTTCTCCAGCTCATTTTGCAGAAGGGGAAACTGAGGCAAACAAGGTCACACAGCTAACTAAGAAGAGTCTGAGGCTAGATTTGAACTGAGGAAGTTGAGTCTTCCTGACTTTAGGACTGGCACTCTATCCACTCCCTCACCTAGCTGCCTCTCACTTTGCGAATATCTTCCATTAAAAAAAAAGAGAGAGATAGACAGACAGATAGATAAGAGATTTTTTACACTTTTTTTGCATGTTGTCCTCATCTTTAGAATGGGAGCTTTTTAAGGGCAGGTATAATATTTTCACAGTTCTTTATATCCTCAGAACTTAGCACATTGCATAGAACAAAATAAAGCCTTGATAAATGTTTCTTGACTATATATTAATTTATATTTTATGCTGTTAGGATAGTGTAAGGACAAGGATAATGACTTCAATACTTGTATCAGTTTCCCTCCTAGGACAAAGATCTGGTTATTGTCTATGATGATGATGGTGATGATTTTTTTTAATTAAATGACTTCTTACACTTAACCTATCATTTTAAGTAACATATTGACAATACCAATGACTGTTTTGTTATTGTTATGGCAGACCTATGATTTCATCCATACAAGAAAGTCTTCCACTGATGGATATCTGTAGCTATGAGTATTATAATTAAAATTACTCTACATAGACCTTTGCATAGAACAAATTAGGATGAAGACAATTGACCAAAAAGCTATCATATATCAGTAATAAAATAAAACTATAAAATTGACACACATTTTTACTAGCAACCCCCATTTTCTGATAGATAAGTAGTTCCCCCCTTTTCATCCTTCCTACCATTTATTCAAATCTCTTTTATATATTGTCTTTCCCAATTTAGATGCAAGCTTTTTGAGAGGAGGGAAGGTACTTTTGCTTTCATTTATAAGGGAATAAAAGGAATTTATAAAGGAATAAAAGGGGTTTTATCACATTCTTCCCAATGGCCAAATCCTTTCAGTTCTGTATTACCACATGTTCTGAAGCAAACTCTAAGGTTCTTGTTTATGGACCAGACCAGGAAAGGCAATTCTGAACATGCTCTATGAAATGACTCTTAAAGGTGAATGTAATATCAGCTATACTTGAAAACAGATTATATTTTCTATAACCTTTGACTGATCAACCCCACTGCTAAACATATGCCTCAAGAAATAAAGGACAGAAACAAAGATCAAAAACTTAAGTAATCAAATAGAGCTGTGAATAAATTGATTTGAACATTCCTTCTCAAAAGAAGGATAACAGTATTCTTTGAAATGGCAAAGAACTGTTATAACAAAGTTGTTGTGTATTTATTAAGTAATATTTTTCTTAAAATCAAGGAATATGAATATGATCCAATATTATGGTGCAGTAAGAAATGAAGACTGTAAGAAATTTAGAAGAATGTAGAATTATTGAAACAGGTAGAGTCACGATAACTACACACCTTCTACAAAACTATAAATGAGCAGATAACTAGAAATGGAGAGGGGAGGAGTTGAGGGTATGGGAATACCAAAAGTTCCAGAGAAGAAATAATGAAGAGCTGCCTCATGGAAAAAGAAGCTGGGGCTACTTGGATACAATATTAAATACACTGCCAAAATAAGTTGCTATAGTGAATGTTTTTCCTTAATTGTTGTTGTTATTTTCCTTTTAAACAGAAGGAAAAAATTAATCTCAGAATAAGAATGAGAAAGGACTCTAAAGGAAAAACAAATTCATCAATAAAATATTTCCACCAGAAAGTAGATAGTTTATTTAAAAAATAAAATTAAAAAAATGAGGATGTGGTAGCACACTCCTATAGTCTATGCTACTAGAGAGGCTGGGGCTAGTGGACTGCATGAGTTTGGTAATCTGTTAAGTACTTCACTGTTTTATCATTTTAGAGTTTATTTAATTTGTGAATATGAATTTAAGCTCCTAGTCTGAAGCTAAACAATCTTCCACATTCCTCTAAATTCCTCACAGTCATCATCTCTTGCTTCCCATCCACGTTATGTGAGAACACTAGGGTTTGATTAATATTTACTGAGTAATTTGAAATATCCCCTGAATCAAGGGGATTAGACATTCTAAGCATAAAATATGTCACTGTATCGATTTGAACTCAGCATGTTTGAATTGCCTCTCTTGGGGTGTTTTCAATGTCACAGTTTGAGAAATGAAAAGGAAATAGACACTCCTATTTTATCATTCACTATTTTTTTATTAATTTACATGAATAATACAAGCAAGATAAAAATCAGACCCAAGGGTTTTATGTCACTATTAAAAAGGCTCATGCTCATATTATAAATTCAAAAATAAAATAGAATTATCCAATTGCAGACATTGGCACTGACTAGGCTTTAAGGCTGGGATCTTTAGAAAGGTTTCTCAGGCATGAAATGTCTGAAGACCCTTTCACTTCCAGAATTATGATGCTGCAAATCTCTGTTTTCTGGACCTGGCATGTCTTCTGACCAGGGCTCCTTTACTTCCTCCTCAAGCATAAAAGTTCCAGCCTTTGTGCAGCAGGGAAGAGGAGACCATGGAGGAACCTAAACACAGGACATCTGTAAAGAAATCCTGGCTCCCCATTACACTACACTCATTTACAATTATCTGTAATCCAAAAAAAAAAAAATACCGATACCATTTCATCTTTGGAGTTCACACTCTAAACCTATAAAAATTCCTAGCTATAACAATAACAATAGTTAACATTTATACATCACTTTAAAGTTTGCTAAACACTTCACAAATATTATCTCATTTTAGCCTTATAACAAACCTGAGAAGAAGGTGCTACTATTATCTTCATTTTTACAGATAAAGAATCTTTGAGTCCAACGCTTGCATCTCCTCCAGCCAATGTACCCATATTCATTCCTCCTCTCTCTAATCTTCAGCATCTCCCTATCTTGTAGTCCCTTCCCTACTGTCTTCAAATGTACCTAAGTCTCCTCCATCCTTTAAAAAAAAGTCTTCAGCAGACTTCAACATCCCTTCCAACTATCATCCTATACCTCCCCCAGACTTCTTGGAAAACTTTTAGAAAAAGCTGACAATATTTGTTGCCTCCACTTCTCTTCTCCCTCCTCTTTGCAATCTGGCTTCTGGCATCATTACTCAATCAAAACTGCCCTCTCCGAAGCTACTACTTGATTGGTCAGTCTGATAGCCCTTCTCAGTTTTCATCCTTTACCTCCTTGCTACTTTGACACTGGTGACTACTCTGTCTTCCTTCCTGGGGTTTCATGGTCCTGCTCTCTCCTGGATTGCCTTCTGCCTGCCTGACTGCTTTTCTCCAGTCTCCTGTCCTGACTCATCCTTCATAGCATATAATCTAAATGTAGGAGTTTCCCAATCTTCTGTCCTGGGCGCTTTTCTCTCCTAACTCTGCATTCTTTTTTAAAATGACCTCATTAGCTTTTAAAAGTTTAATCGTTATCTCCATTCAAATAAGCTTTAATCTCTCCCCTGAACTTCAAAGTAGCATCCTTTTCAAATTGAATATGCTGGTGACATCTCAAATTCAAAATGTTGAAAACAGAACTCATTATCTTTTCCCCAAACTCCCTTATCTCTGTCAAAGTCACCACTTACAATTCTTTTCTATCAGATTTCCTCTACTTCTCATTCTCCCTGATACAACATATTTAATCAACTACCCAATCCTGCAGTTTCTTTCTACACAATATCTCTTGTATCTGTCCTCCGATCTTTTCTCACATAGCTACAAATTTACTTCATAGAAGTCTTCACTGCCTCTCTCTTGTCTGGACTACTGCAATAGTCTCGAAATTGGTCCTCCTGCCCCAAGTCTTTTCACACTCCAATCTCTCCTTCATATGGGTGATACCATGATTTTACTTAAGATGCATATAATCATGTCACTACTCTCCTACTCAACAAACTCTAGTGGATTCTTATTGCCTTGGAGATCAAATAAAAATTTCCCTGATTTTTGAAATCCTTCACAAGCTAGCCCCTACTTATCTTTCTAGCCTCAACTACTCCTATATATTGCAGTCTAGTTAAACTGGTCTTCTCTCTGCTCCAAACACACACAATTCCATATCCCAACTCCATGACTCTGCAGTAGCACTCTGAGTGCTTGTATGTGAGTATGTGTGTGTAGTAATAGTAGTAGTAGTTGTAGTAGTAGTAGTAGTAGTAGTAGTAGTATGAATATATTACATGAATATACAAATATACACATATGTATCTATAAATTTTACAAGATAAAAATACATTTTTCATTTGATTCTGTAGAATACAAGAAATAATTTTAAAAAGCTAGCTAATTTAATTTTTCTTTACATCCAGTTTCACATTTAAAATTATTGTACTTATGATCTGCATGTTTTTAATATGGCCAACAGAGATACAATTTGAATATTCTGGAAAAAAGCAATTAAAATTATTTGGGATATTTTGTTGAGAAAATAAGCTCAGTAATTTCATTATCACTTGTTTCAAAACTTAGCAGCATCCTTATTGATTTCATTTAAAGGACATTACCCTAACATTCTTCTCCTGAAGGTAGGTTATTGGTCCCTACTTTCATTTTCACATTATAATGCCTCCTTTTGCTTATCCTGTGTGAAATGTGATATAAATATTGTCTTCCCAGATCTGTGCTGTGTTCCATGCTCCAATGATTAGAAATTCAGTTATCCCTTCATCTTAGACTTGAAATAGCACAGTGGTTCCAATTTTTGTCACTAGCTTATTTCACCAATAATGCCTGAGTGAACTCACATTAAGCCGTAGCCCATATGATCATGTTTCCTTGAAGGAACCAAATATGATCTGCTTTCAATCAAAGATTTTTGGTTATTTCAGTTATTGGTAATTTAGTTGAGTATTTTTTACCTTTTTTATTTTTTAGCTTAAATTCTAACTAAGCCATTACTTTTGTGGGGAATGGGAGAACCTAAGAAAGTCTAAGTTCTCAAAGTGACTATTTTTAATGAGTAAATTATATGGATAGGTTAAGAACAATGCCTGTGCTTTACTCATCGAACTCATTCAGTGAGAAAAGTCTTGACCAAATGCTTTCTCTCTCTCCTTCATTTCCATCATATTTGTCAAAGAAACATCAAGACTAGTTCCACCCTAGCATGATTCTGAATCCCATAAGTAAATTGGTGGGTTATTTTGTATTTTACATTATGTATATTTTGTACTTCCCTCTTGGGGACAGTTATAACATTTTGCATCTCTAAGTAATGCATCTGCACATAGCAGTCATTAAATAAATGGCTTTTTGACTTATTCTTGCCAAGAAAAGCAAAAAGGATTTTTCACTGCATATTAGAAATCATTCATTTATTCCCAACAGAGTTAATTAAAATGTGTTTGTTTGTATGAGACATTCAATACCATAGGAAACAAAGGATATTATTTCACAAATGTGTGTGTGTGTTCCAGTATGTCGTGGAATATAAGATGTATTATTAGAATTAAAGAAATATAAATTCACTAAATAGATGTCTAATGCCCATGGGCTAAAAGGCTGAAGAACTGATTAGAGTTACAATTGACAGAAAATCATTCTATACTAACTTCTAGTCATGCTGAATGCAAAGAGGCAGAACATTTAAAGTAATTTAAAGTAGTTTCCTTGCCCATGAGGGAACACTTTAAATTTTAGTATGAAGACAAACTTTCCCTCATTTTTATCTAATTAATATATTTTGTACATATAGCATACATTTTATTATATATATATATATATACACATAATATCTGGTATTATATGTAATATTCTTACTTCATCTTTGATGCTCTATATGTAATATGCAACTTCACTATGTAATATCTGATACATGTCTATATAGTTATAATATATCTATCTATATCCATGTATTTATATTTACATGTTGATAGAGAGACAGAGACAGACAGACAGACAGACAGATAGATAGATAGATAGATAGATAGATAGACAGACAGACAGATAGACAGATAGATAAAAGACCAGGTCTTTGTGTATATTCTAACAATTTAATAGAAACTTTCTGCTCCACTCTGTATTAACACTATTAGGACATTAGGGTATAATTGTCATCCTCATCAGTTCTCCAATATACAGAGCATTATGTGCAGTTCTCTATACACCAAGTGAAATTCATAGCCTGGGCCCTTACAGAACCTTTTAATGAGTAAATTCCTACTTCAATATGCTCTGTGGTTCCCTACTGACTTGAAGGACTGTTGGAGTGATCTTAAAGTAACTTTACAACTGGAGAGAAGCACCTTTAAACACCAGGAACATCTGATCGACCCTAAAGGTAGTGACATAAAGAAGAACAACGTACCCAGTTCTACTAAGTTTGGGGATACTACATCCCTCTGATCCAGCAATTGTTTGTATCCTGTGCAATAAAACTAAGGAAACAAGTTAGCGGTCAACTCATCTGCTCAAGCAGTTCATAGATATATGTTACAAATATCGAGACACCATCCAGTGATTAAAAACAACAATAAAATTTAAAGGATTACAGTGAATTTGAATCACTGCATTCTTCTCATCCTTGCCACTGGAGCAGGTCAGCCATTCAATCAATAAGCATCTATTAAACAACTACTCTGTGCCAGGTAGGTGAGGTCTCCTTCATGATTCAGACATCTAGCAAGGGTGGGGTCATTGATTTAGAACCTTGACTCTCACTGAGAACAGCTATCACATTTTACATATGAGGAAACTAAGGTCCGGCGAGGTTAAGTGATTTGCACAAGATAATTTAGAATGCTTGAAGGGGAATTTTAACACATGTCTTCCTGACTCCAAGTCAAGTACTGTATCCACTATGACACATAGAAATAAGAATTCTCTCCTTTATAGACAGTATTAGGGTTGGAATGGTATATAATTCTGAAAAGGGTAGCTAACAATGAAATCATATGGACAAAGGATAGGGTGAGCACGTTCTCATCAGTCAGTAAGTAAATGTTAATGTGTCAGGCCCTGTTGCTGAGACCTGAAGATAAAGAGAAAGGTAAGACAATCTCTGCTCAATTTACTGGCAGCCTAATGAGGGAGAGAAAAGGCAAGCAAGTACATCAAATAAACTGTAATTGTAAATAATCAACAGAGGAACGGAATTAGAATTACACAGTGTTGGGAAAAACTCTTTTTAGAAGGTAGGATTTAACTGAGATTTGAAAGATGTCAGAGAAGCCAGGTGGCAGAGATGAGGAGGGAGAATGAAAGGAAGGATCCAAGGAAAGAAGGGAAGTCAATAAAAGGACCCAGAACTGGGAGATGAAGCATCTTGTTTGAGGCACAGCAAGGCACCGGATATAATTGGATCAGAGCGTCTGGAGGGAGAGGGCAAAGGATGCACTATAGTCCACTGATGACCTGAACAGTTGTGAAAGATGTGTAAGAAGATGAGAAATGTAGCTGGTGGAGGAGGACAAATTGTGAAGGGCTTTGAATCTGATCCTGGAGATGTTAAGGAGATACTGGAGTTTATTGAGTAGGAGTGTAGTTTTCTTCAATGACGCACAATTCTGTCCCCTTTCTCCACTGCAAGATTTCAACCTCCCCTTGTTTTTGTGTCATCAAAAATTATCATCACTGTAATATGTGTATATAATTTACTTTTAAAATATGAATATGAGAGTACCTGCTGAACAGGATTTTTAATGCTAGAAATACACAAAGAAAAAAGTTTGGTGTCCACTGTTCTTTGATGACTATGTAAATAAATGGATTTCAAACTGAGACCCAAAGTATAGTCACTTGTGATTTGATCTCTACTTAGAGGGAGCTATCCCATCAAAATTTGTTTAACTCTGTGATGTTTTACATTTTTTTAAATGACTTGGATAAAGGCATAAACAGTGTGTGCGCGAAAATTGCAAATGGCATAGAGCTAGGAGGGATATCTAATACAATAGATAAAGGAGTCAAGATTCTAACATAAATCGGCAGAGCAGAACAGTGGGTGAAATTTAACGAGCTAAATTTTTGTTTTCTTTTTTAGTCTAGTCTTGTGGTTTCACTGGTGTAGTAAATTCCTGGTGGGGATACTCCCACAATAAAGATTTACTATAATTCTGCAATTTAATTATTAGAAACATACTTGGGCACTGCCAATATTCATGGGAGTTGAATCTAGGTCTTCCTGACTCTCAGGATTACTCTTCACATGCTAACATTTCCACTCTTGTCAAGTTTCTTCTTTGCAATCTCCTGATATAATAGGGATAAATGCAAAGTTGAACCCTAGGGTTAAAAAAGAATGCTATAAGTACACAAATGATGAATGTTTTAGTGAACTTTAACATCAATATGAGTAAATAGTACCACATGACAGTCAAGAATTCTAATGTAATCTCAGCCTACATTGAGACGAGGTGACAGTACGGCTCTAATCTTCCTTTGTCAGATACTTCTACCATATTATGTCCAGTTCTGGGTCTTACTTTGCAGAAAGGACACTGATAAAATGGAATGTATTCAGAGATGAGTGGTCATGATGATAAGTCTAGAGTTCATGCTAAATAATGATCATTTCCAGGAACTGGGGATGGTTAGCCAGAAGGAAAGATGTAGGGTAAAGAGATCAAGAAAATAAAGTCATAATAGCTGTCTTCAATTATTTGAAGGTCTATATGTGGAAAAGAAATGAGATCTTTGCTGCCCCAGTGTATAGAATGAAGAACAATTGAAATAAACTTCAGAGGCAAATTTAGACTTAATAGTTAATAATTTGAATTATCCCAAAGTGTAATGGACTGACTTAGAATGGGTTCCCCATCACAGAGATAATTAAGCAAAAAGAAAATGTATTATTTGTCCCATATACTATGTGGCCTCTAAGGTCCCTTTCAGACTGAAATTTGGTGATTCTATTTTTTCTTTTCATTTTCAGGGTGGAACCAGTGAGCAGAATTTTGTTAAGATGTTAGGTGTACATATGTCATCCTATACTTGTTTTCTAAAAAACAACAACTGCTATTTGAGTATGGGGCCAGGGGAAGTTTGGTTACATAGCAATTTATTTGAAAGTATTTGAGGGGAGAGGAAGCTCAATTTGAACCAGCAGTGTCAGAAGGCAGCCAATAGCAATGTGATCTAAGGATACATTAATAAAGGAGCTTCCATGAACAAGAGTTCATAGTCCCACTGCCCTCTACTTCCCTCTGGACTTTTGCATGCAGTTGTGGGTGCCAAAATTGAACAAGGACACTGATAGTTGGAAGGATGTCAAAAGAACAATCAAAATAGTGAGGAGCCTTAAGGACATATCATATGTGGATTATTTGGAAGAAGTGGTGATGTTTATCCCAGAGAAAAGAAGACTGAAGTGGCATCTCATAGCAGGCTTCAATTGAAGAGCTTTCGTGTGGAGGAGAGAGGAAATTTGTCCTATTTAGGTATAAAGGATAGAACCAGTAGTAATAGATGGAAATTATAAAGAGAAAATTTAAGCTCGTTACAAGAAAAACTTTTCTAACAGTTAGAATTGTCCAAAAGTAGAACTGGATAGCTCAAGTAAGGTTGTAATTTTACACTTCAGAAATCTTCAAAAGGAATCTGAACGACCACTTATTAGCTATGTTGGAGTGGAGATTTCTTTTGGGAATGACTTAGATTATATGACGTCTGAGATATCTTCCAGCTCTCAAATTCTGTGGCAGCTGTAAAAAGGTCATGCAATATTAGTCTGCCTTACTAGAGTCATAATGTTCAAAAGAATGAAAACGAGAGCAACATTATACACTTCTGCAATCTGTACTGTCTATACCACTGTGTATGTGAGTGCATGTGTATGTGTATGTGGCATCCATCTATTTTTTGTCCATTTATTTATTCATAACATATTTTTAATAGTTCTTAGGGAGCTCATTGGTATGGAGGTCCACTCCACTGGTATAGACGGATAATTCAAATAACAGGGTATTAGGGAATTGTCTGGCACTGAGACGTTAATGATTAGGCCATGGAATCCAACTAATACATTTTGTAGCCAGTAAGTGAACTCAGATCTTCTTGACTCCAAGGTCAAAGTACCTTCTCCTATACCATGATACTTCTTAGTCAGTTATTGTTGTGTATTTTAGGAAGGACAATAACAAACTGAAGTCTGTTCAAATGAGGGGAATTAGAACATTTATAAGACTTAAGATTATGACATGCCAGAACTAACTTGAAGGACCCAGAGAGGATTAACCTAATGAAGAGAAAAATTAGGATGGTGAGGGGGAATGATAGGGTTTTTTCCCAATTTTTTGGTCACGGAGAAGAGGTATTAGACTTTTTTTTATTACAGAGGGTAGAACTAGGACCAGAACTTGCAGCTGCAGACTGCTTAGGAGGATGCCATTCCTGTATGGACTGGATTAGATATCCTTTAAGATCTCTTCCATATCTGGGATTATCTAATCCTGGACTAGAAAAATACCTTATCTGCACTTATTCTGGGTAGCTAGGTGGCACAGTGGATAGAGTGTCAACTCTAGAATCAGCAAGGCCTGAGTTCAAATCCAGCCCTAAATACTGACTATTGGAAAAATCCCTTAACCTTGTTTACCTCCATTTCCTAATCTCTAAAATAGTAAATCATTCCAGTATTTTTGCCAAGAAAACCCCAAATGGGGTCACAGAAAGTCAGGCATGATGGAAATGATTCAACAACAAAATTATGTCATAAATCAAAAAGAAATTTACCTACTTTATATAATTCTATCTACTTTCAAAATATTTATCTTCTATAGGCAGATGCTGTCTCATTCCAAGAGGCAGCGAGGTGTTGCAGTATAGTGCTAAAATCATGAAGACTGGAGTTCAAATAAGACCTCGACACTTCAGCTGTGTGACCCCCGGGCCAATCATTTGACCTCTGTCTGCCTCCATTTCTTTGATTCTAAAATGAGGACAATAATTATAGCAGACAATTCCCAGGATGGTTGCAAGGATCAAATGAGATAGTATTTATAAAGCACTTAGCACAGTGCCTTAGTAAATGCCCCTTTCCCTCTTCCTCCCATTTGGGGCAGAGACGGTCAAGGCCTTTAGAACCATCCTATTAGGAGTTATTTGCTACTTGAATCTCCACTGCCCACAAATTGAGAGCAGACAGCTATCAATCAGATACCATTTTTTTTTTAATTAATCACAAGGAAAGAACAAAAACAGCAGTAAGCACTGAGCTCTGCCATGTTGATTAACTGTTAATTAGTTACTTGATTGGAAATTCCCCTGCACTATTTACAAAACATTCAGGTCATGGCCTCTTTAGCTGTTAAGAGTTGGAAAAGACTTGGTGATCCTCTAAGGCAGGAATCCTTCATCTTTTTTGTTTCAGTCATGGTCTCCGACAATCTGCTTAAGCCTTTGGATTTAAGATAAGAATAAAACTTTTAAATGTAGAAAATAAAATTCACAGGATTTCAAAGGAAGCCAATTTTATCAAAATAAAAAGCAAAATTTTCCCAATAAATTTCATAGCAACTACCCCTACCCCCAATCTGTTAGGTTAAGCACTTCTTGGTGCTTGGTGGTATAATCCTGTCATAAATGGGAAAAGAAAAAGAGGGAAAAACAAGCTCAGAGAGAGGTGAATATACCCACACATACACATATACACATATGAGGATATATATTTACATATAAGTATGTTATATGTGTGCTTATATTTTCCTCATACATATGCATATATACATATATATATCTGTGCATATATGCATTGTGTACACAGGGACATACACATAGATGTATATATGTGCATGTGTATATATGTGTGTTTGTGCACCAAACCATGTTTGTTTAAAATATTTTATTCAGGTAATACAATTTCCTTGGGAATATGCTTTTTCCCATCTTCATCTAGGAGAGTTTTTTCCCTCCCAAAATGTATGCTTCCTGTTGTTGCTGGTGTTTTTCATTTTTCTTTCGTAGACTTAGTTTGAATTGACCTATATAAAACTGTAAATTCAAAGTGCTTTATGACTTGGATCTTAATTTAATTCAAAAGGGATTAGAATAATTGATAGCAACGAAGAGAAAAAGGGGCCATTTGTTCTATCTCCTTCATTTTAGAAATATGGAAACTGAGTTACATAGAGGGGAAGTGATTTACCCAAGTTTACACATGTACTGGGATGTACAATGTGCCCCCACAAGCATCCCCATTTTTTTCTTTCTAATTTGGCTGATTCACCCCAATCTGCATTCACACTAGTAGGTCTCATATAGAGTCCTTAAAGAAAGGCAAGTATGATAGGACCAGGGCTCTCCTGTTTGCCATAATAAAGGTTAGTTTTCCCCTACTTCCTGAAACAGGGATCAATTTTCCTAAAAAATTTAGTTCTAAGACATGATTGAGTCTTCCTTCCCTGTTACAGCTTCCTTGTCACCTAAAGGCATGAAAACATCCAGCACTGGTGCATTCAGGGTCCCTCTGAGTTAGTGGATTTCCAAAGATGATGTGGATAAATTTATCTTTCACCATTTCCTGCCTTGTTGATGAGATGCATTTTTATGGTGATTTTTTTTTGGCAGGGTGAGTGCCTAGAGAAGCTAAGTATTGCTATATACATATTACATATCTTTTTGTTTTAAGACAAAGCAAAAGACCTTCTATTAACTGTGCTATGACTTGAGAGTGCATTTTGTTTCAACAAAAAGTTGAACAGGGTACTGTCATTAACCAACACCATGTCCTGTCCAAGAACTACCATATTATTACAGTTCTTTTAAAACGATTTATTTTAACATTCTTTTCTTTTTAAATTTTGAGTTTCAGATTTCTTCCATTCCCTCTTCCTCACTCACTGAGAAGGCAAACTATATCAATTGTACATGTAAAATATATTTCCATATTAGCCATAAATCAAAAAAATGAAAAAAGCAAGAAAATTATACTTCAACTTGCACTCAGTATTCATCAGCTTTCTTTCTCTCCTCTCTCTCTGTCTCTCTGTCTCTCTCTCTGTCTCTCTGTCTCTCTGTCTCTGTCTCTCTCTGTCTCTCTGTCTCTGTCTCTCTCTGTCTCTCTCTCTGTCTCTCTGTCTCTCTGTCTCTCTCTTTCTCTCTCTCTCTCTCTGTCTCTCTCTTTCTCTCCCCCTCCCTCTCTCCTCCTCCCCCTCTGAAGGCAGATAGCTATTTGAAAGTCCTTTGAAAATGTCCTGGATCACTGCATTGATCAGAACAGCCAAGTCGTTCACTGTTGATCATCATTACAACACTGCTGTTACAGTTCCTCTCACTTTAGCTTGCATTGGTTCATACAGTTCTTTCTATGTTTGTTTTTCTTCTGAAATCACCCCCTCAACATTTCTTATAGCACAATAGTGCTCCATCACAATTACGTACCACAACTTTTCCTACCGTTCCCCAAATGATGACCATTCCCTCAACTTCTAATTGTTTGCCACCACAAAAAGATATGCTATGAATATAGGATGTAGGTCCTTTTTCTTTCTTTTTTCTATTAATTCTTTGGGGTGTCCAGACTTAACAGTGGTATTCCTAGATAAAATACATATGCACAGTATAATAGCACTTGGGGCAGAGTTCCAGACTGTTTTCTTGAATGGTTGGAGCAAGTCACTATTCCGCCAACAATTCATTACCATACTTCTTTTCTTTCATCCCCTCCAGCATTTTTCATCTTTGATAGGTGTGAGGTGACACCTCAGAGTTGCTTTAATTTACCTCTCTCTAATCAATACAGATTTAGATGACTTTTTCATATTAGTACAGAGAGCTTTGATTTCTTCTGAAAACTATTTGTTCTTATCTTTTGACTATTTATCATTTGGGGAATTGTTTTATTTTTTTATAAATTTGACTCAGTTTTCTATATTTTTAAGAAAAGAGGCCTTTATCATAGAAACGTGCTATGAAGTATTGTATTATATTGTATCATTTTTCATGGTACCTCTTAGCAAAATGTAGTATCCCTGATTGTCAATTAGGTCTGTTTTTGGTTTTGCTTTGTCTGCCATCATGATTGTCACCCCTGCTCTCTTCACTTCAGCTGAAGTATGACAAGACTCTGATTCAGTCCTTCATTCCAATTCTGTGTGTGTGTCTTTCTGTCCCAAGTGCGTCTCTTGTATACAACATATTGTTGAATTCTAGTTTCCAATCCATTCTGCTATTTATTTCCATTTTATAAGTTAGATCATTCCATTCACACTGACAATTATGATCACTATTTGTGCATTTCCTTCCAACTCACTTTCCTCCATTAATCCTCTTTTTCTTTTTATCCTGTCCCACCACAAAAGTCTATCTTGCTTCTAAGCACTATGTCCCCCAATCTCCTGTCCTCCTTATAATTCCTCTCCCTATCCCTCCAATTTCCCTTTGGGTAAAATAGATTTATATATGCAATTGTATATACAGAGAGAGACAGACAAAGAGAGAGAGAGAGAGAGAGAGAGAGAGAGAGAGAGAGAGTCAGTCTTCCCTCTTTGAAGCAATACTGATGAGACTGAGGTTCAAACATTGCCCACCACCCCCTCATTTCTCCCTCCTCTGTAAAAGCTCTTCCTTGTGCTGCCTCCTTTACATGAGACAATTTGCCTCATTCTATCTCTCCCTTCCCCCCTTCTCCCTGTACTTCCCTCTTTCTCACCCCTACATTCTTTATGTGGAGATCATTCCAGCATAATCAACTCATACCCATGTTCTCCTTCTAACTTCTAATAATGATAAAGTTCTTAGGAGTTTCTCCCATATAGGAATATAAACAGCTTAACTCCATTGAGTCCCTTATGATTGCTCTTTAATATTTACCTTTTAATGCTTCTCTTGCATCTTTGATTTGAATGCCAAATTTTCTATCCAGTTCTCTTCATCAGGAATGCTTGAAAGTCCTCTATTTCATTAAATATCCATTTTGTTTATGAAGGACTATACTAAGTTTTTCTGGGTAGGTAATTCTTCATTGTGATACAAACACTTTTGCCTTCTAGACTTTCGTACTCTAGGCCTCCTCACATAGTTAATGTGAAACTTGATAAATCCTGTGTGACCATGAGTGGGGCTCTGTGGTATTTGAATTGTTTCTCTCTGGCTGCTTGCAATATTTTCTCCTTCACTGGAAGCTCTGGAATCTTGCTAACATATTCCTGGGAGTTTTCATTTTGGGATCTCTTTCAGGAGGTGATAAGTGGGTTCTTTCAATTTCTATATTACCCTCTGGATCTAAGATATTAGGGCAGTTTTTACTGATAATTCCTTAAAAGATGATATCTAGGCTCTTTGCTTTTAATCATGGCTTTCAGGTAATCTAATAATTCTTAGATTATCTTTCCTCAATCTGTTTTCCATGTTAGTTGTTTTTTTATCCCCAATGAGGCATTTCACATTCTCTTCTATTCATCCTTCTGACTTTGCTTCTTTTTGTTTCTTAAAGACTCATGGAGTCATTAGTTTTCACTTGCCCAATTCTAATTTTTTTAGGGATTACTTCCTTCAGTGAACTTTTGTAGCTCTTTTTCTCACTTTGCCTAAGTTTATGTATTGTCTTCCCTACCACCATAGTGCTTTTTTTATCCAATTTATTTTTTTTGCTGTTGTTTGCTCATTTTGTCCAGACTATTTCTTTTCTTTGAATTTTGTTAAAGTTGATCTGCACACCTCAGGGTGGGGAAGCATTGACCTTTTGTTGGCTCTGATGCTTCAAAAATTGATTTATGGCATTATTTTAAAGTTGTTTGGAGGGTAATGTTGGGAGAGTTCAGTTGAGTCCCAACTTGTACTTCACCATCTTGGCTACCCACCTACAACGCATTCTTAAGGTGCTAAGAGTAACCCTGGGATGTAGGAGTTACAAATCTGCACTAATAACCGAAGCTGAGCCCCCACAGTCTGCTTCACATTAATACAAATCAATCACAATGACACCATTATTTCTTAACCATGAAACATTTAGAAAACAATAAAGCAAAAGCAAGAACAATCATGATGTACCATTTGTTAAATGGAAAGTAAAAGGAAGAATACTAAAAAAAAAAGATTGCTATACTTGAACCAAATCTCCCACCAAATAACAGTATCCACATACATAGGAGACAAAATGGATGCACACTTAAAGAAACCTGTGATGCTTTGATATGTGTGGGACATCTCACAAATGTAGACTGTATGACTGGATATCTATGATTTTAAGGAAGTTTTGTGCCATATAGTACCTGTTCCTCTTCTAAGTCTCTATTTTCCTACTGCTACTCTCAGACTCTCAAGGGAGTATTAACCATCATTTGTTAACATAAATCTTAAATTTGGGGTCTATAGGCAAAACAGAAAAGTTTACACGTTCGAAAATTTACCAGAGCTTAATAGCTAAAAGAAGATGAGACTGACCGACTTCTGCTATTAAAATATGTAACTGATCTAACTCAAAGAAAGTTCTGCCCTTTGAAAGAGCTGATTAGAGAAAGGGACATTGCTCTGTTGTGAGTGAAGAGCTGGTTGAGAGAAAGGCTCTCTTGCTCCAGCAACATGTGTAACTTGACAAAAGGGAAAACCATTAAAAGTTTGTCTATGTTGCGCTTTACTGGCATTTATGGCTTAGAAGGAAAAAAACACAAAATTTTCAAACCTTATAAAGATTAAGACTTTTATAAGTCTTAAGATTAAAGGGAAATGATATTCACCAAAAGAATGTCACTATCCGTGTGAGTAGACCTGGAAAGCTTGCCTCTTAAATCTATTTCCCTCATACTACTATTATATTTCTTCACACACTAATCCATTTGTCCCGAATCAACGACTAAAAATCTCCATAAGACAGCAAAATCTGCTGACATTGTGTTGTTCTGAATACAAAATGAGAAATCAATGTGAAAGGCTTTGTAAAATTAAATATGTAAGGCAATGTTGCCATTATTGCCTTTCTTTATTTGAACCAGATCTGGCACTTAAGCAATGCTTGTTAATTGATTAATTGAGTCATCAGGAACTCTAATAATTAAATTCCATCTACAAATGCAGACAGGCAACTGATCTGCAACTTGCAATCTTGAATAGTTATCTGAAACACCCTGAGGCTAAGTAATTTGCCCAATGATGTTAAGTTAATATGTTTTAGTAGGGTGATTTGTACCCAGGTTTTCTGGTATCTGAGACATCTGGTATCCCTTCGTTCACTATACAGTGCCAATGTTGGTGATAGTAATGATGATAAATTTATTATTTCTCTATATTCATTCCTAATCATTCTCTCAAGATTCCAGGTCCGTATTTCCACCTGCCTATTGAATATCACTATTTAGATTACTTGTTGGTACCTATGGTGAGCTATGCCTATGCCCCTATACATTAAAAGAGAGGAAGCAAATCAGGGATAATGGAAGTAATTTCACAGGGGAAAACTCTAAATTATAGAGCAGATAGGATTAAAAGCCAATGGGTTTTTTTTCTTTTCTGTTCTTTTCTTTCATGCATAATGGAGACCTTTGTAATGGTGTTTTATATAGCAGCTCTACCCCTCACCCCCAAAATATAAAACTGCCTATCACTGGGGACATAGTAACACTTCAAATCCAGAGGTTCCCCACACCACGCAGGCCCATGCTAGCCATTTATGAGAGACATGAAAGGGAGACAAGGGGAAGTCAGCACTGACCTGTTTCAGAAGTAGAATCAGCCCCAGGAAGATTTACAGATATCCCAACTCTGGATTAAATATCCTTATAAGGAACAAGTAAGGCATATTAATATTCTTATAAGGAACAAGTAAGGATCCCTTGCTTGTGCTGTATCACTCATTTGCACCATACTTATACCTGGCTTTTAGAAGATTTTCTGAATCTTCTAGGAAAGCACCTTAAATTCAACATCTTTAAAATGGAACTTGTATCTGTACTCCAAAAACTGACTTCCCCTCTTTATTTCCCTAGTTCTATCAACAATAATGACTTCTCCATCCTGGAACAACCATACATTTCTGTTCATGCTCCTCCCTTAATCCCAAACCTCCAATGTCTCTCTCTCCACACATCAATTTTGAGTAGCATCCAAATTTCTTAACTCAAAACCCTTCACAATCTGGCTCCAATCTAACTTCACAATCTTGCCTTTTTCATATTTCCTATCTTCCAAATGAACTGTATGTCATTTTTCCAAACATTTCCCAAATTTTCTTAATTTTATGCCTGTGTTTATATCAGAAATGATTTATGGGATAGCAAAAGAAGTGTTAAATTTGGTATCAACAGATAACTGCCTTTGAATTTCATTATAATACTTACTACCTGTGTACCTGAAGACAAATAGCTTAACCAGGTTGAGCCTCATATTTCTCAACTATGAAGGATGATGAGATGAGCTAAGAATATGCCATCTATTAAAATGTCAGGAATACCAGGGCTAACTCAGTACAGGATATGTCATAGAAGGTGATGGATAAAATTTGTAATATATAATTTCTTATATCTGATGCTGATGAAAGGTTGTTCTTAGCTCATTTAATTTTTACTTATGGTTTTGAACAATTGACAAGAATCAGAATTTTGAGTCAAGTTAGCTGACCCACGGTGACAAAATGTCAGCATTTTAATAAGCTCTTTTTTAAAAAAATTAATTACATTTCTGAGAAGAAAAAAAAGGCTAAAGGCATATTATTTTCATGTGACATTTAAAATAGTAATTTCTTTGGGTCATCAGTCTGGCATTCATTTTGTTAAATTCATTTATCCAACTGCTGGGCATATTTAAATAGAAACCAATTCAAGGATGAAAAAAGGAACTGTCCTGAAATATCTCAATAATAAAAAATGCTTTAAATTCAGACAAAACTTTAGTTCAAAGGAAAATGTGGAAGAAAATGTGAAAATTATGGAATAATTGAATGAACCCTTATTGTACATGATGTATTAGTGGATATTCTGAGTTGAAGGTACCTTCTATGTATTTTATATAACCCATTAATCAATTTAGAAAGGGTCTCTGTTTTTTCATTTGTCTGACTGATTATCATCTAGTCTCTAATGAATATTTTCAGTAACAGGGAACATACTACATAACAAGACCGGATTTTTCATTGTTGAACACTTTTAATATCTACAAAGTTCTTCCTTAAGTTAAACAGATATGTCCCATCTTACGTCTTCCATTCACTGGTCCCAATTTTTCTGTCAATAGCAGCAAAGAATAAATTAATTTCCCCCCACATGATAGTGTTTCAAATATTTAAAGATTGTAGTCATGCCCTATCCTCTCTTCCATTGTATTTTCTAAAATAAGAGTCCTTAGATAATTCAATCGGTCTTGTGACATGGTTTTGAAACCCTTTACCATCCTAGTTACACTCAAAGGCATCAGTGGACCTGTTAAAATGTTACTGTTTGAACTGTGTCCCATATTCTACATAAAGACCAAATAGCATAGAGTGTGTGTGTGTGTGTGTGTGTGTGTGTGTGTATGTGTGTGTGTGTGTGTGTGTGTGTGTGTGTGTGTGTGTGTGTGTACAGAGAGAGAGAGAGAGAGAGAAATTTATAAACTCCCTTCATTCATCTGGTCATAACATCTATATCTAGGTATCTTAAGATCATATCATCATTTTATCAGTCACATCATTGGGTGCACATTAAGTTTGTAGGCACTTAAAACCCCAGTTCTTTTCTCCCATGAACGGCTGTCAAGCCAGCTGTCTCCTCTATCTTGTGTTCTGTAACTAATTGCTTTTATGAATGAAAAGCAAGTAGCTCAGTCTCACAGTGCCTCAGGAACTGTAAGATATCTATGACTATAAGATTCCCAATTGGTGCCTGTTTGCCTTGATAGGATGTTCCTTCTCACTTACATATGCAGATTAAATCATGGGTCCTGACTAAAAACAAAATGAAATAAAATAGCAATCAATCATTTTAGCTTATGTTTCATACTTCTTTACTGCATCTATGAAGTCTAATTGCCATTGGGTGACTACAAAAAAGCATGGATGTCTTTTCCATTTGTTGTTGTTTAGTCATTTTTCAGTAATGTCTGACTCTGAGATTTCTGGGATTTTTTTTCTTGGTAAAGATACTGGAATGGTTTGCCATTTCCTTCTCCAGTTCATTTTACACATGAGGAAACTGAGACAGACAGGGTTAAGTGACTTACCCAGGGTCACATAGCTAGCAAGTGTCTGAGATTGGATTTGAACTCACATCTTCCTAACTCCAGGCTTGGCACTCTACCCACTGAGCAACCTAGCTGCCCTCTTTTTCATATCATAATAACAATTAGTGATAATAATAATAGTAGCAGCTAAACTTATGGAGCGCTTTCGATGTATCAGACACTGTGCTAAATACATTACAATTATCTTTTTGATCCTTGCAGCAACCCAGGGAGGTAAATGTTATTATTGCCATTTTATAAATGAGGAAGCTGAGGCAAATAGGGTAAGTCAAACATGGCTTGTGTAGCATCACACAGTCAGTAAGTGTCTGAGGCTGGATTTAAACTCACACCTTCCTGACTCCAGGTCCAACACTCTATGCACTGTACTACCTAGCTACCAGATGTAAATATCCATAATAATATTACTTAATAAAGTACGTTCTTAATTGACTGAAAAATTAAATATAATTCATTGGAAAAGGGGAGCCACTGTGATTGTCTATCCTCGGGTTCTAAGTCAGAAGCTCCTGACCTCTGTGATACTTTGCAATAATAATTCCAACATCTTTTATATACTTTGAGTTTTTATTAGGACAAATTAACTTTCCTGTGAACAGTAATGGAGACATGATATGACATTTCTCTACACTCTTTTGCAGAGGTGGAAGGTCCATAAGTGTTAAAAACTGCATATATTTTCAGACTTTTTTAATGATTTGATCAGCTTTGCTGATTTGTTAAAATCCTTTCTCTTTTTCTTTCATTTTTTCCTTTAAAATATTCTGTGATATATTGAATGGCACTTAGGGAGTAAGTAGGGGAAACTAAAAAGGAAAAAATTTAAGCAATGTAAAAAAATTAAGAGGCAACTAGGTGATGCAATGACTGGAACACTGACCCTGAAGTCAGGAGGACCTGAGTTCAATTGTGGCCTCAGACAGACACTTACTAGCTGTGTGACCCTGGGCAAGTCACTTAGCCCTAATTGCTTTGCCAAAAAAGAAATCAACAATACTGTACTTTAAATAATGATAAGCTAACTTTTACGTAGATGTGACTGTACAATAACCCTGGAAAGTGGGTGCTGTTAATAAGCCCATTGTAATAGATCAGCAAACAGAGGTTAAGGGATGCCTGGAACTCTACAGCTGGTTAGTGTCTGAAGCCAGATTTGAACTCATGAATTTTATCTACTGTGCTAAAATAAAGAAACTTCACTAAATGTGCCCCAAACTTTTAATTGTACCCCAAAAAGCAAAATTCACAATTCAGAAATTTGGCCACTTTATGGACTTATTATTAACATTAGTGTAGATTCATTGAAAAAAGTAAGACAAGATCCTTTGCCTTTCTTTTTCCTGTGGTAAAGATGTAAACATTTCTACATTAAAAGGTAATAAAGATAGGGATAATTTATGGTCTGTCTTTGAAACTATAGAAAACTGACAATCATACTGAAATCCAATATTCAAACAATAATTTTAGAAAAGATCCACGAGGTGAGGTCAAAATGTAGGCTTTTAAGATTGCATTCAATGTGTTGATTATTTTAAAATGGCTTACTATGTTTAAATCAGAATTATTTAAAGAGGAACTTAATTTCTCACCAATCCTCACAGAAATGAGGGCGAGTCACTATTTCTTTCAGAAGCTTAGGTCTCCGTATCTTATTAGTAGCTTTTATAATGAGTGCTTAAAGTAATTTGGGGTATATTAACTTTCATTATGTACAGCAATTGCAGTAAAAGAGTTGGAATTACTTTTAGCTGTCTACTCATTTGCTCTACAATTGTGAGTTTAACAGAAGTTAGTACATGAAAGTATCTTGTTGCAAGGTTCTGAATGGATATTTTGCTTTCAAAATCACCTACATATCTTTGAGCTTAAAAATATCACTTTCCAAAAAAGTATGACTTCCCTTGTGGTTTTAAAAGAACCGTAGCATCAAATGACCCAACCTCATGATCTCCACTGACAGAAGATGAAGTCAGTCCTCCTCCCTGTGGTTTCAGTAACTACATATCACCATCGATTTATGCCAATAGGCTAATCTTGTAATTGACACTCTGGGGATGCCAAGATCCACTTAAGGACACTATGCATTTTGGATATGTTCCCGTGATTCTCCCTATTGAAGCTGGCAAGCCTGAACTCATCTGAATTCAGTATTTCTGACAAGCTCTAATAGGAAAAGTTCACAAGGTTACTAGCTCTATTATTTGGGCCTCAAGTCATCATTCACCCTCACTGAGCACTGTCACATTTACTAAATGAATTCAGCATCCGTGGCTATATGTACATCATTCTATTTTGTATAAATCTGGGCATTACTATAAAACCATAGATTACAGATGCATTATTACAAATGGTAACAGAAGACTTTGTTGTTCAGTTATTTCAGTTGCGTCTGACTCTTCAAAACCCTATTTGGTGTTTTTCTCGGCAAAGATACTGGGGTAGTTTTCCCTTTCCTTCTCCAACTCATTTTACAGATGAGGAAACTGAGGCAAACAGGGTTAACTGACTTGCCCAGGGTCACATAGCTAGGAAGTAAATGAGGCCAGATTTGAACTGAGGAGCATGAGTCTTTCTGACTTAGCTTCCCAGCAGAAGACCTTAGTTTAATTTAATTATGTCAGAAAGAAAAAAATAATAGTGATAATATCCACAAAAAAAGAGCATTGATCTGTATAGATATATAGATATATATGAGCACAAAAAAACAGAAAAAAAGTATGAGATGAAAAGCAATAGCAGTTTGTTTTACTGCCTTGTTACAGACACACAACTATAACATACACATGTTTTAAAACAAGAATTCATAGCTACTTATTCTAGTCTTGCTCTTTTTCATGCGTATTGAAATATTTGCAATCATTATTTGTAAAAAAAAAATTGTTAATGGGGGTACTTTAGCTTCAGGTAAATATAGTCAGGGAAATTCTAATGTTTCAACTGCTTTTTGTTATGATTTTTAAAAGCTAATGCATTTTGATGGCTTTTCTGAAAACAGAAAGTCTCAGTATATCCTTAGGAAAAATGAACATTTCCCAATGAACATCTGACTTGGGAAATCAGAATGATCAGTATTCTATAACTTCTGTCATCCAGTCAGTTTCAATCTTAGTCTCACATTAAGTGGAATGAATATCCATAGGAATATCATGTGCAAAGACAGTTATATGAATTACTCTTCTATATGCTAAGCCTCCTTGGAATAATATATTTTTATGTAAATTCATTTAGTACCTTCTTTAATCAAGTGGAGAAATGAAAACATTCCCAATAATCTTTACTGAATATTATTAAAATTTCATAAGGAGATACTAGTACTTGGAATTCCAGTTATAAGTTTTAACCAAATTTTATAGGCATAAATAATTTGAATTCTTCCTTTTACAAATATCTGAAAGAATAATGTGAAGACACATTTTGGAAATATGGTTGCAGGCCTTTTGATGTTGATTTGCTGGAAAAAAGCAGTGTAAATAACATTAACAAGAGTATGTGTGAACAGTAAAGGAGGTAGACTTGTCACAAGTGGTAAGTCATGTATATACTCATTGGTACTCCTTGGCATATTTAAAAGAGATAGGATGGGGGAGAGATCTTCCACACAGGGATTAGATATTCTTCTAAAAAACTTGATCAGGATGAATATGTGTGGAGGTGTATGATTCTGCATCAATTTCAGGTACACTCTTTGGTAAAATATGGAATCAAAACTATTTCAAATGATTGATAGGAAAATTAAGTCTATTCTTAAGAGAAAATTGATATCTCTTTTTTTCTATTAGAAGGTAAATCTTCTCATGCTGAACTACTTCTAAAGAATGACCTTTAAACAAAATGCCCAACCAGTCTATCACTTCAGAAAAATGCATTGAAGAAATTGAAAGACAAGGTTTTTGTGGTTAATAGGTAATACCTGGAAGAACACATAGGTACCTCTGGGACACATAAGACTCTGGGACTGTGATACACTGTACAACAAGATGTTGGAAATGAAGGCGAACTAAATGAAGGGAAAAGTGTATCTCCCATTAGGAATCCAATACGGTGATTCCAACATCTAATTATCATGGAGTTACTGAAAGCTCATAGTAGCACTGGAATTGTATGTGGTATAGTTTAACAGAGCAAGTATTTAAAGAGGTGTGCAAAGTTAAATGGAGAAAAAAATGAATGGATTGATTTTTCTCATTGGACTGACATGCATAATGGAAGAGAAGGAAAAAGGGCTTAGAGAAAAGTGGTGCTTACCTCATACAGGAAGCTCTTTCTACTTTTGTGGTTGGAGTGGGATTTAATGACCAGGTTATTTTGAGTTTTATCTTTTCATTATTCTCTATTTGCCCTGCTTCAATTGTCTTCTGGTCCCTTAATTACCTCATGCCTAGATTATGATAATAATCTAAAATTTATTAAAGTTGTATGGCACAATGGAAAAAGTATTTTGAAGTCAGAACTCTGGGGGCATATGTGTGACTTTGAACAAGACATCACCTTGACCTCATTCCTTCATTTGCAAAATGACAGGATTAGACAACATGACCTCCTAGATGTCTTCTATCTTTAAATCTACAATAATCTAAACTTTCCAAAAGTGGTCTTTTCTTTTGCTACTTTTATGTTAGGATTTTCAATATCTTAGTCATGTAACAATTCATCTGTAAAATGGATATGTATAAAATATATAACTAATTCAACCTTTCTAGTGACATTTACAGAGGCAAATGTCAGAGGCAAGTTTGGAAACTAGGTCCTCATGACTTCAAGTACTACATGCTAATAATTCCATAATAGCCTAATATTGCTCTTTATGTGCTTCATGTATATGTATACATATGCAAATATGTTTTCTACATGCATATACACATTTAATGTACACATATACATGGACAGGGGCAGCTAGATGGGGAAGGGGATAAAGTCCTGGCTTCTGGAGTCAGGGAGACTCCTCTTACTGAATTCACATCCAGCCTCAGCCACTTACTAGCTGTATGACCCTGGCAAGTCACTTAATTCTTTTTGCCTCTTTTTCCTCACCTGTAAAATTAGATGGAGAACAAGATCACAAACCATTCCAGTATCTTTTCCAGAAAACTCCGAATTGAGTTACATAGAATCAGACATGAGAGAGCATGACTGAATAACAACAAATATATATGTACATAAATACATATATATGTGTGTGTATATATGTATACACACTATCTAGATCTAGGTCTATATATCCCTATCTCTATCACTATATCTCTATCTTTTTACAAATATATGTATCTCTCTCTCTCTCTCTCTCCATCTCTTCCTCTCTCCCTCTCTCTCCCTCTCATATGAGTCTATTTTGTTTTGACAATACCGTGGAAGCTCCTTGAGAAGATCATGTTTTCTACTTCTCTGCTTGCCTCCTCGGTACTTCTCATAATGATAGACACAGAGTAGCAACTTAAGCACTACCTATAAAGTACACATTTCTTTCAGGTCTCTTGCAGAATAATCAAATGCTCACAGATCTGTTCTGATTTTTCAGTGTAACTTTTACTGCATGATGAAACAAAATACTCCCTGAGAGCATCTGCAAAATACTGTATGGAAACAAATTATGGTGGAACAGATAAAAATATGATTTTGTATCCACAATTTGCTCTACTACCAACTTTTCAGGAATGAATTTAGTAGAAAAAATAAGTACAAGTATGTATACAGCTATAGGTTCAGTAGTAGTTGTAATGGATATCAATCTGCTAGCCTTTTCCCACAACATGGGGTAAGCCCACACCTTTGTTCCTTCCCTCCTCTGATTGCTACTAGCTTTCCCTAAAAGTAAACCAAGTTGTCCCTAGGACCTTATTAACCCTATCTTTCTCGATACCATTTCCTTGTCACCTAAAGCTCATGAAATTTTCCACACATATGTAATGCCCCTGAAAAATGGTCTAATAGACTATGTGAGTCATTGTGTCTTTTACCACATTCTGATAATCAGAATTGTTTCCATATTGAGACAAGTAGGGCCTTGTCCAGAGAAGCTTTGTCACTCCATCTTTGTTGTCTATCCTTGCTGCATTGTGGTAAACTGTATTTTGTTAACTATCCGATGACTTCAATTGCCTCATTTTTTCCCCAACATAAAACTGAACTATCTAAATGTTGGCCAGAGTCTCTTCCAAAAGAAGTAGTTTTGGAAAAGGTGAGAGAAATTAAGACATCTTATCATTCAATTAAAATATAAAAAGCTATGCTGGCTTCAAAACATAAGAACATTCCCTCTATTACAGAAACTAGAAAGACTATTGTTAGCTGAATAGCTACCAGGCCATTCCTGAAAAGCATTGATATAACAACAGTATTACTTCAGGGCTGCTATACACTCCTGGGGGTGGGTGAGAAGGGGCCAAGGACAGGTTTCATCTTTAAAAACTTATCCTTGTATCCAGGATAAAAGTTCTTATCATCTCTTTTTTATCTATATGAGGATTATCCTTTTGTGAATTATCTGTGGAAAGTTTTCTATATCAGAGTTGCTTTTTTTTTTCTTATTACCTTCCTTACTTCTAGAATTTTGCCTGTACAACTGGTAAAGAGAAAGCATACTCATTTTTAGCTGATCTGAGCAAAGTACCAGGATGAAGGAAAAACACTGAGGGAAAAATCACATATGGAAATTTCATGTCAAATAACATTATTTTTCTTGCATTTGAATGGTTTCAAAATGATTCCTTGTAGAAACAAAAAAGCACTTCATGAATGCTAAAAGAAATATAAGTGTGGTGAATAACTGGTAAATTAGATTCAACTTGATTTACTAACACTGAAAATCAATTTCTCTAGAATCTATAAGAAGGGAAGCCTTACACAGCAGTGGATTTGGTCTCAATTAGTACCAAAATATGTCTACTGATGACATGTGGCTAAAATCTAAAATGCTACCATTAGAGGATATTTCTTTGGGGATAGAATCCTACAATACTGAAAAGCAAAACTTTTGCTTAATGTGTTAGGATTTTGGAGCACTAGATTAGGAGTCAGAAGATTGACAGTAGGGGGCGGAGCCAAGATGGCGGAGTAGAAAGACACACATACACATAGCTCCGAACCCACAACCCATAGAACATCTACAAGAAAGTAACTCATGGCGAATTCTGCACCCAGAGGCCACAGAACATTGGAGTGAGAGAGATTTCTGTTCCAGAGAGACCTGCAAACCTCTCGCAAAAGGTCCTTCGCCCCGCGGACTGGGCGCCAGGACTGGGAGCTGAGTACAGCCCTGCTACGGCCGCGGCACCAAGAGGAAAAGATCTGAGCGGGCTTCAGGGACGGAATCTCCAGCGGCCACGTGGGTCCCTCCACCCACAGGTGACGGTGGTCGGTGAGAGGATCTCTTTGGCGGGTCGAGAGGGGAGTGGGGTGCCCCCATAACTCAGGCCCCTCTGGAGGCAACAGCGGAGACGGGAACAGACTGGGGCTTGGGGCTCCCCAAGCAGGAGCCCAGATCCATTGTTGAAGGTCTCTGTATAAACCCCCTGAGGGAACTGAGTCCATGAGGCGGCCCTGCCCAGACCTGAGCACCTGAACTTAATCACACATTGAATAGCAGCCCTGCCCCCGCCAAAAGCCCTGAGGATGCAAGCAGCATTTGAATCTCAAACCCCAAGTGCTGGCTGGGAGGATCTGGAGGCGAAGTGGGTGTGAAGAGAATATTCAGAAGTGAACTCACTGGCTGGGAAAATGCCCAGAAAAGGGAAAAGAAATAAGACTATAGAAGGTTACTTTCTTGGTGAACAGGCTTCTCCTCCCTTCCCTTCTGATGAGGAAGAACAATGCTTACCATCAGGCAAAGACACAGAAGTAAAGGCCTCTATATCCCAGCCCACTCAATGGGCTCAGGCCACAGAAGGGCTCATAGAAAATCAAGTTAGAGAGGTGGAAGAAAAGCTGGGAAGAGAAATGAGAGACATGCAGTCAAAGCATGAATAGCAGATCACCTCCCTGCTAAAGGAGACCCAAAAAAATGCTGAAGAAAATAACACCTTGAAAAATAGGCTAACTCAATTGGCAAAAGACGTTCAAGAAGCCAATGAGGAGAAGAATGCTTTCAAAAGCAGAATTAGCCAGATGGAAAAGGAGATTCAAAAGCTCACTGAAGAAAATAGTTCTTTCAAAATTAGAATGGAACAGATGGAGGCTAATGACTTTATGAGAAACCAAGAAATCACAAAACAAAACCAAAAGAGTGAAAAAATGGAAGATAATGTGAAATATCTCATTGGAAAAACAACTGACCTGGAGAATAGATCCAGGAGAGACAATTTAAAAATTATGGGCCTACCTGAAAGCCAGGATCAAAAAAAGAGCCTAGACATCATCTTTCATGAAATTATCAAGGAAAACTGCCCTGAGATTCTAGAACCAGAGAGCAAAATAAGTATTCAAGGAATCCACAGATCACTGCCTGAAAGAGATCCAAAAAGAGAAACTCCTAGGAACATTGTGGCCAAATTCCAGAGTTCCCAGATCAAGGAGAAAATATTGCAAGCAGCTAGAAAGAAACAATTCAAGTATTGCGGAAATACAATCAGGATAACACAAGATCTAGCAGCTTCCACATTAAGGGATTGAAGGGCGTGGAATAGGATATTCCAGAAGTCAAAGGAACTAGGACTAAAACCAAGAATCACCTACCCAGCAAAACTGAATATAATACTTCAGGGGAAAAATTGGTCTTTCAATGAAATAGAGGACTTTCAAGCATTCTTGATGAAAAGACCAGAGCTGAAAAGAAAATTTGACTTTCAAACACAAGAATGAAGAGAAGCATGAAAAAGTAAATAGCAAAGAGAAGTCATAAGGGACTTTACAAAAGTTGAACTGTTTACATTCCTACATGGAAAGACAATATTTGTAACTCTTGAAACTATTCAGCATCTGGGTACAGGGTGGGATAACACACACACACATGCACATGCACACACACACACACATAGAGACAGAGTGCACAGAGTGAACTGAAGAGGAGGGGATCATATATTAAAAAAAAAATGAAATCAAGCAGTGAGAGAGAAATATATTGGGAGGAGAAAGGGAGAAATGGAATGGGGCAAATTATCTCTCACAAAAGAGGCAAGCAAAAGACTTTTTAGTGAAGGGAAAAAGAGGGGAAGTGAGAGAAAAACATGAAGTTTACTCCCATCACATTCCACTAAAGGAAGGAATAAAATGCACAGTCATTTTGGTATGAAAACCTATCTTACAATACAGCAAAGTCGGGGATAAGGGGATACAGGGTGGGGGGGATGATGGAAGGGAGGGCACGGGGAGGAGGGAGCAATTTGAGGTCAACACTCATGGGGAGGGTCAGGATCAAAAGATTGAACAGAAGTAATGGGGGACAGGATAGGATGGAGGGAAATATAATTAGTTCTTACACAACACTACTATTATGGAAGTCATTTGCAAAACTACACAGATCTGGCCTATGTTGAATTGCTTGCCTTCCAAAGGGAAGGGGTGGGGAGGGAGGAAGGGCAGATGGGCAGACAGGGGCAATTAGAACACTCGGTGTTTTGGGGTGGGGGGAGGGGACAAAAGGGGAGAAAATGTGGAACCCAAAATTTTGTGAAAATGAATGTTAAAAGTTAAATAAATTAATAAAAAAAAAGATTGACAGAAACGTAATAAAAAAAGAATTAAAAAGGAATAATGTTAAAACAGCACACTGAACAAGTAAAACACAGTAATCTCAAAGCAAGATGCATAGAGACAACTCGAGGATCTTAGGCTTCCAACAAGAATGTGACTAAGTAAAAACAAAAACAGAGAATCATAAAACAATAAATGATATAAATGAAATTCCTAAATTTCTGGATACATAAAATGGTTTCAATCAAAGAACCCATAAATGGTTTCCACTTCCTATGCTTCAAAATTCCAAACATAAAATGCTTAAACCTAAGCATTCCAATGACAAACAAAAAAATACATATAGGAGAACTTCAAATATGAAGCATAAGATATTGAACAGCGCAGGATTATTTTGTACCCAGGAAAACTGTGGAAGGGAATTGTATAATATACTCGGAAAAGTAAAGGAGCTCAAGATGCAATCCTGAAATGATGTAGCTTGCAAATCTTAGCCTAATCATCAATTAAAAATGTATATTAGATAAAATGGAAACATGTGAAGCATCCCAAGGGTGTGGAGGGAGAGCAGATTATTGACCTGTAAACATTCCAAAGAACAGAAACATAAAGGTAAACACAACTACCAATGTGATGAATTAAATTACCCAATCTGTAGGGACTATTTAAAAAACAGAAAGAGGAATGCATCTATCAGGTTGAAACAACAACAACAAAGGGCTCATTGAGAGATTTATTTTTAAGTATACAAAGGGATAACCAAAAAATTTCAGTAAGTTAAAGAATCAGGAGTAAAGATGGTATAGCAGCAGTTCTGGAACACCACAGGCTAAATGGCACAACCCCTAGTACAGGTGAAGCAGTGTATTTTTTGAGGAATTAAATTGTTTAGTTGGATAGCGCATAAAAGAGGAGAGATGAAAGACAGACAGAAATTTGGATTTACTGTAATAAAGTGAATAATGACAAGAAATTACAAAGTTCTTTTAATGACTCCAAGCTTATGCCTGTAATAAAGGGCCATATTTTTATATAGATCTCTCCCTGGTGATAGTTCATAGATACAACTTTATAGTCTGAATAAGTGAAGTTGAAGATAACCCAGAGTTACGGAGAGCAGCATAGTAAGCTGTAACACATTACCTAAAATGAAGTCTGAAAAAGAGACAAAAAATATTTCTTTAAAGAGCCATATAATCTAAAATATAATTGTTCATATGGCAAGAGAGGAATAACTGATGAAGACCACATATGTCCATTGGTATCATTGTAATGCTAACAGAACTTAGGCAAACTCCTAGAAAGTTTTGTGGGCTACCTATGGTAAACTTATAGAAGGATACAAAAAACTTTATCAGGATGGCAGGGTATGATTCTGATTAATCTGCATTACTGGAGGAAATTCAAAATGCATGGGTAGAGCACAAGACCTGGAGATGACACAATCTGAGTTCAAATTTGAACTTAGACGCCAACAAACTGTACTAACCTCTGTTTCAATTTTCCTATCTACAAAATGAAGACAATAATAGGAAATTAGAGGTCTAATCTAAAAAATTGAATGTACACTCAGAGCCATTTCTGAATTGTCTTCTAATTGTTTGACTTCTAAAAAATAGCATGATATATTTTGTTGTCCATCTCAAGGACTTACCTATTGCTTATTTTTGTTACCTACTGACTACACTTTCTGGACAATAGTTGACTGGCTGTTATTATCTAGAATCCTTCAAGCATCTATATTTTTATTCTCTCAAGTGTTTAAATTTTCTCTCATTCCTAAGCACTAGATAATGCCATTTGTTCAGCCAATAGTCAATAAACATTTATTTAGCACATATCATGTACCAGAACTATAAGCACTGGAAATACAAATAAAGGCAGTCCCTGTTCTCCAGAAACATACAATCGAATGGAGGAAGTCAACATACTAGAGGAAGCTGAAAACTGGAGAAGAGAGAGAAGGAGATGACTGGAGCACGATAAGTACAAAAAGTATGGAAATAGTGCAACTGATGGGAAATGCTCCACTCTTTATGAATGAATGATGATAGTTGATAAAAGTACCATATTCATTGTTTTTTAATACTTGGTTATTTTCTTTATTTTCTATTGGCTTCAAAAATCTCCACAATGATCTTGCAACACATTCACCTTTTCTCAGAGCTCTGTGACTTGATAATAATAATCCTGCCTCACACTTATCTTCTATGGTAGGACTTAAGATCAGAGTTTGTGATTGCCATAGTAATGATATTCAATACAACTCTTTTCACTCTTCAAAAAAAGCATGTTTCTAGGATCTTAAAAATATTAGAATGAAATGGGACCTCTGGGATAATCCCACGCAAATGCTTCATTTTTGCTCCTAATGAAAAGTTAAATGACTCACACAGACTCACAGAGCTAAAAAGCAAGGGGTTTTGAACCTCACACCAGTTTTCCTAATTCCAGAAGTCTTTCAATCAAACCATACTGCTTCTCTACAACCAAAATCAGATCCATGTTTTCAGTAATATACTTTAGAATGACATAATTAGCTACCTAATTTATATTATTTCCTCTCCTTCAATACCTCAAAGCACTCTTGGACTTTGTATTCTCCTAGAGCAGGGGGGAGGAATCTGCAGCCTTGAGGCCACATGTGGCCCTCTAGGTCCCCAGGTGGAACTTTTTGACTGAATCCAGACTTCACAGAACAAATCTCATTAATAAAATGATTTGTTCTGTAAATCTTAAACTCAGTCAAATGGCCACACCTGAGGATCTAAAACGCACATGTGGACTCTAGGCCAGAGGTTCCCCACCCCTATCTTAGTGGTATAAACCTATAGAAAGTCACAAACAAATCTTAAACATCCCTGAGGTAATTCCAAGCACACACTTGCACAAAGCATCAAATCAGCTTATTTCACTGTCAAAATCATCACCTGGATATAAGTACTATATTTAGGGAGGTAAATAATTCATTTAGTCCATATCTTCATATCTTAATTGTCCTAAAAATGGTAATGCTCTTTTTGAATCAAACTTATGATGAATAGGGCTCAAGAATTAAAGAAAAAATTAATTCACAAAAAATTAAATATTTGTTACATTTAATTTAAAATCTATACTTGTGATTCTGCTAGATAATGAATTTATTTTAAATATAAGAAAATACTTTAATATCATTTCATAAGGTTAAAATTATCACACTTTACATATCTATAGAAATTCATAGATATATAAAGTATAATCATTTTTAGGTATGTGAATGTGTATGTATGTGTGTGTACTATGCACATCTACTGCTAGTGCTAACTTGTACTTACTGCCCAGCATGGTTCCATTTACTACAAATGGATTTTACTAGGATAAATATTTTCTTTTCATATTTAGATAATCAGCATTTGGAATTTCAAAAATAGTTTCATATTCTCATTTGTCTTGTATCAGAATCATTACAAGATGTTGAAATGGCATTTTCCTTAAATCTCTATTACTCAAACGAATAGAGAGGTATTAAAGTGACTAAATAGGTATCACCTGTATTCCACTTTGGAAAAAAAATGGGTGAACATATATGTCCATATATGCATATAAATATACAATTTGGATTTCTTCTGAAGCCAGAATAGCAGTTGAAAAAATGAACTCTTATTTTAACTCAAAAGTATCAAAGGAAAAATATTCTATGAAAATTTATACCTATAAATTTCACATTTGATTATTTTTAGACAGTCCTTTAAACTTTCATATATATATATATGTATATATATATACATATATATATATATGAAATGGATAACACGAATTATATTTTGTTTCTGTTTTGATAGTTTAAAAAATTAAATAACCACAAATACTCCAATAGCTCTCATTAGGAATCTAGGATCTGATCATCCAAGCAAGATTATTCTTTTTCAGTTGTGTATCCTATTATCCTAGAATAATTTGATTTGCTGCATACAAGAAATAATATTAATTTGGCATATTAATAAGTAGACCATGAAATTTTCAAATAAAACAAAATTTAAAATATAAATACCACGTACCCAGAAGTATAGCTTTTAAATTTGTTTTTGTGTTCGAAAGATGATTCATTTATATCTACATTCAGTTTGAAGTATCAAGAGTTTAGTAAGTAGTCTAAATCTACAAGAATTCAAAAATGTAAAGAACCATGCAGGAATGTAAATTATTTAAAGTATTAATTTAGGCACAAGGTAAGAAAGCAATGATGAAGGGTATAAATGTTTATAAAAAAATGTTTGGTAATTGTTACTTAGATGGTTTAAATCCTGGAAAGATCATAGTCAAACTGAAGATACCTGAGAAATCACATTTGGTTTTCCCAAATTACACAGAAATGTAGCAGCAGTGATGTGGCCATTTTAACTGTGTGTGAATGTTTTAATGCAATCAAAAATGTATTTTCCATTAAAATGTCTGCTGTACTTTACCAAACTCACAGGGAACAACTATATACTACATGAATTGAACTGAATTGATACATTAAGACTTTTCTTAATCTGGAATTTAGCACTAGACTAACAAAATAAACAACCCTTTATTAATTATCCCCCAAATTATATAAGATATACCTACTGAAATGTAAATGTACAATTCATGATTTTGCAACAGACATCGTTAATAAAACAATGAAACTCCAGGTGGTTCTAAAAAAGGCTTGTGTATTATTGGAAATGATATGAATGACATGAGAAGCAGACAAGTGTTTTTCTGCATCTACGTAGTCATATAGTCACGCTGCCATGGTTGGTGACTGTCATGTCTTTTTCTTTCCTTTATGGGGAGAGTTACACTGAACAGAATTGTCCAAAGCACTCTGGAAGCAGACATATAATGGCTTTTGAAAGAAACTGCCAAAGAGGGCTTTTTCCCAGTGGCTAAAACCTCCTGCGATCTAGGAGAAACATTTAGACCTTCTATGCTAAGCATTTAGACAAAGAGGATAAAGTCCATGAAACAATTTTATAGACTTGACCTGCGATTTCACAGGTCTACAGAATTCTGGAGCAAAGAGAGTTCTTCTACCAATGAAGACTGGCACCTCTTCTGCATCTTAACATCTTAAGAGAGTTGTCTAGTGCAATAAGTCTGTGACTTCTTCAAAGCCAGCGTGTGTCAGAGACAGAATTAAACTGATATTTTCTTGTTGCAATGTAAAGGAATTTGAGGATCTTCCCTGCCCCTTAATAGGCCCATGTGACCTGCTTTGAGCTCTGGCCTACCCCACAGCTTGAGTCACATGGAACCAATGGTGGGAAGAGCTTGCCAAATGGATGGAGCACGAAGGGTGCAGCTGACAGAAAGTGAGGTAGAGCTGGGAAAGAGTAAGGCAGAGCAGGGCAACTAGCATGAGTGAGAGAGGGTGTGATTTTGTTTAACGGAGCTTGTTTGTAGGGAGGCCTGACAAAGGGAAGGCTTGGGTATGGCCTCCCTGCATTGATAATGTGTACAAATTTCTTTGTTACTATGATGTATTTGGTTTCCTGGTGTTCAAATAAATGTTGGTTTCATCTTGAGGAGGAGAGTTTATATTTTGTGAATTTACCGTGGAAATATGCATGCATATCCATAGTGGCTATCATGGATATCGCATCGGCATTTCACTCGACTATAAGGTTGGTTCTCTACCTCTTACACCATGCTGCTGAGCTCTGAAGTTACTCACACCCACACCCACACATCTGAACACACATATACATATACATACATGTGTGCATACATATATGTATAAAGATATGTATATATGACATCAAAGAACTTTATTGGAAGCCATACTTATCATCAATCACATCAACCTCAATGTATTTATTTATTTTTGGCTGAATCTTTGATTTCATTTTTATAGAACTTGTTGCACACTGCTTCTCCTAATGTGTATCAGACTTTTCTTTGCAAATCTACAATTTACAGCCTTAACAAAATTTCTGAGAGAATAAGTCCCTTATCCATAGGTCCAGAGGTGGGGCTTAAATCCAGGTTTTCTTAGCTCTGAGGTCACCACTATGTCTACCACAACATGCTTTCTCTCAACTTCAAAATGTCATACTACAAAGACTTTAGAGTTGCCCTAATGACTCATTCATGTTCTGAGATCCATGAAATTACAGGAAGACCACTTGAACCTATTCATATTCTAAGGTACAGTTTTTGTTGGTCTTGTTCAGTTACTTCAGTCGGGTCCAACTCTTAGTGAGCCCATTTGGGGTTTTCTTGGCAAAGATAATGGAACGACTTGCCATTTCTTTCTCCAGTTCATTTTACAGATGAGGAAACTGAGGCAAATAGTGTTAAGTGTCTTGCTCAGATTCACACAGGTAGGAAGTATATGAGATCAGATTTGAACTCAGGAAAATGAGTCTTCCTGACTCCATGTCCAGCACTCTATGCCACCTAACTGCCCTTTCAGTCAATACTACATTTGGAGAAAACAAGTTCATTAAGTTTACTACCTTCCAAGCAAGGTTTACTAGCTTCCTTTTATTTGTGTTTCTGATGCTGATTGTTTGTGTATTCTTGGAAGAATCATTTAACAACATTTTGTCTGTTTCCTCAACATTAAAATGGAAGTGTTGAATTCTATGACTTCTAAAATTCCTTCCAGCTCTAGAGGTATGGTCCTGTAATTCCAAAACTACTGTGGTGATGCCTTAAAGATTACCTGGTTTGAAAATCTCAGTGTTTGTTAAAGCATTCCTTGTTTGCTTTCTCTATACCTTCACGACCTTAGAAATCTAATCACCAAATAATGCCCCTCTGCCCTCATTTATCCAAAGAGAAGAGTCGTAATTTTACTTCAGTTTGTGTTCATCTGGAAGAGTATTTAATCGTTGCACTCATCCTTCCCTGGACTTTTAAAGCAACTGCTATGTCTTTTTCTTTCCTTTTTAGGAGAATTGCGCTGACCAGAAATGTCCAAAGCACTCCAGAAGCAGACACATAATGGCAATATTTTAGATTACAATAACTGATAACACCCTTTTGTAAAGTAAAATGGTTCCTATTTTGTTTATAATACCAAAATGTTCTCTGGATTCTGTCCTCTTCCTCCATTATCTTGATTCGTAAGAACAAATTGGCCCCAATTCAATGTGCATGTGTTCATATTATGCTTAAACATTTTTCCATTAATAATTTGAAAGCTGTAGCATGGGCCAATGTTTAAACTGTTATCTTTGACTAACAGTCTGATTATTCTAAAAATACACATTTATAACCCAAATCTATCATGTGGGACATTTTTTTCAAAATTGTTTTATGATAAAAAAAACCAAATTCATAATCAAGTTTATTATCTAATTCACACGTTCCTGTTCCCTGTTTTATGATTCACGAACCAAAGGGGGAAAAATTTTCAAACATCCTACGGGCAGTCTAAAGCAGTGTCACCAATGAGAAGCAGATTATATATAGTGCATTTTTTACAAATGTAAGCAGTAAAAATCTAGCAAATTACTGTCAAACATATCTCCTTGGAGCACATATGATAAATTAGGAATGAGTAAATACAAAGAAACTGAAACATAACAAAACTTTTTTTTTGAAATAATAAAATAAAGTATCTGACAACAAAATATAGCAAAATCCTATAAAACATTCACATCAACATGGCACTGGGAATACTGGAATTGTCTGGCTAGATTTCAGATGTTTCACTTTGTTAGACTTATGTTTAGCTCTAAATATTTCAGTTATGTTCTGTATTAGTCACTTGGTTTCCCCAAAGAAGGATTAGTTACGAAGTAGCTATTTGCTATTAACAGAGTTTTCCAAACTTTAGCCAACAATAGGACAAATTCCTTCTTGCATTCAGTAGACTTTGATGTTTAATAATTGGCATTCTCACATATAAGGGGGATAGTAAATCAATAAAGGCATCGTCTAACTCTTTCTTCTGATTCCAGTTTCTGACTTTTATATATGTTTAATTAATGCTCCCCCCACCTTTCCTTGTAAACGGACTGCTCAATCATTCATGTCTTTCAGGGTAGAAACTGTAGATCACAGAATATCAAAATTAAAAGGAACCACAAAGACCAGATCACATCTCCCAAAAGAATGTCCACAACAACACAGCCGACAAATGGTTATCCAGTCTTTGCTTAGAGATCTCCAGTAAGAAGGACCCCTCAACTTGCAAAATTAATTCTGTAATTTTATTTGAATCTAATTGCTATGAAGTATTCTTGTATTTTTTCCCTGACATCAAGACTAAATTTATCTATTAGCAAATTCTACCCATGGCTCCAAGTCCTATCCTTAGAGATAAAACAGAAAAGAAAAGACTAATGTCTTTCAACATGATAGGATTTCACTTAGTAGAAATAATAGTAATGATAAGAGCTAACATTTATATAGTGCTTATAATGTGCCAGGTACTGTGCTAAGGACTCACTTTATCTTAACAAGAACCTTTGAAGCTTCTATTATTATCCCCATTTTATAGACCTGGAAACTGAGGCAAAGAGAGTTTAAGTAAATTGCCCAGGGTCACATCCCTAGGAAATGTTTGAGGTCACGTTTGAACTCAGGTCTTCCTGATTCCTGGTCTGGTACTCTCTCCACTGCATCAACTTGGTTTTCTCTTTTCTAGAGGAAACAATTCCAGTTCCTACAATCAACAGACATATAAAATGAGAGTCCCTTTACCCTTTTGATTGACATTTTCTAGACAAAAATAGAATATGATTTTCCAGGTACCATTGGACGAGTATAGGAATATCACCCTTATTTCTGGAAAGCATGCTTCTTTTGATGCAGCCCAAGATTGCATTAGCATTTTTGGCTACAACACCAACAAGTATTTCTGTTTTTTTCCCCTTTCTTGCATTTATTTATTTATTTTCCAATTACTAATTTATTTGTTTTAAGTTTTCAACATTCACTTCCATAAGTTTTAAATTTTCTGCCCCTCCCTCGGCAAGAGAGAGTGCAATCTTATCTGGATTCTACATATACATTCATTCCTATTAAATGCATTTTCACATTAGTCATGACCAGTAAGCATTTCTTAAACACACATATGCATCAGGCACTGCGCAAAATGTTGGGGATTAAAAAAAAACAAATAAAGACAAAAACAATCACTCCCTTCAAAGTTTACCTTCTAATGAAAGAGGCTACATATGCATAAATGAATAAAATAATGTAGAAATATTACAGAATAGATACAAGATGATTTTGGAAGTGCACATAGAAAAATGAGAAAAATGCATCTTCAAGAAGGTGGACATGAAGGAAGAAATCATAAGGAAAGATAGAGATTTATTGAGGCAGAGTGAGGAGGAAGAATATTCTAGGCACGGGGTACAGCCAGGAAAAAAAGAAGAGAAAGTATTATTTGAAAGGAAAAGAAAGAAGGCTAGATTTTAGAATACAGAGAGGCTAATATATAATAATAAAATTGAAAAGGGAGAAAAGGGCCAGGTTTTAAAAAGCTTTGAATGCCAAAAGACTTTATTTGATCCTAGAAGCAAAAGGGAACCACTAGAGTTTATTGAAAAGGGGAATGACACGATTAAAGCTTCACATTAGAAAAAAACATTTTGGCAGAGTGTAGAGAAATTTGAACTAGGGAGACCAATAATGAGAGTTATAGTAATCTTGACATTAGGATCATTTGGTGCGTGAACTAGGGTAGTAGCCAGTGAACTGAAAGAAATGAATTGAATGTTAGCAATGTTTTAGAAATAGAAACGGCAAGATTTGGAAACTTATTTTATATATAGAGTCGGAGAAAGTGAAGCATTGAGAATCTGTGAGAGTGAGGTGCTGAGATTATAAACTTGAAGAAGACTTGAAAGATAACGGTGTCCTTGAAGGGAATAAGGAAGTTTGGAAAATGAAATTTCTTAGGAAAAGATGAGCTTAGTTTTAGAAATGTGAGTAATCTAGACCAGTTTCCCAATTTTTGGATGAAGATAATGAGGCCCAGAAAACTAAAGTTATTTGTCTATAGATACATAGATAGCTGGTAGCAGGAGTGGAATTTAAAGTCAGATCCTCTGATTTCAATGCACTGTATACTGTTCCCTCATATTAATCTCATGTTTAAAATATGAGGTATGTAATTTCATATTAATCATATAAAACACCAAGATCCTTTTCAGACAAATTCTCTAATATTATCTTCCTCATCTAATGAAGTCAATTTTTGGAAGACAAGTACAGTAATTCTAGCTTTGGATTCAGAAGACCTGGCTTTGAATCGTGGCTATGCCACTTTCTATTCATAAGACCTTGGCCAAGTCATTTAACTTCTCTGGGTTTCAGTTTCATCATTAGTAAAAAGTAGGGCCTGGAAGAGATGACACATAATACATTTTTAAGCACTAAATCTATGGCCTTATTACTTAACATGTTCTGTATTAAATTATATCATATTTCTGTAAAGATCTTTTAGCTTCTGATGATATTCAACTATGATAGCTCTTCCTTTATTGATATTAAACTGTATCTAGGTGATCTATGGCTTTCTCAACTAGAAAAACATACAATATACAATTTGAGATGAAAAAATAAATGAATAAAATGATGCCAATGTTTGGAAAGTGAACTTGATCAATCTTTATCAATGGATATAACTATTTTAATCAGTCACATAAAATTACTTACAATAAATATTTTTCTTGAGCAGCAAAATATTTTTAGACTGAATTGAATGAATATTCATGTCAAATCTTTTCTATATAATTACAATAATCACAACTTATATACAGCAACGAGCAAATTTTTAGTACCAAATTTTCACTTCCCAAAATAGTGTCTTAGTGGATTACTTGGTAAAACAGAGGTAAAATATTAAACCAGTTGGCTCAAAGACGTGTTGAATCATATGTCATATATACATGTATATATATATATATGCATGATATATGTAATGCATGCATACATTATGTTTGTGGATATACAGTTTTTATTTGGATTCAAATTCCTTTTCACTTTCATCTGCTCATTCTCCACTTTCTGAGATGGGAAATAATTTATCTCCAGTAAGAAACTAGAATTTCCATTAGGATTAGCTGGTAGTTCAATTAAAAATTGCATCAATTTTCATCATTAGAGGCACAAAGGTATAATGGATAGAGTGCTGAAAATGAAGTAAAGAAGACCTAGGTAGAAATCCAACCTCTAATATCTTTACTTGTATTACCCTGGGCAAGACACTCAATATCTCAGGTCAAGATTCCTTATCTCTAAAATTAAATCGCAGAGATGTTACATCAAATAGGATAAAATATCAACAGCATTTTGCAAATTTAAAGGAACTATATAACCATAAATAATAAAAATTTAAAGAAATTAGATTGTCTAGCACATATACAGGCTATGTTATTAGAGATTCCTTCCCTTGAGGAATTTATAAACAATTAGACAAAATGGGCATATTTGCAAATATTTTAAAAAGACAAAAAATACTTAGACCCTCTCCTTTAAATCATTTGGGCTTGGGATTTGACATCCTCTAAATTTTGGTGATCTTTTTAACTAAAAGGGAGCTCTCAGCAATCTATTTTTTGTTTCCCAAAGTGAAAAGGTCATTGTAGGGAAAGGTTGGGGGAAAATAGGTCCATATTGATAGGGAAATATGTGGCTATAGGCAAAATTATTTTACAAGTCATTTTAAAGTGTGTAAATATTGTGGGGAGAAAGTTGGGAATAATGCCATGTGGCTTCCATCCTTGCTAGAAATTCCTTTGAACTCACAAGAGGGTAACATCAAAGTTTACAAACAATAGATGGAGAATTCTTCCCCCAGATACAGGCTACTGAGGGTATCAGGGAGAAAGAACTAAATTAGCTAGATCTAAAGTCAGTCACCTTTCATTTTTTTTTCTTTCACTATTACTCAATGATCTATGAAGAAATATTACCAAATTAAGAGCCCATGTAAAATCCCTTTCAAGAGCCTACCATATGAATCGTGCATATCATAGGAAGCAATATAACTCATTTTTAATGAGCTCTCAATTGAATTACACCCTAAAGGTCTATGCTATCACTCAGGAAACATTTCTTAAGCTACATAAATAACATAGTACTAAAGAAAGAATTTTCAATTTGTTATCATAATAATGAATTATTATGATATTAATGACAATCATAAAATGTTTAGTCCCCAAAGATATTTAAAGAGATATCAATGTATCATGATTCAGTAATGCTGAGACAAAAAAAAATGAACTGATAAGAAACCTGACAATTGTTTTTATTCAAAGAGACAATGGCAAAAATACAGGAAGGAGTTACCATCTCATTTAAATCATATTGTACAAAATGTTCAAATTTTTTATTGCATCAAAATGAAAGCACAAACATGGAACATCTCAATTGCAAGTTTATCACAGAATGACAGAAATAGAAGGTCATCAAACTCCTGGAAGAGTGAGTAACTTGCAGTGCAGGGAACCAGGAAATCTAAGACGCAGATTGCTGACTTCAGCAGCAATCTCACTGTTCCCAACTCTGAATGAGAGAGGGAGAAGATGAGGTGGGCAGAGGCTGGCTGGCAGGAAAAGAGAAGAGCCTTCTCTACTGTTTATTTCCACTTGTTTATTGATTCTTTCAACAAATATTGGAGTACCTCATATTTACACTGACAGTTCTCAGATGTAGGGGTGGGGAAAATAAACCTAGAAATTCAGATGGTTCATGTTATATATCATGTAAGAAAAAAATGATTCTTTTCCTTTCTCATGGGGTATAGTTTAATTACATTTTTTTCCACTTATATACCTCTTCATGTCCTCTTTTCCCCTTTCTCTTTTTTTGTTTTTTTTCCTCAGTTTTCTATTTAATTTCATTTAGCAGCTCTCATACATCCAACCATAGTAGGAACTAACATATGTGTGTATGTGTGTGTGTGTGTGTGTGTGTGTATAGTGTTTTAAGGTTTATAAAGTTCTTTAAATATTTTAACACACTTGGTCTTCAAAACAATCCTATAAAGTTACATACCACTCCTATTTAAAACATAAGGAAACTGAGACACTAAGAACTTAAATGACTCACCTGGAGTCATACAACTAGGAAGTATCTAAAATTAGGTCTTCCTGATTGCAAGTCCTAAGGTGTGAAAAACTGTGATTTATCTGCCTATACGGTGAGGCGGATGAGAACTGTGATAAAGTTTAACATGGCAAATTGCACATATTTATCAGTTAAAACTGTCCAACTTTCGGGATCCAATGACCCATGTATGTTTTCTTAATTGCTCCTATTCCCTTGATTGTTTCCAGGCCTCAGGATAACAGTCTGAGTCACCTTCCCCCTCTTGCCCCTATGTACTCCTATCCATATTTCACTTGCACTAATCACCCTTCCAACCCACACAAAATTTAGAACCAGCAAGTTTTTGTCCAGAAAGTGTGACTGGCAATTGCTACAATTTTTTTAAAAAATGAAAAATAAAATTATCCCCTTTCTGCAGATTCCTTACCCAAGCAAGAAGGCAATTAATTTTACTGTTTAGGCAGATAAATGTTAAGAACATAGTAGCTAAGTCCATTTCTAGCCCTGGGTTCAGTATCTACTACTAATTCTAGCCATAAAAATGTCATTTGCAGGATTATTCACAAATGGATTGATTAAAACAGAAGATAGAATCAGACAAATTCACAGATAATCATGCAACTGAATCTGGGAATCTTTTATCAAGAACCTAAAGAAACGGAAAGGAGCATACTTTTTTCCTCAATTGTAGATATCACCTCACAGAAATTGACTGTATTTGAGCATAAAAAAAACCTCACAGAAATTTTAAATGAACCTTTTCAGACCATAGTTCAATAAAAATTAAACTCAATAAAAGCCTGAGGAAGCACAGATTAAAAATTAACTGAAGACTAAATAATTCAGACCTAGAGAATGAGTGAGCCAAAAAAGAAATCACAGAAACAATCAATAATTTCACTGAAGAGAATGACAATTATGAGACATTACAAAATTTGTGGGATGCAGCCAAAGTAGTATTGGAGGAAAATATGTATCTGTAAGTGCACACAGCAATAAAAAAAAAGAGCAGATCAATGCGCATGGAATCACACACACCCACACAGACACACACACACATTTTATGAAAATATGCTTTCATTATTAGAAGCTAAGGGAGTGCTAACCTACTCAAGAATGGCAAAACCAATTGTGATATGTGAAAGTAAGGGAATATTATGTTGAAACTTCTTTGAGGAAGAATAAAATGACACTAGAATTGTCCCCCAACTGTGTAGGTAAGTGGCTTATCAAATGTTCCTAGATAGAATTAATTTGTCTTGTTGAAATTATATTAATAATTATCCAGCACCTTGATAAAACTACAAAACAGGCAGAATATGTCTTTACTAGTTTATCCCATATCTCTGTCCAGGGTGCTCCTACAGCCCTTCTTTCTTTCAAGCAATCAGAAACTACCACAGACTATTCTGTGGCTATATAAAATCTTTCACTGTAGAAACTAACAGGACTTAGGTAGAACACCATGGTACAGACTTATCCTCATCTCATTTCTCTCCACTACCTCTATAAAAGATCTTATGTCTTGTTTCCTTGTGTTTCCTAGTCTCCACTAGATAATAAAGTAATAATAGAATAATATTGATTTATTCACTAATATGTGAGTTCATGAAAGTTCTAGGTAACAAAATAACTTAAAAAAGCAAAAATCTAATAATGGGTAGCTTTTTTTCCTCAGTTTAAACCCCACAATTTTAAGTCAATATTTACTAAGCACAAACTATATGCAAAGCAGTATTATAGGTGTGGGGATATATTTTTTAAAAAAATAACATCTGTACACAAGAAGCTTATGTTTTTAGAGGTAGATATCATTTATTTATTCATTATTCATAAAATATTTGTTAGCTCAACAGATAATCAAAATCACTCTTTTAGTAGGATTCCCATATTAGTCTAGTGAAATGTGCCTAGCACAATGTGCAAGGCATTGTGTACACTAAGTATACAAAGACAAAAATGGAAAATAATCTCTCTTGGGGAGGGGGGAGAGCAAAAGAGGGCAAGGAGAGAGAAAAGTAAAGAAAAGAGTGGAGAGAAGGGGAAAGTACAAAGCGTTTTGAACTCAGATGAAGGGAATGCAATAATTTAGGTACCAACTTCCCCTGTGTATTTAGCTATTTCCAAAGACAGCTGTAATGTTTGTTTTTATTTGTTTTGTCTTACCTTAATAAAAGTGCCTAGTACATAGTACCAGGTGCTTAGTAAATGCCTGTGGAATTATATGGGATAATGGTCAGTTCAGAAGGGTTCTCAATTTTGCATTTTAGTGACTGTATCCTTAGCTGACTCAAGCCTCTTCCAATTAAAAGATGCTGCCCTCTGACTTTAACCTCTTATTGCACCATTACTTGTTGCCTGATGGCTTAGTCTAATAGTGCACCCCTGACTATATCAAGCACTTGATTGTCTGCACTACTAAAAATCGATCATTCTGAAATAATCCAATCTAACTTTACACAGTGGAGGGAAGAAAAATATGCATATCTTTCCTCTATAACAAAACATGATAATCAGTTATGTGTCCAGAAGTCCAGAGACTCTGAGATGGATCAGATATCAATTACATTCGAGACAAAGTTTTTAAGGAAGAAACATGTGCAGTTCATGTAATTTCAAAACTCACATTTATGTACGTGTGCTTTTTTTTCTACTCCACTTAGCATTGGGGAGGAAACAATTTACTAAATTCACTTAGAATTTAACAGAGTCTCAAAATATGAAAAAAATGTCATGATGAAAAGAAAAACTAAGCTCTGGGAATAAATGACAATGATCTTTTCAAAGTATGTACTGTTAGAATCATAATAAAAGAGTGCAACGAGAGCAAAATCAATCTCAAATGTTTTTTAACTTCTAGGAAGACAGTTGCAAAAATTTCCCAAGAACTGTTTCAATGTATTCTCAGATCAAATATATCTATACCAATGATACAGTGGCAAAAATGATTCAGAAAATTGATGACAAACTATTCATTTGAAAAGTTTTATTTCATGTTATAGAAATTGGACAATCAATGGAAATAACCAATTAATAAGTGTTTATTATTGATACTGATGTATACTTTATTTATGACTTTATTTATGTATGACTTTATTTATTTAAAACTGTGGGAGGGCTGGAGACAAAATACATAACAATTCTTGTAGTCTGTACCTAAATTGAGTCTCTATCAACAACTTTATGTTGCAAATTCTTAAAAAACTATATATCTATATATGGAATAAAAAGTTCATGTTCACTCATGGTCATTGGTCTATACTTTATTATTTTACTTTAAATCTATGGGATTAAAAAGCGTATCTAACATAGTGGGGCTTGCAGAAGAGAATCTAACATAACTGGTCAAATTAGCCAGATAATCGTCAAAACTCCATTTCCATTTGTGTATAGTCAAGTCATAGCTTTCATATTGTACATTATCACAATGTAACAATCACTATGCCTATAAGGGTAATTTTTATGATGATAAGTGTATTAGTTGTGGAATCAACAGATCAGCATTTTTTACAAATGATTCATTATATTCACTTTAAAATAAAAACAATAATCAGAACAACATACAAGAAAAATCTGGGTTATATTACTGTGATGAATTTATACGCAGTTCCTCGTGGGAGAAGTGCACCTAGACAAGTAGACTAATATTTAGAAAAAGCACATAGAAAATGAAGTACTATGATAGTTTCAGATATAGGTTTATTTGCCTGAGCAAGTTATTTTAAACTCAGTCTTAGTTTCCTCGTCCATGAAATTGTCATAATAATAGAACTTACCTCACAAGGTTGTTGTGAGAATCATATGAATATTATATCTAAAGTGCTTCACACTTTCAAGTTCAGTAAAAATATGTGTAACCTTTTCAATCTTCCTTCCTATATTTCTTAATTTCTTCCTCACATGCTGCCTCGATAGCAAACACAGGCCATTCTCAACTTACAATATTGTTTTTACAAAAGATATTGTTAAATCATTTACTTGAATTTGAGAATATATATTCCCATGGGATAAAATAATTTCTAAACTACTAGATTTCCAACCACATAATTCAATTTAGCCTATAAAGTATATGAAAGCTTAGTACTTTGTTTTTCAGTTATTTCTCAGTTGTTTCTAACTTTCTGTGATCCCATTTGAGGTTTTCTTGGCAAAGTGGTTTGCTATTGTCTTCTCCAGCTCATTTTTACAGATGAGGAAACTGAAGCAAACAAGGTTAAGTGACTTGTCCAAGGTAATACAGCTAGTAAGTGTCTAAGGCAAGATTTGAACTCATGAAAGATGAGTCTTCCTGATTCCAGACTTGGACTCTATTCACCTCTCCATCCAGTGTAATGGCAAGCAAAGTAGAATCTTTTGCTGTTTTTGTTTTAGACAATTAAGTGCCTCTGACTGAATCTTGCCTTTGATTGAATCAATCAAGGGTTTTTGACTAGAAATAGTATGTATGTGTGTGTGTATAAAATTAGAGAGTTTTACCCAATCAGACACGTACAAGTGGGCTCCAACAAGATACATGTGGACTCTAGCCAATCAGATGCTGAGTACAACTATATATAAAGAGAGTCAGAGCTGAGAGAAGTAGACCTGAAGAGAGCCAGGGATGAAGGGGTGAGCCAACATTGAGAAGAAGAGAGCTGAGAGGAAGACCTCTGACAGCAGAGAGGAAGAGCTCTGAGAGGTAGGAGGAAGCCCTGTCTATTGATCTGTACTGATTTCTCAGACAGAAGTCCTGTCTGCTGGTCTGTGTGGATGTCTCAGAAAGAAGCCCTGTCTGTTGGTCTATGTTAATTTCTTAGACAGAAGCCCTGTCTGTTGGTCTTTATGAGTGAATTGAGATGATGGTGCTGGTGGTGAGTGTTAGTATTTTTGTGGCCCTGCTGAGTTTTGTTTTCCCAGAGGCAGATGTGGGAGTAGAGCAGTCCCCATGAGCTGAGACATGGAACAGGAGCAGAGAGCTGCGTACATGTGAATCCAAGCAAGAGTCAGGAGTGGTCAGTCCACAGAGGAAGAGCCATGGGACTTGGAAGTCAATCTGGAGTTAAGATGAAAGAGGACTTTGTTTGGACACTTCATATTGATTAAGAAGATTCTGCTTACAATGACGTAGGGGTAGATGGTGTGGTATCTTGAAAAAGGACTTAACTTGCATACTTGGTATTGATTAAGTATGTTACTATTGTCATTATGTGTATTAGATATGTTTTGCTTAAGGATGCTGCTAAGAATGCTATGCTTTACTTTATTAAACAATGTTTAGTTTGTTGTTGAATAGAGTTTATTACATTATGCAATTACACCCTTGAAATCATTCATGGCAGTCGTCCTCAGGTGTGCTGCAGTGATTAGCGCTACACCTAGCTGCCCCAATCTTAACTATTGCTAACCCTTAGGGATGTCATGGTGCTTAACCACAATTTTCTCTAGCCTAGACTTAACTATTTAAATTCTGAAACTTATTTGTTTATTTGTTACTATTGTTTGATGCCTCTTGCCTATGTCCTTTTCCTATTCTCAATGTCACTGCATTCTTTACTCCTTTAGAGTTTCATATAAATATCACATATATGTATGTATACATGTATATGTAGGTATATAACACATACATATGTATATGCATTTTAACCTAAACTACTCCATTATCCTTGTAAACTGTTCTCTGATTCTAATTACTCACTTTTCTGACTTATACCACCAGCATATTCAAGTTAATAATATTAGAGGAAAGTTCTGATCAAGTGATTCTGATTGGTTACTGGATTACTGAATACTTTTTTAAAAACCTCCTTTTCATGACATTCAGAGAATAGAACCTATTACAGGAGTTCTCTATTGTATCCTTTGCCCTGGAGTGTCAAAGTACTGGAAACAGTCTATTTCATAAGTGTTTTCCATTTTTTGGTCTAGTCAAGGGACCAGAAATCATTGAAAGATAGGATACCAATGTTCCAAACTCTACTATTCTGTTATGAAGAATAGAGAAGCAGGATGGGATATAAACTTGCTGACTTTTGACAGTAACTATGGTGGAGCTTGTGAATAGGTCAGAACTCAAGAAAGAGTGTTGATTTGTGAAAATAATAGCCAAGGTAGGGTGGCAGCAATCGGCCCACAGACTATCTTTGGCACAAGTGCCATAGTTTGTTATACGTCTTTTGAAAAGTAAATCGTCAACACAAATGATTTAATGGTTGCTTTCATACCCTACAAAAAGTAAACTATTTGAAACAATTCTCTTCAAGATTTTCATCCTGTCACCCTAAGACAAAGCTTCAAAAAATGACAAGTAAATATAGATACACATACTAGTATATCAGAAAGATCCCTGGAATCAGGGACCATTGGTCCAAATCATACATGTGTAACTGGGACTCTATTTCCTCATCTACAAAAAAAAAAAAAAAAAAAAAAATGGACTAAATGACCTCCAAGCTTCCTTCCAGCTCTAAATTCTTGATAATAATCTAAACATGTAAATGTTTATCAAATGCAGAGTGTTCACATAGATAGGCTCATGTAGGAAAGACTTCTATCAATCTTTATTTTTTCCTATCTAGCTAATAACTGGTAGCTAGCTTTCATGTAGCACTTTAAGATTTATGAAGCACTTTCAATATAATATTTCATTTGATTCTGAGAACAACTTTGTGAGATAGGTACTATTATTAAAATTATTTTATGGAGGAGAAAAATAAGGCTGAGTTTAAAATAACTTGCCCTGGCTCACTCAGCTGGACATTCTCTGAGGCACTATTAGATGCCATATCTTCCTTAGTCCAAGATCAATGACCTATCCACTAAGTCCCCATGATGCTTCTGTTATGTAGCTCTACTACTTTTCATTTCCCACCAATGCCTGGTACTTTTCAGTATTTACGCATTTGCTTAATTTTTTTTTTCCATAGAGAGACTGATTTTCCTTCACTAATCATCAGTGGTAATGATTGGCATAGCCTTATCTTGAATGATGAATGATGACCAACTACTTTAAATTATTCCATTCAAAATGAATAGATTTCTTTCCTCTAAAAGTCAGTGCCATTCTTCCATGTGCGAATGCTCATAACCACGCATCGGAGTGTGAAGGACTGTTGCTGGTATAGCAATCATAAACAAGACAAATAGAAATGAAGCCTTGAACACCTGTGGTATGTAGGGCACAGGTGGCCATTTTGGCATCTGCAAGCAAAATCTCTGGAGTTCTGGCCAAATCCCAATCTGGGTAACCTAATTACCCATTCATATGACCTAATTCTTTCATAGATTTCAATCAGAGTAATATTCACTTCCTCTACTAAGCAATTTCTGCATTGTCTTTCAGGGTATTTTCCTGGTTGATATAAGCACTTCAAAATAACATCTGAAATAACAATCAAGAAGTACTTGAAAGAGAGCCCACCCCCAAAAAATCAATGCCTCAAATGGATAAAGATTTTATTTTATGTAGACGTATACTGCTCATAGTTCATTTGAGCTCCTCTTCTATTCCATTAATTTCAATAATTGAGTAGAAGCCCATATATACTGAATATCTATGGTCCTCCAGAATTTGGCTCCCCAAAACAGCATTCACACTGGATAGAAGTACAGCTATCAGTCTTCCTTCCCCCTCCTTTGATGATGTTGATGATGATTATTTCACCATATCTAGGGCTTCTGTGGCTGTATTGGAAGCTCTCTTTAACCTTCAGTAACCAACGGGTAGTTGGTAAAAAGAAAACCCAACAAAAGTGAACCACAAAAAAAATCTGAGGAAAGCACGGAAGAAGACTAACCCCCACGCCCAAAACACAAAGCAGTTATGCAGGAAAGTGCTTGGCAGAAGGGAAGAGAGGAGGGAAAAACAGTGGCAGGGCAAAAATCTAAGATTAAAATCCATGAATGAATTAGTAAAGGTTATTTCCATAAGTTCTATGTACTTTCAGATAATCTCTAATGTACAGAAGCAATAAATTCCAACAGCTTTCAGCTAATTAATATGTATGTTTCATGATTCACAGTGATGAAGGCCCAGTGACTAATCTGTAGTTTATCCTTTTGTCAAATTGGAAGATTATCTACTTCGATCCCAAAGCACTTGCATGAAAAGCTGTTCAGGAAGTCTGACTAAAATTACTCACAAAGACAGTGGCCCTTTAACAGCTGGCATAGCTTGTGAAGTTATATTGCACTGATACAGGTTAGGATGAGAAAAACAATGGCAGAGTCCTCCATTTAAAATATTTTACAAGAGAAAGTGTTTATCCTTTACATTATGGTGGCAATAGATGTCATGGAAATTCTTCATTTCTGTCTGAAGGTGATAATAATTATTCTTATGAGTGGGTGTGGTTGCTTCTTAGCAATGGATAATATCAGACATTCCCTTACTAGGTGCAAAGGAAGGTTAGCATTTGCTTCATGACTATCGATATTTATTCGTTTTGTTGTTTAAGATGGAATTTTCATGAGGATAAAACAAGAATTCAGATAAACATCACAAAATTAACCTACATTTTTCTAATTTTTTCCCCCAGAATTCTATGGGAGAGAGAGGGGAGAAAGAGAATGTGGAAATAAGTTTGTACTAACAGGGTATGTATACAGGATAAATTTAAGGTAATTTCAGAGAGAAGGCTCTAGTATTGATGGGAACTGGGAAAGGCTTAAGGTAGGAATCTAATTGAAACAAAGGAAATGAGGAAAATCAGGAAGAAGAAATGACGAGGTAGAACATTACAAAAATGGAATTTAGAATATTATTTTATAAGGTCATGGATAACTTGTCTTTCTTCTTCTTCTGACAACTGTCTGTTCATATTCTTTGACCATTTATATATTGTAGAATGGCCCTTGTTGCTATTATTTTTAATAGTTATAAATAAATATATGTGTACATAGTCCACACATATACTAGACCATATTTAGAAATTTTGGATATGTATTTTCCAATAAATGTGGCTCCAGAGGAGAAGTGAGGCTGGTGACCTTGCACAGCCTTTCCTTACTCAAAACAAAGTCAAGTGCAAGTCATGTCATCATTTCTTTGATGGCATGGTCTTCTTTGGCAACGAAGGATGAACACAACAACAATCCCTTTCTAATTTTAGCTCTACTTATTTTGCTTTTATGAAGGCTTTTCCATTTTATACAATCACAGTTTTCCACTTTTAAATTTTGTGATAAACTGTCTCCATTGTCTGGGCAAGAATTCTGACTCTAGCCATAGTTATGAATAGTATTGAATAGGTGAACTCTCCCCTCTACTTTTAAATGATATGACCTATTCGTATTTAGGCTACACTTCTCTTTAGAGTTTATTGTGCCATAAGACATAAAGTAATAGTCTAAAACTAATTTCTGTCAGATTATTTTCAATTTTTTCCACTAGTTTTTTAAAAAAAATTTTGGTTAAGTATGGATTTTTGATCTTGGTTTTTGATATTGTTTGGCTCATTGAATATCATATGATGCTACCATATTTGATCACTTATGTTTTATTTATTCAATATGTTTCATTAACCAACAACTTTATTAATAGTTTCTTAAAAATAATTATTAAATTATTGGACCATTCTACTGTTTAATATCCTTCTATATTAAGCATCCATATGCTTCTACTTAATGCAAAATAGAGGTGTGAAAATTTCATTTAACCCATTGGCAAACTGTTAGATCTTGGTTTACTGGGTAGCTATAATCTGTGAAATGAAAAATATTCACCAATTTGCATACTGAAACTACTTATGTTTCAAAGAACTAGAAAATGGAGGGGTATATATTTTTAGCAATACTGTGAATTTTCAAAGTTAATGCAGGAAGATAAAAGTTATGTATAATGACTCACACTCAGCCTTTCTTAAAAATAGAATTCATTCAATATCAACCACTTTTTTGAAACCAACCCTCTATATTTAAAAAGTCACTTAAGATAATTGAAATTGTGCAGAGTCAGCATTATAATTTTCAGTAGCTATAGCAAAAGTGTAGTGACCCAGTCATTGCCTTTGAAGTATATGGAATGTACCAACACACACAAGAAAAGCATAATTTAGGGGGATTTTGTCTCTCACAGAGTATAGGTCTGGTGTTTTCTCCATAAACACAAAAAATCTATTTTTTAAATATGCATTTCAGATACCCACATATAGATTTTTTAAAAAATATCCTCAGAACACAGAACTTAGCACAGGATATGTCTGATATCTAAAACTGGGAAGAAACAGGATTTGAATAGAGGGGGAGGGAGTAAAATTACAAAGGAAAGCAATAAAAATTGAGAAGAGTATTTCCATGGTCTTTTATCCTAAGCAAAAATTAGCATGATAAAGAGGAGAAAACTTGTTCTATATCATTTTTATAAGTGAAAGGAGCCTTTGAGGTCACCTAGTAAAAAAGCCTCATTTTATAGGTGAGGAAACTGGGGTCTGAAGAGGTGGAATGATTTCATTAAAGTGATGCAGGTAGTAAGTAGCAGAGCTTAAGTTTAAACGTCTTCTGACTTCAAGTCAAGCACTATTTCTGCTGTGCCTTCCTATCTAAATTTCAGCTCTTTTATTTTTACTTTATTCAGATCCAGTCAAAGATGATAAACATTTATATTTCTGTTCTATGTATGAATTGTGCTTCAAGATAATAGAAAGCTTGATTCTAATGAGATTTTAGCCTTAGCTATTCCCTAGATCATAACCTGGAGTAAGTCACCTAATGACCTGATGCCTCAGCTTCTTCATTTGTTAAATAAAGGGATGAGATTGGATAGCTTCCAACTTCTGTTCCAGAAGTAAAATTCTATGTGTCTTTTGAAATGTTGAAGCAAATATGTGATTATCAAGTATGATTTCTTTCCACATCAGTGGAAAATATTTCAGATAAGGTTAGAATACCATTTGCATTCCAAGTCACTTTCAGGTACTGTGGGTGCCATGAAGATAACTTAACCATAGAACAATCACAGGTAAGGAGCATGAAGCCGCAAGGCCACATGTGGTTCTCTAGGTCCTCAAGTGTAGCCCTTCAGCCAAATCCAAACTTCACAGAACTAATCCCCTTCATAAAGGAATTTGTTCTGTAAAACTTGGACTCAGTCAAAAGGCTGCAGCCAAGGACCGAGAAAGACAAATGTGGTCTCAAGACCATAGCTTTCCCACCCATGAGAGATGTTATAACAGTTACAGTCTGTTTGCCAATGAGTGCTATTTTGAAAAACAAAGTAAAGTCTTGTGAATTTGTTCTTGAAGTTTATAGTTGGACATTGATTTAACTTTTGTTATTATTAAATAATGCCAAAAAAGGATGATCTGAGATGTACAAGTTCTACATTGTGAAAATATTCATTTCCATCATAAATTTTGAAAAATTATTTAAAAAATAAAATTTAGACAGACTTGAGTAAATGATACTTAGGCACTACAATGGATCCTTGCTCTTAATAATATTGCTGTTTCTTCCAAGAATGCCCTTCCCCACTCATCAATGTATGTCTAGTAGAAGCAAAGTCTTTTATTATCCCTTCCAAAGGTGTCAAATTGTTGCTGTGGTTGGATGGAGGGGACCAACATACCAAACTCCCTAGTGCAGCCTACCCTAGATTTAACTCTAATTATGAAATGCTTAAAAATAAATAGAAATAGAATACAATGTATGTTAATTTGCATTCTTCCAAGTTAATATACTATTTGTTGGGATCCATTCCACTTTGACTTTGACACCACTGCCTTTAACTATATATTTTGCTAAATTTGGAGAAAATTAAAAGATGCTTCTTATTTCCCTAGTCCATAGTAATCACTACATGAACTTGGATTTTTAAGACCACAAAAGTGATATATATATATATATATATATATATATATATATATATATATACGTGTGTGTGTGTGTATGTATATATATATACATATTTTCTATTATAACAAGTATGTACTTGCTATGCTATTTTAATAGGTTTTTTTTTTAATTTTGCAGAATATTGTTTTAAAAATCACATGACATTTTGGAAAAGGTAGGTGCAACTTGACAACTTCTATCATTACAATGTCATTGTTTTTCCTCATGGAGAGAGAATAACGAAGACTGTCACTCAAAATACTTATAAAAATAAGCATCATGTAAATAAAGTAAACAAGGCAAAAAAATATCATAGATAAGTGTTTTCTGCTGCCACTTAATAAACTATTGAATATTTCCTATGTGCATAATCAATGCACAAATTTAGTATCACTACTCTAGGTAGTCTTCTTTATGGCTGTTGCATATTTTAAACCACAACATGATAAGAATATTTGGGAACCATGAAGTTGTAAAAGTCATCTCACAGCTACTGAGAGGTACATAGAGTAAAACTCCAGTAACGTAGCATCTTCTGACTTAATAATCTAAAGTTTTCCCTTTAAATAACAGTTCCTTATGTACTATTGGTTCATAGTTGTTTTCTGGTCTCTTTCAATCCTACACTGACACAAATGTGGTAGAGAAATCTTAGTCTTTTGTCTTCAAAAACTAATGAATGGGGCAGTTGGTAGTGCAGTGAATAGAGCACTGGCCCTGGAGTCAGGAGAACCTTGAGTTCAAATTTAACCTCAAGATACTAGCCATGTAATCTTGGGCAATTCACTTAAGCCCTATTGCCTTCTCTCCCACACAAAAAGGTACAGAGACTGCTTCTCTTCTTTTATTCTCAGTACATTTGCTATTCTATGAACCTACTGTCAATCTGAAAGATCTTTTAAGCTGTAGGCTTTTCTTCTCCATTGACATTAGTGATGAACAGGTGAAACAATGAGATTTCAGTAGCAACAAACATTTCTGAGCATCTATTATGTAAAAGACACTGAGTTAGGTGTTGGTGATATACAGAGCACTGCTCTCCAGTACTGAACTACTCTAAGTGAAATAATATGTGTTCTCTCTCTCTCTCTCTCTCTCTCTCTCTCTCTCTCTCTCTCTCTCTCTCTCTCTCTCTCTCTCTCTCTCTCTCACACACACACACACACACACACACACACACACACACACACACACACACACACACACATTTATATGGCACATTATTTCTCAAAATCATAGACTCTCATTTCATTAGCCCAATATGCAACTCACAGCTCCATCTAAATTCATCCAATCTTTCTTTAAAAATCTTAAATGAGAAGGAAATAACCATCCTTGGAAACAATCTAATTTAAATTTGTGGCAGCTCTAATTATTATGAGGAAATTTCTTATCTGAAATTCAAATCTGATTTTCTCCAACTTCTGTCTTACTACTAGTACTGGCTTCTGGGGCTAAGAAAAACAAGTTCAACCTGTCATTTGATTGCCCTTCAAATACTTAAACACTTCCATCATTGCTCCAATACATCTTCTCTTCTCCATTTCTAGCTTGGTTGTATTTTTTTTCCAGGCAATCCTTATATTCCATAGTCTGAAGACCCATCATAAGCCTGGTCATCATAGGCTAGACTTGTTCCAGTTTATCACTGTGGCTCCTAAAATCTACTGGTTTCAAATCAGGGTAGAGCACAATGGACCTTTCACTTCCCATGTTCTAGAAACTCTGAATTGATACAGAAGATACTGGGTTTGTCAACATTTAGAAAAAAAAATTTTTGCCTTGTAAAGTAGCTATGAAAATAAGCCATCTAATCATAACTTGAGGTTTTCCAACGCTTACTGATGTACTTAGATAGCAAGGGCATGTAGCAGACTACAAGTATGACTCCCTCAAAGGCACCTCAACCATCCATGTAAACAGAAAGCAATATTGTCATTATTTCTCCCAAGAATTGGCACAATCATCAGAAATGAATTTTGAAAAATAATAAGTAAAGCTTACTTTCCCTAAAGTGAATATTTGCATTTCTTACTCCATATATTTTAGAAATGAGTATTCGTCATATGCACTATGCTATTTTTTAATGGGAAAATACAAATTAATGAAATATTAGTGATATAATATTTATGCTTATCTTAAGCTGTCATCAAATTATCCCTTAAAAATTCACACAATGGCCCCACTAAATGTCACATATCCTCAACGTGAACAGTAAAAATCTCTATGCACAGTTTTAATTTTTTTGCTGAGTTAAAGATGAGTAGTGTTATCTCATAGTAAAATCATAAAATAGGAAAAATTCATGTCATTTTTCCATGTTTTCTTTTCTAATCCCTACCTCCCCGTGATTCAAGCCTATGATCTGTTACTAGTATACTCCTATTTTCTAATTTGCTTATAAATTATAAGAAAGAATGTGATATCTCTATCACATCTACTTATTTGATTGGTTACACTTTAGTATAAATGAGTTCCTGTCAATTATTTACCATTCAATATGTAGTGATACTGAGTATGTCCTCTTGAAAGAATTCAATACCAAGGTTTCCGAAATGTGTGGTGTGCCATTGCCACAAACTTACAGGAACACTACAGGTTGTTTTAAATTTTGGGGGAAACACATGATGGAACTACACATTTTTTTCACATTATGTCATCTGCTAGATTAAAGAAGTTCAAAATTCCAATATTAGATCCCAACACATCCCTTTTAAACATTTTTTGAATGTTTGAAATATGTTTTTGTTTATTTGTTTTTTTGACTGTCAGTAACTTCTAGAACTTTCTCATTAGTAATACATCTTTGTTAAAATGTATTTTCAGTGGTTCTGTTACAAAAAAAAATTATATGAAAATCAATGTGGAACAGGAAATGAAGGTGGTGGTAACAATTCTGATTCCAACATGTATAAAGTTGTACAATGACCAACAGTTCATATATGTGTGTATGCATGTATATGTACATATAAAATATTAGTAATTGTATTTAACAATGAAAGAAAAATGCTTTTATTCTAATTACATATATAATATATATTTCAAATAGTCACTAAGCTGCCAATATATATAAACTTATTAAGTTGTTTGGACTGAACTATTTAATAAATAGAACTGTATTTCTTTTGGCCTAGGAGTACCATGAAAAAACATTACTGAGTCTTTAAGGCAGTGAAAACCAAGACAGTTTGAGATTTTCTGATTCAAAGGATATATAAGCAAATGCAGGAGGTGGGTTTTTTTGTGTTTATTTTTTGGGGGTGCAGAAGGTTGAATAGTAGAGATAGGAAGAGTTTCCTTCAATATCTAGAAAATTGAAGTAATCTATGAAGATAAATCTACTTAAGTCTCTTCAGTGTTTTTAATCTTAATTCTCTAGTCCCTCCCTACTATCATATAAAGTCTTAAAACTAAAATAATCTACTTAAAAAATGTATAGCTACTTTTGCTGTACTTTAATGCATGAAGCAGCATAAACCTTACAGCAAGATACATTTTATGGTTCGGATAAATTATACCATTAATCAGGGAAAATTTAGAATCCCATGGATATCAAGACAGAATCGATGATGGTATCAAAATATTTAATACATAGAGTAGAGGAGAAGTAAGACTGTAAGGTGAATGACCTCTATTTTCTCAGAAAAAATACAAGGCAAGTCTTTTTCCCAAAGGTGATGAGGTAAAATGAGGTGTGGGCGTCTTGAGCAAAGAAAAGAAGTGTTACTATGGGGAATATGATAGATTTATTAAGAAAGAAGGGGAGAAGATTAAATTGTTGCAATAAAGTTCCAACTGAGATCAGACAGAATAAATTTGTTGCAGACCAAGTCAATATGATTATGGCTTCTCTGTATATGATAGTACAAGTGGTGGCTGTTGTTACTGTTTGTTCTTCATTCCTGAAGAGACCCATGACATCAGTGGGCTGATGCTATAACATGCAGGTGAGTTGGATTTAACTGAGGGAAGGCTGTGCAAAGTCACCAGCCTTACTTTATCCTTCATAGCCATCTGGGTCTAGTGGCAAGATACAGATCAGGACGACTGGAGATGGCCCTGGTTGTGATGGGAGACCTTAGCCTTTTTAAGCTAAGGTCTTTAACAGGAAGCAATGTCTTTTCAGTGATTAAGGCTAGGTAAGAAATGAGGCAGATAATGGCCATTTTACCTAGTCCAAAAGAATAAATCTGGGAGGGAAAGACCCTCACTTAGATTTTCTGGCCAAAACAGAAACAACTGCTATTTACATTCACCCTGAGCCAGACAGAGCCTAAACAATGACCCAGTGGGTCTGGGACCTATTGTTGGTCAATTGAGAACCAGAGTGATTTGGGTTTAAGGCATGGTCCTCAAGAAAGAAATCTAATGGGTAGCCCCTAAGATATCTTGGAAAGTTTTAGTGATCAAAATTTGCACTCCCTGATGTCATGGTCTTCTTTGAGACTGAAGGACAAACAACAACGATCTCTGTTACTATTGGAACAGGCCAGTTGGGCAACGCTGTTTGTTCTTTTCTTTTGTCCTTCTTTCCCTCCTTTTTCTTTCTTTCTTCCTTTCTGTTTTCTTCGTTCTTTCTTGTTTCCCTTCCCTCTCTCCATATAGGATATCATACCCTTACCTGTGGGTGCTCTGCCCAAAGGAATGCAAAAGTAAGAGTGGAGAAGACAGATGATGGAAGCTTTTTAGGATGGATGTCTGGCAAGTAAGGATTGAAGACAGAATCAGGAAAAAATGAATTCTGAGAGAAACTAGTGCTTATAATCCTTTGACTAGGAAGGAACATGAATGACTCATAGAGAGTGATTCATCCAAAATTATATCTAAAAGCAAAAACAACCAAAACATATTTTTCATAAAATATGATGGTTTCACAATAGATCTACATCTAATGAACATCAGAAAGCCCAGGCACAGCTACCTCCAACCTCTGATACTGGACTGGGGGTAGTCCAGAGCTGCACTTGAAGTCTTTATCTGAGGTGCTATGCCAAAGAGAATAGCCAGACCCATAACATCAACTCCAGTCTTTAACTGCCATCCATCCTGAGAAGCTCCTGAACTAGAACACATAATTTTGCCATCTCTACAAAACCAATGTGGACTTTCAGAGATTAAACTATTGGATACAACAAAAGATGCACAGAATTATTAAGATGAATGGAATAATTAAGATACATTAGCAATTTTAATAAAGAATCTTTTTTCTCTATGAATGTCCAAATAGTTTATGTGCATGTATATACATTAAGATTATGAGTTTGAAGGTTTTATTTTTCCCTTATATAGGAAAAGGGGAAATGGCATGTCTCTCTAGATCAAATTGTCCAAAATGATATGATTAATCCAGCATAACATCGACTCTAATAGAAAACACAACAAGTTTTTAATATTTTGACATGTATTGCACAGTACTAGATTTTCAATAAAGAGTATTTTTTCTCTCAGAGAAGAATGTAAATTAGTGACTTTTATTGAGCTACAAAACAAAATAATGTCAACATGTACCTAAAGGAGCAACATTTTCTTAAAAATACACTCATATCTGAATGACCACACACCATAAACATACTGTTGTTAAATGTGGATCATTTAATTTTTTGTAAATCAATTGTTTAGGATAAGACATGTAAAATGATTTGTTCCAAATAAGTTAATAATGGATAGAATTTGTACTTAAAATTCAATCCTCTGATCCCAGATGTAGTGATCTTTCTACTACACTTGTGAAATCATCAGTGTCAATCCATTCCCTGAAAATAACTGATGAATCTATGGCTGAAGATCCGAGGTAAGCCAGCCTCCAAAAGATTCCAGGTAACCCTCTAAACTTTTAACTTGCTGAACTCTTCCTTGGTAGAGGGAGTTTTCTTAGTGGAAGTCCTCCACATTAATGAAATCACAGGTCTAGACACACTTCTTCAAGCTCCCAAATAAATATATAAATAAAAAGATAGAAAATAGATAGATAAAAGAAATATAAAAAGGAATATAGTTTCTGACCTCGGTACCTGGAGGAACCACTGGATCATAGTGATGGTGTGATTTCAACAATCTATACTCCTAATGACAAAACAATAATATATTTATGCTGTGATTAATCTGGGATAATAACCCATTTATTACTTGTTACCATGGTGATATAGGGAGTTGCTAATTATGCTAAAAATCTAAAATGAATACTATGGAAAAAATAGCTCTTAATTTACCAGGGAAATTTCTCTTAAGTTCTCTATATCCAACAATCTCTTTAGAGCACTTAAACAAAATTATATTTGAGGAGAAAAGAAAGTACAGGGAAAGTCATGATCTAATTCTTAAGATTTTTTTTTTGTAAGAAAAATATTAGTGGGAGAGATATTCCCATCTTTTTTTGTTGTTCTAAACGACAATACCAACTTGAAAAAATTCACAGCAGCCAGTGTCACCCTTCTTTTGAAGAATTTCTTTCCTATTTATCTCACTCTCTATTTCTAGGAGCTGCTGCAAAATAAATATATCACAAACAGAGAAGACTGAATAACATAACAGCATTGGAATACAACTAACATTACATAAAGTTTCCCAAGTAGGACTAAAGTTAAGTAGCCAATAGAACAAATTTAAAAAAAAAAAAAGAGAGGAATAGGAGGAAATAGTAGATTGATGATTGACACTTTGCTTCTAAAGGACAATTCCACTGAGGAGAGTGGATTAGCCAACTGACATTCTATTCCATTGTCCTTAAAAATGATATTTCATAAACAGTTGTTTTTAAAGACTTAGAGGCTAAAGCTACCTTTATCTAATCATTCTTCTTTGTTATCAAGACTCCTTTGGGAACACAATACTGGGAATGACTCTGGAATTCACAAAGTACATACTAGTTGATGTTGTCTCTGGTCTTGAAATGTTTGTCTATTTTCTAATACAAAAACAGTATCTTACACTTATGTTTTGCAGTTTGAAGTAACTTTCATGTAATTAAGTAGTTCTATGGCAGGGCAAAATAATTATACTCTGGAAACTTCTGTGTTTTGTCAGTTTAAAATTGAAAATAATGATTGGGTTATCTATCTTCACAGAGTTGTGGGGTTTTTTTGGGGGGGGGGGTGAGAAAAGCACTTTATAACACTAAGAACCCTACAAATGAGTGAACTATTATTGTTGCTCTACTGAATTTTCCCAAAAGTACTTTCAGATCAGTATCATTCCCTTTTTACCAAAAAAAAAAAACCTGAAACTCAGAAAGATAAAATGACTGGCCCAAGGTCATGCAGTAATAAATGTTCGAGTCACAACTCAAATACAGATCTAATTGCAATTTCAATGCCAAGTTACCTTTGCTCATCTAGGTGAAATTCAAACAACTACTAAAAAGGACAAATGCGAACTGCAATAAAGCTATACTCACTTTGTTATTTGGCCAGTAAAATTGCCAGCCAATCTCAGGTGAAATAAAAAAATAAAGATTCATCTACCCTTGCCTGTAATTTCCAGATCTAGTGTGTTATCAGAAAAGAAAGAAGGGATTTGAATACGGCCATGATAGGATTGACTACTGTTTGAAAGCCACGGGACAGACCCATTTCCTGAAGTCTGGACACTTGTTGATGAAACAAACAAAGCAACTACAAAATAACCTTGAAAGGGAAAACACAAGCATCTGGGGAACTAGGATTAAACCAATGCAGAATGTGGTTGTAAGCCAACAACTGAAAGAAAAGAAGAGGTATTCTGAGGGACAGAGGTGAAGAGGGGGATCATTCTAGGCACAGATGACAACCAGTATAAAGGTCCTGAAAAAGGAGATAGAATCCTGTGTGCAAGTAGTAACAAGAAAAGACAAGTGTGAAGTATGGCCCCAAAGAAAAGATATGAGAAGAATAACAGCATTCTTTTGCAGAGGTAGGAGGTCTAGGAGTATCAGGAAATTGTCAATGTACTATAATTTCGCAGAGTTTTTTTCTCTCATTCTTTTTTTTTTTTTAATTAAAAATATTCCTGACTATATGCTATAGCTCTATAGGAGTGGGGTGAACAAGGATAATGGAGAAAATGGAGTTGAAGTGGAAATAAGCATACATCAATATTTTTTTTTAAAAGTCTGTTCAGCAGGATTAAAAAGTACATTGAGCAGAATAACATGAAACAGAAAAATACAAAATTTCCTGCAATTTTATGTGGCCTTATTTGTTTGGGCTTTTGTAATGATAGGGACAGAGTTATAAAAAAGCAGGTAGAAGGCAAAAAGCTTTACACATTTTACTACAAATACAAGCATTAACTTTTGATACTCATTGTGAGGTCCTTATCCAATGATGAATGATTTGATAAATTACTGGAAGTGGACCACATAAAAATTAAGAATCCAGATGAATGGCTCTTCAGCATTGAGTAGATATAATACACGTAGGATTTAAAGGGGGAGAAAAGACAAAAATATGCACAGGAACTGAAAGCACCAAAGAGTTGAAATCTTTAGTAGGTGAAGGTGGACTTAAATAAAGATCTATCAAAGTAACCAAAGTAGTTGTTCATTCCATTACAAAGATGAAAAGATGAAATTCTACTAAGTACAGTTTGGTTTAGGTACATATTAAATATCAACAGAGTAGCTATGTGTAACAGGAAGGACCCAGACATACTCAAGGGGGCCTGCTCTACAGGTTCTTAGATCTGCTTTTCTAAAAGGAAAGCAACTTTGGAGGGGTCAACAGTCTATTTAAATCAAGCACGTACATCATTCACTTACTTTGGGGGAAAAATCAGCACAATGAACTTCAGAGAAAATACAGAGGAAATAAAAACCAACAGATAGAGCTTCCAACTCTCTAACATAAGCAATGCATACATCACAGATCAACAGACAAATCCAACTGTCTGACCATACATACATAGTTACCAGAGAGAGAAGCACCAACATTTGTGTTTTCAAAGCCAGGGGACTCCTTAGTGGCTACCCAGAGACTCATCTAGCGAAGTAAACCCTTCCAATAAGAAAGTCCCAAAACAAATCTTCACCTCAGAGTATTTATACACTTTTCAGAGCCAGAGGGTGTGACCCTCTGATTCACTGCCTCAATTGGAATTAACAAAAGCTACTTCAGGCCTATTAATGGGCAGGGAAGATCTAATTAACATTACACTATGCATCTTATCTGGGCCCACTTCTGAACTTCCTTTAATATTCTTTTGTGTACTATTTAAATATCCTATTGATGTGGTTTTCCTTGTTTTCTCCCTTTTTATTTCATTCTCATTGTCCCTGATCTCAGAATTTTTTCCCATACCCAAAATTAAAGACCATCCTTATGACAAATATGAAGTCAAACAAAACAAACTAACATATTGTGTCTAAAGATAAAAGTTTCATTCTAGATCTTTGGTCACTTAATCCTCAATCAAGTGGTAGGTATGATCAGAGTTCCTAAGCCCTGAAAGGTTGTTTTCCTTTACCATATTGTAAATATCTAAATCAATAACTAATTTATGGAATTATGAAATGGGGCAAGTATACTGGTTCTTTTGGTATTTGCCAGGAAAGAAGAAGTGGGGATTAATGTTCCAATCATGCTTTAATAAGGCACAGGAGATGCAGGGACAAATGACACAGAAAATATGAAGAAAAACAATGCAAAAGAGGTGGGACAAGAGGCAGATGGCATGCGAATATGAATGGGGAGGGGAGAAAAGTAGGCAGCTTGGGGAAGAGGATAGTGAAGGGGAAAGTCACAGAGAGATACTCACATAACTATGGATTGGAGTTAGGAACACTTGATAGCATGGACCTAGATGGATATGGAAGAGAGTTCAGGGGCAGGAGTTTGGGTTTTCCTTTTCATAAGGTTTTGATGGGAGAGAAGATCTTTCCCATTCATTGGCCCATATGACCTGCTTAAAGCACATGCAAACCTAAGGGACATGTCATGGGGGGAACTTGCTGAACAGGAGGAAGAGTAAGGGTGGAGTAGAAATGGATGGTATGGGAGGAAAAGAGGAGACAGATGGGTACAGCTAGTCTTGTCAGTGTTTGTGGGAATGCCCAACAGGGAAGGGGGAAGGCTTGGGAATGGCTTTGTCCCCTGCAGTGCTAATGTGTATTGACTTCTTGGTTACTAGGATGGACTTGGCCTTCTGATGTTGGGATTTGGACTTCTGGTATCTGAATAAATGTTTTTCTTCTGCCTTCAGCATGGAGAGTTTGCTATATTTTGTGATTCAGAACTACGCTAGCATATTCATAGCTGCCCTCAGTGCTGTGAATAGTGCCTTGGTAATACATTTGGTGCCACGAACAGGATCACAGGGTATAAAAATCTCTATTAGGAGGGAGAAAGGCTTTAAAGGAAGAAACAAATATCCCAGGATGTGAGGATTTAACTTATTCCTTCCTAGCAAGGGAATGGGCTAAAAGCACTGGACTCTGGGAAAATTGGGAACCAAGCTTACAAGAGGGAGAACCTAGAGATTTAGAAAGATGTTTGCAAGGAATACCAATAAAACCAGGGAAAGTACTGGCAAGGGTGTGTAGCAGAGGACAGATTTTATTAAGAGGTTACAGTATTATGTGTAAAAGCAGAGACAAGCTTCTGAAAGAAAAAAAATCAAACATTAAAAGAGTTAGCTATTTTGCATGGGAATTCTCAGTGTTTGGGTTTTCCTTTGAAAAAGCAAGCTGGAGGGTCTCAGGCAATAGAAGAAAAAGCTAATCATTTGGCTCAGAAGAAGAAAAAGCTGGCAAAAGAAGGATACAACCTTTGTACAGAACCAGCCTAGTTGCCACAGCAATGACTGCCAGGAGAGTATGTTGGAGTAAAATGCAACAAAGTCAGAGTTGGAAAATGGAACAATGTTAGAGGGAGAAGCTTCTCAGGCAGAAAGAAGCATACACAATACTAAGTCTGGAAACAGGAGAGCCAGGGGGTAACTCAGTGTTTTTGGAGATAATTGAGGATTTTACTCAGCAGGAGGTCACAGATATTTTGAGCTGGTTGACCCAAAGAATGGGAGATTTGCTAATATCTTGGATGGTGAAAATCAGTGATGAAGGGGCCAGGGGAGTATCAATAGATGGCATGGATTGCTTGAAATTTATAGGTATTAGAATCCTTTGGTACAGCAAGCTTTTAGAGATTACAATATGCAAAGAGGTAACAATACGACTAATCTGTTAGCTTTGGCTGCAGAAGGATGCAGTAAGCAGAATGATATTGACTCTATGTGGCCTAGTGGTCAATTCACTTAGGGACTGTATAAGAAAGTTAAAGGAAGAGGTAATGAAGAATGCCATAATGATCACAAATACAAATGCATACTATTATTACCCCCTTAGCAGTTTGCTATAGGAATATAATAGTGAAGAAAATTTCTCCTGTTTACAAGTATCTAGTTTTGATTCTAATAACTGAGGAAATAAGGCACCCTCTTTTGGAGGTGCTCAACAAGATTTCACAGTTAAGTGACTTAGTGGACTGGGAAAAGACAAACTTCCTAGAACAAGAAGAGCAAATAGCAGAGGTTCAAAATCAAAAGAGATTGACAAGAAAAGAATTTTTTACTGCTGTATTGAGAACAGGGGTGGATTTTGGAAGCATACATGGTATTCCAACTAATGAACTATACAAAATACACCAAGAAAAGGGGCTTGATACTAGATGGAATAGAGAAGTAAGAAATGCCCTCTACAGATTTCCCTGAACCCTTGTGTCCAAGTTTGTCACACCTTCATGAAGAATAGGAAATTGACTGAGCCCCAGCTCAGATTAAAGAAATAAATAGACAGGATTACAGAACCCATATCAACTTGACCATATATTGGAAAAATGGTAACTAAGACATTCATAGATATTAGGGCAGAGGCCTCCCTTATATATGGAAACCCAAACCCTGATAAGTTTAAACATGGTACTCTTATCACCATCACAGGACTAGAAGGAGATGAAATATCAGCCAGAGAAACTAATAATGAAGATTGGATAACTACTTAAGAAAGAATATACCATGGTAATTGTACCCATTCCTGAATACGTCATTGAAACAGATGTATTGAGAGGTATGACTTTAAATTTTCCTGAGGGGAGACACCAATTTGCAGTAAAGAAGATAGGAATTAATAGAGTTTTAGTGGGTAAAATAAAAATGGACCTAAACAGTTTACCTGAACCTTCTGAAGTAGTTACTTTAAAGTAATATCATGTCAAGTGGGCAAGATAAAATTGCTAATACTACAAAGGAATATGTTGAGGCAAGAATGTTAATCCCCACAAATACTCAATGGAATAATCCTGCCTGGCTAGTATGAAAGTCAGATGGGACATGAAGGATGACAGTGGATTATAGACAATTGAATAAGGTAACTCCTCCCTTGAATGCTGCTGTTCCAGATACTATAACCTTAATGGAAAGGATCCAGAAATATAAAGGGACTTGGTATGCAGTTACTGATTTAGCCAATGCTTTCTTTTATTACTATCACAATAGATTCAAACAATGGTACCAATTTGTTTTCACTTGGCAGGACTTAAAATATATTTTTACATGCTTGCCACAAGGATATCTGCATAGTACCACTATTCTTCATAGTGTTGTGGCTGAACAATTACATAAATTAGAGCTACCTGGTGTACAGCTCACCCACTAGATAGATGATATTATGATACAGGGAAAAATATAAAAGAAGTGGAGAACAGTTTGACACTTTTAATTGAGCATATAAAAACAAAGAATGGGAAATTAACCCTGCAAATATTTAAGGGGCAGCTTAAACCATATAATTTTGGGGTATACAGTGGAATAAGGGATTGTGATTCTCCCACATGCCTGGCAAAAGATTCACTATTTTCCTATCCCCACCAATAATAAAGAGGTCCAAAACTTTATTGGATTTTTTGGATATTGGTGACATCACATACCATATCTAGGACAAATTTTAAAAACTTTATGAAAAATTGCTAGAAAAAATATGAATTAGATTGGGGACTTGAGTAAAGTAAAGCTTTTGAAGAAGCAAAACCTACTATACAATTTGCCTTAGATTTATGGCCTATGCAAAGTGACCTGGTGGAATTACAAGTGACTGTACAGGATGAATATGCAAACTGCAGTTTATGACAAAAACAACAAAGCTGAAATGTACCCTTAGGATTCTGGTCTAGGAAACTCCCTTCATCTGGAATCTAATATACCCTTTTGAAAATCAGTTGTTAGCTGCATGTTGGGCTTTCGTAGAGACTGAAGAACTGATTTTGGGCCATGAGGTAATATTAAGGCCTGGAAATCCCAATTATGACATGGGTAAGGAATACCTCCACTTCTCACAGAATTGGACATGCACAAGAGACTAGCGTGATTTAATGCAAATGCTACATTCAAAATAGATCTAAAACAGACAAAAGTGGAGTTTCTTCCTTACATGACTCTATAGCAAAGATAGACACTGAGGGAAATGATATACCTCCTGAACCAAAGCAACAGTTGGGACAGTCCTTGGTAAAATAGAATGAGGGATATGATGGATTAACTGAAGAACAAAAGGGACATGCCTGGGTTACTGATGGGGCAGCAAACTATCTGGGCCACAAAAAACACTGGAAAGCAGCAGCCTATAACTCATGTAATAGACAGACTTGGGAAAATACTGGGATAGGTGGAAGTAGTCAAAATGCTGAACTTACAGCAGTACATCAAACTAACAAAACAGAACAAGGAGGATGATGTCACATATTTATTAATTCATGGGCTAATGGGTTAGCCTCATGTATGCTCATGTGGAAAAATCAAAATAGGGAAATTCTTGGCAAATAAATCTGGGGCTAAGAATTATGGGAAGATATATAGAACATGTCTTTGCTTAGTAATTTTTCAGTTTTTCATGTAGATGCTCATGTGACCCTCACCACACCAGAAGTTGAGTCCAAAGCACATACTTATTGACTAACAATGATTGCTACTCAACATATTATCCCTACTCTAACACCAACTGATGATCCTGTACTATAAAAGGGGCTCCATCAAATGACCAGCCATTTAGGGGTCCAGGCTACACACCTTGGTATTAGTATATCTCATTCAGTGTTAAAACAAGTAGCAGAGGAGTGTTATATTAATTGAAAATGATACCCGAGGAACCGTTCCTTGGGTAGTAGAGAGATAAAGGAGAAAGGTACCAGCCCAAATTTGGCAAACACTATATCAGACCTCCTACCCCAAGATAAAGGATTTAAATTTATATATACTTGTATTGACACCTATTCAGATGTACTAGTGGCTTGTCCCTATAAGAATGGGACCCAGAAAACACCTGTAAAATTCTAGATATCATCAGTCTTTACTATAGAAACCCAATGTATATTCAAAGTGACAATGGGTCACATTTCAAAGGTAATGAAATGAAGACACATTGTGTATTAAACAATATAGAATGTGTATATCATATGTCATATTATCTACAAGTGTCTGGGTTAATTGAAAGAATCAATGGATTACTGAAAGAATGAATGGATTATCGAAAGAGAGGTAAGGAAGTAAAGTTCTAATAATTATTATCAACATTGGAAAGAAATTTGTTCACTGCTTTACATAGTTTGAATAATCGACCTTTGGGAGGAAGTACACCTCTAGCCAGAATGATGACCTCAAATCTGCAAATTAGAAAACAACAAGCACATAAGAACCCAAACACTGAGTACTGGACTGTGAGGGCAGATATCCCAGCACCATATCCAGGGACACCTGGGTCTGCAGGATATGATTTACATTGTTTAGAGAACGTTTGGTTGGAAAGAAAAGAAATAAGAAAAATCTCTACTGGAATACATATGAGAATTCCTAAGCATCATTTTGGATGGATATTACCTAAAACAGGATTAGCAGCTTGAGTAATACAGTTATTGGCTGGAGTGGTAGATTCTAATTATCAAGGAGAATTTATGGTGACATTCCAAAATTTACGTGAAGAATCCATACAGTTTTGTAAAAATGATACAGTAGTTCAAGTGATTATTATTCCTTGTGAAACAATATCTCTCGTGAAAACTGACTCTCCCTTTGACATAACCAGCAGAGGAACTGAAGGATTGGGTTCTAATGATAGAACAAAATTGGGAGCTAAAGTATGGGTAAAATGGAAGCTAGATGATGTTCCAAGGCTGCCAAAATTTTAGCACATGGGAAAGATAATACTGTAACTGTTATTTATTCAGGAGAAGATGATTACCAAATTATACCTTTTAACTCATATATTCTACCATGAATGAGGCTATGATAGTGGGTTCATGGACTCCACAAGCACAGCTAACCCTATCTACCCCCCTTCTGGTTATTGTCTCCTTGTTTCTTTTTGGCTTTTTGTTTGCTAAACTTGTTTGCTAGATTTGTTTCCTACAGGTTTAATACCCTTCACCTGCTGATGCCTGATCGCTTAAGCCAGATGCCAGCCCCTGTTCATGACTATGATGTGTAACCCTGGACCTGGCATCAGCTAAGCACCAGATGCCAGCTAAAGACCAGATCTCTCAAATGGGACCTCTTGGGGCAGGGACAGTTCTATGTCCAATTTCAGCAGGAAGTAGCTATAGAAGAAGAGACCTTCACGGCTCACTCAAAGATTTTAGGCCCCATTTGTTAGAGGGGAGAATACTGGGATACATATGCTCAAGCCCCACTTTAAGATAATGTTTTATGTGCTTATTTTGTTTTATCCCTGTTATAGAGTTACAAAGTTCTGTTGACACCAGCTGCCTAAGATACTGTTTTAGATAGTTATTTTCTGTTATCCCTGTTACAGTTCTGTTGATATCAGTTGCCCCACCAACCTATGTAATGAATACAAAAGATCTTGGGGCTGAATGTAATGGTAATTTATATGGAGGGATCTTTCCCTTTCATTAATAGGCCTAAGTGACCTACTTAAATCACATGGAAGTCTAAGTCACATGTGGTAGGAGAAGCTTGCTGAATAGATGGAACAGGAAGGGTACAGCAGAACTAGGAGGAAATTGGTGAGAGTGGTTAGGGCAGAAGAGAGGACACAGGCAGGAACAGTTACTTTTGTGAGTGTTTGTTTGTGAGAAGGACCTAGCAGGGAGGGGGTAGGCTCGGGAATGTCTTTGACCCCTGTAGGTCTTCTTGGTTACTATGATGAATTTGGCTTTCTCATGCTGGGATTTGGATTTCTGGTATCTGAATTAATGTTTTTCTTCTCCCTTCTGTATGGGGATTTCTGTTATATTTTCTGATTCAGAACTATGCTGGCATATTCATAGTCACCCTCAGTGCTGTGAATATTGCCTTGGCAATACACCATGCCATTTGGGGTTAGTTCAATTGCGTATCTACAGAATCTCAGACTTGTCAGCAATACTTAAAGTTGGTTTCATTGGTATATTCCCATCATCAAAAGATTATCAACACTATTTTGTATTCTGCTAATCTTACTGCAGATAGCCAGTGTTTATCTGAGATTTACCTGTCTTAGGATGAAAAGGACCTGGCAACAAGGTCTAGACAGATAGATAGACAGACAGACAGACAGATAGATAGACAGATAAATAGATACATAGATACATACATAGATAGATATATAAATACGTCATAGATACATAGATACATAGACAGATGGCACAAGGTGAATTGAATATGAAGAGATGATATCTAAAAGTAAAATTAAGGGGTGAGGGAGGAATGTATTGGGAGGAGAAGGGGAGAGGTATGGGGTATATGGGGTAAATTATCTCACAAAAAAGAGGCAAAAAAAACCTTTTACAATGGAGGGGGAAAGAGGAGGTGAGAGGGAATGAGTGAACTTTACTCTCAGCGAATATGGACTAAAGAGGGAATAACATACACACTCAATTGGTTATCTTACCCTACAGGAAAGTAGGAGAGGAAAGGGATAAAAGGAGGTATAATGATAGAAGGGAGGACAGATTGGAGGTAATAAATCAGAATGCATGCCAACTCAGGGAGGGGGTAGGGGAGAGATGGGGAGAAAATTTGGAACTCAAAATACTGTGGAAATGAATGTTGAAAAACAAAAATAAATAAATTGGAATTTATCAATTAGAGAATGGCTTTTGTTTCTACATACGTGTATCAATTTCTTATGAATTGCATAGTGTATAATACAGATTATTTAGCTGATAAAGACTCAGAAAGGTATTTATGAAGCAGACTTCCTTAAAGATTCTACACTGAACCTGGGGAGAATATCAAGAAGATCTAGATTCAGATTCTAAGAGACTTCAGATACTCAGTTTTATATAAGTACAGTTATTCATCATTAATTGACTAGCTGCTATATGATGAATTCTTTGTCCATGAAAACCAGTGAACCAATGGAAAATTTTTAAAAATTCATACAATATAGTCACCTTCAGTTATTAATGTAAAAAATGAAAAAGGATAAAAGAATAAAATAGGTGCATAACCTGAGTTCTATATTATTACTCATGGAATGTTAGACTACAATAACAACTACAAAACCTAGAGCAAGTTCTCTGTGCCATTTGATAGATTTTATTGGATGACTTATGAGAAGATATCATCTGAAATGTACAGCATAAAACCTAATGGCTAGGTTGTAATTTGTGCCAGCAAAGGGAATATTTTAAATTATGGTTCTGTTGAAGCATTTTAAAAAATTGAACCCATTGGGAAGCTTTCAATCAAAGTGTATGAATCACAAGTAGACAAAGCACTTAGCCCTTTTCCAAAAAGCTGATTTCTTGCAAATTAAAAAAAAATGTAGCTAAAATCTCCATTTTTTTTTCTTTTGGAAGACTCAGACTAATGTGATATTTCTTTTTTTACATGAGTTGCATTGGCTTACTTATAAGGACCCTATGTTTCTTTTTTTCTCTTTTCTGTGATGACAGGTTGTATAGGGTTTTATTTTTTCTCCTTTCCTCTTTCATTTTTTTATATTTATTTTTAGTTTTCAAAATTCATTTGCACAAGATTTTGAGTTCCAAATTTCTCCCTATCTCTCCCCTCTCCCCCCAACCCATGATAGAATGCATTCTAATTGCCCCTTCCTCAGTCTTCCCTTCCTTTTATCAGCCCCCCCATCCCCTTCCCCTTTACTTTCTGAAGAGTAAGATGGATTTCTATTTCCATTGACTGTATATCTTATTTCCCTGTTGCAGGTAAACAATTTTTAACATTTGTTTTTAAAACTTTGAGTTCTAAATTCCTTCCCTTCTTCCCTTCCCACCCACCTTCAATGAGAAGGCAAGCAATTCAATATAGGATATACATGTGGAGTTATGCAAAACACTTCCATAATAGTCATGTTGTGAAAGATTAACTAAATTTTCCTCCATCCTATCCCGCCCCCCACAATTATTGTTTTCTCCTTTGACATGGCCCCCTTTCAAAAGTGTTTGCTTCTGACTATTCCCTCCTCAAATCTGCTCTCTCTTCCATCATTTCCCCCTCTTATTCCCTTCCCCCCTACTTTCCTGTAGGGTAAAATACCCAATTGATTATGTATGTTATTCTCTCCTTGAACCAAATCCTATGAAAGTAAGGTTCACTCAGTTCTTCTTACTTCCCCCCTCTTCCCCTCCATTGTGAAAATTTTCCTTGCCTCTTTTATTTGACATAATTTACCCCATTCTATTTCTATCTTTTTCCTTCTTCCAATACATTCCTCTCTCATTCCTTAATTTTATTTTTAGATATCATCCCTTCATATTCAACTCACCCTGTGCCATCTATCTATCTATCTGTCTACTATCTATCTATCTATCTATCTATCTATCTATCTATCTATCTATCTATCTATCTATATCTATCTATCTCTATCTCTCTATTTATCTGTCTATCTATGTGTCTGTCTGTCTATCTATCTGTCTATCTATCTATCTATCTATCTATCTATCTATCTATCTATCTATCTATCTATCTATTTTCTCCAACTACTCTAATACTGAGAAAGGTCTTGAGAGTTACAAATATCATTTTTCCATGTAGGAATGTAAACAGTTCAACTTTAATGAGTCTGTTATGATTTCTCATTCCTCTCTACCTTTTTGTGTTTCTCTTGATTCTTGTATTTGAAACTCAAGTTTTCCATTCAGCTCTGGTCTTTTCATCAAAAATGCCTGAAAGTCTTTTATTTCACTGAATGTCCATTTTTCCCCCTGAAGATTATACTCACTTTTGCTGAGTAGGTGATTCTTGGTTTTAATCCTAGCTCCTCTGACTTCTGGAATATCATACTCCAAGCCCTCTGAACTCTTAATATAGAAGGAGTTAGATCTGGTGTTATCCTGATTATAATTCCACAACACATGAATTGTTTCTTTCTGGCTGCTTGCAATATTTTCTCCTTGACCTGGGCACTCTGGAATTTGTCTACAATATTCCTAGGAGTTTTCCTTTTAGGGTGTCTTTCCAGAGGTGATTGGTGGATTCTTGCAATTTTTATTTTCCCCTATTGTTTTAGAATATTAGGGCAATCTTTCTTGATAATTTTTTTTTACTTAATAAATTTTTTAATGAAATAAAGTTGAATTTGGTATACTGTAATATATAGTTATAATGTAGTGTCTCAGTAAAATTTTCTTTGACATTCTCCTCTTCCCCCAGATGACATATATCTATACCTATATCTATTTACATATGTACATACATTTATATATATACATATATATGTATGTATATATATGTATATATATACATATATATGTATATATATACTGTCCTATGGTAATCTTATCTGAGAGTGCATATTAATCATCTAATAAATTAACACATAACTTTCACAAATCAGTGTACTGTAGAAACTTAGGACAATGCCAGTAAGTCAAAAGTTACCACTCAAAATCATTTATACATGAATAATTTAATCTCTTCACATTGTAAAAGTATTTTAGTACATGTTGCATCTTCTGTATCATTGCTTGAAATTTACATGCTGGCATTACTGACACTTCAGCTGTCACAATACTTTTTATCCCCAAATTTGATAAGTCACCTCTGATTACACCACATGTAAATGCTAAATACTTAGGAGCATGATCTAAATATTGTTTTCTTGCCAACATCTGAGTTAGGAGTCATAATTTGTTGTCTTGAAGCACACAGAGGCCCTGATGATATTTCCTTAGATTATCAATTCATTTCTTGAAAACAATGTTACAAAAAAATCTTTGCAAAAGAACTTCATGATATCTAATTCATCCTTGAACCTTGCAGTGTCCTTTGTAAACCTTTCTATCAATACTTGTTCTCCAGCTTAGTAATGCATCTTCCATATTCCACCTCCCCCTGATCCATGGACTTGTATACACCAGTCACCATCTCGTTGTGGAGAAGCAAGAAAAGAACTTCTTCTGCCATTTACAGCTGATTCTCTCAGGCTCCAGGCACCCTGAGAGGGTAGAGGTCAGGACCTGTGCATGGTTACTACCATGGTGGATCTGGGTGCCTTTAGAATTGCTGACAGCTCCCTGACCCCACAGTGTTAGAGCCAGGTCCCATAGGCAGCCGGGGTAGTAATGGCTTGACTGCATCCTCTGAGGAACTGGCATCTGACTAGGAAGTACAGCTGCAGGCATGGCTGTGACCTGAGGCACAGAAAAACCCAATAATTTCTTGAAGGATGATGTCTAGGATCTCTTTTGTTATCGTGGTTTTCAGGTTCCAATGATTTTTAAATTATCTCTCCTGGATCTATTTTCCAGGTCAGTGGGTTTTCAAATAAGAAATTCCACTTCATCTTCTATTTTTTTCAATGTTTTAACTCTGTTTTATAATTTCTTGATTTCTCATGAAGTCATTAGCTTTCATTTGCTCCACTCTAATTTTTAAGGAATTATTTTCTTCAGTGAGTTTTCAAAACTTCTTTCCCATTTGGCCTATTGTGCTTTTTAAAGCATTCTTTTTCTCACTGGCTTTTTGTACTTCTTTTGCCATTTGGGTTGGTCTATTTTCACGGTGTTATTTTCTTCAATATTTTGGGGGCTCTCCTTTAGTTAAGCTGTTCATTTGCTTTTCATAATTTTCTTGCATCACTCTCATTTCTTTTCCTAATTTTTCCTCTATTTCTCTTACTTGATTTTCAAAATCCTTTTTGAACTCTTTCATGGTCTGCAACCAAATCATAATTTTCTTAGAAGATTTTAATATGGGAACTTTGTCTTCTTCTGCTTTTATGTTTTGATCTTCTTTGTTACTAAAGTAAGACTCTATAGTCTGAATTCTTTTACTGTGTTTACACATCTTCCCAGTAAAATAATTTGACTTTCTAACTTTTTGTCAAGGTAGGACTCTGCTTCCAGTATGGGTAGGGATGGGGTAGGTGTACTGTCCCAGGCTTCAGGGATTTTGTATCAGCCCCTTGATCTCCCACCTTCAGTAGGCCCAGAGCTATAGAAGTAACATCTGCTTCTGCTGCTGCTGCCATGCTGCCACCACCATCCCCATGACCCTAGGGTTGGAGCTGAACTGGCCAGATGGCACACTCTTCTTTCACCCAGCTCCCACAGTGTTTTCTCACTGACCTTTTTGGTGTATGTGGATTGAGAAGTCAGAAAACTGACACAGTTGCCAATGAGTCAGTCCCCTGAGGCCTGCTCCAACCATTTTGTGCTGGTGCAACCCAAACTGGACTGTGCTCCACTCCCAGCCCAGTGCAAGAGACACTTCCTGTAGACTTTCAAGGTTGTCTTGGGCTAGGGATTTGTTTTACTCTGTTGTTTTGTGGATTTGGTATGACTAGAATTTGTTCCAAGTCATTTTTTAAGATATTTGGAAGTCTTTGGGGGAGAATTCAGGGAAGTCCCTGCATTTACTCCACCATCTTGGCTCCACCCTAAGGGCCTTAAGTTTCAAAAGTCCCTGGTGATTCAGTTGTATCTTTCTAGGTCATACCCAAACAGATCAAAGAATGAGGAAAAACATCCTATATATATATATATATATATATATATATATATATCAGAATGTGGAAAACAATTTATATAATAAATTGTAATGATGTTGATCAACATAATGACTATTCAGTATAACAGTATAACAGAAGCCAGATGATGAAATATGCGATCCCGCTCCTGACAGAGAGGGAATAGACTCAGAATTCAGACTAAGACATCTCTTTGAATATAGACAATGAAGGAAGACATTTTCCTTGTCTATGCATGTTTGTTGCAGATCTGTTTTTATTTTTGCTAGTTGTTGTTGGAAGGAAGACAAAATGGAATTCTATACATTTAAAAAAACCTTAAAGAAATAAGAATGAAAAAAGCTAAAGGGACAAGAAGAAAGTTATACCATATACTAGAGTTAAATATTGTGCTCTTTTATTGTGAGTGTGTACTGAGGTGACTTTAGGACTAATGGAACAAAAACAGCTAGAGGATTTGATAGTCCTTATCTGCTTCCCCTGAATTATTTACTTTGGATGAGTGATTATGTAATATTTAAAATACTGTTCATCTAAATCTCATCCAAAAAATGAAAGGCTGGTTCCCCCTTGATTGGATAACTACCCAGTTTCACATGAAATTCCTAATATATTTGGCCTAGTTGTTAGCTCTCCTTAGTTTCAATTTTAATATCCACAAAATGGGAATAACATAAATTTCCTATTTTTGATATAGTTGGAGGATTGAGTGTAAAGTTCTTTGCAAACAGCCAATACATACAAGACAAATTAAACTGTAAACAGCCAATACATACAAGACAAATTAAACTGATAATTTGTTGAATGTAGATAGACTGGGCAATTTAGGAAAGGAAAAACCATTTCTCTTCATATATTTGAAATATCTTTAACCTGATATTACAAACACTACGTCTTTGATATTCTGCCTTGTTCTAAACAAACTCTTTTGCTCTAATTGAATGCAAGTTAACAATAACTTCTCACAGAAGATGATAGTCGATTTTCAAAGAGACATCAAGTGATAAATATGCACATTCAAATTACCCAATTCTTAGCCTTGTAGGATTATATTCTTCAGTTATTCTTAATTTAAAAGTCTGCTGAATATTAAAAATGCTATTATCAAGTAATTCCTTAGAAATTCTTGATCACAAATTTGAGGGCAAAAAGCAATCCTTTTTAAATGACTAAAAATATTTCTTAGTCATAATGATATAGTTATATATAGATATACCTCATTTTTTGCAATATATAGATCTTTCAAAGCTGTCTGAATATCGAATTTTGGATCAGCATATATAATAAGGAGTTCGGTATATAAAGGAATATTACAAAGAAATTTTTTTTGGCCAAGTACTAATTGATGATTTGATCATTCACCAACATGGATGTGCATATGTTAAAAATATCACTAGGAAAATTATATAGGAAACATTAATAATTTTTCATATATTATGTGTTTATAAATGCACATCTGTCTGCATAAGATTAATACATATCTATGTTAAACTCAGTGTCTCTTAAAACTAGCAAAATTATAACAGTAATATAAAAATAATTTTTCAATTGGCTATTTCTTTATCATTCTTTTAAATGCTTACAGTCAAACTTTCAGTTACATTTTTACTCCAATAGAGGTTATTAATTATTTAATGTTATATAGATTGTGTGTTATACAAACAAAGAAGGACAAACAGAATAATCTTCGAGTAGATACAGCTGCCTGAATGGAGACTCAACTCGCTCTGTAACTCAGCTCCTCCTCTCCTGTCTGTCTCCCCCTCTCCTTCCTTCTCCTCTCCAAAGGAAGGTAAATTTGAATGGTCAGAAGGTGCCAGTTAACTTGGTTTTATTGGCTAGATTCCTTTCCTTTCCCTTTCCTTTCCTTTTTTCTTTCATTTTCCTTTCCTTTCCCTTCTCTTTCCTTTCCTTTCCTTTTTTCTTTCATTTTCCTTTCCTTTCCCTTCCCTTTCCTTTCCTTCCCTTCCCCTCCCTTCCCTTTCCTTCCCTTCCCAAAACCTTAAAGCTACTACACTCTGAAGCTCATACATTGGAAGACACTAGACTTCTGCCTAAGGGCTCTCTTGTGGACTCTCCTGACTTAAGAGTGATTATCAATAGTAACTTTTTCTGTTTCCCTCCCAGACTGATGTCTTTCTTTTTCTTTGCCTCATTAAAGGGGCCATCCCCTGTCTACTTCTTAAACAGTCCTATTCAATGAATGGTGTTACTTCACGTTAAGTGAGTACCTAAATAGACCTTGGCCTCTTTAGGGCAAAGGCACCCTGGGTCATCTCCAGTCATCCTGATGAATATCTGGTCACTGAATTCAGATGGTTCTGGAGGAAAAGTGAGACTGGTGACCTGCACAGCCCTCCCTCACTCAAAACAAAGTCAAGTGAAAGTGATATCATTATTTCTCTGATGGCATGGTCTTCTTTGGCAATGAAGGATGAATACAAGAAGCAAAAAAAGACAGAAAATAAGAAGGAAGATATACATCAAAGCTACATACTATTTTTGCTTAATTAAAAATCGTTACAGAAGAGTTTTGATCTTCCTCATCCTTCCACTCTATATTTTGGAATCCCTTTAAGCAGCAAAAGAGAAAACAACAAGAAATCAGTCTAAGTGATAAAAAACAAAATCCAGTCAATAAGGGAAAGATTAACTTTTTGAACACATGTGGAAGTTTTGAGAATCTGTCTTTAAAGCTCCCCACCTTCTCTGTCTCTCTCTCTGTCTGTCTCTCTCTTTCTGTGTGTGTGTGTATGTGTGTGTCTCTTTTTCATGGAAGCATTTAGGACCACCTAGGGGTCCTTGAGCACATTTATGAATACAAATGTGATAGACTTATAAAGTTTCTTTTTCAGTTTTCTAATATCTTGCAAACAGGTAAGAGATACAAAAGATATTCTGTCAAAAAAATTTAAATAAGAACTCTAATTCTTATAGTGACAGAAAATCACTCTTCACATGTATGCCTATAAACAATATCTAATAATAAAATGGACATTTAACCATCCTGATCATTTGATTGATATCAAATGATGAAAATATTTAGGAATTAAACTGTTGTGAGGGAAAAGTTCACAGTGTCTTATTTCCCTCACCTTTGTTCAGGTAAATATACAATAGCAAAGGTCCTAAGAAATATATCCTATGAAAAAATTGTCAATAACATCAAATAATTATAGTGAAAAATGCAAACCAATCTATCTTCACCCCCATACTGTGCACTTCAAAGAGCTTCCTACTAGATCTTCAAATGTTTTTAAATGCCCCACTCTCTCCTTCTGTAACATGACTAATATGTAAATGTGTTTTGCATTATTGCAGTATAACATATACCAAATTCCTTACTGTTTCAGAGACAGAGAGGGAAGAAAAGGAGAGAGAGGATTTGGAACTCAAAATTAAAAAAAAAATAAATGTTAAAATTTGCATTTATATGTAATTGGGAAAATTAATTAGTATCATTTCTAAATAAAATTTTAAAGCATTATCTTGTAAAATGTATGCATGAAAAAGTAAGTGGATGAATAAATAATAAATATATACTTGCCCTACTATTTAGCCACCCCTAAATTTCCTGGCTAAAACATGCCCAAGGAGAGAATGTATTGGCAATCAGTCAATCTCAGGGCAGCTGTCTTATGGACACAGACTCATAATAAAAAATAGAATCTATTGAAATTTTCACACCCTTATCTTTAATCCTTACTTCAAACACACTTCTTGTTGGACATTTATATGTCACTCTTCAACTAACATCAAATCTACTATGTGAAACACTAAATTTATCATCATCTACAAAAACTACTCTGGATCCAAGGTTCCATCAATAGCACCATCATTTTCCTATCAACTCAAGCAAAAGTACTGAGAGTCATCTTTTTTTTCCCTCAACCTTTCATAGTACCTTGTATCTAGGTCATTCACATATCAAATTTTATTTTTTTTATTTTACTTATTTGTATACAAATCATAACTTGAAACAAAGGAAGCTCAGCATTGTGATAAGGCACTGTTGTAATTTAACATAGATAGTCCTGAGAATTTTAATGAATTCAACTCAGTCATTTTGGGTCAATTAGAAATTGAGTCTAATTGATATAAGCCCACATTCTCTTTCTGATCAAATTTACATAGAATACTTTATCATTCGTTAATTAAATATAACTATTATCTTGAACTTCTACATTCCTATAGTACAATGATAACTACCTGTTATAATGACAGGTAATAGTTTCTCTTATTTATCTAAAAATGGAAACTATCTTATTACCTGCACTACTTAATCTGTTAGAATATAATCAGGAAATAGATTTGAAATGTGCTATCATTTTAATGATTGGCTTGGTTCCATGCACTGTTTCCTATACATGCTCAGGAAATCAGTTATCTCCCTTCCTTGCATTTAAAGGGAGAGCACTAGATACTGAAAAGGGTTTCTTACATAAGGAGATACCCTTGCAGATCTCCCTAGAATCTCCTGTGTTTCACCACTTGTTAATAAAATTAGCAAAAATAAAAATTCTCCCAAAGAAATATAATATGGAAAACATAAAATTCCTTGGAATGAAAAAAATACTCCTCATTATCAAAGAAAGTTGGGAACTAAAGGATGGAGGAGATAAGCAGGAGGGAAAATAATTGAGATTACTATTTATTACAGGATAGAGAAAATGAAAACAGAAGAATCTGATGCTATATCATGAAACTTATAGAAGCAAGTGACTTTAGAAGATCATCTAGTCTGAGTCCATTTAAAAATGAGGAAACTGAGGCTCGAAGAGATTGAAGGATTTCTTTTCATTGTCACACAGTGAATAAAAAGCAGGGTTGGAAGTAGAATCCAGGTCTAGCACAAATATTGGGAGGATAAAGCAGGAAATGCACTCATAAAAAGAAAAAATACTATGCAGTTCAAACACGTATTAAACAAATCCATTGAGCCTGAGGAATCATGGTGGACCCTTGGTATATCATATACATTCATAGTCTACCAAAGTTTAATATTAAAATACTGATATTCCCTTCACTTTTCACTTACCATTTTTTCTCCAAGAAGATACTAAAAGTTATTCTAAAAATTATGCAGCTTTTGCATTCTTCACAAAAGTTACGCCATTAAGAATGTTGTGTTTCTCTAATATGTGATGATTTCACTATTGTGTTTTTCATAACTGTTAAGGTGAACTAGAAAAAATGTGTGTACATATGTGTGTGTATGTAGGTTAACCAATACAGTTAGATTGAAATCTGGAAAATATTACTAGATAAAGCAGTATGAGAACATGGAAAGTAGTTTAAACCCTAAATAATAATGAAGCAAAATTATTCATATTGACATTACTAATTTTCCCTGTAAAAGCATGAAAAACAAAAGAAATAATGGATTATATAACACACCCACCCTATGAAGATTTGTATTTTCCTCCTATCTTCGAAAATACAAATTCTTGTTCAAAACAATTATTAAATTATTATTATTATTTAATTATTTATTTGTTATTATTTAATTATTATTATTATTATTATTTAATTATTTCTTTCATGTGTCATAAAAGCTTTCCTGCTTTTATACTTCTATGCTTTGTGACTAAATCTATGGTTTTTCTTATATTCTGAACATGTTCTTATTAGTATTAAACATTTCAAAATGTAAGTTAGTTGAGAATAGAAAATAAATTTTATTCATCTTTACATATATTATCATACTTTGATACAAATGACAATAATGTGGATTTTTGTTATTTAAAAAAAGAAAATTGCTAACAATTTTTTTTGCAAAAGGAAAATATTATTGCAATAAAAATGAAGAGATGTTTTATTTGACATGTTTATTTGTTTGGGTAATATCAAAGACTATTGAAGAATATGATCAATACATTTGGTAGAACCCCAGTAGATGATTTCCATGAGGATATGAACTAAAGGTCAAAGAGCAGAAGAACCTATAACTGCATCACAATCCTATCTGTAATTTAAAAGAATATCCATACTGGTGAAATCCAAGATTCATCAATGAATATTTAAGAGTATCAATGTTAAAAACAATGAAATACAATAGGGGAAAATCCATTTGGAGGAATTATATTTCATCACACGTGGATTGTAATCAAATGATTCATTTTCAATTTGTGTTGCAAATGTTAACATAGTATATCCCAGTTGAGGGAAAATATCAAAATCTGAGTTCCATTTTGTAGGCTCCTCCTACTCATAGCTTCAGCTCACTTTCTTCTATTTCCCTTCTGCTTCAACTAAAAAAAAAAATCACTGTCAAATCCCAATTTATTAGTACTCAATACTGCTTTCCTGCAGTATTGCTACTGGCAGTACTTTCATCCATCTGGCTATTGTGTTCATCCTTTGTTGCCAAAGAAGACCATGCCATCAGAGAAATGATGAGATGACTTGCACTTGACTGTGTTTTGAGTGAGGGAGGGCTGTGCAGGTCACCAGCCTCACTTCTCCTCCAGAGCCACCTGAATCCAGTGACCAGATATTCATCAGGATGACTGGAGATGACCCAGGATGCACTGGGAGACTTTGGGCCCTTTAGGCCAAGGTCTTTGCGGGTACTCACTTAGGATGAGGTAACACCCACTCATTGAATAGGTCTGTTTAAGAAGTAGCCAGAGTATGACCCCTTTAATGAGACCAAGAAAAAGAAAGACATCTGGATATAGTCTGATCATGGCTACCTAAACTTCAAGTTCTAACCTAAAGGATGGTTTTAAGTAGAGGGGGAGAGGAGGAAGCATACAATTCAGACCCTATAGGACAAACAAGCATGAAAAGTAGTCTTTACTTAAGGGAAAGAAAACAGCTGAATTGTTATTTTCCCTAGGTTCATGTGGGAAATTACAAAACTTTGTATATACATATATACATATACGTGTGTGTATGAGTATGTGTGTATACACATATATACACATACACACATACATATACACACAAATATATTTATGTGTGTATATATCTATACATCTGTATATGCACATACACAAGTATTTTTATGAAGAATGAATAAATAAGCATTTGTGAATAAAGGAGCTAGTCCTTAGAGTTTGTAATTAATGAGACAGAATTGCTAATGTCAGCAGTAGGCATCAATGAATTAATTGATTAACACTTAAAGAGGAAAGGGTGAAAAAAGAAAGAACAATTGGCCTTATTTTACTGACTTCCATTAAATAGTATTTCAATCTGTAGGGAAACTATCTTAAAAAAAAGAGAACTTTTTTTTTTAGTCTAATCTAACTACCTTAGATAAAGTAGCCATTTCTGGTTAAGTCAAATCACCACCACCACTACTCTGACCATCATCTCCCTGAGGGATAGCCAAGAACGCTGAACCCAAGAATCTTGCTAATAGCAGTATCTCCCTAACCACCAGAGCTGCTCCTAAACAAGCCCCTAATGTTACCATTGAGAGGAGAAATAATTGTGGGAAAGGGCCTACCATCCTTGTCAGCACCGCTAACCAACTGCCAATAATAGGAAGATAGACACAAGAATCCTGAGAATAGCAATAAACCTCAGGCTAGTGGTCCTATTTCCAGCTCAGTCCTCAGCACCATCGTCAAGGGTTGTCAATTCCTGTGGAGAAGGAGCCAATCATCTTCACACTCAACTGCAAAGTAATTGGTTGGCAAACAAGAACCTAGCTAAAGCAATAAGGAATCTTGAAAAAAGAGATAGAAGGTAACATGTGCCAGGCAAGTCAAACCACCACCACATTAGGCATCATTTTTCATCAGACCCTAAAGATGATATCCCAGAACCCAAATTCAAAGGACTTTAAAATGCCAATACTTCCAGATTGGTGCCTTCAGTGATCATTCTGGGAAGCAACCTCCATAGAGGTGAAGCTTGGCAATTATTCCTACAGGTACTATAGCCACAGCTACTTAAGACCAAGAAAAAGGAGAAAAAAAAAGTTCTTGACCAAAACCCTTCACATTTTCAAATGGTGCAAGATCTGAAAATAATATGATTTTAACAGTAGAAATGTCATCAAAAAAGAAGAAATATCATCCTCTTTGCCACCATACCATAAGGACCATGGGAATTTTCCTTTTGACTTTCAGTTGAAACTTTCATGCTGTCTCCCTCCTTAGAATGTGAGCTCCTTGATAATAGGATTTTTTATTACCTTTCCATTGTATCCCCAAGGTTTAGTACAGTTCTCTTTGCCCATAGTAAGCACTTAATAGATATTTTATTTCATCCATTCTTTCATTCATTGATTCATCCATTCATGTAAATGTCATATTACATGTCCTCAATATTTAAAAAAAACTCTATTTCCCTTCATAAAGTATTAGACTATGTTTTGCTCATATTCATTATCCTAGTCTAACAATATTTACAAATCATATATGCAATTATAAACAAATAAATTGCATGTTGGATAAAGCAACATGGTATCACGGAAAGAGCAAAAGCTACATTGTGAACTTGGACAAGTCACTTAATCTGTCTTGGCCTCAGTTTCTCACTGGTAAAATGATAGTGTTTGGCTAGATCTTCTCTAAGTTATCTTCCAGGTCCGTATTTATAGGATCCTATGAGTAAAAATCCTGATTTGGAAAATCAAATTAATATGTAGTGCATTTTGTATGGGTGCAATGTTTTAGCAGATCCTCAGAATTTCACATAAATCCTATGAGTAACCTTTGAATGGTAATTACAAAGTCTAATTCACAAACTTAGAAAATTAGCTGACAGATGACCTGTTGCATATATGTCCATAAGTATATATAGATCTATAGTATATCAAAACACAATGTTGGACTTTGTTGCTAATATATAGGAATGCAGATTTGTGTGGGTTTATTTTGCAACCTGCAACTTTGCCAAAGTTGTTTATTATTTCAAGTAGTTTTTTACTTGAATCTCTGGGATTCTCTAAGTAAATCATCATATCATCTGCAAAGAGTGATAACTTAGTTTTTTCTTTGGTTATTCTTATTCCTTTAATATCTTTATCTTCTCTAATTGCTACAGAAGTTTTTGCACAACCAAACCCAATGCAACCAAAATCCGGAGGGATGTAGTAAATTGGGAAAGAATTTTTACGGCTAAGGTCGGGGATAAAGGCCTCATTTCTAGAATATATAGAGAACTGACTCAAATGTATAATCATACAAATCATTCCCCAATTGATAAATGGTCAAAGGATATGAACAGGCAATTTTTAGAAGAAGAAATTAAAGATATCTGTAATCATATGAAAAAATGCTCTAAATCACTTTTGATTAGAGAGATGCAAATTAAAACAACTCTGAGGTACCACATCATACCTATAAGATTGGAAAACATGACAGAACAAGAAAATGACAAATGCTGGAGAGGATGTGGGAGAGCTGGAACACTAATTCATTGTTGGTGGAGCTGTGAGCGCATCCAACCATTCTGGAGAGCAATTTGGAACTATGCCCAAAGGGCTACAAAAATGTGCATACCCTTTGACCCAGCAATATCACTACTAGGACTATATCCCCAAGAGATCATACAAATAGGAAAGGGTCCCACATGTACAAAAATATTTATAGTAGCACTCTTTGTGGTGGCCAAAAACTGGAAGTCAAGGGGATGTCCATCAATTGGGGAATGGTTGAATAAATTATGGTATATGAATGTAATGGAGCACTATTGTGCCATAAGAAATGATGAACAAGAAGATTTCAGAGAGTCCTGGAAGGACTTATATGACCTGATGCTGAGTGAAAGGAGCAGAACTAGGAGAACTTTGTGCACAGCAACGACCACAGTGTGCGAGAATTTTTTCTGGTAGACTTGGAATTTCGTAACAACGCAAGAACTTATTAAAAAAAAAAATCCAAATGGTGGTTTTCTAAGGCAAAATGCCTTCCACACTCAGAGAAAGAAATATGGAAGTCATTCGCAGAATGTAGCAGATCATGTTTGTGTGTGTGTGTGTGTTTTTGTGTATCATGTTTTGATTTGTTATATGATTTCTTCCTTTCATTTTAGTTCGACTACATAGCATGACTATAGTGAAAATGTACTCAATAGGAAAGTATACGTAGAACCTATACAGAATTGTATGTGGTCATGGGGAGGGAGGGGGGTAGTGGGGGGTAGGTGTGGGGGGGATAAAATCTTAATTTTATGGCAGTGATTGTTAAACATTAAAAAATAATAATAATAACATAAAATTTTAAAAAAAACACAATGTTGTTATATATGACACTGGATACTGAAAGGACAACTGAAGTCTATGAATAACACTTTTAACTCTAGGTAGTTAAATTAGTTAAAAATTTCAGTATTACCTTATATTGTGTGAACATTTAGTAAGCCATAATGTTTTTATTCTGAATCATGAAATCATTTCTAAGTTATAAGGCATCTTAAAAGGTCACTGAGTCCTTCATCCACCTCCAAATATGGCTACATGAAAATTTCAAACAGATGGCTATCTGTTCTATTTTTAAAGGCCTGTAGGGAAACAGATTCTGCAATCTTTTTTATTAACCTGTTTCTCCATTCAATCTCCTCTTAGTGCTCCCTCTTATCTGAATTCTTGGCTACCTAACACTACTACCCCCTTGCAACAATGATATCTTTCACTCAATGTTTCAACTTATCCTCAAGAAAAAAATATATTGTGGGATGGGACAAATATTATAACTAAAAGAAACAATGTTTAAATTGGCAAGAAATCATATTACTAGTAATACCTTCTCTCAGAAAAGTCTCAACACGACTAATTTTCTGTTAAACACTTAATGTCAGAAATTCATCTGTAAAATCTATTGATTTTAAGATGGTTGGAAATATAAGAATCTAAGGATGTTTTCATGAAAGAAATATTAGTCAAAATCAATCTACAATATTGTGAAAACAATTTGGGGGGTGAATTTAGAGGAAAAAAATAAGTAAAAAAAACTAGCATGTGTACTGGAGCCCTATTCTTTTCCTTTTCTGATATGATTAAAGGAAGCTTCATTTATTATTTGATTTTGAAGCAATGAGCACCATGTATGTGATGAAAGGAGTACCAGATGAGGTGACAGGAGATTTGTGTTCCACTCTCAGAACTTCTATTGCTTTTGGATCACAGACAAGACCTCTCAGCTTTATGAGCATCTTTCCTCATCTGTAAAAGGAAGAGTTGGACTAAATAATTTCTAAGGTGGTTCTGATGCTGTTAAATGCATACTTAAAATGAAATTTACATCATCATGATCTTATTCATCACTAGCATCATCATAGTAAGAGATTATATAGCAATTGAAGTTTTGTAAAGGGCTTTATATTTACCATCTCATTTGACCTCACAAGAACCTTGAGATGTATGTGCTATTATCTTCACTTTACAGATGAGAAAATTGGCTTAGAGAGGTTAATTGACTTTCTCAGATCACATAGCTAGGTGTATGAAATAATATGTGAGCTAGTGTCTAACTGTCAATATAATCGGAGGACTTCCCTATTTAAGATCTTGAAAGATGTTTCTCCTCTATGTTCTATCCATCCCTCCTTTCTGCAATAAATAAATCTCTCTATTGACAGTCTGTGATGAAAAGGATGGTGCTTTGGGTTTTTTACTCATTTTTTTTTCCTTTTGATCTTTATCCTTATTTTTTTCTTGCTTTTCTAATAGATATGGTTAAATATTTTCTAGACAACAATGTACTAATATAAATAACGAGGATGAACTCAGCCAGATTCAAAGCTTTGGGCACCAAAAGAGCTATGAAAAGAGAAGGTAATTTCTGGCCTGGGTACAGGATGGTTGAAAAGAAAGGGCTGGGAGGGTATTCTTTGCACTTCTTAAACTTTCAAATCTTAGAATCAAGATGTAGCCTAAGAGACAGGAAATTGAGCACATGTGTACAATCTAGCGACGTCTGATATTAGTTTTCATTCTTTTTATATATTTTATATTTACTTACTCGTATATGTGTTATTTTCCCCTAATGGAATATATGCTCCTTGATGGTAGGGACTATTTTATTTTTAATTTATATCTCCAGTGCCTATAACAGTGTCAGGCACATAACAGACACTTAATAAATGTTGTTTTTTTTTTTTAAATCGAAGATGAAAGATTGCATACCATTCCTCATAGTTCCTATATGGTATCATCACATTTTTCCTCCCCAGTACAATGCAAATACTATTACTTATATTGATAACCAAAATTACTGATATTTTCTGCTATTGTAAATTATAGTTATACCAAAAACTTTATTGATATTTCTACCTAAGTATATTATACTGAATCATTTTTTAAAAATAAATCATTCTGTTATCTTTCTGATCACTTGTCTTACTAATTAAAACCATGTTCCATTTCTAGAAAATTCTAGCTACCCTCCCAAATATGTCTTCTGAAAATTCATCACATATGTACTTAATAATTAACACTAATGACTAGACTACAATCCCTACAGAAATGAGAGAAAAAAAGTCCTTTCAGGAATGGATTGTACTAGACAACTGTGGAATTCTCTTCCAACCCTGAAATTCTGTGATTTTACAATTCCATGTAGATTTAATTTTTACAAAAACGAAATCCATATTTGCACAATACTTTTGGAACATATCACCTGAATGAAATACACACATGCAATAGCGTCATGAAAGAGACAAAAGTAGACCAGGCAGTAATAATAGTGAGATTTCTTTACTTAAAACATTAATTAGTCTAATACCTTATTGTCGGAAGAGCTGAAGGTAACTTTTTTTTATTTGTTTGTTTGCAGAAGGGCTATTTCAAGTTCAAGAACTAACAAGGGAAAAGTATCCAACATGTTCTTGACTATTAAACAGAAACTGTTAGAATACAAGATGTCAGAATAAAAAAAGTAGAAGTAAAAATACCAATAATTCAAAAACACCTGGAGACAGGTTAAAAACATTGTTGTATTGGATGTCCAGGGGGGAAATTACCAAAATTGTTTTAAAGAAGTTACTAAAAACTAGAATAAATGAGCCCAGTTTGCCTGTCTATGAATATAAAGTAGTAATTACTGAGCAAAAAGTGGAACGGTTTTCTAAATTGTGAGGATGGGGTCTAAGACCACAATGCATGGCAGACTAGCTATAAATTAGAAACTGAGAAAGTGGGGAAAATACATGAGAGGAGATTTGTTAGAGACATATAAAAATAACCACATATTTGAAGGGCAGACAGAAAAATAAGGGATCAATAGAAACCCCTTGATGACTGTGGGAAAGTAGCAAGCAAATATCAGATCAAGTGGTTCCCTTGTCTTTGTCTTTGCTGAGAAGGCTATTAAGGAGATAGCTATTTCTAACTTGTTCCCTCAAATCATAGGTTAGAAGTATTAGCTCAAATTGGACTCAGACTTCTTGGTTAATATTCAGAAATATTCTAAGTCAAATTAATAAAATTAATATTGTAGAATATCATCACTTCAAGATACTTTATTGAAAATATATGAAATATCTGTGATTTCAATGTGAAATTAAATATGATATCCATCCACAAATGTAGATGAGAACCTGTAGATCATTTTGTGGAGAGGTTTGAGGGATTTACTATTGGCACACAGAGGTAAATGGACTTGCCCAGTCATACAATTGGTGTCAGAGAGAAATGATGTCATCATCATCTTCATCATCATCATCATCATCGTCATCACTAACATTTATGTAGCATCTTAATGTATATAAAGTGTTTTTCAGTTATCATCTCATTTGAACCTCATCACAATCATGGGAAATTATTTTTATTATTGTCCCTAATTTACAACTTAGGAAGGCACACATTAAGTGACTTGCCCAGAGTCACAGAATTTGTAAATGTCAGACTAGATTTTAATTCAAGTTTTCCAATTCTAACTCCAGTACTCTATCCACTTCATCAGCATGTTGCCTACAATAGGAATCCAAGATTTCCTGACACCAAGTACAAAATTTTAATCTAATATCCTATGATGCCTTTCCTAGAAATATTTTCAAAGTTTATATTTCTATCTCCTTATTTAAATAGTTAATATAATTTGACATCCTGAACAATGAAGAAATCCCTTTTTAAAATATCCCTGATAAATGATCATTCATTCAAAAAAAAACGAGTATCTATTATATGTAAAATCATCCTTCACCTCTTAATTTCAGCAATGATAAGGAGCTTACCATATCCTTAGGCAGTCCATGTTAGACAGTGCTATTTGTAGACAGTTGTTAATAAGTTGGCCTGCAATTTGTAACTTGTCCCCTGTGATCCTCACTATGCCTTCTGGAACAACAACAGTCTGTTCAAATGGGCACCTAGCATTCAGATTTTTTTTCCCTATGAGTTCAAGTCTCCAATTTCTTGCTACCAGTTTTAAAGTTCTCCAATATCTTCTACCATATATCTACCTATATATCTATCAGTACCCATCAAACCACATGGATTATCAGAAGAGACAGGATTTATAAAATAAATACTATCTGTGAAAAAATCTTAAGTTCTACCATATTTTTCCCATTATCTCCTCTTTACAATGCAATTAACTCTCCCAAAAAGATGTCTACAATTATCAATAGAAATGACAACTTGGTCAAATTAAGTCAAAATAGTGAATTCAGAACTCAGTTCTAAGTTAGAAAGGGTACACCATATGCACAGTCTTGTCAGAGCTAACCTATTATGATGGCATATGCATACTTTCCTCTGGTGTTGAGAAATATGAAAAAAGAAAAGTAGCTTCAATTACCTTTGTCCAGTTCTAAGATGAGGTCTGATGATGAGGTCAAATAATGAATAGTGCAATGAATGACAAAATAAAAAACTAATTATTAACATCTAATGCTAAGGAAAAGCAGATTGAGTAAATGTTGGACAAATTTGGTACTGACCACCAAGGTTTGAGACTGGTCAGAATACACATACATACATACATACATACATACATACATACATACATACATACATATATACATATACGTACATGTATATCAATACTCAAGGATTTTCTTGATGGCAGATATTCAGAATTAAAACAGGAGTGAGGCTAACCAAGGTTGAAGGGTGACACCCTTATCTTCACTTAGCATTCCTTCTGACCCCTATCCTCAATTTTATGCCAATCAGATAGTATGTTGAGACTGAAATGAGACTTGAGACCCAAGAATCCACACAGTTCCTATGAGTTTTGTTATTACCATTGTTACTGTTATTGACGTTATGTCTTATTTATGGAGCAGTCTTACATGACTTTTGGAGACACAGGCTCACAACAAAGGATTTAATGGGAGGAGTTAAAATGAGTTTTTCAACCCCAAGTCAAATAGTTTTCTGGCACCAAGTATCTCAAATCAGCACTAAATAAGGGCAATTTGAGAACACAGAGTTAATATTAGCCTAGATAATAGTGTTAGCTTTTGTTGGTTGCCCAGTTAAGTACAGTGGCTAACACTGTTTATTATACATTAAAAGAATATTATCCTTCTACATGTGGCTTCTAGAAGCTGCAGTATGTACATCAGCCACACTGTTAAAACCAGCTTGGCAGATGTAGTAACCAACAGGTCTCAGTACCTACAGTGAGTAAGGGGAATGTTCATCTCAAGCATGTGAAGATTTCCCATGGTGGAATAGGTTGATGAGAACCATTTGTTCCAACAGTCATGAAGACAGCCAAAGCAGGTGCTGTGGAGTACTTAAGTTTGATCAGGTATAGAAGATGCCAAGATCACCTACTGCATCCATGACTTTTGTCTTACCACTAGACTTTGATGACTCTAGAAGACAGTCAGAGGTTGCCAACTTTGTGCAACTCTGCCTCACTTAAACCCAATTTACGTGCAAGTCAAGACATCACCCCAGGATGTCATTGGTCCTCTTTGAAAGCAAAGAAAAAACAACAACAGTGAAAGAATACTAGAAAAGGTTTTGTCAGACAGTGGCTTTTGGTCTTTGTAGCAAACTAGTTGACAGCAGAAAGTAGCATATGCTCCTGAAGAACTAAAGCCCTACAGACAGTAGTAGAGACCACATCTGTGGGAGTCCAGAGATTCCAGGAAAAGACAACGCAGCGGGAGATTAAGTACAATGAACAATATAAGCATAATGCCTAAAAGAATGGCGTACAACAATAACATTAGGGGCATGCAAGGTAAATAAAGACCTAGCCATGGGTGAACCCTATCCACGTGTATCCTGGCAGTCCCTTCCTATATGTCCTCAACACATTTTACATGTTGATTCAAGTTTAAGACATGTGTAACATACATAAATATCCTGGTCATGCAGGTTTCTTATATCTATGCCTTAGAAATTTGCAACCTGGACACACAGACTCCTAGTGTGTGTGCCTTCATACACGTTCCTTGGATGTATGTATACAAACACATACATACATACATATATATGTATACATGCATATATACACATATGTATGTACACACATACACACATACACACACATATATATCCTTTTCCATTGATGGTGTGACAGTTTGTTGGACAATTGTCCCATGTGTGCACCTATCTCTCCTTGTCACTTTCTTTTCTACGTGGTTTAAATAAAATCTTTTATTTTTGCTTTAGACCTATGTATCCTCTGGATGGCTAGCAAAATTGCAGTCTCATAAACTATGGTTTTGAGGGACTGCTGACCTAGAGTACCTAAAAACTAGGATAGCTTTTGCAGGGGTTTCACCAAAAGAAAGTCAGTATTATACTTACACAAAGATAAAAAAACATGAAATGAACTACTGAAGTGGATCTTCTATAGTCAGATACACAACCAAATCTTCAACATTTTTTCAAAACTCATCTTTAAAAATGCATTTTAAAAGATAAACTCAAATCAGTCACTATTTGTTATTTTAACAGATCATGATAAATAAAGCTTGATTTTTGATGTATATTCCCAAAAATCATTCCTACAAGTTAATTCATGAAGTGTTTCTTATATTTCAACAAGGCTCTCTCAGCAGATCTACTAAATAAGGTGATTAATAGACTAAAACTGATTTTATTTTAATACACGAGGCTATATCAAACTGTTGAACACAGGACAGTTCCTTGAATTAACAAATCCTTTCCTCCAGGTTCTTCCTTTCTGGTCTCTAACTCCCCTGGCACACTGATGGGGAGAGAGCAACTGACTGTCACTCAGATTGCAACTCAAGAAGTCTGGTCCATCTTAGCACACAAGAGACTATTTTATATTACATATTTTATATGCTATTTTATATTAGATCTCAAAACACTTTAAATCTTTAATTTTGGATCTCAATAATAGGCAATGTGGGCTTTATTTGGTGACTGGAAATGGAAAAACTGAAACAAAGGATGGCTAATTTAAATTTCTGTGCAGCAATCATTTATTAAATGCCTACCTGAAAGATAAAAAGGACTCTAGCAAGAATTTTGCGAGCAATGACTAAGAAAGAGATCCCCCTGTGATTGTCACAGGACAATCTATTCCCTTTACTTTTATAGATTTGGACAATGGAGGCATGCTTGAACTCCTGGGGGATAACCTCCTCTTGCCGTTAACCAAGGACCGAGGAACAGTCGATATGATGTTTGCTGCCTAACAACTCCAGGAGAAATTCCAGGAGCAGAGAGAGATCTGTAGACAACGTTTGTAGATCTGACCAAGGTCTTTGACACTGTTGGTCATGAGGGCTTATGGAAGATTATGTCAAAATTTGGTTGCCCAGAGAAGTTCATCAATATTGTACATCAATTTCATGATGGCATGTTTGCCCGGGTTCTGGATAATGGACAAAGCTCTCGTGCCTCCCCAGTCACCAAGGGAGTGAAACAGGACTGTGTGCTTGCTCCCATGCTTTTTAGCATGATGTTTTCAGCCATGTTGACAAATGCTTTCAATGATGATGAACACGACATCAAGGTCAGCTACTGTACTGATGGTAAGTCCTTCAATTTGAAAAGGCTACAAGCCAAGACCAAAGTGGAGGGAGTGTTGGTACATGATTTTCTGTGTGCAGATGATTACGTACTCAGTGCAGCCTCTGGAGCTGAGATGTAACAAAGTATGGATCAATTCTCTGCTGTCTGTGCTAATTTTGGCCTAATAATTAACACCAAAAAAATACAGGTGCTCCATCAGCCACCACCACACCATCCATAGGTGGAACCATCAGTTACAACAAATGGAAAAGTTTTGAATGCTGTGGATAAGTTCACTTACCTTGGTAGTGCACTTTCCAGGGATGTACACATTGACAATGAGGTTGATGCACGCATTTCCAGAGCTAGCTCAGTGTTTGGGAGGCTCCAAAGAAAAGTTTGGGAGAGAAGAGGTATTAGACTGACTACCAAATTGAAGGTCTACAGAGCCACTGTGCTGACCTCATTGTCATATTCCTGTGAAACATGAACAGTCTACCAGCACCATGCCAGGAAACTGAATCATTTCCATCTGAACTGTCTTAGGAAGATTCTGAGGATCACCTGGCAGGATAAGGCACCAGACACTGAAGTCCTTGCTCAAGCTGAACTGCCAAGTATTCAAACTATGCTTCAGAGAGCGCAACTCAGATAGGCTGGCCATGTTTTTCAAATGCCAAATGTATGCTTGCCAAAAAGACTATTTTATGGAGAACTTGCATGGGACAGGTGAACACATGGTGGCCAGAAGAAATGATACAAGGACACTCTCAAGGTCTCTCTCAAGAACTTTGGATTTTACTATATAACATGGGAGACATTGGCACAGGACCGCTCAGCATGGCATGCCCACATCAGAAAGGATGCTGTGCTCTATGAGCAAAGCAGAATTGAGACAGCACAACGTAAACATAGGATGCGCAAATTTAGGATATCCACCCCAAATAGTCACATGGACTATCTGTGCCCAACCTGTGGTAGAGCATTCCGAGCTTGTATTCTGATCAGCCACAGTCGGACACACTGAAATTTCTCTTTACAATGGTGATGTCATTTTGGTCCTCTTTGAAGACAAAGGACAACAACCTGAAAGATGTAGTTTTAAAGATTCCTAGACCAAATAAAAAAAAAAACCCTAACCTCAATGGGCTTACATTTTGCTAGAGCTCACATTTAAAACATATACAGATAATGGAGATAAGGTAATTTTAGAAAGGAGAAATCATTCCTGATTAACGTGATTAAGCAGGAATCATGCAGGACGTATCATTTCAGCGGAATCATTAAGATAATGACAGATTCTGACATCTAGGTGTAAAGAAGGAATAAACTCCCTTCACAGGAGAAAGCTTGTGCAAATTCACAGAGGCAGGACTTGAAGAAGGCCATTCAGGAGGTAACTAATAGTTCAGTTTGACCAGAGTATAGTGTTTGAAGGGCAGTATTAAGAAATAATGGTAGGAAAACAATTTGCAGCCAGATCGTGCCTTCATGCAAAGTTGAAGAAGCTGTCTTTCATCCTAGAGATAACACAGCTCCTGACATCAAGAAGCTCACAATCTGTCTAGTATGCTACAAGATAAAATGGTATAGGGTAAAACAAATGCTTTAAACCAATCTGAAGAGGGAGAGAGCACTTTCAGCTAGGGAACTGGGGAATGTGGATCAGGAAGGGTTTTAAGAAGATAGAGAATTTAAGCTGGATATGGAAGGAATAGAGGAATTTTATCAGGTCTAGATGAATAGGGAATCCATCCAAATCCAAGCATGGCCTGAATGACAGGACTGCATGGAGGTGGAACATTATAACATGAGATTGGAGGAAGTTAATAATGTAAAATGCATGGAGCACTGTCTGAAGAAAGGAGAATGTTGTGAAATGAGGCTCAAAAGTCAGTGTGGGATCATGCAAACTTATACTTTAAGTATTAACATACACTCTCTGTCGTCTGAAAACAATTTTTGTTCCAGCCTGTAGTTGTCATTTTTCTCCATTTTCAAATTAGCCCCAACTATTTATAAATGGGGGGTACAGCTAAGTCATAATAGGATAAAACTTTTTTTAAAGGTGGCAATGTGCTTTGCAAGTATCTCCATGACCTTCCCTTGCTCTTCTGGGATTAAAGCTTTCAGTGTGTGCCCTTCAAGCATTTGTTCTTTCTGACTATACTCCTTTAGTGGGGCAAAGACATAGTTTAAGAAAGAAAGAAGGAAACAAGTCAGCCAATGAAGGAAGTTATCAAACACTGGATCTGGCTAGTGGCTAGTGGCTGGCTAGGATTTAAGACTAATTAAGGGTAGAACTTTTCACGAAGAGTAAAATGCTACTAAGACTAAAACTCTCTACAGTAACAATAAGAGAAGGGTGAAAGAAACCAGTAAGGAATTTCTTTCCATCATATCCTTTCCCCTTCTTTGATATAAGCAACTAGGCATATATAGAAGCTGGGAATAGTGATGACCATAGTGATGGTCAATAGCATTTGCCCAGGTAGAGAGTGCCAAACAAAAACTCAAGATTTCAAGTGGGCTAGGTCCTTTTTGCACATGCTCAGTTATTGGATCTGATGACTCAAATGCAAACTGCCACCTAGTGGCCTCAGTATATACATGACCCTGTGTCCATATCTCACACATCCCTAGAGCCAGATAAAGCATCACCCCTTCGTGGTGGGGATAAGTACACAGATGATTTATATGATTTATACACGTTGAAGGTCCATTTATGCCTTGTTTATTTACTTATCTATAACTATTTATGTTCACGTTGTCTTCCCAGATGAAATGTAGGATCCTGGAGGGCAAAGAATATTTTTACTTATCAACCACACTTAGAACAGAGCCTAGAAGAAAGACACACTGCTTAATAAGCATTTGATTTGCCAATCACAATACTAAATGATAATTCATACATAATTGATACAAGCTGGCACAATAGCTTTCCTAGTACCACGTATACAGTTCTTTTTAAAGCTGTCCAACAATGAATAGAAGAGCAAACTGTTAACCCTGGAATCTGAGAATATGAGAGTTTAAAATGACTATTTTACAGACATACTGAAAAGTTTAATCATAGTTGTCAATTATCTAGACTCCATGTGCGGCAAGAATACTTTCCTGTTTTGAAGCAAATAAAATGCATTATCTTCAAAAGCATTGTGCTCCTGACATTTTTGGGGACTGACACGTACAATCCTTCAGTGTTCATGTTTCACCTAAATAATATGCTAAGTAATTATTTTGTCAATAAAAGGTCTTTTTACCCTCTACTGATATTTTTAAAAACTATTTTGGAGCTTTGGCAACCCTCATTGCCTTCAAATACTGATATTCTGGAAAACTTATTTGCATAGATTGCATCAATTAAACTAAGGTATATTTTATTTCAAAATTCTACATGATTTGGTGCCCCACTACACACACTTTTTCTAACTAAAATCTAAGGTGTTAAGGGAGAAAGGACTATTTGGAGTCATCTAAATTATCAGATAATTAAGGAAAATTGATTTTATTTTTTGATTGTCTTACATAAACAATTGTTACAGTTTTCATCTTCTCATTAGGAAGTGTTCTGGCCTATAGGTTATTAGTAATTATGATGATGATAATGAAGAGGAAAAGAAAGATGAACATGTCCTTTGAGAGAGTCATTTTGCAAATGTTAGAGAAGAATTATTTTTAATTTACTCACTTAACCAAACCTGATATGAATTCAAAAATAGTTTAAAGACTTCAGACAGTTTCTGATAGAATTATTTTATGCAGTTTCCACTGCTGCCTATTCATGGTACAATTGAACCAGGTAACTTCTTGGTTTCCAAAGATTACCACATCAAAAAACAACCCAATTTGTCATATGATAACATTCAAAATATTTTTTTCCATTAGAGTCATCATTACTTTTTTGTCTATTGAGGTATATTTAATTTTTTAAAAACATCTGTTTGGATTTATATTCATTTTTGGTTATTTTTTAGGTTGCAGAATTTTAAAAAAATCCTAAGTAAATACCCCACTGACAGTTTTTATGCATTAATTCTTAACAATTTTCAGTACGTAATAACAAGATAAGTGCAAATCAAATAAGCTCTGAGTTTCCTTTCAGATTCAGAAAACTAGAAAAATGACAAAAGGTAGGAATACAGCATTAGCTGGCTTACACAAAGGAAAGCACACCAGTGCACTATTGGTACAAGTTGGCACTGGTCAAAATAGTATGGAAAGAAATTTGACATAGCATCAAGAAATTCACAAACACACACACACACACACACACACACACACACACACACACACACACACACACACACTTTAGATCAGAGATCCTAGTGGTAGGAAAAAGTTCCAAGAGACACCAAAATAGTCACAGTTCCATGTTCGGTCCTGCCAGAGAACTGGAAGTACAATGTAGATGGTCATTGACTGGGGAATGATTAAACAGATTGTGGAACATAGAGATGGGAAATATGTAACAGGGCATTGAACACTGATGGTGGAGTCCCTGGAGTACAAGGATGTCTAGGCATGTGTATATACACATACATACATACATACATACATACATACACATACATATACACATACATGTACATATACATATACATATACATATACATATATATGCATGTACTCTGGAACTCATAGAATGGAAAACAATAGATCCCTGCCCAAACATCAGTTAATGGCTATTTTTCAGGCCCTTCTGGCTCAAGCATAATGAAAATAGTAACTGTTTCTCTTTTGTTCAGCAACCTGGAGGATCTTCCCCTCTCACTTTAACCTTTTTGTCTGTTTGTTTTATTAAAGGGGCCATTCCTTGACTTTCTTCTTAAAGAGACCCATTCACTGAATGGGTGTTACCTCATTCTAAGTGAGAAACTAAAAAGACGTTAGCCTAAAAAGGTCAGGTTCTCCCATTGCATCCTGGGCCTTCTCCAGTCATCCTGATGAATATCTGGCCACTGGACCCAGATGGTTCTGGTGGAGAAAGTGAGGTTGGTGACCTTGAACAACCCTCCCTCAGTCAAATCAAAGTCAAATGCAAGCCATGTCATCATCTCCCTGATGTCATTGTCCTCTTCGAGAACTAAGGACAAATGGGGAGAGTGCTAGCAGCCTACTTTCCCTCTTGTTGTTGTTGTTGAGTCATGCCCATCTCTTTGTTACTCCATTTAGGGTTTAGATGGCAAAGATACTGAAGTGGCTTGCCTTTTCCTTCTCCAACATATTTTAAAGATGACAGAGGGATCCTGGAGGTGGAGACAAGATGGCAGAGTGAGAGCAACTACTCACCTAAGCGCTAAGACAAACTCCTTCAGATACCTCTAAAAAGGGAATCTGAACAGATTTTGTAAGGGCAGAATCCAATAGGAGACAGACTGTGGCAAATTCACAGCCCAGGACAGACTGGAAGTTTGACAGGAAAGATTTGTTGCACAGGGCTGGCAGAATGCACAGCGCATGGGTCGTACCATCACCATGGCAGGGCTGAGCAGGAAGCCCCAGGTGGTCTGAGGCAGTGGCTGCACTGTGAAATCTCAGGTATATCATCCCAGGATGGGAATCCAGTAGAACCAAGTGAATGAGAGCCACTGAGTCCCAGATAACTGCAGCAGCTGCTCCTGAGACTATCAGCCCACAGATTAAATGTCTGGAAGTCACCTTTTTGAACTTCCAGGAGCCAAGATGGCAGAGTGATCAGTAAATGTTCTACCCCTTCCCTTGTTGATCTTGAAAGACCCATAAAATATTTACCCAGGAAAATTCTTGGAACAGTAGGATCAGCAGAAGGAGCAAACAGGATCTTAGCCAATGAGGCTAGGAAAATCACAAAGGGGGGACCCTCTTGCTGTGGCTGAAGGGGACCAGTGCAGGACAGCATCTGTCTCAGAGAGCCCCACCTCAGGAAACCAAAAGGAGATCCTGAGCCCCAGGGTGGAGCCTACAACTGCCAACACCAGGACCCCAGATGTGCCTTAGCACCCCAGGAGAATTGGGAAGACATAGTTCAGACAGGATCACCAATCACTGAGCTTGTCTATGCTCTAGCTCTGCAGAGGAGACCTGCTCTAGCCAGACCACCTCTCCCTCACACTTAATATAAGCTCCAAGGTAACTCTGGGGAAACCCAGAAAGACCTCACCTGGCCTCTGCTTTCTCACACCAGGCAGCTCAGCATCAGATAAGCTACAGTATTTTAGCTTCTAGCTGAAAGAACCAGAGGCCACAATGCACAAAGTCTCAAGTTCAAGGCACAAAAACTGAGACAGAGTCCCTTGTGCCTCAGATGTAGAAATCTACCTTAAAAACCAAGAAAAGGCGATCATCATGAGTAAGGAGCAAAATAGAAAAGAAAAGATCATAGAATCTTTCTATGGGGACAAGGACCAAAAGAGAAATATCAAAGAGGTCAGCATTGAGCCTGGAGTCCCATCTGAAACTTCAGAAAAGAATATGAAGGGGTAGCAAGCCCAAAGAGCATTCTTGAGAGACCTGAAGAAACATTTTAAAAGCCAAATTAGAGAAATAGAGGAAAAACTGGCCAATGGTTTTTAAAACATGAAAAAAAAAAGAAATCAGAGTAGAATTTAAAAGAAAAATTGGACAAATGGAAAAGAAAGAACAGAACCTAACTGGAGAAAATAACTCCTTCAAAGGAATAATTGGACAGATGAAAAAGGAGATGCAAAAGCTTACTGAAGAAAACAATCTGACAAAAATTAGAATTGGGCAAATGGAAGCTAATGACTCTATAAGACAGCAAGGATCAGTCAAACAGAATCTAAAGAAAGAAAAGATAGAAGAAAATGTAAATATCTAATTGGAAAACAACTTACCTGGAAAATAGTTCCAGGAAGAACAAATCTAAGAATTATTGGTTTACCAGAAAGCCATGATGAAAAAAGATCCTGGATAATATCTTCCAAGAAATCATTAAGGAAAACTGCCCAGAAGTCCTAGATCCAGAGGGCAAAATAGTCATTGAAAGAATCTACTGTTCCCCCCGCCTCCTGAAAGAGATCCTAAACTAAAGACACCAAGGAATATCGTTGCCAAATTCCAGAACTATCAAGTGAAGGAGAAAATACTGTAGGTAGCCACAAAGAAACCATTCAGTCAGGATTAGATGGGACCTTGCAGTTTCTTCATTAAAAGACCTAAGGAATTGGAATATGATATTCCATAAGGCAAAGGAGCTGGGACTACACTCAAGGATCAATTACCTAGCAAAATGGAGCATAATATTTCAGGCAAGGAGATAGATATTCAATGAAATAAGGGATTTCTAGACCTTCCTGATGAAAAGGCCAAAGAGCAAAATAAAATTCGATCTTCAAACACAAGTCTCAAGAGAAGCATAAAAACATAAACAGGGGAAAAAACTTGTTATTCAATACGGGCAAAGTGTTTACATCCTTATAAGGTATGATGATACTTGTTAATCCTGAGAATTGTATATTTATGATGATATATAAAAGGGATATACATAGATAGAGGGAGTGAGTATAAAGTAAATGATGTGATAATAAAACTGTGAATTAAGGGTGCAAAAGGATTGTAACAGGAGATGTGAAAAGGAGGAGGCAGAAAATGGTAAATTACATCACAGGAAGAGGCACAAAAATATATTACAGAAGAGGGAAAGAGGAGAAGCAGATGAGCATTGTTTGAGAGATACTTTCATCTGATTTGGTTCAAAGAGGGAACAACAAACTCAGTTGAGTATAGGAAAAAAACTAGCTCTATAGGCAGTAGGAGAGGAAGGGGGAAAGAAAAGGGAGGGAAGGCTAAAAGGGAGGGAAAAAGTAGTAAGGGAAAAGGGGAGTAAAAAGGTGGGAGGCTGATAGAATGAAGGGAATACTGAGGTAGGCTGTGGTCAAAAATTAAAACTATTTTGGAGGGGAAGGGAGAAGGGAAAACCAAAAGATGAGAGAACCAGCAAATAGGATTAAGTAACTTGTCCAATGTCACAATGAATTTGGGTTTGAATTCTGGTCTTCCTGACTGCAGGCCTGGTGCTCCATCTACTATGCCACCTAGCTGCCACCTACTTTCCCTGCCTAGATCAAAAAGAACTGTTAGTTTCTTTAAGCAAGGGAAGCACTGTGTCCCTCAGCTATGTCATATTCAAAAGAAACTTGGTGAGGTGAATGCCTATAAAATCACTTTAAGATACAGCCCACTCTCCCAGGGATTGAGGTGAAAGAAAGAAGAGCATGCCTCCAGACTGTGGTGAGGACATTTTCTGTGCTTTTATGCTTCTTATAAGTTATTAGTAAATAACTTTTGTAAAAGCTAATTAATGTTAATTAGGTGATGCTGAAAAATTAATCAATGGTACTCATTATAGTAAGTTTATATTAACTGGGACTAGATGAAGAAATGAGTAGTAAATTATTTGGGGGAATGTATTGGAAGGGTTCAAGCTGATAGCACTAGAGAACAATCCTACCGCCCCTTAGGTATATCCCTAGCTAGCCTTATTTTTGGGGAAACTGAGTTATGAATACAAATGGGAGTAAATAAGGACCCTTACAGCTTATATGGGCTACAAATACAAATGAATAGTAGTGCTCTGTAAATAGCAATTAATATAAAGAATACATGGAGGCATAGGGAAAACTTCAAAGAACTAATGAAAAGTAAAATAAAAAGATACAAGGAAACAATAGATATGATTATAATGTATTTTAAAAAACAGCAGCAACAATAGCAAAATATCAAAACTGAATTCTATGTAATTATAGTGACAGTACTTAGAACACTAATGACAAAAAAGCAATATAAGAATCTACTTTCCTCCCTTCTTTGTATAAATAAGAGACTAAGGAGCTGGGACACAGCACAGACTTCTAGATATAATTGCTATGTATGTTAGCTTTGGGGAACTTTTTTTTAATCCTGCCTCATAAGTTATAATTCTTTGTGGGTGAGGAAGAAAAAGGGATATATTGTAAAATGAAGCTATTATTAAAGCAAAAGATGTTTCTAAAGGAATCTTCAGTATTTACCCTATCAACAAACATTTGCTATGTATCTACCACTGTGTACTTTAAAGTTTAATCATTGATTCATTAATTTAATTTAATAAGTTCATTTAAAGGTATACCCACAGATAAAATCAGATCAGAAAGAACTCAAAAGTATATGGAATAATTTGTACTGTATATGTAGCATAATAATTCAGAATAACATGCAATTTGAAGTGGTAATTAATTCAGTTTATATTACCAGCAGCTTCACCCTAGGAACTCACTTGAGAATATTTTGATTTAGGAAAAGTTTTTAAAATATGGATTTTCTATCATTAGACTATTGAAAATAGAAACCCCCCCAAAAAACAAAGAGTATGTCTTTCTTTATAGGATTAAAAGTCTTAAAATTTCACAAAAGGTAATGTAAATTTACATAGGCAAACTTCTTTTCTGCAGGAAAATTGTCAAGTAAATAGTCTTGTCGCTTTTCTTTCTGAAACCACTCCCTGGTCATTTCTTATAGGATAATAGTACTTCATCACAACCATATGGCACAATTTGTTCAACCATTCCCCAACTGCAGGACATTCCCTCAAATTCCAATTCTTCCCCACTTCAAAAAGAGCTGCTATAACTATTTCTGGATATATCAGTCCTTTTCCTTTTTCTTTGATTCCGTTGGAGTACAGATCTAGTAGTGGCATTGCTCAGTGAAAGGGTATGCACAGTGTTATAGGCCTTTAGGCATAGTTTCAAATTCTTCTCCAGAATAATTGGACAGTTCACAATTGTACCAACAGTGCATTAGGTTATCAATTTTCCCCTGTTCCCTCTAGCATCTGTCATTTCTGAGGTGGCACCTGAGAGTTGTTTTAGTTTTCAGCTCTCTAATCAATAGTGATTTAGAACATTTTTAAGTGACCATAAATAACTTTGATTTCTTCTTCTAAAAACTACCTGTTCATATCCTTTGAGCATTTATGGTTTAAGGAATGGCTCTTTTTTTGAAAAATAAATTTGACTCAGTTCTCTATGTACTTAATAAATGAGGCCGTTGTTAGAGAAACTTACTATATATATTTTTAACATTACTTCATTGTCTTTGGTACCTTTCAGCAAAATGTCAAAACTTTAAATTGACTACATAAACGTGGTGGAAAAGAATAAGGAAATGGGGAATATCAAGGCAACAAACCTGAGAAACTGGACTATAAATCCAGTGCTCTTTCCATTATAGAGTGTTGCTTCTTGACTCTCAATTAGTCAAAAGATTGAACAAATATTTATTAAGTGTCTGTTCCATATCAGTCTGCAGGCAGCCAGGTGGCTCATTAAATAGAGAGCTGAGCCTGGAGTTAGGAAGACTTGAGTTCAAATCCTGACTCAGACACTTATTAGCTGTATTTGCCTTAATCCACTGGATTAATCTCTGTTTGCCTTCATCCACAGGAGAAAGAAATGGCAAACCACTTCAGTATCTTTGCAAAACAAACAAACAAAAAGCTATGGACAATATTGGTGGTCTGTGGTGCACTGGCCCAACTAAGAGTTGGGAATGTCTGAAAGACTTAACAGCAAGAGCAACAACAACGTATCTACCCAGATAGCGCTGTAAGTCTAGAAATTTCTGAGAATATATTTCTTATATATTGATAAGGGAAGTTTCTTCACCTTAGAGTTTCCTGAAACAATGAAATTACTGATATAATCCCTATCCATACATGTCAGGGATGATACTATAGTCATATGTAAAACAAATACAAACCCCCCTCTCCCCCACAGTCCCTATCCTCATGGAAATCACACTGTATCAGTGAAGACAGCATATGCATATATAATTACATACAAAATATTCACAAGTAAATAAAAGAGTTTTTGGTTTTGAGGGAGGCAGGCACTATTATCTAGATGGGGGAGGTGTATGAGTAAGCACCCCAACATACACAGGGGGCCTGCTATCATAGGTTCTTAGATCTGCTTTCATAAAAAGAAAGGAAACTTTTGAGGGGTTAACAATCACTTTAATCAAGTACATGTATCATTCCTTTAACCAAATACACATATCATTCACCTAATTCAGGGGAGTCAGCACCCTGAAATTAAAAAAAAAAATACAGAGAACTCAAAAGAGTCAATAGACATGGCTTCCTCTGCCTGATTCTGACAGACAGTTCCAACTGTCTGACCATAACTGCCAAAGAGGGAAGCACGACATCTGGGTTTTCAAAGCTGGGGATCTCCTTAGCAGCTTCACAGAGTCCCCATCTGGCATTCAAACCTTCTTGTAAAAACTAAGTCCCAAAGTAAAACCTCAACTCAGAGTATTTACACCTTTTTTAGAGCCAGAGGTCATCTCAATCCTTTAACCCAGTGCCTCAATAGAAAAAAGAAAAGATACTTGGGACTCTCCTACAAAACAACACCCCTAATCAAGTTTCCCATGATGGGCAGGTCCATCAATGGGTGGGAAACATCTTGAATCACATTAAAATAATTAACAATACAAATACATACACTGTTTCCAGTTAAAGAAACTCTTGTTTCTGTCCTTCCTTGTAAAGACTCTTAACTGATAAAGACAAGATTCAATCTGAGGCACCTGATTATACTACAACAAAAACAGCAAAAGATTCTAATTTGATTACCATCACAGGGTGTCAACAATGATTGTTGTCCTTCTTCCTCAAAGAGGACCAAAATGACATCACCATGATAAAATGAAGTTTCAGTGTGTCCTACTGTGGCTGATCAGATCAACACCAGCTCAAAATGTTCTACCACAGATTGAGCACAGATAGTCTGTGTGAATATTTGGGGTGGTTATTCTAATTTTGCACATCCTACATTTACTTTGTGTTGGCTCAATTCTCCTTTGCTCATAGAGGACAGACAGCACCTTTTCTGATGTGGGTATGCCATGCTGAGCAGTCTTGTGCCAGTGTCTTCCATGTCACACAGTGAAATCCAAAGTTCTCAAGACAAACCAGGAGAGTGCCCTTGTGTTGCTTCTTCTGACCACCATGTAATTACCTGCCCCATGTGAGTTCTTTTTGGCAAGTGTACACTTTGTATTCAAACAACATGATCAGCCCATTGGAGTTGTGATCTCTGAAGCATGGTTTGAATGCTTGGCTGTTTAGCTCAAGCAAGGACTTCAGTGCCTGGTACCTTATCCTGCCAGGTGCTCCTCAGACTCTTCCTAAGGCAGTTCATTTGGAAGAGATTCAGTTTCCTGGCATAGCACTAGTAGACTGTCCATGTTTCACAGGCATACAACGATAAGGTCATCACAATGGATCTGTAGACCTTCAGTTTGGTAGTCAGTCTAATCCTTTGTCTCTCCCAAACTTTTCTTTGGAGGCTCTCAAACACTGAGCTAGCTCTAGCAATGTGTACATTAACCTCATTGTCAATGTGTACATTCCTGGAAAGTACACTATCAAGATAAGTGAATTTATCCACAGCATTCAAAACTTCTCCATTTGTTGTAACTGATGGTTCCACGTATGGACGGTGTGTTGGTGGCTGATGGAGCACCTGTTTTCTTGGTGTTAATTATTAGGCCAAAATTAGCATGGGCAGCAGAGAATTGAATCATACTTTGTTGAATCTCAGCTTCAGAGACTGCACTGAGTTCACAATCATCTGCAATCAAAAATCATGTACCAACACTCCCTCCACTTTGGCCTTGACTTGTAGCTTTTTCAAATTGAAGAATTTACCATCAGCGCTATAGTTGACTTTGATGTTGTGTTCAACGTCATTGAAAGCATTTGATAACATGGCTAAAAACATCATGCTAAAAAGCATGGGAGCAAGTGCACAGATCAGTTTTACTCCATTGGTGACTGAGAAGGCACAAGAACATTGTCTACTATCCAGAATTTGGATAAACATGACATCATGAAATTGATGTTCAATACTGATGAACTCCTCTGAGCAACCAAATTCTCACATAATTTTCCATAAGCCATCAACAATAGATTTCATACAGAAGATAATGTTTGAACTGAATTTTGAAGGAACCTGGTCATTGTAAGAGACAGAGCTCAAGAGGCAGTGCATTCAAGGATAGAGAGCCTACCAAGAATTCTGTCTGCCAATTATTTTCAGAAGTAACAACTATCTTAGAAATTGAGTGATGATGGATGAAAGCATAGAGAAATAGACTCAGAACATAGAATAGTGTTGAAGATTTATGTTCGGGTTGAAGTCTGCTTTGGGGTATTTTGGCAGGACAAATAATACTATGAAGCTTAATCAAGTGAAACTCAGGGAGACAAGTGGAGCAGTGAAAGGAATGTGATGATGCACCATTGCACAGTTCTCTTGCTTCACAATTTTGCCCCAGAAGCAGTTTTGTCTAAAGGGTTTGGAAAATGACCATTACAGAATTCTCTACCACATGTTCATAGTCAAATTTAATTACTTTTTAAAACAAAGATTATGCTATATCATATAATTGCACTGATCTTGACCTTTAGGGGAATACTTTTTCTAAATTTTTTTCCATTCCAAATTTTCCCCCTTCCCTATTCCCATTCATTGAGAAGGTAAGGAAGTATATTGTTTCATTACATGTATTTGTGTGTGTGTGTATGTATAGTACTTGTGTGTATATATATACACATATATGTATATATGTGCATATGTATGTATAACATGATATTGTATATTACATACATATGTTACATGTACAGATATTTGAAGTCATGAAAAATATATTTCCATATTAGTCTTGCTTGAGGAATGAGGGAGCTGGAAAGACAAATAAGCTTAGGTCTGAATTCTGAATCCATCAGTTCTCTATCTGGAGGTGGGGAATATTTTTCATCATGAGTGCTTTATATTTGTAATGGATCATTATGTTGATAAGAGTTATAAAGTCTTTTAGAGTTGATTATAATATTGTTACAATATTGCTGTTAGTGTGTACAATATGTTCTCCTGGTTCTGTTCACTTCACTTTGCATCAATTCACATAAATTTTCTCAGCTGTTGTAGCTGTTGTTGTTTTTCCTGAAATGATCCTCTTCATAATTTCTAATAACACAGTAGTAATGCATCACATTCATATACCATAAGGGGTTCAGTCATTCACCCATTTATTGACATCCCCTCAGTTTCCAGTTCTTTGTATTAGGGCAATCTTAATGGTTATGAAATGAGAAAAATAATACAAGAGATTTAAAAGTAGAGCAAGTAAAATAATATATCAATTAGCTTTATATAATCTTAGGATTTAACGATGACAAAATTGGGGAAAAGATGGTCAGCTTTATAAATTCAAAGCTAATAACTGACTATGGATTTTAAAAATAAATAAATATAGACAATATAACTTATAGAGCACCTATTATCTCCTACTGACTGAGCAAGCCAGAGCAACTACAAAGGTACAAAGAAAAGGATTTCTCTCTGTGTACAAAGGAGAAAATAGACTGCATTGTGATATGTGAAACACACATTCTATCAAGTCTTTCCCAGGTTCAAAGCACAGAAGAAGTGAATTTAAAAACTATTTTTCTAATATTTTAAGATTTGTCATATACTGTATTCTAAAGATAGCAAGATAATTTCTATCCATCCTCCATACACCCTCCCCATTACAGGCAAGACATTTTACTCTTTTAATGTGCAACTAATTAGTCACTAATTAAGTAGATAATGTATAATGAGGGCAATTCAGAGAAAATGTTAATTTCTATTACTTCATTATACTTTTGAGGATTGGGGAGGTAGATTTTTGCACATTTTGTGGAATGAGGATTTCCTTATTGGTTTTCAAACAGTCCTCTTGCACACCTTAAATGAATCTGTCAAGTTAATGAATAGAAATAGAGCTTAGCCTGAAGGAGAGGAAAACATTATGAATGTAGGCAAACACAGAAACATTTAGAAAAGCATACCCTTTTTGATCAGATCCAAATATTCTTAGCGTAACAACTTAAAGCAGACAAAGGAAGAAGTGATCAACTTGACTTAGAAAAATTAAAGAAGACACATTGTCACCTGACATGGCAAGTTAATCTCTTACAGCACAGTAACTAGATTGGCCAGGGTATTGTACTGTGACTTTTAACTGGAGGGAAAAACATGCAAGGTATATTTCTCAAAGATATAATTTGAGGAACAAAAAGGAACTATTTTTACCACTGATTATTTTTTAAAAGGCTATATTATTTGTGTGATGCAAGTATATTAATTTATTAAAAGTGCTTAAATAATAGTTTCTACATGCTTATTTTTTTTTAGACTTATTCAAGCTTAAGTAAGCAATGCCACATATAACCGATTTTTAAAATTATTTTGGGGGTCACTATTGCTTTCATGAATAATCTAGTATGTCTACATATACATTTGTGTATCACATACAAATATATGTATGTGTGTGTATATGTGTGTGTATATATGTATATGTGTCTGTGTGTCTGTGTGTGTGTGTATATATATGTATATGTACATATATACACACACACACACACACACACACACTCTTTATTTAAAAGTAAATAACATCAGTAGGGAGAATGATTACTAACTTTTATCAAGTAACAATTATCTTTGGAATTGATTGTGTGACATGAGAGACAGTGGCACAGGATCACTCAGTATGATGTGCCCACATCAGAGAAGGTGTTGTAATCTATGAGCAAAACAGAATTGAAGTAACCTAAAAGAAACACAAGGCACATAAATTTAGAGAATCTACCCCAACTGTTCACATGGACTATTTATGCCCGATATGTGGTAGAGCATTTTGAGCTCATATTGGTCTGATCATCCAGTTCAACACGCTGCAACTTGACTCTAGTGTAGTGCTGTTATTCCGGTCCTCTTTGAGAATGAAGAACAACCATACCATAAAATTCCACACACCAATCATCTTTAAATAATCTGTCCTTCATAGGACTTAATTCCCCCTAAACTAAATTCAGATACACATACACCCCTAAATGCTTATGGACAAAGTCCAGCGAGACAAAGTTTTACATTAGTCATGTCTGAAAATGTGTCTTTTTCTGAATTTCAAATTCCTTCCTCTGTTAGGATTTGAATGGAAAGTTTCATCTTTGTTTTTGGACTACTACTTTAACACTATGTTAAGCAGAATTCCAAAATCTTTAAAAGTTGTTTTTTTGTTTTTGTTTTTTGCTTAATGCTGTTATTGTGTAAATTATTCTCCAAGTTCTTACTTAGCTCTGTCTCAGTTCATAAAAGTCTTCCCAAGCTTCTCCTGAAATTATCCATCTGAAATGTATTTTATGAGGCCAACACTTATATGCTGCAATTTACTATTCTACTCTACCATAATGTAAATAATGTTATACAAATACACACACACACATACACACACACACACACACACACCCCAGTGATATTTACCAAGTGTCCACTTGTACCATTCAGATTTAAAAAATAATTTCTTAGATTTTGTATTTCAATTCAACAATTACCCTAAAAAATGGAATCTTAGTATTGTTTAAAAAAAAAATCTTAATAACATTGGTTGTTCTAAAAAAGGCATAGCATTCTATGACCGATCACTTAACATAACAGGCTTGTCAGACTTGTTCAATCAATTGATAAATGATGAGAGTATGTACTTGAAGCCCAGTACCCTATTGTGTCAGCACTACAGGAGATACAAGAAAATGCTAAGATTACTCTTCCTGCATTAGAGTTTATAGCTCCTGAGGAAGATAAAGTTAACTCACATGAGACAGTACAATGAAAATCCTAAAGGCAAAACTATGCTACAAAGAAAAAAACTCAAGTTTGGACAAGAGGCAAGTCAGTAAAAGACAGAGTAGTTTGGTAAGGAATAGGAATCAGAATTGTGGATGAGGAAACTGCCTCTATCAATGTAAGTTGGCACTTTCTGCACAATCTATAGTTACAAAAAAGTGACCTAAAGAGCATTATGGAGTTGATTATGTTGCAAAGATTAAAAATAAATAAATAAAAAGGATAGCCAAAAAAAAAAAAAAAGGAAGCCCTGGGAGAAAGAGGGGAGAGGAAAATTATCCTATATAAAAGAGGCATATATGGAAGAACTTTAACACTGGAGGGGAAAATAGGAGAAACAGGCAATGCTTGACCTTACTCATATCTAATTTGTTCAAAGAGGGAAGACAGACAGACAAACACACACACACACACACACACACACACACATATATATACGCATACACACACACACACACACACACACACACACATATATATACGCATACACACACACACACACATGTGCGTTCAACTGGCAATAAAATTATATTTTACCCAACAGAGTAGTAGGAAGGAAAAGGGATAAAGCAAAATGTGTGTGGGGTGGAGTAGCGGAGTTGATATAAATAAAAAAAGGTCAGATATAAGAAAAGAGTAGCCAGAAGCAAAACAGACTTTAGAAGAGGGAGAGAATAAAGAGAAAGAAGAAGAAACAGAGGAATATAGCATAGAGGGAAATGAACCATTAGCAATGATAATTGGGAGCGTGAATGGGATAAACTCATTCATAAAATGAAAGTAGATAACAGAATGTATTAGAAACCAAATGTTGCATGCAAGTAACACACTTGAAATACAAAGGTATAATGGAGTTAAAAATACAGGACTAGAGCAGAATCTGTTATTCTTCAGTTTATGTCAAAAGAGGCAGGGGTAGCATGATCTCACACAAAAGAAATAAGCAGGGAAACTACATCTTGCTAAAAGAAAACATAGACAATAAATTATATCAGTACTAAATATATATGCACCAAGTGACATACCATCCAAATTCTTAAAGGAAAAGTTGACATGAATTACAGGAGGAAATAGTAAAACTATACTAGTGGGGGAGCCTCAACTTTCTCCTATCAGAACTACCTAAATATAACCATAAAAGAAATAAGAAAGATATCCAGGAGATACAGAACCTTAGAATAGTTAGAAATAATAGGCCTTGGCAAAACTGTGTATGAGGATAGAAAAAAGTATACTTTTTTCTCAGTCATACATAGGACCTTCACAAAAATTGACTAAGCATTAGAGCATAAAAATATCCCAACCAAATGCAGAAAAGCAGAACTATCAAATCCACCTTTTACAGACTTATATTCAATAAAGGGTCATGGAAGCATAGGTTAAAAATTGATTGGAAACTAATATGATTCTAAAGAATGAGTGAGTCAAAGAATAAATCATAAAAACAATCAATAATTTCATTAAAGAAAATGAAAACAAGACAACACTCCAAAATTTGTGGGATATAAGCAAAATAATGCACACACACACACACGCACACACACACACACACACATCAATAAAAGAGAGAAAGAACAGATCAATGAATTGGGCACCAACTAAAAAAAAAACACTAGAAAAAGTACAAATATAAAATCTCCAATTAAACACCAAAAGGAAAATCCTAAAAATCAAAGAAGAGATTAACAAAACTGAAAGTTTGAAAAAATGAACTAATAAATAAATCTAAGAGTTGGTTCTATGAAAAAATCTATGAAACAGATAAATCATGGGCCAATTTTACTTTAACAAAAGAAAATCAAATTACTATTGCCAAAAATGAAAAGGGTAAATGTACCACTCATGAAGATGAAATTTAAGCACTTATTAGGAGCAATTTTCCCTAAATATATGCCAGTAAAACCAAAAACCTAAGTGAAATGGATGAATTTTAACAAAAATATAAACTGCTCAGATTAAGGTAAGAGAAAAGAGAAAACTTCAATAAACCTCTTAGTAAAAGAAATTGAAAAAAGGCATCAATGAACTCCCTAAGAAAAAATCCCCAGGATCAGAAGGATGTACAAGGTAATTCTACTAAACATTTAAGGAACATTTATGCCCAATATCATATAAACTATTTGAAAAACAGGTAAAGAAGGAGTTCTACCAAATTCCTTTTATGAGATGAATATGGTTTTGAAACCTAAACCAGAAAGAAAAAAAATCAGAGAAAGAAAACTATAAAAATGCCCTTAATAAATATGAATGAAAAACAAATAAATTACTAGCAAGGAGATTACAATATATCACAAAGATCAAATATTTGACCAGGTGGGATTTAAACCAGGAATGCAGGCTGGTTCAATTTTAGAAAAATCATTAACATAATTGACCATATCAGTAACAAAAAATGACAAAAATCATGTGATTATATCAGAAATGTAGGAAAAATCTTTGACATAATACAATACTCATTCCCATTAGCAACACTAGAAAGTATAGCAATCAATGGAGCTATTTTTATAATTATAAGTACCACATATCAAAAAAAAAAAAAAGAGCAGACATCATCTGTAATGATGTTTAACTTGAAGCTTTCCCAATAAGGTCAGGGGCAAGTCAAGGATGTCTACTATCAATGCTGTTATTCAATATTATACCAGAATTGCTATCAATAGCGATGAGAAAAAAATGAACTAATAAAAAGGCAACAAGGAAACAGAAGTACGACTCTTACAAGATTATATGGTGATATACTTAAAGAAATCTAGAAAATCAACCAAAAAACTAAACAATGAAAAGCTTCAGCAAAGTTGCAGGATATAAAATAAACTACATAAATAATTAGCATTTGTATATAATTGCCATAATAAATCCAGGTATTATATAAACACAATTACAAAACATTTCTCACCCAAATAAAGATAGATCTAGGAAACATTCATTGCTAATGGGTAGGCCAAATGAATACAATAAAAATGAGAATTGTACCTAAGTTAATTTATATATTCAGTACCTTACCAATCAAACCATCAATAAATTGTTTTACAAAGCTTGAAAATGAATTTTTCTTTAAAAAATTCATCTGAAAGAATAAATGGTCAAAGATAGCAAGGTAATCAATGGAAGAAGAAAAAGAGAGAGATGTGAAAGGAGGGAGCATTAAAATTCCAGATTTCAAACTATATTACAAAGTAGGAATCATCAAAACAATCTGGTATTAGCTGAAAAAGAGTGGTATATTAGTGGAATAGATTAGGTACACAATACACAGAAGTAAATGATCAGCATATGTTTCATAAATGCAAAAATCCAAGACTTTTTGGGGTAAGAACATACTATTTGACAAATACTCCTAAGAAAACTAGAAAAGTTGTCTTACCCATTTTATGAGAAGGTAAAGTCAAAATTGACAAATGATTTATATATAAAGGGTGATATCCTAAACAAATTAGGAAAACATGGAGGGGGTGGGATATTGTACCTACCAGATCCATAGATAAGAGAAGTGTTTATGACTAAACAAGAAAAAGAATGAATCACAAGAATAAAACCAATATTTTTATTACCTGAAATTAAAAAGCTTTCGCACATACAAAACAATGAAACCAAAATTAGAAGGAAAACAGGAACCTGAGGGGAAATTTATGGCAAGTTTTTCTGATAAAAGCCTCATTTCCCAAATATGTAGGGAACAGCCAAATTTATAAAAATAAGAGTCATTCTCAGTTGATAATTGGTCAAAGGATATGAACAAGCAATTTTCAAAAGAAGAAATCAAAGCTAACCAGATTCACATGAAAAAATGCTCTAAATCTCGATTGATTATAGAAATGCAAATTAAAACAGCTCTGTAGTATCACCTCACATATACCAGATTGGAAAAAATGACAGAAAAGGAAAATGACAAATGTTGGAAGGAATATAGATAAATTAGGATACTAATGTACTACTGGTGGAGTTGTGAACCAGTTCAGTCATTCTGTGGAACAATTTGAAACTATACATAAAAAGCTATAAAACTGTGCATACTCTTTGATCTAGCAATATCACTACTAGGTTTATATTCCAAAAAGATCAAAGAAAAGGGAAAAGAACCTATTTATACAAAAAATATTCATAGAGACTCTGTGCGTGTGTGTGTGTGTGTGTGTGTGTGTGTGTGTGTGTGTGTGTATTGGCAAAGAACTGAAAATCAAGGGGTGTGATGTTTAGGGAATTTGAAGATCTTCCCTGCTCCTTAATGGGCCCATGTATCCTGCTTTGAGCTTTGGCCCACTCCACAGGTGGAGTCACATAAAGCCCATGGTGGGATGAGTTTGCCTAATGGGTGGAGCCAAAAAGGTAGAAGAGGAAGAGAGTGAGGCAGAACAGAGCAATTAGGGAGAGTAAGAGAGGAAGTGATTTTGTGTAAGGAAGCTTGTTTGTGAGGAGGCCTAACAGAGGGAAGGCTTGAGGATAGCAGTCCTCCCTCTACTAGTAATGTGTACAAACTTTCTTGTTACCATGGTGGAATTGGCTTTCTATTATCCGAATAAATATCTTGGTTTCATCTTTGAGGGAGAGAGTTTATATTTTGCAGATATACCCTAGAAATACACATGTGTATCCATAGTGACTGCTGTGGGTATCACATTGGAATTACGAGGAGATGCCTATCAATTGGGGAATGGCTGAACAAGTTGTGATTGTGATGGAACTCAAAACCTCAGAAGGGTAATATGCACTCTTGCAAAGTAAAATGAGCAAAGACAGGAGAATATTGTACACAGAAACAGCAATGTTATAAGGATGATTAAGTATAAAAGATTTAGCTATTCTAAGCAATACAATGATCCAAGACATTTCCAAAGGAACTATGATAAAAAATGTCACAAGAGAGAAAACTGATGAACTCTAAATGCAGATTGCAGCATATCTTTAAACTTTATTTTTCTTATTTTATTTTTTGTCTATTTTCTTTGGTAACATGGCTAATATGGAATAAGTTCTATATGACTTCGTATGTATAAAAGATGTCAAATTGCTTGCCTTCTCAAGGAGTAGGAGGGTCAGGAGTTAGGGAGAGAATTTGGAACTCAAAATTAAAAAAAAATTGTTAAAAGTTTTACATGTAATAGGGAAATATTTAATAAAGAACACCATGAGTTTTCTCTCATTGCACAGCCATTATGTATCTGAGCTGTGTCTTGAACACAGGCCTTAAAATTTGGGGGACCAGTTTGCTGCTGACTTCATAGAAATAATTAATCCCTCCTAATAAGAATGAAATAAATTTATATAAATATAAATTGTACTTTGAGGCAGATAGGTGGTGCAGTAGATAGAGCACCAGTGCAGAAGTCAGGAGGACTTGAGTTCAAATCTTAACTCAGACACTTGACACTCACCAGCTGTATAACCTTCAGCAAGTCACTTAACCCAATTGCCTCATCCTGGGTCATCTCCAGTCATCCTGATGAATATCTGGTCACTGGATCCAGATGGCTCTGGAGGAGAAGTGAGGTTGGTGACCTGCACAGCTTTCCCTCACTCAAAACAAAGTCAAGTGCAAGTCATGTTATCATTTCTCTGATGGCATGGTCTTCTTTGGCAACAAAGGACAAACATATACAAATTGTACTTTATTGAAAAACTCACTGTCCTATTACTTTTTCTAACAGTAAGACAAGTGTACCACAAGCTCATTCCATGAACAATACAAATGATAACATACAGAAAATAGTTTCCACTTAACAATGCTATTCTGCAGAGTATAAAATGGTTAGTGCATTGTTAGCGGTATAAATGGTGAGGAAGTGAGGAAGAAAGGAAGACCAAAAGAAATACTGGTAGATACCAGAAAAATAACTATCTCTAAGAAATTACTCATTTTTCAGATGGCAGAGAAGAAGGACAGATCTGCTCTAGCTCTACCCCCATAGTCCATAAAATACCTGTAGAAAATGATTCTAAACAAATTTTAGAGCAACAAAAGTCACAAAATGACTGAGTAAAAAAGTTTTCCTTTCTCTTTCCAAGAGCCCAAGACAGCCTGGAAGGCCAACAGGAAAGGTCTATCACGCTGGGCTCAGAGGGGAGTGTAGCCCTCTGAGGTCACAAGGTGCAGGACAGCCAGAAACAAAACAGGCTTCAGGACGTGGAATCACTGGTAGCAGCTGTGTTTCCCAGACTTCTCAATCCACAAATGACAAAAACAACTTCAGAGGTCAGTGAGAAAGCTCTTTCACCTGGGTGAGAGAGGAGTACAGTCTGGCCCTGGCCCCAGGGCAGAGGCAGCCACTTTGGCAGCAGTGTCCACTTTTAGAGCCCTGGGTCTAATGATCCTGGGGAAATCAAGGAGCTGATCAGGGTCTCATTCCTGAGTCATGGTTCTGGGGTGAGGAGGAGCAGTGGTGCAGTGGAGCTGGAGGTGACTGTGGAGAGGGAATCCTGTTCAAAGATCTTGGGCAGAAAAGAATGCTTGTGGATGCTCACAGAACAGAGTGCAGGAGAGGAATAAACTCCTCTCCCTTGATTGTGCCACCTTGGAGGAACTGAGAACTTACAGGTCCCTCTACTTGACAAAGGACTCAAAAGCCAAGTGACTGGCTGGCAAAATGCTCAAAAAAAAGGGAAAAAACAAGACTATAGAAGATTACTTTCTTGGTGAAAAGGTATTTTCTTCCATTTTCTCAGATGAGGAAGAGCAAAGCATGCCATCAGAGGAAGATATAAAAGTCAAGACTTATACATCCAAAACCTTCAAAATAAATATGCAATAGTCTCAGTCATGGAAGAGCTCAAAAAGGATTTTGAAAATCAAGTGAGAGAGGTGGAAGAAAAATTGGGAAGAGAAATGAGAACAATGCAAGAAAATCATGAAAAGTGAGTCAATAGCTTGCTAAAGGAGACCTCAGAAAAATGCTGAAGAAAATAACACTTTTAAAAGTAGACTAACTCAAATGGCAAAAGAGGTCCAAAATTCCAATGAGGAGAAGAATGCTTTAAAAAGCAGAATGGGCCAAATAGCAAAGGAGGTTCAAAAGCTTACTGAAGAAAAAAGTTCTTTAAAAATCAGAAAGAAATTAGTCATTTTTATAGGTATGAATCAAAAATACCTTTGCAATGTAAATGAACAAGAAAGATGCTCTTAGTAACTTCTTGATGGAATTCCATTATTTTTTTTCTGAACACAATCTGTCCATTTAAATAGAACCTAAAATCTCTATAAAAATCAATCCCACAGCCTACATTTATGACAACCCTTTGACATTTGGGGTTTTTTTCCTCTCAAAATAGAATGTTTTCTTTTCCCTTCTTTATGATACTTTTCTATGTGACTATCATTAGAGGTAAATTAAATATGAAAATTATCTAAATCACCCACAGAACCATACTCATATCCCCTACACATACACACACACACACACACACACACACACACACACTCCTTGTTTTTAGAGAGACCCAGAGTGGTGAAGTGATTGGTCCAGAATCATAACACAAGTTATCAGTAGTGTCACAATAAGAATATACATATTGTGTCTCAAAGTGTCATTATGTCTTCAATATACCATACCACCTTTGGGAAAAATGCTTAACATTCATATTTGCTGAAAAATATAAAACCTGCACAAAAAAGCATTTTTTCCCTAAAATGTAATTGGAGGGAAGAAATTCTCAAAGAAGACAATTCTTTTCCCAGGCTAACTGGATGTAGTGAAGGTGACTGAAACAGAGTAATGGGGCTTGGTTTGACTCTGGAGAACACGAGGCTGACAGAGACAAATGAGTCCTAATGAGTTTCGGTGGAGTTTGGCAGCTAAAAGTCTGTGCTGTGAGGAAAAAAGGCTGTAAAGAGAATACAATTTTCAGCTGTGACAAACTGAGAAAGATCTGTAGAGACTCAGGAAAATTGGTGTTCTTTTGGCTCTAAAGGTCCACTTTTTATTCAGTTTATCAGCAGGTATTGTATGTTTGTAAATGAAAGTAGATTAGGCAGAAAAAGGGAGGGGGAAGCTTCGTTGCCTATTTCACTCACTTCCTGACCAATCTCTCATGGTTTCTAAAAAAGGGCATCTCAGAAAGATTGGATTTCCAAGTGAGATCTTGTCTATTTCCCCTGTGATCTTGGCCTTATTCCATGAAATGGTCTAATTATAATAGCTCAAATCTAAGTAAAGTCACATGACAAAGAACATATGATTTTATCTATCTCTTTTCAGGATGGGTAGACAAATTAGTAGGTATTTATTTGACATTTGAGAGTGCAGAAGTGTGCAGAAGGGGGTAAATTGAACCATCTTCTCTTGCTTCTTTTCTACCTGTCTGCTACTACTTATCACTCTCCATTTTCGTTGTCATTAATGAGTAGTTTCAGTTGTGTCCAACTCTTCTTAACCCCATTTAGGATTTTCTTGGCAAAGATACTAAAGTCGTTTGCCATTTCTTTCTCTAGCTTATTTTACAGGAAAACTGAGGTAAACATGGTTAAATGACTTGTCCAGGATCTAGCAAGTGTTTGAGGTTAGATTTAAACTCATTAAAAGAGTCATCCAGACTCCAGGCCAGGCATTCTATCCAACCCTCTAATTGCCCTTCAGTCCTCTTAGCTGGATCTTTAATTCCCATCCCCTTCTCTTAAGTGCAGGTGTACTTCAAATTTCTTTCCTTGCCTGTCTTCTCTTTGTTCACTTCTCAGTCTTATAATAATAAAAATAATAATTATCATATTGCATAAAAATTTGTCTCCTTGGTGATTATAATATTCTTCATAGAAGTAGGGAAGTTAGTATGAAGGGTAGGTTTTGGAAAAAAGTTAATTAATTCTCTTCTGGGTATGTTATATTTGAGATGCCTCCCAAATATCAGAATCTCTGATATACAGTTGGGAGTGTTGGTCTTTTGGGGACCATTGTTACATCATTACCTAATACTGAGAGAGTCAGAATAGAAGAGGTAATATGGTGCAGTAGTAAAAATATAGATTTGGAATTGGGGGCATGGTTTCAAATATTGGTTCTGCATTATAATGTCTGAGTAAACTTTAGGCAAAAATCAATTAAGCTCTCTGATTCTCAATTTTCTTATTTGTAAAATGGGGGTGTTGGAAAAAAAGATCTATTTTTAAGTCATTTTCCAGGACCCATATTGTATACATGAAGTTCTGTCTCCCAAGAGAAAATGTCATGGATTTTTGTGGATGCCTGTGAGTGATGCCTCTAAAAGCATAGTTGTAATGACTCTATTCCTGGCCTGTTGGCCTGAAATACTCTAGAAAGAAAAAATCATGCACTAAATTAAGGATTAGATTCCTTCACTCATTATCCAGGGATTCACTTTAGAGATTGCTGCCAGATTGTGATAATCCCTTCACAATGGAGGGAAAAAGGTTGGGGTTGAACAGGTGAACTCTTATACAATAGAGTTAAGTATGAGACCTAACTTTCTATATCCTTCCATAAAATAGAATGGAAGGATGGAAAGCATTTAGGAAAGGAAACAAAAGGTACAATTATAATATGAATACATCTGCTAAGCAAAATCAAAATATCCATTAGCATTTTTTAAAACTATTAGAACCTAAAGTTACATGTAAACTGTGAGATTCAGCCTGGAGGGGGAGCTCTCATTTTTAACCATAACAAGTATTTATACTAACACACATTAATTATACACCTGGCTTCAAAGCCACAGAAATGATAAGACCTCAGGAATCTTATATTTTCATGCAAAATGTCAGTACTACAATTTACACAGTTCATATGCTGAGAAATTAAAACATGAACTATAAAATTTAGAAAACAGCATTATGCTTTTTTAGAAGAATGCACACCAGATAGGAATGGTGATCACAGTGATCTTCAGGGGATAAGAAGGAATGACATCCAGACTTGAACTCTCTCATTCTGAAATAATAAATCAGAAGATGTCCAAATGATGTACATACAACACATCACTGATGCCAGTACAAACACATGGATTTAGAATTCCTTGAAGTTTTATTAATTAAAGAGAATTTTTTGCATGAAATCTTGCAAATTCAGAAATTGAGTGTAATAGCATAAATTTCATTGTCTTCCACTATTTCTCTGAACATGATTCGCATTTAATATTTTTCAATACTTTTTCCATTTGCATACCCATGGGTTAATACAATCTGGCTATTAAAAGGTCCTTACAGTTCATACTTCACTTTATTCTTATAACTCTGAATACAGAGAGATTAAGTAATTTGTTCCTGGTTGCATACCAAACATATAGCATAGCTGTACATGGTATACAACAGGTACATAACAAGTTGTTGGGCTACCAAAATGCATTGTTATATAAACAATTTGAGTTGATTTTTAGTTAATTCTTGCTAGGCTTCATTCAAAAAAATATCATTTTTAAGTTCATCACTTATATTGAATTTGTTTGGGTGCATAGCTTATTTTTCTTCCTATCAGAAAACTAGGTGAAACGCTAAACTTGGAATCAGAAAGACCTGAATATAAACATAGAATCAGACATTTATTGGCTGTGTGACTCTGGGCAAATCACTTAACCTCTGCCTCCTGTTGTTTCCTCAACTGTAAAATATGAATGATAATAGCACCTACATTATAAGGTTTCTCAAATGAAATATTTGTAAGACACAACATACTCCATGGCATATAACAAGTGTTTAATATGTAATAACACATAATATATATTATATATCATATATATGTGTCATATATAATCATATATGATAATAATAAATAAATAAACAGAAGTTGTCTTTTGTTTCCTCAATAACAAACTTCTCAAAGACAGGGATTGAATCTTTCTCCTCTTAGTATCTTCCCCAGTGTTAAACCAAGGGCTTTGCATATAGCAAGTACTCAAATGTCTGGTAAGTGAGCGAATCCTATTCATGTTAGTTTCAGGTTTTATTTGGCAAAAATTAGATTCACTTTGAATCTCTAACTGGTTTTGACTTTTCAGTGTTGCTTGTCACATGTTGAGTTGAATTGGGTTTACTTATATTCTCTGTCAAGCAAGGGTACATTCAGAATCAAAGGATGAAAGAATCATAAGATTATATACCTAGAAGGGATACAAACCCCCAAGACTATCTATTCAAATCACCTTATGTTACAATTAAGAACCAAGACAGATTTTTTCAGTCATTCTGTTTCCTTTCCACTTTATTTTCTTTCCATTAGAAAATCAACGTGGTACTCCTGCTATCTTCCTTTCCTTCATGACCTGGGTCATGAGGTTGTCCATTTGGCCATGTGTGAGGAAGCAGTGAAAAGTCTTGTGGAAAGTCATCTTGGAAAGCAAGGAAGCAGACACCAAAAGAATTCTCATGGAGCCTAGAACAGTCTCTGAAGTCACAGGTTGCCAAATTACAAAATTTCATGGTTCAAAGGTATCTTAGGGATCATTTGGGCCCTCACTACTTTATGGTGGAATCCATTTTACTTTTAGACAGCTCGTATTCTTAGGAAGAATACTATATTTTTTTTTATTTCTTTTTTATGAGTTGAAATCTTTTTTTCTGTAATTTTCACTTTTAGTACTAGTTCTATCCATTGATGTCAAGTAAAATAAGTCTAATTACTATTCACATGACAGTTTGAAAGACAAAGATCATGAGTCCATGTGGTCTTTTCTCCAGGCTAATTATCTTCAATTCTTTCTCCCAGTTCTAATAGGACATTATTTTGAGTCTCTTCATAATCCTGATCATCTTCTCTTGTAAGTATGTACAGCAGTTTGTTAATATTCTTCTTAAAATGTGATGTATATAACCAAATACAGGACTGAAGAAGTGGTATGAACCAAACAAAGTACAGTGAGACTATGATCTCCTTTGTTCTCGACACTACCCTTTTTTTTATTAACATAAGAAGGAAATAAGCATTTATTAAGCCTTTACTATGCGCCAAGTACTGTGCTGGATCCCGGGGATAGAAATACCAGTAAAAAAGAAAGACCCTGCTGTTAAGGAACATACATTTTAATATGATAAGACAACATCAAAAAAAAGTGAGCTGGAAAGATTTTGGGGAAAGCAATGTTGGGGTGAGGCTTTGAAGCTCATATTGTCAAGTACAGGGTTGGAAGGAGAATAAAGCTGACCAATTTGGATCCTTCTCCAAAATGGAAGTGCCAGGAGAAATTCACAAAGGAGTACTAGGCCTTATTGAGGGATATTCTGGGGTGAGTAGGCCACAGGAAGAAAGGGAAGGGAATAAGTATTTATATAGCACACCTACTCAGTGCCAGACACTGGGCAAATATTAATATACTTCAGCATCACAACAATCCTGAGAATTAGTTGTTGTTATTATCCTCAATTTATAGTAAAGGGATGGTGTCTCAGACTGGATTTGTACTCAGATCTTCCTGAATCCAGACCCATCTCTCTATCCATTTTATCATCTAAGGGTTGTAGGTTGTATCAGAGTGAGGAGGTCCTAGAGAATGAAGGAATTCCCACTTGTGGAAAAGCCAGAAGCAGACGCAGCACAGTTTTGAAGTCCCGAGAGTTGTGATCAGAGCAGGGAGGAGAATGAGCCAGGTAGGATCAGTTTCCTTAACTTTTGGATTATTCCATACTTGACTTCAATAGATAGATTTCAATTTAACAAATATTATTTACATATCTCCCATGCACAAAGGTATTCTTCTAAGAATTTGTAATATAATGATGAAAAATGATAGTACCTACACTCCAAGAGCTTCCCATTTTATTAGGGAGAGATATTCATATGAAAATATATATTATATATATATGATATCAGATAAAATGCAACAAGACCAAAGAAAAATTTCAGGAAATGCCATAGGAAAAAAAGTAAGAATGGTAGGTATGGTTGAATGAGTCAAGAGGGCAAGAAGAAGCATTGGTTTCACAACAAAGAAGTCATTAAATAGCTTCAAGAAAGACCTTTAGCTAAAATTGTGGAAACAGAACCAACATCACAGGAAATTACAGTATGAATGGTGAGAATGTACGTGATGAGAAACAGGTATAAGCTATATTTCCTAGAATTTAGCAATGAAGGAGAGGATCAATGTTTTATTAAGACAAGTGTGGGGTAGAAATTTATTTTGCTTTTTGTTCTTTTTTAGAGGAGAGATTTTAAAGAAAGAGAGAAGTGTTGTGTGTTTTTTTTGTTTTTTATGATGCAATGTGAACTATAGGGATAGGATTAAGGAAAAAAGTAGAGAGAGGTTAACCTTTGTTAGAAGGCACTCTCCTTCCTTTCTTTGAAAAGGAAGAAGAAAGAAGAGTACAGGGGAAGACATAAAATGTATTGTTATGTACAAAAGGAGTTAAGTAAGTTCATGATGGAGGGTTGTAATCTTTTCAGTAAAATACAGTATGAAGACATCTACTGAAAAGTGGAACAATGGTTGTGGAGTTGGCAGTTTGATAATAAGGTTCTGAATAGCTATTGTGGAGTGTGGGAAATCGTAGTGTCCTTAGCACAGTACCATAATCTTCTCTAGAAGAACATTGGTTGTGGAGTAAAGAAGGCAGGGAGTGAGGATCATTTTGTTTTGGAGAATATCAAAACAAACATACATTAAAGAGATTCAAGGGGAAAGAATATAGAGTCAAGACTACTGAAGAAGGGAAGCGGAAAAGAATAAAGCTGCTTGATGGAGAACAGGAAGGTACCAAGAATGGAAGAAAATGATGCTGTGAGTTCAAGAATAGTCATTGTTTGTCCTTTGTCCATGAGGAGGACCAATGACATCAGGAGAGCAATGTCTTGACTTGCAAGTAAGTTGGATTTAAGGAGGGCAGAGCTGTGTGAAGTCACCAGCCTCATTCTTTGATCCTAGATCATCTGAGTCCAATGGCAAGACATAGATCAGGACAACTGGAGATGATCCCAGATGCAGTGGCAGTCCTCGGCCTTTTTAAGCTAAGATTTTTCCCAGGTCTCAGTTTATCTGGGGAAACACCAATTCATTGATTTAAGAATAGGTGTGAAATGAGAAAAAAGATGCCTACTTCAAAAAAATAAAGTTGGGAGGGGAAGACCGTCAGGGTTTCTGGACAGAACAGAAACACTCACTCTGAGCCTTCAAGTCCAACTGAAGCTTGGGCTGAGACCTATTGTTGGCCCATCAGTGAGAGCCAGAGTGATTTGGGTATAAGACAGGGTCAAGTAGCTCCATTTGAATCCCAAAGGGTCTTATCAAAGCCTCGTTTTCCAGTGCTGTATTTCAAGATATCATAAATGAAGCTACATGGGACAAAAGAGTTAATTGTCCCAGTTTATTCTTTAATAATAGAATAATTAAGTAGAGAAGAGAAAAAATTTAGCCCCTAAACCCCAAGATATCTGGTGAGGTTTCAGTTATCAAAATTTATATCCCTTTGGGCAGAGGTTTCCTGTGTAGACAGAAGGGGAGAAGGGAGACGAGAGAAGGAAGGGAGAGGAGAGAGGGAAAGGAAGGAGGGAGTGAAGGAGGAAGAAAGGGAGGGAAGAAAGAGGGAAGAAGAGAAAGAAGGAGTAAAGGAAGGAAGGAAGGAAGGAAAGAAGGAAGGAAGGAAGGAAGGAAGGAAGGAAGGAAGGAAGGAAGGAAGGAAGGAAGGAAGGAAGGAAGGAAGGAAGGGAGGGAGGGAGGGACTCACTAGATGTAAGGATATGGAAGAGGTGAGACATGGAGTCCCTCTGACTTTCCAGTCATCTACAACATAGTAAGTATATTATCCAAGTATTTATAGGTTGTTTTTTTTTTTTTTTTACAAAAGTAAATGGCAGAGAGACAAGGACACATCTCTTGTGCACTCCAGTGAAGATTTCTCTTCACAGTGACACTGATCCTTTAATAACTTCTTCCATCCAATCATCTGACCACTTCTAAATTTACCTAACTATATAATTCAGCCCATAGCATTTCATGTTGTCAAAAAAGATGGCATATACTAAAATACTTCGTTAAATTCTTTATTGAAATCTGTCAGACTTTTAGAGGAAATTGCTTGATGCTGATGTTTTTTACCATGGTGAATAGGAAACTTATAGGATCAGATTAGAAAAACTCACTTCTACAGAAATCTTCCTATGCCCTATTAGCATAGCAGAAGTATTCTCAAGCTGGAAGATAAACAGAGTAAAAATTTGTTCATATAATTGCAGTATTACTAGGTGAGGGGAATGTTACAATTTTGTAAATCATGATGAAATTTATTTTAATATTAGTTTGAACAATAGTTCATTCTAGTTCAATTTTATTCTTCTTGGAAGGCACTTCATGTGGGGGAACAGCATTAGACTCAAATCAGAAAATCTGGCATTATACTTGATTCTTTAACAATCTGTGGAATTTTAGGAAATTAATTTATTCTCTCTGGGCTTCAATTTTCTCATTTAGAAAATGAAAAGTTTAGATGTTATGATATCTGAAGTCTCTTTTAACTCTCAATCTATATCCCATTTTAGAAATATCTCAAATCTATCTACCTTAGGATTCAGATACTAATATCAGGAGGCAAGAATTTACACATTATATGGTATTGTTCAACCCAATGGTATTTTCTCTTCCCCCCACCCTGGTGACCTTTTAAAAATCAGACACTAGGATACTGGAGAAGGGTACTCCAATGACATATAATCAGAATATGAAAGTAGAGGAATAAAGACTGGATCTTTGATGTCATGGGGATAGAGAAATTTGCAAGTGAGCAAACAAGCTCTTCCATTGAAGATCAGCACCCTCTCTCCAATGTATAGACTTATAGAGTTCCCAGAAGAGTGGGATGTTAAAAGAGATTATCCAGAGTCACTGAGCCAGTATGGGTCAGAGGGAGCAGTTGAACTCAGGACTTCCTGACTTCAAGGCTAGTTCATTATATGCCATACAAAGGTCTGAAAACCTTGCAATGATGAATCATAAGAAAAGATAAAAAATAGCATCTGTGCAGAATTGAAGCCACTTCTTCCTAAACATACTGTTCACTTTCATTTGGAGGGACCTAACTTTGATCTATGATATTCCCAATATTATAAATTGTGTAATTAATGGACTAAAATGTATATATTGTGCTCTTCCTCACATACTACTTACCTTTGTAAAACAGTCCCCAAAACAACAACAACAAAAATGGTCATTGAATAAATAAATCATTTTGAATTTAAAATGTAATAACCATTTAAAATGTTATTGGCTAAAGAACAGTTAATTCCAATACTATGTAGACTACTTGGGAAAATTGGGGAAGAAGGCATTCTACCAAATTCTTTTTATGACACAAATATGGTTCTGATACTTAAACCAGGAAGAGCCAAAACAGAGAAAGAAAATTATAGATCAATCTATCTAATGAATATAGATGCAAAGATATTTGATGATTGCTGCTTTATAATACAATTTGCGATGTAATCAGTCTAGGCCACCTTCCCTAGCATTTCTTTCATTAGTTCCCTTGATATTCTGGACTTTTTGTTCTTCCAGATGAATTTTGATGTTATTTTTTCTAGCTCTAGAAAATAATTATCTGGTAGTTTGATTGATATGGCACTGAATAAGTAAATAAGATATTAGCAAAAAAGAATACAGCAACTTATCACAAGAATAATACATTGTGATCAGGAATGCAGGGCTGGTTCAATATTAGGAAAAATATTAGCATTATAGATCATATCAACAACAAAACTAACATAAAACACATGATTATCTCAATAGATGCAGAAAAAGCTTTTGACAAAATACATCACCCATTCCTATTGAAAACACTGGAGAGCATGGGAATAAAAGAACTTTTCATAAAATAATAAATAGTATCTACCTAAAACCATCAGCAAGCATTATATGCAATGGGGATAAGTTACATGCATTTTCAATAAGATCAGAGTTGAAACAAGGATGTTCATTATCACCATTGTTATTCAATATAGTATTAGAAATGTTAGCTGTAGCAATAAGAGAAGAAAAAGAAATTGAAGGAATTAGAATAAAGAAGAAACTAAGTTATCACTCTTTCCAGATGATATGATGATATACTTAGAGAATCCTAGAGAATCAAGTAAAAAACTGCTTGAAATAATAAACAACTGTGGCAAAGTTACAAGTTACAAAATAAACCCAGATAATTCATCTGAGTTAATAACAAAGCCCAGGAGCAAGGGATAGAAAGAGAAATCTCATTTAAAGCTACAGTAGACACTATAAAATAACTGGGAGTCTAACTGCCAAAACAAACCTAGAGACTATATGAACAAAATTACAAAACATTCTTTGTACAAATAAAGTCAGATCCAAGTAAGTGGAAAAACATCAGTTGCTCATGGGTAGGACAAGCTAATATATTAAAAATGACAATTCTACCTAAATTAATTTACTTGTTCAGTGCTGCCATACCAATCAAACTACCAGATAATTATTTTCTAGAGCTAGAAAAAATAATATCAGAATTCATCTGGAAGAACAAAAAGTCCAGAACATCAAGGGAACTAATGAAAGAAATGCTAGGGAAGGTGACCTAGATCTACTAGATCGCAAATTGTATTATAAAGAAGCAATCATCAAAACCACTTGGTACTGGCTAACAAACAGAGGCGTAGACTAGTGGAATATGTTAGGTACACAAGACACAGTAGTCAATGAATATCGCAGTCTACTATTTGATAAACCCAAGGACCCCAGCTTCTGGGATAAGAACTCACTGTTTGACGAAAAGTTTTAGGAAAACTGGATAACAGTGTGGTGGAAACTGGGCATAGACCAATGCCTAGCACTGTACACAAGAATAAAGTCCAAATGGATACGTGATCTAGATACAAAGACTGATAATATAAACAAATTAGGGGAGCAAGAAATAGTCTATTTGTCAGATTTATGAAGAATGGAGAAATTTTTGAACAAATAAGAGAGAGAGAACATTATTACAAAATGGACAATTTTGATTACAAACAAACTCAATGCAACCAATATTAGGAGGGAAGAAGAAAACTGGGAAAGAATTTTTTGCAATATCTGTGATAAAGGCCTCATTTCTAAAATATATAGAGAACTGAGTGAAATGTATACGAATCCAAGTCATTCCCCAATTGATAAATGGTCAAAGGATATGAACAGGAGTTTTCAGAGGAAGAAATTAAAGCTATCTATAGTTATATGACAAAAATGCCCTAAATCATTATTGATTAGAGAGATACAAATCAAAACAACTCTGAGGTACCACATCACACCTATCAGATTGGCTAACATGACAAAACAGGAAGATGATAAATGTTGGAAAAGAGGTGGGAGAGTTGGAACACTAATTCATTGTTGGTGGAGCTGTGAGCTGATCCAGCAATTGTGGAGAGCAATTTGGAACTATGCCCAAAGGGATACAAAAATGTGCATATGCTTTGATCCAGCAATATCCCACATGTACAAAAATATTTATAGCAGCTCTCTTTGTGGTGGCCAAAACTGGAAATCAAGGGGATGCTCATTAATTGCTGAATGGCTGAACAAGTTGGGGTATATGAATGCAATGGAATACTATTGTGCTATAAGAAATGATAAACACTTCAGAGAGGCCTAGAAAGACTTATGTGAACTGATGCTGAGTGAAAGCAGCAGAACAAGGAGAACTTTGTACACAGAGACAACCACTTAGTACTCCATTGCAATTCAAGGACTTAAAAAATTCCCAATGGACTCAAGGCAAAATGCCTTCCTCACCCAGAGAAAGAGTTATGGAATTGGTTCACAGAATGAAACAGATAATTTTCTTTTGTAAAAAATTTAAAAAAATAAAATGTTATTGGCAAGACTTAAGAATCCTGATCAATTTATTGACCAAACAGAATGGCAGAGGACCAACGAGAAAACATGATACTTCCAGACATAAAGGTGACTTCCTCAGGGCATAGAACTATAAATAACCACATATAATTTATATAATGTATTGTTATATAAACAATAAAACCTTATACAACTGCAAACACAAAATAAATTTTTTATTTACTGAATCATGGGGAGTCATTGAACAAGTTTCTGTACTTAAAAGAATCCTGAATGCTTATGCATGGGTGACTATTGGTTGAAAGAAAAATTTTAAGACTGTCTTTTGATCAATTCAATTGCCTTTATGTTTTACAGGTTTGTTTTTTTTTTACTATCAACAATAAATATCAGCAAATAATAACATTTTAGTAGACAAAGACAGGAAATCTCCAGAAGAAACTGTGAGCAACTTTTAAGACTAAGAATTACATTCAATTCATTTACATTTAATACATTTAATTAATTAAATACATTTAATTAATAATATTTAATACATTTACATTCAGAAAAAAAAACTTGCTTGTCTATATTCCTTCCAAATTTCTTTTTGTTCTGTACTTGTTATTTTTCACAAGTTTCATTGGTGCTCTTTTCATTCTTTTCTTCTTTTTTTAACCCTCACTATTAAAAGCCCATGTCCATTTTAATCCCTTCCTTTCTGCAAATAAATGCATTCAATAAAAAGAAATATACACATTGTCCATGTTTAACAACGTATATATCACTCTGTACCTCAAAACTATCACTTTTCTGTGAAGAAGTAGGAGGCGTTCTTCATTGTCTGTCTCCTGAGGACTGATGGTTATAGCTGGTGACAGTGATAAGAGCTCGTAAGTCTTTTTATCTAAAATATATCTATATGTCATGTGCATATATGTGCATATATATAAAATATGTATATGTGTGTATGTGTGTTTATTTTTTCCTTAGTTCTCCTTACTTCTTTCCAAATGAATTAATACCACACTCTTCAGTTTTCTTTGATCCTGTTCATCATCTCTTGTGGTACAATAATATTCATATCCCTTATTTTTCTTCAGTTATTTCCTAATTGAGAGGAACTCATTTTGTTTCTAGTGCAGCAAAAAGTACTGCTATAAATATTTGTATTCCTTTTCATTTCTTAGTGCTAACCAGTGATAACCAGTACTGGTTATCACCTCTATCAAAGGATATGAACAGTTTTGTGACTTTTGGAGTATATTTTCAAACTCCTTTCCATAATGGTTGGATCACTTCAATGTGGTACCAATGGTGAATTAGTGTTTCCATCCTTCCACAGCCCCTCCAACAATTGTCATTTTCGTTTTATATCATTTCTGAAAAATGCATGAGGTAGAATCTCAGAATTATTGAATTATTTGTACATGTATTTCACTATCAAGTTGGAATACGTTTTTACAATATTTTAAATGTCTTGAAATTTACCATTTAACATTGTCTTGACAGTCACCTTTTGACCTTTTATCTGTTGAGGAATGGTTCTTTGCCTTTTATCAATTCTGATCTTCAGCAAATACTTTTCCAGGTAAGTGTTTGCCCTTCTATTTTTAACTACCTTGAATTTGCACAGTATTTTTTAAAAATTTTGTACAATTAATATTACCTGTTTTTACATATGTGATCATTTTCCCTTGTTTGGTCCAAAAACTCAATACCTATTCATAGTTACAAAAGATATTTTCTTGCCTCTCTTCTATTTGTTCAAGTTATGACCTTTCATACTTAGGTCATATATTCATCAAATTATTTCAAATAACAATGAATAACAAATAAAGTAAAATATTGAATTTTCCACATCTTTCAATCAAGTAATTATGTCACTGTGGAGGTGTTATTTGCTAACGGTAAGCACTTTAGAAGTATTACAATTCATTAAGGTTTACACTTGATATACATACAGTTCATTCTCATAAGGATGATATAAAGATTCCTGATATGAAAAATCCATTTAAGTTTTAAAGCATAAATTCAGTCACTGACAAAATTATTCCTTCCCCACTGCAATTAAACTTTACTTACTTTTAGGAAAAAAGCAATTTTTAACAGTTCAAATTAGGCATTTAAAAATTATTTGTTATATCCTAGGGCATATGATTTGGTCTCCTCAATATTATTTAGTAATAACTGAATGATCCTCAGATACTGCAGATCTTCAAATACCAAAGAAATACTAAATTATCAACACAATATATCTCTATTAAGTCAGGAAAGTAGATCAGTCATAATTTAAAGATTTGTTTGTGCTTAACTTTAGGTAAACACAACAAAAATTATTTCCTTAAGCATTCTAATCAAGCAACACTTAATTGTGTATGAATACATGCATGTATATTTAATCTCTTACACAACACAGCAAGACCCATGGATAACTGCTAAAATGTATACTTCCCTCCAAGAAACCAATATCCTGGATAATTAACTGTATTTAATAATAATTCACACTTTAATGGAACTTTAAAGGTTACAAAACATTTTTTTCACAACACGCCTATGTGGTTGGTAGTATAAGTATTATTTTCATTACTTTTTCCAATAAGGAATCACTGCTCAAGGAGATTAACCTACTTGTCCTGGGTCACATAGATCACATATCAGAGACAGGTTGAATCCACCTCTCCTGATTACAATATTAACCATCTCTGTACTACATCACAGTGATCCTCTACTTTAAGGTAACTTGGCAAAATGCTTCCATACTTTAAATGAATGAATGAGTGAATGAATCAAAGACAAAGCATTTGTTAAACACTTAATATGTGCCAGGTTTTGTGCTCCGTATTGTAGATACAAATACATGAAAGCAAGACAGTCCATGCCCTCATTTTAATGGGTGAAGTCAATGCATGAACTTGAGCTAGAAAACGGAGGGATTGATTGATTTGGAAATATCTGGTAAGTAAAATGGAGGCTGATTTTGGGTAAATAAGGCTTACCTATCAGAGCCCAGCCTCTCTGAGGCAAAATCCAAAATTACAGTAGGGAAGGGAATGAGGAGAATGGATGAAATACATGAAGTATGATTTCAAAAGATAGATTATACACTTCTTAAAGAAGGCAAAAGAAAAATGCCCCATTTCTTCACTTGGAACAATTCAGGAAACCATCTACATGGATACTAAGATTAAATATCCCATGATCACAACTAGTTACTAGGTAAAACATTTGGTCAATTAACCAGTTTGTATTCTTTTTATTATGATGCATAACCGATTTTACCTTTTAAAAAACCTCCTCTGAATTGATAGACTTTGTTGTTACTTAAAATTGATTTTTTTTTGAATAGCATAGATATGACCCAGCACATACTGGTATCAGGCACTGTACCATGTCACCACATTTTTCTAGTGGAGATCTTCTCTTCTTACAATATCTGTTAATGGGTTTTAATGCTTTTTTTAGCAAAGAGAAAGGGGAGGATCCAGTGCCATGAAAGCATCCCTTCATGCTGACAGCTGTTGAGGACATTACCATGCTCTTTTTCTGAGGTGTTATTTTGATGAATGCTACAGTGGTGACAGTGAACAGGAGAGGAGCAGTGCTATGGGAGCTGATCTTAGAATTGAGAACCAGAAAAAAAATGACAGTGAGAAAGACCCATGCATCGTGAGGATGATGCAACTTCCTCCATCATGACTGATACTCCTTAACTAAAGTCCTTCTCTGATGGAAAGCTGGGGTGCAGAGGTGACCCTGCCTTCTCCTTGGTCTGCCTCACTACAGGGATCATTCACACCAGTTAAATCATGAATTTTTGATATCCTGTTGTATGCGTGCTATTCCTTCTGTTATATGTATGGAACAAGCAAAGATGATATGATAAAATGGGGAAAGAGTAGGCGGAGAGTCAGGAGACCTCAATCTTATTCCTAGTTCTGGCAATAATCAAATGCATGACACTAGTCAAGTTACTTTGCTTCTCTGGGCCCAAAATTCTTCCTCTACAAAATGATGAATTTCAAATAAAATAAAGCTAATATTGCTTCCAGCTCTACTGTTCTAAAGTTTTATAAGTATCAAGAGTCCATGGAAAACAACAATTCACTAAGAACAAAACAGTTAAATAAGTGTGTATTAGAAGGCAGGCAGGAAGAAGTTAGACAGGAAGAAAGGCAAGAGGAATGACACAAAGGGTGGGAGGAAGGAAATGGAACTTCAGGTCTGTTATATTGGACATCACTTTTGCATTTTGGCGATTTGTTAGAGTGTGCATGAATACATTAAGGAGTATAGAATAAACTTCAAAGAATTTGTCTAAGAAGACCCTTCCTTTTTTTGCATTCCTTGTATGTTTTTAACTTCTCACTGAAATGTGATAATAGCTCACATTAATATAACATTTTATTGTTCATAAACATTTTGTTCACTACAACCCTTTGAGGCCAGTAGCATAAGTGTTATTATTTAGATTTCATAAATGAGAAGACTGAACTACAGGCTCACAAAGCTAATAAGTAGCAGAGCTCAGATCTAAGCCAGATCCTCAAACTTCCAATTCAAAGTACTTTCCAATATAGGAGGGGTGGGGAACCTATGGCCTTGGGGCCTTGTGACCTTCTAGGTCCTTGAGTACAGCCTTTTTACAAAATCCATGTTTTATAGTACAAATCCTTTTTGTTGAGGGAATTTGTTTTGTGAAGTTTGGATTCAATCAAAGGGAAGCACTTGAGGACCTCGAGGGCCACATATGACCTTGAGGCCACAAGTTCCCCACCTCTTGCTACCATTGTCCCTGAAACAGCTAGATGGCTTCATGGAGAGAGTTCTGGACTTGGAATCCTGCCTCAGACAATCACTAGCTGCGTAACCCTAGGCAAGCAGTTTTCTTTTTCTTAAAATCTTTCTTTTCCTCATCTATAAAACTGAAGTAATAATAGCCCCTACTACATAGGGCTGTTAAGATCAAGTAAGATAAGATGTTAGGCACTTTACAAGCCTTTAAATGCTATATAAATACTTGTTATTATTAGACATGCTTACACAATTCTTTTAAGGTTTTATAAAGTGTTTGGCACACAACCTTGCAAGGTAAGTAACAGAAGCATCATTTCCCATTTTGAGGTACAAAACATCCAGTTATGTGGCTCCCTGATGCACAAAAGAGCGAAGCTGATGCCAGATTCCTCCCGCTGCTTCTGAACTACCAAAGAAACATTGAGCTGGAGTCTGATTTTGTCCTCCCTCTTCATTTCAAGATGTTCCCCATGCTTGCTAATTTACATCTTTCTCATGTTCCTAGAAGAGTGACATCATGCTTCTATCTTTAGGTTCTCCTCATGCTCCTACCCAGGGAGAACTTTATGAGCTTAGATACCATTTCTGAGATATTGTTATTTGGGCTGATGTTCAGAAAATTGAATAGGAACAGGCATAAATGCACCATGACACTCCGAAGTAAAATGCTCCCAAGCCAAAATGTCACTTCTGGAGTAATGCTCTCTAAAAGTGAGTAATCATTGTTAAAACAAGACTTTTCAAATGAGCACGTGCTCTGAGGCACAATAACTGTGGGCATACCCTGCATTTTTGTCTCACCAGCAGCATTTTACCACAGCATCTTCAATACACAAAAACAAAAGCCTACCTTAATCCCTTGCCTATAATGTAGTTCTCAGATGTCAAGACCAGCCTAGACAAGTCTTGGGCTCCTCATTTCCGTTACTCAGTGCCTCATGCTCCTACATTTCCTCTTCATTCCAATGAAGAGAAACTCTTTTTTACCTATTGCATGAAATGTCCCTTGTATCATTTCCTGACATAGCCCTGTGTTTTCCCGGATCAATTAGTAATGCTCATTGAGGTATATTCATGTACTTAGAAACTCTTTGGTATAATGTGTGGAGATCTGTAGGAAAGCAGGTGTGTTTACCTACTGGATGTGATTCCAGGGCCATTAATGAGTATCTTCTAATCAAAAAACAAACAACTAATCTCTTTCCAGTTTGTTTTCTGATGTTTGAAATTCCTTAAGCATGGAACAGACAAGTTTTCATTCCACAATCAGAGAGAAGGTTTAATATGTGAATTGACTTAAAAGAGGTAGCATTAACTTTAATTTTCACAAAGCTATTAATAATAGATAGCAGAGTCTTTCCTCAGGGTAGTTTTTTAAAAAGGAGGGAGTATCCTGGATACAACACAGAGGGAAATACATTCACAAAGAGGAGACTGGCAGGAGTTGCTTTGTTTGTTTTGTTTTGTTTTGTTTTGTTTCAAATAAAATTTTACCTTCTTCAGAGGTTGCCCTTATCCAGAATAAGTGATGCTGCCTTTCTCCCTAGCAAATATAACAGTATGTTCAACATTTCATGTTTTTCAGCACTGACTAGTAACTCCATCACTCATTCCTTAATCCTACAATGGTTTTGGAAGAAGTAGAAAAATCTTTATCTACTTCAATAAGTTCTGGAATTGGGTGAAAGCATCCCTGAAATTGTCTTTGCTCTCCAAATGAGAACATATCGGCATCACTCACATTCAGAGCAGTGAGGCAAGTCAGGGTAATTGTGGTTAGTTTTGTCACTCCCACAATAATTCTAGATTTTAGGGTCCAGTAACCAAATAACACAATCCAATAAGGCACTGCAAATTACTAAGCCAAGGTGGTGAGAATGAACAGGTTCCTCATATCCATGAAAACGCCTGGTAGAGGTCCAAGAAGTTTTAAATAATCTCTAAACTATGAATTTCCAAAGGCTTTTATGAAAAAAAATAATGTTACAACATTATTTAAGGTCACCAATAACTTGTGTTCTAAATAACAAACTTCATACCTTCTCTCAACCTTCAACTTTCTTTTCCCTCCCTGTTGCATTTAACATTGCCAATACCCATTTTTAAATACTTTTGTTCTTGAATTCTATAATGATTCAATGGATGACCCCTCCACCCCACCCCAACCTGGCCTGTTACCTCTCTGATTGCTTTTTTTCTACTTTCTTTGCTGACTTCTCATTTTCCTTCCTCTCTATATAGATCACTTTCCTCTTTCTAATATCATCTGCAAGGCATTTCTTCCTCAGCTAAATTTCAATAGTTTTTATCTTGCTTTAATTCACTTGCCATATAATGTCTTATTTCCCATTAGATTATAAGTGTGGATGAGGTAGGGACCATAACTTATGCTCCTTTGTATAAATTACTTCATAATAAGTGCTTAATAAATACTTTAGTTATCTATCTTTGCATTTCCCCCAAAGTGAGAAGCATAGTGTTGTACCATATCATCTGAATATCATAATTAGTCTGCTTCTAAAATTTGTATAGGATTTTCCAGTTCATGTCAGCTTGAACTTCTAAGACAAATTCAAGGGAATGACACTTTTAACAAAGCTTTAGATTTGTTTGATTGTTTTGCAGGAGGGAGATAAAAATTTGGAATAATACAGGAAAAAATGCTAAATTTTTCAGACTTTTGATTACTTCAGTAAACATATATCCCCAAGGGATTCCTCAGATATACCAAAATACTTTTTATTATTACAGCAAAGAACTGAAATCAAAATGGTTATCCATAAACTGAGGAATAACTGAATAAACTGTGGTATATGAATCTCATGACAGCTAGGTGGTATAGTAGATTATAGTACTGGGCCTGGATTCAAAAAGACCTGAGTTCGAATTTGAGCTTAGACACTTGGTAACTGTATTATTGTAGACAAATCACTTAACTTAGGTCTGCTTCAGTTTCCTCACCTGAAAAATGGAGAAAGTAATAGCCCTTAGATTCTAAGGTTATGATGAGGATAAAAGGAGATTTTTATAAACTGCTCAACACAGTGCCTGGAATATAATAGGTATTTCATAAATACTTATTTTTTATTCTTCTTAATGGAATATTATTGCATATTAAGAAATAAGGAATATAAGAAACACACCGGACATGGAAAACTATATGAACTATTGCAGCATAAGTAGGCATAAGTAGGAGAATGATATATACTATAACTTACTACAATAATACAAATCAACAGAACACAAAAAAAGCAAACTCTGAGTAACTGTGATCTGCAATTTTGGTTTCTCAGAACAAATAATAAAATAGACTATAGACTTTTGTAGACAGATGTGAAGTATTCTGAGAGCAAGGTCTTACACACTGTTAATGAGCATGTGTTGTTTTTGCTTAAGTGTTTCTCTTTGTTAAAGGGGAGGTTCAGGGATTGAGGGGAAGACAAGGGTTATACAGAATTGAGTGATATAAAAACCAAAAGGCATCAAAAAACTTTTTTTAATCAAGAAATTGAGTTTATTAAAATCGTTAAAATCAAAATGGATTGTACCTAGTTATAACAAAAGGATTGCAGAACATTTATATTTCTGAATAAATATTATATTTTTTGAGGTAAGAATGAACTAAATCATAAAATTAAGGGCAAATGAATGCATTTGTCCAGTAGTCAAATATCTTTCTTGGTCAAAACAAAATAAAACTTAAAAGTATGCATAGATAGAGATTTGACCACAATCTTTAAAAGACATAGCGAAAAACATGTTGTGTAGTTTCAGTGAAGAAGTCAAACTGCCTCGTCTGCATAATTCATGCTACAGGATGAGTAGAAAATTCATTTGTGGATTGATGTTACCATTAATGTAGTATCCAGGAAACCATTCATAAAATCACAGCTGCAACTAATCTCCATTTCTATGGAGATTTTACATTTTTTAGAAAAAGAGAAAAAGGATGGCACTATTTTTGAAAATCATGCATAAAAATGAAATTATCAGTTCAGTACTGCAGATGTAATGACTCACACACACAAAAAATAGTAATGTATCCATCCCATTTCTATAAATAAATAAATAAATGAAACAAAATGCATGCCAGCTCTCTGAATTATTCCATTACATCAATATAACTTTATTTAGTGGTGAACTTGAGCTGTTTGAAAAACTGCTTCATGATAACATACTGGAGTCTCTTCAAGTCAGAATTGTCTGCCCAGCTTTCTGCTTCAACACTGAACTTAACCAATGAGCATCACTGTAGTGGACATATTTTGTTATGTCCTAGAAATGAGCAGCAATTTATAGTCCATGTAGTATATATCTAATCTACTCTCAAGTACAAAAACAGCGGAAATGACTAGAGAATTGTGGAAACGAAATTTACCCATATGTTCCAGGAGAAAATAAACTGGGTGATTTCATCAAAGAATGTAACCATGAGCCCAGGTTTCTGATACAGATAAATCATAGCGTAGGACTGTGCACAAATTTGCAGATATGCTAAGAGAACTATATTATCAGTCTTTGAGGAGTCACATAGAGTTGAAACAAGCCAGTACGATGGGGATGCATGAATGAATAAATAAATGAATGAATGAATAAGGCATTTATTAAGCACTTTACTATGTGTAAAACACTATACTACCTACTCTCAAGGCGCACACTTCCATTGAGAGACAAAACACTTCAAGTGTGATCTTTCAGGTACAATGGCAAAGCAGATTGTAATGCTTCTTCTCTAATGTCATTACCACTAATGGAATTATATTAAGTTTTTGAGGTTTGGTCATTTGACACTTCCAAGGACTCTAGTGGCAAGAACCTTCCGGGTTTGTAGCTGTGGCTATAGCAGCTGTAGGAACAGTTACTAGGATGCATCTCCACCCGGTGGGGCTGCTTCCTAGGACGATGGCTGTAGATACTGGGCTAGAAGCATTACTATTTCAAAGGGCCTTCCGTTCAAGATGATGGGCTTTCTCCATCTGATGTTAGTATGGACTATTTCATCTAATTCTACAAAGAGGGGAAAGTCAACTTATTTATTGGTGTTTTGGTATGTTCTGATTTATTATGGGGAAAAAAGTGACCAATGCTAACTGCCAATTAAACTAGAAGAGATTTTTCATGCAGACTGATTCAGTTACTAATTGATAAATGTCCATGAATGCATCTCATGAAGCCAAAGCAATTCTATAAAACCCTATGTTAAGCCTTCTCTAATTATTATGTATACCATTTTTCTTGGCCAGCGCTTTCTACGGTTCCTATAGACCACCTAATAATTTGAGGTACTATTGGTGTAGAAAAGGCTAAGTGATGAAACAAACACCTGATTTCATTTGTTATTTATTCTATACTGAATCCACCAGAGCAACCACATTTTGAGAGATACCATTCCTTAGAAGAAATATCTATTAATTGCAGTATACTTATGCAAAATATTTGCTTGCATGTTGAATTAATACTATTCCTTGATGTGTTTGCTACCTTTTATCTTGCCTAACAGCTTCCCTTTTTGCCCCTTCCCCACATACAACTAACTTTTGAAAGTAGACCTACTTGGGGATTTGTTGTTTCTTTACCTCTTGTCGTAAGAAAATAATAGCTTCTCTTAAGGTTGTTCTTAAGATAATCATTATCATTTGCCCTGGGACCTAGAGACAGTAGTTGCCTCCCAAGGCTACAGAATATGTGTCAACCTTAGGCTAATTATGATAAACTGCCTAGTATTCCCCATCCCCATATAGTTAATAGCCACCTGAGCTTAAATGTTGATATGTGCCAAAGGTGAGCATCTCAAAATTACAATCGTGACTTTGAAAAGACTGGTCAAAGTTCAGCCACATACCCTTTGTCCAATACATACTTCCAAAATCTTCAATGTCACATTGAAGCTGATCATATTCTGAATAAGATGCCACAACTTAGGTTTTTTCCCTTCCAAATAAGTGAAAAGTAACGAAGATTTTAAGCTTTAAATCAAGTGTTTACTTATTTGGATAGATGGAGTTTCTGAATCTGCATTTCCCCATATCAATGAAATTACAAATCTTACTAAAAAGAAGAAAAGAGGAGAGAAGAGGAGAGGAGGCAAGGGGAGAGGAGGAGAGGAGAGCAACAGTAGTTCCCTCTCAAATCCTATTCTGCCAAACATATCTGAATATAGGAGAATATGCTGTTAAATATCCCCAACAGATCCACTGTTGCCTTCTTTCACAGACATGAGAACTAATGAAAAATAAAGAATTATAACAAGCCTAAGAGAAACATGGAAGCACTTACATTCCAAAACCCATCTCTATCATCTAGTGAGAAATGACCCTATGGCCTGGGCCACCTGTGTGCAGGTTTCTGACTACAGCTCCCAGTGTATGCTGCTTCATCACTTGCCTGTCACCACAGGACCTTGAGGCATAATAGTAAAATGGTATGGGTGATGTATTTTGATTCATACATAAATTGGATTTAAGTGAGGCAGAGTTGCACAAAGTCGTCAGCATCACTCTCTCCTCCAGAGTTATCATAGGCCAGTATCAGGACAGCATTAAGACGATTGGCCATGTCTCAGGACGCAGGGAATGACTGTGGCGTCTTCTATGTCTAACCAAGCTCTAAACGTTCCACATTGCCTGCTTCAACTGCCTTCATGGCCATTGGAACAAATTGTTCTCATCTACCCATTCCACCAGAGGAAGTCTACACATGCTTAGAGTAGACACCCCTCAAACTCACCAAAGGGTTTGAGACCCCTTGGTTACCCTCAACCTGGTTTGACCCGTCTGCTGAAAGGATTTACCAGGGTGTGGCCTCTGCACATGCTGCAGCTTTTTAGAATCACAGGTGAGAGTTGGGTGGAACAGGTAAACACCAAAGGTGCAAAAAGTCCCGAAAAGGGCTCAGCAGTCATCACATCGAAGGCCCTGGTCCTCCCTGAAAACACCTTATACACCTAATATGCCTCAGATTTCCTAATATCTCTTTAAAATGAAGACTGTAAGCATAATCAGCAGGAACCAACACTGGTTGTCAAGCTGTTTTTTTTTTGTTTGTTTGTTTGTTTGTTTTTTTTTATCTAAAACTACTAGACAATCACAGGATGCCATAGACATAGTAGACATAAACTTTTATGATTTCAGTAGAAGTATGACAAAATATTTTATTATTTCCTTCTGTTTGTGATGAGGGATTACATGAAAGCACAGTTAAAAGAATTCACAGCAATCAAAAATAAACATCAATAAAGAAATACATTTCAACAATGAGAATTTTTTTAATGGAATACTATGACTTTCCACCCTTGAACTTGTCCTTTTTAACAATTTGGATGAAAATTTAGTAAGCATAGTTATTAAACTTTTAGATGATACAAAGCCTAGCCTGGTAATTCATACATTTGATAACAAAGTAAATATGATAAAAGATCTGGACAGGGAACTATAATGTTAAATTTACCAAGGTGAAAAAAATTAAATGTGCTTTTGGGTTCAAGAATTTGATTGTACACATAGAGTGTGGTGGTTCCTTGACTAGCTAAAGGCTCATATGTATGAAAACTGGAGATTTTCACTAACTATAAGACCAATAGGAATAAAAACTATAACTTGGATACAAGACTGTTGATGCAATGTCAGGATATTTTAAGAGAAATATGAATCTAGGAAAGTCATCCTTTGAACTGTTCAATCAATAACCAAGGACTCATTAAGCACCTACCATGTGCTCCATCACTGCATGTGTCGCATTATGATATCCAGGCATAACAATAATAACTAGCATTTATAAAGTATTTTAAGATTTACTCATTATAGGTACTATATATCACAAAGATTGACAAACTGGAGAAAACATTGAAAGAGTAAGGAACATTTAGCTGGAAATAGAGGAAAATTAAAGAGCATGATAGCTTCTTTCAAATATTCAAAGAACTGTTAAGTGAAATATGGATAAGATTACATTTGTTAAGGTATACAGGATGAACTAGAAACAATGCATAAAAAGTGCAGCAAAGAAAATTTTAATTGAATTAAAGAAAAAACTTTTACACAGTCAGTACTGTCCCAAAATGGAATGAACTTTTTACCACTATAAGTATTCAAATGGCAGCTAGATGGCCATCTGTTAGAAATGTTATCTAAAAGATTTCTGCACTTATTGGAAGTTTGGAAAGACTGGCCTCAGATTTCTTTTCTAATCTAAGCACCCATGATTCAAATTGGGCAAAATTAGTTACATTTAATTTTTGGCTATACTTAACTTCTTTTCCTTCAGCCACAGATGCTTTAGTATAATTCTGTTCCTCTAAGAGTGAGGATACATTTTTTCCCAAAACATGAAGTATATCTTTATGCATAGAATTTTCATATTCCTAATTTTATGGAAATTGAAAAAAAATCCTACTATTCATGTACTTAACTTATAGCAGTCTAAAAATGCTTTTAAATTTTCCACCAATTTGATTCAATAAATATCAACCAAATGCTTACTCTGTGCAAGGCACTGAGCTAGACAATAGGCATAGGGACCAGACATTGATTTTCTTGGTATGGGGAATGTCCATGTGAGGGAATTCTCCGTAAGAATGAAGGATAGCATGCTTTCTGCAAATTATAGTCATAGACAATTGCCTAGGGAACTCAGAGGTTAAAAGACTGGCTCAGAATTGCACAGCTCGTATATGATAGAGAGGAAATTGAAATATTTTCCTGGTTTTGAGGTTAGTTATATACTCATTGTGCCATTAAACAGCTCATGCTCTCAAAGAGCTTAATTTCTATTGTGTGCCTATCTTAAAAGGGCAAATTTAAAGGAAAAAACAATATTTCTAATTGTTGAAGAGCATGTTATTCAGAATGTAACACCTCACAGTGTCAGAAGTACAGAGGTATACTTATGAGTACTCAGTATTGCAGAGGTCAAGAGCAAATACAAATCTTTGTATAAGAATATATATCTCAGGTTTGCTGTACATCTTTGATGAAGAAACGATTACAATTATTTCAACTGTCAATATGTCATTATCTGTCTTCCAACAAAAATGGTGGCAGCATCACAGGAACACTAGCAAGATTAGAGAGCACAGGAAAATTTTTCCCTGATCTGGGCTTAGATTTCTTAGCAATGGCAGTGTATTAAGATAGCATGGTGAAAAGGAATGAGTGTATTTGAGTCTGGAAAGTGATATTCTGTAGAGAACCTTGAGGGGTTTGAAAGAGCCCCTTATCAAGAGTTCCCCTCCTCCAAAGGAGAGTAGCTGACTTGAGAAGTTAAGTGATATATTGTTCTCAGGTGCACGTCCTTGAATTCCGGTGTTGAAGTTCCAGGAATCAGGGCCCCTGCTATACAGGATAACATTCTGATAGAGAGGCCTCGAAGCCTCCCTTTCTACTTATCACAATCTGTTCTGTTTCATGCCTCAATTGCTACCCTTATGGTTTTTTACTACTTAAGCACCCCAACTCCCTAATTTATTGGCTTAGTATGTCCAGAATAAACTCAGCTTGTTCAGACTGCTGTGTCCCGCCTGTCTTTTCCTCCTTGCTCTGTGAGCCCCATAACTGCCCTGGACCTGCTGGACTGTGCTGGCCACAGCTATATTCAAAGCCTGGCTTTGCTACTTTAAAATTATATGACCTTAGATACGTCACTTAAGCTATTGGGTTCTATTTTCACATCTTTTAAATTAGATTATCAAAAAGGACCTTAATTTAAATGTATGCTCTCATGACTCTTGAATTTATCCTTTCTTCTTTAATCCACTTGAAGAGATTAAAATGCAAATGCTAACATTGAATGATAATACCAATAATAATTCTATCATACATAGATAGTACATTTAAAATTTCAAAGTACTTTCAGAAATTATGTTATGTTTTCCTCAGACATGCTTGTGGAAATTGCATATTCTATGAAGGTTTAGAGTCAGGAAGACATCTTCATGGGTTAAAATCTGGTCTCAGACAATTAATTAGCTATATGATGCTGGGCAAGTCATTTAACTCCATTTACCTCATTTTCCTCTTCTCTAAAATGACCTTAAGAAGGAAATGGCAAACCATCCCACTATCTTTGATAAGGAAACCCTAAATAGAGTCATTAAGAGTTGGACATTACTGAAACAACTGATCAACAACAAAGGTAAACAGGTTAGACCTTTCCACTGCTTGCGAAAAGAAAGAAAAATCAAATTTAAATTACTCTCTAGAAGACAAATAGAATGATAGGATCATAGTCCAATCTCATCGTTCTAAATACAAAAAAAACTGAAAACCAGAGAAGTTATGCTTTGTCGCAGGTTTTATAGGTTGTAAATGGCAGCTGGAATTCAAGTTAAGATTCTCAAACTCAAGAGGCAAGACTCCTTCTATTATGCCACCCTCTCTCTCATCTTGAGGGATATAATTTCTGGATCAAATACAGGAACCATCAGTTACCAATTATTTGATGAGAACTGAAAGTTTAGACATATATCTTCTTTTTCCATGTTTATATTCATAAATGAACATTGTCTGACTTCTGCAGCACATGTTTTACAAACATCACCATTATATTATCTGAGAACTGACAATGTTCCCCCTAGGAATTTGTTTCAAGTAGCTGCTTCAGAAAAAACACTATTTAGGAAAACAATCACTTCTGGAGTTTCCTCCAAGTGGCTTTATCTGATTAACTTCAGTATTTTTTGTTCTATTGCAGGAGACTTCAATGACAAATGTTTTCTGACTATTATTATGATTATTACCAATGGAATCAGGCTATAGAACAGAGGTTTCCCACCATGGCTCTACAGGATGCAATTTTTGTTTCTTCTTTCTCATGGTTTTTACCTTTTACTTTAATTCTTCTTTACAACACAATTGATGTGGAAATATGTTTAATATGATTTTACATTATAGCCTATATTAGATTGCAAAATGCCTCAGAGAATGGGGAGCGGAAGGAGGGGGAGAAATATTAGATATCAAAATCTTACAGAAGTGAATGTTGAAATCTGAAAACAACTATTTAAAATAAAAAGAATGTAACAAGAAAGGGGAAAGAATATTACTGCTAATGTTTGGCAAATTGTGTCTGTGCCATACTGTGTCATATTTCAAAGGATCTGACATCCTGGGAGTTGACTTCTCCCCTTATGATACAGAATTTTGATAATAATAACAATTGATACTGATAAAATCATTTAAAAAATAAAATAATTTCCTTACAAAGGATTGCTCAGCTCTTAGATAGTACTATATTAAATGCTAATTAAAGTGATCTTATGTGGTAGACTGATGTCTCAGGAATCGGCATGAAATCAACAAGACCAGTCTCTGAAACTAACTAGTTGCATGACATTGGTCAAATTATTTAATATCCACTTGCCTCATTAAACTTCCTATATGTTATTACCAGTATTCAATCTTTAAATAGGTGGAGTTCTCTAAAAGGACTGAAAAAACCTCAAGTTTTCATTCAATTATCTAGGTACATATCTAGGTATGACAAGCTCAATTTATTTAGCTTCTCTGCATCCCCATTCAGATCTCTAAAATTAGCGAGTAAATTGCTGTTTGTGGAGGAATTTTCCACAACAGAAACTCACTATAATAATAATAATAATATTATAGACCAATTTCTCTAACAAATATAGATGTAAAACTTTTAAATAAGATTTTAGCAAAAAGAATACAGCAACTTATCACGAGAGTAATACATTATGATCAGGTAGGCATCATACCAGGAATGCAAGGCTGGTTCAGTATTAGGAAAACTATCAGCATTACTGATCATATCAACAACAAACCTAACAGAAACCACATGATTATCTCAATAGATGCAGAAAAAGCTTTTGACAAAACACAACACCCATTCCTATTAAAAACACTGGAGAGCATAGGAATAAATGGAACTTTCTATAAAATAATAATCAGTATCTCCCTAAAATCTTCAGCAAGCACTACATGAAATGAAAATAAGCTATATGCATTTCCAAAAAGATCAGGGGTGAAACAAAGATGTCCATTATCATCACTATTATTCAATATGGTACTAGAAATGTTAGCTGTAGCAATAAGAGAAGAAAAAGAAATTGAAGGAATTAGAATAGGCAAAGAAGAAACTAAGTTATCACTCTGCAGAAAATTTCAGAGAATCAAGTAAAAAACCACTTGAAATAATAAACAACTTTGGCAAAGTTGCAGGTTACAAAATAAACCCACACAAATCTTCTGCATTTCTATATATTACTAACAAAGCCCAACAGCAAGAGATAGAAAGAGAAATCCCATTTAAAACTACAGTAGACACTAAAAAATGTCTGGGAGTCTACCTGCCAAAACAAACCCAGGGGAACTATATGAACACAATTACAAAACACTTTTTGCACAAATAAAGTCAAATCTAACTAAGTAGAAAAACATCAGTTGCTCGTGGGTAGGCCAAGCTAATATAACAAAAATGACAAATCTACCTAAATTAATTTACTTATTCAGTGCTGCCATTCCAATCAAACTTCCAGATAATTATTTTCTAGAGCTAGTAAAAAATAATATCAAAATTCATCTGGAAGAACAAAAAGTCCAGAATATCAAGAGAACTAATGAAAAGAAATGCTAGGGAAGGTGGCTTAGCTCTTCTACATCTCAAATTTTATCACAAAGCAGTAATTATCAAAACCACTTGGCACTGGCTAAGAAACAGAAGGGTAGATCAGGTTCTCAAGACACAGTAGTCAACTAACATAGCAAACTCCTGTTTGATAAGCCCAAGGACCCCAGTTTCTGGGATAAGAACTTACTGTTTCACAAACATTGACAGGAAAATTGGATAACAGTGTGGTGGAAACTAGGTGTAGACCAATGTCTGACACCATACGCAAAAATGAAGTCCAAATGGGTAAGAAATCTAGGTATAAAGATTGATACTATAAACAAATTAGTGGAGCATGGAATACTGTATGTATCAGATTTACGGAGAAGGGAAGAATTTTTGACTAACCAAGAATAATACAAAGTAGATAATTTTGATTACATTAAACTGAAAAGTTTTTGTATAACTAAAGCCAATGCAACCAAGATTAGGAGGAAAGCAGAAAATTGGGAAAGAATTTTTGCAACTAGTATCTGTGATAAAGGCCTCACTTCTAAAATATAAACATAACTGAGTCAAATGTACAAGAATGGAAGTCATTCCCCAATTGATAAATGGTCAAAGGATATGAACAGGCAGTTTTCAGGGGAAGAAATTAAAGATATCTATAGTCACATGAAAAAATGTTCTAAATCAGTATTGATTAGAGAGATGTAAATCGAAACAACTCTGAGATACCACATCACACCTATCAGATTGGCTATGTTGGAGAAGATGTGGGAGAGTTGGAACACTTACTCATTGTTGGTGGAGCTGTGAACTGATCCAACCATTCTGGAAAGCAATTTGGAACTATGCTCAAAGGGCTACAAAAATATGCATACCCTTTGACCCAGCAATATCGCTTCTGGGACTCTTTCCTGAAGAGATCATAGAAATGGGAAAGGGTCCCACATGTACAAAAATATTTATAGCAGCTTTCTTTGTGGTGGCCAAAAACTAGAAAACAAGGGGATGCTCATTAATTGTGAAATGGCTGAATAAATTGTGGTGTATGAATGTGATAGAGTACTATTGTGCTATAAGAAATGATGAACAGAAAGACTTTAGAGAGGCCTGGAAAGACTTACATGATCTGATCCTGAGCAAAAGGAGGAGAGCCAGGAGAACCTTATATACAGCAACAACCACAGTGTGCAAGGATTTTTTTCTGATAGACTTAGAACTTCATTGCAATGCAAGGACTTAAAAAATTCCCAATAGTCTTTTAAGGCAAAATGCCTTCTACATACAGAGAAAGAATTATGGAATTCAATCACAGAATGTAGCAGATCATTTTCTTTTGTATTACATTTCGGTTTGTTATATGATTTCTCCCATTCATTTTAATTCTCCTATGCAACATAACTATGATGAAAATGTATTTAATGGGAATGTATGTGTAGAACCTATATAAAATTGTATGCCATCTCAGTAAGAGAAGGAAAAAGGAGGGGGAGGGAGGGAAAAAATCTAATTTACATGATAGTGATTGTAGAACAATGAAAATAAATAAAATTTAACAAATAATAATAATAATCATAGGTACAAGACGAAAACAAAACACAAACTAATTAGAAAGAAAGAGGAGTCTTATCTTCCTTTTTCCATCAGTGGAGGATAGAAATCTGCTCTAGTTGAAAAACTCATTTATTTTTTCTTAATATCTCATTTTTGTTCCGTACTCTTAACTTTGTCTCACTGGGACGGTTTTTTGTTTTGAGTAAAAGCAAAAAATTTATTATATAAAACACAATATCCTTAATGCCTTAGAAAGTCAAATCTGGTTATTAATAATCGTAAATATAGGGTATAAGGTCTAATGATAGGGAGACTCAGCAGTGCCATCAAATAGTGCCACTGGGCAACATCACTACAAAATTTATGTCCATGTGACAACAAAAAGAAGAGTTAAAAATTGAATAGTTTGATTATTTTTTTTATGTTTAGTTTTCAACAATTAATTCTATGATATTTGGAGTTCCAAATTTTCTCCCCATCTCTCCCCTCCCCCCACCCCAAGGCACCACGTATTCTGATTATCCCTTCCCCCAATCTGCTCTCTCTTCTATCACACCCTTCCCTTCTCTTACCCCTTCCCCCCTATTTTCTTAAAGGGCAAGATAGATTTCTATACATCAATGCCCATATGTCTTATTTCCAGTTGCATGTAAAAACAATTTTTAACATTCATTTTACAACTTTGAGTTCAAACTTCTCTCCTTTATTCCCTCCCCATCCACCCCCATTGAGATAGCTAGCAATTCGATATAGGTTATACATGTGTAGTCATGCAAAATACTTCCATAATAGTTATTTTATGAAAGACTAACTATATTTCCCTCCATCCTATCCTGCCACTCATTTATTCTATTCTCTTTTTTTTTGACCCTGCCCCTCTTCAAAAATGTTTATTTCTAGTTACCCCCTCCTCCCATTTGCTTCCCCTTCTATCATACCCCCTTATGCCCTTCCCCCCTACTTTCCTGTAGGGTAAGATAGATTTTCATACTAAATTGAGCATGCATGTTATTCCCTCATTAAACCAAATCTGATGAGAGTAAGGTTCGCCCTTTTCCTCTCACCTTCCCCCTCCTCCCCTCCATTGTATAAGCTTTTTCTTGACTATTTTATATGAGAGATAAATTATCCCATTCTATATCTCTTTCTCCTCCTACTATATTCCTTTTTCAACAACTAATTTTACTTTTTAGATATCATCCCTTCATATTCAACTTACTCTGTGCTCTCTCTCTCTCTCTGTCTCCATACACACACACACACACACACACACACACACACACACACATGTAATCCCTCCAACTACCCTAATACTGAGAAAAGTCTCAAAAGTTACAAATATTGTTTTTCCATGTAGGAATGTAAAAAGTTCAACTTCAGTAAGTCCCTTATAATTTCTCTCTCCTGTTTACCTTTTCATGATTCTCTTGATTCTTATATTGGAAAGTCAAATTTCCTATTCAGCTCTGCTATTTTTATCAAGAATGCTTGAAAGTCCTATATTTCATTGAATGACCAGCTAGGTAGGAAATTCTTGGTTTTAATCCTATCTCCTTTGACCTCTGGAATATCATATTCTGAGACCTCCAGTCCCTTAACAAAGAAGCTGCTAGATCTTGTGTTATCCTGATTGTATTTCTACAACATTCAAATTGTTTCTTTCTGATTGCCTGCAATATATTCTCCTTGACCTAGGAGCTCTGGAATCGGGCTACAATATTCCTAGAGTTTTCCTTTTGGGATCACTTTCAGGAGGCAATTGGTAGATTCTTTCAATATCTATTTTACCCTCTGGTTCTAGAATATCAGGGCAGTTTTCCTTGATAATTTCTTGAATGGTGATGTCTAGGCTTTTTTTTTTTTAATCATGGCTTTCAGGTAGTCAAATAATTTTTAAATTGTCTCTCCTGGATCTATTTTCTAGGTCAGTTGTTTTTCTTTTTCTTTTTTTTCCCAATGAGATATATCACATTTTCTTCTATTTTTTCATTCTTTTGGCTTTGTTTTAAAATTTCTTGATTTTTCATAGTCATTACCTTCCATCTGCTCCATTCTGATTTTTAAGGAATTATTTTCTTCAGTGAGCTTTTGGACCTTCTTTCCCATTTTGCCAGTTCTGCTTTTTAAGGTATTCTTTTCCTCATTGGCTTTTTGGATCTCTTCTGCCATGTGGATTAGTCTATTTTTAAGGTGTTATTTTCTTTAGCATTTTGGGGTTTCCTTTAGCAAGTTATTGACTTAGTTTTCATGATTTTCTTGCATCATTCTCATTTCTCTTCCCAATTTTTTCTCTACTTCTCTTACTTGAATTTCAAAATATTTTTTGAGCTCTTCTATGGCCTGAGACCAATTCATATTTTTTTGGAGGCTTTGGATAGAAGACCTGTCTTCTTCTGGTTGTATGTTTTAATCTTCCTTGTCACCAAAGTTAGATTCTATAGTCTGATTTTTTTCTGTTTTTTGTCCATTTCCCCAGCCAATTACTTGACTTTTGAGCTCTTTGTCAAGGTAGTTCTCTGCTTCCAGTGGGAGTGGGGGGTATCCTGTCAGCCCCTCGATTCTTCCACAATCTGTGGGACTAGAGTTCCACAAACAGTCACTCCCAAAGCTGCTGCTATTGCTGCCGCTGCCACTGTGGCTGTCATGTGTTCCTCCACCCTGTTCCCTGCCCTGGGTCTGGAGTCAGATCCCACTACTCTCTCACACAGACTTGACAGTTTTTTTCCCACTGACCCTCTAAGTTATTCTCAATATTTTGGGGTCAAGAAGCCTGGAAACTTCATAGCTTCCAGTGATTCCATCCCCAGATCCCTGCTCAGGCCCTGTCTCTGTTGGTGCAGTACATGCACTCCACTCTCAGACCAGCACAATAGATAGCTCCTGTCAACCTTTCAGGCTGTCTTGGGCTAGAAATTTACTCCACTCCATCATTCTGTGGGTTTTACTGCTCCAAAATTGGTTTAGAGTCATTTTTTACAGGTATTTGCCTGACTTTGTGTGGGGGGGGGAGGTCAATTAATTTCCTGCTTTTACTCTGCCATTGTGGCTCTGTCCTGAAATTGAATATTTTTTTTTTGTTCAACTCATTTGACTGTACACACAGCTCTCATCTCTAATCATATTTTAGCAGTTTTCATCATTTTAGCACCTCAGAATTTTCTATAATAAATTAGTGAAAATATACAATTTAAAGATAAATACAGATGTAGCATTTATGTGTCATTTACAGATTTAGACATTCTTAAGAAATGCTTTCACTCTACCCCCTACAAAAAAAAATCCTGAATTATTGTTATATTGCTTCAAAAGAAGCATAAAATAGGCATACCATTTAATCTAGAAGAATATTATGATTGAGTTATACTTCAGATAACATCTAGCAATAAAATCTCATCACTGTAAGACATTGCCTCCACTAATGTGGTATTATCTATTGTAATTGCTATGACCAACAATTACCTTTTTTGCATATAAATTTTAGCAGCCCTGGAGTGATTCAATTGAACAATTCAACAGAAATTGATAACAGTGGTATGCTCACTCTTGTGGGCTTTGTTGGGAGCATCTTGTTAATTAATATTTCCTTGTTTGATACAGCATACAAAAACTTGTTTTTAAGGAACAATATTCCTGTATAATAAAGTTGATTCATGAGTCACAATCTATGTAAAGAATGAAGACATTAATTCAGGAGAACATTGGGATAAATTAATATATATATGTATTTAAATATCTTCATTTTTTTAAAATTACCCATGTTGTAATTAAACATTTTAGAGTTTCATATGTTTTTCAAAAGTAGTTCAAAACTTTGACAATAGAGACTCAACAGGCAAATTTCTTCCAAACTCTTGAATCTCAGCTTCAGCAAAAGAGGGGGGGAGGTCCTATAAATAACTTCTTCAGTAAAATCTATTGCAATTTTCAGAACAGCTGCAAAGTCAAGTCATTCACTCTGACTTCTCCATTAAATCCAGCTGCAGCATATTTTCTCTTTAATATTTGAACTCTATGGCCATATCCCTCAAACTGTGAAGCATAATGCAGTTGTCATTGCCACATCTTGGCTAAAATATGAGAAGCAATGGCCTCAAATGTGACAGAAGTCAATAGATCTAACAATAGTACATTTCAACTAAAAGCTAAAATATAATTTTGAAAATACAGCATTCCCAATGCCCTGCAGCTGTGGAACTAAAAAAACAGTCCAGTTTTTTTTTTCAAAGCTTATTGTTTCATCAAATATATATGAATTCATCAAATCTAGCTCTTGGTGAAAAATAATATCATAATGAAAAAAGTTCTTACAAATGAAAAGCTCCACTTTATTCCCAGCCACTCAAAATACATATAGACAACTATGTTCAGTGATGATTGCCATGTAAGAAAAGTATGCATGACCAGACTACACCTATAGAAGAACAATCAAAATTGGCAGGCGACTTGAGACCAGAAACTATTGAAACAACTAGAAGTTTTTAACCTAGAGAAGAGGAAATATGACAACTTTCTTCAAGCATTCAAAAATTCTCTTATGTGGAAGAAACAATACATATTCTATGCTATTTCAAAGTGAAAAATTATGGCCAATGGAAATGACAGGACCTACAGATTTCTTCTCAATGGAAGGAAAAAATTTCTAATTATATGAGGCAGATGAGTCCAATATGGGTAATCCTTCCACCAGTGTAAAATATAACTCATCCTCACCTTCTATCCTATGTATCTCTTATCCTGTAAGTCTTGTAGATCCTCCATGGTGGTTCTACTAAACACATTTTTTTTTCACTAAGTCTATGAAAGATATGAAGGTATCATTATAGCACATATGCTGTCAATCCCTCACTCTTGCTCTCTTACTGACCTCCATTCTTAATCATGCATCTCTTATTACCATCTATGCAGTTTCTCTCACATAACTTATTGCTTGAAATAGAATATAGCTTGTATATGTCACCATGTGCCTATCCATTATCCTTCGGATGGCCCAAATTTTTATTGACTGAAAACTATTATTCAATGATATGCAGCATCATCAGAAGAATGGTGGTGCTAAAATAATGGAGTTTTCTTTTAGAGAGAAATGTGAAAGTGTTATATAATTTCCCAAAGGCTACCACATTTACTTTCTTCTACTCATTCAAGTCTGGTTCCCATTACATTTTCTAGTCGCAGTGTCTCTTCAAGAGTTGCATACTGATAAACCAGCTCCAGGTGTTGTCCAAGTAACCACTCATCAAAGGGCTGACACCAGCACACATTGTAGACAATAAGCAGTATAATATACTTTTTTTTCCCTTTGTAGATGGTTAGGCAAAACTCTTTTGTATTATTATGAATCTCCTCTAGGATGTTCTGTGATGTTCTAGAATAGATTCAATTAACAGTGCCATCTGCAAATGAATGTATTGTCAGGACCTTACCACCCTTCAATCAAATAAAATACAAACTTTGACCCCTACATGATACATTCTCCATAAACTGTTCACATGAAATCATGAGCTTTCTAGACATAGAAATGTTGAAGCAGAGATTAGAACATGTGCTAGGAATGTAACAGAAGAGATTTCTTTAAAACATGGTAGAATGGACCATATAATCTCAAATGTCACTTCCACTTCAAAGATTCTACATTATTGATGAAGTAAACGTGATACCACTCTGTAGAATGTCTGAAATGCTGTCAAAATTATTTTCTGGCTTTTATGTATCTATAATCTCACTGGTTTGGGTGTTCCCTTAAGCAATACAGATAAAAACCCATTCTCTACCTCAAATAGTACAATTCTTAAGCATTATATAAACACTTTATAGAATATCTACCCAATGTCCTGAAAATTTTATTCTGGCTTTTCTTAAATTTTATTTTTTATCATTTCATGATTACTCTTTCAGGGAGAAATATGGAAGTGTTATATTATTTCTCAAAGGCTACCACATTTGCTTTTTTCTATTCATCCTATACATGTATATAAAATCATTTACTCTCATTATATAACTGGTCCACTTCCTTTTTTTAATTATATGTTTCCTCAGTTTTGTCTTTTATATTATCTCAGGATAGCTAGTAAGAGCACAGAATCAAAAACAGAGAGTTGGAAGGAACCCTAGAAACCATTTGGTCAGTCATTAGTTTTACAGATGACGAAACTAAAGCCAAGAAAATCTAAATGATTCAGATCATATAAATATTAAATGGCAGAGCCAGGATTCAAACATAAGCAATCCATGGGAATATGTAGTCACCTACTTAGGCCCACAATGACTGTTGCCATTGCTTATTGGATTAAGTACATTGTTTTTTTCTTCTAAAGCTAATTGGCTCATTTATTGAATGTTCATGGCCACACCATTCCATTTAGTTTCTCATGTTATCAGATAACTTTTCACCTTTCTAGGCTCAATTTAAGAATCTTCCTTTAAACAACAATTTTTTTTTATTGTAAGGACAACTAAACAGATCCTTCTGAAGAGATGACTATTAAATTACCAAGATTGTTTAATATAGTTTCACAGATAAATCCATTCTTTTTAATTGTGTTATACCACAGTCTAATCAACCATTTTGTGGTCCAGATTAATCACTAAGACAGCCAAAATTAAACCTTAATGATCATCAATACTCTTTTCAGCAGCCCATGAGTTAACATGGTCTCTTTCAGCATCTTCCCCTTAATAATAAACACAATTTTCTGTTCCTTATACCAGGACTATCACCTTTTTTTTTTACTTTGTCAATAAAGTAATTTAGGAAGTGATTCATATTTATCTTTGAGGGAAAATTATTTTTGAGGGACATCAGAAATATTAGTAATCACATCTCTTTCCCTAAATCTGTTTCTTAAACTAATAATTATCATTTGCTTTCATCAATATCTTGTTCAAAACATTTAAATCTTACATAATCAAATATTCAAATGGTCCTGCGTTCTCATAGATACTGAAGTTGCCTCCAATAATGAATATTGTATTCACCCTATATGACTCTTGGACACTATTTCTGTCATAAGTTCAACATTGGGGTGAGGGTAGGCACTTAATTGTGCTAAAGCTTCACTTCCCTTTCTTCTGACACCACAAAAACACCAATGTGACCAAGAGGTGATCTACCTCTTGGCCCTGATGGCCCCCTGTCATGCTGACTCATGTGTTTTCCTGATGACATTCTTTCCTCTCATTGTTTTCAGAATTTCTTCATTTTGCAGCCTACTCATACTTGCAATACTATTCATTTCTCTTTGGGTAATATTCATTTTTCATTCCTTGGAGATGATAATATTCCATAATTTGAAATCTAGCAAAACTGACAAAATACTGGTATTAAAAATGTGGTCTTTGTTTCTAGGAGAAGTTTGGGAGTCATTCAGTTTCCTGCAATCTGTACAAAGACATCTAGACAAGGATACATGGCACTATTGTTGTCATTATCCTAATACCAATTTGTTAATGCCTTTGTATTCGCTGAAATTTCAACTAAGATATTTTCTTTATTAATTCAGTTCTAAGCAAAGCAAAATCTCCAGATGACAAGATATAAAGTAGAATGCAAATGCTTATTTTTCATAGAGTAAAATGAGCATGGCTATATATTGTCTTTTTAATATAGTTTAATGTCTCTTCCTCATCACATCATTATCTTTGTCATCTTTTCATTACTAGTTTCCCAAATCCCTGAGTTAGACCCTGTAGTTGTAACACCTAAACTGCTCTCACATGCAGATCTTTCACCTTTCTTTCTCAGATGTAAATTTTCCATGATTTGTCTCTTGATATGTTGCCATTTACATGAGTTTTGACTTTGTTGGCTTCACCTTCATTCTTACACTTTAGTGCTTAGTTGATCTGTGATTTCAGTAGTGGGGTTCCTACCTCCACCTTACCTCTGCAAACCTCATCCCCAACCATTTTTATCCATGAGTGTACATAAGTCCTACATAAAAGATCTTACTCTTATGCCTCATATCATGGAGGTGACCCTAGAATCTCAAAACACTGGCCAGTGGAGTAGATTATATCTGATAATTTATATCTAGCTAGAAAGGATGCACAGAAATGGTGAAAAGAACATTGGTTTTTCCAAGACCATGGTAGTCAAATACCTAGTGGTATATTATCAGAAGGTTTGATAGAAGGTAAGCTGTTTGGTTTTTTGTTTGTTTTGGGGAAGAGGGGAGTAATGAAACATAGCAGCCCATGAAATGGTTAAAAGCAAAAACAAAAAAACCAAAAAAACATCCCTCATCCCCCCATCATATTTCCTGGAATATTTTTTCACAGACAAGCAAGAAAGTTCTGAAAGTTTTGAAATTCAATATGTAATATTGAATTTATTATAAACTTAGAAAAATCCATCTGTATAACACAGATTCTCAGTTTCATGTTCAATTCCCTCTTTCTTTTTTCCTTTAAACTCTCATTTAATTAAGTGTATGTTAAGTTCAGAATTTTTTAAATATAAAAGAAATCTAATAGTTTCTTTTATCTTCCATACTAAGCAAATCAAATAAAAACTTACATCCACAAGCATACACAAATAATGATTTAAGTGTAAATCACTTAAGTGTATTTAACTTCATTTGAGTAATAGAACATTTTGTTTTCTGTGGTTCCTTCTAAATTCTTAAAAAAATAAAATCATCAAACTTTCTATCAACTAATCCACATTCTCTCATTCCAATCTTACTTCAAATTGCATATCCTTCATGAAACTCAAAGATATTCAGTAGAACAGTCAGAAGACTGCTAGAATGTCTAGAATGCTCTCCTTCTACATTCCAGCCTCCTGTCTTCTCTGGCTTCCTTTAAGTCGCAGTTAAAATATTATCTTCTATATGAAACCTTTCCTAGTCTCTCTTGATGCTAATACTTCCCTCTGAGATCGTCTGAAATTTATCCTGTAAATATATTTCTGTGCATAGGTCTTTGCACGTTGTTTCTTCCATTAGATCGCAAGATCCTTAAAAGTACTGACTATCTTTCCTTTCTTTCATCACTAGAACTTAGCATAGTGTCTATCATATAGTAAGTGTTGAATAAATGCTTTCTGGCTTGTCTTCACTTGACTTTCCACTGCACCATGTTTCCTAAGTCAAAACAAAATTCAAGGTAGAGAGAAATGACTTCATGCGTCTTCTTACTTTAGAATTTAAGTATTTAGAGATCAGAGTCTGAGGCATATAAATTGTACAGCACTTAGCTTTGTTTATTTAAGATTATAAATGTGCAACACATCTATTGGTAAGATTTTTTTTTTGTCCCTTTTAGAATGTGAACTAACTCAAGGCAATAATGATAAATCTCTAGAAACTATTTCTAGCACCAGTATAACATGAATGATAAATGTCCACATATGAACCTCCCTTCAACTTATCCTTAATTACTCTTGTTTTCACAAATACTACACATTCTTTATGAAAGCCTTTCTTCAGGCAAATCTCAACTTGGATAAAATACTTGTTAATAAAGTTTAATGTAATCATCTATTTTTTAAAAATATATTCTCAAAGAAGTCATTTCAGACCACTGTTTCTTCAGAACCCACTCCTTATTGCTATGCATTCTAATTTGTTTCCCTACCACTGTTTTAAAAGTATAACCTTAAAGCTTACCAGCAGCTTCCTACTCACAAAATCCAATGGTCCATTGTTAGTTCTCATTTTCCTGACCTCTCTGAATATGTGAAATGGTTGACTATCCCACTCTTTAAAAGTTTCTCTTCTGGCTGGTATGATAGTACATACCTGTAGTTCCTTCTGCTGAGGAATCTCAGTGTTGAACATATAGGGCTAAAGCTAACTGGGTGTTCACACTGTCTAGAACCAATATACCGAGACTCCAAGAGTTAAGGGTCACTGGGATGCCAACTGAGGGGCGAATTGTCCCAGGTCAGAAAAAAGGAGCAGGCTACAGTTTCTATGCCACACTTCAGTGGTATAGGCCTATGACTCACCACTAGACTTCCAGCTTTGGTGCAAATCAGCCCAGATTGGAAAAATGGAGCAAGTTAAAGATTTCCATGTTGATTGGGATGGGGACTGGGTCCATGAATGACCACTACACTTTGGGTCAAGGTGAAAGAGGGAAATCCCAACTAAAAACAAAAATAAAATATTACTAAATAAACAAAAAACCTAAATAATAACCACCAGAACAACAACCTTACTCTTTCTTTGACTTTTTTGACATTGTACTATTCGGATATCCTCTTACATCAGATAAATCTTGATAAGTTCTTCCTTCTGTCGTTTATAGGAGAATTCTGTTGCTTAATAGGAGAATTCATCAAGATAACATTCAATCTTCTGTTTTTTTGTTTTTGCCTCCTTAAGTCAAAGATGTCATCCATTCATATGGATTCAGCAATCATTCTTATAATTATGACTCCTTGATCTATGTTTCCAACAGCGAACTCCCTCCTAAATTTCATTTATCCATTTCCAATTACCTACCAGATTGTCTCATATAGATATCAACAGCAACTCAAATTCAACATGGAGACAGCATAGTATAGTCAAGAAAAGCCATCAATTTGGAGTCAGAAAATATAGGTTCAAATTTCAGCTCTAGTCTTTACTATTTAGGTGACCTTGGGCAAGAAATTAAACATCTCTGTGCCTTACTATAGTTTTTGTTGTTAATCATTTTTATCTGTAGAATAAGAATGCTAGACTAGGTCTCTTTAACTCTAAATCCCATGGACTTCTGTCCAGATTTTGTTTTAGATTCTCTATCTGGAACTATGATCTTCTAGACTCTCTGTATAAAAACTAAACTCTTCAGTCTCTAACACCACACTTCTAAGAAACTTGTTGGGATTCTCCTACTTCTATTTATGGTTATGGCATTTTTCCAGCCACATATGGTTAACATCTGAGTCACCTTTGATCTCTTCTTCTCCTACTTTTCTGTAACCAAACCTGTGATTTCATTCATATAGAGAGCAAGAGAACACCCACTTTGTTAATTTAGATAATTATTTTTTTTTGTTTTCTTTTCTTTTCATGGTGTTAAGTGACTTGCCCAGGATCGCATAGCCAGTAAGTGTCTGAGGCCAAATTTGAACTCAGGTCCTCATGACTCAAGTGTCAGTGCTTTACTACACCACCTAGTTGTCCCCTTTTTTCCTGCAATTTATAGTTTCACATAGTTATCCAGTGCATTGAGAAGTTAAGTAACTTCCCCAGGGGTAGTCAGCCTGGATGTGTTAGAGGCGGGGCTTCAACTGAGGTATTCATGACTTTAGGGTCAGTTATCTATCCACTATATCATGCTGCTGCTCACTGTCATGTACAAATACTACTTATTCTCACTGTACAAATGCCTCTTAAAACTCTTTCCATCCTTTTAAAACTTTTCCACCCTAATTTAAACTTTTATCACCCCATACTTTGCCAAACACTTCTACTTGTCTCTAATATCTTTCCCCTTCTCCACTCCCACATCCCCTGTTCATATCACTACCAGGTTATACTCCACTATTCAAAATTGGTAATGCCTCTCAAATGTCCACTTCATAGTGATTTTCGTTTTGTCTGACATTCAAGTCTCTTTCTAATCTATGCTCTTATCTTTCTAGATTAATTTCCTAATACTGCCCTACTTGCACCTTATATGTCACCAAAACTGAGCTATTTTTTTTTTTCATTCCTGAACATAAATATTCCTCTTCTCTCCATATAGAAGCCCATGCCCCATTTGGATTTCCATTGAATTCTTTCCTACATGTTACTAGATGTGTGTGTGTGTGTGTGTGTGTGTGTGTGTGTGTGTGCTTATCTTATTTCCACTTATCTCCCCACCTGCCTGCCTGCCAACTTAGCCAATGGAATCCCAGTGCAAGATGAACCAGCAGCACGTGATACTTTTGGAAGGGGGTTTGAGGGAGGGTGGAGAAAGAAGGGAGAAAAAGCAGTCCTCATTGACCGATTGTCTAGTTCCCTCCCAGTAGCTGTTGGATGCCTAATGTCAACTGGATTCTTAAACCCAATGTATGTATTTCTGTTGGAAAAATCCCAGAGTCCCATCCCCCTGTAACCCTTGAATGAACCTATTATTTTTCTGGTACAAGACCATATGCCCTACCATTTTTGTCCAAGGTGTTCAGAGCCTTGCCATCTACCCTGCTACTTCTGCAGCCTAAATACTAGATAGCCTTTCTATCTATCAGGAACATGACTATGAGCCCTTCTTATGTGCCATGTCCCCATTTAGAATGTGAACTCCTTTGGGACAGGGACTGCGTTAGTTTTCTTTCTGAATCTCCAGTGTTTAACTTTACCCAAAATAAGAGCTTAAGAAATGCTTGTCCATTCTACTTCTTTTTTGTCTTGTTACTCTACTTTATCTTGCCTCCTTTAAAACAAGGATTACATCTTATATATGGAGATATTTACCCAGATACCTAGAACAGTACCTTGTACATGGCACATGCTCAAAATATATTCCAAGTATGAATATATTATTTTTTGTTATACTTTATGTCTTACTCTTTCCAATCCTTACTTCTATCCTATCATGACCAGAGCTTGGCTTTTTATAATGACTAGTACCAAGTCACCTGCTATAAGAAGTTGGTGCTTTTCCATCTAATTCATGAATCACTATTTCAAAAAGTACTTTATATTCATCCTTTCTTTAAAGAGAACATTTTACTAGAGATCTATTCATAATTTATATGTGTATAAAAAACATTTTCAAAAATGTTTCATTTTATTGTGGGGGGTATTCATATTCAAATACAAAAGAAATCATAATTCAAAAGAATTTTATACCTTAAAATACTATTTTATCTTTTAAATTTATTTTGTTCACTAAATAGTAACTTGAATCATTAGCTCAAAGAGGAAAAAAAAAGCATATGTTATCACATATTGATAAGAATTTTTGTCCTTTTCCTTTACAAAAAAAAAAAAAAGAAGATGATTAGTTTAAAAAACTGAAGTACCCAAATGATATTCTTCCTAGTTTTCTGAGCTTGCTTGGTGATTCAAAGTTGTGAAAACCTTTTCTTGCTTCACCTTCAGCATCCATTGGACAGTATTGACTGTTTTGGAGTCCCAGATTGCATGGACTATTGCCATTACTGACCCACTTGAAGCTGTTCTGGGATGAAACCAAGACTTTCTCTCCTTTGTCTGCAAACTGTTCTTTATTGCTGCCAACTTTTTCATCTTGTTCTGCATTACTAAGCAGGCATCTGGGATAAAAGGGTTCGGTCTATCACATCTTTTTTCTTCTTGGCTGCTTGTAATATTTTATCATCCCCACCGAGGACAAAGCAAAAAACACTCACTTTACACTTGGCATTTCTTAATGCACCAAATTCCCTCACAACATAATGAAATGGTATATTTGTGTGTATGTGCACTTACGCAGAAAAAGCCATTGGCAAACTACATTTAACTCAAATTTAGAACCTAAGTTTTCCTAGCTTTTCTGAAATTTCCATTTATGTTTTCATTTCTATTTTTTTTGGTCACATCAAATTATTAATTTTCCTCAAACCTGAACTAACACTTTGTGCCATCTGTCTACACACTTGGCCCTGAATTGACTTAAGACAGGAGGGTAGCAGTCATATAAAGGTAGTGATCCTGACCATGGAGGAGACAGTACTCTCCCAAAAGATTTAACTACATTTACTTTGAAGCTATAACAAGCAGGATTTTTAAGGCCCTCTCAACCTCAAAGGACATATGAAAATGTATTAATAAATATTTACATCAGAAGAATATTTACATGTATGTATAGATGTACATATATGTATATATATACACATATAAATGTGCTGATAAATATTTACCTCAGAAGTATAACCAATATAAGAATAGAATGAAAAAAAAAGAAATTAAAGGGAAAAAAATCTGTATTTTAGGAAAGGGAACAAGAATCTATTAAGTACCTACTACTTCTTAGGCACTGTGCTAAGCACTTTACAAAAACCATTTCCTCTAACTGTACAACATGGTAAAGAAGCATACTGAATTTAGTATTATAGAAGCCTGGTAATTCTGGCACTTAATATCTGCACCAGTAACTCACTAGCTCTATGACCTTAAGCAATTCATTTCAATTCCTTCAGCCCCATTGTCCTCATTTGTATGACGGGAGAATGAATCAGATGATCTTTTAAATCCTTTTGATTTAAGATTAACTGATTATTTTAGATGAATAAGGTTGAACATAATGTTTAAGACAATAAATAAGAGATAATATTTAATGTTATAACTCTTCAATATCTTTTCATATCTTCTTCTTATCTTCTTTGACAAATTTATAACTGTACTGGACCTTAAAGGTTATTGAGTCCAATCTTTTCATTTTACAGTCATGGAACCTAAGTCTTAGAGAAGATAAGTGGCTTGTCTAGGGCTACACAGGCCATATCATATCATATCATACCATTTCACATGGTATCATATCATAAATAACATAATATCATAATATAATATATCTGAAGCAAGATTTGTACTCAGAACTTTCTGTCTCCATTCCCTGACTCTATGTATTTTTGGTGAGGGATGTGAGGCCTACAGAGGGGAAGCAGATCTGTCCTAGGTCACACAGGTAGTAAAACATAGAGCCAGGATTTGAATTCAGCTCTTCTGATTCCCATTCCAATGCTCTTTACCCTGTACCACATAGTCTCTTCACATCAGTCTTTTTTCTGATATGATAAATCAAGTTATGTCACAATACATAGCTTTTCTTTCCCCTATGGTATCCTTTCTTAGAAGTAAAAATATTAAAAATTCACACAGATAAAAATCTTTGTGTTATAAATTGAGTTAAAATAAGATGGCAGATATCAAAAAAATGTAATAAAAATGAGAATTCTACCTAAATTAATTTACTTATTCAGTGCCATACCAATCAAACTACCAAAAAATACTTTATAGAGCTAGAAAAAATAATATCAGGATTCATCTATAAGTATAAAAAGTCCCAGAATATCAAGGGAATTAATGAAAAGAAATGCTATGGAAGATGGCCCAGCCATACTAGATCTCAAATTGTATTATAAAGTAGCAATCATCAAAACCACTTGGTATTGACTAAGAAACAGAGGGGTAGATCAGTGTGATAGCTTAGTACACAAGACATAGTACTCAATGATTATAGCAGTTTATTGTTTGATAAGCCCAAAGACCACAGTTTCTGGTATGAAAAACCCACTCTTTGTGAGTTTGTCAAAAACTCCTGGGAAAACTGTAAAGTTGTAAGGCAGAAACTGGGCATAGACCAATGCCTAACACCATATGCCAAAATAAAGTCCAAATGGGTAAACACTCCAGGTATAAAGGTTGATTCTGTAAACAAATTATGGGAGCAAGGAATACTTTATTTGTCAGATTTCTGAAATTTATGAACAAACAAGAGATAAAAAATATTATAAAATGCAAAATGGATAATCTTGATTACATTAAGTTGACAAGTTTTTGCAAAAATAAAGCCAATGCAACCAAGATTAGGAGGGAAGCAGAAAAATGGGAAAGAATTTTTTCAACTAGTATCTCTAATAAAGGCCTCATTTCTAAAATATATAGAGAACTGAGTCAAATTTATAAGAATACAAGTCATTCTTCAATTGATAAATGGTCAAAGGATATGAACAGGCAGTTTTCAGAGAAAATTAAAGCTATCTGTAGTCATATAAAAAATGCTCTAAATCACTGTTGAATAGAGAGATGCAAATCAAAACAACTCTGAGGTACCATATCACACGTATCAGATTGGTTAACATGACAAAATAGGAAAATAACACATGTTGAAGAAGATGTGGGAGAGTTGGAACACTATTCCATTGTTGGTGGAGCTGTGAGCTGATCTAACCATTCTGGAGAGCAATTTGGAACTATGCCCAAAGGGCTATATAAATGTGCATTCCTTTTGACCCAGCAATACTGCTTATTGGGCTGTATCCTAAAGAGATCATAAAAATGGGAAAAGAACACACATGTACAAAAATATTTATAGCAGCTCTTTTTGCAGTGGCCAAGAATAGAAATCGAGACAATGACCATCAACTGGGAAATGACTGAAAGAGTTGTGGCATATGAATGTAATGGAATATTATGGTGCTATAAGAAATGAAGAACAGGTAGACTTCAGAAAAACCTGGAAAGATTTATATGAACTGATGTTGAGTGAAGTGAGCAGAACCAGCAGAATATTATACACAGTAACAGACACAGTGTGTGAGGACTGTTTCTGATAGACAGCCCTTCACAACAATGCAAAGACCTAAAACATTTCCAAAAGATTCTTGATGCAAAATGCCATCCACATCCAGAGAAAGAACTATGGAGTCAGAACAGAGAATGTTCTCTTTTTTATGTTTAGTTTTATTTTGGTTATTATTTAGGTTTGTTTTAGTTTTTCTCATGGTTTCTCCCATTAATTCTTCTATGCAACAAGACTAATGTGAAAAATGTGTTTAATAACAATGTACAAGTAGAATCCATATATGATTGCATACTGTCTTAAGGAGGGAAGCAGGAGGGAAGGGAGAAAATTTAAAACTTATAGAAGTGATTGTTGAAAACTGAAAACAAATTAATTAAAAAATTTAAAAAATGGAAAAGGAAAAAAAAGTCCACATACATAGTATCATGAATATTTCATAAGGTAAAATCAAAAACAAGTGCAGGATCTCCACCCCCATTAATCTTTAACAAAAGGCAAATTTCTCTGATGGTAAAAGAAAATCTTTGAAGAAAAGGGACAAAATAATTTTTTTTAATTCAGCCATCCCAACTTGAACACAATGTTGCTAACTGAAATGATGTGGATATGAAAAGTAAAATAGTTTTTGGTTATATTAAGTAGTTTGTCACTTAGCAATCCATTTCTCACTTTCACTTATTGATTATCCTACATATAAGTGAATATAATCAGGGCCTTACCAGACAGGGAAAAGATACAGCAATTTTCTTACTGTCTTCTAAGATTTATTTTGTACTCTCTTTTTTCCTAAGCCCATCAACATAAAGATAAAAGATCTATGATCCTGGAAAAGACTGTTGTTGATTTAAGATTTGGATGAAATTCATAAAATGAAATCATTTGATATGTTGTTGATGAATACTTTGCCAAAATAACCCCAATGACAGTAACTTAATAAGAATTTACTGGGGAGCAATTGAGGTAATATTTAGCTTCCTGGGCTAGGAGGGAATGTCCTCTTCTGTCCAGAACACCCATCCTGAGTGTCAGGAGGAAAAGCACAAAGATTTTCAAATCCACAGTTTATAATGGGAAAAGTCAAGAAAGTGGAGAATAAGAGGAGACATTGTTTCTCCAAAAGATGTTATATATTTTCCTGTGAGAATTACTCTGTTTCATTTATCACATTGTGTCCCCAATATCCAACACAGTACATCATACTCTAAGTGCTTAGTAAATTCTTGTTGACTGACTGAGTCATCTGACAGATGTAATGCTAAAAGATAATGACATCACCGAAAAGAAATCCACAGCATAGTATTATATCATCAGAACTCTGTTATTGAGTGGAGAACTGAAGAGGCCTAGGGAGGACCAAAGGACCCTTGAGATTCCTTGCCCTTTTGTACTGAAGACCCAAACAAAACAAGAGAGAAAGACTCACATCTCTTTCTTCACAGACAACTGTGAAACAGTAGAGCAGCATCCTTTATCACTTGGCAAAAGCAACAAGAAAATGCAGATGGTGTCACTATAGGTGAGAGTACCCAGGAGATGCATGAAGGAGCCAGACAGAACATCTGAAGCCACATCCTGAAAATAAAAGGTCCTACAAGACTAGGCATATCCCTGGAGCTGCTGGCAGAGAACAATGTGGAGGAAGAAAGGAGAAAAATTCAGAACAAAGAATGGAAGGAGAAAAAGAAGAGAGAGGGAAGGGTAAGGAAAGAGGAAAGGAAAGAAAGGGAAAGGAATGAGAAGGGAAGGAAAAACAAAGGGAAAGGAAAGGAAAGGGAAAGGAAAATGAAAAGAAAAAGAAGGAGAAAAAAGTGAAGGGGCAGGGAAATAATAATTTAAAGAATATAGTTAATGAGACAAGGTCTTAAAGTCAATCTCCATATGGATTAGTTAACACGATTTTCTTTCATTACCATATCCTATATAGCTATAGGCTAACCCTAACCACTGCCTATCACTACACTGATGCATCCCTTTGGTCACAAGGGAAACTGTAAGAGGTTTTTTGAATGAATCTGTTCTAAACAATCACCACTACCAAGAAAACCACATGAAAGAGTGCTTTTAAAAATGGAATATTAACATCCTCCTTACATATGAGAGCAGATACTAATGCTCACTGATGCTGCCAAATGTTAGCCTTGGATCATTCTCACAATTTGCTACTTTCTCCTCCAACAGATTCTACCCCCTGTCACCTCCATTCTATCACTTATTTTTAACTTTATCTGTTTACTGGCTCTTTTCCCTGCTTCCTACAAACGTGCTCATGTCTCCCCTACTCTGAAAAAAAAAAAAAGCTCACTCAATTCTCCCATCTCTGCTAAATTTCTATATCACTTCTATATTTTGTAACTAAACTGCTCGAGAAGGCCATCTACAATAGGAGATTCCCTTTTCTCTCTTCTCACTATCTTCTTAATCCATTACAACCTAGCTTTTCATCTTATCATTCCACTGAAATTCTTCTTCCAAAGTTACCTATGTAAAGTTGCCAAATCCAGTGGATTTTCCTCATTCTTCATTCTCTTTCACCTCTCTGCAGACTTGAATACTGTTGATACCCTTCTCCTCCTAGATATTCTCTTCTCTAATGATTTTTGGGACATCAATTTCTCCTGGTTCTCCTCCTATATCTCTGACTGTTTCTCATCAGTCTCTTTTGCTGAATCTTTGTCTAAATCATTCCCTAAAATCATAGGTGTCCTAGAAGGTTCTGTCCTGGGTTCTCTTCTCTTTTTCCTTTTTATACTACTTTAATTGGGGATCTCATCAGCTCCCATTCATTGAATTAGCATCTTTATGCTGATAATTTCACATCTACCTATCCTGTCACAACCTCTCTTCTGATCTGCAATCTCACATCTCCAAATGCATTTAAGAAATCTCAAAAATTGATATCTAATAGACATCTTAAACTAAACATGTCCAAAACAGAATTTTTTATCTTTCTCTTTATCCCTCCCCCCCAACTCTTATCTCTCCTGTCATGAGAAAGGGCAACTCCATTCTCCCAGTTCCATAGTCTTACAACCTGTGACATCCTCTTCAACAGCAAAGGACAAACACAACAACAAATCTAGTAAAATAGTTGGGGAATAGGATCATATTTTACAAAGAAATAACATACAATTCTGGTGCAAAACACAATCTGTGTTCAAAGAAAGTTTTATATACTTATCTGTAGTAAGGAACATGAGAGGACTAAAAAAAAAAATAAAAAAAAAAACAGATTATCACAAATAAACATGGGACAGGTGGCAGCCAGAGTTAAATCTGCTATTTGGATGACTCAGAGCAAAAGCATGCAGAAAAAAATATAAATGGATTTGTGAAATCCAATGGGCCTTTAAACTTAGATATGTCAAAAGTTTGCCTCTTTTGCCCTTCTACCCAGGAAACTAAAATCATCTTTCTAAGATGACCTTGAGTAATTATTTTTGTTAGTACCTATTGTACATGAATTAAGTGAAATTGAAATTAATAAACAGAAAAAATGCTAGAATAAAATTATCTATATTAGTAAAGAAATGTGTGGTTGTTTGTAAGGTTGCATGGGTGATGTGCTTGACTGGAAATCAGAAAGGCACACTCATATCCCACTTTGGTCACCTACAGTGTGATCCTAGAAAAAACGTCATGCAAATACTCTTCACTTCAGTTTTCTCATCTCTAAAAGAGGAAAAACAGTCTTTACCTCAAAGGTTTGTCATGAGAATCACCTAAGATAATCTAGTTAAAGTACTTTGTAAACCTTAAAGCAAGATCAAAATGTTTGCTGTTTTCTTTTCAGTTATCCAGTACATCTGATCATTAAGATAAGTTATGAAGATTATCTTTTTTTTTAATTTTCCTCTCATCTTCTTGGGTGCTACAACCAGAATATAACTTAAAATTAATTCAGATTATTTCATTAGTGGCAATATGGTACACTGGAAAGAAAACTGGTTCTAGAGGCAGAAGACCTGAATTCAAAGTTTGCCATTTATATTCATGATCTGTGTGCCCTGAGGTAAGTCATAAACCCTTTCTGGGTCTCAGTTTCCTCATCTCTAAAATAAGGTGATCAGACCTGACGGCTTCTAACTCCAAATCTGGATTGAAAAACTGTTTTCAGTTTAGCAACAAACTTCTTCTACTCACTACCACTCCATACCCAACTACATCATTTTTGATACTTTGAAACATTATTTCATGGAGATTCATACTATGTATATTAGTGAAGATGATCTGCTACCTATAATATATTTGGGGTAACAGGATGTCTATTTCAGTCACTGCTAACTATTCCTTGGGTAAGAGGCTATGACCCAGAATAATGACACTTTGAATCCATATAAATCAATTTCCTTCTGGGCTTCTGAAAGTATTATAGAGCTAAATATGAATTTTGTATTTGTAAACAATGTTTTCTTGGCTCTCGGAAACAGCTTAATTGGACATGACTTAAAAGCATGACAGAACAATGTTACAGAACATTTTATTTCACCAAAAAGAGCAAATGGAATTACATTCTTCAGAATGACTTGACTAAGGTGAAGAAATAAGTTGATGAAAAAGAACAGATCCTGGGTTTCTGGTTCAGCATCATTTTGCTCTATTAAATAAGAATCACTTTCTTACAAAGGCATTTAAATATCATCCTTTCTAAAGCAGAAACAAACCTTTATTCTATATTCCTAATAATGGCATCACCTGGGAATTTTTCTTTTTCTTGCTAATCTTGCTATTCTAACAATACCACTAAACAATACATTGCATATGAAAATATCCTGTCTACATGAGCATGTTATTTTTTTCCTCTCATCTAGTATCTCAAATAAACTTAACTCAATGGGATAATTTCATTCTGATTGGTGGTATTTTTCTTAGTTATAATTTTCTTATTCCGCCACATATTTAAAGTTGAGGGGGGAATAGTCAGGATAGAAGTTCACTTTTTAGTTTGCACTTTTTGCCATTGTTCAGTTGTGTATGAGTCTTCATGACTGTGTAGACAATATCATGTCAATACTGTCCGTGAGGGTTTCTTGGCAAAGATATTAGAGTGGTTTGCCATTTTCTTCTCGAATGAACTAAAGCAACAGAGTTTAAGAGACTGGCTCAAGGTCTAATCAGCTATAGTTAGACACATTGTAACTCTAACATTGGCTCCAACATAATAATCTCATTTGGTCATTTTCAAGAACAAAGAACAACTACCACCACCAACATAGTAAGTATCTGAGGCTGGATTTGAACTCGAATCTTCCTGATTACAGGCAAAACACTACATCTATACACTGAGATACCTAGCTTTCTCATCAGTTATTAGTACTGTCCAGAACTGTCCATTCTTACTCTATTAGTACCATGTCTTTTCACGGGAATGAAGTTGCGTTATAATTTTTCCAATTTATTTTGATCAAAAATACAATATTGTTAGGTAAACAGTTGGGTTTTTCTTTGTTTTTTTTTTTTTTTTTTTTTATGAATAGGCACTAAAGGACAACCAAAATTTTCTTTCTTTTTGTTTGCTTGGTTTTGAATGGTGGGGAGGAAGTGGGAAGGAGAAAATGCTAATTACTTTTAAAGATACAGAGGTGGTGTTCCAAGGAAAAGTGATCAAGCCTGCAGGGGTTTTGCCCCAAAAGAAAGATCCAGGGAAAAAAGGAGCAATAATGAAAGACAAAGAGGAGATGTGGGAGTTGTTGAGCATACTCTGGTTCTATTATCATCTCCATGTCAAAGAAAAGAGGCTCTTTCTTATAGGTCCTAACTTAAGCCTAGCAGAGTATTCCAGCAGTGGCTAATAAATCCTTACTCAGTGGAACAGTAGGTGCATACATTCAGAATACGCTGTTAAAGTTGTTTATTTGCTGTTTTAATTAATATCAATGAACCAATTTTTTAAAAAGTATCAATTTTAATTGTTTTTTGAGATATATTTCCTATTTTGGGAATGTTGGAGCCACTAGAGAAGAATGATGTTTAATATTGGTATACAGAGATGTGTAAAGAACCAGGGGTTGAGCTCTGGTCCCCCAAAGTATTAAGTTTTCTCCTGGCAAAAGGCCTGATCCATAGTGAAAATTTTGTGATCTGTGGTTTAATGATAACTCTTAAAACTCTTCAGTAGCAGAGAAAAACGATTATAGGCTTTGAGTCAAGAATTAGCTAATTTATATGGTGGAAGTAGGCTTGGCAAAGCAGTAGAAGTGTTTTTCTGAGTCCAGTAGCCTTAAAACAACTTTATCCTCTCCCCACAGCACCAGTCCTTTCCAGGCAAGTGTCCCTCTATTTGGCCCCAGACTGAAGGCAAAAATACAATCATGGACCAAGGGAAAATAATGCCCAGAAGGATGTTTGAAGAGAAGTTGGAAAAAATGGTGACACCCTTAATCCCAAAGTAGGGCAGAGTCCAGAGGGAAAGGTGGGAAAAATCCTTCAACTTTCATAGTCAATCCCAAATCCCAAAGTGCTATGCAAAAAGAAAGCTTTCCAACATGCATATTGTATATTTTTACATTTAAAAAGAATGCCTGTTACAAACTGAAAAGTACGTGAAATGCCTTAAGTCTTCCAATCACAATTTTTTTTTTTTTGATGAGGAAAGAAAACTACTACTAAAGAATCAAATCCTATTAGTAGCTGGAGTATATTACTTCTGTTTTGGGTACATTAAGTCTCTCACTTCTCTATTTCATTTGATAAAGTAATAAAGTTTCTCAAGATCTACATGTAAATGGTTTGGCATTTAATCTCTGCATATACTAGAACAGAGTGTAGTAGGTCTAAGGTTTTGGGAGAGGGCAGGGGAGAGGAGAGGAGAGGAGAGGAGTGGAGAGGAGAGGAGAGGAGAGGAGAGAGAGAGAGGAGAGGAGAGGAGAGGAGAGGAGAGGAGAGGAGAGGAGAGGAGAGGAGAGGAGAGGAGGAGGAAGAGGAGAAGGAGGAGGAGAAGGAGGAAAAGGAGGGGGAAAGGAGGGAAAAAGGAGGGGAAGAGAGAACGGGAAAGGAAGGGAAAAGGAAAAGAAAAAGGAAGGGAAAAGGAAAGGAGGCAGTAAAACCCAGATCAACTGCGCAACTTTTGGCGATCCAAATTTACCTTCCTTTGGAGAGGAGAAGGAAGGGGAGGGAGAGGCAGACAGGAGAGGAGGAGGTGAGGTAACCAGTAGCAAACTTTCTTCTCATTTAAACAGATTTTGCAGAACTTATTATTAATATTAATTGTTATTTATTTTTATATCACATAATAGACTTAACCACTCAGTCTCTCAATTCTCTGTTGCCAATAGTAATTTAGAATAGATCTACAAGTCTATGTTTTAAAACACATTAGTTTTGTGTTCCTGGGCTAGCCATTTCACCTCTCATTCCCTCACGTAACTTTTTTAAGACTACATGTTATGGAAAAAGTGTGATCTGCATAGATTAAAAAAAAAAAAAAACAACTTCACCTAGAGCTGTCTATTCTCTTTAAGGAAGAAATCATAGGTCTACTTTTCTAAAGAAGGAATTATAAGTATAAAAATATATATTCCATTCTTATTTCAACAGCTTTACCAAACAACGAAGTAGCTACAGCTGATAGAGAGTATGGCACAATAGCAAGAATTCTGGACTTGGAAACAGGAAAAATCTGCATTCAAATACTGCCTTGGATACTTATTAGAAGTGTGGCCACAGGCAGAGCACGTCTCCTCTCTGAGTCTGCTCCCTCATTTGCAAAATGAAGCTTAAATTACCTGCACATACCTCATTACTTTATTGTGAGAATCAAATGAAATGATCTAGAAAATAAAAGCTGTTGTAAACTTTAAAAAATTATATATGTAATATATATGCTCTTAGATGTATGACTATATCTACCATAAGTTGACAATAGCGGTGCATCTGAAAAACAAAGAGGGGAATGTAAGCAAATTTCTTGAGAAAGACCAATGAATATTTCTCAAACATTCAAATAAACTGTAATTTATCATTTCTACATGGAATGTAAGGTCCCTGACTTGATTTTCTACAAAATATTTTCAACACTCAAAGAGAAGACTTAAGGACAGAGCCTGATACACAGAAATATATACACATGGTAATGTCTACATGATGTAATTTGGAAAAAGTAAATCCCTGGATAATCTGTGGAGGCACTTTTTGAGGTATGGCATTACAGTTTCTTAAAGTCTTCTATTAAAATAAACATGCCTCAAGGGAAGAAGTCATTATTATCTTTATCTTTACTACTTTGGCATGTATTTATCATGTCTATTTCTAAAAAGAAAGTCAACTGAGGAGAAACTGATGGGAACATTTGGGGAAGGTTGGTAAGGATAAAATAAAAAGCAATTATTGTCCGGAGTGTGGGAACCTATTTGGAGATCAGTAGGAAGACAGGCAGGACTTGAAATAAAAGTTGAGGAAGGCATGAAAAGACAAGACATAGAGACAGAAAGGAAGGGTAATAACAACAACTAAAAGAGCAGCTGATATTCATGCAACATTTTAAGGTTTAAAAATGTTTTACCCACTACGTAGGAAGGTCCTGATAACATACTTGCCCATAATATTGCCCTAATGCCAGCCATGTGGAGCACATATAATGTAGATGGGAAAGTATACTCAGGTTCAGATTGGAAGAAAGTCATTGGCATCTTCATTCAATGAGTCTCCTCTCTTATCTTCATTTTCTCTGGTAGACACCTTCTAGTTCCACATTACTCCTGATGTCTTTCTTTTCTTGACCTCATTAAAGGGGCTACTTCTTAAACAGGCCTACTCAATGAATGGGTGTTGCCTCACCCTAAGTGAGTACTTCAAAGACCTTGGCCAAAAGGGCTCAGTCTCCCAGTACATCCTAGGTCATCTCCAATCATCCTGAGGAATATCAGGTCTCTGGATTCAGATGGCTCTGGAGGAGAAGTGAGGCTGGTGACCTGCACAGCCCTCCCTCACTCAAAACAAAGTCAGGTGCAAGTCATGTCATCATTTCTCTGATGGCATGGTCTTCTTCAGCAGCAAAGGACAAACAAACACAAACTCCTACAAAGATACTCCCCCCACCCTTCCAGTTAAACTACAAACTCCACCCTCAGCTCCTCTTATAAAAGTAAGTTAGTTTAGGCTGCTATTTCTAAAGAACTGAGACTTGTTTAAAACACAATTTCCCAGGAATAAACCACATTAAAAAGTAGGAATCCATATGTCAGCAATATTACCTAAAATCTGCTTTTCAGTTTCCAGGCAGGTAAAGTGTGAGAATTTTCCACACACACACACACACACACACACAGACACACGTGTATGTACATACATACATACATACAGATGCACATACACATATACATATACATATATAAAACCATACAGCAAAGAGATTCCTAAGAAACTGTAAACCTTCTGGTAATTACGAATACAAGAAGGTCCTTTCAGTATTTGTGCTTGACAACATCAAACATTGTAAGACTGAGGGGAAATGAAAAATTGAGGAAGGAATGTTTAGGAAGGAAAAAAGTAGCAAAATAGTCACATTGAATTTCCTAGAATTTTGGCCTCTGAATCATTATGAATAAAAGGGTTGGTTTGTTTGTTTGTTTGTTTTTTTAGAATTTCCCAGAGGCTATTTAAAAAGCTCTACCATTTAGTCTTCAATAGGATGTAAGCCCCTTGGAGTCCATGGCTATTTCAGTTCTTTGTAGTTCAGCACTGAACAGAGCACTGTGCCTTGCACGAGTCACTTAATAAATGGTGACTGTTGGGATTATTAATATTATTGGAATTATTATTAATATTCTTAGAATAGTCAACTATTTATATAGAAATATGCTATGAATAGTCCAGGGGAACAGAAGTTAAATATTACATATCATATTTTAGCTATTTCTACCATTAAAGATATCTGACCTGTTAATTTTTATACATTCTGAGGAGAACATTGACCCTATCACTCTGAATATGTGCCATAGGTAACAAGATGCCAAAATCACTTTTAACAGCTTGACTTATCTGAATTTCTAAACCAGTGTAATTCTCGTCACTAAAATTTCCTTCCTTATGAGACACCTGGTTTACTGCTAGAAAGATTATTGCTGAATCAGTCTTTCAATAATTGATTACTCTGTCTGCTAAACATGGAACTGATAAGAGATGATATGAATTTGTCGGTCCACTTTACGCAGATTTGGGAGTCTGGTGAGTTAGAGATGTGGTTCTCCAAGATGTAGAATCTGAGAAAATGTGTGATTCAAAGAAAACAAAGACAGGATACCCAAAAGAGTATTAGATTGGTAAGCTTTAAAAAAAAATCAGGGGAAGATTCAGGAAAGAAAAACTGATGGAAAATAAGTTTGCTAAATTGTCATAAGAATTAAAATTAAAAAAAAACTTGACAAGGAAAAAACTAGAATACCCCCCCTAAATTAATGACATTATTTTAAATGTCATATTAAAATAATTTTATTAAGGGGACAGCTGTAATTCAAGAGTC